>NC_090444.1:913741349-915095393 GCF_031143425.1 Pleurodeles waltl | reverse complement strand
CGTGACATTGGCGCCAAAAAACAAATCCCCGGTGCCTAGTGGTTTCTGCCCCCTTGGGGGCAGATTGACCTAAAATTGGCAAATCTGCCCCCAGGGGGGCAGAAATGGTCTAAATACAATTTGCCCCCCCAGGGGAGCGACCCTTGCCTGATGGGTCGCTCCCCATCTCTAAAAAAAGAAACAACAAAAAAAAAAAACACAAAAAAAAAATTGCCCTGGCGCCTAGAGTGTTCTGCCCCCCCCCCCCCCGGGGGCAGTTCGGCCTAATAATAGGCCGATCTGTCCCCTGGGGGGGCAGAAATGGCCTAAAATAAATTTGCCCCCCAAACCCCCACCCCCCCACCCGGGAGCGACCATTGCCTACGGGGTCGCTCCCCTGCGTGACATTGGCGCCAAAAAACAAATCCCCGGTGCCTAGTGGTTTCTGCCCCCTTGGGGGCAGATTGACCTAAAATTGGCCAATCTGCCCCCAGGGGGGCAGAAATGGTCTAAATACAATTTGCCCCCCCAGGGGAGCGACCCTTGCCTGATGGGTCGCTCCCCATCTCTAAAAAAAGAAACAACAAAAAAAAAAAACACAAAAAAAAAATTGCCCTGGCGCCTAGAGTGTTCTGCCCCCCCCGGGGGCAGTTCGGCCTAATAATAGGCCGATCTGTCCCCCGGGGGGGCAGAAATGGCCTAAAATAAATTTGCCCCCCCCAACCCCCCCCCCGGGAGCGACCCTTGCCTACGGGGTCGCTCCCCCTGCGTGACATTGGCGCCAAAAAACAAATCCCCGGTGCCTAGTGGTTTCTGCCCTCTTGGGGGCAGATTGACCTAACATTGGCCAATCTGCCCCAGGGGGGCAGAAATGGTCTAAATACAATTTGCCCCCCCAGGGGAGCGACCCTTGCCTGATGGGTCGCTCCCCATCTCTAAAAAAAGAAACAACAAAAAAAAAAAACACAAAAAAAAAATTGCCTTGGCGCCTAGAGTGTTCTGCCCCCCCCCCCCGGGGCAGTTCGGCCTAATAATAGGCCGATCTGTCCCCCGGGGGGCAGAAATGGCCTAAAATAAATTTGCCCCCCCACCCTCCCCCCCCGGAGCGACCCTTGCCTACGGGGTCGCTCCCCCTGCGTGACATTGGCGCCAAAAAACAAATCCCCGGTGCCTAGTGGTTTCTGCCCCCTTGGGGGCAGATTGACCTAAAATTGGCAAATCTGCCCCCAGGGGGGCAGAAATGGTCTAAATACAATTTGCCCCCCCAGGGGAGCGACCCTTGCCTGATGGGTCGCTCCCCATCTCTAAAAAAAGAAACAACAAAAAAAAAAAACACAAAAAAAAAATTGCCCTGGCGCCTAGAGTGTTCTGCCCCCCCCCCGGGGGCAGTTCGGCCTAATAATAGGCCGATCTGTCCCCCGGGGGGGGCAGAAATGGCCTAAAATAAATTTGCCCCCCCAACCCCCACCCCCCCCCCCCGGGAGCGACCCTTGCCTACGGGGTCGCTCCCCCTGCGTGACATTGGCGCCAAAAAACAAATCCCTGGTGCCTAGTGGTTTCTGCCCTCTTGGGGGCAGATTGACCTAACATTGGCCAATCTGCCCCCAGGGGGGCAGAAATGGTCTAAATACAATTTGCCCCCCCCAGGGGAGCGTCCCTTGCCTGATGGGTCGCTCCCCATCTCTAAAAAAAGAAACAACAAAAAAAAAATACACAAAAAAAAAATTGCCTTGGCGCCTAGAGTGTTCTGCCCCCCCCCCCGGGGGCAGTTCGGCCTAATAATAGGCCGATCTGTCCCCCGGGGGGCAGAAATGGCCTAAAATAAATTTGCCCCCCCAACCCCCACCCTCCCCCCCCGGAGCGACCCTTGCCTACGGGGTCGCTCCCCCTGCGTGACATTGGCGCCAAAAAACAAATCCCCGGTGCCTAGTGGTTTCTGCCCCCTTGGGGGCAGATTGACCTAAAATTGGCCAATCTGCCCCCAGGGGGGCAGAAATGGTCTAAATACAATTTGCCCCCCCAGGGGAGCGACCCTTGCCTGATGGGTCGCTCCCCATCTCTAAAAAAAGAAACAACAAAAAAAAAAAACACAAAAAAAAAATTGCCCTGGCGCCTAGAGTGTTCTGCCCCCCCCCCCCCGGGGGCAGTTCGGCCTAATAATAGGCCGATCTGTCCCCCGGGGGGGCAGAAATGGCCTAAAATAAATTTGCCCCCCCCAACCCCCACCCCCCCCCCGGGAGCGACCCTTGCCTACGGGGTCGCTCCCCCTGCGTGACATTGGCGCCAAAAAACAAATCCCTGGTGCCTAGTGGTTTCTGCCCCCTTGGGGGCAGATTGACCTAAAATTGGCCAATCTGCCCCCAGGGGGGCAGAAATGGTCTAAATACAATTTGCCCCCCCAGGGGAGCGACCCTTGCCTGATGGGTCGCTCCCCATCTCTAAAAAAAGAAACAACAAAAAAAAAAAACACAAAAGAAAAATTGCCCTGGCGCCTAGAGTGTTCTGCCCCCCCCCCCCCCCCGGGGGCAGTTCGGCCTAATAATAGGCCGATCTGTCCCCCAGGGGGGCAGAAATGGCCTAAAATAAATTTGCCCCCCCAACCCCCACCCCCCCTCCCGGGAGCGACCCTTGCCTACGGGGTCGCTCCCCCTGCGTGACATTGGCGCCAAAAAACAAATCCCCGGTGCCTAGTGGTTTCTGCCCCCTTGGGGGCAGATTGACCTAAAATTGGCCGATCTGCCCCCAGGGGGGCAGAAATGGTCTAAATACAATTTGCCCCCCCAGGGGAGCGACCCTTGCCTGATGGGTCGCTCCCCATCTCTAAAAAAAGAAACAACAAAAAAAAAAAAACACAAAAAAAAAATTGCCCTGGCGCCTAGAGTGTTCTGCCCCCCCCCCCGGGGGCAGTTCGGCCTAATAATAGGCCGATCTGTCCCCCGGGGGGGCAGAAATGGCCTAAAATAAATTTGCCCCCCCAACCCCCCCCCCCCCCGGGAGCGACCCTTGCCTACGGGGTCGCTCCCCCTGCGTGACATTGGCGCCAAAAAACAAATCCCCGGTGCCTAGTGGTTTCTGCCCCATTGGGGGCAGATTGACCTAAAATTGGCCAATCTGCCCCCAGGGGGGCAGAAATGGTCTAAATACAATTTGCCCCCCCAGGGGAGCGACCCTTGCCTGATGGGTCGCTCCCCATCTCTAAAAAAAGAAACAACAAAAAAAAAAAACACAAAAAAAAAATTGCCTTGGCGCCTAGAGTGTTCTGCCCCCCCCGGGGGCAGTTCGGCCTAATAATAGGCCGATCTGTCCCCCGGGGGGGCAGAAATGGCCTAAAATAAATTTGCCCCCCCAACCCCCACCCCCCCCCCCGGAGCGACCCTTGCCTACGGGGTCGCTCCCCCTGCGTGACATTGGCGCCAAAAAACAAATCCCCGGTGCCTAGTGGTTTCTGCCCCCTTGGGGGCAGATTGACCTAAAATTGGCCAATCTGCCCC
The DNA here is from genome assembly GCF_031143425.1 of Pleurodeles waltl. NCBI lineage: Eukaryota > Metazoa > Chordata > Amphibia > Caudata > Salamandridae > Pleurodeles > Pleurodeles waltl. Next base: position 915,091,923 of record NC_090444.1, on the reverse strand, counting down.
CAGGGGGGCAGAAATGGTCTAAATACAATTTGCCCCCCCAGGGGAGCGACCCTTGCCTGATGGGTCGCTCCCCATCTCTAAAAAAAGAAACAACAAAAAAAAAAAACACAAAAAAAAAATTGCCTTGGCGCCTAGAGGTTTCTTCCCCCCCTGGGGGCAGAAAAGGCCTTCCCAAAAAATTGCCCCCCCTGGGAGCGACCCTTGCCAAAGGGGTCGCTTTGTTGCGTGACATTCGCGCGCAAAAAAAAACTCCCTGGTGTCTAATGGTTTCTGCCCCCCTTGGGGGCAGATTGGCCTTATCAAAATATGCCAATCTGCCCCCAAGGGGGGCAGAAATGGCCTAAATATATATTGCCCCGTAGGGGAGCGACCCTTGCCTAAGGGATCGCTCCCCACCTAAAAAAAAAGAATTCATCACAAAAAAAAAAAATGGTCCCTGGTGCCTAGAGGTTTCTGCCCCCCCTGGGGGCAGATCGGCCTAATAATAGGCCAATCTGCCCCCAGGGGGGGCAGAAAAGGCCTTCCTAAAAAAATGCCCCCCTGGGAGCGACCCTTGCCCAAGGGGTCGCTCCCTTTTGCCAATTTCAAGAAGAAAAAAAAAAATCCCTGGTGTCTAGTGGGGTTTCAAAAGCCGGATTGCAAGCAATCCGGCTTTTGAAACCTGTGAGAGACTTCAAAGGGAAGGAAATACATTTCCTTCCCTTTGAAGCCTCTCGGGGCCTCCCCCATGGGATTGAAAAAGAAATGCAAAAGCATTTCTTTTTCAATCGCGCTGGAAGCTCTGCTTCCAGCGCGATGGGGGAGACCCTGTGACTAATCAGCGCGCACTCGCGCGCTGACGTCACAGGGGGGGTTGGGGGGCTCGGGGGTGGGAGGGGAAGGGCTTCCCCTTCCATCCCTGACTTGGGGGGGTGGGGGGGAACCCCACAGAGGGAGCGAGAGCGCTCCCTCTGGGCTCTGTGCACAGGACGTAATGGTTACGTCCTGGGCACAGCAGCACTGTGCCTCAGGACTTAACCATTACGTCCTGGGCACAGAAGGGGTTAAAGAGCTTTACCAACCCCTGCTTTTGGGTAGTTTGTTTTCATTTGCAGAGGTTGACGTACTAGCAAACTTGTACTGAAACCTAGAATAACCAAAACTTATTTGCATAAGTTTGGTCCATTTTTGTTGAGTCACAGTGATAAAAAGCAATGTAGTAGAATATGACCTACAGTTATTAGCAGTGACTTGGGTGAATTCAAGAATTATATCAGTTTGTTGTTTTTCACAGTTCGATGCAGTAAGAGTAATGTGCATGATTAGTTGTGAGTGCTGTAGCTCACTGTGGCATTGGACTTAAGCTACACCTGACTGATGAGGTTGTTAACGCAGAATTATTAATGAGTTTAATAATGAATATTCATGTATTTTGAGTGTTGGATTTGCGTAGAAAATTTATTAACTTAGAGAAAAATAATGCACATATCTGAAGGTGCACGCAGTGTACTTATTAATGGCTTATTATTATGAAATGTTTAGCTTATGTTTGATTAATGTAGTAATATGTCAAATTAAAGGTTATGCATTATGTATTAGCTTTATTAATCGTAGGCCTTAATTTAGCGAGATCTTGGCCTAGTTGCACGGCCTCATGTCAAGCTGCATTGTTAAGGAGTTTAATAAAAATGGCTGTCTGGAGAATTAAATTGTAATTTTTCACTGTACTGACTATGTGCACGTAGCTTAAGTTCTTTCTCATGAGAAACTGCTTGCTGGAAGATGATGTACTTGCTAGTGTAGCAATGTTTAGTGTAATGTGTGTAAAACTGACCTTCCCAGGAGAAGACAATGGATCCACTGACTGGAGTATAAGCAAAAATATTGATACCTGATGAGTCGAATAATGAAAGCAGGAGAAGAGCCAATCGTCGACATGTAAACCATGTACTAGTAGAATTATATATTTGAAGTTTTAGTTTTATTGGACAAAGTGTGAACATGCGATCTCCTGACCAATTAGGATATGGGAAGTAGTTTTAGGAAATCTAACTTAGCTGGACTGCAGCAGGAGAAGATGCACCATTTCTTTCAAACTGTCCAAAGGGCTATTAGCTATATTCTTTCAAACTGCGTGGAGAGACTTTGTTTCTGTCTGTACTCTGATGCTGAATCCTGATGTATTGCTGACCGAACTGATGTCCTGTTGACAAAGACTCTCACAGCTTGCTGAACCCTATTGAGGGCAGGAATACCATGACTTTACTGATTGCTATGTCTGTTTGCTTTTGTTTCTAGGTACCAACTGCTAATTTTGATAAACCCATAGTCAGATGCTTTCCAAATTTGTGTGACTAAATTTTTTTGCATGAAGTCCAAACATGCTATTCTAATCTGGTGTTGTTTAGGGATCTCACTGATGAAGTTCTCTACCTGTAATAACAGTTGATGTATTTTCTTTGCTGAATCTAAATGTATGTAATATTGTTTGCGCAGTTATTCTTGTTATTAATTTGTACTGTAACCTTAGAATGTGTGGTAGCTCAAGCTTTGATTAGATTGCAATTCTTTCGCTGCTTTGGACAGCCAGTATTGTTTCTGTATGTTTATCATTTGATTTTGAGATTGAGTTACACAACATTAGCTTTGTAAATATAGGTAAATAAACATTCTAACTTTTACATAAAGGTGTGGTTATTCATGGCCGCAAGGTCATGATGAGTGAAAATTACTGACTCCTATTGATTAATGATGTCATTGATTGTTGAGGTTATTGATTTGGGTTGGTGTATAAATGGTGGGAAAACCTTGAAGCGTGTCAAAAGGTCCATCGGCCTATTGGCATCTTTCTTGTAAATTTACTTAATAAGGTCTGACACGTTTACTGAGATAGTAGCAGAGATTGATGGTTTGTCTCCTTAAGAGCCCATCATACGGTCCAGAGATAGGTTGTAGAGTATGTGTCCCAGAGATCGTAAGCGAGAAACAACAGGTGTCCCCAGGAATGGTACTAGGATAAGGGTTAATACCCTACAGAGAGAAAAATAATTCGTAGGTTGGGTGAAATTGGTAAAATTTTGGATTTTTCTAGATATAATGATACAAAGTGGAAAGAAACTGTGCCCCTAAGTACCTAAAATGACTTTCCCAGAATCATGGACCTTGCCAATGACTGTCTTAGGATGTTCTTGGTGCTCTAGTGACAGTGTGAATGAAGTAGGCTTTGCGCTTGCACAGCTTATGCACATCGTGATGTTTGTGAGAGTTTAGGGAGTTTGCATACTCCAAACTAAGTTATAAAAGGAGTGTGCGTACTCCGAAGTGTGAGAGTAGGGAAGCGATCGAACTTCACATGTGTGTGGCGCTTTGTGCTAAAAAATGTCCACCTGGTTGTTGATATACGGATCCTGTGTGGTCTAAGGCTCCGGAGTATATTGAAAAGTGTATGAGACATTTGGGTTTTGTTGTAATTTGTCTAGTTTATTAGGTCGATCTGGCATGGGTGACAAGTCAGAGTGTGAGTCAAAGTGAGTGAAAGAATTTTTCGACTGAGATCTGGCGAATCCTATGTGCACGAGGACAGACCCACTGATCAGTTGAGAGTGAAATTTGTGGGTCGAAATTTGCTTGCGAATCAGGGAAACTGAGAAAGGAGTAGCTGCTAGAGTGAAACATCATCAGTGAAAAATCCATAAAGTTTCTGAAGCGATTGTGTTACCCTACCTGTAGTAAACTGACAAATTTTGTTTTGATTTTGTTTGGTGCTCACAATAAATTGCATTAGTCTTGTGTGAACCTGAGTTTAGGAGGACAAGCTGCCAGACTTTGTCAGCCACAGTATGTGTGAGTGTGAGGTCATTGGAGCCACTCTGGGATAGGTTGATTGGTGAAAAGGGGATGCGCACGGATTGGCAGCCATTGTGAAGCACAATTTTTGGAGAAGGTGGGTGAAGATAATTCTGGGATTAAAAGTCACTTCTTGATTTGATGTGAATAACATTACGGTCACAAAAATGACATTTTTCAAAGCTTCAAAGAGTGCTTTAAGGGGAGATACGTATATTTCCACGAGTATAGGGGATATTGCACTGAAAGGAAGGTACACCAGCTTACATTGTAATCAAAGAAAAGGGTGTCGCACCATGTCTTTGGTTGAAGCAGTGGTACAAAGTGATAGAGAAGGAGGGGTTTCCTGCAAATGGAACATTTAATTTGAGGAGCTTAGAGCATCTGAGAAGGGTGCTGTATGATCTGAAACCCCCTCCGAGACCAGCACATTTCGAGGCATTAGCAATCTGGGAGTTAGTAGCCAGGCACCAACAGCAACAGACATTTGAGAGGAGGATGAGGAAGGCAGAAAAGACACTAGCGGAGGCTAGATGGGCCCATGCACAGACATTTTGGAGAACAGAGACTTTGCAGGGATTAAGTTATTCCCAGCAATTACGCAAGACAGGGAGGGAGAAAGAAGGAACGCTACCAAAAAAACAAACAGGAGCCCTTCTGAGAGTAGGGAGGAGAGACAAAAAGAGTCTAGAGGACAATTGACATTTAAGGAATAGTCAGATGATGATGAGTTTATTTTACAGTTATTGAGAAATCGTCCCCCACCATATTTAGCACAAGATAGTGACCAGAGTACCAGTGTAAATCCTTCAGCTCCGACCTAGGTTAACATGACTACGAGTCCAGTGCAGGATAATCCGACTATGACACAAAGCCCAATGCAGATTAGTCTTAATGCACCTATTACTCCAGTATCACAGAATCAGGTGCCACTGGCAAGTGTTCACTGTGCTGTCCCAGTAGTGGAAACAGCTGAAACCTAAAATTGCCTACAGGAAAGGTTTTCCCAAAACTGATGTTGGTTCAGACAGAGCCAACTTCACTTTTACTGTCTCAAGTGCAGCCACAAGCAATGCCAAAGTACATTCTGATTACAGAGACCTAGACAGATATGTCTGTATTGATGAGCCAGAATATGGAAACTATGCACCCACTAAACTTGTGTATCATTCCAAGCCCAGATGATGTATCTGTGTTAGAAATGGTGTCTTTGGTTGGCAGTCAGGTTATCCCCTGTCCAATCAAGGACCCTCACTCTCGTCAGAGTAAGTCACACACAATCCAAATTATCCTGTGCCCAACCTCTGGTGGTTTGCCACTGAGCAGTCAGGCTTAACTTAGAAGACAATGTGTAAAGTATTTGTGCAATAAGTCATACAATAACACAATATAGCACCACAACAATACACCACACAGTGCTTAGAAAAATAGATAGTCTTTTTCTGATAAGATGCAGGTCAAAACGATTAAAAGGCAATAAGTATACGTTGAAATATTACTGCAAAAGCAATAAAAAGTGTCTTAAGTTCTCCTAGAAACAACAAGTGTCTCTTGCAGGGCAAAGTACCTGGTTTGCATTGAAAAATCCTCGCAAGGGACCACGAAGGAGGAGATGCATGGAAAACGGTTTCGCCCCTTCGCACACAGACATGCGTAGTTATTTTCCACGCAGGGAAGACGTTGCGTCGATTTCCGGTGTGCAGACTTGGATCCTCTTCAGGTTGTGGGGTTTTCAGACACCCAGGGGTTGATGCGTGGAATCCTGGGCTTGGGAAGCCAAGTCACAGGCACTGTGTCGATTCCTCTCAGGAAGTCAAGCTGCGTCATTCTGGGTCAGCTTGTCTCGAGCTAGTAGGGCCATGCATCATAGTTCCGGTCGTGTCGCTGGCGTTGCGTCGCTCTTCCATTGAAAAGTCGGGCTGCATCCTTCTAGTCTCGGTGTGCAGTGAATTTTTCACTGTGAGCAGGCTGTGCGTCATTTTTGGCAGGCAGCGCATTAAATTTTCTCTGCACGGGGATTCCAGTTGCAGGAGAGAAGTCTTTTTTTAGTCCTGAGACTTCGAGAACAGGAGGCAAGCTCTATCCAAGCCCTTGGAGAGCACACCTTCAGCACAGTAAGAGAACAGCAAGGCAGCAGGGCAACAGCAAGGCAGTAGTCCTTTCCAGAAAGCAGTCAGGTGAGTCCTGTGGGCAGACAGGCAATTCTTCTTGGCAGGTTGCAGGTTCTGGTCCAGAGTTTCCTTCCCAGGTAGTGTCTAAGTTGGTGGGGTCAGAGACCCTGCTTAAATGCCCAAATGTGCCTTTGAAGTGGAGGAGACTTCAAAGAGTGGCTTAGAAGTGCACAAGGTCCCCTTTCAGTTCCATCCTGTCTGCCAGGGTCCCAGTAGGAGATGTGGCAGTCATTTGTGTGAGGGCAGGCTACTGTCCTTTGACATGCAAGTGTCAAGCCCTCCACCCTCCAAGCCCAGGAAGACCCATTCAAAATGCAGATGTATGCAAGTGAGGCTGAATGTCCTGTGTTTGAGGTGTGTCTGAGTGAATGCACAAGAGAGCTGTCATCTAACCCTAGCCAGACGTGGATTGGAAGGCACAGAAGGATTTAAGTGAGGAGAAATGCTCACTTTCTAAAAGTGGGATTTCTAAAATAGTAACATTAAATCCAACTTCACCAGTCAGCAGGATTGTATATCACCATTCTGGCCATACTAAATATGACCTTCCTACTCCATTCAGATCAGCAGCTACCACTCAAACAATGTATGAGGGCAGCCCCAATGTTAGCCTATGAAGGGAGCAGGCCTCAGCAGCAGTGTAAAGACAAATTTAGGAGTTTCACACTACAAGGACATGTAAACTACACAGGTGCATGTCCTGCCTTTTGCCTACACAGCACCTTGCCCTATGGGTTGCTTAGGGTATACCTTAGGGGTGTCTTATGTGTAGAAAAAGGGGAGTTTTAGGCTTGGCAAGTACTTTTCAAAGCCAAGTCGAATTGGCAGTGAAACTGCACGCACAGGCCTTGCAATGGCATGCCTGAGACAAGGTTAAGGAGCTACTTCAGTGGGTGGCACAACCAGAGCTGCAGGCCCACTAGTAGCATTTAATCTACAGGCCCTGGGCACAAATAGTGCACTCGACTAGGTATAAGTAAATTAAATAATCCAATTGGGTATGAGCCAATGTCACCATGTTTTAAGGAGAGAGCATCTGCACTTTAGCACTGCCACTCATCAACACATAGCTTTATTCGGTTACTTTCAACCATAAAAGCAAAACAACCAACAATTGAATGAAAAAGGAAATAGCAATTAAGTTAAAAAAGGATAAGAATAAAATAAAAACATATATTTCAGCCTTAAAACACATAAAATTATTTTCCTTAGAAAGAGCACCTAACCCCCTAATACCTAACATTTAAAATAAACATGGGGTTTTATTTCAGTCTAGGTGTATAGTTAAAATTTAGCAACTAAAACATTATTATTATTATTTTTTTTTTATTTGGTCCTCATCATAATTTTTTCCCCAGAAAATTAGTACGTATATGCCAAGCAGCTACAATATACTTGCTAACCGCACAAGATAGAGGGAGAGAAGTTTCCCTCATTATGATCCTTAAGGCAACAATACAATGTCTTACCCCCATATTCCTGCAAACCGGTCGTAACCACTTCCGTCGCGCAATCAAATAAGCAGGGCATATAAACATAAAATGTACAATAGATTCTGAAATGTGATTACAACTCGGACAAGTATCAGGACTTGGGGTCGCGCTCCGTGTACTGCCATAGGATTTAAGAGGCAGACAACCATATCTGAACTGAATATATAGACTCTTAATTAATGGGTCAAGAATTGTATCCACAAATGGTTCCAGATACGGGTACCATTTGAAATCAAAAAATTGTGAAGTCAATCTGCCGTGTGTTGAACACAGCAGGTAGTTTTCCCTGACATATATCCAGTAAACAATTTTCAAATGATTCTTCTGATCCTTCCTTATACTTTCTGGATGACTCCAAAACTCACTAAGACCCAATCTGTGAAACCATTTTGAGATGTGGTTAAGCCAGGGAATGGTAAGTACATTTGGTCTATCTAGAATAGACTCCTTGTATGTGGATAGCTCTGGGGTGGTCCATACACGGACCCAGAAAAGCAATGGTCGTAGGGCAATTACATCAGAGATGCATGAAAGGCCAAGGTCCCAGAACATAGGCAGCAGTGGGGTACTGCGAGGACAGGCCAAAGTTGACCTTACAAAGTTGTTTTCCCCCACTGCAAGCTTGCCAGTGTTCGAGGACCCCCAAATTTCAGACCCGTAGACGGCAGCGCTCTGTGCCTTTGCTCGGTAAATTTTAATAGTTGGAGTAATCACTCTCTCAGAGGTAGACTTGTGAAAGCGTAAAATGGCCCCAGATCTCTGTGCCAGAATAGCTAAACTTTTATCGATTTGGGTCCCCCAATGCAGGTTGTTGCAAATTCTCACCCCCAAATAATCTATGGAGCTTACCATACCTAGGGGGGTACCATTATGAAAAATTGAGTATCTCTTAGTGGGGCCACAACCCAGGGTCATAAATTTAGTTTTGCTATGGTTGAGTTCAAGTCCATAGTCACCACAAAATGAACTAAACTTATCCACAAGTACCTGGAGACCCATAGGAGTTCTAGAGATCAGGAGGGAGTCATCAGCAAATAGCAAAATTGGAATTTTGTGGTTGTTCAAGGATGGAGCATCATTTTGGCAGTTGGTAACGACTTGCACCTTCTCGTTGATAAACAATGTAAATAGCGTTGGGGCAAGAACACAACCCTGGAGTACTCCTCTCCTGATATCTATTTTGTCGGTGAGTTCCCCCTGCTTACCCCATCTGACTTGTGCAAATGTTTTTTCATGTAATCTTTGAATTAAATGCACTAAATTTCCTGGGATACCGATTTTATTTAATACTCCCCATAGTTTCTCTCTTGGGACTAAATCGAATGCAGATCTTAGATCTACGAAAGCAACATAAAGTTTTTGCTTAGATAGGGTGACATACTTCCAAAATAGTAATGACAGCCTAAAGACTTGGTCCATGGTGTTAGTTTTAGGCCGAAAACCGGCCTGTAAGGGGGATAAAATGTGGTTGTCTTGGATCCAATCGGTAAGCCTATCTAAGACTTGCTTAGCAAACGTCTTCTGAAGGATATCAATTAGGCTGATTGGTCGATAGTTTACATGTGAACCTACATCACCCTTTTTGTGAATCGGTATTATTTCTGCGCCACGCCAGGAATCTGGAATAGGGCTACCAGCTGCTATGGCATTAGACAATAAATTGATGTACCGTGCCCATATCTTTGGTTCTGATTTAAACAGGTCCCCTGGGATCTTATCTGGACCAGGGGCTTTGGCTGGCCTCAAAGAATGAATTGCAGCTGTTGTTTCGGCTAAGGTAAAAACAATGCTCTCAGTTGAGGTCTTGTTAACAGCCCAAAACTCATCATATCCAGGGTCCTTCAGAGATTGTGGTGCAGGCAGAGCATAAATTCCAGAAAAATAGGACACCCATCTTTCAGGCTGTATGTACATACCAATGTCATCATTGCCCCTTTTCGAACTAGAGGTCAACAGCCGCCAAAAGGAAGTATCATCTTTGTATTTGACTGCTGCAAGCAGCTTCTGCCAAATCTCATTATCCCAGTCTTTTTTTGCTTGTTTCAGGGCATTAACATACCTACGTCGGGCCTCTTTAATAGCCACTTGGGTAGAGTTTTTTACAGCCTCGTTTAAATTAGATCTTGCTCGCACACAATCCTGATTATACCAATCCCTACGAGGGGTGTCAGCGGGTCTCGGTTTGGAAGGGATTTCCCTATAGAAGATACCCTGTAGGGAATCCACCAATTTATTGTGGATAGCCATAATGGGAATATCAGAGGCTTCTTGTTCCTCATAATCTGCAAAGAGTTTTAAAAATGATGAATATATTTCCCCAATCAAATATGGGTTGGATTCCACCTTTGGCCAGCAGACCCGAGAACGTCTATGATTCAGATAAGGGAGTGGAACGTTAGTGGTCGTTATGTGCTGGACTCTTAAAAATGCATGGTTGGTCAGTACAAGGCACAGAGGATTATGATCGCTATCCGAGCGAGGTAAGATTTCCATGTCCAGTGAACTTGACCATAGCCTAATGTCCACCAGAATATAATCAATAGTACTAAAGGAAAGCCCTCGCTTGAAAGTGATGGCTCGCTCTGAGTCAGATTTAGTGCAGCCGTTACATTCTCTCAGGCCATATTTCAGACAGAGGGAAGACAATTGAGATGCAACACGGGAAGCGGGCAGAAACGCCGTTTCCTTAGATTGGGGAATACCCCAATATTCGTCCTCCTCAGTAGTCAGATTGCTGATGGTGTTGTCCAACACAAAAGAACAATTAAAATCACCTGCTATAATCAGAAGATATGAAGGGTCCAGAAGCTCTATATAATCCGTCAGCTGGGTGAGAACAATTGATTCTATCTCACGGAGAACGGATCTTGCATAAGCATTCAGAACTATCATCCTGAATCCAGGTTGGAATATGAGTTGAACACCCAACAGATCATAGGAATTAAACTTTATCATGGAGTGGTCACATTCTAGCCTATTGTTCAATAAAATCATTAACCCTCCTATCTGTCTTCCAAAGCCACCAGAGGCAGGTTGGGCGGCCGAAAAATAGGTTGTAAAGCCTTGTATGGATAACTGTTCTGCAGACCAAGTTTCCTGAAAAAGACAGATATCTTGTTTATTAACAAGGCTTACCCAATCCGGGTCATCCAACTTTGACTTAATTCCTGCAACATTCCAAGATATAATATTAATTTTGGGAGGGGTAGATATTGACTTAGTTCTCAATAAGGGGGCAGGAGATGGAGTCCCTGTAAGTTGACACTCATCATTTACTATTTTAGGAAATACTGTGCAGGGGGCAATCAGTCAGTCTAATTCAGGAAGTAAGGGGGAAAGATTCACGGATTTAAATGTTGCAGAGTTATCTGAAGAAGAAATAACCCCAGCTACAATAGTTCCAGATGTACAACATCCTCTACATAACGGGGCCCCAGGCGGCTGACTACTAAGTCTTAGATTCGATTCCCTACCTGTACGCAATATACCTGTCCGTGTATCAAAGGCCAGGAGATCATTAACTAGACTACTATCGTTAAAAAGAATCGAAATATAATCAAATTCCGACCCTAACTGATTATATCTATGGGCCTCACGTATATAAGACCGGATAACAGAGAGACAGTTCCTCTGGGAGCGTATCCAATGAATGACTTTATTAATTAGAGAGTCACTCGACTCTCTGTTACCCTGAGGTAGCTTTGGCACCCTAGTCAAATATATAATGGCATCTTCCCTCCTCCTTCTTAACCTTCCACAGGGCTGCGAGAGTGTCAAATAATCAGGGTGAGTGACTGAACGGGGATTAACACAACAACTTGCTGCAGAGGGCGTTCCTCCTGGGTTTAACTGAGAAGTTTTTGAGCGAGGACTACCTTTGTCCCCCCGTCCAAAGATGGATCCACACTTGTTTACACCTAGTTTTGGAACTTGCTCTTGGGTAGAAGACATGGTCTGACAGGCAGACCTACCATGCCTTGGGGAACCTCCGTTACTTCCCTTAGCGAGGTTATGTGTAGAAGAAGATGTCAATTTATCACCTACGGTAAGAGGACTAGATTTTTTTTTTTCCATCAATAAATCAGAGGAAGGAGCAGACTCATATGGCACAATGCAATTACAACCAGACTTTTGAACATAGAGTCCAGAGATTTTGTTCGTCAAAGATATCAACAGACACTTAACCTCATCTAATTTCTGAGAAATGATATCCAACTGAGAAGCTTCGTTGTTGCCCATCTTTCCATCCAGAGAGTCTTTGTCAGTTCCTTCTACAAGTGAGGTTTGTAAAAGTCCAGGACTTACAGAATTAGAGGACAAAACCGAAAACCTATTTGAACAAGGAATGATAATAGGAGGCGGAGACGTGCACCGCAGGTGAGGTGCACCTTCTACAGGTAAACATCCATTTGTTTCCACCGAGGATGGTGAAATCTCCAAGAGTGAAGGAATTACCCCCTGGGAGTGGGGGGGAGGGTGTAAATCGGCCTTGACCTCTACTCTATGCGTCTGTATTTTTTTATTAAAGAGATCAGGAATTTTTTTGGGAGGAATGGTACCCGGTATAGAAGGGCCAACATCAGGAGGGCTCCTCAGTATAGCCTCAACCTCTTCAAACAATGAATCAATTGTTTTGAATTGCTGTAGATTTGTAGTAGAACATCCCTCCACTTTCCCAGCAGAACGTTTCTTGGGTTTTTTAACCCAAGACTGGGGTGCTGATACATCATCGGCCTTCCTCTTCCCCATATCGACTATTCAATCGCCCAGCTAAATTGTTTCAAACACGTCTGAAAAAATAAGGAATGGCCCAGCCCTGGTTTCTACTATCAGGTACGAATGGTATCAGGAAGAAAAAAAAACCAAAAAGCGAGAAGTAATAGGGACTTGCTCCACTGGCCCCTTTGGTGCCAAGTGAAGCTCGTGGTCAAGTAATACTAAACAAACTGAGCAAAGGGCATTACTGAGACCTCTATACCAGGACCAAATATAAAAAAAAAAAACTTTGGGGGGGTGGCCCAGCCCAGTCTCCTCCTGGCGATGAAGGGCGCAAGACGGGCCCGCCCAGGCGCCACCCGCGCGCGTCCCGCGCGGCGGGAGCGCTGTACAAAGTTTAAAGGGCTCCTGCCCTGACTGCTCCTCCCCTCGGGTGACGCGCTTCCCGCGGCGGCGGGAGCGCTGTACAAAGTTTAAAGGGCTCCTGCCCTGACTGCTCCTCTCCTCGGGTGACGTGCTTTAGCACTGATTAGCAGTGATAAAGTGTGCAGAGTCCTAAAGCCAGCAAAAATGAGGTCAGAGAAAGAGAAGGAGGAAGGCAAAAAGTCTGGGGATAACCCTGCAGAAAGGCCATTTCCAACAGTCTGTACCTGTTACCATTGGTCCAGTTGTACCTTTGTTTTCACAAGAGAAAACAGGTGCAGATGGGCAGGGAGTCCTGAGTCAGAATTCAATGAGGGGAGGACTTAATGAGAATATCAGAGTAGTCTATCCTGTGGGACATACATTTGATGGATCAACATCATTGCTAGACCTTAGTCCATTCGGGGTTCCTCCGGATACTGTGATAGGGTTGAATGTTAGTCAGAGCCTGAAATAACTGATGCCGCAGTCTCTGAATACAGTGGTGCAACAAGTGCCACCTGCCCAGGATAGCAACATTTAATTGCAGAGGTTGAGTGAATTGTTGGACAAGCTGAATACCCTGCAGAGTGCTCCCAGGGGAGAGGAGTACTTGAACAATACGAGACTAGGAATGGAAGCGGGTGAGCTAATTGAAGAAACTATGGGTGTGAACAGATTAGAGTCTTTCACAGAAGCAGAGTTGAGATATCTGTGCTTGGGGATTATGAGCGAAATGAGCAATATGCATCAGAAGCTAGCAGACCTAGCAGAGAAGTACAGCATAGAAATAGAGAAGACAAAGCATTTGAAAAGGAGTCACAGGTTAGATTTTGACACAAAGGACTTTGAACTCATGAGATCTGCAGGGATGAAGGCACACCTTAGGGAGTTACTCCAAAGTGTCTAGACATAAGGAGCCTTAGACAAATGGGAACACAGATGGACAAAGAATAGAGATGAAAGAAAAAGGGATTCTTCAGAAGTGACTGCAAATGTGCATCAGTGCAATGATCCAGTGAAAATCTTACCTATGAGAGAGATTCCAGGAGGGAATTTTGTTCATGTCCCTTGAAGAAGAAATAACATTCTGTCTTTTACAAATGACTATCCCAAGTTGAGAGAGAAGCCATTAGAATGGTACCAGCAGACAGACAGGTTTGTGAAACTTGCGAAGTGCCTGTGGGAAGACTTGAACACTCTATTAGAGATAGTAGTTCCAGCGGATTTGTGGATAGAGTGTAAGAGGAGTACAGATTGGCCGACAAAAGAAACAGAGATCTGAATACAGGTGTCCTGAAGTAATGAAATATTACTTGAAAGTGATTGATTTTTTTAAAACAAGAATTTCCCCTGAAAACATTGACTGGCAGAGAATAGACAGGACAGCTCAGGAAGCAAAGGAGTCGATACATGCGTATTATGAGGGGTTGTTGCAGGCGTTTAAGCATTATAGTGTTACAGAGTCAAAATAGCCTAATAACATGATTAATTTTGAGTTCAAATTGTGGAAGGACTGTGAACTGAAATTAGCCAGATGATTAAGAGTCATTTGATTTGCTGGCAAGCAACACCGATCGATGAGGTGTTGCCGAATGAAAAGTACTGTAGTGACGAAATTGAGTAGAAGTAGAGAAAGTGGAAGGAAAAGGAGATGGTTATGCATATTAAAGCGGCACAAACGGATGCAGAGAAATTTTCAGCAGCAGCAGCGAAATGTGGTGATTCAAAATCAGATGAAAAGTAGAGGTTGTGGATGTAATGGAAATTGTTGCCCCAATTTGAATACTGAAGTGGTTCAGAATGATGTGCAGGGAATGAAGAGAGTGTTGCCTTGTCACCCTAGTGGAGCGGTCAGACATTAGAAGCAAGATGAAGGTACTGGAAGGTCTCGTTCAGCAAACAAGTGGCATCAATTCATTTCAAAGCACAAGAGGACTGAGAATGAGAAGTCATAATCCGAATTTGTATAATCATGCGAATCAAATGCAGAGTTTTCAGCCCATGCAGCAGGTGCAAATGCCACGTGTACAAATGACACAGTTGCAGCCAATGCACCAGTAGATTCCAATGGCACCCACACAGCAAATTCAAATACCTCAAGCCACTATGGAGCAGCAGCAGGTGATGCTTCCTCAAGAGCTCACAGGTCAGAGGTCCAACCGGAGAAATAAAACAGTTCACCAATTCCCGTTACACAGTGAGAATGGAATAAACAATGATTGGGTGAGCGAAAGTTCAGATGAAGAGGAATGTGTGCTTGCAGCTTCTTTAGAAGTAGATCAGAAAGGCCCATATGTGAAGGGAAAAGTAATGGGTCACAAGGTTTCATTCTTGGTTGACACAGGAGCTACACGCACTAAAATGAGAACTGCAGAAGTCACAAATTTGCCCCCTTCAGCAAAGACCGTCCAGATTGTAGGAGTAGTGAATAAGTATTTGACCAACCCATTTACAGAACCAGTTCAGGTTAAAACTGGAAACTTTAAAGGATTGCACAAATTTGTAGTCTGTTATTCAAGTTCGGTATCCCTACTGGGAAGCGACTTGCTGTGTAAAACTAGGTGCTCGATTACTTGCTCAACTGATGGGATCGAGATACAGACGGATAGTGATGAGGATGACCCAGCTCAAGAGACCGACTATGAGACGATAAATGAGGAGTACCCCATGATTAATTTCTTTCTAGTATTCAACGTGAAAGAGCTTCCTCCTGATTTATAGGCAACGGTTAAAGGGAAAGTGTAGGATTTGACAGGGAAAGAGTAATGGAGTTGAGCCAGTTAATGTTCTTGTAAAGCCCAACGCAATTTTTCCTTAGATTCCCCAGTACCACATGCCACGGGATACCCTTATAAAGGTTGCTCAAATAATTGCAGAACTTGTAAAACAAGGGGTTTTGAAAGAGATTTTGAGCAGCCCATGTAATGTACTGATAATGGGATTGCAAAAGCCCTGTGGGAAAGTCTGAATTATCCTGGATTTGAGAAAAATAAATGTTATTGTGATCAACTGCTGCCTCGTGGTGCCCAATCCAGCTGTGAATCTGTTTCAGATTCCATGTGATGCTGAGTGGTTCACTGTCATACACTTGTCACAAGCCTTCTTTTCTGTGCCTCTTCATGAGAACATCCAATTTCTCCTTTGTTTCAAATTTTTGGACCTAGTTTACTGTTGGTGTTGAATTCCTCAAAGGTTTTCAGAGCCATCTTCTATGTTCAATCAGATGTTGAAAAAGGATTTGGAGTCGTTGGAATTGCCTTTCCAATCGACTTTGGTACAGTACATTGATAACCTACTGATTGCGTCCAAAATGAGGGACGAGTGCAAGTATGACACGATTGCCTTGCTGAACCATTTGGGAAAGAATGGTCATAAAGTGTCTCCACTTAAATTGCAATACTGTCAGAAAGAGGTGAAATACTTGGGTCACCAGCTTGAGAAAGGGATAAGGAAAATATCCAGAGAAAGGGTCACAGCCATATTGCAGATGAGTCCCCTGAGAACACAGAGAGATGTCAGGATGTTTCTAGGGATGGTAGGCTACTGTCGCCAGTGGATTCCCAATTTGTCAGTAATTTCTAAGTCATTGCAGAAGTTGACCCACAAGGAGGTTACCGATCCCCTAGTGTTAGACCAGACTTGCATGAAAGCGTATTCTGAATTGAGAGAGAGTCTGTGCAAAGCTTCAGCTTTGGGTGTGCCTGACTACACTAAGGGCCTGATTACAACTTTGGCGGAGGGGGTTAATCTGTCCCAAATGTGACGGATATCCCACCCACAGTATTGCGAGTTCCATTGGATATAATGGACTCGTAATACGGCGGGCGGGATATCCGTCACATTTGGGACGGATTAACCCCCTCCGCCAAAGTTGTAATCAGGCCCTAAGTCCTTTGCGCTGTTTTGTCATGAGAGTGATACATGTTCTTTGTCTGTCTTGACGCAGGTCCATGAAGGTGTAAACTACCCAGTAGCATATTTTTCAGCTACTTTGGATCCAGTCGCAGCGGCTTTGCCAGGTTGTTTGCGTGCAGTTGCAGCAGTTGGACAGAGCCTCTCACAGTGTGAAGGCATTGAGATGGGACATCCCGTATCTGTAATGGTCCTTCACTCAGTTGAAATTTTACTTACACGCACCAAGAACCAATATCTGACAGATGCAATATTGACCAAATATGAGACAAGTATCTTGGGGTCACCAAATGTGTCATTGAAAAGATGTAGAGCGCTGAACCTGGCAACCTTGCTTCCAAATGAAAATGTTGAAATTGAAAAATTGGAAGACATTGAGCATGATTGTCTTGAAGTAACTTATCTGTGCACCAAACCGCGACCTGATATTAGAGATAACTGATTGGAAGAAAATGACCAAATTATCTTTTTTGATGGTTCTTGTCTAAGAGACAATACAGGAGTACTGAGAGCAGGATATGCGTTGTGCACATGTACTGGCATACTGGAAGCTTCCTGGCTATGAGGAGTATATTTTGCACAAGTAGCGGAACTGTAGCCCTTACTAGAGTGTGCCATGGTTCTGCTCAGCTTAAAGTTGCCATCTATACGGATAGCCAGTATCGATTTGGAATCTTCCATGAATTCGGCCAGTTGTAGTCACAGAGAGGTTTCATGACCTCTTCTGGTTCACCAGTGAGAAATGGTGGGAGAACTAAAGAATTGTTGCAAGCTATTCAATTGCCCGAAAAGACTGCTGTGGTGAGATGCAGTGCACATCTGAAATCGCAAGAGTTTGTGTCAATGGGGAATGGATATGTGGATCAAGTCACAAGGGTTTGCACATTGAGCTGTATATCGTTCAAAGATAAGTGGGAATTGTTACCTGAAGAAATCGAAACATGTCCAAGTTTTGCATTGTATGTAATAGATATGTTAGAAGAATTGAAAACATTGCAGAATAATGTTGAGAGAGAGGAAAAACGACCATGGAGCAAAACGAAATGTGTACAGCGACAGGATAAATTATGGGTTTCAAAAGAGGGTAAATTGGTTTTGCCATATCGTCTGTTGTCTCAAATGGCTAGGTACTATCATGGTCAAGCACATGTTGGGAGGGATGCCATGATTCACCTGTTCAAGTAGAATTGGTTCAGTCCGAGGTTTAGACAAGTTGCTGAAGCAGTTTGCCATTGTTGCGTCATTTGTCAATAAATGAACACGGGAAAAGGGACCGTGGTTAATTGAGCCACCTTGGAAGAGCAGGAGGCCCCTTTAGCAGAATGCAAATGGATTTTATTGAGAGGCCTGTGTGTGGAGGTTTGAGATATGTGTTGGTAATTGTCTGCATCTTTAGTCATTGGATTGAAGAGGACCCTTCACGAAAAAATGACAGCCTCACAGTAGCTAAATTGATACTTAGATAACTGATACCACATTTTGGGTTTCCGATCTCTTTAGAAACAGAAAGAGGAAGTCACTTCAACAATTAAGTAATTGAATTACTATGCATACCCTTTAACATTGAGCAGAATTTGTATTGTAGTTACCACACTGAAGCATCAGGACTAGTGGAACAGATGAATGGTACTTGAAATGAAGAATGGCGAAAATGTGTGCGTCCACGAATCTGAAATGGCCTAACGCACTGCTGTTAGTTCTGATGACAATGAAAAACACACCCGACAGGAAGACAGAATTGTCACCGCACAAAATCCTCATGGGCAGAGCAATGAGATTGCCAGCGGTCCATGCAAATGCGCTTGTGAGCATTACAGATGATACGGTGTTGGACTACTGCAAAGGTCTGGCTGATGTGGTTTGCTCTTTCTTTCAGCAGGTGGAAGCCACCACACTGCCACCAGTCCAAGATCAAGGACACATCCTGAGAGCGGGTGACTGGGTGGTGGTCTGGAAACACGTGCGAAAGATGTGTTTGGAGCCTCGGTGGAAAGGCCCAATCTGGTAAATTCTGACCACTACCACAGCTGTGAAGTGTGCTGGAGTTCCAAATTGGATCCACGCAAGCCACACGAGAAAAGTAGCATGTCCTTTGGATGATGAAGAGGAGTTGTTGAGAGTACCAACAACGACTAGACGAGCCTCAGAGCCAGAAGGAGAAGAAAGAG
Organism: Pleurodeles waltl; assembly: GCF_031143425.1. Lineage (NCBI taxonomy): Eukaryota > Metazoa > Chordata > Amphibia > Caudata > Salamandridae > Pleurodeles > Pleurodeles waltl. The sequence goes on along the minus strand of NC_090444.1, from coordinate 915,073,233 downwards.
GAACTGAGACCGGGTCTGAGCACATTGAGGACAGTTCAGTCACTTCTGTGAGAGACAAAGGGGAAGACTTCCAGGAGGGTGAGAGTGAGCCAATCTCAATTGAGGCAGCAGGAGAACCTCGTCAGAGGTGGGCTTTCCCAAAAGCAGAGGAATTTGAGCGACCAACGGAGCAAATGCAAGACCCCGAGGGGAAAGGAGTTGAGGTGGATCAAAGCCAATGTGATCTGACTCCTCCTGAACCACTTTCAGGTCCATCAAGAGAAAATCCTGCAGAGCAAGAAGTTTCGAGTTCAACACTGAAAAGAAAAGAGCATTGACCAAGGGTCCACTGAAAGGAGATAAGTGGCAGGAGTCACAAGCCAAGAGAAAGGAAGCAGTTGTTGAGACAACAATAGAGGAAGAAGTAGATACAACAAGGAGAGAAGATCTGAGTGAAGGAGAAATGAATGGAGATCGAAAGCTGAAAAGAAAGCGAATAGCAAGTCGAAGGTACACAGGTCCTGAATAGGCCTATGCAACTACAAGTGAATGGCAAAGAGATTTTTTGTCTTTTTGTTTTTATCAAGACATTCCAGGTCAATATTTTGGCACTTGAGATAAGCTAATGAACTGAACTGTTGAGACAAATTGAGAAAACTGCGAAGAGAAAAAACGACTGTTGAAAGTAACCGAATAAGACTTTTGATAACCTGATTTGACAAGATAACCTGATTTGACAAGCTGCTAAATGGATTTTTGACAAGCTTACCGATTTTTCTGAGAAAAAGGATCCTGGAAGTGAGACTGAAAGCTGTACATATCTGCTGAAAGAAGATTTTTGTTTTTGATTTTTGCTGCATAGTTTCTAAATTTTTCTCTTCTACTTTCTGATTCTTTGCAGATCATGAGGAACATTAACCAGCAGAGTAGGAAGAACAGGTGCTGTAAGTTGGTTTGGCAATTGTGTGCGTGATATTGTGTGTGATATTGATTGTGGGCATGACTGTCCTTGATAAGAATAAAGCCAACCCTACTTCAGCTTTAGAGACAACCACTGCATTAACAGCAGTAGAGAAGTTTAGGTTAGATGAGAAGCGTCTGCACGTAGATAAAGCCCAAGGGAAACTTTCTTCTAATGTGTTCTATCGCTTATTGATTATGTTGAGACGATGGATGTGATGAATTGTTATGTGTGTACGCAGATTTCTTCATCAGTGGAAGAAAGAGTTACCTATCATAGTTTGCCTCTAACTTATGGGATGAGTTGTAGTCTGTTACTAACAAGATTCTATAATCAGGAATACATTCAGTATTTCTACTCCAACCACGACGTAGTGTTTTCATTTGTCCCCATAATTGGATATCTGAGTAGAGTAGCTAAGGATAATGACATAGTATCAGTGAAGGATTTCTTTGAGCCTACATTAACTTTTGGGACAGCTTACACTCACAAAAATAACGTGACATGCTTGCTTCCACCTTTAGAAAAGAGCTTCTTTGATCATACAGATGACAGCAGAAAGGAATTAAAGGATAAATTAGAAAAGGGCTTAGAGAAAAGGACTTCGAGAAATGATTATGCTTTCAGTGAAATAAAAACACAAGGGAAATTAGCTTTAGATACACAACACGTAGGGAAGCTTTGTGTATGTATGCCTAAATCTAGTACTGACACTTTGTTTGTGGGAAAGAGTGAATGTAGACATGTGTTTTTGTTTCAGCGTAAATGGACATTTATGTTGAATAGACAGGATTCAGCGATTCCTGGGATATATTACATTTGTGGAACTAATTCTTATTACCGTCTTCCAAGAGGATGGTATGGCACATGCTATTTGGGGATAGTGTTCCCAAAGTATTTCCAACTGGATGACCTAAGCAGATTATCGAAATTGACTGAGTTACTTCGCAGCAGAGATAGGAGAGAGTCTCCTAGTATATGTTGAGCAATGAGTCCTTCAGTAGGAATTGTTCTGAATTCTGTAAAGATTCGAAAGTTGTCTACTATTGTGGATAACATGCTGACAAATTTTTCAGGAGCCTTGATCCTGATAGGTACAGAATTGGCTGCGGAAAGAGATATGACTCTTCAGAACTGCCTTGCTCTAGACATTCTTTTGGCAAAGGATGATGGAGGGTGCAAAACGCTTAATTCGGAGGATTGCTGTTCGTTTATTCCTGATAATAGTAAAGAAATGAGAAGCTTACTTACTAATCTAACTAATGAAAGCACTGATTTGAAAGAGTTGAAAGAACCAGATATTTGGGAAAAAGTTGGCAAAGGATTTGCTTCAGTGGGAAATTGGCTCAGCAACAAGGGATATTATTGAAAATAATACTAAGGATATTGATTACCGTGGTTTACATAATTGGAGCATGGGAAATATGTAAATTGTGGAAATTGATTACATTGAAGAAAAAGAAAAATGATCAGAGGGGGGAAGAAAAGAAAAGGGGAAAATTGTTTAGGGGAAATTCAAAAAGGGAAGAAAGATTTGAGAGGTTAGAGATGACAGAATTTTAGCTGATGCAAAAATTTGTGTGGGAAGATTTGGTGTGATAACATATTTAGTCATCAGAGGAGGGGTTGTTAACGCAGAGTTTTTAATGAGTTTATTAATGAATATTCATGTATTTTGAGTGTTGGATTTGCCTAGAAAATGTATTAACTTATAGAAAAATAATGCATGTATTAGAAGGTGCGCCTACCAGTGTGGCCGTCAATATTCACTAAGTGTATTTATTAAGGGCTTATCAACATGAAATGTTGAGATTATGTTTGATTAAAGTAGTAATATGTCAAATTAAGGGTTATGCATTATGTATTAGCTTTATTAATCGTAGGCCTTAACTTAGCGAGGTCTTGGTCTAGTTGCACTGCCTCATGTCAAGCTGCATTGCTTAGGCATTTAATAAAAATGGCTGTCTAGAGAATTAAATTGTGATTTTTCACTGTAATGACTATGTGCTCGTAGCTGAAGTTCTTTCTCATGAGAAACTGCTTGCTGGAAGATGATGTACTTGCTAGTGTAACAATGTTTAGTGTAATGTGTGTAAGACTGATATTCCCAGGAGAAGACAATGGATCCACTGACTAGAGTATAAGCTGCAAAAATATTGATACCTGACGAGTCGAATGACGAGGGCAGGAGAAGAAGAGCCAATCGTTGACATGTGAACCATGTACTAGTAGAATTATAGATTTGACGTTTTAGTTTTATTGGACAAAGTATGAACATGCGATCCCCTGACCAATTAGGATGTGGGAAGTAGTTTTAGGAAATCTAACTTAGCCAGACTGCACCAGGCGAAGATGCACCATTTCTTTTGAACTGCCAAAAGGGCCATTAACTATATTCTTTCAAACTGCATAGAGAGACTTTGTTTTTTTCTGAACTCTGATGCTGAATCCTGATGAATTGCTGACCGAACTGATATCCTGTTGAAGAGACTGTCACAGCTTGCTGAACCCTATTGAGGACAGCTATGCCATGACTTTACTGATTGCTATGTCTATTTGCTTCTACTTCTAGGTATCAACCACCCACTAATTTTGATAGAGCCATAGTCAGATGTTTCCCATATTTGTGTGACCAAATTGTTTTGCATGAAGCCCAATCATTCTTTTCTAGTCAGTTCTTAGTTAGTTATGTCACTGATGAAGTTCACTACCTGTAATAACAATTGATGCTTTTCTTTGCCAAATTTAAATGTATGTAATATTGTTTGCTCAGTTATTCTTGCTATTAATTTGTACTCTATCCTTAGAATGTGTGGTAGTCCAAGCTTTGATGCTATTAATTTGTACTCTATCCTTAGAATGTGTGTTAGTCCAAGCTTTGATTATATTGTGATTCGTTTGCCTCTTTGGACAGTCAGTATTGTTTGGGTATGTTTATCATTTGATTTTAAGATTGAGTTACCTGACAACAGCATTGTTAATATAGGGAAAAAAACATTCTAACTGTTACATAAAGGTGTGGTTATTCATGGCTGCAAGGTTATGATGAGTGAAAATTACTGACTCCTATTGATTATTTATGTTATTTATTGTTGAGGTTATTGATTTGTGTTGGTACGGGATATATGGTGTGAAAACCTGGAAGCGAGTCAAAAGGTCCATCAGCCTATTTGCGTCTCCCTTGTAAGTTTACTTAATAAAGTCTAACACGCTAACAAAGTCAAACAGTTATCAAGTTACTTCTGTTTCCATTGATGGGGGACATGGTCTTGCATTTTAGGATAGACTGTTCCAGCTTGAGCAAGACCAGTGCTAAATGCATAAGGTTGGTCTTTGTATGTCGTGGTATTGCAGGCAAAAACAATGTTCCAGCTTAATTACTAGTGACTGGGACAGTTTTGAGCATTCTGGCCAACAATTTTTTTTGTTTATAACTGTTAAGGTCATGTTAAGTGACTTTCACAAGGATGATTATATTAAAAATGTGGGAAGTAAAAAATGTCTGTCTTGAAAGACTTAATTGACTGGTACCAGGTTTCCTGAACACACTTGGGACCCTCAATCATAAGTTTGATTTTGGTTCTAATGAGTGTGAAACATCTAATATCCACCTAGCCTTAAATGGGGCTGAAATAGATCTCGGGCATTTCAAAATCTTAGCTCACGAACAAAAATAGCTTTGTATTGTCATTGTAGCTGTGTTGCACATTTTCTCTGGAAGCCAGCAGTTTGTCCCAAGGTTATAACTACTATGCAGGAGAGACCAGTGGAAAGGCTTGTGGCATGCCATCTGTTGCTGTAAAAAGTCTTACATCTTGGATTGTTTCATAAAAATATTTGATGTATCCCTTGGACTGTATCTTGTCCATTTACAGTTATTTTTCTCACAGATGTCTCCAGTTAGTTTTTTAACACCACATAGCTGGCCCTGAGCTCCTGACTTACCATCCTCATGGCCATATGTACTAAAAGGGTTCTCACTCCTAAGCCTCCGGAAAAATATGTGTTTTTTCTTGAGTAAAAGAGTTTACCAACATCATAATAATCATTAGTTGAATTGGCAGTATTTTTTGATAGATTCAGTATTTGTACATACATTGTGGTGGGCTTCTGACACAAATTATGCCCTACATTCTCCATCTTCAAAATTACTGAACCCCTGTGGATGCTCCACATAGGAATGGCCACAGAATTCCATGTGTTGCTTTTGCTGCTCAAAGTTCTCTTGTGGGAAGTCAACCTTAAGCCACTTGTGGACCTCTCCCTTTGATGAGTTAGCTAAGGGGTGAGCTTCACATTAAGATTCTGCCTCTTTTATGCAGAGGTGAATCATTGTGCATGTCGCTGGAGTAATATGTGATGCCAGTCAAACGCTGTAAACAAATACACTGTGCAAGATTCAGTGTCTGCTGTGCCTGCTTCAGTGAAGCATGGAGGCCGTATATGATCTCATCAATTTATTTCTAGTTGCTGATTCTACCTGGGCCCTGTTATAAACTCTCCCTCTGATGCTGCTGGATCCGTTCAGCTTCACAGTGATGGAAAAGGTGTAGGTCTGTCAGGTTAGCCAGGAAAGTTAAAGCCAGCTAGCATTAGGATGTGACTTGCCTCACCCAGCCAGCAATGAGAGAATGTGCTCCCCATGAAAATACATCTCTGCGCTCTTTTCTCCCTCACTGTGCAGGCTTTTCTTCCATATATTGGATCAAAGCTGGCAGTAACTGAAATGAGCTGAAGAAATTAACCAGTGCAATGATCACAACTCACGATTAAAATGTCTTGGGCTTTGGAGTGCTGCAAAATCACCTGCATTCTGAAATATAGAACTATTAGGCACATAGAAGGTTCTCAATTAAAAGTATGTTATTGCGTTTTGGGGTATTGTAAAGTAGAACAATTTGAAAAGGGCTAGAGATTTTATAAATAAAGATTGACAGCTCATGGTTTCTGCCAGACTCAAGCCTCTCTTAAACTGTCAGACAGGCATGTATGCTGACTGTGCAGCACCTACACACACCTGTGCATTTCAGAAGTGAATTCTTTGGACTTCTGATAGCGCGTCAGACCTTATTAGGTAAACTTAAAAGGGAGACGCGTATAGACCGATGAATGTTTTTACTGCTCTTTGAGTTGTTCCCACCATGTACCCCGTACCAACACAAATCAATAACAAATAGCAATCAATGACATTAATGATCAATAGGAGTCAGGAATTTCCACATGTCATGACCTCTCGGCCATGAATAACCACGCCTTTATGTAAAAGTTAGGATGATTATTTCCCTATATTATCAATGCTAAGGTCACATAACTTAGGGCCTGATGTAGGTAGCCAAAAATTTGCGAGTCGGAAATTGCGAGTCTTTGCGACTCGCAATTTCCGACTCGCAAACAGGTATCCAACAAGAAGAAGCGACTCCATTTTGCGACTCGCAAATAAAGTCGCACCGCAGATTGCGAGTCCGCTGTTTGCGAGGTCGCTTTTTGCGACCTCGCTAAAAACGAACACGCAAATTGCGAGTGGGTGTTGCAAATTGCGACTGTGCCGCAAATTGCATGCAGGTGCAGCAGAACACTCTGGAAAACACTTCCTGGTTCTTGATGATGACATCACAGCCAGGAAGTTTACAAATACACCAGGGAGGAGGGAGGACCACACCCATTTCCAACTGCTGAACAACCACCAGGAGGAACAGCAGCAAGAATGGAGGACTCAGGCAGGAAGAGGAAACTCAAATTTTCAGAGAAGGAACTGGAGGTGCTGACAGATGAATGCTGCCAGAACCATGACCAACTATTTGGAAGGGCTGCCCTCAGTGTGCCATAGTCTGACAAAAGGAGGATTTGGACTGACATCCAGGAGAAGGTGAATGCAATCGGGGTGAGCCACAGGAGCATAGATGAGCTGAAAAAGAGATGGTACGACCTGCGCTCCAGGACCAAGGAGAGGGTGGCAGAGCGCCTCCGTGAGATAAGGGGCACAGGAGGAGGCCCATCTACCGTCCCACCACCCACACCCATGGGGGAACGAGTGCAACAGACCCTGGAGCCAGAGGCAGTGGCTGGAATAGGAGAGCTGGACACGTCAGCGCCAGGACCATCAACAAGTGAGTACCATGAAACATGCATGTACACCCATATCTGCCATACCCCCACCCACACAGTACACAGCAGCATGCACAACCAAATGAGCTCCATTTCAGAGTAGCAACCACCAGAATGGTGCATTATGGGCAATGTAGTCCAGTAGGCAGCTGATAGGCAACAGTTTATTAGGAAGCATACAACAGATGTTAGATACTGACAGTGTGTTCCCTATGTCCCACAGGTCTCCCACAAGACATCCCCACCAGCCAGTCCGTCCAGGGTGCAGAGGTCAGCCAACAGGCAGCACAAGACCCAGGAGCAGCCACCACAGGGCCCTGCACCACCCGACCACAGTCCCCTCCAGATGCACCATTGGACATTGTGGAGATTGACCCAGCACCCGGTCCCAGCCACAGTGCCAGCCAACAGGACCCTGATGCTCCACCGCATCGCAGACGACGTGTCCATGTCCCTGCAGTGTCCCAGGGAGATGTAGGGGACTCCTCCATGTCCGCCGCCGAGGCAGCTCTCATCAGAGGTCAGCGCCTGCAAACAAGGCACATGAGAGTGATATCAGAGGCCATGCAGCGAATGGAGAGAAATTTCACAACAGGGCTGGCACAGGTCCACACAGACTTCCAAAACCTGAACAGTCATGTGGGTGACCTTGCACTCTCCATCAGGCAACTAGTGACTGAACTTGTTACAGAGAGAGAGAGTGCAAGGCGCCGTGAACGCCAACTCATCCACCGTTTGGACCGCATGGCTGCCTCAATCGTCCGCCTGGCTGTGAATACAACAGGGCTCTCACGCCGGACAGTCAGTTTACACGTAGACATGGGCCACTTTGCAGGCGATGTGGCTTGCGGCCTGGGACGGATAAGCCACGCTGTGGACATGATGGAGGCAAGACAGGTGGCTAGGGGCACGGCAGACACACCTCAAGATAGTGAGCAGGGCTCCACTATCAGTAGTGCATCTGCCACGGACACCAGGGTATTGAGGAGTGGCAGTGCACGGCAGGGATCTGCTGATGCTCCAGGCACTAGCCATGCTGGGCGTCCCAGGCGTAGAAGTTGAGCTACGCACTTACGGACAATTGAGGCACATGAGGTTAATGTGTCCTCATAGCAGGTGGACATTTACAGCCCCTGACCAACAGTTCTGTTCTATAGTTATTTGGTTCACTTAATAAAAGTTCTTGTTTGTTCCACTTCACACCTGGGCTCTTTGTGTGTGACATTCGTGTGTGTGGATACAGGCAGCACATACCTTCCAAAGTATTGGTTTGCAATGTGGTCCCGTCTCTGTCTGCCTTGATTTGCAATGCTTCTATCCCCATGATGCGATGTGGTAGCTCTTGCTCATCATCCTCCGAATCTGGGTCTTCAGGGGTGAGATGTAGACCACATCTGGTGGCAATGTTGTGCAGTATAGCGCATGCGCCAACGATCTTGAATGCTGTTATTGGGGCATACTGGAGGGCACCTCCACTTCTGTGGAGGCATCTGAATCTTGCCTTCAACAGTCCAAAGGTCCTCTCTATAACATTTCGGGTCCTCCTATGTGCACTGTTGTATCGCCACTCAGTCTCATTGCTGGGTGTTAAGTACGGGGTCAGTATCCATGGTCGTAGCGCATATGCACTGTCACCTGTTTGGCAAAAATGAACAATGTTAGCAGGGCATAGATGGTTTCCACATTGACCTGTGTGTATGTCTTCAAGGTGTATTCAGCTATACCTAGGAGATATCTGTCTCCAAACTCCCCACGTTCTAGGCGTTGGTGTATCCCACTGTGCCTGAAAATGTAAGAGTCATGTGTACTCCCTGGAAATTTGGCTACCATGTCAGTGATGACATAATGGGCGTCACATACCACCTGGATGTTCAGTGAGAGGGTACACTTCCGGTTGCGGAACAGATATTCCAGATTTGCAGGAGGACATATTTGTATATGTGTCCCGTCTACACACCCTATTACATGTGGGAAGTTGGCAATCCTGTAGAATTCAAACTTGGTGCTGTTGATTTCTGCCTCATTCCTGGGTAGGTAAATGTATCTGGACATGTGTGTGAGTATGGCATCTAAGAAAGATCTGAAAAACCATGAGAGTGCACTTTGGGATACCCCACCTGCCACAGCAATGACCCCCTGATAGCTACCCGAAGGCCAAGAGGTGCAGTGAGCATAGCACTTGCACATGTGTGGGGATGGCGCTGCCGCGCACAGTCTGGCGTTGAAGCTGCGGATTGAGTAGATCTATGATTTCTAATATTGCTGCACTGCTGAGTCTGCATTTATCATAAATCTCCTCCTCAGTTTGTTGGAAAAGTGTCTGCCTGGTCCTGTATATCCTCTCCTGTCTCTGGCTTCTCCTCCTCCTCTGCTGTGCGGCGTGGACTCTCCTCCTCCTTGCTATCACATATATCTCCGCCATCTTGAGTAACCCAGGTGCCTTCTGGGTGCTCCCAGGGGAGAGGAGTACTTGAACAATACGAGACTAGGAATGGAAGCGGGTGAGCTAATTGAAGGAACTATGGGTGTGAACAGATTAGAGTCTTTCACAGAAGCAGAGTTGAGATATCTGTGCTTGGGGATTATGAGGGAAGTGAGCAATGTGCATCAGAAGCTAGGAGACCTAGCAGAGAAGTACGGCATAGAAATAGAGAAGACAAAGCATTTGAAAAGGAGACACAGGTTAGATTTGACACAAAGGACTTTGAACACATGAGATCTGCAGTGATGAAGGCACACCTTAGGGAGTTTCTCCAAAGTGTCTAGACATAGGGAGCCTTAGACAAATGGGAACACAGATGGACAAAGAATAGAGATGAAAGAAAAAGGGATTCTTCGGAACTGACTGCAAATGTGCAGCAGTGCAATGATCCAGTGAAAATCTTACCAATGAGAGAGATTCCAGGAGGGAATTATGTTCATGTCCCTTAAAGAAGAAATAACATTCTGTCTTTTACAAATGACTATCCCAAGTTGAGAGAGAAGCCAGTAGAACGGTACCAGCGGACAGACAGGTTTGTGAAACTTGCGAAGTGCCTGTGGGAAGACTTGAACACTCTATTAGAGATAGTAGTTCCAGCTGATTTGTGGATAGAGTGTAAGAGGAGTACAGATTGGCCGACAAAAGAAACAGAGATCTGAATACAGGTGTCCTGAAGTAATGAAATATTACTAGAAAGTGATTGATTTTTTTAAAACAAGAATTTCCCCTGAAAACATTGACTGGCAGAGAATAGACAGGACAGCTCAGGAAGCAAAGAAGTCGATACATGCGTATTATGAGGGATTGTTGCAGGCGTTTAAGCATTATAGTGTTACAGAGTCAATATAGCCGAATGACATGATTCATTTTGAGTTCAAATTGTGGAAGGACTGTGAACTGAAATTAGCCAGATGATTAAGAGTCATTTGATTTGCTGGCAAGTAACACTGATCGATGAGGTGTTGCCGAATGAAAAGTACTGTAGTGACGAAATTGAGTAGAAGTAGAGAAAGTAGAAGGAAAAGGCGATGGTTATGTATATTAAAGCGGCACAAATAGATGCAGAGAAATTTTCAGCAGCAGCAGGAAAATGTGGTGATTCAAAATCAGATGAAAAGTAGAGGTTGTGGATGTAATGGAAATTGTAGCCCCAATTTGAATACTGAAGTGGTTCAGAATGATGTGCAGGGAATGAAGAGAGTGTTGCCTTGTCACCCTAGTGGAGCGGTCGGACATTAGAAGCAAGATGATGGTACAGGAAGGTCTCATTCAGCAAACAAGTGGCATCAATTCATTTCAAAGCACAAGAGGACTGAGAATGAGAAGTCATAATCCGAATTTGTATAATCATGCGAATCAAATGCAGAGTTTTCAGCCCATGCAGCAGGTGCAAATGCCACGTGTACAAATGACACAGTTGCAGCCAATGCAACAGAAGATTCCAATGGCACCCACACAGCAAATTCAAATACTTCAAGCCACTATGGAACAGCAGCAGGTGATGCTTCCTCAAGAGGTCACAGGTCAGAGGTCCAACCGGAGAAATAAAACAGTTCACCAATTCCTGTTACACAGTGAGAATGGAATAAACAATGATTGGGTGAGCGAAAGTTCATATGAAGAGGAATGTGTGGTTGCAGCTTCTTTAGAAGTAGATCAGAAAGGCCCATATGTGAAGGGAAAAGTAATGGGTCACAAGGTTTCATTCTTGGTTGACACAGGAGCTACACGCTCTAAAATGAGAACTGCCAAAGTCACAAATTTGCCCCCTTCAGCAAAGACCGTCCAGATTGTAGGAGTAGCGAATAAGTATTTGACCAACCCAATTACAGAACCAGTTCAGGTTAAAATTGGAAACTTTAAAGGATTGCACAAATTTGTAGTCTGTGATTCAAGTTCGGTATCCCTACTGGGAAGAGACTTGCCTTGTAAAACTAGGTGCTCGATTACTTTCTCAAATGATGGGATCGAGATACAGACGAATAGTGATGAGGATGACCCAGCTCAAGAGACTGACTATGAGACGATAAATGAGGAGTACCCCATGGTTAATTGAAGGAGCTTCCTCCTGATTTATAGGCAACGGTAAAAGAGAAAGTGTAGGATTTGACAGGGAAAGAGTAAGGGAGTTGAGCCAGTTAATGTTCTTGTAAAGCCCAACGCAATTTTTCCTTAGATTCCCCAGTACCACATGCCACAGGATATCCTTATAAAGGTTGCTCAAATAATTGCAGAACTTGTAAAACAAGGGGTTTTGAAAGAGATTTTGAGCAGCCCATGTAATGTACCGATAATGGGATTGCAAAAGCCCTGTGAGAAAGTCTGAATTGTCCTGTATTTGAGAAAAATAAATGTTATTGTGATCAACTGCTGCCCCGTGGTGCCCAATCCAGCTGTGAATCTGTTTCAGATTCCATGTGATGCTGAGTGGTTCACTGTCATACACTTGTCACAAGCCTTCTTTTCTGTGCCTTTTCATGAGAACATGCAATTTCTCCTTTGTTTCAAATTTTTGGACCGAGTTTAATGTTGGTGTTGAATTCCTCAAAGGTTTTCAGAGCCATCTTCTATGTTCAATCAGATCTTGAAAAAAGGATTTGGAGTCGTTGGAATTGCCTTTCCAATCGACTTTGGTACAGTACATTGATGACCTACTGATTGCGTCCAAAATGAGGGACGAGTGCAAGTATGACACGATTGCCTTGCTGAACCATTTGGGAAAGAATGGTCATAAAGTGTCTCCACTTAAATTGCAATACTGTCAGAAAGAGGTGAAATACTTGGGTCACCAGCTTGAGAAAGGGATAAGGAAAATATCCAGAGAAAGGGTTACAGCCATATTGCAGATGAGTCCCCCGACAACACAGAGAGATGTCAGGATGTTTCTAGGGATGGTAGGCTACTGTCGCCAGTGGATTCCCAATTTTTCAGTAATTTCTAAGTCATTGCAGAAGCTGACCCACAAGGAGGTTACCGATCCCCTAGTGTTAGACCAGACTTGCATGAAAGCGTATTCTGAATTGAGAGAGAGTCTGTGAAAAGCTTCAGCTTTGGGTGTGCCTGACTACACTAAGGGCCTGATTACAACTTTGGCGGAGGGGGTTAATCTGTCCCAAATGTGATGGATATCCCACCCACAGTATTACGAGTTCCATAGGATATAATGGACTCGTAATACGGTGGGCGGGATATCCGTCACATTTGGGACGGATTAACACCCTCCGCCAAAGTAGTAATCAGGTCCTAAGTCCTTTGCGCTGTTTTGTCATGAGAGTGATGCATGATCTTTGTCTGTCTTGACGCAGGTCCATGGAGGTGTAAACTACCCAGTAGCATATTTTTCAGCTACTTTGGATCCAGTCGCAGCGGCTTTGCCAGGTTGTTTGCGTGCAGTTGCAGCAGTTGGACAGAGCCTCTCACAGTGTGAAGGCATAGTGATGGGACATCCCGTAGCTGTAATGGTCCCTCACTCAGTTGAAGTTTTACTTACACGCACCAAGACCCAATATCTGACAGATGCAATATTGACCAAATATGAGACAAGTATCTTGGGGTCACCAAATGTGTCATTGAAAAGATGTACAGTGCTGAACCTGGCAATCTTGCTTCCAAATGAAAATGTTGAAATTGAAAAATTGGAAGACATTGAGCATGATTGTCTTGAAGTAACTGATCTGTGCACAAAACCGTGACCTGATATTAGAGATAATTGATTGGAAGAAAATGACCAAATTATCTTTTTTGATGGTTCTTGTCTAAGAGACAATACAGGAGTACTGGGAGCAGGATATGCTGTGTGCACATGTACTGGCATACTGGAAGCTTCCTGGCTTTGAGGAGTATCTTTTGCACAAGTAGCGGAACTGTAGCCCTTACTAGAGTGTGCCATGGTTCTGCTCAGCTTAAAGTTGCCATCTATACGGATAGCCAGTATCGATTTGGAATCTTCCATGAATTTGGCCAGTTGTAGTCACAGAGAGGTTTCATGACCTCTTGTGGTTCACCAGTGAGAAATGGTGGGAGAACTAAAGAATTGTTGCAAGCTATTCAATTACCCGAAAAGACTGCTGTGGTGAGATGCAGTGCACATCTGAAATCGCAAGAGTTTGTGTCAATGGGGAATGGATATGCGGATCAAGTCACAAGGGTTTGCACATTGAACTGTATATCGTTCAAAGATGAGTGGGAATTGTTACCTGAAGAAAATGAAACATGTCCAAGTTTTGCATTGTATGTAATAGATATGTTGGAAGAATTGAAAACATTGCAGAATAATGTTGAGAGAGAGGAAAAACGACCATGGAGCAAAATGAAATGTGTACAGTGACAGGATAAATTGTGGGTTTCAAAAGAGGGTAAATTGGTTTTGCCATATCGTCTGTTGTCTCAAATGGCTAGGTACTATCATGGTCAAGCACATGTTGGGAGGGATGCCATGATTCACCTGTTCAAGTAGAATTGGTTCAGTCCGAGGTTTAGACAAGTTGCTGAAGCAGTTTGCCATTGTTGCGTCATTTGTCAATAAATGAACACGGGAAAAGGGACCGTGGTTAATTGAGCCACCTTGGAAGAGCAGGAGGCCCCTTTAGCAGAATGCAAATGGATTTTATTGAGAGGCCTGTGTGTGGAGGTTTGAGATATGTGTTGGTAATTGTCTGCATCTTTAGTCATTGGATTGAAGCGGACCCTTCACGAAAAAATGACAGCCTCACAGTAGCGAAATTGATACTTAGATAACTGATACCACATTTTGGGTTTCCGATCTCTTTAGAAACAGAAAGAGGAAGTCACTTCAACAATTAAGTAATTGAATTACTATGCATACCCTTTAACATTGAGCAGAATTTGTATTGTAGTTACCAGACTGAAGCATCAGGACTAGTGGAACAGATGAATGGTACTTGAAATGAAGAATGGCGAAAATTTGTGCGTCCACGAATCTGAAATGGCCTAACGCACTGCTGTTAGTTCTGATGACAATGAAAAACACACCCGACAGGAAGACAGGATTGTCACCGCACAAAATCCTCATGGGCAGAGCAATGAGATTGCCAGCGGTCTCTGCAAATGCGCTTGTGAGCATTACAGATGATACGGTGTTGGACTACTGCAAAGGTCTGGCTGATGTGGTTTGCTCTTTCTTTCAGCAGGTGGAAGCCACCACACTGCCACCAGTCCAAGATCAAGGACACATCCTGAGAGCGGGTGACTGGGTGGTGGTCTGGAAACACGTGCGAAAGATGTGTTTGGAGCCTCGGTGGAAAGGCCCAATCCGGTTAATTCTGACCACTACCACAGCTGTGAAGTGTGCTGGAGTTCCAAATTGGATCCACGCAAGCCACACGAGAAAAGTAGCATGTCCTTTGGATGATGAAGAGGAGTTGTTGAGAGTACCAACAACGACTAGACGAGCCTCAGAGCCAGAAGGAGAAGAAAGAGGAACTGAGACCGGATCTGAGCACATTGAGGACGGTTCAGTCACTTCTGTGAGAGACAAAGGGGAAGACCTCCAGGAGGGTGAGAGTGAGCCAATCTCAATTGAGGCAGCAGTAGAACCTCGTCAGAGGTGGGCTTTCCCAAAAGCAGAGGAATTTGAGCAACCAACAGAGCAAATGCAAGACCCCGAGGGGAAAGGAGTTGAGATGGATCAAAGCCAATGTGATCTGACTCCTCCTGAACCACTTTCAGGTCCATCAAGAGAAAATCCTGCAGAGCAAGAAGTTTCGAGTTCAACACTGAAAAGAAAAGAGCATTGACCAAGGGTCCACTGAAAGGAGATAAGTGGCAGGAGTCACAAGCCAAGAGAAAGGAAGCAGTTGTTGAGACAACAATAGAAGAAGAAGTGGATTCAACAAGGAGAGAAGATCTGAGTGAAGGAGAAATGATTGGAGATCGAAAGCTGAAAAGAAAGCGAATAGCAAGTCGAAGGTACACAGGTCCTGAATAGGCCTATGCAACTACAAGTGAATGGCAAAGAGATTTTTTGTCTTTTTGTTTTTATCAAGACATTCCAGGTCAATATTTTGGCACTTGAGATAAGCTAATGAACTGAACTGTTGAGACAAATTGAGAAAACTGCGAAGAGAAAAAACGACTGTTGAAAGTAACCGAATAAGACTTTTGATAACCTGATTTGACAAGATAACCTGATTTGACAAGCTGCTAAATGGATTTTTGACAAGCTTACCGATTTTTCTGAGAAAAAGGATCCTGGAAGTGAGACTGAAAGCTGTACATATCTGCTGAAAGAAGATTTTTGTTTTTGATTTTTGCTGCATAGTTCCTAAATTTTTCTCTTCTACTTTCTGATTCTTTACAGATCATGAGGAACATTAACCAGCAGAGTAGGAAGAACAGGTGCTGTAAGTTGGTTTGGCAATTGTGTGCGTGAAATTGTGTGTGATATTGATTGTGGGCATGACTGTTCTTGATAAGAATAAAGCCAACCCTACTTCAGCTTTAGAGACAACCACTGCATTAACAGCAGTAGAGAAGTTTAGGTTAGATGAGAAGCGTCTGCACGTAGATAAAGCCCAAGGGAAACTTTCTTCTAATGTGTTCTATCGCTTATTGATTGAGTATGTTGAGACGATGGATGTGATGAATTGTTATGTGTGTACGCAGATTTCTTCATCAGTGGAAGAAAGAGTTACCTATCATAGTTTGCCTCTAACTTATGGGATGAGTTGTAGTCTGTTACTAACAAGATTCTATAATCAGGAATACATTCAGTATTTCTACTCCAACCACGATGTAGTGTTTTCATTTGTCCCCATAATTGGATATCTGAGTAGAGTAGCTAAGGATAATGACATAGTATCAGTGAAGGATTTCTTTGAGCCTACATTAACTTTTGGGACAGCTTACACTCACAAAAATAACGTGACATGCTTGCTTCCACCTTTAGAAAAGAGCTTCTTTGATCATACAGATGACAGCAGAAAGGAATTAAAGGATAAATTAGAAAAGGGCTTAGAGAAAAGGACTTCGAGAAATGATTATGCTTTCAGTGAAATAAAAACACAAGGGAAATTAGCTTTAGATACACAACACGTAGGGAAGCTTTGTGTATGTATGCCTAAATCTAGTACTGACACTTTGTTTGTGGGAAAGAGTGAATGTAGACATGTGTTTTTGTTTCAGCGTAAATGGACATTTATGTTGAATAGACAGGATTCAGCGATTCCTGGGATATATTACATTTGTGGAACTAATTCTTATTACCGTCTTCCAAGAGGATGGTATGGCACATGCTATTTGGGGATAGTTTTCCCAAAGTATTTCCAACTGGATGACCTAAGCAGATTATCGAAATTGACTGAGTTACTTCGCAGCAGAGATAGGAGAGAGTCTCCTAGTATATGTTGAGCAATGAGTCCTTCAGTAGGAATTGTTCTGAATTCTGTAAAGATTCGAAAGTTGTCTACTATTGTGGATAACATGCTGACAAATTTTTCAGGAGCCTTGATCCTGATAGGTACAGAATTGGCTGCGGAAAGAGATATGACTCTTCAGAACTGCCTTGCTCTAGACATTCTTTTGGCAAAGGATGATGGAGGGTGCAAAACGCTTAATTCGGAGGATTGCTGTTCGTTTATTCCTGATAATAGTAAAGAAATGAGAAGCTTACTTACTAATCTAACTAATGAAAGCACTGATTTGAAAGAGTTGAAAGAACCAGATATTTGGGAAAAAGTTGGCAAAGGATTTGCTTCAGTGGGAAATTGGCTCAGCAACAAGGGATATTATTGAAAATAATACTAAGGATATTGATTACCGTGGTTTACATAATTGGAGCATGGGAAATATGTAAATTGTGGAAATTGATTACATTGAAGAAAAAGAAAAATGATCAGAGGGGAGAAGAAAAGAAAAGGGGAAAATTGTTTAGGGGAAATTCAAAAAGGGAAGAAAGATTTGAGAGGTTAGAGATGACAGAATTTTAGCTGATGCAAAAATTTGTGTGGGAAGATTTGGTGTGATAACATATTTAGTCATCAGAGGAGGGGTTGTTAACGCAGAGTTTTTAATGAGTTTATTAATGAATATTCATGTATTTTGAGTGTTGGATTTGCCTAGAAAATGTATTAACTTATAGAAAAATAATGCATGTATTAGAAGGTGCGCCTACCAGTGTGGCCGTCAATATTCACTAAGTGTATTTATTAAGGGCTTATCAACATGAAATGTTGAGATTATGTTTGATTAAAGTAGTAATATGTCAAATTAAGGGTTATGCATTATGTATTAGCTTTATTAATCGTAGGCCTTAACTTAGCGAGGTCTTGGCCTAGTTGCACTGCCTCATGTCAAGCTGCACTGCTTAGGCATTTAATAAAAATGGCTGTCTAGAGAATTAAATTGTGATTTTTCACTGTAATGACTATGTGCTCGTAGCTGAAGTTCTTTCTCATGAGAAACTGCATGCTGGAAGATGATGTACTTGCTAGTGTAACAATGTTTAGTGTAATGTGTGTAAGACTGATATTCCCAGGAGAAGACAATGGATCCACTGACTAGAGTATAAGCTGCAAAAATATTGATACCTGACGAGTCGAATGATGAGGGCAGGAGAAGAAGAGCCAATCGTTGACATGTGAACCATGTACTAGTAGAATTATAGATTTGACGTTTTAGTTTTATTGGACAAAGTATGAACATGCGATCCCCTGACCAATTAGGATGTGGGAAGTAGTTTTAGGAAATCTAACTTAGCCAGACTGCACCAGGCGAAGATGCACCATTTCTTTTGAACTGCCAAAAGGGCCATTAACTATATTCTTTCAAACTGCATAGAGAGACTTTGTTTTTTTCTGAACTCTGATGCTGAATCCTGATGAATTGCTGACCGAACTGATATCCTGTTGAAGAGACTGTCACAGCTTGCTGAACCCTATTGAGGACAGCTATGCCATGACTTTACTGATTGCTATGTCTATTTGCTTCTACTTCTAGGTACCAACCACCCACTAATTTTGATAGAGCCATAGTCAGATGTTTTCCATATTTGTGTGACCAAATTGTTTTGCATGAAGCCCAATCATTCTTTTCTAGTCAGGTCTTAGTTAGTTATGTCACTGATGAAGTTCACTACCTGTAATAACAATTGATGCTTTTCTTTGCCAAATTTAAATGTATGTAATATTGTTTGCTCAGTTATTCTTGCTATTAATTTGTACTCTATCCTTAGAATGTGTGGTAGTCCAAGCTTTGATGCTATTAATTTGTACTCTATCCTTAGAATGTGTGTTAGTCCAAGCTTTGATTATATTGCGATTCGTTTGCCTCTTTGGACAGTCAGTATTGTTTGGGTATGTTTATCATTTGATTTTAAGATTGAGTTACCTGACAACAGCATTGTTAATATAGGGAAAAAAACATTCTAACTGTTACATAAAGGTGTGGTTATTCATGGCTGCAAGGTTATGATGAGTGAAAATTACTGACTCCTATTGATTATTTATGTTATTTATTGTTGAGGTTATTGATTTGTGTTGGTACGGGATATATGGTGTGAAAACCTGGAAGCGAGTCAAAAGGTCCATCAGCCTATTTGCGTCTCCCTTGTAAGTTTACTTAATAAAGTCTAACACGCTAACAAAGTCAAACAGTTATCAAGTTACTTCTGTTTCCATTGATGGGGGACATGGTCTTGCATTTTAGGATAGACTGTTCCAGCTTGAGCAAGACCAGTGCTAAATGCATAAGGTTGGTCTTTGTATGTCGTGGTATTGCAGGCAAAAACAATGTTCCAGCTTAATTACTAGTGACTGGGACAGTTTTGAGCATTCTGGCCAACAATTTTTTTTGTTTATAACTGTTAAGGTCATGTTAAGTGACTTTCACAAGGATGATTATATTAAAAATGTGGGAAGTAAAAAATGTCTGTCTTGAAAGACTTAATTGACTGGTACCAGGTTTCCTGAACACACTTGGGACCCTCAATCATAAGTTTGATTTTGGTTCTAATGAGTGTGAAACATCTAATATCCACCTAGCCTTAAATGGGGCTGAAATAGATCTCGGGCATTTCAAAATCTTAGCTCACGAACAAAAATAGCTTTGTATTGTCATTGTAGCTGTGTTGCACATTTTCTCTGGAAGCCAGCAGTTTGTCCCAAGGTTATAACTACTATGCAGGAGAGACCATTGGAAAGGCTTGTGGCATGCCATCTGTTGCTGTAAAAAGTCTTACATCTTGGATTGTTTCATAAAAATATTTGATGTATCCCTTGGACTGTATCTTGTCCATTTACAGTTATTTTTCTCACAGATGTCTCCAGTTAGTTTTTTAACACCACATAGCTGGCCCTGAGCTCCTGACTTACCATCCTCATGGCCATATGTACTAAAAGGGTTCTCACTCCTAAGCCTCCGGAAAAATATGTGTTTTTTCTTGAGTAAAAGAGTTTACCAACATCATAATAATCATTAGTTGAATTGGCAGTATTTTTTGATAGATTCAGTATTTGTACATACATTGTGGTGGGCTTCTGACACAAATTATGCCCTACATTCTCCATCTTCAAAATTACTGAACCCCTGTGGATGCTCCACATAGGAATGGCCACAGAATTCCATGTGTTGCTTTTGCTGCTCAAAGTTCTCTTGTGGGAAGTCAACCTTAAGCCACTTGTGGACCTCTCCCTTTGATGAGTTAGCTAAGGGGTGAGCTTCACATTAAGATTCTGCCTCTTTTATGCAGAGGTGAATCATTGTGCATGTCGCTGGAGTAATATGTGATGCCAGTCAAACGCTGTAAACAAATACACTGTGCAAGATTCAGTGTCTGCTGTGCCTGCTTCAGTGAAGCATGGAGGCCGTATATGATCTCATCAATTTATTTCTAGTTGCTGATTCTACCTGGGCCCTGTTATAAACTCTCCCTCTGATGCTGCTGGATCCGTTCAGCTTCACAGTGATGGAAAAGGTGTAGGTCTGTCAGGTTAGCCAGGAAAGTTAAAGCCAGCTAGCATTAGGATGTGACTTGCCTCACCCAGCCAGCAATGAGAGAATGTGCTCCCCATGAAAATACATCTCTGCGCTCTTTTCTCCCTCACTGTGCAGGCTTTTCTTCCATATATTGGATCAAAGCTGGCAGTAACTGAAATGAGCTGAAGAAATTAACCAGTGCAATGATCACAACTCACGATTAAAATGTCTTGGGCTTTGGAGTGCTGCAAAATCACCTGCATTCTGAAATATAGAACTATTAGGCACATAGAAGGTTCTCAATTAAAAGTATGTTATTGCGTTTTGGGGTATTGTAAAGTAGAACAATTTGAAAAGGGCTAGAGATTTTATAAATAAAGATTGACAGCTCATGGTTTCTGCCAGACTCAAGCCTCTCTTAAACTGTCAGACAGGCATGTATGCTGACTGTGCAGCACCTACACACACCTGTGCATTTCAGAAGTGAATTCTTTGGACTTCTGATAGCGCGTCAGACCTTATTAGGTAAACTTAAAAGGGAGACGCGTATAGACCGATGAATGTTTTTACTGCTCTTTGAGCTGTTCCCACCATGTACCCCGTACCAACACAAATCAATAACAAATAGCAATCAATGACATTAATGATCAATAGGAGTCAGGAATTTCCACATGTCATGACCTCTCGGCCATGAATAACCACGCCTTTATGTAAAAGTTAGGATGATTATTTCCCTATATTATCAATGCTAAGGTCACATAACTTAGGGCCAGATGTAGGTAGCCAAAAATTTGCGAGTCGGAAATTGCGAGTCTTTGCGACTCGCAATTTCCGACTCGCAAACAGGTATCCAACAAGAAGAAGCGACTCCATTTTGCGACTCGCAAATAAAGTCGCACCGCAGATTGCGAGTCCGCTGTTTGCGAGGTCGCTTTTTGCGACCTCGCTAAAAACGAACACGCAAATTGCGAGTGGGTGTTGCAAATTGCGACTGTGCCGCAAATTGGATGCAGGTGCAGCAGAACACTCTGGAAAACACTTCCTGGTTCTTGATGATGACATCACAGCCAGGAAGTTTACAAATACACCAGGGAGGAGGGAGGACCACACCCATTTCCAACTGCTGAACAACCACCAGGAGGAACAGCAGCAAGAATGGAGGACTCAGGCAGGAAGAGGAAACTCAAATTTTCAGAGAAGGAACTGGAGGTGCTGACAGATGAATGCTGCCAGAACCATGACCAACTATTTGGAAGGGCTGCCCTCAGTGTGCCAGAGTCTGACAAAAGGAGGATTTGGACTGACATCCAGGAGAAGGTGAATGCAATCGGGGTGAGCCACAGGAGCATAGATGAGCTGAAAAAGAGATGGTACGACCTGCGCTCCAGGACCAAGGAGAGGGTGGCAGAGCGCCTCCGTGAGATAAGGGGCACAGGAGGAGGCCCATCTACCGTCCCACCACCCACACCCATGGGGGAACGAGTGCAACAGACCCTGGAGCCAGAGGCAGTGGCTGGAATAGGAGAGCTGGACACGTCAGCGCCAGGACCATCAACAAGTGAGTACCATGAAACATGCATGTACACCCATATCTGCCATACCCCCACCCACACAGTACACAGCAGCATGCACAACCAAATGAGCTCCATTTCAGAGTAGCAACCACCAGAATGGTGCATTATGGGCAATGTAGTCCAGTAGGCAGCTGATAGGCAACAGTTTATTAGGAAGCATACAACAGATGTTAGATACTGACAGTGTGTTCCCTATGTCCCACAGGTCTCCCACAAGACATCCCCACCAGCCAGTCCGTCCAGGGTGCAGAGGTCAGCCAACAGGCAGCACAAGACCCAGGAGCAGCCACCACAGGGCCCTGCACCACCCGACCACAGTCCCCTCCAGATGCACCATTGGACATTGCGGAGATTGACCCAGCACCCGGTCCCAGCCACAGTGCCAGCCAACAGGACCCTGATGCTCCACCGCATCGCAGACGACGTGTCCATGTCCCTGCAGTGTCCCAGGGAGATGTAGGGGACTCCTCCATGTCCGCCGCCGAGGCAGCTCTCATCAGAGGTCAGCGCCTGCAAACAAGGCACATGAGAGTGATATCAGAGGCCATGCAGCGAATGGAGAGAAATTTCACAACAGGGCTGGCACAGGTCCACACAGACTTCCAAAACCTGAACAGTCATGTGGGTGACCTTGCACTCTCCATCAGGCAACTAGTGACTGAACTTGTTACAGAGAGAGAGAGTGCAAGGCGCCGTGAACGCCAACTCATCCACCGTTTGGACCGCATGGCTGCCTCAATCGTCCGCCTGGCTGTGAATACAACAGGGCTCTCACGCCGGACAGTCAGTTTACACGTAGACATGGGCCACTTTGCAGGCGATGTGGCTTGCGGCCTGGGACGGATAAGCCACGCTGTGGACATGATGGAGGCAAGACAGGTGGCTAGGGGCACGGCAGACACGCCTCAAGATAGTGAGCAGGGCTCCACTATCAGTAGTGCATCTGCCACGGACACCAGGGTATTGAGGAGTGGCAGTGCACGGCAGGGATCTGCTGATGCTCCAGGCACTAGCCATGCTGGGCGTCCCAGGCGTAGAAGTTGAGCTACGCACTTACGGACAATTGAGGCACATGAGGTTAATGTGTCCTCATAGCAGGTGGACATTTACAGCCCCTGACCAACAGTTCTGTTCTATAGTTATTTGGTTCACTTAATAAAAGTTCTTGTTTGTTCCACTTCACACCTGGGCTCTTTGTGTGTGACATTCGTGTGTGTGGATACAGGCAGCACATACCTTCCAAAGTATTGGTTTGCAATGTGGTCCCGTCTCTGTCTGCCTTGATTTGCAATGCTTCTATCCCCATGATGCGATGTGGTAGCTCTTGCTCGTCATCCTCCGAATCTGGGTCTTCAGGGGTGAGATGTAGACCACATCTGGTGGCAATGTTGTGCAGTATAGCGCATGCGCCAACGATCTTGAATGCTGTTATTGGGGCATACTGGAGGGCACCTCCACTTCTGTGGAGGCATCTGAATCTTGCCTTCAACAGTCCAAAGGTCCTCTCTATAACATTTCGGGTCCTCCTATGTGCACTGTTGTATCGCCACTCAGTCTCATTGCTGGGTGTTAAGTACGGGGTCAGTATCCATGGTCGTAGCGCATATGCACTGTCACCTGTTTGGCAAAAATGAACAATGTTAGCAGGGCATAGATGGTTTCCACATTGACCTGTGTGTATGTCTTCAAGGTGTATTCAGCTATACCTAGGAGATATCTGTCTCCAAACTCCCCACGTTCTAGGCGTTGGTGTATCCCACTGTGCCTGAAAATGTAAGAGTCATGTGTACTCCCTGGAAATTTGGCTACCATGTCAGTGATGACATAATGGGCGTCACATACCACCTGGATGTTCAGTGAGAGGGTACACTTCCGGTTGCGGAACAGATATTCCAGATTTGCAGGAGGACATATTTGTATATGTGTCCCGTCTACACACCCTATTACATGTGGGAAGTTGGCAATCCTGTAGAATTCCAACTTGGTGCTGTTGATTTCTGCCTCATTCCTGGGTAGGTAAATGTATCTGGACATGTGTGTGAGTATGGCATCTAAGAAAGATATGAAAAACCATGAGAGTGCACTTTGGGATACCCCACCTGCCACAGCAATGACCCCCTGATATCTACCCGAAGGCCAAGAGGTGCAGTGAGCATAGCACTTGCACATGTGTGGGGATGGCGCTGCCGCGCACAGTCTGGCGTTGAAGCTGCGGATTGAGTAGATCTATGATTTCTAATATTGCTGCACTGCTGAGTCTGCATTTATCATAAATCTCCTCCTCAGTTTGTTGGAAAAGTGTCTGCCTGGTCCTGTATATCCTCTCCTGTCTCTGGCTTCTCCTCCTCCTCTGCTGTGCGGCGTGGACTCTCCTCCTCCTTGCTATCACATATATCTCCGCCATCTTGAGTAACCCAGGTGCCTTCTGGGTGCTCCCAGGGGAGAGGAGTACTTGAACAATACGAGACTAGGAATGGAAGCGGTGAGCTAATTGAAGGAACTATGGGTGTGAACAGATTAGAGTCTTTCACAGAAGCAGAGTTGAGATATCTGTGCTTGGGGATTATGAGGGAAGTGAGCAATGTGCATCAGAAGCTAGCAGACCTAGCAGAGAAGTACGGCATAGAAATAGAGAAGACAAAGCATTTGAAAAGGAGACACAGGTTAGATTTGACACAAAGGACTTTGAACACATGAGATCTGCAGTGATGAAGGCACACCTTAGGGAGTTTCTCCAAAGTGTCTAGACATAGGGAGCCTTAGACAAATGGGAACACAGATGGACAAAGAATAGAGATGAAAGAAAAAGGGATTCTTCGGAACTGACTGCAAATGTGCAGCAGTGCAATGATCCAGTGAAAATCTTACCAATGAGAGAGATTCCAGGAGGGAATTATGTTCATGTCCCTTAAAGAAGAAATAACATTCTGTCTTTTACAAATGACTATCCCAAGTTGAGAGAGAAGCCAGTAGAACGGTACCAGCGGACAGACAGGTTTGTGAAACTTGCGAAGTGCCTGTGGGAAGACTTGAACACTCTATTAGAGATAGTAGTTCCAGCTGATTTGTGGATAGAGTGTAAGAGGAGTACAGATTGGCCGACAAAAGAAACAGAGATCTGAATACAGGTGTCCTGAAGTAATGAAATATTACTAGAAAGTGATTGATTTTTTTAAAACAAGAATTTCCCCTGAAAACATTGACTGGCAGAGAATAGACAGGACAGCTCAGGAAGCAAAGAAGTTGATACATGCGTATTATGAGGGATTGTTGCAGGCGTTTAAGCATTATAGTGTTACAGAGTCAATATAGCCGAATGACATGATTCATTTTGAGTTCAAATTGTGGAAGGACTGTGAACTGAAATTAGCCAGATGATTAAGAGTCATTTGATTTGCTGGCAAGTAACACTGATCGATGAGGTGTTGCCGAATGAAAAGTACTGTAGTGACGAAATTGAGTAGAAGTAGAGAAAGTAGAAGGAAAAGGCGATGGTTATGTATATTAAAGCGGCACAAATAGATGCAGAGAAATTTTCAGCAGCAGCAGGAAAATGTGGTGATTCAAAATCAGATGAAAAGTAGAGGTTGTGGATGTAATGGAAATTGTAGCCCCAATTTGAATACTGAAGTGGTTCAGAATGATGTGCAGGGAATGAAGAGAGTGTTGCCTTGTCACCCTAGTGGAGCGGTCGGACATTAGAAGCAAGATGATGGTACAGGAAGGTCTCGTTCAGCAAACAAGTGGCATCAATTCATTTCAAAGCACAAGAGGACTGAGAATGAGAAGTCATAATCCGAATTTGTATAATCATGCGAATCAAATGCAGAGTTTTCAGCCCATGCAGCATGTGCAAATGCCACGTGTACAAATGACACAGTTGCAGCCAATGCAACAGAAGATTCCAATGGCACCCACACAGCAAATTCAAATACTTCAAGCCACTATGGAACAGCAGCAGGTGATGCTTCCTCAAGAGGTCACAGGTCAGAGGTCCAACCGGAGAAATAAAACAGTTCACCAATTCCTGTTACACAGTGAGAATGGAATAAACAATGATTGGGTGAGCGAAAGTTCATATGAAGAGGAATGTGTGGTTGCAGCTTCTTTAGAAGTAGATCAGAAAGGCCCATATGTGAAGGGAAAAGTAATGGGTCACAAGGTTTCATTCTTGGTTGACACAGGAGCTACACGCTCTAAAATGAGAACTGCGAAAGTCACAAATTTGCCCCCTTCAGCAAAGACCGTCCAGATTGTAGGAGTAGCGAATAAGTATTTGACCAACCCAATTACAGAACCAGTTCAGGTTAAAATTGGAAACTTTAAAGGATTGCACAAATTTGTAGTCTGTGATTCAAGTTCGGTATCCCTACTGGGAAGAGACTTGCTGTGTAAAACTAGGTGCTCGATTACTTTCTCAAATGATGGGATCGAGATACAGACGAATAGTGATGAGGATGACCCAGCTCAAGAGACTGACTATGAGACGATAAATGAGGAGTACCCCATGGTTAATTGAAGGAGCTTCCTCCTGATTTATAGGCAACGGTAAAAGAGAAAGTGTAGGATTTGACAGGGAAAGAGTAAGGGAGTTGAGCCAGTTAATGTTCTTGTAAAGCCCAACGCAATTTTTCCTTAGATTCCCCAGTACCACATGCCACAGGATATCCTTATAAAGGTTGCTCAAATAATTGCAGAACTTGTAAAACAAGGGGTTTTGAAAGAGATTTTGAGCAGCCCATGTAATGTACCGATAATGGGATTGCAAAAGCCCTGTGAGAAAGTCTGAATTGTCCTGTATTTGAGAAAAATAAATGTTATTGTGATCAACTGCTGCCCCGTGGTGCCCAATCCAGCTGTGAATCTGTTTCAGATTCCATGTGATGCTGAGTGGTTCACTGTCATACACTTGTCACAAGCCTTCTTTTCTGTGCCTTTTCATGAGAACATGCAATTTCTCCTTTGTTTCAAATTTTTGGACCGAGTTTAATGTTGGTGTTGAATTCCTCAAAGGTTTTCAGAGCCATCTTCTATGTTCAATCAGATCTTGAAAAAAGGATTTGGAGTCGTTGGAATTGCCTTTCCAATCGACTTTGGTACAGTACATTGATGACCTACTGATTGCGTCCAAAATGAGGGACGAGTGCAAGTATGACACGATTGCCTTGCTGAACCATTTGGGAAAGAATGGTCATAAAGTGTCTCCACTTAAATTGCAATACTGTCAGAAAGAGGTGAAATACTTGGGTCACCAGCTTGAGAAAGGGATAAGGAAAATATCCAGAGAAAGGGTTACAGCCTTATTGCAGATGAGTCCCCCGACAACACAGAGAGATGTCAGGATGTTTCTAGGGATGGTAGGCTACTGTCGCCAGTGGATTCCCAATTTTTCAGTAATTTCTAAGTCATTGCAGAAGCTGACCCACAAGGAGGTTACCGATCCCCTAGTGTTAGACCAGACTTGCATGAAAGCGTATTCTGAATTGAGAGAGAGTCTGTGAAAAGCTTCAGCTTTGGGTGTGCCTGACTACACTAAGGGCCTGATTACAACTTTGGCGGAGGGGGTTAATCTGTCCCAAATGTGATGGATATCCCACCCACAGTATTACGAGTTCCATAGGATATAATGGACTCGTAATACGGTGGGCGGGATATCCGTCACATTTGGGACGGATTAACACCCTCCGCCAAAGTTGTAATCAGGTCCTAAGTCCTTTGCGCTGTTTTGTCATGAGAGTGATGCATGATCTTTGTCTGTCTTGACGCAGGTCCATGGAGGTGTAAACTACCCAGTAGCATATTTTTCAGCTACTTTGGATCCAGTCGCAGCGGCTTTGCCAGGTTGTTTGCGTGCAGTTGCAGCAGTTGGACAGAGCCTCTCACAGTGTGAAGGCATAGTGATGGGACATCCCGTAGCTGTAATGGTCCCTCACTCAGTTGAAGTTTTACTTACACGCACCAAGACCCAATATCTGACAGATGCAATATTGACCAAATATGAGACAAGTATCTTGGGGTCACCAAATGTGTCATTGAAAAGATGTACAGTGCTGAACCTGGCAATCTTGCTTCCAAATGAAAATGTTGAAATTGAAAAATTGGAAGACATTGAGCATGATTGTCTTGAAGTAACTGATCTGTGCACAAAACCGTGACCTGATATTAGAGATAATTGATTGGAAGAAAATGACCAAATTATCTTTTTTGATGGTTCTTGTCTAAGAGACAATACAGGAGTACTGGGAGCAGGATATGCTGTGTGCACATGTACTGGCATACTGGAAGCTTCCTGGCTTTGAGGAGTATCTTTTGCACAAGTAGCGGAACTGTAGCCCTTACTAGAGTGTGCCATGGTTCTGCTCAGCTTAAAGTTGCCATCTATACGGATAGCCAGTATCGATTTGGAATCTTCCATGAATTTGGCCAGTTGTAGTCACAGAGAGGTTTCATGACCTCTTGTGGTTCACCAGTGAGAAATGGTGGGAGAACTAAAGAATTGTTGCAAGCTATTCAATTACCCGAAAAGACTGCTGTGGTGAGATGCAGTGCACATCTGAAATCGCAAGAGTTTGTGTCAATGGGGAATGGATATGCGGATCAAGTCACAAGGGTTTGCACATTGAACTGTATATCGTTCAAAGATGAGTGGGAATTGTTACCTGAAGAAAATGAAACATGTCCAAGTTTTGCATTGTATGTAATAGATATGTTGGAAGAATTGAAAACATTGCAGAATAATGTTGAGAGAGGGGAAAAACGACCATGGAGCAAAATGAAATGTGTACAGCGACAGGATAAATTGTGGGTTTCAAAAGAGGGTAAATTGGTTTTGCCATATCGTCTGTTGTCTCAAATGGCTAGGTACTATCATGGTCAAGCACATGTTGGGAGGGATGCCATGATTCACCTGTTCAAGTAGAATTGGTTCAGTCCGAGGTTTAGACAAGTTGCTGAAGCAGTTTGCCATTGTTGCGTCATTTGTCAATAAATGAACACGGGAAAAGGGACTGTGGTTAATTGAGCCACCTTGGAAGAGCAGGAGGCCCCTTTAGCAGAATGCAAATGGATTTTATTGAGAGGCCTGTGTGTGGAGGTTTGAGATATGTGTTGGTAATTGTCTGCATCTTTAGTCATTGGATTGAAGCGGACCCTTCACGTAAAAATGACAGCCTCACAGTAGCGAAATTGATACTTAGATAACTGATACCACATTTTGGGTTTCCGATCTCTTTAGAAACAGAAAGAGGAAGTCACTTCAACAATTAAGTAATTGAATTACTATGCATACCCTTTAACATTCAGCAGAATTTGTATTGTAGTTACCACACTGAAGCATCAGGACTAGTGGAACAGATGAATGGTACTTGAAATGAAGAATGGCGAAAATTTGTGCGTCCACGAATCTGAAATGGCCTAACGCACTGCTGTTAGTTCTGATGACAATGAAAAACACACCCGACAGGAAGACAGGATTGTCACCGCACAAAATCCTCATGGGCAGAGCAATGAGATTGCCAGCGGTCTCTGCAAATGCGCTTGTGAGCATTACAGATGATACGGTGTTGGACTACTGCAAAGGTCTGGCTGATGTGGTTTGCTCTTTCTTTCAGCAGGTGGAAGCCACCACACTGCCACCAGTCCAAGATCAAGGACACATCCTGAGAGCGGGTGACTGGGTGGTGGTCTGGAAACACGTGCGAAAGATGTGTTTGGAGCCTCGGTGGAAAGGCCCAATCCGGTTAATTCTGACCACTACCACAGCTGTGAAGTGTGCTGGAGTTCCAAATTGGATCCACGCAAGCCACACGAGAAAAGTAGCATGTCCTTTGGATGATGAAGAGGAGTTGTTGAGAGTACCAACAACGACTAGACGAGCCTCAGAGCCAGAAGGAGAAGAAAGAGGAACTGAGACCGGATCTGAGCACATTGAGGACGGTTCAGTCACTTCTGTGAGAGACAAAGGGGAAGACCTCCAGGAGGGTGAGAGTGAGCCAATCTCAATTGAGGCAGCAGGAGAACCTCGTCAGAGGTGGGCTTTCCCAAAAGCAGAGGAATTTGAGCAACCAACAGAGCAAATGCAAGACCCCGAGGGGAAAGGAGTTGAGATGGATCAAAGCCAATGTGATCTGACTCCTCCTGAACCACTTTCAGGTCCATCAAGAGAAAATCCTGCAGAGCAAGAAGTTTCGAGTTCAACACTGAAAAGAAAAGAGCATTGACCAAGGGTCCACTGAAAGGAGATAAGTGGCAGGAGTCACAAGCCAAGAGAAAGGAAGCAGTTGTTGAGACAACAATAGAAGAAGAAGTGGATTCAACAAGGAGAGAAGATCTGAGTGAAGGAGAAATGAATGGAGATCGAAAGCTGAAAAGAAAGCGAATAGCAAGTCGAAGGTACACAGGTCCTGAATAGGCCTATGCAACTACAAGTGAATGGCAAAGAGATTTTTTGTCTTTTTGTTTTTATCAAGACATTCCAGGTCAATATTTTGGCACTTGAGATAAGCTAATGAACTGAACTGTTGAGACAAATTGAGAAAACTGCGAAGAGAAAAAACGACTGTTGAAAGTAACCGAATAAGACTTTTGATAACCTGATTTGACAAGATAACCTGATTTGACAAGCTGCTAAATGGATTTTTGACAAGCTTACCGATTTTTCTGAGAAAAAGGATCCTGGAAGTGAGACTGAAAGCTGTACATATCTGCTGAAAGAAGATTTTTGTTTTTGATTTTTGCTGCATAGTTCCTACATTTTTCTCTTCTACTTTCTGATTCTTTACAGATCATGAGGAACATTAACCAGCAGAGTAGGAAGAACAGGTGCTGTAAGTTGGTTTGGCAATTGTGTGCGTGAAATTGTGTGTGATATTGATTGTGGGCATGACTGTTCTTGATAAGAATAAAGCCAACCCTACTTCAGCTTTAGAGACAACCACTGCATTAACAGCAGTAGAGAAGTTTAGGTTAGATGAGAAGCGTCTGCACGTAGATAAAGCCCAAGGGAAACTTTCTTCTAATGTGTTCTATCGCTTATTGATTGAGTATGTTGAGACGATGGATGTGATGAATTGTTATGTGTGTACGCAGATTTCTTCATCAGTGGAAGAAAGAGTTACCTATCATAGTTTGCCTCTAACTTATGGGATGAGTTGTAGTCTGTTACTAACAAGATTCTATAATCAGGAATACATTCAGTATTTCTACTCCAACCACGACGTAGTGTTTTCATTTGTCCCCATAATTGGATATCTGAGTAGAGTAGCTAAGGATAATGACATAGTATCAGTGAAGGATTTCTTTGAGCCTACATTAACTTTTGGGACAGCTTACACTCACAAAAATAACGTGACATGCTTGCTTCCACCTTTAGAAAAGAGCTTCTTTGATCATACAGATGACAGCAGAAAGGAATTAAAGGATAAATTAGAAAAGGGCTTAGAGAAAAGGACTTCGAGAAATGATTATGCTTTCAGTGAAATAAAAACACAAGGGAAATTAGCTTTAGATGCACAACACGTAGGGAAGCTTTGTGTATGTAAGCCTAAATCTAGTACTGACACTTTGTTTGTGGGAAAGAGTGAATGTAGACATGTGTTTTTGTTTCAGCGTAAATGGACATTTATGTTGAATAGACAGGATTCAGCGATTCCTGGGATATATTACATTTGTGGAACTAATTCTTATTACCGTCTTCCAAGAGGATGGTATGGCACATGCTATTTGGGGATAGTGTTCCCAAAGTATTTCCAACTGGATGACCTAAGCAGATTATCGAAATTGACTGAGTTACTTCGCAGCAGAGATAGGAGAGAGTCTCCTAGTATATGTTGAGCAATGAGTCCTTCAGTAGGAATTGTTCTGAATTCTGTAAAGATTCGAAAGTTGTCTACTATTGTGGATAACATGCTGACAAATTTTTCATGAGCCTTGATCCTGATAGGTACAGAATTGGCTGCGGAAAGAGATATGACTCTTCAGAACTGCCTTGCTCTAGACATTCTTTTGGCAAAGGATGATGGAGGGTGCAAAACGCTTAATTCGGAGGATTGCTGTTCGTTTATTCCTGATAATAGTAAAGAAATGAGAAGCTTACTTACTAATCTAACTAATGAAAGCACTGATTTGAAAGAGTTGAAAGAACCAGATATTTGGGAAAAAGTTGGCAAAGGATTTGCTTCAGTGGGAAATTGGCTCAGCAACAAGGGATATTATTGAAAATAATACTAAGGATATTGATTACCGTTGTTTACATAATTGGAGCATGGGAAATATGTAAATTGTGGAAATTGATTAAATTGAAGAAAAAGAAAAATGATCAGAGGGGGGAAGAAAAGAAAAGGGGAAAATTGTTTAGGGGAAATTCAAAAAGGGAAGAAAGATTTGAGAGGTTAGAGATAACAGAATTTTAGCTGATGCAAAAATTTGTGTGGGAAGATTTGGTGTGATAACATATTTAGTCATCAGAGGAGGGGTTGTTAACGCAGAGTTTTTAATGAGTTTATTAATGAATATTCATGTATTTTGAGTGTTGGATTTGCCTAGAAAATGTATTAACTTATAGAAAAATAATGCATGTATTAGAAGGTGCGCCTACCAGTGTGGCCGTCAATATTCACTAAGTGTATTTATTAAGGGCTTATCAACATGAAATGTTGAGATTATGTTTGATTAATGTAGTAATATGTCAAATTAAGGGTTATGCATTATGTATTAGCTTTATTAATCGTAGGCCTTAACTTAGCGAGGTCTTGGCCTAGTTGCACTGCCTCATGTCAAGTTGCATTACTTAGGCATTTAATAAAAATGGCTGTCTAGAGAATTAAATTGTGATTTTTCACTGTACTGACTATATGCTCGTAGCTGATGTTCTTTCTCATGAGAAACTGCTTGCTGGAAGATGATGTACTTGCTAGTGTAACAATGTTTAGTGTAATGTGTGTAAGACTGATATTCCCAGGAGAAGACAATGGATCCACTGACTAGAGTATAAGCTGCAAAAATATTGATACCTGACGAGTCGAATGACGAGGGCAGGAGAAGAAGAGCCAATCGTTGACATGTGAACCATGTACTAGTAGAATTATAGATTTGACGTTTTAGTTTCATTGGACAAAGTATGAACATGCGATCCCCTGACCAATTAGGATGTGGGAAGTAGTTTTAGGAAATCTAACTTAGCCAGACTGCACCACGCGAAGATGCACCATTTCTTTTGAACTGCCAAAAGGGCCATTAACTATATTCTTTCAAACTGCATAGAGAGACTTTGTTTTTTTCTGAACTCTGATGCTGAATCCTGATGAATTGCTGACCGAACTGATATCCTGTTGAAGAGACTGTCACAGCTTGCTGAACCCTATTGAGGACAGCTATGCCATGACTTTACTGATTGCTATGTCTATTTGCTTCTACTTCTAGGTACCAACCACCCACTAATTTTGATAGAGCCATAGTCAGATGTTTTCCATATTTGTGTGACCAAATTGTTTTGCATGAAGCCCAATCATTCTTTACTAGTCAGGTCTTAGTTAGTTATGTCACTGATGAAGTTCACTACCTGTAATAACAATTGATGCTTTTCTTTGCCAAATTTAAATGTATGTAATATTGTTTGCTCAGTTATTCTTGCTATTAATTTGTACTCTATCCTTAGAATGTGTGGTAGTCCAAGCTTTGATGCTATTAATTTGTACTCTATCCTTAGAATGTGTGTTAGTCCAAGCTTTGATTATATTGCGATTCGTTTGCCTCTTTGGACAGTCAGTATTGTTTCTGTATGTTTATCATTTGATTTTAAGATTGAGTTACCTGACAACAGCATTGTTAATATAGGGAAAAAAACATTCTAACTGTTACATAAAGGTGTGGTTATTCATGGCTGCAAGGTTATGATGAGTGAAAATTACTGACTCCTATTGATTATTTATGTTATTTATTGTTGAGGTTATTGATTTGTGTTGGTACGGGATATATGGTGTGAAAACCTGGAAGCGAGTCAAAAGGTCCATCAGCCTATTTGCGTCTCCCTTGTAAGTTTACTTAATAAAGTCTAACACGATAACAAAGTCAAACAGTTCTCAAGTTACTTCTGTTTCCATTGATGGGGGACATGGTGTTGCATTTTAGGATAGACTGTTCCAGCTGGAGCAAGACCAGTGCTAAATGCATAAGGTTGGTCTTTGTATGTCGTGGTATTGCAGGCAAAAACAATGTTCCAGCTTAATTACTAGTGACTGAGACAGTTTTGAGCATTCTGGCCAACACTTTCTTTTGTTTATAACTGTTAAGGTCATGTTAAGTGACTTTCACAAGGATGATTATATTAAAAACGTGGGAAGTAAAAAATGTCTGTCTTGAAAGACTTAATTGACTGGTACCAGGTTTCCTGAACACACTTGGGACCCTCAATCATAAGTTTGATTTTGGTTCTAATGAGTGTGAAACATCTAATACCCACCTAGCCTTAAATGGGGCTGAAATAGATCTCGGGCATTTCAAAATCTTAGCTCACAAACAAAAATAGCTTTGTATTGTCATTGTAGCTGTGTTGCACATTTTCTCTGGAAGCCAGCAGTTTGTCCAAAGGTTATAACTACTATGCAGGAGAGACCAGTGGAAAGGCTTGTGGCATGCCATTGGTTGCTGTAAAAAGTCTTACATCTTGGATTGTTTCATAAAAATATTTGATGTATCCCTTGGACTGTATCTTGTCCATTTACAGTTATTTTTCTCACAGATGTCTCCAGTTAGTTTTTTAACACCACATAGCTGGCCCTGAGCTCCTGACTTACCATCCTCATGGCCATATGTACTAAAAGGGTCCTCACTCCTAAGCCTCTGGAAAAATATGTGTTTTTTCTTGAGTAAAAGAGTTTACCAACATCATAATAATCATTAGTTGAATTGGCAGTATTTTTTGATAGATTCAGTATTTGTACATACATTGTGGTGGGCTTCTGACACAAATTATGCCCTACATTCTCCATCTTCAAAATTACTGAACCCCTGTGGATGCTCCACATAGGAATGGCCACAGAATTCCATGTGTTGCTTTTGCTGCTCAAAGTTCTCTTGTGGGAAGTCAACCTTAAGCCACTTGTGGACCTCTCCCTTTGATGAGTTAGCTAAGGGGTGAGCTTCACATTAAGATTCTACCTCTTTTATGCAGAGGTGAATCATTGTGCATGTCGCTGGAGTAATATGTGATGCCAGTCAAACGCTGTAAACAAATACGCTGTGCAAGATTCAGTGTCTGCTGTGCCTGCTTCAGTGAAGCATGGAGGCTGTATATGATCTCATCAATTTATTTCTAGTTGCTGATTCTACCTGGGCCCTGTTATAAACTCTCCCTCTGATGCTGCTGGATCCGTTCAGCTTCACAGTGATGGAAAAGGTGTAGGTCAGTCAGGTTAGCCAGGAAAGTTAAAGCCAGCTAGCATTAGGATGTGACTTGCCTCACCCAGCCAGCAATGAGAGAATGTGCTCCCCATGAAAATACATCTCTGCGCTCTTTTCTCCCTCACTGTGCAGGCTTTTCTTCCATATATTGGATCAAAGCTGGCAGTAACTGAAATGAGCTGAAGAAATTAACCAGTACAATGATCACAACTCACGATTAAAATGTCTTGGGCTTTGGAGTGCTGCAAAATCACCTGCATTCTGAAATATAGAACTATTAGGCACATAGAAGGTTCTCAATTAAAAGTATGTTATTGCGTTTTGGGGTATTGTAAAGTAGAACAATTTGAAAAGGGCTAGAGATTTTATAAATAAAGATTGACAGCTCATGGTTTCTGCCAGACTCAAGCCTCTCTTAAACTGTCAGACAGGCATGTATGCTGACTGTGCAGCACCTACACACACCTGTGCATTTCAGAAGTGAATTCTTTGGACTTCTGATAGCGCGTCAGACCTTATTAGGTAAACTTAAAAGGGAGACGCGTAAAGACCGATGAATGTTTTTACTGCTCTCGGAGTTGTTCCCACCATGTACCCCGTACCAACACAAATCAATAACAAATAGCAATCAATGACATTAATGATCAATAGGAGTCAGGAATTTCCACATGTCATGACCTCTCGGCCATGAATAACCACGCCTTTATGTAAAAGTTAGGATGATTATTTCCCTATATTATCAATGCTAAGGTCACATAACTTAGGGCCAGATGTAGGTAGCCAAAAATTTGCGAGTCGGAAATTGCGAGTCTTTGCGACTCGCAATTTCCGACTCGCAAACAGGTATCCAACAAGAAGAAGCGACTCCATTTTGCAACTCGCAAATAAAGTCGCACTGCAGATTGCGAGTCCGCTGTTTGCGAGGTCGCTTTTTGCGACCTCGCTAAAAACGAACACGCAAATTGCGAGTGGGTGTTGCAAATTGCGACTGTGCCGCAAATTGCATGCAGGTGCAGCAGAACACTCTGGAAAACACTTCCTGGCTCTTGATGATGACATCACAGCCAGGAAGTTTACAAATACACCAGGGAGGAGGGAGGACCACACCCATTTCCAACTGCTGAACAACCACCAGGAGGAACAGCAGAAAGAATGGAGGACTCAGGCAGGAAGAGGAGACTCAAATTTTCAGAGAACGAACTGGAGGTGCTGACAGATGAATGCTGCCAGAACCATGACCAACTATTTGGAAGGGCTGCCCTCAGTGTGCCAGAGTCTGACAAAAGGAGGATTTGGACTGACATCCAGGAGAAGGTGAATGCAATCGGGGTGAGCCACAGGAGCATAGATGAGCTGAAAAAGAGATGGTACGACCTGCGCTCCAGGACCAAGGAGAGGGTGGCAGAGCGCCTCCGTGAGATAAGGGGCACAGGAGGAGGCCCATCTACCGTCCCACCAACCACACCCATGGGGGAACGAGTGCAACAGACCCTGGAGCCAGAGGCAGTGGCTGGAATAGGAGAGCTGGACACGTCAGCGCCAGGACCATCAACAAGTGAGTACCATGAAACATGCATGTACACCCATATCTGCCATACCCCCACCCACACAGTACACAGCAGCATGCACAACCAAATGAGCTCCATTTCAGAGTAGCAACCACCAGAATGGTGCATTATGGGCAATGTAGTCCAGTAGGCAGCTGATAGGCTACAGTTTATTAGGAAGCATACAACAGATGTTAGATACTGACAGTGTGTTCCCTATGTCCCACAGGTCTCCCACAAGACATCCCCAGCAGCCAGTCCGTCCAGGGTGCAGAGGTCAGCCAACAGGCAGCACAAGACCCAGGAGCAGCCACCACAGGGCCCTGCACCACCCGACCACAGTCCCCTCCTGATGCACCATTGGACATTGTGGAGATTGACCCAGCACCCGGTCCCAGCCACAGTGCCAGCCAACAGGACCCTGATGCTCCACCGCATCGCAGACGACGTGTCCATGTCCCTGCAGTGTCCCAGGGAGATGTAGGGGACTCCTCCATGTCCGCCGCCGAGGCAGCTCTCATCAGAGGTCAGCGCCTGCAAACAAGGCACATGAGAGTGATATCAGGGGCCATGCAGCGAATGGAGAGAAATTTCACAACAGGGCTGGCACAGGTCCACACAGACTTCCAAAACCTGAACAGTCATGTGGGTTACCTTGCACTCTCCATCAGGCAACTAGTGACTGAACTTGTTACAGAGAGAGAGAGTGTAAGGCGCCGTGAACGCCAACTCATCCACCGTTTGGACCGCATGGCTGCCTCAATCGTCTGCCTGGCTGTGAATACAACAGGGCTGTCACGCCGGACAGTCAATTTACACGTAGACATGGGCCACTTTGCAGGCGATGTGGCTTGCGGCCTGGGACGGATAAGCCACGCTGTGGACATGATGGAGGCAAGACAGGTGGCTAGGGGCACAGCAGACACGCCTCAAGATAGTGAGCAGGGCTCCACTATCAGTAGTGCATCTGCCACGGACACCAGGGTATTGAGGAGTGGCAGTGCACGGCAGGGATCTGCTGACGCTCCAGGCACTAGCCATGCTGGGCGTCCCAGGCGTAGAAGTTGAGCTACGCACTTACGGACAATTGAGGCACATGAGGTTAATGTGTCCTCATAGCAGGTGGACATTTACAGCCCCTGACCAACAGTTCTGTTCTATAGTTATTTGGTTCACTTAATAAAAGTTCTTGTTTGTTCCACTTCACACCTGGGCTCTTTGTGTGTGACATTCGTGTGTGTGGATACAGGCAGCACATACCTTCCAAAGTATTGGTTTGCAATGTGGTCCCGTCTCTGTCTGCCTTGATTTGCAATGCTTCTATCCCCATGATGCGATGTGGTAGCTCTTGCTCGTCATCCTCTGAATCTGGGTCTTCAGGGGTGAGATGTAGACCACGTCTGGTGGCAATGTTGTGCAGTATAGCGCATGCGCCAACGATCTTGAATGCTGTTATTGGGGCATACTGGAGGGCACCTCCACTTCTGTGGAGGCATCTGAATCTTGCCTTCAACAGTCCAAAGGTCCTCTCTATAACATTTCGGGTCCTCCTATGTGCACTGTTGTATCGCCGCTCAGTCTCATTGCTGGGTGTTAAGTACGGGGTCAGTATCCATGGTCGTAGCGCATATGCACTGTCACCTGTTTGGCAAAAATGAACAATGTTAGCAGGGCATAGATGGTTTCCACATTGACCTGTGTGTATGTCTTCAAGGTGTATTCAGCTATACCTAGGAGATATCTGTCTCCAAACTCCCCACGTTCTAGGCGTTGGTGTATCCCACTGTGCCTGAAAATGTAAGAGTCATGTGTACTCCCTGGAAATTTGGCTACCATGTCAGTGATGACATAATGGGCGTCACATACCACCTGGATGTTCAGTGAGAGGGTACACTTCCGGTTGCGGAACAGATATTCCAGATTTGCAGGAGGACATATTTGTATATGTGTCCCGTCTACACACCCTATTACATGTGGGAAGTTGGCAATCCTGTAGAATTCCAACTTGGTGCTGTTGATTTCTGCCTCATTCCTGGGTAGGTAAATGTATCTGGACATGTGTGTGAGTATGGCATCTAAGAAAGATCTGAAAAACCATGAGAGTGCACTTTGGGATACCCCACCTGCCACAGCAATGACCCCCTGATAGCTACCCGAAGGCCAAGAGGTGCAGTGAGCATAGCACTTGCACATGTGTGGGGATGGTGCTGCCGCGCACAGTCTGGCGTTGAAGCTGCGGATTGAGTAGATCTATGATTTCTAATATTGCTGCACTGCTGAGTCTGCATTTATCATAAATCTCCTCCTCAGTTTGTTGGAAAAGTGTCTGCCTGGTCCTGTATATCCTCTCCTGTCTCTGGCTTCTCCTCCTCCTCTGCTGTGCGGCGTGGACTCTCCTCCTCCTTGCTATCACATATATCTCCGCCATCTTGAGTAACCCAGGTGCCTTCTGGGTGCTCCCAGGGGAGAGGAGTACTTGAACAATACGAGACTAGGAATGGAAGCGGGTGAGCTAATTGAAGGAACTATGGGTGTGAACAGATTAGAGTCTTTCACAGAAGCAGAGTTGAGATATCTGTGCTTGGGGATTATGAGGGAAGTGAGCAATGTGTATCAGAAGCTAGCAGACCTAGCAGAGAAGTACGGCATAGAAATAGAGAAGACAAAGCATTTGAAAAGGAGACACAGGTTAGATTTGACACAAAGGACTTTGAATACATGAGATCTGCAGTGATGAAGGCACACCTTAGGGAGTTTCTCCAAAGTGTCTAGACATAGGGAGCCTTAGACAAATGGGAACACAGATGGACAAAGAATAGAGATGAAAGAAAAAGGGATTCTTCGGAACTGACTGCAAATGTGCAGCAGTGCAATGATCCAGTGAAAATCTTACCAATGAGAGAGATTCCAGGAGGGAATTATGTTCATGTCCCTTAAAGAAGAAATAACATTCTGTCTTTTACAAATGACTAGCCCAAGTTGAGAGAGAAGCCAGTAGAACGGTACCAGCGGACAGACAGGTTTGTGAAACTTGCGAAGTGCCTGTGGGAAGACTTGAACACTCTATTAGAGATAGTAGTTCCAGCTGATTTGTGGATAGAGTGTAAGAGGAGTACAGATTGGCCGACAAAAGAAACAGAGATCTGAATACAGGTGTCCTGAAGTAATGAAATATTACTAGAAAGTGATTGATTTTTTTAAAAGAAGAATTTCCCCTGAAAACATTGACTGGCAGAGAATAGACAGGACAGCTTAGGAAGCAAAGAAGTCGATACATGCGTATTATGAGGGATTGTTGCAGGCGTTTAAGCACTATAGTGTTACAGAGTCAATATAGCCGAATGACATGATTCATTTTGAGTTCAAATTGTGGAAGGACTGTGAACTGAAATTAGCCAGATGATTAAGAGTCATTTGATTTGCTGGCAAGTAACACCGATCGATGAGGTGTTGCCGAATGAAAAGTACTGTAGTGACGAAATTGAGTAGAAGTAGAGAAAGTAGAAGGAAAAGGCGATGGTTATGTATATTAAAGTGGCACAAATAGATGCAGAGAAATTTTCAGCAGCAGCAGGAAAATGTGGTGATTCAAAATCAGATGAAAAGTAGAGGTTGTGGATGTAATGGAAATTGTAGCCCCAATTTGAATACTGAAGTGGTTCAGAATGATGTGCAGGGAATGAAGAGAGTGTTGCCTTGTCACCCTAGTGGAGCGGTCGGACATTAGAAGCAAGATGATGGTACAGGAAGGTCTCGTTCAGCAAACAAGTGGCATCAATTCATTTCAAAGCACAAGAGGACTGAGAATGAGAAGTCATAATCCGAATTTGTATAATCATGCGAATCAAATGCAGAGTTTTCAGCCCATGCAGCAGGTGCAAATGCCACGTGTACAAATGACACAGTTGCAGCCAATGCAACAGTAGATTCCAATGGCACCCACACAGCAAATTCAAATACTTCAAGCCACTATGGAACAGCAGCAGGTGATGCTTCCTCAAGAGGTCACAGGTCAGAGGTCCAACCGGAGAAATAAAACAGTTCACCAATTCCTGTTACACAGTGAGAATGGAATAAACAATGATTGGGTGAGCGAAAGTTCATATGAAGAGGAATGTGTGCTTGCAGCTTCTTTAGAAGTAGATCAGAAAGGCCCATATGTGAAGGGAAAAGTAATGGGTCACAAGGTTTCATTCTTGGTTGACACAGGAGCTACACGCTCTAAAATGAGAACTGCGAAAGTCACAAATTTGCCCCCTTCAGCAAAGACCGTCCAGATTGTAGGAGTAGCGAATAAGTATTTGACCAACCCAATTACAGAACCAGTTCAGGTTAAAATTGGAAACTTTAAAGGATTGCACAAATTTGTAGTCTGTGATTCAAGTTCGGTATCCCTACTGGGAAGAGACTTGCTGTGTAAAACTAGGTGCTCGATTACTTTCTCAAATGATGGGATCGAGATACAGACGAATAGTGATGAGGATGACCCAGCTCAAGAGACTGACTATGAGATGATAAATGAGGAGTACCCCATGATTAATTGAAGGAGCTTCCTCCTGATTTATAGGCATCGGTAAAAGAGAAAGTGTAGGATTTGACAGGGAAAGAGTAAGGGAGTTGAGCCAGTTAATGTTCTTGTAAAGCCCAACGCAATTTTTCCTTAGATTCCCCAGTACCACATGCCACAGGATATCCTTATAAAGGTTGCTCAAATAATTGCAGAACTTGTAAAACAAGGGGTTTTGAAAGAGATTTTGAGCAGCCCATGTAATGTACCGATAATGGGATTGCAAAAGCCCTGTGAGAAAGTCTGAATTGTCCTGTATTTGAGAAAAATAAATGTTATTGTGATCAACTGCTGCCCCGTGGTGCCCAATCCAGCTGTGAATCTGTTTCAGATTCCATGTGATGCTGAGTGGTTCACTGTCATAGACTTGTCACAAGCCTTCTTTTCTGTGCCTTTTCATGAGAACATGCAATTTCTCCTTTGTTTCAAATTTTTGGACCGAGTTTAATGTTGGTGTTGAATTCCTCAAAGGTTTTTAGAGCCATCTTCTATGTTCAATCAGATCTTGAAAAAAGGATTTGGAGTCGTTGGAATTGCCTTTCCAATCGACTTTGGTACAGTACATTGATGACCTACTGATTGCGTCCAAAATGAGAGACGAGTGCAAGTTTGACACGATTGCCTTGCTGAACCATTTGGGAAAGAATGGTCATAAAGTGTCTCCACTTAAATTGCAATACTGTCAGAAAGAGGTGAAATACTTGGGTCACCAGCTTGAGAAAGGGATAAGGAAAATATCCAGAGAAAGGGTTACAGCCATATTGCAGATGAGTCCCCCGACAACACAGAGAGATGTCAGGATGTTTCTAGGGATGGTAGGCTACTGTCGCCAGTGGATTCCCAATTTTTCAGTAATTTCTAAGTCATTGCAGAAGCTGACCCACAAGGAGGTTACCGATCCCCTAGTGTTAGACCAGACTTGCATGAAAGCGTATTCTGAATTGAGAGAGAGTCTGTGAAAAGCTTCAGCTTTGGGTGTGCCTGACTACACTAAGGGCCTGATTACAACTTTGGCGGAGGGGGTTAATCTGTCCCAAATGTGATGGATATCCCACCCACAGTATTACGAGTTTTATAGGATATAATGGACTCGTAATACGGCGGGCGGGATATCCGTCACATTTGGGACGGATTAACACCCTCCGCCAAAGTTGTAATCAGGCCCTAAGTCCTTTGCGCTGTTTTGTCATGAGAGTGATGCATGATCTTTGTCTGTCTTGACGCAGGTCCATGGAGGTGTAAACTACCCAGTAGCATATTTTTCAGCTACTTTGGATCCAGTCGCAGCGGCTTTGCCAGGTTGTTTGCGTGCAGTTGCAGCAGTTGGACAGAGCCTCTCACAGTGTGAAGGCATAGTGATGGGACATCCCGTAGCTGTAATGGTCCCTCACTCAGTTGAAGTTTTACTTACACGCACCAAGACCCAATATCTGACAGATGCAATATTGACCAAATATGAGACAAGTTTCTTGGGGTCACCAAATGTGTCATTGAAAAGATGTACAGTGCTGAACCTGGCAATCTTGCTTCCAAATGAAAATGTTGAAATTGAAAAATTGGAAGACATTGAGCATGACTGTCTTGAAGTAACTGATCTGTGCACAAAACCGTGACCTGATATTAGAGATAATTGATTGGAAGAAAATGACCAAATTATCTTTTTTGATGGTTCTTGTCTAAGAGACAATACAGGAGTACTGGGAGCAGGATATGCTGTGTGCACATGTACTGGCATACTGGAAGCTTCCTGGCTTTGAGGAGTATCTTTTGCACAAGTAGCGGAACTGTAGCCCTTACTAGAGTGTGCCATGGTTCTGCTCAGCTTAAAGTTGCCATCTATACGGATAGCCAGTATCGATTTGGAATCTTCCATGAATTTGGCCAGTTGTAGTCACAGAGAGGTTTCATGACCTCTTGTGGTTCACCAGTGAGAAATGGTGGGAGAACTAAAGAATTGTTGCAAGCTATTCAATTACCCGAAAAGACTGCTGTGGTGAGATGCAGTGCACATCTGAAATCGCAAGAGTTTGTGTCAATGGGGAATGGATATGCGGATCAAGTCACAAGGGTTTGCACATTGAACTGTATATCGTTCAAAGATGAGTGGGAATTGTTACCTGAAGAAAATGAAACATGTCCAAGTTTTGCATTGTATGTAATAGATATGTTGGAAGAATTGAAAACATTGCAGAATAATGTTGAGAGAGAGGAAAAACGACCATGGAGCAAAATGAAATGTGTACAGCGACAGGATAAATTGTGGGTTTCAAAAGAGGATAAATTGGTTTTGCCATATCGTCTGTTGTCTCAAATGGCTAGGTACTATCATGGTAAAGCACATGTTGGGAGGGATGCCATGATTCACCTGTTCAAGTAGAATTGGTTCAGTCCGAGGTTTAGACAAGTTGCTGAAGCAGTTTGCCATTGTTGTGTCATTTGTCAATAAATGAACACGGGAAAAGGGACCATGGTTAATTAGGCCACCTTGGAAGAGCAGGAGACCCCTTTTAGCAGAATGCAAATGGATTTTATTGAGATGCCTGTGTGTGGAGGTTTGAGATATGTGTTGGTAATTGTCTGCATCTTTAGTCATTGGATTGAAGCGGACCCTTCACAAAAAAATGACAGCCTCACAGTAGCGAAATTGATACTTAGATAACTGATACCACATTTTGGGTTTCCGATCTCTTTAGAAACAGAAAGAGGAAGTCACTTCAACAATTAAGTAATTGAATTACTATACATACCCTTTAACATTGAGCAGAATTTGTATTGTAGTTACCACACTGAAGCATCAGGACTAGTGGAACAGATGAATGGTACTTGAAATGAAGAATGGCGAAAATGTGTGCGTCCACGAATCTGAAATGGCCTAACGCACTGCTGTTAGTTCTGATGACAATGAAAAACACACCCGACAGGAAGACAGGATTGTCACCGCACAAAATCCTCATGGGCAGAGCAATGAGATTGCCAGCGGTCCCTGCAAATGCGCTTGTGAGCA
Organism: Pleurodeles waltl; assembly: GCF_031143425.1. Lineage (NCBI taxonomy): Eukaryota > Metazoa > Chordata > Amphibia > Caudata > Salamandridae > Pleurodeles > Pleurodeles waltl. Next base: position 915,028,684 of record NC_090444.1, on the reverse strand, counting down.
TTACAGATGATACGGTGTTGGACTACTGCAAAGGTCTGCTGATGTGGTTTGCTCTTTCTTTCAGCAGATGGAAGCCACCACACTGCCACCAGTCCAAGATCAAGGACACACCCTGAGAGCGGGTGACTGGGTGGTGGTCTGGAAACACGTGCAAAAGCTGTGTTTGGAGCCTCAGTGGAAAGGCCCAATCCGGGTGATTCCAAACTGGATCCATCGAAGCCAAACGAGAAAAGTAGCATGTCCTTTGGATGATGAAGAGGAGTTGTTGAGAGTACCAACAACGACTAGACAAGCCTCAGAGCCAGAAGGAGAAGAAAGAGGAACTGAGACCGGATCTGAGCACATTGAAGACGGTTCAGTCACTTCTGTGAGAGACAAAGGGGAAGACCTCCAGGAGGGTGAGAGTGAGCCAATCTCAATTGAGGCAGCAGGAGAACCAAGTCAGAGGAGGGCTTTCCCAGAAGCAGATGAATTTGAGCGACTAACAGAGCAAATGCAAGACTCCGAGGGGAAAGGAGTTGAGGTGTTTCAAAGCCAATGTGATCTGACTCCTCCTGAACCACTTTCAGGTCCATCAAGAGAAAATCCTGCAGAGCAAGAAGTTTCGAGTTCAACACTGAAAAGAAAAGAGCATTGACCAAGGGTCCACTGAAAGGAGAATAGTGGCAGGATTCACAAGCCAAGAGAAAGGAAGCAGTTGTTGAGACAACAATAGAGGAAGAAGTAGATACAACAAGGAGAGACGATCTGAGTTAAGGAGAAATGAATGGAGATCGAAAGCTGAAAAGAAAGCGAATAGCAATTCGAAGGTACACAGGTCCTGAATAGGCCTATGCAACTACAAGTGAATGGCAAAGAGAGTTTTTGTCTTTTTGTTTTTATCAAGACATTCCAGGTCAATATTTTGGCACTTGAGGTAAGCTAATGAACTGAACTGTTGAGACAAATTGAGAAAACTGCGAAGAGAAAAAACGACTGTTGGAAGTAACCGAATAAGACTTTTGATAACCTGATTTGACTAGATAACCTGATTTGACAAGCTGCTAAATAGATTTTTGACAAGCTTACTGCTTTTTTTGAGAAAAAGGATCCTGGAAGTGAGACTGAAAGCTGTACATATCTGCTGAAAGAAGATTTTTGTTTTTGATTTTTGCTGCATAGTTTCAAACTATTTCTCTTCTACTTTCTGATTCTTTACAGATCATGAGGAACATTAACCAGCAGAGTAGGAAGAACAGGTGTTGTAAGTTGATTTGGCAATTGTGTGCGTGATATTGTGTGTGATATTGATTGTGGGCATGACTGTTCTTGATAAGAATAAAGCCAACCCTAGTTCAGCTTTAGAGACAACCACTGCATTAACAGCAGTAGAGAAGTTTAGGTTAGATGAGAAGCGTCTGCACGTAGATAAAGCCCAAGGGGAACTTTCTTCTAATGTGTTCTATCGCTTATTGATTGAGTATGTTGAGACGATGGATGTGATGAATTGTTATGTGTGTACGCAGATTTCTTCATCAGTGGAAGAAAGAGTTACCTATCATAGTTTGCCTCTAACTTATGGGATGAGTTGTTGTCTGTTACTAACAAGATTCTATAATCAGGAATACATTCAGTATTTCTACTCCAACCACGACGTAGTGTTTTCATTTGTCCCCATAATTGGATATCTGAGTAGAGTAGCTAAGGATAATGACATAGTATCAGTGAAGGATTTCTTTGAGCCTACATTAACTTTTACGCTCACAAAAATAACGTGACATGCTTGCTTCCATCTTTAGAAAAGAGCTTCTTTGATCATACAGATGACAGCAGAAAAGAATTGAAGGATAAATTAGAAAATGGCTTAGAGAAAAGGACTTCTAGAAATGATTATGCTTTCAGTGAAATAAAAACACAAGGGAAATTAGCTTTAGATGCACAACACATAGGGAAGCTTTGTGTATGTAAGCCTGAATCTAGTACTGACACTTTGTATGTGGGAAAGAGTGAATGTAGACATGTGTTTTTGTTTCAGAGTAAATGAACATTTATGTTGAATAAACAGGATTCAGCGATTCCTGGGATATATTACATTTGTGGAACTAATGCTTATTACCGTCTTCCAAGAGGATGGTATGGCACATGCTATTTGGGGATAGTGTTCCCAAAGTATTTCCAACTGGATGACCTAAGCAGATTATCGAAATTGACTGAGTTACTTCGCAGCAGAGAAAGGAGAGAGTCTCCTAGTATATGTTGAGCAATGAGAACTTCAGTAGGAATTGTTCTGAATTCTGTAAAGATTCAAAAGTTGTCTACTATTGTGGATAACATGCTGACAAATTTTTCAGGAGCCATGATCCTGATAGGTACAGAATTGGCTGCGGAAAGAGATATGACTCTTCAGAACTGCCTTGCTCTAGACATTCTTTTGGCAAAGGATGGTGGTGGGTGCAAAACGCTTAATTCGGAGGATTGCTGTTCATTTATTCCTGATAATAGTAAAGAAATGAGAAGCTTACTTACTAATCTAACTAATGAAAGCATGATTTGAAAGAGTTGAAAGAACCAGATATTTGGGAAAAAGTTGGCAAAGGATTTGCTTCAGTGGGAAATTGGCTCAGCACAAAGGATATTAATGAATATCCTTCTAAGGATATTGATTACCGTGGTTTACATAATTGGAGCATGGGAAATATGTAAATTGATTAAATTGAAGAAAAAGAAAAATGATCAGAGGGGGGAAGAAAAGAAAAGGGGAAAATTGTTTAGGAGAAATTCAAAAAGGGAACAAAGATTTGAGAGGTTAGAGATGACAGAATTTTAGCTGATGCAAAAATTTGTGTGGGAAGATTTGGTGTGATAACATATTTAGTCATCAGAGGAGGGGTTGTTAACGCAGAGTTTTTAATGAGTTTATTAATGAATATTCATGTATTTTGAGTGTTGGATTTGCGTAGAAAATGTATTAACTTATAGAAAAATAATGCATGTATTTGAAGGTGCGCCTACCAGTGTGGCCGTCAATATTCACTAAGTGTATTTATTAAGGGCTTATCAACATGAAATGTTGAGATTATGTTTGATTAATGTAGTAATATGTCAAATTAAGGATTATGCATTATGTATTAGCTTTATTAATCGTAGGCCTTAATTTACCGAGGTCTTGGCCTAGTTGCACTGCCGCATGTCAAGCTGCATTGCTTAGGCATTTAATAAAAATGGCTGTCTAGAGAATTAAATTGTGATTTTTCACTGTACTGACTATGTGCTCGTAGCTGAAGTTCTTTCTCATGAGAAACTGCTTGCTGGAAGATGATGTACTTGCTAGTGTAACAATGTTTAGTGTAATGTGTATAAGACTGACATTCCCAGGAGAAGACAATGGATCCACTGACTAGAGTATAAGCTGCAAAAATATTGATACCTGACAAGTTGAATGACGAGAGCAGGAGAAGAGGAGCCAATCGTTGACATGTGAACCATGTACTAGTAGAATTATAGATTTGACGTTTTAGTTTTATTGGACAAAGTATGAACATGCGATCCCCTGACCAATTAGGATGTGGGAAGTAGTTTTAGGAAATCTAACTTAGCCAGACTGCACCAGGAGAAGATGCACCATTTCTTTTGAACTGCCCAAAGGGCCATTAGCTATATTCTTTCAAACTGCATAGAGAGACTTTGTTTTTTTCTGAACTCTGATGCTGAATCCTGATGAATTGCTGACCGAACTGATATCCTGTTGAAGTGACTGTCACAGCTTGCTGAACCCTATTGAGGACAGCTATGCCATGACTTTACTGATTGCTATGTCTATTTGCTTCTATTTCTAGGTACCAACCACCCACTAATGATAGAGCCATAGTCAGATGTTTTCCATATTTGTGTGACCAAATTGTTTTGCATGAAGCCCAATCATGCTTTTCTAGTCAGGTCTTAGTTAGTTATCTCACTGATGAAGTTCACTACCTGTAATAACAATTGATGTTTTTCTTTGCTGAATTAAAATGTATGTAATATTGTTTGCGCAGTTATTCTTGCTATTAATTTGTACTGTATCCTTAGAATGTGTGGTAGTCCAAGCTTTGATTATATTGCGATTCGTTTGCCGCTTTGGACAGTCAGTATTGTTTCTGTATGTTTATCATTTGATTTTAAGATTGAGTTACCTGACATCAGCATTGTAAATATAGGGAAAAAAACATTCTAACTGTTACATAAAGTTGTGGTTATTCATGGCTGCAAGGTCATGATGAGTGAAAATTACTGACTCCTATTGATTATTGATGTTATTGATTGTTGAGGTTATTGATTTGTGTTGGTACGGGATATATGGTGGGAAAACCTGGAAGCGAGTCAAAAGGTCCATCAGCCTATATGCGTCTCCCTTGTAAGTTTACTTAATAAAGTCTAACATGCTAACAAAGTCAAACAGTTCTCAAGTTACTTCTGTTTCCATTGAGGGGGGACATGGTCTTGCATTTTAGGATAGACTGTTCCAGCTGGAGCAAGACCAGTGCTGATATGCATAAGGTTGGTCTTTGTATGTCAGGGTATTGCAAGCAAAAACAATGTTCCAGCTTAAATACTAGTGACTGAGACAGTTTTGAGCATTCTGGCCAACATTTTTTTTTTTGTTTATAACTGTTAAGGTCATGTTAAGTGACTTTCACAAGGATGATTATATTAAAAACGTGGGAAGTAAAAAATGTTTGTCTTGAAAGACTTAATTGACTGGTGCCAGGTTTCCTGAACACACTTGGGACCCTCAATCATAAGTTTGATTTTGGTTCTAATGAGTGTGAGACATCTAATATCCACCTAGCCTTAAATGGGGCTGAAATAGCTCTTAAGCATTTCAAAATCTTAGCTCACAAACAAAAATAGCATTGTGTTGTCATTGTAGCTGTGTTGCACATTTTCTCTGGAAGCCAGCAGTTTGTCCCAAGGTTATAACTACTATGCAGGAGTGAACAGTGGAAAGGCTTGTGGCATGCCATCGGTTGCTGTAAAAAGTCTTACATCTTGGATTGTTTCATAAAAATATTTGATGTATCCCTTGGACTGTATCTTGTCCATTTACAGTTATTTTTCTCACAGATGTCTCCAGTTAGTTTTTTAACACCACATAGCTGGCCCTGAGCTCCTGACTTACCATCCTCATGGCCATGTGTACTAAAAGGGTTTTCACTCCTAAGCCTCTGGGAAAATATGTGTTTTTTCTTGAATAAAAGAGTTTACCAACATCATAATAATCATTAGTTGAATTGGCAGTATGGTTTGATAGATTCAGTATTTGTACATACATTGTGGTGGGCTTCTGACACAAATTATGCCCTACATTCTCCATCTTCAAAATTACTGAACCCCTGTGGATGCTCCACATAGGAATGGCCACAGAATTCCATGTGTTGCTTTTGCTGCTCAAAGTTCTCTTGTGGGAAGTCAACCTTAAGCCACTTGTGGACCTCTCCCTTTGATGAGTTAGCTAAGGGGTGAGCTTCACATTAAGATTTGGCCTCTTTTATGCAGAGGTGAATCATTGTGCATGTCGCTGGAGTAATATGTGATGCCAGTCAAACGCTGTAAACAAATACACTGTGCAAGATTTAATGTCTGCTGTGCCTGCTTCAGTGAAGCATGGAGGCTGTATATGATCTCATCAATTTATTTCTAGTTGCTGATTCTACCTGGGCCCTGTTATAAACTCTCCCTCTGATGCTGCTGGATCCGTTCAGCTTCACAGTGATGGAAAAGGTGTAGGTCTGTCAGGTTAGCCAGGAAAGTTAAAGCCAGCTAGCATTAGGATGTGACTTGCCTCACTCAGCCAGCAATGAGAGAATGTGCTCCCCATGAAAATACAGCTCTGCGCTCTTTTCTCCCTCACTGTGCAGGCTTTTCTTCCATATATTGGATCAAAGCTGGCAGTAACTGAAATGAGCTGAAGAAATTAACCAGTGCAATGATCACAACTCACGATTAATAAGTCTTGGGCTTTGGAGTGCTGCAAAATCACCTGCATTCTGAAATATAGAACTATTAGGCCCATAGAAGGTTCTCAATTAAAAGTATGTTATTGCATTTTGGGGTATTGTAAAGTAGAACAATTTGAAAAGGGATAGAGATTTTATAAATAAAGATTGACAGCTCATGGTTTCTGCCACACTCAAGCCTCTCTTAAACTGTCTGACAGGCATGTATGCTGACTGTGCAGCATCTACACACACCTGTGCATTTCAGAAGTGAATTGTTTGGACTTCTGATTGCGCGTCAGACCTTATTAGGTAAACTTAAAAGGGAGACGCTTATAGACCGATGAATGTTTTTACTGCTCTTCGAGTTGTTCCCACCATGTACCCCGTACCAACACAAATCAATAACAAATAGCAATCAATTACATTAATGATCAATAGGAGTCAGGAATTTCCACATGTCATGACCTCTCGGCCATGAATACCCACGCCTTTATGTAAAAGTTAGGATGATTATTTCCCTATATTATCAATGCTAAGGTCACATAACTTAGGGCCAGATGTAGGTAGCCAAAAATTTGCGAGTCGGAAATTGCGAGTCTTTGCGACTCGCAATTTCCGACTCGCAAACAGGTATCCAACAAGAAGAAGCGACTCCATTTTGCGACTCGCAAATGAAGTCGCACCGCAGATTGCGAGTCCGCTGTTTGCGAGGTCGCTTTTTGCGACCTCGCTAAAAACAAACACGCAAATTGCGAGTGGGTGTCGCAAATTGCGACTGTGCCGCAAATTGCATGCAGGTGCAGCAGAACACTCTGGAAAACACTTCCTGGCTCTTGATGATGACATCACAGCCAGGAAGTTTACAAATACACCAGGGAGGAGGGAGGACCACACCCATTTCCAACTGCTGAACAACCACCGGGAGGAACAGCAGCAAGAATGGAGGACTCAGGCAGGAAGAGGAAACTCAAATTTTCAGAGAAGGAACTGGAGCTGCTGACAGATGAATGCTGCCAGCACCATGACCAACTATTTCGATGGGCTGCCCTCAGTGTGCCAGAGTCTGACAAAAGGAAGATTTGGACTGACATCCAGGAGAAGGTGAATACAATCGGGGTGAGCCACAGGAGCATAGATGAGCTGAAAAAGAGATGGTACGACCTGCGCTCCAGGACCAAGGAGAGGGTGGCAGAGCGCCTCTGGGAGATGAGGGGCACAGGAGTAGGCCCATCTACTGTCCCACCGCCCACACCCATGGAGGACTGAGTGCAACAGACCCTGGAGCCAGAGGCAGTGGCTGGAATAGGAGAGCTGGACACGTCAGCACCAGGACCATCAACAAGTGAGTACCATGAAACATGCATGTACACCCATATCTGCCATACCCCCACCCACCCAGTACACAGCAGCATGCACAACCAAATGAGCTCCATTTCAGAGGAGCAACCACCAGAATGGTGCATTATGGGCAATGTAGTCCAGTAGGCAGCTGATAGGCAACAGTTTGTTAGGAAGCATACAACAGATGTTAGATACTGACAGTGTGTTCCCTATGTCCCACAGGTCTCCCACAAGACATCCCCACCAGCCAGTCCATCCAGGGTGCAGAGGTCAGCCAACAGGCAGCACAAGACCCAGGAGCAGCCACCACAGTGCCCTGCACCACCCGACCATAGTCCCCTCCAGTTTCACCATTGGACATTGTGGAGATTGACCCAGCACCCGGTCCCAGCCACAGTGCCAGCCAACAGGACCCTGATGCTCCACCACGTCGAAGACGACGTGTCCATGTCCCTGCAGTGTCCCAGGGAGATGTAGGGGACTCCTCCATGTCCGCCGCCGAGGCAGCTCTCATCAGAGGTCAGCGCCTGCAAACAAGGGACATGAGAGTGATATCAGGGGCCATGCAGCGAATGGAGAGAAATTTCACAACAGGGCTGGCACAGGTCCACACAGACTTCCAAAACCTGAACAGTCATGTGGGTGACCTTGCATTCTCCATCAGGCAACTAGTGACTGCACTTGTTACAGAGAGAGAGAGTGCAAGGCGCCTTGAACGCCAACTCATCCACCGTTTGGACCGCATGGCTGCCTCCATCGTCCGCCTGGCTGTGAATACAACAGGGCTGTCACGCCGGACAGTCAGTTTACAAGTAGACATGGGCCACTTTGCAGGCGATGTGGCTCGCGGCCTGGGACGGATAAGCCACGCTGTGGACATGATGGAGGCAAGACAGGTGGCTAGGGGCACGGCAGACACGCCTCAAGATAGTGAGGAGGGCTCCACTATCAGTAGTGCATCTGCCACGGACACCAGGGTATTGAGGAGTGGCAGTGCACGGCAGGGATCTGCTGACGCTCCAGGCACTAGCCATGCTGGGCGTCCAGGCGTAGAAGTTGAGCTACGCACTTACGGACAATTGAGGCACATGAGGTTAATGTGTCCTCATAGCAGGTGGACATTTACAGCCCCTGACCAACAGTTCTGTTCTATAGTTATTTGGTTCACTTAATAAAAGTTCTTGTTTGTTCCACTTCACACCTGGGCTCTTTGTGTGTGACATTCGTGTGTGTGTGGTGACAGGCAGCACATACCTTCCAAAGTATTGGTTTGCAATGTGGTCCAGTCTCTGTCTGCCTTGATTTGCAATGCTTCTATCCCCATGATGGCGATGTGGTAGCTCTTGCTCGTTATCCTCCGAATCTGGGTCTTCAGGGGTGAGATGTAGACCACGTCTGGTTGCAATGTTGTGCAGTATAGCGCATGCACCAACGATCTTGAATGCTGTTATTGGGGCATACTGGAGGGCACCTCCACTTCTGTGGAGGCATCTGAATCTTGCCTTCAACAGTCCAAAGGTCCTCTCTATAACATTTTGGGTCCTCCTATTGGCACTGTTGTATCGCCTCTCAGTCTCATTGCTGGGTGTTAAGTATGGGGTAAGTATCCACGGTCGTAGCGCATATTCACTGTCACCTGTTGGGCAAAAATGAACAATGTTAGCAGGGCATGGATGGTTTCCACATTGACCTGTGTGTATGTCTTCAAGGTGTATTCAGCTATACCTAGGAGATATCCGTCTCCAAACTCCCCACGTTCTAGGCGTTGGTATATCCCACTGTGCCTGAAAATGTGAGAGTCATGTGTACTCCCTGGAAATTTGGCTACCATGTCAGTGATGACATAATGGGCGTCACATACCACCTGGATGTTCAGTGAGTGGGTACACTTCCGGTTGGGGAACAGATATTCCAGATTTGCAGGAGGACATATTTGTATATGTGTCCCGTCTACACACCCTATTACATGTGGGAAGTTGGCAATCCTGTAGAATTCCAACTTGGTGCTGTTGATTTCTGCCTCATTCCCGGGTAGGTAAATGTATCTGGACATGTGTGTGAGTATGGCATCTAAGAAACATCTGAAAAACCGTGAGAGTGCACTTTGGGATACCCCACCTTCCACAGCAATGACCCCCTGATAGCTACCCGAGGCCAAGAGGTGCAGTGAGCATAGCACTTGCACATGTGTGGGGATGGCGCTGCCGCGCACAGTCCGGCGTTGAAGCTGCGGATTGAGTAGATCTATGATTTCTAATATTGCTGCACTGCTGAGTCTGTATTTATCATAAATCTCCTCCTCAGTTTGTTGGAAAAGTGTCTGCCTGGTTCTGTATATCCTCTCCTGTCTCTGGCTCCTCCTCCTCCTCTGCTGTGCGGCGTGGACTCTCCTCCTCCTTGCTATCACATATATCTCCGCCATCTTGAGTAACCCAGGTGCCTTCTGGGTCTCCTTTTATACTTTGGTTCTGGTTACCACCTGCTCTGCGTTAGTGTTAAATTGGGTGTGCAAAATGGGCTTTTTCGACTAGTCGCAATTTGCAAGTGTCTTTTTCATATGGTTTGCGACTCGCAAATTGCGACTTCCTATTTGCGGGTCGCACAATGGGGTCTCAAATTTAGCAAGTCGGTATTGGCTCGCATCGCTATTTGCGATTCGGAAAAGGGGTTTTTGCATCCCATTTCCGATTTTGCAGGGTCGCAAATAGCGATTCGGGCCATTTGCGACTCGCAAAATTTTGCTACATCTGGCCCTAAGTCTCAATTTCAAAATGATAAACATACAGAAACAACACTGGCTGGCCAAAGCAGCAGAAGAATTGCAATCTAATTAAAGCTTGAGCTACCACACATTCTAAGGTTATGGTACAAATGAATAACACGAATACCTACATTTAGATTCAGCAAAGAAAAGTCATTAACTCTTATTACATGTAGCAACTTCATCAGTGAAAACCCTAACTAACATCAGATTAGAATAGCACGTTTGGACTTCATGCAAAATGATTTAGTCAACACAACTTTGGAAAACATCTAACTATGGCCTTATCAAAAGTAGCGGTTGGTACCTAGAAACAAAAGCAAATAGACATAACAATCAGTAACATCGTCTCATACCTGCCCTCAATAGGGTTCAGCAAGCCGTGACAGTCTTCGTCAATTGGATATCAGTACGGTCAGCAAGAAATCAGGATTCAGCATCAAAGTTCAGGAAAAGCAAAGTCTCTTCTTACAATACAGAATAATAAGTAAACCCTTAAGAAGAAAGGGGAGAATGGCCTCCCTAGACAGTAAGAAAGAATAGAGCTAATGGCGAATCTTCTCTCTCTGCAGTCTGGCTAAGTTAGATTTCCTAAAACTACTTCCCACGCCCTTATTTGCCAAAGAATTGCATGTTTACACTTAGTCCAATGAAAATAAAACCCCAAATCTAAAGTTTTACTACTACGTGGTTCACATGTTGATGATTGGCTCCTCTTCTCCTGTTCCCGTCATTCAGCTTGTCAGCTATCAATATTGTTGCAGCTTATACTCCAGTCACTACATCCATTGTCTTCTCCTGGGAAGGTCACTTTTGCACATACTACAATATACAATGTATCCCTACCTAGTAAAGCATATTGTTGCAAGCAGTTTCTCATGAGATCTAACTTCATCTATGAGCACATGATCAGTACAGTGGAAAAATCACAATTTAATTCTTTAAGTAACCAATTTATAAAACACCAGAAAATGCAGCTTGACATGAGGCTGTGCAACTAGGCCAAAGACCTCACAAAGATAAGTCATTTGATTAATAAAGCTGATACATAATGCATAACCCTTAATATGATATATTACTACATTAGTCAAACATAGGCTCAACATTTCATATTAATAAGCCATTCATGAACATTGGCGGCTACTCAGATGGGCGCAACATCAAATGTGTGCATTATTTTTCTCTAAGTTAATACCTTTTCTATGCAAATCCAACACTCAAAGTACATGAATATTCATTAGTGAAGTTCAGCGTCAACAATCCCTTCTCTGATGACTAAGGCCCTCATTATGACCCTGGCGGTGGGTGATAAAGTGGCGGTAATACCGCCGACAGGCTGGTGGTAATCACTGCCAAATTATGACCATGGCGGTGATACCCCCAATAGACAGCCAATGTACCACACCAACCGCCAGGGCAGAAACAACAGCCACCACGGCGGTAGCCACCAACAGCCAGGTGGAAGTCAAAGTTCTGCCCACCGTATTAAGACACATAAATCCACCACCTTTTTCAGGGTGGTACCAACGCCTACAAAAGCCTGGCAGAAACAGAGCTCAAAAGTGAAAGGACTCACCATTGGAGACACAGGGAAGAACCATGCTGCCATGGAACCCGAACTGCAAGTCTTACCGATGATCTACATTATGCTCCACCTGGAACACCAATGCCGACGCAGCCAACGATGGTGAGTACAGATGCCTAGCACACAAGGGAGGGAGGAAGGAAAATGAGAGTGACACACACGCAACTCACATCCGACACACACACATCATACACACAACCAGCTGCACCACAAAAACAATTTGTCCCTGAAAAATGGCAGAATAATGCAAGGACAACAGGAATTGACTAAAGTGATTGCAATCAGATCAACAACAAAATTAATAATGCGATTTGGTAATGAAACAGATATGTACACATGTACATAAAAGGGACACTGCCCAGTCCAAAGTTCAAGGGCCCACATGGCCACAGAGCATAGTATAATGCCCAACACTGCAGGGGCATCAGTTTGTGAATAGGCAGGCACCTTGGGGGGGGGGCCTCAGATGGATGCGGGGAACAAGCCCACTGGTTCTAGAGGGGACAACATGCCCAGTGCATTGCCCTGGGGAGTGCAAGCCCACAATCTCTAGAGTGGGTGTCTTCCCCACTGGTCATGGACGGGACAACATGCCTTGTGCATTGTCCTGGGGAGTGCAAGGCCACAGTTTCTGGAGTGTGTGTCTTCCCCACTGGTTCTGGAGGGGGCAACATGCACAGTGATATGTCCTGGGGAGTGCAAGGCCACATTCTATGGAGTGGGTGTCTTCCCCATTGGTTCTGGAGGCTGCAACATGCCCTGGGCCTTGTCTTGGGAGTGCAAGGCCACAGTCTCTGGAGTGGGTGTCTTCCTCACTGGTTGTGGAGGTGGAAACATACCCTGTTCATTGTCCTGGGGAGTTCAAGGCCACAGTCTCTGGAGTGGGTGTCATCCCCACTGGTTCTGGAGGGGACAGCCTGTACAGTAGCCCCTGGAGGGTGGACTACATGTTGTCTGCCGGCGGTGATGGCTGCATGGTGGTGGAGGTTGGGGGAGGCTCATGGGCAGCCCCTGCACTCACTGATGGCTGCATGCTGGTGTTGTTTGGGGGAGGCTCCTGGGCAGCCCCTGCACTCACTGATGGCTGCACATTCACACCTGGTGGTGGGGGCCCCGTGACAGCTGATGGTGGTGGCGGTGTTAGCCTGACAGCTTCTGCTGGCATAGAGTGACTCTTCTCCTCCTGTTCATGGGTCAAGGACCTCTTTCCATTCCTTGCAGGGGTGGATGGGCTCTTCCCCTCTCTGCCTGGTGGTACAGGCTCCTTCCCCTTCCTAACAGCTGGTACAGGCTCCTTCCGCTTTCTCACAGCTGGTGCAGGCCCCTTCCCCTTCCTCACTGCTGGTGCAGGACTCTTCCCTTTCATCCCTGGTGGTGCTGGATCCTTCCCCTTTAGTGTTGTAGATCTGGTATCCTTACCACCATGAGTAGGTGATGCTACCAATGTCCCCATGGACTGTTTGGCTGAGGTGCTGGGCTGTGTCCTTGGTACCTTGCCCATACGTGCGGGACAGGCAGGGGGTAGGTCAAGTTGGGCATGGAAAAGCCTTTTAGGGACGTTGGGGTGGGAGGTGGGATGAGTAATGGGAATAAAGGATAAGGGAGTGGTTGTCGGAGGTGTATGTCTGCGGGTCTTGTGTGCAGGTGCATGGGCTGTATGCTGATGTGAGGTGGATGGCTGTTGGGTGTCTGAGTGTTTGCGTTTGTGTCCTTTAGGAAGGGGGAGACAGACACAGTGGAAGAGGACACAGGGGACGCGTGCATGAATTTTGTGGAGTTGTGTGCCAGTGAGGTGTATGTTCTGCTTGGTGTGGTAATGCTGGTAGTGGATGTTGATGTAGTGCATGCAGGTGTGAGTGTGGCCGTAACTAGGAGGGGGTGAAGGAGGAAGAGTAGGAGAGGGAGACAGTGGAGGCTGCAGATGTTGTTGTGTCTGCAACAGGATGTTGTTTGTGTGAGTGCCTATAGGATGAAGTGTGGTGCTTGTGTTTGCCTGTGACACTCTTGGGTGTTGCCTCGTGTGCATGCACGTCTGTTTGTGTGCTTGGGATGGGTTGAGTTTGAGGAGAATGGGACTGGCAAGTGGGAGTTGGAGGGGAGAAAGTTGAAACAGGGACAATGGCTGCCATCAGGGAGGAGGCCAGAGCATGAATCAATCTCTGTTAGGCCGCCAAAACACCATGAATGCCCTCCAGGAATGCATTGCATTGCTGCATCTGGGATGCTAGCCCCTGGATGGCATTTACAATGGTTGACTGCCCTACAGAGATGGATCTCAGGAGGTCAATAGCCTCCTCACTCAGGGCAGCAGGGCTGACTGGGGCAGGGCCTGAGGTGCCTAGGGCGAAGGAGATGCCCACCCTCCTGGGTGAGCGAGCACAGGCAACTCGCTGAGGGGCTGCTGGGAGGACGGTGCTGGTACGGGGGGTGGGGGCTATACCTGCAGTTGGGGTGGTCACAGAGGTGTCCTCCACCACCAGGAAGCTCCCATCAGAGGAGATGTCAGAGTCTGAGTTGTCCCCTCTTGTATCTACTGTGGTGCTCCCCTCGCCCTCCGTCCCACTGGTTCCCTCGCCGTCAGTGGACTCTGCCTCCAGGGTCCTGTGGGATGCAGCTCCATCTGTCGCAGGTGTCTCTGTTCCTCTGCCAGATGATTCTAATGCACACATGTGACAAAAGGACAAAACAAGAACGGGGGAGTGAGACAAAGGATACACTGGGTCAATGACTGCCCCATCACCACCGATGGCGTACACAGCACCCTCACATACAGGGAACAGGCCTATGCACAATGCATTGCACTATCAGTGATATTGCTAGCCACCAAGGCATGAGGAGGAGCACACACCACCAACTGCAGCACACCTGGGACACGTGCAGCCCTGTCTAGAGGTGAATACTAACAAGCTAAGTTACCTTTATTTGCCATGCAACCCTTACCCTTCAGATGACCTGCACTGCTATATATGACCTGGCCTTAGGGGCACCCACTAGCACACAACCACCACCCGGATACCACCCCACCAGCCATACGTTGTAATGATACCCACTGTACTCACCCCCTTGTGGCTGCTGTGACGCCCCCAAGCGCCCATCCATCTCAGGGTAGGCCACAGCCAGTATGCGGGTCATCAGGAGGGGTCAGGGTCCAACAGACACCCCTTCCTCATTCCGAGACCATTCCCAGCTGGGCCTCCGCTGTCTTCCGTGCCCAGTGTCTCAGGTCCTCCCACCGTGGCCTCCTGGGCAGGTGGGCTGGTACTGGCGGTGGCCTCCTGGGCAGGTGGGCTGGTGCTGGCCTCCTGGGAAGGTGGGCTGGTGCTGGCCGTGGCCTCCTGGGCAGCTGGGCTGGTGCTGGCGGTGGCCTCCTGGGCAGGTGGGCTTGTGCTGGCGGGCCCCTCCTGGGCAGGTGGGCTAGTGCTGGCGGTCCTGTCCTGGGCAGCTGGGCTTGTGCTGGAGGTGGGCTCCGGGACATCGGGGATGATGGCGTTCTTCTCCGCCGTGCTGCTCTTCCCAGACTTGCTGGGTTTCTTGTGGCCCTTCAGTGGGTGCTCCGCCTGCCATAGACCCACAGCGTCTGCACGTCCTTGGAGATGGCACACCATAATCCCTTCTTTTGATGGGCGCTGACCTGCAGAGGCAATACAGACAGGAGGACACCATTGAATAAACAGTCCAGCCTGTTACACAAATGGCCCACCATACCGGTTTTCATTACCATTGGCACACACATAGCCCATCGCACATGTACACCGTCAACAGACAATCCCACCCCCCTTACATGATGCCTTCACAAACATCTCCATGCATTCAATCCACATGCATCATGTCCACAGTGTACTCACCTGTTGGTCTGGAGGCCCATACAGCAGTCGCTCCAACTCCTCAGAAGTGAAGGCTGGGACCCTTTCTCCGGTCACACTGGCCATGGTAGGTTCCAGATACAAGTCACAGCAGCACATCCAGTGTAAGTCTTCTCCTGTGGAAGGTCAGGAAATGAGGGAGGAATCAGATAGAAAATGTCAGTCACGTCCGCGGCGGTGTATACCGTCACCGCCGGCGTACATTTCCATTGGCCACTGTTCCCCATAGGGCCCAATAATATCCAATGAAGAATTTCACTGTGGCTGGCGCCCGCCTCCCACCACGGCTCACAACGTTGGTGGATTTACCTCACTTCCACCTGTCCCTCCACACAGGACAGGCGAAAGCCACTTCAGGGGGGAAACATGCCTAGCAATACTTGCTGCGTCAAAGGATAAAAGGCACATACTTTTCAATTCCACTGTCCCATCACATGAATGCACTATATACACTGAGGTTGGGCTTTCATTGTTCGAATTGTGACAGCCTACTCCCTCTTTTGTCCCTTAGATACCTACCGCTGCGAATGAATAGGAGATGGAGACATACCCCCGTGTACAGACCTATGGTGGAGTTAGTTACACTAGAGGATAGGCACATAATACTCACCTATAGAATGGACAGAGCCACAATGTGGCTCAAATTTACCACTTTCCCTTTTCCCACAATCATTTATTGACAAATGACATAACAATGTCTAAACCTTGGATTGAACCAATTCTGCGTAAAAAGGCGAATCATGGCATCCCTCCCAACATGTGCTAGACCATGATAATACCTAACTTTATGAACGACACTACCCCACTAAGATTGTAAATTTGGCCCGTAAGAGAGCCAAAAATAATCAACGAGAATGGTTACTGGCCTCTAAAGAAAAGGTTCCACAAACACGAATAACCTGTGTCTCCACATTCACCCCCTTGTCCAATAACATTAACAAATTAATTAACAAACGCTGGTCAATATTGGGGAGTGGCGGAATTGATCTCCCAAAACCATTATTTGCCTTTAAACGGACCGCTAATACCAAATTCATGGTAGTCCATACTCGTCCACACGTTTCCCATGACACTCCAACTCAGAAAACACTGTGGGACCTCTCTCCAGTTGAAGGACACCATCCATGTGGTAATTGTAATGTCTGTGCATTTACGAGACGAACCACGTCACTTGACCTAGACCCTATCGGTAGGTGGCAGTTAAAAAAACACACCAACTGTAACTCTAAGAATTGCATTTACATGACTACTTGCCCCTGTGAATTATGCTATATGGGGATGACCACACGACCAGTCAAGATTCGCATTAATGAACACAGGAGCAATATTAGATGCCGCAGGGTCACCACCTAACTCAGTGCGCATTTCATAGAGACTTCACATACTCCAGAAGATCTTTGGTGGGTGATTTTGGAAGCCCCCCAAGTTCGACCTAATGACCCGGACTTTCTTTTCAGAACTGAACAGCGCTGGGTTTTCAAACTAGGGACCTCTGTACGGGGGTTGAATGATGAAATACCGTGGACCACGTTGTCATTTTAGCTGAAACTTTTCAGCAAAATAATCCCTTTTTAAAAAATTCTTTAAAAAAAGATTTTGTCAATTTGTACGGGTGTCCAATCATGATCTGAAACCTAGCAAGGTTCGGCGTAACAATTTATGTTTACTTTGCTGTCTCAATACAATCAAGTTAGAGTTGATTTCCTCCTCCTCTCACTTTGATTTTTATCCATGTTGATAACAATTTTGAAATATAAATTACTTGACTTTATGAAGAGTTATATTCATCCTATTACTTTGATTTTTACCCTTGTTGATAAAGATGTTGAAAAACAAATGACTTGACTCTATGATGAGTTTTATTTACTTTATTTTGCCTTAATGCATACTGTGGACTTCACTTGCAACATCGACGAGAGTAAGGATATTCTAGGAATAAACAGTGACATTGGCCCTTTAATTAGGACTGAGTCCTTTTTTGTGACCGTTACCATCAGAACGCGCGCGAGCCGAAATCCACTTCCAGGTCTCACCGCATTTAGCACAGCTCCGACGAGCGTCCAGTTACTTTGGATCAAGACGCTGTCAGGAGGGTAGGTGAATCAACCTACAAACATGGCAAAACTGTAAGTACCCCTGTCTTTTTAATACCATTGAGATTGGCGATTCTACAGCTCTTCTTTTTACTACCGACAATACAACTAAAGACGCACATGCACCGGTTAATGCATTTCCCACTGAACCGATGCTGCGTTGCGTATAACCTTGCTTTTTCTCATTTGGCACATGTTTTTAACAAAACTCTTGTGACCAATAGTTTTTCAATACTTGATTAATGGCACTTTTCCCCACAATAGCTGGAGTATAATAAATCTTGGTAGTTCCATAGAGCTTTTCCCCCAAACAAGACGATAATTGAACTGTGACATACATCAATTAAACATTTGGGCATCTCATATATTATACATTGTTAGAACTGCCACTGTTTGGAAGCTGGTTCTCATTAACCAATATATTGACTTTATGCGATATGACAATACTTGTTGGATGTTTAATACTGCTATCGTGGTATATTGTTGATAACACTATTCCTCTCATGATTGCGGTATACAAAGATTGTCTGTTCCGGTTCCTGACATGTGTTACCTATGGAGCTCTAGCCTGAGACTGGGGATGGTAAGCTCAATCAATGTACACAGTTATGTGACTATGCACTGATCACAAAACTCACAAGGGCACTTTTGGCTATTATTTCTATATGTGTTTGTCTTTTCCTAGGGCGACCTTTTTTGACGTAGCAGGTTGACTCAAAGTAAGTAACTGCTTTTTTTGTTATTTGACCCTCCCCCCCTTATTAGGGTTGCATTAATTTATTGTTTGGAGAAGTTGTTATTTTTGCACTGGTCCTGGTGAAGCGTCAATGGATCCGGCTGGACCACTAGACGCGAAACATGTAGACCCACGACTTGAGGTACCATAATAGGTCTGGTCCTCTTGCATTCCTGTAGAGAGTAAGTGAGCATTACTACTCACCTATTTTCTCTCCTTTTTGATTTTAACCTTAGTCTCCATCTTATGATTGCTGATTAAATTTATGATGTATGTTCAAGATGGATAACCAATTTTAATCCTTTTTCTCTCCATATTGCTCAGGTACTCTGATGAAGGTAGTCCACCTATACGACCTGGTTTTATTTGCTACTCCCAGAGCAATACGGTTTAGAGCCCCCTTCGGGGAGCCCATCAGGCATTGCAGCGCCGGCCTGACGAGGAGCTTTCCCGATGATGAAGCTAGCCATCCAATGCGATGCATGAGGGTTCTCGCTCCTGTAGGATTAGGCCCCTTTTCTTTCTCTTTGGAACAGTGTACCCTTTACATTTATTAGGATCATTATTGGGAGATTGTGCACTGGACCATTATCCTCCCGGTCCCTCCTCTTCTTTAATTTGTTTCATGATAATACCTATCCATTTGAGACAACAAACTTTTGGTAGAACCAATTGGCCCTCTTCTGAAACCCACAATTCATCCTGTTCCTGTGCACGTTTCATTTTGCTCCATGATCGTTTTTCCTCCCTGTCAATATTATTCTGCAGTGTTCTTAATTTTTCCAACGTATCTATTACATGCAATGCATAACTTGGACATGTTTTGTCTTCTTCAGGTAACAATTCCCACTTATTCTTGAACGATAGACAGTTCAATGTGCAAAACCTTGAGACTTGATCCGCATATCCATTTTCCATTGACACAAAATCTTGTGATTTCAGATGTGCACTGCATTTCACCACGGCAGTCTTTTCAGGCATTTGGATAGCTTGCAACAATTCTTTAATTCTCCTACCATTTCTCACTGGTGAACCAGAAGAGGTCATGAAACCTCTCTGTGACCACAACTGGCCAAAGTCATGGAAGATTCCAAATCATACTGGCTATCCGTATAGATGGCAACTTTAAGCTGAGCAGAACCATCGCACACTCTAGTGAGGGCTACCAGTTCCGCTACTTGTGCAAAATATACTCCTCGAAGCCAGGAAGCTTCCAGTATGCCAGTACTTGTGCACACAGCATATCCTGCTCTCAGTACTCCTGTATTGTCTCTTAGACAAGGAACCATCAAAAAATATAATTTGGTCATTTTCTTCCACTCGGTTATCTCTAATATCAGGTCTCGGTTTTGTGCACAGATCAGTTACTTCAAGACACTCATACTCAATGTCTTCCAATTTTTCAATTTCAACATTTTCATTTGGAAGCAAGGTTGCCAGGTTCAGCACTGTACATCTTTTCAATGACACATTTGGTGACCCCAAGATACTTGTCTCATATTTGGTCAATATTGCATCTGTCAGATATTGGGTCTTGGTGTGTGTAAGTAAAACTTCAACTGAGTGAGGGACCATTACAGTTACGGGAAGTCCCATCACAATGCCTTCACACTGTGAGAGGCTCTGTCCAACCGCTGCAACTGCATGCAAACAACCTGGCAAAGCCGCTGCGACTGGATCCCACGTAGCTGAAAAATATGCTACTGGGTGGTTTACACCTCCATGGACCTGTGTCAAGACAGACAAAGAACATGCATCATGCTCATGACAAAACAGCGCAAAGGACTTATTGTAGTCAGGCACACCCAAAGCTGGAGCTTTGCACAGACTCTCTCTCAATTCAGAATACGCTTTCATGCAAGTCTGGTCTAACACTAGGGGATCAGTAACCTCCTTGTGGGTCAGCTTCTGCAATGGCTTCGAAATTACTGAAAAATTGGGAATCAATCAATCAATCAATCAATCAAAAAAATGTATAAAGCGCGCTACTCACCCGGGAGGGTCTCAAGGCGCTTGGGGGGGGCAGGAGGTTCACTGTGTGAGGGTGAAACTTTGTGACCCATTACCTTTCCCTCCACATATGGGCCTTCTCTTCCTCACCCAATCATCATTTATTCAATTCTCACTGTGTAACAGGAATTGTTGAACTGTGTTATTACTTTGGTTAAACTTCTGACCTGTGACCTGTTGAGGAAGCATCACCTGCTGCTGTTCTATAGGGGCTTGATGTATTTGAGTTTGCTGTCTAGGTACCACCTGAACCTGCTGTTGCATTGGCTGCAACTCTGTCATTTGTACACATGGCATTTGCACCTGCTTCATGGGTTGAACATTTTGCATTTGATTCACATTATTTTGAAAATTTGGATTATGACCTCTCATTCTCAGTCCTCTCATGTTTTGGAACGAGTTGATGTCACTTGTTTGCTGAACGACACCTTCTTGCACCATCATCGGACACTCCTGTTTACAATGTTAGACCGCTCTGAAAGCATGACAAGGCAACACTCTCTCATTCCCTGCACATCATTCAGGACCACTACAGTACTCAAATCAGGACTACGGTTTCCATTACCAATTCCTCTGCGACCTCTACCTCTCATCTGATTTTGAAACAAGACATTTCCCCACTGCTGCCGTTACTGCTGTGGAAAATTTCCCTGCATCCCTGTTTGTGCCACTTTAATCATCACCATCTCCTTTTCCTTCAACTTTCTCTGCGTCAGCTTAATCTCGTCATTACAGTACTACAACACCTCATCAATCAGCTTTGCTTGGCAGCAAATCAAATGACTCTTAATCATCTTGCTAATTTCAGGTCACAGTCCTTCCACAAATCTGAACTCAAAATGAAGCATGTCATTCGGCTACATTGTCTCTGTACCACTGTAATGCTTAAACGACTGCAACAATACCTCGCATGTATTGACTCTTTTGCTTCCTGAGCTGTCCAGTCTATTCTCTGCCAGTCAATAATTTTGGGGGAAATTCTTATTTTCAAAAATTCAATCACTTTATAGTAATATTTAATTACTTCAGGAGATGGCACATCCGTATTCGGATCTCTCTCTGTTTTTTTTGTCGGCCAATCTATACTCCTTTTACACTCCATCCATAGATCAGCTGGAAATACTATCTCTAATAGAGTGTTCAAGTCTTCTCACAGGCACTTTGCAAGTTTTACAAACCTGCCTGTCTGCTGGTACCATTCTACTGGCTTCTCTCTCAACCTGGGATAGTCTTTTGTAAAGGACAGACTGTCACTCCTGCTCCAAGGGACATGGGCAAAATTCCCTCCTGGAATCTCTCTCATTGGTAAGATTTTCACTGGATCCTTTCCCTGCTGCACATTTGAAACCAGCTCCGCAGAATCCCTTTTTCCTTTATCTCTTTTCTTTTCCCATCTGCTTTTCCATTTGTCTAAGGCTCCCCATGTCTGGAGACTTTGGAGTAACTCCCTAAGGTGTGCCTTCATTCCTGCAGATCTAATTTGTTTGAAGTCTTTTGTGTCAAAATCTCACCTGTAATTCCTTTTCAAATGGTTTGTTTTCTCTATTTCTATGCCATACTTCTTTGCCAAGTCTGGTAGTCTTTGATGCAGATTGCTCACTTCCCTCACAATTGTCTGGCACAGATATCTCAAATCTGCCTCTGTGTACGACTCTAGTCTGTTGACACCCATAGTTCTTTCAATAAGCTCACCCACTTCCATTCCTAGTTGTGTGTATTTCAAGTACTCCTCTCCCCTAGGAGCACTCTGCAGGGTATTCAGCTTGTCTAACCATTCAGTCAGTTGTTGGGCAGTCAAACCTTGCAGCGAAATATTGTTGGCCTGGGCATGTGGCACTTGTTGCACCACTGTATTTGGGGTCTGCTTCTTCAGAAATTTCAGGCTCTGACTAGCAATCGACCCTTTGATAGTTTTGGGATGAACTCCGAATGGACTAATGTCTAGCAATGATCTCGATCCATCAATGGCCTGTCCCATAGGACAGACTACTCGTATATTCTCATTAGGTCCTCCTCTCATTAAATTCTGACTCAGGACTCCCTGTCCATTTGCACTATTATTCTCTTGTGCGAACAAAGGTACAACTGGACCAATGGTGACAGGTACAGATACAGCATCTGAGCTTGGTCCAAGACTCAGGTTCTGTGGGTGCATAGTTACCATATTCTGGCTCATCAGTACAGACCTATCTGACTGTGTCCCTATTACTGGCGGGTATGTTGGCACTGCTTGTGACTGCACTTGGGGTAGTAAAAGTGGAGTTTGTTCTGTCTCAACCAACATGGGGTTTAGGAAAACCTGTCCTGTCGACACTATTAGGTTTGTGGAAGTTTCCACAATGGGTACATCTGGGTAAATTCTCAGGACATTTGACTGAGACACCTGATTTTGTGCTACTGGAGTAATAGGCACATTAAGACTGCTCTGCATTGGTCTCTGTGTCATACTAGGATTAATCTGCACCAAACTCATTGTTGTGTTAACCTGTGTCGGTGCTGAAGGATTTACACTAGTGCTCAGACCATTTTCTTGCAATGCATATGGTGGGGGGTGATTTCTCTGTAACTGTAAAATAAACTCATCATCGTTTGACTCTTCCTCAAGCATAAAAGATCCTCTAGGCTCCTTTGATCTCCGCTCCCTACTCCCGGAAGGGCTCCTGTTTGTTTTTCTGGTAGCTTTCCTTTCTTCTCTCTCGCTGTCTTGGGAATAGCTGGAAACAGTTTAATCCCCTGTAAAGTCTCGGCTCTCCACAATTTCTGATCACTGTCCTATCTGGCCTCCATTAGTGTCTTCTCTGCTTTTCGCATCCTCCTCTCAAATTTCTGTTGCTGTTGCTGTCTGGCTACTAATTCCCAGATTGCTAATGCCTCGAACTGTGCTGGTCTCGAAGGTCAGCACCCTCCTCAAATTCTTTAAGCTCCTCAAATTAAATGTTCCGTGGGCAGGAAACACTAAACTGCCATGCTTCTCTGTCACCTTGCACCACTGCTTCAGCCAAAGACATAGCGCAACAACCTGCTCTTCGATTACAATGTAGGTTGGTGTACTTTCTCGTGGTTCAATGTCCCCTATGCTCAATGTAATGTATGTATCGTCCATTAAAGCACTCTTTAAAGCTTTGAATTTTTTTTGCGACCTTTATGTTATTCTAAATCAAATCACAAAGTTACTTTTTTCATCCCAGAATACTCTTCGCCTACTTTCTCAACCAATTACGCTTCACGGACGACTGCTAGTCTGTGCGCAACCCTTCTCACTAACCAACCTATTCCAGCACGGCTCCAATGACGTCACACTCACACGTACTGCAGCTGACAAAGTCTTGTGGCTTGTCCTCCTGGGCTCAGATTTACACTAAAACTAATGCAAAATTATTGTGAGCACTAAACAAAATCAAAACCCAATTTGTCCTTTTACTACAGGTAGGGTAACACAATTGCTTCAGAAACTTTACGGATTTTTCCCTGACAGCTTTCGCTCTAGCAGGTACTCCTTCTTTCTCAGTTTCCCTGATTCGCAAGCAAACTTCAATCCGCAAATTTCACTCTCAACTCATTAGTGGGTTTGTCGTGATGCAAAAGTACTCACCAAATCTCAGTCTAAAACTTCATTCACTCACTTTGACTCACACTCTGACTTGTCGACCACGCTTGATTGACCTATCAAACCAGACAAATTACAACAAAAACCAAGTGTCTCATACACTTTTCAATATACTCTGGAGTCTGAGACATGCAGGGTTCGTATGCCAACAACCACGTGGACATTTTTTTTGCACAAAATGCCACACACATGTAAAGTTCAATAACTTCAACACTCTCACACTTCGTCGTACGCAAACTCTTCCTTCAACTTAATTTGGAGTACGCAAACTCCCTAAACTTTCACAAACATCACAGTTCACCTGCAATTTGCATAAGCTGTGGAAGCGAAAATCTACTTCATTCACACCATCATCAGAATGCCAAGAACATCCTCAAACGATCATTGGCAAGCTCCAAGATTCTGGGAAAGCCAACTTAAGCACTTGCGGGCACATTTTCTTTCCATTTTGCATCATCAAATCTAGAAAAATCCAAAATTTCACCAATTTCTCCAAATCTGTGAATTATTTTGCTCTCTGTAGGTTATTAACCCTTACCCTACTACCATCTCTTGGAGCACCTGTTATTTCTCCCTTATAATCTCTGGGACCAAATATTCTACTACCTATCGCTGGACTTTATGATGGGCTTTTAAGGAGACAAACCATGTTCCGGGCCTTTATGATGGGCTTTTGAGGAGACAAACCATGTACTGGGCCTTTATGATGGGCTCTTAAGAAGACAAACCATCAATCTCTACTACCATCTCTGTTAGCGCGTCACACTTTATTAAGTAAACTTACAAGGGACACAAGTATAGGCTGATGGACCTTTTGACTACACTTCGAGGTGTTCCCACCATGTAACCCTGTACCAATACAAATCAATAACAAATAGCAATCGATGACATCAATGATCAATAGGAGTCAGTAATTTCCACACACCATGACCTCTCGGCCATGAATAACAACCTTTATGTAAAAGTTAGAATGTTTATTTCCCTATATTAACAATGCTAATGTCACGTAACCTAGTCTGAATATCAAATGATAAACATACAGAAACAATTCTGGCTGGCCAAAGCGGTGAAAGAATCACAATCTAATCAAAGCTTGAGCTACCACACATTCTAAGGTTACAGTGCAAATTAATAACACGAATAACTGCGCAAACGAAATAACATACATTTAGATTAAGCAAAGAAAAGTCATCAACTATTATCACATGTAGCAAACTTCATCAGTGAGAACCTAACTAACATCAGATTAGAATAGCATGTTTGTGCTTTATACAAAATAAATTTAGTCAACACAAATTTGGAAATATCTAACTAAGGCCCTAACAAAAGTAGCGGTTGGTACCTAGAAACAAAAACAAATAGACATAACAATCAGTAACATCATCTTATAGCTGTCCTCAATAGGGTTCAGCAAGCTGTGACAGTCTTCATCATTTGGACGTCTGAACGGTCAGCAAGACATCAGGATTCAGCATCAAAGTTCAGGAAAAGTAGAGTCTCTTCATGCAGTACAGGATAATAACTAAACACTCAAGAAGCAAGGGGAGAATGGGCTCCCTAAACAGTTTAAAAGAATAGAGAAAATGGTGTTTCTTCTCTCTGTGCAGTCTGGCTAAGATTTCCTAAAACTACTTCCTACATCCTCGTAGGTCAAAGAATCGCATGTTTACACTTAGTCCAATGAAAATAAAACCCCAAATCTAAAGTTTTACTACTACACGGTTCACATGTTGATGATTGGCTCCTCTTCTCCTGTTCCCATCGTTTGACTTGTCAGGTATCAATATTATTGCAGCTTATACACCAGTCAGTGCAGTCTTCTCTTTGGAAGGTCACCTTTTCACATACTACAATAAAGAATGTATCCCAGGCTAGTACAGCATCTTCTAGCAAGCAGTTTCTCATGAGAACTAACTTCAACTACGAGCACATGGTCAGTACAGTGGAAAATCACAATTTAATTATTTAAGCAACCAATTTATAAAACACCAGAAAATGCAGCTTGTCATGAGGCCGTGCAACTAGGCCCAAGACCTTGCTAAGTTAAGGCCTACGATTAATAAAGCTAATTCCAAATGCATAACCCTTAATATGACATATTACTACATTAATCAAACATAGGCTCAA
The DNA here is from genome assembly GCF_031143425.1 of Pleurodeles waltl. Classification (NCBI taxonomy): domain Eukaryota; kingdom Metazoa; phylum Chordata; class Amphibia; order Caudata; family Salamandridae; genus Pleurodeles; species Pleurodeles waltl. The sequence goes on along the minus strand of NC_090444.1, from coordinate 915,002,604 downwards.
CATTTCATATTAATAAGCCATTAATAAGTACACCTTGTGAACATTGACGGTCACTCAGGTGGAGGCAACATCAAATGCGGGCATTATTTTTCTCTAAGTTAATACATTTTCTGCGCAAATCCAACACTCAGAATACATGAATATTCATTAGTAAAGTTCAGCCTTAACACTTCAAACATGATAATCCAGGATTTAGAGTAATCTCTCAGGACCCATTTCTTATCACCTTTCCCCCCAATTTCTGGCATGATAAACTTCTACTTCCTCTTCCAATCTCCTATATCACGCTGTGTTAAACAAAATCCTGCAATGAGATGAGTTGAGAATGTAGATTTCTGAAAAGCATTTCACCCCGAATCTGATGTATCTACACTGTGGCACATTTCTTTCTAGTTCTGAACTAGTGCTGTCAGGAATGTTTCAGGTGGTGTCATGTAGCACTCCATGATTGCTTTCTAAGGGATTGATTTTGTAATGCTGCAGACACATTGGCTCCATCTTGAATTAGGCTTCACCAGAACTCCAAGGCCCTCATTACGAGGCTGGCGATCTTCAGACCGCAAGCCTCACGGTCCGACCGCCTCATTATGATCATTGCGAATGTGCCACGGTCGGACTGCTGGCACTGCCACGTTTCCACCAGCCGACGACCCTGGGGATTACGACCCCACTCTCCACCGGTGTGAACATGGTAGTTGCACCACCATGTAAATGCTGGCAGAGACGGCTTGCTGGGGGCCCCTGCACTGACAACACACTTGGCATTATCAGTGTGTGGGGGGTCCCCCTAGCCAGCCCTATCTGCTTTGCAGACAGTAATTTAGGCGATCGGTGCTGGTGCACCCAACGCACAGCAGCATTTCCACTGGCCGTATTACGAGCCAGCGTCAATGTTGTTGGGTGTTTTCAACTGGGCCAGCGGGTAAAACTGTTTCCGCACACTGGCCCAGCTGTAAACGTATAATAGGGCCCACTGGAAGGAGACCGCACTGGCGGTCTCCTGAATGCAGGAGTTCGGCAAGCAGCCTTTTCCGCCCACCAAACTCACATTGAGGACCCAAACGTTCCTTGATTTTCTTGTAAGGTAAAGAACACTGCATGAATACTGAATCCAATCAGGACTGACTCAGACTTTCAGCCTCCCAAGGGTGAACTAATGAGTGCCACTCAGTGGGTAAAGGTAAAAAATGTTGCAGTCTAACAGTAGGTGTCTTTACGAGGTACATATCACACAGTGGTACTTGAGGGTGGACTCAGCCTACCTGGTGCTCCATGTGCAATTGCTAAAATGTTTTCATCACAAGCTCCATGCTGTCAGTTTTCTTTACAGACAGGAACTAAACTACTAGGTATGACAAAGACAAGCCCATGGAAGTAGACGACCTGTGTACACATCAGGCACCAGCACTACACTGTTTCATATACATTGGTAAAAGAAATGGATGAGGTGAAGCTAATGCATTCCTCTGCTGTTCAGTGTCTCTTCCAAACATGACCATTAGTGAAAAGGCACAGCCTTCCTGGAATATTTTCACACAATCTTTTGTCTTTTTGTCTTCTCCCTGTATCCACCTATCGGCTTTTCTTCCACTTTGAACCCCAGTCCTCCTTCTCATCCAGCATCCAAACTATTTGTTAAATTTCCCCTCCATTCCCTCTTTAACTATTTTCCTAGCATGTCTTTTTGACTACCTATCCCTCTAGCCCTCCTCAACGCTCACCACTAGCATCCCTGAACAATCAACCCTTTACTCCTTTATGCGTTCTCACTCCTCTATGTTTTTTAAATTCTCATCTACCCTGAAATTGTTTGACTCTCCCCAGCCACCATTAACTCTTTCCCATTTATTGAGTTTTGCTCACTCTCCTTTCCAGCATTCCTTGACTCTCCCCAGTCATTGCTTAAGGTCCACTCACCCCTTGAGCCCTCCTAATTTTACCCTCTCACAACTTTTGTCTACTCTCCTTCGAGCCCGCCTACCTGAAGGTTTGCAGAGTGGGACAGTGTACCAGGAGTACATGAGGCACTAAAGTATGACCACTATGCATCTCACAAGGACAATGCAGCACAAAGTTTCATAACTCACATTGAAGCCCATTCTCCTCCTCTACAATCATTCAGTGCTCCGGGGTGTTTGGACAAAATATTGAGTTGTAAACATCTGGAAAGAGAAATATTGGAGATAAAATATTGTGATACAAAAATGTCATGATGCAAGAATATTATGTCAAGAATAAAAAAAAATTGGTAAGTAATATTGTTTTTATGAATACTTTTTGTAATATCATTTACAGTGGTATAGTTGCAAAAATATTTATTTAAACCATTTTGATATGTTTTAATTCATAAATTGATTTTATGGGTCACTATTGTTTGTATAATTGTTTCTAATGTTTTAACATATTGGGCCTCATTACAACCTCGCCGTGCTGGAGGTATGTCAGGCTCCCTATTTCGACTTTTCTGCTGGGCCAGCGGACAGTAACTGTGTTACCGTCCGCTGGCCCAATGGAAAAGTCACATCAACATTGCATCCGGCTCGTAATAGAGCCGGCGGCAATGCTGATGTGCAGCGGGTGCAGTAGCACCCGTCGCGCATTTCACTGCACAAAATTTGAGCAGTGAAATGCGCGATGGGGCTGTGTCTGGGGGCCCCTGCACTGCCCATGCCAAGTGCAGGGGCCCCCAGGGGCACCCCGAGTCCCCTTACTGCCAGCCTTCCCATGGTGGTGTCTACCACCATGGACAGGCTGGCGGTAAGGGGAGTCGAAATCCCCAGGGAATCTCTGCTTGCAGCGCTGCCCAGGCAGATTACGACCGCTGGGACTGCCATGGCGGTATACTGCCGGTCCCGGCGGTATTACCATGGCGGAAGAGCCACGGCCGTGATAAGACTCGCAGTACCGCCAGCCTGTTGGCGGTACTACCGCCACTATAGCTGTGGCAGTCACCGACCGCCAGGGTTATAATGAGGGCAATAGTTTGTAATTTTAAATGATTTTAATTTTTTTAATTAATTCTTAATAGTAATTTGTAGTGCTGTAGCAGGTTGTTGGGTTTGTAGGGGGTTGGGGAAGGAAGCTAATTAATTATTAATTAACAGCTAAATATTATTTTAGAATTAATTATTTCATTGATTATTAAATATGTAAACTATATTATACTCATATATTTTAGTTATATTTTCGGTGAGGATTGATAGGTTTGTTGGGGCATAGGGTGGGTAGATAATTAAGAAGTTAAGATGTAGTTTTTAGTTGTTTAATTAATTACTTAATTGATAAGTAATTATTTAAGTTGAGTAATGATTATATTTTTTAGATATATTTTAAGTGTGGGTTGCTTGGTTTGAAGGGTATAGGATGGAAAGTTTGTTAGGTAATAATGAATTAACTATTGATTAGTAATTGATTATTCATTATTTAATTTAATACCAATTATGTCAATTGTATTCTTGCAGTGCAACTTGCACATCATGCTCCCTAATACTTTTTTGATTTTTGTGTTGGTTTGGTTGTGTTGTACCTTTTTGTGCTACACATTGAATTAAAAAGAGGAAAGTGTGATCCACATACCTAGTTAAATCCCCGGTCCACCACAGCTTCCTAACTGCTGATTGCTGCAGAGGGGGGCAAAGTTGCTGCCCCATTTCCTGGTTGTCATTTCCCAAACTCATTTTGTGACTGTGCTGAAGTGCCACAGGCCCGCTGTTGGCATGTGACAAGAAAGTCCATCTGAACCAGCCTGACTCTGTTGTGCCTGTCAGTGCCCGTCTGCATCTGGACTACACCCTGCACAAGGATTCCTGGCTGTTTTCCCCAAGAAAAGGTCCTGTGTTTCTCCTACTCACAAGAACAGCTTTGGGAGCTTCAATACTGTGGTAAACCATCTGTACGCTGCTCTCCTTTTGGGTATAATGAACGCTATCAAAGTAATATTTGTTTCTTTACATCATGGAGTAACAGGCTTGGTATTCCTGTTCCCTCTTCCACAAGGCCCTTAAATTCTAATAGCACTTCAGATTGTGGCCACTTAAAGGAGAACTTGGCCCCTATGGAGAAAAAATATAATGGGTTCCTGGTTAATGCTAGATCTTTAAAAGCAAAATAAAGTTCACCAAATTCACTGTGGCACAAGACCCAGGCTGGGTGTTTGTCACTGAAACCTTGGCAACCGGACCTGATGGCTGACTTCCCCATGTGGTTTAGGATCCTTAAACAAGTCAGGATAGGCAGGTCAGGGGGAGGCCTTGAAATTATACATAAGATAAAGTACCAAAGCCTCATGAAGCCTCTTCAGAGCTTGATTCGTTGTGAGGCCATGTATTTTTCTATAAAAATATACTCAACCAAATCTTTTGCTAGTATTCTAGTGTGTAGATCCCCAGGACCTAGGTTTGTCTTTACATAAGAATTTGTCATCTTGGAAAAGACAATTTCACCATCTTAGGAGATTTCAGCTTCCATTTAGAGGATGATACTTGCAAAATCTCAAGGGCTCTCAAGGACATGATGGCATGGGGTGATCTCTCTCAATTAATAAGTGCCCCCACACACAGTGCAAGCACACATTGGACGGAATATTCTCTAATGCCTCATGAGTAAAGTTAAACAAAATATTACCACTTAGTTGGTCGAACCATTATGCAGTAGGTTTCTCTTTCACCTTGCTGAGCATACAGAAGGACCCTAAATGCATGAATAACAGAGTATGTAAACGGAATTGGAAGGAATTAACTGGAGACATCTTCTCTAATACTGTTAGAAAGAGCCATAGTACTGATCATGAGGATGTGGAGCTGGCCACAGTGAAGTTCTCATCCTGAATCAGCTCGGTGGTGGACATGGTTGCCCCACTTAAGGAGATTAAGAAACTCAGGAAGCTGCCATCATCTCCATAGTTCACCAAGCGGCTCAGACAACGTAGACAGACCTGACGGTGACAAGAACGTACCTGGCGAAAAAACTATGATATTCAAAAAAGTTGCATGTAAAGTCCTTCTCAGGAACTATAAGGTAGCGATTAGAGAAGAGAAATCCAACTTTCACACCAAAAAAATTAACTCCCTAAGAAAACTATTTAATATGGTTAATCTGCTATTGGTTCCTAAAGTTGTCCCCAACCTAGAGGCCTCTACCAATTTCTGCAATAAATTGGTAGACTATTTTCAAACAAAAATTCTTACCATCTATAAGGAATTTTATTCTCCAAGTACTGAGGCTCTAAATCTCTCACAGCAGGACCTTAAGTATGATCCTGGTGCCCCAGAGAGCAGAGAGGGATTTGGGAAACATTTATCTAAATATATATCTGAACTATTATGCTTCACACACTTGGCAGCAGAACAATTAGAACTACACCTCCTGAGTATAAAATCACAATCCTTTTCCAATTCCATACATTTAGCAGTCAGCACCATTGCTCCCCCTTTACATCAATCATGAATACAGCCATCAGTACAAGATGCTTCCCATGTTTGTGAAAAGAGGCAGTAGTCAGGCCATTATTGGCCCAATCTAGGTCTTAAGGGTCTAAAAAACTATTATGCCATCTGCCTATATATATATATATATATATATATATATATATATATATTTAGGACCTAGTTTCTTAGAAAAAGCTTTTTTTTATTTGCCTATATGTTGGGGCCGGTTGATGAATCTTCACAAAATTTTAACAAAAAATTTGCCGCTCACTTGAGCTGCTGTCTGGAAAGTGTTTGGGGTGATCCGTCAAGCAGGGGGCTAAGAAAAAGAGGAGGTCCCGAAATGCTTTTTCCCCCGTTCATTTTTCTATAGGGATTTTGAACAACGATAGAGTTTGAACCCACTGGACGGAATAACAACAAATTTGGCAGAAAGCTAGGGCCTGGTCAAGAAAGCCACCTTTTTTGTGATTTGCTGTGAATCTTTTCAGTAGTTTTAGGGAAACTAAAGAAAACGCATATTTGTATAGTTAGGGACGCAAAGGCTTCAGGAACCATCCCAATCTCCTGTTGAGATCTAATTGTCTGTCAACACTTCAATAAGGATGTGTTGGCAGCCATGCTGGAACCTAGACAAAAATGAAAAATAAGAAAAGGGACCAGGGTAGGGACCTTAGCTCTGGTGCAGGGGTTGCAAAGGGACCCCTCAAGAGCAAAAAACATCAAAAAAAATAATTTTGGTGGACTTTGTGGTGGATCAGTGGACATCCCGGGGATCCACTAAAAATAAAAAATAAAAAATAAAAAACAAGTGCAGGCTCTCAGTCTTGTTTCTGTGAAGTCCCCAGGTGGGCCAGGTCCCAGGGTCATTGAAACTGTGTAAACAAATATGGGGAGCCAACCCAGGGACCGCCACCTCCCTGCGACAGAATATGAAAACCAATGCAGGGGGACCACCAGGCCACCCCTTAACCCCAGGGACCTTCACCTCCCTGGGGCAGAACAGTAAATTGATGTGGGGAGCTGTGTGTCCCCCCTGCAGCCTTGGGGACTGCCATCTCCCAGAGGCAGAATGGGAAACTGATGTGGGGGGCCACGCAACTCCCCCACAGCCCTGAGTACCACCTGCACTGGGCAGAAATGTAAACTGATTTGGGATGCCCATCATGGCCCTGGAGACTAGTACCTCCCTAGGGTAGCATAGGAAACTGATGCAGGGGGCCAACTAGCCCCCCCTACAGCCCCGGGGACCACCACCTTCCCGAGGCAGAATAGTCAACTGATGCACAGAGCTGCACTGCCCCCACGCAGCCCTAGGGACTGCCACCTCCCTGGGGCAGAATAGTAAACTAATGCTGGGGTTGTGCAACCCCCTCCCGCAGACCCAGGGACCACCAACTCCCCGGACAGAATACTAAACTTATGCGGATGCTCCCCTTGCCGCCCCAGGGACTGCCACCTTCCCAGAGCAGAATATTAAACTAATGTGGGGGTTGTGCAAACCCCCTTGCAGCCCCAGGGACCACCAACTCCCCGGGGCAGAATAGTAAACTTATGCAGAGGCTCCCCTTGTAGCCCGAGGGACTGCCACCTTCCCGGGTTAGAATAGTAAACTGGTGCAGGGGGCCGCTTTGATTGCTCCCACAAAGTCACAGCATACACTCCGCTTGGATGAAGTGAGATCTGTTTGCCAGCTCTCACTTCATGCAAGTGGAGGTTTCCTCTGCTTCCCTGTCTGCATAGATTCAGGGAGGGAAACAGAGGAAACATTGCTCTCACAGAGAGGGTGCTGAATTAGCCTTTAGGCTCCCTCTGTGGTCCCCAACATTGTCACCGGGTGCCCTGGGGGCACCCAGGTCACATGGCTGGGCCCTGGTGATGGGGTCCCCAGGGCTGAGATCGGACCTCGGGAGGAGGGTCGCGTAGCCCCCTCTCCAAAAATAAATAAATAGGTAGGCTGCACTCCAGGGGATGGGAGCCCCACGGCTGAGATCAGCCTGGAGAGGGGGGGCCACATGACCCCCCTCACACCAAAAAAATACATGGGTCCCAAGAGATGGGGTCCTCGGGGCTAAGATTGAACCTAGGGAGAGGAAAACCAAATAACTACTCTGGGCCCTAGGGGATGGGGTCCCCGGGACAAGATTGGCCTGAGAAGGGGGACCGTGCATCCCTCTCCCCCCAAAACAATACATTTTAGAAGGCTGGACCCCAGGGAATATGGTCCCCAGGGCAGAAATTGGTTGGGGATGGTGGCATGCCGCCACACCCTGTGGTAAATTCCCAGTTGTGCACAGCCGGGTGGTTATAGGGGTTGGCATGCGCAGCACTGGGTTCGGTAGACATAGGGATTGCCACAGCCCGGGCCCTGCGGCCAACTACTGCCGCGCAGGGCCTAAGGACATGCGTGGTGGTGGTTGGATTTAGGTATTGTAATGAAAATTACATTATATTAACAAAAAAACATGAGCCTAACTATAACCCCCCTGTAACCTTTGGTTTTTTAACTGAATCTGTGTCTATATATATATATATATATATATATATTTAAATATATATATATATATATATATATTTGGTGCTGATAGACAAATCTTCACAAAATGTTCAAAACTTATACTTCCATTGGTTCATCTACTGTGTTAAAAGTTTCAGGGTGATTTGTCAATCGGGGACCAAGAAAAAGTGGGAGTCCAAAAACACTTTTTCCCCATTGTACATCAATGTGATTTTTCAAATTTTTGAACACAACTACAGCCCAAAAAGCTGAACGGAATTACATGATCGCCGCAGTCAGACTGCCACCGCAAGTCTGGCCATCTTAGGATCGCCAGACTTGTAATGAGGACCTATAACTTGCACCCTCGCCATGCACTGCTAATTACTCCAGATATTACAGTACTCATGACAACTTTAATAACGTTATTAATAATATAAATGAAGCATTAGCAGTCAAATTAATGAAGAAAATATGTGCATGGCGGCGGGTGAGTTATAGCTAAATGAAGGGCCATCATTGGCTCCTTGAGGGGGTCCATGCAGCCCCTCTGCACTCAATTTTCACAATGCACCGTGGAGGTGGTGGCCCCTAGGGGCTGGGGAGGGGCTGCACGCCCCCGCACTCTATTTTCACAATGCCCCAGGGAGGTGGTGATCCCCGGGTTGGCCGGGGGGGGGGGGTGCGTGGCCCCTTATATATAATTACACAAATGCCCCGGAGAGAAGGTGGTTCCCGAGGCTATGGGTGGCCGCAAGGCCCACCCTGCTCATAATAACAGAAATGCCTTGAAAGGTGGTGGTGCCAGAGCTGTGGGGGGAATGTTGCCCCCGCCTTTAATGTAATAATATCCCTGGGGAGGTGGCAGCCTCCAGGACTGTGTGTGTGATAGGATTACCCTCTCATGCATTAAAATATTAAATGCCCCTGGGACCTGGCCTACCCAGAGGCTTGATACAAAACAAGAGATGGAGCCAGTGCTTGTTTTTTTTAAAGTTTTGCCTGGATTTGTGACCCCGTCATGAATTTGCAGCAAAGTTTTTTAAAAGAAGTGCTTTTTAACCCTGGGTGGTCCCTCTAGGACCCCACCACCAGAGCCAAGGGATCAGGGTGTCAGTAACCTGGCACCTTTTCTTAATTTTTTACCTTTTTTCAGGGATTCAGCTGAGGCTGAGTCCCAACATGGCTGCCAACACTTTCTTTTTGAACTGGTGGCTGTCAATTAGACCTCGGCATGAGATCAGGAGGGGTCGCAAATCCTTTGTGTCCCTATTTATAAAAAAATTGAGTTTCTTTAATTTCTCAAAAACTACTGAAAGGATTTACACAAAATAACAACAAGAGCTATTTCTGCACCAAGAGCTACCTTTCTGCCAAATTGGTGCAATTCTGTCCAGTAGTTTGGGCCTTATCACTGTTCGAAATCCTGATGGAAAAATTTATGGGTAAAAAGCATTTTGGAACCCCCCTTTTTCTTGGCCCCGGCTTGACAGATCATCCTGAAACTTTCCAGACAGACACTGAAGTGAGTGTCATATTTCCTTGGAAAGTTTTGAGAAGGTTCATCAAACAGCGCCAAAGTTATTAGCAAAACAAAAAACACTTTTTCTATAAAAACTAGGTCCCAGGATGCTTGTTTCCAGTCCAGGGAAGACCTGGCCTAGCAGTTCGGGCTGTACTGTGCCCATGGGGAACAGGGTCAAGACTGATTTGCATATGGCTGGGTCCAAACTGGAATGGCATGGGCAGCAAAAAAACGATGGATTAAACCCAGATCTGTGACTGGGGGTGAATGTTTGACAATGTTCAGCATTCCGTCCATCACTTGTTGTTTTTGCACCTAACTATAATAACTACCTAGGTTTATTTATATATATATATATATATATATATATATACATTGATCCGTGCTGAGGTGATACGTCTAAGCAGAGACAGAAAACTCCACTCCATTACAATTACTACTGTCCTATCTCTTGCAGTGTTGGTACCATAATAACTTTAAAAACTTATCTTAGGCAGAGTTAAAGATGGAATGAAAAATTAGAACAGCAGTGTTATTCATTAGAAGGAACTCTGAAATAAACAATGTGTTTGATAAAAAGTCATTGTTACCTTTTTTCTAGAGAGATTTGTCCCACAGAGCTGGAAGCATGCTATGGTTCTACCTCACTTAAAAAAAACTAACCTCGACCCGACCAACCTGTCACATTTTCAACCAATCTCTCTGTTGCCCACTTTCTCCAAAATCTTAGAGAAGCATGTTAATGCCTGGCTCACATCTTTTGTGGAGGCCCAACATATTTTACATCCTTCACAGTCAGCTTCAGTGCGGGGCACAGTACTGAATCCTCCCCGGCATCACTGAACATCTTAGACGGTGCTTGGATGCGGGTGAAAAGGCTGCGCTTACTTTACTAGATATTAGCACAGCCTTTGATAGTGTATCCCATTCCTTCTTGGTGAAAAGACTGATGACAATTGGCCTTCAAAGTACAGTGCTTGCCCGGTTAACATCATGGATGGTTCAAGTCTTTTCAGCCACTGTTAGGTTGGCATCAAGGGCTCTTACTTCGGGAGTCCCTCAGGGCTCAGTCTTAAGCCCTATGTTGTTTAATCTCTACATCCACCCTTTATCAGATGTAGTGGAGAGTTGTGGGCTGACCTTTTTTTCTTATGCAGATGACACACAAATCATCTTCTCTTTGTCATCTTCACAAGCTCTTGGACCCTCTGTTCTTAACTTGGGCCTAAGCCAAATCTCCTTATGGATGAATAACCCGCTCAAGCTCAATGGTGATAAGAAGGAGGTCATGATCCTGGGTATGAACTCTCTTCTCTGGGGTCCACAACATTGGCTGGAAACCTTAGAAGCTCTTCCCAATCCATCTTGTAAGGTCAAAAATATGTGCTTTGTGCTGGATGAGAACATATCAAAGAAGCCTTAGGTGGCTAACGTCAGCTCCTCCTACTTTGCAGTGCTTAAGTACGTGAAAAAATAACATTTGGATGATTCCCAAACCGGCCCGAAGGACTGTGATTTAATTTAAGCTCTTATCTTATTGAGTTTCGACTTTGGCAATCTGTTGTATATAGGTAACAATAAGGCTTCAATCCCACAGCTACAGCTAGTCTAGAATTCAGCCACTAGACTTCTGTATCAACTGCCGAAATATGTTTTAGTCTCACAATTTTTCCATGAGCTTCATTGGTTTATGATTACAACGTGCATCAAATCAAAGCTCTGTGCTACATGTGTAAAGCTATAGCTGTATTGGGTCCACGGTATATCCAGGATGTGGTTGTTCCTTATCAGTCCACACGTATGTTGAGATCAATGAATCAAGCCCTGTGCACCGTACCCAGATTCAGTCTGGCCCCTATGGGAGGTCACTTCTTCACATTTCTGGGCTCAAAACTGTGGCAAGTACTCCCATTGCCTCTAAGAAATTGTATTTCACTTCTTGTATTCTGTAAAGGCCTGAATATCTGGCTATTTTTAGCTGCTGCTTTGGTCACCCTACCTGCTGCTTAGTACCCGGAAACCTGATATGGGTAGCTGTTGCACTTTATAAACCTATAAATAATAAATAAATAAATAAATACATACATAAATAAATAAAGGAAAATTGTTTCTGACATGAAGATGGATATTGGCTCAACTCTGTTTCTTTTTGTGTACTTTTAACTGCAGTGAGCTGAACTCTCACAAAATGACATTTTGCTGCTTAGGCTCTACATTTTCTGTAACAGCAAAGGCCTTTCTTGAGGCAACTTTCTTGCAGTCTTTCTCCCCCTTATAACTTTTAATGGTGGTGCTGTAAGACAGCTGTCTGTGCTGGCCTGGAGTTGACCTAAGTTTCCTTGACATCATAATGGAGCCATGATGACAAAAGGAAAGGCTAGTACTTTTGTAGGTACACTTGCTCCTTCTCCCTTAGGTACCTTGGCCATTTACCAGACGTAAGCCTTCAAAAGGCCCTAGTATTTTCATGAAACAATAACCATAGTAGAATACATTTAAGAGATGAATGGAGACCCCTTACAAAGAAGGTTCATAGGTCACAATGACTACTACATTGTTGTTCCTTCTGCAGCAGAAAAGTTAAGAAAGTGTACGCTGGCCTAGTAGCTGTTGTCAATCAGATCATCTGCACAACTTCATGCCTTTCTTTATATGCACCCATTGTCCTCTATGATCCCAGCCTGTCAACCTGACATGCATGTACAAAGAAAACTCATCTTATCTCATGTCATTTTAACCAAAAACGGCATAAAACAAGGATGTGTGTTGGCTCCACTGTTATTTTCCCAGTATCTTTTGGATTTACCAGCACATTTAACTCTATGTGAGGGCTTTGTCCCCAAATTAGGAGGTAGATCACTATGCTGTCTACTTTATGCAGATGACATAATTATTTTAGATTGTACCCCAACGGGGCTTAATAACAGCCTAAAAGCCCTCAAACGATATACTGAAGCTCACTTTTTAAAGATAAATTGCTCAAAAAGCAAAATCTTGTGCTTTCATGGAACAAAAGATTCAAGTACAGCAATTTTAGCTGGACCTTGGGAGCTCAACACCTTGAAAGAGTAACCTCTTATGCATTTTTGGGTAAAACTGTCTGTGGGAACCTCAAAGACAGAGAGCATATTAAGCATAATCAAAGGAAGGCCCAATCCCAAGCCAATAGTCTGAACACCTTATATAGGGCAACGGGCAGAAGGCATTTTAAACATCTCTTAGAGGTATATCGGGTGAAGCTACCTCCATCTTTACTGTATGATGTAGAGCATATTGCGGTATCAAAGTGGATCTTTCTCGATAAACTTGAGGGACATATCTTAAGAAATATTTTAACTGTAAACTCCACCTTTTCTGTACTGTTATTAAGACTTGAGTTGTGCCTGCGTAGCTCTTTCATTCAAGGCCTGGCTGCAGTAATTCGTTGGATGTTTAATTTGATGACGTGCAGTGGCGACTCTTTGTTGTCACTGCTAAGAAAAGAAATATTAGCTGGTCATAAAGTAAAATATACCATCTGCAGGAACTTTTTATATGCCATGGATCATTTCCAATTAGATCCCTCTGCAACTTTTACTCTCTTTCCAGCACAGCTTAAATCCACACTCAGGAAAGCAACTTGGGCAGTGAGTTTCTGCCTGGATAGTCAGGCCTACACACATAGACAGAGTTTTCATATAATATCTGATTCCTTAAGTGCAAGGATCACACAGCCCTACCTCATCTGGAACTTGCCTCATGGGGTGAGAAGATTCTGGATCCTGCTGCAACAGGAGCAGCTCCCCCTGAACAAATTACAAGCAAAATGGTTTGGCTATTTCACTATTTGTAATCTATGTCATAATGACTCAAAGATTTGAAATATGTTGTTTTAATTTGCCCTGTCCTATTTCCTTATCTATCGTCGTAAGTGGCTACGCCCTATTTGCCTATCCCCTTCGCTTAGTTCTGCTTCTAATCTATTACAAGCCTTATTTATTCTGCCTAATTAAACGTTTTGTGCTAGAGTCTTTAACTATTTTAAGTGTTTTTTTAACTTTGTATTAGCTTAATCAATATGTTTCTCAAAGTTTAATCCATTCGCTACTTTTATATTTCTTCTTTTTGGATATTTATTTATTATTTTATGTGGTTATCCTTCGGAGTTCCATAACATAATAAACTTAAACTTGAAACTACATAGAGAACTCTGGCATTTTAAAAAAGGTTTGCTTATTTCATTTTACCAAAGCTTATTGGGGAGATCCATGTCTCAGAGGATGAACTGTCCTGAATCCTCAGTGGGACAACTGTATGCGACGGTGGATTCACTGCTGCATGCAAATTCATGATTATAGCCCTACGTCCACCACTTTCAATGCGCACAAGTTCGGCACATGGGTGAAAGACATGGTGAGTGTCTGTTATAACTAAGATGCTGGTATTTGCTGTGGAAAGCTTCTTTAGCAACATATTGCTTTTTTCCTCAGTTGGTTTTTATGAGCCTTGTGTTTTGGAATTTAAAGTGGTGCATAACAAGTTCATTTGTGAAAGAATGATTTGAACTTGCTTTCTTTGACCTTTGATTGTGATTATAGACGTTTTTGTTCCTGCTGATAAGCGTATGCTCAAATCCCACTGGACAGCACTTAACAATGTATATAAATATTTTTAAGGCGTGACTTTGATGTTTTTCGATCCTCTAATTAAAGGTACCCACCAGTCCCATAAAAGGTAGAAAAATGTATTGTAGAGGATTTATTTTTCGTCTTATTTTCTGCACTCTTCACAGGCTCAGTCCATTTACACACGGATATGCTACTAGAGTGAAACGTACAGACAAGACTAAAGAAAGGGAGAAGAGCTGGGGGCAGAAGAACATGGGCTGGAATGTTTCTGTTACAATTAGACTATGTTGGTAATAGAGTTCCTCATTATCTCCTTCGTAGGTACAAGACAGCATTGCTCCAATCAGTTTTCTGCTTCAACGACTGATGTTGCTCTTCCCTTTCTGCTTTTCCCCTAGAACTCCACTATCTTTTCTACTGCCCTTAAGAAGTTGTGGACGTTTTAGGAATGAGGTGTGGTCATTCTTTGACAGTCCATAACATCCACGGCAACTATTCTTATGAGCTTTCTGAAAATAACATGACTTCAGCACCTCATGCCTTTTCCTTTCTAGTTATTGACTCTTCACGAAATGTCAATTTCAAATCTTCCTTTTATATTCATTAGTCTGATGTTTTGTGATTGCATTTTACATCGTTTGGCACTATCTCTATTGGAACTGATCGTGACAAGGTGTGTGCCGTCAATTGTGTAACTGTTGTTTAGCTTCACGCATTGCAATTGGAAAGTCCGATTAAGTGCTTCAAATGTAGCTATCAATGTATTGATTCAAGTGTTTTTCAATACCTATTGTCACCGTGCTACACATCTGGTAGTTAGTCGTTTGGTTTCAAACCTATTGACACTAATATAATGTGCAATTGTCACTCTTTCTGAACTATTTGCCACACGCTGACCATTTCTCTGCTATGAAATGGACTTGCTTAACCCTCATGCTATCTCATCTTTTGTCTGCTGCTCTTGCTATACCCACTTCATAGCTTGCCACCCGTGGTTTGGCATGAGCTGCAGAAACATTTAATGTTTGCGTTGTTCCTTTCTTGTGTTGCTAAATGGCGTGCAAGACGATTCTCACACTACTGCCCACGTCGAGGCTTATCAAAAGATTTTATAGGGCTTGGGGCAACATTTACAAGTGGTGCTTACGCTGATTTTCATCCAATAAAAGATGGCAAAAAATATTAGGAAATATAAAGAAAAGCATAAACAGATCATGCTCTCAACCAGGTACATCCCCACACATACAAACACACACACTCGTGCGCACCACAGAACACATGGAAATAGACAGTCAAATGAGATAGGTAGCCCTCTGCCTCTGGCAGGGGACAGTAATACTGACTGGGGCCAGAAAGCATTTGGCTCAGGAAGCAAATATCTATATCTCACTATTTCTTTTCTGGTCGGTTACACTTTTGCTTTCCCTCCTACTTGAAAAACCACAAGCCAAAATCTGTACCAAAACGGTGTGTTAAAAATAGAGAAAGAGGCCCTGTTCTATTATTTTTATGCAGTGCTGAGATCTGTTAGCACATACCTGCTGCATTGTCACAGTGCAGAGAAAGGCCTCGATGAATGCATTTCATACTGGACCGCAGGGCCCTTTCAAAGAGAAGGGACAAACACAAATGGCCCAGGCTGCCTACCCTATGTGACACACCTACCCACATATGTACTTGATATCCCCTTTAGGTTAGTGAGTTTTATGACTGTTTTGGATTGATTAGCTAGATTTCCGCTGGAATTCTATAATTTTTTGATTGCATATACTTGTTTGTCTCTGATATTCTTATTCTAAGTAATACGTTTCTATTCATAGTGGTACTTTTTCATCACAAAGTCAGAGTTCAATGTCACTAGTCTGTGTTTATAATGGTTGGGCATATTTAATGCACTACCGACCGGCTACTAGTACTCTACAGTCCCATAGATGTCTGGAGACGTTTTCTTGAATGACTTTAAAAAAATAATCATTTGTCCTCTTTTAGAGTACGGTGGGCTGTTCTCCGTTCATCCAGCTCAGCAGAAAGACAAGCTCTGCTGACCTAGCAGAAAAAGGGCCGCCATATTTAGAGGCCTCCATCAGGCAGACCGAGATCTCCGTATCTTCCCCAAATTCACCATGAAGGCGGCTCTATTATGATCATTTAAATATTTCTGAGTGACTGCAATGGAGCCATTCAATAAAGATTTTGGGCCTGATTTAGATCTTGGCAGAGGGAAATACTGTCACAAACTTGACTAGTATCCCCTCTGCCATATAACGATCCAATTATATCCTATGGGGATCGTAATTCGGGAGACAGGATACCTGTCACATTTGTGGCAGGGTATTTCCTCAGCCAAGATGTAAATAAGGGCCCTTTGCTCTTCAACTACAAAGTTGCAATTAGGAGACTGTTAGTTACCAACAAAAGATAAATGTTCATGGTGCACTGGATGTTTTCTACCAGACTGTAGGGTGATTTTGTTTGCTTTCCTGAATGCCACCACAAGGCTTTCATTGGCAGGCCTAAACCGGAAAAAATGACATCAAAAGATCTATCCATCTGACTGGTGGATCCCTGTACTACTCACCCAAGAAGTTGTGCCAGATCATCATTGCATGTTGCATGTTGCTTAATCTGGCCTTGAGACGCCAGGTGCCTTTTCTGCGGGAGGATGAGCCTGGGGATGGTCGTGTGGCAACGGTGGAGCCTGTGGACAGTGACGAAGAGGAGGCAGAGGAAGAAGATGTGACAACAGAACTACACTAATTCAACAGTACTTCCAGTGACACACAGGTAAGACACAGTAACTTCACCTTCCATTGCAGTTTTGTGTTGGACATTGAGTATGGCAACCTGAATTCCCTATTTCTATGGCCACTTACTGAACCCTTTGGCATCTCTATTTTCAGATCTCTGTGCCCCACTTTGGATCCTGGAGTGTTTACTGCTGCCCACTACAGGTCATACCTATTTAAATATTACAGTACATTTGAATTGCAATGTTTACAGTTTGTGTAACTAATACATTTGTGACACAATTGACAGACTCCATATTTGATTTTGTTCCAAGGGTGTTTATTTAGGGGCTGATAAGTGTAGGGGGCATTACAATGGGCTGGGTTGATGATGGAGGAAAGTCCAGGGTAGAGTCCAGTCTATTTATTATCATAGGTGCATTGTCCAAGGGGGCATAGGAAGTGGAGCAATGGTAGTTAAAGGTGGACAGGGTGGGACACAAGGGTGGCAAACAGGAGAGTCTTATTTCCTGGCGGGGTCTTGGCAATGTTCTCTGGCTTCTGGCTGGATTTCAGGGACCGTTTGCGTGGTGGTTCTCCTTCTGCAGGGGGTGGGGTGCTGGTGGCCTGTTGTTCCTGTGGCGGGGCCTCCTGTCCACTAGCATCAGCGAAGGTGGAGGGCTGTTCTTCGGTGTGGCTAGTGTCAGGGGCCCGTTGGTGTGCCACTCCCTCCCTCTTGGTGTTGGCCATGTCTGCCAGCACCCCTGCAATGCTGACCAGGGTGGTGTGGATTTCCCTCAGGTCCTCCCTGATCCCCAGGTACTATCCCTTCTGCAGCCGCTGGGTCCCCTGCAACTTAGCCAGAATCTGGCCCATGGTCTCCTGGGAATGGTGGTATGCTCCCAGGATGTTGGTGAGTGCCTCGTGGAGAGTCGGCTCCCTGGGCCTGTCTTCCCCCTGTCGCTCAACAGTCCTCCCAGCTTCCCTGTTGTCCTGTACCTCTGTCCCCTGAACCGTGTGCCCACTGCCACTGATCCCAGGTCCCTGATCGTCCTGTGTTTGTGGGGTTGCCTCGGGTCCCTGTAGTGGTGGCTCACTGCTGATTGACGTGTCCTGGGGACAGAGGAATGAGCCCGCTGGGTGGGTGCTGTGCTGGTGTTTCCTGAGGGGGGAGGCTCTGTGGTGGTTTGTGACTGTGGCTGGGTCACCGACTGTCCAGAGGTCCCTGATGGGCCAGGTTGGTCATTGTGATCCAGGCGTGCAGAGCTGCTGTCATCACTGTGGGCCTCTCCTGGGGGGGACTGGATGTGGCTGGCACCTCCTCTCCGGTGATGTTGAGTGGGGGTCTTGTGGGGATGTAAATGCAGTGTTATTGTTTCTGTGCGTGCCATCTTATGCATGGATATGTTTCCCTCTATGGTTGTTTTTAGCAAGGTAGACTTGGGTTGTGTGAGATGTTATTGGTTTGGCTAAGTGATTGTCACTGGTGTGCATGCTGCGGTGATGGGTGTCCACGCAGGTCTGTGATGGGGGTCAATGCATTGGTGTTGCATGCAGGGCTTGGTATTGGGATGAATGAGATGTGATGGTGGGTTATATGTGAGGGGGTGGAGTGATGGGGGTGAGGGTAGGGGTAGGAGTTTGTGATGGCATAGAGGTGGGGGGTGATATTAATAGAGAGTTAGGGATCCATTGCCAGTCCCCTGTACAGCTATCTGGTGTCTTGCAACCACGGAACACTCCTTCCCTCATAGGTCGTTCCACCTCTTCCTGATGTCATCCCTTGTTCTGGGTTGCTGTTCCATGACTCTCCGCCATAGCTCCATCTTCCTTGCAATAGATGTCTGCTGCACCAGTGATCCGAACAGCTGTGGCTCTACCTGGATGATTTCCTCCACCATGACCCTTAGCTCCTCATCTGAGAACCTGGGGTGTCGTTGTTGTGCCATGGGTGTAGTATGAGTGGTATGTGTGAGGGTGTGTGGGGTGATGTGTTGGGGTGTCTGCTGTGAGTTGCGTGGATGGTGTGTGGGTGATGGTGTTTTGTGGCTCAGATTCAGTGGGTACTCCTGGCTTGTCTCTCTCTCTCTTGCCAAAATCTATGGGTCGTAAAGGCTTGTAGGTAGTGTGTTTTAGAGTGGTGTGGGTGTGTGGGTGTGTTGTGTGTATGAGTGTCAGGTGTGTGTATTTTGTATTGTCCAATGTGGTGTAGTTTTGCTAGTGTGTGTGTATTTTGAGCGTGGCGGTGTGTACCGCCAATGGTTTACCGCGGTTGAATGACCGCCGCAGTGATTTGTGGGTCATGATGCTGTGGGCATATTTCTGTTGGCCTAACGGTGTGGGTTTTGGTACCGCCAGTTCATCACTGACCTTTGGGCTGGCAGACTTGTGTGTATGTCTGTATAGTGTCCGATTTCTATGTATGGGTCAAAATACGGGTAGCGGTATAACACCACTGTTGCGGTGTGTTGGCGGCAGTCAGCATGGCGGTAAGCGGCACTTACCGCCAATGTTGTAATGAGGGCTTATATATCTTTTCATGCATCCTCATGAATTATTCAGACTTGTGAGGATATTATTTTGATTTATGACCAACGTATTCAAACAACTGTATTGAAAAGTCAACAACCCCCCATTAGGACAGACATATTTTCAGGATGTTTTGCCCTAACAAATACAGTGTTTTTGATTTAGCCTTTTTACACAAATTCTGTCTCCAAATTTGGCTCTGCCCTTCTCATGTGTCCTTTATTTTGAATAGAGGTCTTGTATATTTTCAATACAATTTATTAATACTGTGGTCATAATGATTTAAGTTTGGTTGCACCAAAAGCACTTCTGTCTGCGTACCAGCAAGTCCTAAACCTGAAATCTACAAAAAAATATGTATGTAACAAAATATAAGGGTGCAGTTACAAAAGTCAGATCTACTAGCTTTGTAACATTTTCACCATAATAGTTTAAGGCAGGATTAAAAAGGTCAAATCACAGCGCAATCAATATTCCAGAATTGTACTACTTTTCATTAATATGAAAATCGCTGTATTCCATTGGCGGTACATACAGCCGCGCTCAAAATACACACACATTTACAAAACACAACCACATTGGACAATTCGAAATACACACACCTGATACACATACACACACCACTCCCACACACCTAATCCAATATAAAACACACACCCACATCACCCACAAACCCTTACTACTAAAAATTCCGAAAGAAGGCCAGAGAGAGAGACCACCAGAAACAACAATAGCATCCACAGACACACAACATCATCACTCACACAACATCCACGCACCTCAAACAACACACAACACACAACAAAACATCCCCTCACACATCACAACACAAACCAGCTCACACATCACCCACACCATGTCATGGCACACAACGACACCCCAAGTTCTCTGAGGAGGAGCTCAGGGTCATGGTGGAGGAAATCGTCTGGGTAGAGCACAGCTATTCGGGTCACAGGTGCAGCACACCTCCATTGCTAGGAAGATGGAGCTATGGTGCAGAATCATCGACAGGGTCAACACAGTGGGACAGCATCCAAGAACACGGGATGGCATCAGGAAGAGGTGGAATGACCTACGGGGGAAGGTGCGTTCTGTGGTCTCAAGACGCCAGATTGCAGTACAGAGGACTGGCGTGGACCCCCACCACCTCCCCCACAACTAACAACATGGGAGGAGCAAGTCTTGGCAATACTGCATCTTGAGGGCCTCGCAGGATTAGCAGGAGGAATGGACTCTCGTAAATCAACTCTTAACTATTATATCCCCCAGCTTACCTGCATGCCATCACATACCCCCACCCTCACCCTCACCCTCACCCCCATCACTCCAACACCTCACAGATGTCCCACTATCACAACCCACCCATCCCAACACCAAGTCTTGCATGCAACACCAAAGCAGGGACACCCATCACCAAAGCATGTCCACTACAGATACCCACACCACATCATGGCACCACAACGACACCCCAGGTTCTCTGAGGAGGAGCTCAGGGTCATGGTGGAGGAAATTGTCTGGGTAGAGCACAGCTATTCGGGTCACAGGTGCAGCACACCTCCATTGCTAGGAAGATGGAGCTATGGCGCAGAATCATCGATAGGGTCAACGCAGTGGGACAGCATCCAAGAACACAGGATGACATCAGGAAGAGGTGGAATGACCTACGGGGGAAGGTACGTTCCGTGGTCTCAAGATGCCAGATTGCAGTACAAAGGACTGGCGGTGGACCCCCACCACCTCCCCAACAACTAACAACATGGGAGGAGCAAGTCTTGGCAATACTGCATCCTGAGGGCCTCGCAAGAGTAGCAGGAGGAATGGACTCTGGTAAGTCAACTCTTAACTATTATATCCCCCACCTTACATGCATGCCATCACATACCCCCACCCTCACCTTCACCCCCATCACTCCAACACCTCACATTTGTCCCACTATCACAACCCACCCATCCCAACACCAAGCCCTGCGTGCAACACCAAAGCAGGGACACCCATCACCAAAGCATGTCCACTACAGATACCCACACAGACCCCAAACCAAATATCACACAAGGACCTAGAGAAGAATGCAAGCACTGGAGTACAGGGTCACTCACCCATTGCACACAATGGCACACACAGATGCAATAATCATGCCTTTACACCCCTGCAGGACCCCTACCCAACATCACCAGACAGGAGGTTCCAGATATATCCAGTCCCCCCACAGAAGAGGCCCACAGTGATGACAGCAGCTAGCACAGCTGGATCAAGATGACCAGCCTGGCCCATCAGGGACCTCGGGACAGTCGGTTCCCCTGACACTGGCACAAGCCACCACAGAGCCTCCCCTCTAAGGAAACACCAGCACAGCACGCACCCAACAGGCCTCTCCCTCTGTCCCCAGGACACATCAAGCAGCAGTGTGTCCACCACTACAGGGAACCAGGCAAACCCACCACCCCAAGAAAATCAGGGACCTGGGGGCAGTGGCAGTGGGCACACGGTTCAGGGGACAGAGGAACAGAAAACAGGGGAACTGGGAGGACAGCTGTGCGAGAGGGGGAGGACAGGCCCAGGGAACCCACTCTCCACGAGGCCCTCTCCAACATCATGGGAGGGTACCATCATTCCCAGGAGACAATGGCAACAGTACTGGCCAACTTACAGGAGACACATCGGCTGCAGGAGGAATACTATCTGGGGATCAGGGAGGAAATGAAGTCCAATAACACCACCCTGGTCACCATTGTAGGGGTGCTGAAGGACCTTGTCAACACCAGGAGGGACACTGTTGCACAACAATGGGCCCCTGACACTAGCCTGGATGTTGCACAGCCCTCCACCTCCGCTGGCCCTAGTGTACAGGAAGTACCGCAACAGGACCACGACACCAGCACCCCACCCCCTGCAGATGGAGAGGCACCCACAAACGGTCATTGAAATCCAGGAACAAGACAGAGAACATTGCCAAGACCCCGACAGGAAATGACCCACCTGAACGTCACCCTTCTGTCCCACTTTGTCACCCTGTCCATCCTTCTACTGCCCTTGCTCCACTTCCTATGTCCCTTTGGACAATGCACCTGTGAAACAAATAGACTGGACTCTGCCATGGACATTCCTCCACCATCACCCCTGCCCATTTTACAACCCCCTCCACTTATTAGCACAGAAATAAACACACATCAATCACAAAACAATTTGGAGTCAGTCTGTGCTTTCACTAATGTGTAATTGCAATAACTATGGAATGCAGCAATGTCAATTGAATTGTCCACATACCGATGAAACACAGCTCTAGGTCTGGAGGAAATATAGCAGAGAGCACAAAGTGGGACCCACATCTGTTAAATGGAAAGTCAAAGTGACAAGTCAGAGTCCATACACTAGGTGAAAATAACAGACTTCTGATAGCTCAAACAAAAGTATGAGATGGTGTGAGGCAGTGACATCTTCTTACCTGTGGCTCACTGGAAGTATTGCTGGATAACGTTGTTTCTGTTGTCGATATCCTCTTCTTCTGCCTCCTCTTCTTCACTGTCCACAGGCTCCACAGCTGCCACAAGACCTCCAGCTGGACCATCCTCCTGCAGAAAAGGCACCTGTCGTCGCAAAGCCAGGTTGTGCAGCATACAGCAGGCAACAATGATCTGGCACAACTTCTTTGGTGAGTAGTAGAGAGAACCACCTGTCATATGGAGGCACCGGAACCTGGCCTTCAGGAGGCCGAAGGTCCGTTCGATCACTCTCATAGTTCACCCCTGTGCCTCATTGTAGCGTTCCTCTGCCCTTGTCCTGGGATTTCCCACTGGGGTCAGTAGCCATGACAGGTTGGGGTACCCAGAGTCACCTGCAAATTTTGAGGGACAACTGTTAGACACACACTAACCCATAGGGACAACCCCCTACCCAGACACCTATTCACACTGAATAGGGTCCTTGTCCTCACCTATTAGCCACACACGGTGCCTCTGGAGTTACATAAGGGATGCTGCTATTCCTCAGAACGTAAGCGTCATGCACTGAGCCAGGAAATTTGGCATTCACATGGGAGATGTACTGGTCGGCCAAACACACCATCTGCACATTCATCGAATGAGAGCTTTTCTGGTTTCTGTACACCTGTTCTCTCCTGTGTGGGGGTACCAAGGCCACATGTGTCGCATCAATGGCACCTATGATGTTGGGGATATGTCCCAGGGCATAGAAGTCACCTTTCACTGTAGGCAAATCCTCCACCTGAGGGAAAACAATGTAGCTGCGCATGTGTTTCAGCAGTGCAGACAACACTCTGGACAGCACGTTAGAGAACATTGACTGGGACATCCCTAATGCAATGGCCACTGTTGTTTGAAAAGACCCACTTGCCAGGAAATGGAATACTGACAGGACCTGCACTAGAGGGGGTATCCCTATGGGATGGCAGATAGCTGACAACAGGTCTGGCTCCAACTGGGCACACAGTTCATGGATTGTTGCACGATCAAGTCTGTAGGTGATTATTACGTGTCTCTCTTCCATTGTCAACAGGTCCACCAGTGGTCTGTACACCAGAGGATGCAGCCATCTCGTCACCTGCCCCAGCGGACGTGCCCTATGGAGGAGAACAGCGAGCAGAGAGTCAGCCTACACTGAGGTATCACAAAATGTCATTTGCACACATTTATTCATCCGCAATGTGCCTGTTACTGTGTGTATGCAAGGCCTAGATAGGTGTGACGCAGTTATTATTAATGCCATATGGCCCCGTGAAATGGCGGCTGCCTGACCTGTAAGGTGGGACAAGGGCATATGAGGTAACTGCGCTGGCGTTCTACACCGTCGCGGTAGGCGGTCGAAGACCGCGGCGCAATCCTGCATTGGTTAACATTGGACCCTAGGGGTCCCAGGAGCCAATGACGATGTACGCCAGCGGTGACGGTGCGCACCGCCGCGGAGGTGACTGCCATTTTCTGTCTGTTCACTCACTTGATACCTGACCTTGAACAGGAGAGGACCTACACTGCAAGTGCTGCTGTGACCTCAGTCTGGAAGCGACGATGGCTCATGTGTCTGGGGAAAGGGCCCCTGCCTTCACTTCAGAGGAGTTGGAGAAATTAGTGGATGGGGTCCTCCCCCAGTACACACAACTTTACGGTCCTCCAGACACACAGGTGAGTACACTGTGAGCATGCTGCATGGGCAATGCCTGTTTGGAGTGGTGTGGATGGAAGATACATGTGGGGGTGGGCTGAGGCCTGCATGAGAGGACGGTGAGTGTAAGTGCGTCAGGGCAAGGGTGGGAACGTGGGCCAATGAGTATGACGGTCCTGATGGGTAAAGATCTTCCTTTTCCTCTGTACTATTCCTCTAGGTCAGCGCCCACCAGAAGAAGGATATTTGGCGTGCCATCGCCAAGGACATCCGGACCCTGGGGGTCCACCACAGACGGAGCACCCACTGCCGTAAAAGATGGGAGGACATTCGCCGCTGGAGCAAGAAGACGGCGGAGGCCCAGCTCGGGATAGCCTCCCAACATGGGAGGGGTACCCGTCGCACCATGACCCCCCTTATGTTCCGGATCCTGGCGGTGGCATATCCGTAGTTGGATGGGCTCTTGAGGGTATCACAGCAGCCATAAGGGGGTGAGTACAGTACATTCATCTGACTCTGCGCGCATTACGAGGTGTCTGGGTGGGGAAGTTGGGCAGTGGGTTCGCCTAGGCCAGGGCAAGCTTGGTAGGCAAGGTCCCTTGAGAGGCAAGTTCAGTGGAACCCCAACCCCACTAGTGGTTAGTGCCATCTACACCTAGTGAGGCTCCTGTGACTTCCATGTGTGCAGCAATCGGGCTTAGGCTTTGTACCCCATGGGCATGTGAATAATCTAGGAACAATAAGTGCATGGCGTAGTGCAGAGGGCTGCTGTGTCTGTAGTGTCCGCCAACGGTAGTGGGGTTGCGTGCACTCAACATATCTTTCTTCTGTCTCCCCCCCCCCTTTTTATGGTCTCCCTGCTCTGGTGTGCAATAGCATCATCAAGCGGAGGAGCAGTGGCACCGGAGCAGGAGGGAGCTGCATCCCACTAGGCCCTGGAGGGCGAAACGACAGAGTCAGAAGCCACCAGTGGGACGGAGGGCGAGGGGAGCTCCACGGTGGGGACAAGAGGTGACAGCAGTGACAGCGACTCCTCCTCTGATGGGAGCTCCCTTGCAGTGGCAGGCCCCTCTGTGCCCCCCGCATCAACAGGTACATCCGCCACCCCCCCTAACAGCACCACCCTCCCAGCAGCCCCTGCTCGCTCACCCAGGAGGGTGGGCATCTCCTTTGCCCCAGGCACCTCAGGCACTGCCCCAGTCAGCCCTGCTGCCCTTAGTGAGGAGGTTATTGACCTCCTGAGATCCCTCACTGTTGGGCAGTCTACCATTCTGAATGCCATCCAGGGTGTTGAGAGGCATTTGCAACAAACAAATACATAACTGGAGGGCATTCATTCTGGCCAGGCAGCCCAACAGAGAGCATTTCAGGCTCTGGCCTCAGCACTGATGGCAGCCATTGTCCCTGTGTCCAGCCTCCCCCCTCCAACTTCCTCCACCCAGAACCAATCCCCTGTATATCAGCCTATTCCAAGCACACCATCAGATC
Organism: Pleurodeles waltl; assembly: GCF_031143425.1. Taxonomy (NCBI): domain Eukaryota; kingdom Metazoa; phylum Chordata; class Amphibia; order Caudata; family Salamandridae; genus Pleurodeles; species Pleurodeles waltl. The sequence continues at coordinate 914,976,691 of NC_090444.1, read as the reverse complement.
AGCATGCACACACCTCAACACACAAAAGTGGATCATGTAAACATAAGCACCACACATCCCACAGGCACTCACACAAGCATCATACCCATGCACACATACCAACATCCACTGCCTCCACTGTGTCCCCCTCCTCCACGTCTCCTTCCTCCCTCCCAGTCTCGTCTCCACTCACACCTGCATGCACTACATCTTCAGCCACTACCTCCATCACCACACACCGCTCACGTGCACTCACCACCCCCACTACCATTCACACATCCCCTGTGTCCTCTCCCAGTATGTCAGTGAGCCCTCCTCCCAAAGTACACAAACGCAGGCATACACCCACCCAACAGCCATCCACCTTACAACAGCCTCCAGCCCATGCACCTTCACCCAAATTCAGCAGACGTACACCTCCTAAAACCACTACCTCTTCCTCCACTCCCAAACCCCCTCCATCTACCCGGCCCAGTGTGTCTAAAAAGCTTTTCCTGGCTAATATTGTCCTCTTCCCTATACCTCCCCCCCGTCCATCCCCTACGGCCAGGCTTTCCAGGTCCCAACCCAGCACCTCAGCCACCACATCCCCAGGCACAGTGGTGCCAGCAACTGCGGGCTAATGGAGTGCGCCAACCATCAGGGCGGCCAGTGTGCTACGAAGCGAGGGCAAGGACATTCCGCCACCTGCCAAGCTAAAAAAGTTGCCCACATCCCAGAGGGAGAAGCAGAAAACACTTGCCACCAAGGAGTCAGGGAAAACAAAAGGGGATAGTGGCAAGACAGCTGCGCCATAATCAAAGGTGGGGAAGGGCCAGAACCTGAAGGGCAGGTCAGGAGAGGGCATGGTGGCACCGATTGAGGGACCAGTGTGACACCTTCTTTCCACGTTGACACCAACCTGTACGGCGGAGAAGATCGCCACCTGCACCGCAACCTGCACCGTCGCCAGCACCGCTGCCACAGAGCCCACCGCCAGCACCGCTGCCACAGAGCCCGCTGCCAGCACTGCTGCCACAGAGCCCGCAACTAGCACCACCGCCACAGAGCCCGCCGCCAGCACGCCGCCACAGAGCCCGCAACCAGCACCGCCGCCACAGAGCCTGCAACCAGCACCGCCGCCATAGAGCCCGCAACCAGCACTGCTGCCACAGAGCATGCCGCAAGCACCGCCGCGACTGTCACCACCGCAAGCACCCCCAGGTCTGACACCGCCGGCGGCCCCGCGACATCCTGAGCGAGTGGCACCACTGCAGACATGGCTGCCATACCCAGTGGTCAGTCATCCGAGGCTGGTGGTGAGCTCCAGGAGCCTGGGCAGCTTCCATGAAGCATCACTTTCAGTGGAGAAAGACATCCACTACCTCAGTCCTTGGCAGGATGAAGCACTCTAGGCACAAAGCCCCCTCCAGAACCAGTGGAGTATCACATCCACTACCTCTGTCCTTGGCAGGATGAAGCTCTCTAGGCACAAAGCCCCCTCCACAACCAGTGGAGAAAGGTATCCACTACCTCAGTCCTTGGCAGGATGAAGCACTCTGGGCACAAAGCCCCCTCCAGAACCAGTGGAGAAAGGCATCCACTACCTCAGTCCTTGGCAGGATGAAGCACTCTGGGCACAAAGCCCCCTCCAGAACCAGTGGAGTATCACATCCACTACCTCTGTCCTTGGCAGGATGAAGCACTCTGGGCACAAAGCCCCCTCCAGAACCAGTGGAGAAAGGCATCCACTACCTCAGTCCTTGGCAGGATGAAGCACTCTGGGCACAAAGCCCCCTCCAGAACCAGTGGAGTATCACATCCACTACCTCTGTCCTTGGCAGGATGAAGCACTCTGGGCACAAGCCCCCTCCAGAACCAGTGGAGTATCACATCCACTACCTCTGTCCTTGGCAGGATGAAGCACTCTGGGCACAAAGCCCCCTCCAGAACCAGTAGAGTATCACATCCACTACCTCTGTCCTTGGCAGGATGAAGCAGCCTGGGCACAAAGCCCCCTCCAGAACGAGTGGAGACTGTTATCCACTTGAGAGACTGTGGTTTTGCACTCCCCAGGATAAAGCAGTGGGCAACCCACCCACTGGAGAGACTTGAGAGACTGTGGCTTTGCACTCCCCAGGATGAAGCAGTGGGCAACCCACCCAATGAAAATACTTGAGAGACTGTGGCTTTGCACTCCCCAGGATGAAGCAGTGGGCAACCCACCCACTGAAAAGACTTGAGAGACTGTGGCTTTACACTCCCCAGGATACATCAATCGGCATGGAGCCCCCTCGTGAAGCAGTGGCGTCGTGCTTTCATCAGGCTGAGGTGCCCCCCTCCCCCTGAGGTGCTTGTATATTTTTGGTCTGATGCCCCAGCAGTGTTCTCTCCGTTTGGAGTCAGGTATCTAGTGTGGGCCTCGCCCATGCATTTTGGGCCCAGTGGTCCACGGACAATGATTGGTGCACTATTCGGACTTGTGTAGTTGGTGTACATAATTGTATATACTGGATTTGGAGTTTTGACCACTGGATTTTTATTGATTACAATCATTCAAATCATTTCCTTTTGTCCTTGCATTATTCAAGGGGGGATGGGGAGGTGTAAATGTAATGTTGCAGCATGTATTTGTGTGTATGGTGTTGTGGGTGAGGGTGGGGGTGGGGGTTTTGCGAGTTGCATGTGTGTGTCACTCTCTTTTCCCTCCCCCTCCCCTGTGTTGTAGGTGCAGTACTCACCGTGGTCGTCGCTGCCGTCGTTGGAGCTCCTGATAGAGGAGCAGGAAGACCATCGCCGGCAGGATCTGCAGTTCTGGCTCCATGGCATCCTGGTTCCTCGTGGGGTGTGGAGAGGGGAGTGATTTTCCCTTCTGTGTACTGTTTCCGCCGTGTTTTTATTCGCGTTGGTTCCGCCCCGGAAAAGGGGGCGGATTGCCGGGTTGTGATAGGGTGGATGGTACATTGTCTTCCGCCTGTCTGTTGGCGGTTACCGCTGCGCTGTTTGTTTGTACCACCGTGGCGGTCAGAGTGTTAAAGTGGCTGTCTATGTTGGCGGTTTCCGCCGTGGTCGTGATTAAATTTTGGCCTGTTGGCGGTATTACCGCTGCTTTAAGACCGACCGCCAGGGTTGTGATGAGGGCCTATAACACCACTTTGCATAGAGTAAAAATTTACTGTAAAATGTGCAATTCAAGGTAAAAATGTACCAGGAACACATGGGAAAACAGAATGTGAGTGGCTCTTCATCATGATGCTTTTGTTTTGTTGCACTTTGCATCAAAAATTCACGCTGGGTCGCATTTCACCCTAAAATATAACGGAAAATGATGAATTAGCATTTTGTATAATTATTCGTAGGTTTGAATAATTTTGCCAACATTTTCTGTAATTACTTAAAAGCAAATTACACACATTTCATACACCACTAGTCATGGGCTGATTCGAGTATATGGTACTGCCTTTAATGCTGCCATGTAATTTTCTCTTTTGGGTTTTTACCTTTTTTTACAAACGTGCTCGTGGGTGTAGCTGTACACTTTTTTGTCATTTGCATTCTCCTAAGCAGGGCACCTACAGACTCTCCGTGGGGACCACGAGGGATTCCCCCCACCCTCATTGTCCTTGCTGGTCCTTATCCCTTGCAGAGCTCTTGTGTTCCATGATAGGATCTGACTCTACTCTCTGTCATGGGAACTAGGGGAGGTACACTGCGATGCTCCTGGGTTCTGCCCCCTTCTGCAAGCCTCATTGAATGGGGTGTAGCAGTGCAATGCAGTGCCTCTGAGGTGCTTGACCTACCCGGGGTGATTTGAAGGGTTGTAAGTTCTCCTTCCCCATCCATAAAATACAATAATTGTGATAGGTGATGTGCCAGATAATAAAGGCGTAAGTCGTGCAGCGTAATCCCCCAGCTCTTATGTCCATGTGCAGTCTTTCTACCCACCCAGATGATGTCTTTGATATGTTTGTTAGTTGTGCGAAGCACTTCCATGGATATTTGGTTCAGCAGCATCCTGAAAACGTAATTAAAGCTGGGTGCAGTTATCTTCCACACCTGTCCTGTGCCCCAGAGCGAAAGTGTGGAGCTCACCACCTCAAAAAGTCGGGGTCGACATTTTATATCAAAAGTTGAATGATATCCGTGACTATGCTGCCCTGGCCCCTATTTACTAGTATGCTGAAATATTTCAGTTCAGTAGTTTTCAAGGTAAACCAATAATTTTTGGCTGTATGTGTGACTTTGCCACTGGTTATTGGCACATTGACTTTCGATGTGAACTATCTAGGTCATTGAGTTTAAGGAGAATGTTGTTGGTGTGAAGTTTATTTTAATTTGCTTTGCCACCGTCTTTATATCCAATATATGTTCTGCTTACCTAATAGCACCCAGTGGTTCGAGAGCGAGAAGAAAGAGAAGCAGTGGTAGAAAGCATCCCTCCTTTAATCCTCAACATAATTAGAATGTCTGGGACAAGTGCATCTGCATATACCTGTGCTGTGGAGACTATGGGGGTCATTAGAACCCTGGTGGTCAAAGACCGCCAGGGCTGTTCTGGAGGAAGCACCGGCAAGAGGCTGGCGGTGCTTCTTTGGGAATTACGACTGCGGTGAAGCGCCGCGGTCGCAACGCCAGGATCGGCGGTTTCCCGCCACAGTGGTCCCGGCGGTTTTAATCCGCCAGGGCAGCGCTTGCCCAGGGGATTACGAGTCCCCCTACCGCCAGCCTTTTCAAGGCGGTTTGAACTTCCATGAAAAGGCTGGCAGTAAGGGGAGATGCGGGGCCCCCTGCCACGGCCCCGTGCAGCTTTACACTGTCTGCATGGCAGACAGTGAAAAGTGCGACGGGTGCAACTGCACCCGTCGCACAGCCGCAACACCGCCGGCTCCATTTGGAGCCGGCTCCTGTGTTGCGGCCGTGATCCCCGCTAGGCCGGCGTGCGGAAACCAGGTTTCCGCCCGCCGGCCCAGCGGGGATCTCATAATGGCCGCCGTGGGAGTGCGGCCATATTGGCGGTCGCCCAGCGGTCCAACCTTGGCGGGAAGCTTCAACCGCCCGCCAAGGTTGTAATGAGGGCCTATATATAGTACTCTAAACTTTGGGCCTATACCCTCCCTCTCTAGTGTTAGGAATAAGTATCCCTACTCTATTCTATAAAATACTATTTCAGCATCCAGTAATAGCAGTAGTTTGTCATTGGGATCAATCTGCACCTTCCAAAGAATCCTGGATAGTGTTTGCGTGGGGTCCAACCACCACGTTCAAGCAGGCAGAAACCGAGAGTATAAAGGAAGGAACTCACCCGCAGACAGTGTCACACATCCTGTGCTGCCATGGAGCTGATAACACACATCCTGCCACTGCTCATAGATGGAGCACAAAATCCATGCAGTCGTGGATGCAACCGGCCATAAGATCACACACCTATCTGTGACATTAAGCTCAACAACAGATCGTCACGCCGTCATCTACAGGTTATGGAGGTTGCGCTACGTGGACCAAGTACACTAGTCATTGTGTACCAGGCCAGAGTTATTCACAATGAATAACACATTCTTAGCCATAAAATGCCTCCTTTGGGCAGGTCACTGACACTACACCACCGCACTCCACAAAAAAACATGTCTGCTCATCTTAGTCACAGGGACAGGGAAGTGTATAGAAAATTGTGTCACACAACAGAAACAACACATCAACATCACACATAATTCAACACATTGCTCACTTGCCATGGACTCTCGTCAGATTAAAGACACATATGTATGGGTGTGTCATTTAACACAAGTACCCCTCCCATGAAACATCCCTGTAATGGACCCACACATATCACCCACATTGCAGCACAAAAGGTCAACGGGATACACAATATTTTGTGGGACAAATATCCAAAGTTCACAATGTAAAGAATACCTGTACAATAGGAATGGAGGCAGCAGGAGCACTCCTAGAAGGATGCTGCCCTTGGACACATTTTACTTTGCACATGCTCCAAAACACAATTTGCACAGGAAATGGCACTACATGTATCTCAGGTAGGCGTGAGCGGAGTTCACAGAGTTCAGAAAAATGTCCAAAAAACTCCGCCACGACATGTGGAGTTCCGCAAGCGGTGGAGTGCATTAGGTGTCTCAGTTCACCCTGATTTTTAACACCGGGTATTTGTCCTGCACTGTAAAATCAGCACGAAGGGCACCATGTGCATTGCAAAATGGCGCTTCCTTGTCTCTGCCACTCAAGTAGATTTTCTACTTGAGCCACAGCTTTCTCAACGCAAACAGGTTTCTCAACACAAGCAGTAGCGACCATCTGCGACCACCTGAGTTGAGAAATCTTACCAGGAGGTGGCCTGGAGTAAGATTTTCCTCGCTGGCGATCGCCAACGTTGGCAAACGCAAACGAGGAAAAAAACTCTGCTCTGTAGAGTTTTTTGCAACTACGCATGCTAAGCGGAGCACGGAGTAGGAGATGCTCCACAAACCCTGCAAGCAGAGCGGAGTTCACTACCCACCCCTAATCTCAAGTAATATATTAGAGTTAAGGGACATGCCAATCTGCCAAATGTGTAGTTGCAAGTCAAGGAAGCAAATACACCTGCAAGAGCATGGGCCATAAATGTAGATGAAGTAGCTGGAAGGTATCTACATCAAAATGGGCACATGGCTAGTCAATTGTAAAGGAAGGATAGCACAATTGAACACTCTCCAGTTGTGGAGAAACAAAACTTAAACTTCCACACATGAGCTGAATGTCCAATCCATATCAGGGAGACACTTCTAACTGTAGAGATGCTGACATTTGCCAACCAAAGATGAAATACTTACCATATCAAACATGAAACAATTCAATGACACCCCAATTGGGTTAACAAACACATATCCATACAGTGAACATCTACCCTTGTCCTGGGTGACACCAGCACTGTCCACAAGGTCAGAGTTTGCTGAAAAAAGCAAATGAATCAGCAATCAGGGTGAAACACACACAACTGAAACCATACAACACAAATTACTCAGGAAAAACAAAAAGGTAGAAAAGTAATGGCAGGATGAATGTGTACCTAACAAAACAACAACTTGGGTTTAATAGCAGCGCTGAAGAGCAAAGGCCATAGGCCAGACCAAATACAAATCCATGCTTATGATTGTGCCCAAGCTTGCCTCTAATCACTGACAGGGAACTCCACAGGAAGGGGCATCAATTGAACATGCAGGCACCTCAGGGATCATGCTTGGGTGGGGTCCGATTTGGGATGGGTGGGTTTGGGAGGGGTAGACTGTTTTTTAGGAGTGGTGGGCTTCTTCTTTGGGATGAGTGGTATGGGTGCTTGCAGGGGAGGCAGGTGTGACAGAGGAGGACTTGGATGTGGAAGGGATGGGTTGGGATGTGGGTAGGTCCTCTTGGGTTTGGGAGGTGGTGGAGGTAACAGGGGAAAGGGCAAGGTCTAAAAGTAAACTTTCCTTGGGAAAATGGGTAGGCTCATCTGAAGGGATTGGGGATTTAGAGGTTGAGGGAGTGGTGGGCTTGCTCGTAGGTGTTGATGCCTTTGGTGTGTGCTCAAGTGAGGTATGCTTGAGTTTGGGTAGTGTCAGTTGTTTAAGAGTGTGGATATAAGCATGTCTTGGGGCTGTGAGGTGGAGGTGTTAGGTGATGTGGGAATGTTGGATGTGAATGTGGGTATTGGGATATGGTGGATGTGTCTGTGTGTTGGGGTGTTGTCTGTGGGTATGGTGGTTGTGGTGTGTGGGTCAGTGAGGGTGGTGGGGGTGTCTGTGGAAATGGTGGCTGTTGTGGGTGTCTGTGAGCGACTGTTGAGTGCTTGCCTGCCAGTGTGTCTTGTGGTGCTTGTGTCTATGTGTGCTGCTTGTGTGTGTTGAGATAGGTGCAATGTGAATTTCTCTGTGGGATTGGGGCAGGTAGGGAAATAGGGAATTTGGATTGGGAAGAAGGAGGTGGTGATGGTGGGGTTGTGGGGGGAGGATGGTTGCTGTTAGTGAGGAGGCCAGGCCAGACATGTCACTATGAATGCCTTCCAGGTACGCATTTGTCTGCTGAAGTTGGCTGGCCCAGCCCTGAATGGAATTCACAATGGCAGTCTGCCCCACAGAGATACTCGTCAGGAGGTCAATAGCCTCCTCACTTAGGGCAGAAGGGATAACATAACAGGGGTGAAGGTGCCTGGAGTGAATGAGACACTCACCCTTTTGGGTAAGCGGGCATGGCCAAATGGGTGGGGAGCAACAGTTAAGGTGGTGATAGAACAGGAAGTAGTGGACAAGGATGGTACAGTAGCAGGTCCTCATGGGTCTGCCACCACTAGGCAGTGGCAACTGGAGGTAGAATCAGGTGAGGAGGAGGTTGATCCTGTGTCTTCCATGGCACTCCCCTCACCACTCGGGGCCCTCCGTGTCGGTGGTGTAATTGTCGCGAAGGCTGTCATTATTCTAATGAGACTACTGGTTTCGAGCAGCAGAATCGCCTGTAGTGTGGGAAACTGCGTCTGACCCACTGCGGGTGACACCTGTCGATCTAATCTGGGTTTTGCTCCGGCTAACTAGCAGTGCCTCATCTCTACCCAAGGGCAGGCATGATTGGGCAGCTGAGCGCATGACATAAATGGTTTCTCAGGGAAGCCGTGGTCACTCAGGTCACATCCGTTTCTCTCAGTTACATCAGTCTCATATACATAATGACAAACAGAGGCAGTATATGTTTCAGTGAGATTTTAAAGAAGCGACTGCATCTTATTTAGCAAAGCATGAGCTGCAATATCCAGGCCGACACAACATAACAAGATTAGAATTGTGATGAAGAGAGTAAAGTATAAAAATAATGCTATCATATTGTTACTAGAGTCAATAGACTAATTCTGACCTACATTGTAGGAGAGCACGGCGTGTTAAGCTCTAAATCTGCCCTTTAGGTTCCCCTGGGAAGACATCATCCCCCATACCTGAGTAAAGACCTGAACTCTGCACTAGCATCTGTAGCGAAGCATTCGGCAATCAGCGTACAGTAGTGGTTCTCTGGCTGGAATCTCCCTCTTACGTGTAAGGGACAGGGAAGTGTTTTTATAATATTATAATAAAAACAGCTGATGTTCTGAGAAAATGTCCCTATGTAAGTAAGTGTGTTTACTACAAATGTCGGACACCAAACTTATACCACGTTCACCGGCAATGTACCTTGCTGTAGCCTTGGAAGAAGCACAGAGTGAGCAAGAATGTCTTGTTTGAGAACAGAGTGCTGGTCTAGGCAAAAAACAGTTAGATAAACAGAAAAGAAAACAAGACCTTGAAAGTGGCTATTGTAACAATAATAAAATGAAGCCAAATAAAATATATCTAGGTTAAAGTGCACAGCAGGAGGCCTAGTATGCTAAAATAACGTGCACAGAGCTATAGTAAAAATTGTCTACACAATATAATGACTGGAGGTACCATTACCAGATGTTTCCCGACTTGGTTCCTCCATGTTTCCTTCGCTTGCCTGTGATGATGTTGCAAATGCAAAGATAAATAGGGTCACTACATGCTCCTGATGACACTTAAACAACAGCTGTGATTAGCAAATGTTACTATGACGTACAGTAGGCTCTAGCAACAAACTCCATCAAAGTGGATCCTACATTTACCACACCATATTCATGCATGCCACATGAAATGTAAACATTTTCTCACAGGAAAATCAGAATCTCAGACAACTCTAATTGCATGGGTGAAGTTGTGCAACAAGGTAACCACTGAACACGTAGCAGATCTTATCACCTTCAATGTTTGCCTTGTGTAGCATACCTCAGTTACATGTTGTCATACAATAGTAGGACAATGCCAAGGTCATTCCCATAGATCCCACACAAGGTAATGTATACATCTATTTGTCACATACACAATACCACAATAATAGGAAATGATGGTCTAAGACCTTGGCATGTTGCTGACAGAAATACAGTAGCCTGAAGGAGGTGACTTGGAAACACCCATGTTAAAATGGGGAAAAATGCTCACCATGTGTAAATTGTCCTAATGGAGTCATGGATGTTGTACTAATGTTGCATGGATATACTACACATTTAGAGTGGAAATGTACACTGTAGAGAAACTGTGCAAAATGTCAGGGAGATCTGTCTACAAAATCCACAACACAATGAATCAGCTAGCCCCAGAAAAGTCACCTTTCTTGAATGGCACCCTTGGCAATTACATACTCTGATTGCATCAGTTGAAGCCAATAGTCCTTTGAATGTTGGAGAGGCCCAGGGATTCTCAAGTATTTGTAGATGTCACTCAACACATTGCCGAATGGGAAGATACATCCGTGTCTTCACTTAGGTCCTGCAAACCCAGATTTCCGTGGATGAATGATTGTACACAACCACATATGATTCCCACAGAACTGCAAGCCACTCCTTGATGCATGCCAACAGTCAGGTAACGAACCTTCCCCATTTCACATGTGCAGAGTACTTTGCTACATGATGCTGCATCAATTTAATGGAAATGCACATTGTGGAAACAAACTGCAGCCCTACCTGTCATGTCATTCATTGCTACTGCAGTTGTGCATGCCAAATAACATACAATGATCAGTGAGGGTATGTGTGAGCGACCAATCAATGCTGACACACTCTTGTCTGTGACTACAGATCAATACTTTCCCTTGATGAGTGGGGAATGTCCATTGACATGATTTGTATGACATCACTGTTGCCTAGCATGTAGGCACAAAGAATGTTGGCAACGGTGATGTCACACAAATCAGTGACCTGTAGCTGCATCCAAAGAACAATGTAAGCTGTGTCACATGTATAATCCATCACTTCATTTTGTTTGGGTTGTCACACTGAAGAGTAGTGGACTGTTGCGTACACATTACACCCACAATAACAACCAACGTTACTTGATTGATCATTGAACAAAGCCATGTGTTGGCCCAGGAGAGGAAATTGTTTGTGGACTGTACTCCGTAGTGTCCTAGGTATCTGAGCTAATAGGCATGATACCTACACAAACAGTTGCTCATCTTGCGTGTCACACATGGCCCATACCCAATCTTCGGGGGTAAGGGCCAAACCTAATACATCAACTTGGTAAGGTGGCAGGCAGGAATTTGCCCTGGACTCACCCATTGTGACTGTTGTTCTCCCCTCAAACGCCCATCAAGCTCCAGGTAGGCCAATGCCAGAATGCGGGCCATTATGGGGATGAGGGTCCGATGTGCACCTGCCCATGTTGGGATTACAGTCCCAGCTGGACCTGAGCGATCTTCTGGGCTCAGTGTCTCAGGTCCTCCCAACTCTTCTGACAGTGGGCACTCCGCCGGCTATGGACCCCCAGGGTTCACACCTTCCAAGCAATGGCTCTCAAAATCCTGTTCTTCTGATGGGCGTTGGTGTGTATGGATGTAAGAGGCAAATCAAAAGATTACAAACACACATTTTTTCACAAATGGTTGTGTCACAGGGAGGTTGGAAATACAGTATATGGACCTGTTAAATGCATCACAACAACATTACTCATCCTAAATCAGTCATGTTGTGAAGGTCCTACTACACAATCACCAGTGCAGTGTGTAGCTTGCTGGGCACAGATGGCATATGATGGCGGTGCACTATCCACCGTTGATGATGGCATTTTTGGCTGTCGGAAAATACTGTTAAATTTCATGGAGCATAAGAGGAGGAGATATTTGGTTGTTGCACAAATCCATGCTGTGAACACTTGTCTTGCCAACCATTGGGCTCACATGTGACACTTGCCATTCTCATCTCCTGGATTCTTTGCTGGATGTCCCTGCTTGTGAGGGGGGAGGGGGCAGCTGATACAGAGGCAGGGGTGTCTGTGGATGGTTGTGCCTCTGTCAGTGCCTCCCTTCATATGGCTGGCGCCAATCTACATGAGTCTGATGTTGTTGACCTAAAGAAAGGAGAAGATTGAGTTAGAAAAGCCCTGCTCAGGGTTTTATGAATGTCCCCTAACACCCCTGTTAGGGAGGCCCTGTTTAAATTGTGGGCCTCCATTTGTTTTCACATGTCCCTATGCATGTACTCCTGAAGCTATTTCAATTCAGTCAACATCTGGCCCATCATACCTTGGGACTACTGATAGATCCCCCAGATGTGGCTGATAGTGTCCTGGCTGACAGCAACCCCAGTGGCCTCACTCTGCTGGCCTACAACATCCCTCCCACACACCCTACCCCCACAAGCCTGTGCTCTTGGCACAGGGTGCCCTCTCCAACTAGGTCATGGACCCTCAGTGTCCTGGGTGTCGAGTTGAACCCCAGGATTCAGGAATGAGGGGGGCTCAAGATGGTGGAAACTGTGCTAGGTACACAGGTTGGGGGTACATCATTGACTGCGCTGTTCAAGCAACAGGGATGGGATGTGACATTTGTCCACAGTGAGACTCATTGTTGCCATCTGACCAAGTTGCCTAGATGGGCCAGAACCTTCCTCCACTTCCACAAGTCCAGGAGTGTTATCGTCTCTGAGGGCGTCATCCAGGGGTTCTATGGCCTCCATGTGCCCAGTGGCAGCTCAACCTGTTGATGAAGAACATACAATGTTACTGATTGTATTGTGACATCTACCTCCAAATGTTTTGTGTTACAGTAAGTAGTGACATTGAACATAGTAAATTTAGGTAATCATATTGTGCCAAATTACCATGGTATTGCGTTATTTGACACGACGTGTAAAGCATTCCTAAACTATTTGCTTCAAGCAGCTGATGACATGTGCAGATCAGTTGCACTTTGGAAGATGGAGTGAAAATTATATATTACCTCCAATGAAGCCAACATGTCCACAGTGCTGTGTTAGTGTGTCTGCTGACGATACCAATCAAGTGATGCAATGTGAGGCCTTAGGAATACTTAATGTTCACACTGGGTAAGGTGTTGTTCCTGTCCTCAATAGTTTCATCTTGAGTTAGTAGATCAAGATGGAGCTAGGTAGACAGACACGTCTCTGTGTTGAGCCTGATCTGTATCTTGGTCACTTCCGGGTGAGTAAGCTATTGTGAGTTACCAAACAGGGGTATTTGGACAAGTGCACACTGGGCTGGTGTTTGGAGTTACAGGCACAAGACCTCCTGGGAGTTGCAGTCAGGTCACTCTCTCTATTACACACATTATACAAATAGTATCCTCCCAGATGAGTACACTTCAATTGAGAGTTACCAAACAAGGGCATTTGGATTAGTGCACACTGGGCTGGTGTTTAAAGTTGCAGACACAAGGTCTCCTGGGATGTTGCAGTCAGGTCACTCTCTCTACTACACACACTATACAAATGATATCTTCCTAGGTGAGTACACTTAAATTGAGAGTTAAGACACACGGGTAATTGGGCAAGTGCACACTGGGCTGGTGTTTGGAGTTACAGATACAAGGCCTCCTGGGAGTTGCACTCAGCTCACTCACTCTACTACACACACTAAAAAAATGGTATCCTCCCAGGTGAGCACACTTCAACTAAGAGTTACCAAACAATTGTGGTTCTATTCTTATGATTTCATCCACCATGACTCTCAACTCATCTTCTGAAAAATGTGGATGTTTGGAACGTGACATGGTGGACAATTAAAGTGGGTGACAGGGACTTATTTAACAAGGGAAATACAATAGGGAGCAAATAGACAAAAGTGTGTGCAGGGTGTTCTATGGGATGGTGAAAAAAGGGTCCCCTAATTGATGAAAAATTAAAAATACAGTGGTCGGGGTTCTTTGGCTCCCTGTGGAAATTCAAAGGATTGTGATCTGTGAAGGGGGGTGTTTTATAGTGTGATTTGCAGGTGTGTCCACTGAACGAATATGTGTCAGCCAATGTTTACTTGCCTGACACTTTGCTGGACGATTACCGCAGAGGTTGAGCGCCATTGTTTGACTGCTGTAAGGAGACCACCACAGCAACTGTGTGTTTGTAGTAAGCTCGGTGGTTTGGCGTGGTGCTGATGGCTTTAGATGTAGGACCACCTAGATGCACGTTGCGTCACCACTGGTGGTCTGCCTTTTTTGCTTAGCAGGTGGCGGTCCTTCCTGTTTGTATTATAATATGGCACTTTGGGGACCTCTGGCGCAGTGGTCTTTAGGACCGCCAACATGGGAGTCTGGCAGTCCGACCTCCAAACTCGTAATGAGGCCCTGAGTCTAAATTCTCACCCTACTATGCAGGTGGTCAGTCAAAATCTTTTTCTCAGCAGGCAGCTAGTATCAAGCCATATTTAGTGAACGTCTCTTGGAGGCTTTGGCGATATGTCCTAGGTCCAGTTTAATAGTGCTGGAGCATGATCTAAGATGCCTCTCACCCTCAAGTATCATTCAGTCTCTCAGCGCTGACCTTAGTGAGGTTTCCCAGCATTTATCAATGTCATAGAACCTGGCGTATGGGTTCAAATCTCTATCCAGGCATATATATTCCCCTACATGGGCTATGCCGAGGAGAGTCCAGTTGCACCACTATCAAAGGATATTAAATTGGGTAGATATTACCATAAGTCTAATGCTGGAGGTATCACCCTCTCTTCTGTGGGTGGTCTTTATACAGGTTGTAAAACCTTCAGCAGAGATCAGGATTTATCTCTCGGAGTAGGTGTCAGGGACCATTTGACTTCTCTCTCTTCCCATTTTGTTTTTTGCCATCAGTTTCTGATGCTCTGATCCTAGGTCATCAGGAAGGTCTACAGGTTCTGTAGTCATGGAGGCATTCTGCTTTGCGGAGGGTAGGAGATCCTCTGAGGGTCTAGATTGGTCCATTTCAGGACTGTCCCGTCTCTCCAGGAAATGTTGGAAATCCTCTGGTTTGATGAACTCTTCATGTTGGCCATTCACAGTAACATCATGGAGGGCTCTAGTAATCCATATGATATATTCCATTTCAGGAGAAGAGGTCGCATGACTAAGTATTTCTTCTGCTAAACAAAGGAGCATATTTAGGAGCTCCTAGCGCCACCGGACCATAACATTTTGTGATCCTCCGATGGCACAATGCCCTGCGCCGTATTTACAAGGTGGTATTAAGCCACTTTTTGTGGCTTAATGCCACCTTGTAAAAACGGTCCCTTCACACGCAGCCTTTTGCGTGGAAGGGACATGAATTGGGTATTGCTGTGAGCGTGCCACAGCAACACAAATTGCATTTTGACGCTGCCTCATATTTAGGAATTTTCATAAATTTGAGGCAGTGCCAAAATCTAGTTTATGTGTAGGAAGGGACACCTTCCCACACATAAACAATCAAATCCCTCAAAGCAGACCTACTTGCATGATGGTGCAAGGACACCTGTGTTGGTGCTAGGCAGCTCAATTTAGCGCCAGTGCAAGGGACAACAAAGGGGTGCACCGTATTTAATTAAATACAGCACATCCCTACGTTGTGAAATTGATGGAGCACAGCACTACCAATTTTGGCACAGTGTCACGCTCCATCATTTTCTGTTAAATATGGGCCATAGTGTCTAGTGAAAAGTCAGTCTTTGCATCATTGGGAGCAAATGGGGTGTTCGGACAAGCAATTGAATAAAAAATATAGCGATGCGAAAATATTGGGTGAAGAAAACCAGGATGTCAAAAATATAATTGACAGGAAAACTGTAGGTGAGAATATCTTTTTTAAGTTTTTTTTTTTTTTAATATTGTCATGGTATTGTTTTACAAAATATAGTTGTATGTAATATCATTTGTAGGTGTTATTTTGTATGCAATTCATTGTAGTGTGTTTGATAATACATGATGAATATTTTTTTTATAAGTATTTTTAGGAAGATAATTTATTAATTGTGACATTGTTGAAATTATTATTTGTAGCTGTTTCATTGTCTAAAAATAATATCACTTCTTTATTGTCTTACACGTTCCCAAAATTGGTTTAGATTTGAGTGGGAACAGTGAATGTCACCCTTTTAGTGTCAGACACTTTCCCTAAATCAGAATATATTATAGTGGGAATAGTAACTGTTACCCATTAACTGTCCAACAACTTCCTCAAATTGGTATAGATTGGACTGGGAATAGTAAATGTCACCCATTTAGTTTTCAACACTTTCTTTTAAAGCTTTACTTTGGAATGGGAACAGTAAATGTCACCTCTTTCATTTCTAACACCTTCTGCAAATTGGTTTAGATTGGAGTGGGAATGGTAACTGTCACCCTTTTGCCAGACTCCTAACGAGGAGACCCCCCATGGTGCTGGTGATCTCCCAACCAGTCCCATTACAGCTTTCTCACTGGGCTGAGCGGCGGAACCTCTGGTAAGTCCAGTTGGAAATGTGCGGTAGCACTGTTCCTGGCTCACAATTGAGCCTGAAGCAATGCTGCCACATGCCGGGTGCACCAGCACTCTTGAAATCACAAGGTAATAGTATATGTTATCCTTTTAATGTCCTACACATTCCCCAAAATTGTTTAAATTGGAGTGGAAAGATTAAATGTCACCCGTATAGTGTTCAACTTCTTCCCCCAAATTGGTTTAGATTGGAATAGGAATAGTCAGTGTGCCCTTTTAGTGTTCAACAATGTACCCAAATTGGTTTAGATTGGAATTTGAATAGAGAATAGCACCCATTTAGCAGTTAACACGAGTCAAATTGCAGTTGTATTTAGTGCAAACCGTTTATTTAATTAGTATTCTTGGTGTTGGTATTTAGAAATACAATAAAAAATGAGTTGTATGTTTATAACAAATTTTAATATTAATTGAATATATTTTATACAATTTAGACATAACACTTTTTCAGATTTTATTTGTGTTTTGAAAGCTTTTTCATGTATATTTCTACATTTTCCTATGCATACATTTAGTAAATAGAAACATTTTAAGACATGTTCATTATTATATACAATTTTAAATTATAATTGAATATTATGTTGTACATTTTTCACTTTTTTCAATCATTTAACCTTTTTTAACATTTCTTAAATTGTTCATTATGTATTAATATATATATATATATAAATATATATATATATATCTATAATATATAACATATAAATATATATGTTTATTTATTTATTTTCACAATCACATGGGTTTTTTAAATACATTTATTCAAATTTTTTTTATTATTTCCTATTCATTTCTATGGGAACTTAGGGCCTCATGCTGAGTCTAGCGGTCAGAAACGCTGACCGCTAGTCTTGCAGAGAGGAGACCTCCACGAAGCTGGCGGTCTCCCCACCAGACTAATTGCAAGGTTTTCACTGGGCTGACCAGCGGAAACCACAGTTTCTGCCAGTCAGCCCAGGGAAAACTGAGCTGGTGGCATTAGTCTTGGCAACACATGGAGCCGAGGCCATTGCCGTTGCACAGGGGGCCGACCCAGCACCATCGGAATGCACATTGTCTGCAAACAATCCACGGACCACTGCCTACTCTTCAAAAATGAAAAATGCATCCTGTTGCATTAAAAAAAAAAAAAAGATTGCTTTATTGAAAAGCAATCACAGACATGGTGGTCTGCTGAGCCCAGCAGGCCACCATCCCTGTGATTGTAGCCATTCACAATGGCTCACAAATTTGCGACCTACCTCATGAATAATAATGAGGTAGGGCCATTTGCGAGCCCTTGGAAATCGCAGTATGAAACTCCTGGAGTTTCAAACATTCCAATAGCGATTACTTAATTGCGATTGGCAAAAAATCGCAATTAGATAATTGCTATTGGATAAAATGATACATCTGGCCCTATGTTTATTATTTATAAAAAAATTATTCATTATGATGACTTAAATTTGGAACATTTTTGGAACTTTTTAGGTTACTATTTTTTTCATAATATGCTTTTGACTATTATTCCTATGCAATCTTTTTTTTGTTGTTTATAAAGATTTTGACTTCACATTGTAGCATGTCGTACATTCTCTTGGTTTGTTTGTTAAGTTTAAGTTCAATTTCGGTAACAGGTTGTTGCCTAGTGCGGATGAAAGGAATTGTGCCATCCTTCCAATGAGTTGTTTGTTTTGGCTTCCTCTGCCAAGCTGCTGTGTTAGACATTCCACCATGCTATTTGAAATTTAGGTTGGAATCTGCGCTCACAGCGATGCAGTCTGCCAACCCTAATGTCTTTGAAATAATCCATTAGGGGGTCTAGCTTATGTTTGTTTTTTTGGAAAAAGGGCTTTCTATTTGTAAACTGTAGTAGTTAACTACAGCTGTGACAGGGACATGAGCGCTATCATTTTTATTTTAAAGACAAATTGACTGATTGTAGCATGTTCTACACTTAGTAGACATTGTTGAAGATTTCTCCAAATGCTTTGATTGAAATGGTAGTAACAACCTTGTATGGCTGTGTGGGTGAACATTTTTAAACTGGTTTGAATCATGGCTTGTTCAAAATCCATGATTATTTTTTGTGATTAGTAGATGTTTGTTTTATGTTTAATGTGGTTTAAGAGTTTGTAGTAAGTGATGCTTTGTTTATTTGGTGGTAGGGCTTATATAAAAGGCATATTTGTGTTTTGATCATCACCATCCGTAGTGCATATCTGAGTGAATGCTTTTGCACACATTTTGAATACCCCATCCATCCCCCAGGTTCAGCAGTCGCTTAGGGCCTCATTATGAGTTTGTCGGGTCGACCCCTAGCCCGCCAGACCCATAGGGAGGAGACCGTTGCGAAGCTGGAGGTCTCCCCCAAGCACTACTACAATGTTTCTACCAGCTATTAGTAGGTTTCCACCAGTCAGCCCAGAGGTAGCAGTACGGAGGCATCAAACTCAGCTCCTCAGGGAGCCTAGGCCAATGTTGTTGCACAGAGGGTGCGCCCCACACCCTCGGAATTGACACTATCTGCCGTAGCAGACAGTCATTCTGAGGGTGCTGGGCAGGGAGCCCCAGCACCTCCTGTGACATGGTTGTGGGCAGTGCATGTGCCCACATGTGGCCCCCAGCACTCCCTTTCAGCCAGCCTTTTCATTACGGACAAGTTGTGATCAGCACGGCGGTGCTGAACTCAGTGCTGCCGTGGCAGACCACAACTTCAACAGCTGCCAATCCATCGGGATCCCTGATCTTTGCAGTGGCAGCGGTCTCCTGGAGATCCGACTGCAAGGGTCGTAATCTGGTGGTAGGACCACCAGGAGTACGTTTGACAGGCTCAGGACCGGCAAACTCATAATGAGGCCCTTACTTTTAGTGAGTTATTTACTGTAGAGAATATTAGGATTTGTTTATCATTGCTTAGGTTATCATATAGCAGGAAAAGATTCTCATTATGTGTTATTTTAAAATGTTCAGGTACTTCTATTTCATGGTATCTTCCAGGGGCATGAGGAATATCACTGGTGACTTTTTAAATTTGTGTTATTAAACATTTTAAAGTAGGGATAGGTAGCAGTCGGCATGTGATGTGTTTGGGGACTTTAGGAAGTATGCCTTTTAGGATTTTTAGGGTTCTTGGGAGCTAGTACTTGCAACTCTTTTATCCTGCATTACCTCCATTACTTATATTTCTTTCACATTTGAAGAGTGGTTGTGCCCTCTCACATTAATTACAACATCATCTTTTGTAGTGGCCCTCCCATAGCATGCACTAGAATAATATTCAGAAGATTATCAAGTCACATTTTCTGTTGGAGCACTTTCTTGAATGTAGGTATACCCCATGTAACTCAGTAACTGCTTTTCTTTCTGGGATGTTATATATTTAGCTCTCTCTCTGTCATTGTGTATGAAAGTAGCACAATAATATAAATAAATATGTATTTTAAAAAGTTTATGCATTTGTCATCTACATATAAAATATGCAACTGCTTCTCTGACTTATACTTTCACATAGGTTCCTTTTTAGATGTTTCCCACTGTTTTACAGCTTGTCTGTTGGAGTGCTGGAATGTGGAGCCAGTGCTTACTTTTCTGTTAGAAGGCAAAAAAGCGTTAGTTCAATTTTAAATGTTTATTTGGTGGTAGTTTGTAGAGGTTGAATTTTTAGGTTTATTTTTATTCGCTTTTTGGGATGAGTTTATATTTTTTAATAATTTCTGTATACTGACTTTGCTATATATTTTTGCTGGTTTGTCATAGGTGTTTTAATGTCCGGCGAGTTTTCTCTTTTCAAAGTCATAGGCCCTTATTACAATTTCGGCAGTCTTTCTCAAAGTATGCCGCCAATGCTGGCGGTATATCTGTCTCTCTATTGTGACTTTTCTGCTGGGCCAGCGGACTGTATCAATGTTTCCATCCGCTGGCCCAGCGGAAAAGTCACATCAACATTGCCGCCAGCTCGTAATAGAGCCGGCGGCAATGTTGATGTGTAGCAGGTGCAGTAGCAACCGTTGCGCATGAAATGCGCGATGGGGCTGTGCCTGGGGGCCCCAAGTCCCCCTTACTGCCAGCCTTTCCATGGCAGTGTTTACCGCTGTGGACAGGCTGGTGGCTGGGGATTATGACTGCCAGGCGGAAGCCTGGTGTTATAGTGGAGGGGCCAGCGGTATGACTGTGGCCATTGCGCCACAGTCATATTAGCTGGCAGAACACCGCCAGCCTGTTGGCGGTGTTACCGCCAGCTTACCGCCGGCCTCCAGGGTCGTAATGAGGCCCATAGTGTTTTCTTTTAGGAAGTACATGTAAAGAGATAGAAGTTGGAGAATGCTTCGTTAAATATTTGCTCTTTTACATTTTCAATTTTATTTACAAGTAAGTTTTATTTAAATTTAAGTTTCACTTACCTGGTTGGGTAGGTGTCAGAATTAATATATTTCTTCTCTAAGGGTCTAGTCAGAGAATCGGGCAGAGTCTCATCCTGCATCATTTGCTGTTTTTGATATATTTATTTGACAAAACAAGTGTATCTATCACATTGTTGATTTAGGACCTGATTACGAGTACATCGGTCCTAAGACTGCTGTACCAGTGGTGGAGGTCTGACCGATGCATCCTTGGAGGTCTAGATTATAAGACCGCTGCCACCACCAGGATCATGTACCCCGATGCATTGGCAGTGAAAGCCGTGGTCAAGCTCGGCGGTACCCATGTCAGCACCAGTGTGCTGATCACGACTTGCCTTTCTGCCAGCCTTTTCATGGCAGGGACACTGCCATGAAAAGGCTGGTGGAAAGGCAGAGATGGGGCCTCAGGGGGGCCCCTGCACCACCATGCCAATGTCATGGGCAGTGTAAAGACCCCCATGCAGCACAGTCGGAATACACACTTTATGTAATGGCAACAGTGTGCATTCCAAGGTACTGATGGCGCAGACAATGTGGAGGCATTGGCTTTGGTTGTCCCTTGGAGATGAAGCCAATGGCACTGCACCCTCTCCGCTGTCTGGTCTGGCGGGAAAATCATAATAAAGCATTTGGGAGACTGCTGGCTTGGCGGCATCCTCCCTACTGCCATATTGGCGGTCCAGCAGCCTGACAACCAAACTCATAATCAGGCCCTTAATTGTTTGTCAATTTTCTTGGTTAAGATTGTTCATAGTTTGATTTTCCTGGTTATTTTAGTTTGAAAGTTTGATCAGTTATTCCTTGTATGGCAAATGCTAATTTAATTATAATGTTTGATATATAGTTTCATGGTTTACATATATATAATGGAGTGCGGTGCAAATTTCCTTTGGATTGTGATTGGATTGAATAGAGCGGTCTCCCCTCCTGGCACCTGCACCAGCTGGTGAGCGCATCATGTGAAGTGACTGCATTGTGGACATATATATATGGTGGTGTGGCTGAAGGTGACGTGGCTGCTGGCAGAGAAGATGGGGTTGAGCGTGTGTCCGGCAGAGTGGGTGGGTGAGGTGATGAGCTGTTTGAGTCTAAGGTTAGCGAGGTTGTCAAACAGGGCAGTGGAGTTGCTATCATTGGTGTTCTCAAAGTGGAAGTTGAGGTCTCCGAGGAGGACGTAGTCTGTAGAACCAAAGGCTTGAGTGCTGATGACATCGGCGATGGAGTCACTGAACTGTGGTCGAGGTCCAGGAAGTCTGTAGATGAGGGTTCCTCTGAGGGTGATCTTGGGGTCAATGTGGATTTCAAAGTGCATGTGTTCGGCGGTGCTGAGGGTGTCTGCGGTGTTGGTCGAGATTCTGATGGTGTTCCTGTGGATGATGGTGATCCCTCCTCCCGGTCTGTTGGTGCGGTCTCTGCGTGTGATTTTGTAGCCGTCCGGAATGGCTATGGCGATGTCAGGTGCTGAGGATGGGTTCATCCAGGTCTCAGTCAGGAAGGTGATGTCCGGGGAGGATGAGTCAAGAAGGTCTCAGAGTTCAATGGCGTGCTTGTGGACTGAGCGGGTGTTGAGAAGGACACATCTGAGGTGGTTGCGTCCAGCTGTGGCAGGCGGGTGGTGGCTTGGGGGCTGGTGAAGCTGCAGCTCCAACAGGAGAAGGGTTTGTGGATGAGCTTTGGTGAGGCCTGGAAGCAGGTGGCTGATCTGGCGGTGTTGAGGGCATGGAGAGTGTTGGCGTCGTAGTAGCGTCGGGGGACGTGGCGGTCATGGGGGCCAGGGGTCTGGCGCGGTCCAGGCGCGGATGGGCGCAGACTGGCTTGCCGCCATTAAGAAGGGGAGGTGGGAGGAAGGAACAGCTGGGAGGCAGAAGCGGAGCGGCAATGGGCGCGCGAGGGGGGCGGGCCACAGGGGACGCAGCGGCGGGTATCATGAAGGGGGGTACAGAGAGAGCATGAAGAGCAAAACACAGCGTGAAAGGGCAAAAAACACAGACAAAGGTGAAAACAGAGAAAACAGTAAACACCAAATACTTACGGCTCACCACAGGCTACCAGGGATGAGGCACAGGTGGGAACCTGCGGGTGGAGGAGGGCCTCGAACTAGCAGCATCAGCGAGCGCGGGGAGAAGGACACAGGGGCTGTCAGGTGGAGCTGCACGGCCTGGGGAGCTTCTCCAGACCACGAACAGATCAAGGGTCGCTGTATGCAGATATGTGGTTTTCCACTGAAGCTATTGTGACTATAAGGGCAGAGAGTCGCATATGTCATGGGGCTGCATCTAATATGTCACTTTCCATGAATGTGACAGTGGTCATCCCTATCCTCCACGTTTTCCTTTGGCCCTGTTTGATTGTATGACTAATTTCAGTGGCAAGATTTCTATTAGGCCTACCAGACTCCTAAGCCTCTCAGTCCTCATCAATAGGAAATGTGCACTGTGTGGAACTCTATTTAAAGGAGCATGGTCAGGTATCAGTTGTACCATTGGGGAGCACCAGTCTTTGCCCACTACTTGCTTGGCTGTTGGCTCCAGAATAGCTGGCCTTCCTGTGTATGTGCAACACCACTATTACCTTTGGTCACAGTACATCAGAAGTCCTGATAGTAGAGCCTGCTGGCATCCAGCATCTTCCACACGCAAAGCATCTCTCTTTGTCAGGGAATTCTGAGGACACAGTGTTGTGGCCTCTGGCTCAGTACTCTGCTCACAGTTGTTGCAGTGGCATTTATCAGTCGGGGGGTCTAGCATCTTCAGTGAACATACTAATTTGAGGGCCAGTGATCCCTGGTGCACCCACAAGGGTAGTGTCATTCTGCTGATGAGTGTCCACTGCATCACTTTGCCATACACCGGACCACCTAATATCTGTGGGCTCCCGTCCTGGCAGTATTCACCATGGATTCATGGATAATACCCCAGGGGTGTTTAAATTGTGTCAGGATGCCAGGCTTGCTAAAAGTTTCAGCTTGAGTTGACCATCTTATGCACAGCCAAGATCTTTCTAGCCTTATGTCTTTTTAACTTTTCCAAAGCTGGGGGCTTGTAAATACACTGCAACCCCTTTCAATTAGAGGTTAAAGGTAGCTGGTATGGATCAGCAGATGTATGTAGTAAGCACACAGGCCAATGGTAAGGAACACAATATAATAAATTACTGTTCCTGTCATGTCTCCATGCAGAAAGCATGAACAGCTCCCCCAGGCCACAACATAGACGCCAATGTTGGTACTGATCACGTTGTTGAGACTTGAGTTCTGTGACATGGTAACTGCTCAAGTGCCTTGACAGACGATGTGTGCTCCATGACTTTTTCACAGATCATTTCATATGTATTGCTGAATGCACAAGTTAATGCTAACATACCCAATGTAGCGACATATGTTTCTACTATCTTGCCCAGAGCTTAGTATCTGTAATGAAAATTGTGATATTTTATTAAGCTAATGATGCCAGTATCAAAATATCCCAAAGCAACGAAACAGTTATAAAGCTGGGCTGGCTTGTGCTGGCCACTATACTGTGTTCCATTATTGACCTCCAGGTGCATATTACAACTGCTGATACAATACCCCTATTGTTCCCTCTGTGCACCAGGAACATTTAGGAAAGTAGCAGGAATCGCCACTGAGTTCATTATCTGAGCATATAATGGAGATTCAGTTGATGTGCAGGAGAACTTGCAGTTAGTATATATAAGGGTCTTGGAGATGAATAAATGGTGAGAAAGAGATAGAGACTGCTGGAGAAAAAACCTTAAGCAAATGGTGGCAATTTGCCAGAATTCCAGCAGGTGGTGAAGCTGTACTGTAAATACGTATAGCCTTGAGAGCACAATGCTCAAGTAGCATGGATGAGATGTCCTTTCACAAGATCCATCCTCAAGGCTTGGATGAGTAAGGCAGGAGGTGTCTCTAAAAATGAGAAGAGGCCCCCGCATATGGCTGTGGAGCATTACAGAAATAGGAAGAGACAGCCTCAGGATAGGGATATCAGTCAATGAATGGAAGGGCAGCCTCAGCCAAACCGCACAGGAGCACGGGAACAGAGGCACTAGCAAGCACTACCCAAGTCTGTGGGGGGAGTCTGGATGGCAGGGGCAGCTTGACGGATAGGCCAGAGTGGACAAGGAAAGGTGCAGCAGACAGTATCCTGTCCTCGTCATCAGAAAGGCCTATAGTAGTGACACAGGTCAAATGTAAGAAGCACAATGGAATTTATTATTGTTCCTGTCATAACTCCACACAGTGCCAAACCCCTGAACATTCTAAACCGATTGTGAGGCACTTGCACACCCAGACACAGGTGGTAGAAGGGGCAGAGCAAAGGGGGAAAGACCACAAGGAAATCAATATAACTTGTAATGTTAATATATTATAAAACCAAAACATATTGATCAGTGGTATATCAAGTCAACACTACATTATGGCACACAGCGTAAAGATGAGAAGAAGAGTTGATTGGCATACATTACCTAACACTTCCAAGCCACTGGGAATAACCCAGGGAACTTTGTCCAATATTTTGTAGCCTATAGTACTCGGATCAATCCAACCATTACCCAAAACGAGTAGTCTGATGCTATCCTTTACACCGCTGTCCAGAAAACAAGGCAGCCACAAATTAACTTTGGACCCTTTCACTCATCAGTAAGGTGTCACTGACAGATATGGTTACACTGATATATGGGTCACTTCAGAATATACGCACTTGACTTAGAAACCTTCAACAAAGGTGTTACATTTTGCTCCCTGACCAACCTGTCATTACCCGCATCCCTCCAGATTTTCCGTGGTAAATTCTGTCCACACAAACCTGCCGAATGTTGGCAATATAAAACATGGGAAGAATTCTGATACATGCTGAATTTGGTGTGAACAAGTGCCAAAATGTATATCTAATTGCTCATTTTCAGTAGGAAATGTCAGAATTGGATGTATTTTCAACACATGATAAATATCATGTAGTCTGTTCAAACTGGGTGGAGCAAATAGCTCACTACCTTGTAATAGAGTCACGGTACAGTCTCATTTAATGTTATTAATATCACTAAAGTTCTGCATCCAATCTTGTAATTAGATTCAAATGCCAAGGTATCTATTTTTCTTCCTATTATCGATTAATAAACTTCAACAATGCACAAATAAATGCATTTTGGTAGAAGAATAGCTGCGCTCTACTCAGCAGATATAAACTGTGCACTGGGTCTTTTAGCAGGAATACTGTTTACCATGATAAGAATGGAAAAAACCAACACACTTGTCTGAAGCCGTGCATAATTGTGCTGCCAAACTGCTGATTTCTATAATGATACGGAAGGAAATGTTTGAGACTTTGATCTGTATTTTAGCGAGTGCTTAACAAGAATGTTTCTGCTGTTTTTCTGGTATGAAAGTGAATGAGAATAAATAACTTGGTTTGTTGTTTTTTCTTTGTTCATGGCCGAATGCGCAGAGTTTAAAACTGATAAACCCTAGATCAAAAGATTTCATGTGAGAGGGCCCTTTATCTGCATAATGGTAGTGATACACTAGCCACTGTTATGAAAAGCTCACTTCCGCACATATAGTTGACAGATACATGCCCACAGGTTAATGTATTAAAGGAATCACCCATGAATGATATCTCCCGATGGCATCATCAGAAAACGCAACATTCCAGAATGTTTTTTGTTGGTAGGTGGTAGAGATGCAGTTCTGGGTAAAGAGAACTGTGGGCCATATTTATAGGCACCTAGCACCACAGGAGTGTCACTTTTTGTGACGCTCCTGTGGCGCTAAGCACTGCGCGTATTTCCAAGGTGGCGTTACGCCACTTTTTGTGGCTTAACGCCACCTTGAAAATATGGCCCTTTCTCACGCAACACTGTGCGTGGAAGGGACGTGCAATGGGTGTTGCTGTGGGCATGCCACAGCAACATCCATTGAATATTGAAGCTGCCTCAGATTTATGAAATTTCGTAAGCCTGAGGCATCACCAAAATCTAACCCCATCCCCAGGGGTGGTGTTAGCAGGGTGCAACGAGGAGGAATACTTTTATTCCTCCTCGTTTTTTGCTTTTTCTATGCATGCTGCATCCTGCAGCACGCATAGAAAGAGCAAAATGACAGAAATTATTGTTTCTGTGCCAGGTGTCCCTTCCTGCACATAAACAATCATTTGAACATGACGCTTTGGCACTTCTGTGTGTGCTGCATTCCGCGGCACACACAGAAGTGCCAAATTAACATTAGTGATTGTTGAAGGGACAACTTCCCACACATAAACGATCACACCCCTCAACGCAGACATCCTTGCACGATGGTGCGGGGATGCCTGCGTTGGCAGCTAAATTTAGTGCCAATGCAGGGGGAATCGCAGGGGTGCGCCGTATTCAGTTAAATACTGTGTATCCCTGCGTTTCTAAAGTGGTGGGGGTCTAAGATGTTTGCAATGGAGATGCATGTTGTATCAGACTACACATGAAAACAATAAAAAAAGAATAAAGATAATGATTTCATCCCAATAAAAATACTCAGCTTGCAGAAGTGCACTGTTACTTTAGTATCTAGATGTACATGTGTAAGCAGGGACAGTGAGAGCGTTAGCAGCACTTCAGGTAAACTGGAACTTTGTCTTCTGGAGCCCTTCCAGTGTGCTACAAAAAGGCAGATTATTGACTTCTCACAGTAATTCAGACCACCAACCTTGAGGGAATGAATAGCTAACCGCTTCTAGATTTAGCCACCAAATCTTCTAGTAAGAACTATAGGTGGGCGAAGAATTCTGCTCTGCCGGTGGATTTCACTGAGTTTTCCCCACTCCACGCGGAGTTCCCAAAAACTCTGTGAAGTGGCGATGAGGTGAGTTTTTTCTCTTGCTCGCCAACGTTCGGTTGGCATGTGTGAGTGAGAGAAATTGCTAAGTTGGCGAGCAAGATTTCTGAATGTGAACAGTCAGGGTAGGCCGCGACCGCTCGCAATGAGAAAGCTGCTGCTTGATTAAAGAATCTACTCGAGTGACAGAAAGAAGTTAGCATCCTCTGGCGCTCCGTGTGATGCCGTTTATGCAGGGTTTTTTTGCACAGGAGAATCTCCTGACACTGAAAATCAGCACAAACAGCGTGTTTTCTCCAAACTCCGTCACTCACAGAATTCCACATAGCAAGGCAGAGTTTTTTCTGCACTTCGGAGAGTTCTTCGTAACAGAACTCCGCAGACTCTGCCCAGGCCTAGAAAGAACTTTATTGTGTTTTGAAGCATGCTTTGTCTACCAGGAACTGCTCCTTCATCATTATTCAGTAGCAACTGGCCTTTACTAATTCCAGCGCTTCCATGTCTATTGCACAGAATCACTTGCTGTTATATATGAAGGTGTTCACCCAGCTAGCAACCAATAAGACACCACGAAAAACAATGAAGAAAACCACAAAACATGGCATAAACATGAATAATATTAAAACACAAAACAGAAATTAAAAAACATGAAAACAGAAAAAACATGTCAAATATACTCTTCTATGTTGCAATTATGTCTTTCCAGTTGAAAGATTTCTATGGAATACCAGATACCTTAACACTGCCATTAATCCCAAAATTAATATTGCTTCTTTCTTAATGACCGGTGTTAAAAATAGGGTCTCTATTTGACAGAGGTATAGACCTTTGTCCAAATAGGGATCACAATCCTAGCCAGGGTAAGTCATACACAATCCAAATTATCATGTGCACACCCTCTGGTAGCTTGGCACTGAGCAGTCAGGCTTAACTTAGAAGGCAATGGTTAAAGTATGTGTGCAATAAATCATGCATTAACACAATGGGAACACCACCTGAGGGGCCTGTGGTCTATCTGAACTCGGAAGTGAGTCCCAAACAGGTATGGTCCCAGCTTCTTCAGTGCCCAGACGACAGCAAATGCTTCTCTTTCAATACCACTCCTCCTCTGTTCCTGGGATAATAGTCTTCTGTTACTAAAGACTACTGGTTGGTCTAGACCCTCCTCAGCTGTGATAGGACCACCCCTATACCATGCTCTGAAGCATCGGTCTGCACGATTAATTCTTTGGAGTAGTCAGGTTCCTTGAGCATGGGTGCCGTACACATGGCTTCCTTCAGAGAGCCAAAGGCTTTCTGACAAGCCTTTGTCCAATTCACCAACCTAGGTTGCTTCTTGGATGTGAGTTCTGTTGAGAGGGCCACTATGGAGACATAACCCTTAACAAATCTTCTGTAGTATCTGGTGAGACCTAGGAAGGCCCTCACCTTTGTCTGGGTTCTAGGTGGTTGCCAGGCCTTGATAGTTTTAATCTTGGCCTGGAGGGGCTGCGCCTTGCCACCACCTACTAGGTGACCCAAGTACACCACTGAACCCTGTCCAATCTGGCATTTACTGGCTGTGATGGTCAGGCATGCCTGTTGCGGGGCCTGAAGCACCTCTTTGAGATGGAGCAGGTGTTCTTCCCAGCTGGAACTTCCCAGCTGGAACTTGTCTAGATACAGTGCATAGAAGACATCCCTGCCAGCTAGGACCCTGTTAACCAGCCGTTGAAAGGTAACAAGGCATTTTTCAGTCCAAAGGGCATGACCTGGAACTGGTAATGACTCTAGAAAAAGCTGATCTCTCTTTTGCCCTTCAGTCAAGGCGATCTGCCAGTGCCCTGATGTGAGGTCAAAGGTACTAAGGAACTTGGCAGCACCTAGCCTGTCTACGAGCTCATCAGCTCGGGGGATGGGGTGAGTATCTGTCTTTGTGACAGAGGCGAGACCCCACAGAACCTAAGCTCTGGCTTGGCACCGGGATCAGCAACCTTGGGAACCAACACCACTGGACTGGACCAGGGACTGCTGGACTTGTCTATAACCCCAAGAGCCAGCATCTTGGCAACTTCCTCCTTGATGTTGGACCTCCCCTTATCTGGCACTCTGTAAATTGTAATCTTTACAGGGGGACTGTCTCCTGTGTCAATGTCATGGACACACAAGTGTGTGAGTCCAGGAGTGAGGGAAAACAGGGAAGAGAACTGCTCTGATAACTCGTAGCAGTCCCCTCTCTGATCTAGGGTCAGGGAGTCAGAGAGATTGACACCCTTCACTGACCCATCACCTTCTTCGGCAGAGAGGAGGTCAGGGAGAGGCTCACTCTCCTCTTCCATTCCCTCATCTGTCACCAGAAGCATGCTGACTTCAGACCTCTCAAAATGAGGCTTCAGTCTGTTTTGATGGAGCACCCTTCAGGGGGTTTCTAGGGGACTTGAGGTCCACTAAGTAAATGGCCTCTCCCTTCCGCTCATTTATCTTGAATGGGCCAGTCTAGCGGTCCTGGAGAGCTCTAGGCTCTACTGGCTCAATTACCCATACTGTGTCTCCAGGTGAGAATTCTACCAGGGTGGGATTCTGGTCATACCATTGCTTCATCAACTCTTGACTGGCCTCGAGGTTGCTCTTGGCTTGCTTCCAGAAGCGCTGCATCTGGTTACGGAGGGCCAGCATGTAACTGACCACATCCTATGGGGGTTTCCTGGGAGCTTTCTCCCACTTCTCTTTTACTATGCTTAGGAGTCCTCTGAAAGGGTACCCATAGAGAAGTTCAAAGGGGCTGAACCCGACCCCTTTCTGGGGCACCTCCCTATAAGCAAAGAGAAGGCATGGCAAGAGGACATCTCACTTATGCCTCATGGCCTCAGGCAGGCCTGTGATCATGCCTTTTAGGATCTTGTTGAACCTTTCCACAAGCCCATTGGATTGAGGATGGTAAGGGGTGGTGAACCGGTGGGACACGCCACACGTATCCCAGATGGACTTCATGTATGCAGACATGAAGTTTGTGCCTCTGTCAGACACAACCTGCTTTGGGAATCCCACACGGGTAAATATTCCCATCAGAGCTCTGTTTACCACCGGTGTAGTCACTGTCCTTAGAGGGATAGCCTCTGGGTACCGAGTGGCATGGTCCACCAAAACCGTGATAAACCTGTTGCCTAGGGCAGTTTTGGGGTCCAAGGAGCCAATGACGTCAATGCCCACCCTTTCAAAGTGGGTGCCAATGACAGGGAGTGGGATCAGAGGGGACTTGAGCCTTTTCCCTGTCTTCCCACTAGCCTGGCAGGATAGGCAGGACCTACAGAAAACATCTGAGGCTACCCGCATTCGGGGCCAATAAAAGTCGGTGACCAGGCTCCAGACGTCCTTGGCTCCCTTCCCGGGCAGCCATGGACCGTGTGGTCATGCAGACCCATTCTGGCAAACTTAACATCTCCAGGTGAGACCTGAGTTCCACCACCTTCCAGGTAGTATGCTCAAGGTTGTTGCCTAACAGACACTTTACAGGCATGGCAGGACTCACAGACACTTTTAGAGTACCAGAGACCCCCCTGACTCAAAGGGAATGAGAGCCACCGGTAGGGACTCTCACGATTGTCAGCGACTATGACCTGGTGGAATGTATTGGGGATGACCTGTTCTGCTGACACCAGCTGACGCCTGACAGTGGTCATGTTGGATCTTGTGTCACACAGAGCCTCCACTCTTTGTCCATTAATGGTGACTCACTGCCTATACTTGGAAGTATTGGCAGGCATGTGGGCTTTTGGCACCTTTTCTCATCTGCCAGGGACACTAGGGTTACCTATATCTGTTCCCCAAAACTATCTAGGACTACCTCCTCCACAAGCGCTACACTAGCCAAACAAGGGGCCTGCCCTCCAGTGAGGGGCTGTGCCCCCATTGGACACTGGAAGTCGCCCTTGTAGTGACCAAACTTGGTGCACTCTAAACATTTGGGTACAAACTTTCCTTTCTTTTTTTATCAAAGAACCCTGGCCTCTTTTCAGAATCATGTTTACCAGCACCCCCATGGGAATTGTTTTAGGGGCCTTTTGATAAATCCTTATTTTTATGTTTTTCTCCCCCTTTTTCTTTTGATGGAACCCTGACCACCTTTGTGGGTGTCCCCCAGATACCTTTCTGAACACTCTCGTGCTAACCTAGAGATCCGTCTCCTCAGCAAGCTTCCTAGGGTCAGTCAGCTTACTGTCAACTAGGTGCTGGCACAACTCTGTAAAGAAAACCCTGAGTATATGCTCTATCAGGATCAAATTATACAACCTCACATAGCCATCTACTTTACTGCCCCCCACCCATCCATTCAGTGCCTTATTGGACAAATCAAAAAAGTCTATCCAAGTTTGTGTGGAGAGCTTGGTGCTGTCCCTGAACTTCTGACGGTACTTCTCAGGGGTCCGCCCAAACTTGGCAAGCAAAGTGGTTTTCCTGGGTGAGTATGTGTTCTGATCCTTTGGATCTAATGTGAGAAGTGTGTCCCTCCCAACAATTGGTACATATCCCCACAAGCCTGCCCCCATTCCTCTTCAGGAACCCCATGAGCCCTAAGTGCAACTTCATAAGCTGCCAACCACTTATCAATATCATCTCCCACCACATAACTTGGCACCACATTTTTGGGTAAACAAACCATCTTGTCCCCAGCAGGTCCTGCATGTATGCTGCCACCATCATTGCTGGACTCAGACTGCCTTGATATCCAGCTCTTTGAGACTCAGTTCATGAGCCAACAGAAGAATATTCTCAGCCAAAGCCCTTTTAGCCTCAGCTTGTATGGCTTCTGCTTCTCTCTCTGCTTTCTTTTCCTCTAGCCTTAATCTTGCCAATTGCAGTTTGAATTTTCTCTCCTCCCTCCTTTCCTCTGCAGTCAGGCCATGGTTGGGGACTCTGCTCTCTGGTTTACCAGGGGACGTAATTCCAGGGGTAACATCCCCCACTGATGGTGGCAAATCCTCTGACGGGCCATCCTCTGGCTCCTCAATCTCAGCATTCTCTTGTGAACAGGCTTCTGCCCAGGCCCTCAGCACCTTTTGGTACTCCTTCTTCTTGGAGGCACCCCGGGTAGGTACTCCCATCCCCTTGCAGAACCCTTTCAGCTAGCTGACAGTGTATGTCTCCAGCTTGGCTAGGTCAAACCCTCCAGCTCCTGCTTGAGACCCAGCCAAAGACATGTTGTATGAAGATTTGATTACACTGGCAAGCAGAAAAACAAAATTGCAGAAAAAGAGAAAAACTTAAGTTGGCCTTCAACTGTGGGTAAGTAGTGTACACATACCTATTGGACCAACACAGAAAGACACCACACAGGTATAGAAAAAATATAAGATATTTATCTGATTAAATTAAGGTCAAAACAATCAAGATTTGATAATCACAAACTGAAATATCACTTTTGTAATGATAAGTAGAGTCTTTAGCTCTTAAAAGAAACCATTGTCTCTTGCAAGCACAAAGTACCTGGTTTGCGTCAAATTACATGTATGAGTACCACAGAGGAGGAGGTGCGTGGAAAAAGGTAGGTGTGCGTCGGTTATCAGGGCGTGCACAGACAATGCATCTATTTTTTCCCACACGGCAAGGGCTTTGCTTTGATTTCTGGTACGCAGGCTTGAATCCTCTTTGCGATGCGAGGTCTTTTGACGCCCAGGGATGATGTGTGGAAATCCTGGGTGTGTGGGTCAAAGTCACAGCTGTTGCGTTGATCCGGCGGGTGATGCAGCGGAATTTCTCCTGCACGGCTGACAGTGCGTCGATCCCTCTCACAGGAAGTCCAGGTGCATTGTTCTTCCTCAATGATGCGTCGATCCAGAGGGCTGTGCGTCGAAGTTCTGGTCACATTATTGGTGCTGCGTCGATCTCCAGTCCGGGAACCGGGCTGCGTCGTTCCGGTCCGACGATGCAGTGATTTTCTCAGGGCAGGTCACTGTCCTTTGCAATGTAAGTGTCAGGCCCTCTACCCTTCAAGTCCAGGAAGACCTATTCAGTAAGCAGATGTGTGCAGGTGTGACTGAGCATCCTGTGCTTGTGGTTGCCTGGGTGAAATGCACAAGGGAGCTGTCAACCAGCCCAGCTCAGACTGGATTAGAAACAGGCTATAAGGCACAGAAGGATATAAGTGCAGAGAAATGCTCACTTTCCAAAAGTAGCATTTCGAAAATAATACTCTAAAATCCAACCTCACCAGTCAGCTGGATTTTGTAATACCATTCTGGCCATACTAAATATGACCGGTTTAACCCTTTCTAATCAGAATCTACGACTCAAACAGTTTATGAGGGTAGCCTTAATGTTAGCCTATGGAAGGAGCAGGTCTCACAGCAGTGGGAAAAGAATTTAGGAGTTTTCCACTACCAGGACATATAAACACACAGATATATGTCCTGCCTTTTACCCACACAGCACCCTGCCCTCTGGGTTACCTAGGGCCTACCTTAGGGGTGACTTATATGTAGAAAAAAGGGAGTTTAAGGCTTGTCAAGCACTTTTAAATGCCAAGCCAAAGTGGCAGTGAAACTGTGCACCCAGGCCTTGCAATGGCAGGCCTGAGAAATGGTTAAGGGGCTGTTTATGTTTGTGGCACAATCAGTGCTGCAGACCCACTAGTATCATTTAATTTACAGGTCCTGGGCACATGCAGTGCACTACTGGGGACTTACAAATACATTAATTATACCATTTGGGTATGAGCCAAGGTCACCATGTTTTAAGGGAGAGAGTATATGCACTTTAGCACTGGTCAGCAGTGGTAAAGTGCACAGAGTCCTAAAACCAGAAAAAACAGTGTCAAAAAGTGGAGGGAGGCAGGCAGGCAAAAAGTTGGGGGTGACCACCCTAAGGCTGTCTGGTCTAACAACCGGAAAAACATGTTATAAGTCAAATATGCTCCTATTAATTTCATTTCTGCCCCACTCACAACTGCATAACACCAGATCATCAATCAAATGTTGCTTGGCAACTATAAAGTTTGAAGAAGAATATAAACCTCTGGCTGCAGCACGCTCCCCTTTCTCCAGTGAAACAAAAAAATAGAATTTGTCGATGTCTTGTGAATGAAGAAAGATCCTCCACTTGGAAGCATATGGAGTGCAGAGAGAGAGAGAGCGAGCGAGGTCCAAGGCTACTTATTAGATCACAGGACAAGTGGCTGTAAAGCAAAACTCCACAACATATTAGCAATTTAATGGACAGTCAGTCAAAACTTAAGTGATTAGAGTGTGCTGATGGTTGCAGGTGGTGGGCATCGGATATAATGTTTGGGTACCAGGACTTTTTTCGCTATCAAACTTTGACCCAGAAAAAGATAGAAAAATGCAGAAAAGACAGAAAGAAGGTGAAAGCAAATGATAGGTATTCGGCAAACATGGCATTTGGCAGTGCCAGTGGCAGCCTTTCAAAAACCTGGGGCTCCTGCCCATATTTTATGTATTTATGCTTTTTATAATAGCACTGCAGAACTCCAGGAAACAGCAACTGACCACACCACCAATTATGAGGGTTATTGTGTGGGATGGCTGATGTCTGCACGTACTATGGCGATGATGTAAAGGAAAATATTGGACGCACCGGTTTAGCTTAAGTCCTGAATTCTCCATGTTATATCAAAAACAGAAGTTCATCCTATTTACACATTCAGACATGAACATTTGAAGCTGTGCAGTTGCTACAGCTAACTTTATGCTTCATATTTATTTGTGTTACACCCTATTGTAGGTCCTCTATTTATTCTGTGTATGGTTGCATGTTAAAAGGTTTTGTCTCCTTTGCTATGGCCATCATGCTTGCTCTACTTTCCCAAAGTTCAGAATAACATCTAACTTACAGACAGCTTTCATTAGCCAGCTGTCAAACTTTTTGCCTGCCTCCCTCCATTTTTCTGATCTCATTTTTGCTGGTTTTAGGACGCAGCACACTTTATCACTGCTGACCAATGCTAAAGTGCTTGTGCTCTCTCCCCCAAAATTGTAACATTGGCTCATACTCAATTGGCATATTTAATTTGCCTAGGAGTCCCTGGTTAAGTGCACTAGATGACCCCAGGGCCTGTATATTAAATGCTACCTGTGGGTCTACAGCACTGAGTTTGCCATCCACACAAGTACCCCCTTATCCATGTCTCAAGTCTGCCATTCTAGGCCTGTGTGTGAGGTTTCACTGCCACTTTGACTTGGCATTTAAAACTACTTTCCAAGCTTTAAAGTCCCCTTTTCTTTCATATAAGTCAACCCTAAGGTAGGCCCCAGGTGACCCATAGGGCAAGGTGCTATGTAAGTAAAAGGCAGGACATAGAGTTATAAGTTTTACATGTCCTGTTAGTGAAAAACTCCCAAAGTTGTTTTTGACTGCTCTGAAGCCTGCTCCTCTCATAGGGCAGCATTAGAGATCCCCTTATATGTTTTTAAGTGGTAATTTCTGGTCTGAGAGGACTTGTCATATTTGGTGTGGTTGGAATGGCAGTAAGAAATCCTACTTACTGGTGAAGTTGGATTTTACAATACTATTTCAAAAATGCCACTTTTAGAACATAGGCATTTCTCTGCACTTACTGCCATCTGTGCCTTACAGCGTGTCTCCAATCTATGTCTGGTCTGTGCGGGTTGACAGCTCCCCTTGTGCATTCCACCCAGACAGCCATAAACACAGGACACTTAGCTGCATCTGCATTCATCTGCATGCAGATGGGTTACTCTGGGTACGAAGGGTGGAGGGGCTCTCTCTTACACTTCAAGGGCCAAGGTCCTCCACTCACACAAAGGACTGATAATCCCCCACAGAGCTCCTCGCATGCAGGACTGGATTGAAAGGGGAACTTGTTTACTTCAAAACCACTCTTTGAAGTTTCCTCCACTTCAAAGATACTTATATTTTCTGGGTCTTCCAGGTACAGAGATTTTACTGATTAAATTTATGATTAATAATGTGTTGATCTTGATGAACTAATGTGTGATTTATGAATGAATGCTAACAAAACAGATGACTTTTGTCAATGGCCACCATAATCCATTTTGTTTTCTACTTACGCTAACCGTAGCTAACTTTGCAGTTGCTTTTCATTGCTCAAAGCTTACTCAAAAAGAGTGTGTTTCATAGTTTATAGACGTGTAAATAGCTTCCCCTAGTGGAGTTTTGTGTTATACCTTACAAGATCAGATTTATTAGGTCAGAGTTTAACTGTCCTATTGTTTAGAAAATGTCCCTAACGTGTGGTTTCTTCCTCGAGGATGGAAGTAGATGCAACATTGTTAGACGTTTCCTCCTGAACCTGAGATTCTGACAAGTTTGAACAATGGAGCCACAGACGAGACGGAAGAGAAGAAATTGTTATAATTGTGTTTAGTTACTGATGTCGTCAATGAACTTTTAGTTATCTAACAGTGGTTTTATTGGTTGAATGTGCAACACCCCATGCACTGACCAATCATGAGCTTTGTAAAGATTAATATAACATTCTGTCACTTATTCTTTGACCAGACCTTACGAGATTTTCCAGAGACGTTCCAGTGGTATTTCCAGAGTTAGAATTAATGGGGAGTTTTTCAGTCATGTAGACTTGGGGGATTTATAGATCGTTTCCACTGATGGTGTCCCCTTGCTGAAGTGAATCCTCTTGTTATTCATAGATCTTATGGATAATGTATAAATAGTGAATTGCTATATGTGTCTTTCGTTTTACAGGTACCAGCAGCAACGTGTGAATTAATTGCTACATAATAATGATATTATTTTTGTTATAACCCGAGTTAGTATGTTTTTTTCAAAATTTGTGTTTCTAAAACTTGTACATGAAGCCCAACAAGTTAATGCTAATTAGTGGTTAGTGAGGGAGTTTATCTTTACATGCTCATGATTCATATTGATGTTCTTTGACCTATTGCTTCAATGTATATTATTTCACTGGCGCAGATTCTGGTGCTATTAAGTTGTGTTATAACTCTTGAAATAATGTGTTTACTTGCTTTGATTAAACTTAGATATATAATGCATTCAAACCAGCCATTAATGATTCTTTATATGTTTCATTTGTGTTTGAGAATTATTTTCGTGACTTTAGCATTGTTAATATAGGGAAATAAATTTTACAACTCTTCTTAATAAACTGGTATGGACATTGCAGTGAAATTAAATTGCCAATTTCTCATTTATTGATGCTTATTTTGATGATTATGGCATGCATTATTGACATCCTCTATAATCAATCTTGTGTCGGTCCTTCGGCATAAGGCCTGAGATCCACTATTTTGGTTTGAAATAATAGCTAGGTTTCCTTGGTGCTGCAACAGTTTTTGGTAGCAGAGGATGGTTACGTCATTACTACATGATGTCATGGTGATATCATCATTTTGTGAAAGAATTTTCTTGAAATTGTTTTTACTCATTTTTCTGAAATGTTTTACAGATCTGAGAAAATGAGTTGCTAATTGCCCTGAGTGACTTTCCCCAG
Source organism: Pleurodeles waltl (assembly GCF_031143425.1). Lineage (NCBI taxonomy): Eukaryota > Metazoa > Chordata > Amphibia > Caudata > Salamandridae > Pleurodeles > Pleurodeles waltl. The sequence continues at coordinate 914,938,814 of NC_090444.1, read as the reverse complement.
TCTTTGGAGATGCTCTAGGTTGATGGGTATGTTCTTAGTGGGGTTTGATTGAATCGAGTGAGTTCAGATTATTTTGTGCTTGCACAGCTTGAGCTAATTTGCAGATGATTGAGGTGTTCATGAGTCTAGAAAGAGTGGGCATACTCTAATAGAGTTTAGAAAAAGTGGGCGTACTCCAATAGGTATGAGACCAGGGAAGCGGCATTCTTCTTTTGAGTGTGGCGCTTAATGTAGAAAAATTGTCCACATGGTTGTTGATGACAGACCTAATGAGAGAGGTCCAAGACTCCGAAGTATATTGACAAGTGTAGTGAGAAACTTGGTACAAGTGTAGGGAGACACTTGGTATATGTTGTAATTTGTCTGTTTAGTACACCGATCCGGCGTCTTTAGTAAATCAAGTTTGAGATAATTTGTGAGGTTGAAATTATAACTGGGATTTGGTGAGTACTTAGGGGTCATTCTAACCCTGGCGGTCGGCGACCGCCAGGGCTAAAATGACGGAAGCACCGCCAACAGGCTGGCGGTGCTTCATTGGCCTTTCTGACCGTGGCGGTAAAGCCGCGGTCAGAAAAGGGCAACTGGCGGTTTCCCGCCGGTTTACCCCTGGCCCAGGGAATCCTCCATGGCGGCGCTGCTTGCAGCGCCGTCATGGGGCCCCACGACACCCCTTACCGCCATCCTGTTCCTGGCGGTTTTCACCGACAGGAACAGGATGGCAGTAACGGGTGTCGTGGGGCCCCTGGGGGCCCCTGCAGTGCCCATGCCACTGGCATGAACACTGCAGGGGCCCCCTAACAGGGCCCCACTAAGATTTTCAGTGTCTGCAAAGCAGAAACTGAAAATCGCGACGGGTGCCAGTGCACCCGTCGCACCCCTTCGACTCCGCCGGCTCCATTCGGAGCCGGCATCCTCGTAGAAGGGGGTTTCCCGCTGGGCCGGCGGTCGGCCTTCTGGCGGTCGCCCGACGGCCCAGCGGGAAAGCCAGAATGGCCGCCGGGGTCTTTTGACCGCAGTGCGGTCTTTCGGCGGTTCCCGCTTGAATGTAGGAATGACCCCCTTAGTCCCATATTTATACTTTTTGACGCAAACCAGCGCCGGCGCTGGTTTGCATCAAAAAATTTACCGCCGGCTAAAGCCATTCTAATGCACCAGACGGGCGCGTTATTTATGGATTGACGTTAGCCGGTGCTGCGGGCTGGTCAGAGTAAAAAAACATTACTCTAATCAGGCAGCGCCGGCATAGGGGAAAATGGGGTTGTGCGTCAAAAAATGGTGCAAGTCAGGTTAGAGTAAAAAATCATGGCTCTAACCGGACTTGCGCCATTTTTCGACGCACAACCCCCATGGAAATGACTCCTGTTTTAGGAAAGTCAGGAGTCATGTCCCCCTGCCCAATGGCCATGCCCAGGGGACTTCTGTCCCCTGGGCATGGCCATTGGGCACAGTGGCATGTTGAGGGGCCCATGAGCCCACAGGTCCCTTAACGCCTGCCCTCACCCAGGCATTAAAAAACAGCGCACAGCAGGCTGGGCGCCATTTTTTAAGGCCCGCCCCCTCCTGTGCGTCAAAATGACACAGGAGTATAAATAAGGTGCACAGGCATTAAAGTAATTTTTTGGACGGGAATGCCTACCTTGCATGTCATTAACACAAGGCAGTTTCCCGCATCCAGAAAATGACTCACACAGAGGAATTTTGATGTTTGTGGGGTTGGGCATCATAGTATAAATATGGTGCAGGGTATTGAAGCAAATGTGTTACCCTGCCTGTAGTAAATAGACAAACTTATTTTCTTATTTTTGGTTTAAGGCTTTGCTCGCGAATTAATATTGCATTGGTTTGGTGTGTTAGTTGTGTGACAGTCAAGCCAAAAGACTTTGGCCCTCATTACAACCCTGGCGGATGGGGGAGAAGTGGCGGTAATACCGCCAACAGGCCAGCGGATTTTTTTTTTTAATTATGACCATGGCGGTTACCGCCATGGTCATCCGCCACTTCTCCACTCTGACCGCCAGGGCGGTGACGACCGCTGGGCTGGAGACTTCGGTCACCAGACCGCCGGCGGTATCACGACCCTGCATACTGCCATGGATTTCGGGTGGTTTGGAACCGCCATGAAATCCATGGTGGTAGGCACTATCAGTGCCAGAGAATTCCTTCCCTGGCACTGATTGGGGTCCCAGTCACCAGAACAACCCCAAACCGAATCATGGGACGTGATTCGGTAGGCGGTGTTCTGGTGACGGGTGGTGAAGGTGGAGCAACCTCCACTTCCCTGCCGACCGCCAGTATGGCTGCTGGCGGCTCTCCGTCCTAAAAAGGACGGAGGGCTACCAGCAGTCATTACACGCTGTGCAGAAAACCGCCTGCACTGGCGGTCTTCAGCACAGCGGTTCCTCGTCGGTCTTTGAAAAAAGACCGCTGAGGTCGTAATGAAGGCCTTTGTCAGCATCTCAGCAGTCGCCCTGAGAGGGTGTGTGTGTATTAGTGTGACGTAAGTTGTGCCGTGCTGGGATAGGTTGGTTAGTTAGATGGGTCGCGTACGGATCCGTCTATCTGTCCGACACTTGTGTAGTGTGATTGGAAGGCAGGAGCGTCAGAGAGGATTGTGGGATTATAATCACTCTTTCTGATTGGTTATTTTTGAGCCAAGTTTGTTGTTTTGTTCTATTTGAAGTACATTTTGTGAACCACTTCTTGATTAAATTGTTTCTGAACAGATTTTGTTGAAAATGAAGTTTCTTAAAGCTTTAAGAAGTGCCTTTAAAGGTGATGAGTATATTCCGGCAAGAGAGGGAGAACTTTGTCCACCAAAAAATACTCCAGCATATATTGTGATTGAGGAGAGTGGTACAGGAGCATGCCTCTTGTTGAAACACTGGGTTAAGATCACAAAGAAAGAAGGTTGTTTGACTTTTCCAAGAAAATTGTACTTTTAATTTGAGGATTTTGGAGAATCTGGGGCAGAAAATGTACAGTTTAAAACCTCCTCCCAGACCAGCTCAATATGAAGCTTTAGCGATATGGGAGCAAGTAGCTAAACAGCAACATGCATTGAAATTTGAAAGGAGAGTGAAAAGAGTAGAAAAGACACTAGCAGAAGCTAGATGGGATGAGGAGCAGAAAGAGTGGAGACTAGCTACCCTACAGAGAATTAGATTATTTCCTGCAGGAACAAAAGATGATGAGAACAAGTCAAAGGCTGAAAAGAAAAAGAAAAAGAATTATTTAGAAAATAAAGAACGAAAATTAAAAGATTTAAAAAAGAGTTATTGTAGGAGGCTGGCCTGGTTGGTAGTGAGTACCTTGGGTACTTACACCTTATACCTGGTCCAGTTATCCCTTATTAGTGAAATGTAGTAGTGTTCTAGCTGCTTAGGCTGATAGAGGTAGCTATAGCAGAGCTGTTTAGGCTGAACTAGGAGACATGCAAAGCTCATGCAATACCACTTATAGTTACACAGTACATATACACAAGTAAAGACAATACTCAGTGTTACCAAAAATAAAGGTATTTATTTGGGTGACTGTTAGACTTTTCATCCTTGGCGTGGTCTTCCTTAACTTTTTGCCTCTGTTCCCCAGGTTATTGATGTGTGCTGGACTCTGATTTTGCTGTTTTTATTACTCTGGGCACTTTACCACTGCTAACCAGTGCTAAAGTGCAAGTGCTCCTGTTTAAAATGTGTATGTAATTGGTTCTCCATGATTGGCATATTTGTTTTACTGTTAAGTCCCCAGTAAAGTGCACTAGAGGTGCCCAGGGCCTGTAAATCAAATGTTACTAGTGGGCCTGCAGCACTGATTGTGCCACCCACACAAGTAATCCTGTAATCATGTCTCAGACCTGCCACTGCAGTGTCTGTGTGTGTATTGCTACACTGTAAATTCGACTTGGCAAGTGTACCCACTTGCCAGGCCTAAACCTTCCCTTTTCTGACATGTAAGGCACCCCTAAGGTAGGCCCTAGGTAGCCCCAAAGGCAGGGTGCAGTGTATGGATAAGGTAGGACATATAGGGCCTGATTCTAACTTTGGAGGACGGTGTTAAACCGTCCCAAAAGTGGCGGATATACCACCTACCGTATTACGAGTTCCATAGGATATAATGGACTCGTAATACGGTAGGTGGTATATCCGCCACTTTTGGGACGGTTTAACACCGTCCTCCAAAGTTAGAATCAGGCCCATAGTAATGTGGTTTATATGTCCTGACAGTGAAATACTGCCAATTTAGTTTTTCACTGTTGCAAGGCCTGTCTCTCTCATAGGATAATATGGGGGCTACCTTTAAATATGATTAAAGTGTAGATTCCCCTAGAGAGTAGATGGACATGTGGAGTTTGGGGTCCCTGAACTCACAATTTAAAAATACATATTTTAGTAAAGTTGGTTTTGAGATTGTGGGGGTCATTCCGACCCTGGCGGTAAATACCGCCAGGGCCGGGGTCGGCGGTAGCACCGCCAACAGGCTGGCGGTGCTCCGCCGGGCATTCTGACTGCGGCGGTACAGAAGCGGCCAGAAGCGGAAAGCCGGCGGTGTACCGCCGACTTTCCGCTGCCCATGGGAATCCGCCATGGCGGCGCAGCTTGCTGCGCCGCCATGGGGATTCTGACAGCCCATACCGCCATCCTTTCCTGGCGGTTCTCCCGCCAGGAACAGGATGGCGGTATGGGGTGTCGTGGGGCCTCTGGGAGCCCCTGCAGTGCCCATGCCAATGGCATGGGCACTGCAGGGGCCCCCGTAAGAGGGCCCCACAAAGAATTTCAGTGTCTGCTTTGCAGACACTGAAATTCGCGACGGGTGCAACTGCACCCGTCGCACCTTCCCACTCCGCCGGCTCCATTCGGAGCCGGCTTCCTCGTGGGAAGGGTGTTTCCCACTGGGCTGGCGGGCAGCCTTTTGGCGGTCGCCCGCCAGCCCAGTGGGAAACCCAGAATGACCGCCGCGGTCTTTTGACCGCGGTACGGTCTTCTGGCGGTTCCCGCTTGGCGGGCTGCTCCCGCCGCCGCCAAGCTTAGAATCAGCCCCCATGTGTTTGAAAATGACACTTTTAGAAAGTGAGCATTTTCTTGCTTAAACCATTCTGTGACTCTGCCTTGCTTGTGCATTCCCTGTCTGGGTCAGTTTGACAGTTGGGTTGTTTTTCACCTCACACTAGACAGTGACACAAAGGGAGCTGGGGTGTAGCCTGCATTTCCTAATTAGCCATCTCTGCTAGGAGGGAGGGGTGGAGTGGTCCCTCTCATCTGAAAGGACTGTGCCTGCCTCTGACAATGCAGACTCCAAACCCCTGGTTTGTGTCTGAGGCCTTGCCTGGGCAAGGCAGGATTTCACAAGTGGGTGTGAGTCCCCTTTGAAGAAAGGTGACTTCAAAGACTAAAATGGGTATAAGAAGGGCACCCAAATCTACAGACTTTAGAAACACTTCTGGAACCAAGAGGAACCTCTGCCTGGAGAAGAGCTGTATTGCTGAGGAAGAAGGGCTGCCCTGCCTGTGTCTGTGCTTTGTGGAGCTTTCCTGCAGTGCTGCTTCTGCCAGAGTAAGAGGACAAAGACTGGACTTTGTGTGCCTTCCATCTTGTGAAGAAATCTCCAAGGGCTTGATTTAGAGCTTGCCTCCTGTTGTTTGAAGTCTCAGGGACAGCAAAGACTTCTCTCTGCCAGCACCTGTAGTCTCTGGAGAGACTCCTGCCCTGACAAGTGGTGCCCTATCCAGTCCCTGGACCCTTGAAAGGAAAGCTGGTGGAAATCCAAGGAAATCGACTTCGGACGACTCCGGACCGACGCCGCTGCTGAATCCGGGGACGCCGCCTGCACCCGACGCCGTGACCTTTGCTGGAATGCAACGCTCTTCGCAGGCCCGACGCCGCTGTAGCCCCGCTGAAGTCTGCGACTCCATGGAAGTCGCCGCACCACGTCGTGACAGGCGCCGTACGAAGCGCGCAGATTCAACGCTTCGCACAGACGCCGCGATCCCCGACTTCGCGCATCGACTTGTTTTCACTCTTCACCAAAGGTACTGTACTTGGGGCTCTACGCGACTCCGTGTCCGGCGCCGCTGGTGTCGGATTGTTGGGAACGACTCCGTCACGACACCGTGTTAACACCTCATCGAAGCATTTTTGTTTCTAAACGCTAGTTTTTTAGTTTAATCTTTAAAGATTCATAACTTGACTTGTATATGTTGGATTTTTGTCGTTTTGGTCTTGTTTTGTTTAGATAAATATTTCCTATTTTTCTAAATTGGTGTTGTGTCATTTTGTAGTGTTTTCGTTAAGTTACTGTGTGTGTTGGTACAACTACTTTACACCTAGCACTCTGAAGTTAAGCCTACTGCTCTGCCAAGCTACCAAGGGGGTAAGCAGGGGTTAGCTGAGGGTGATTCTCTTTTACCCTGACTAGAGTGAGGGTCCTTGCTTGAACAGGGGTAACCTGACTGTCAACCAAAGACCCCATTTCTAACAGTGACATAGTACCAAAAATATCTTAGAGACAATACTCCTTCTGGAGGTAAGTATTATACACAATATATACACTAGACACCAAAATTAGACAAGTAAATAGTCATAGAAAAATGAAAACAATAGGAAATGCTACAGAATGCAATGAGAAAAAATAGGTCTAGGGGCAACACAAACCACATACTAAGAAAGTGGAATGCGAATCACGAATTCCCCCTAGACAAGTGTTAAATTACCCCACCACAGAGCCCAGAAAAGCAGGAGTAAAGTACTGCAAGTTTCCTTAAGACACACTACACCTCGAGATAGGGATTTTGCAGTAACCAACCAAGTCTGCAAACAACAACTGCTGGATTCCTGGACCTGAAGACCTGCAAAGGAAGGGGACCAAGTCCAGAAGTTGAAAGAAGTTCCAGGAAGGGCCAACCCAGACGAGGGTACAAAAGAAGAGTACCTGGTTAGTCGAAGACTGCAGAAATGCACCCTAGGAAGATGCCAGCGGGTTCCTGCATGATGCAAAGGATGTCTCACGACGTGAAGATGGATGCAGATGTAATTTTGTGATGGAAGTCGCCAACAAGCCTTGGTTACAACAAATGTGTGTTTTGCGTCAAAATGGTGCTGGATGGACACAGGAGGGACCTGGGGGCCTCAACTCTGTGCGAGTAGGAAGAGAGGGCTCTTAGCACTTTAGAGAGCCCTCAGGATGCCAGACAACACCCATGGGAGTTCCAGGGCACGGGGGAAAAAGGAGGTGCAAAATGCAGTTGGTGCAGCACAACAAAGGAAGGTCCTACGCCGCTGGAGAACAACTCAGGGAGTTGAGCGTTGCAGGATGGAGTGCTGGGGACTTGGGCCAGGCTGTGCATGAAGGAATTTTGCAAATAGTGCACAGAGGCATCAGGAGGTGAAGAAGACGTAGTACACGGGGTACCATCCCTCTCAGGCAAGGCAAAGCCTTACCTACTCCAAATTGCGTCAGCAGGACGTCAGGACAGTCTATGTCGATGTGGTCCACCCTCTGTGTCCTTAGGAGCATGCTTGTCGCTGTGAGAGGAGTCCAAGGGTACCGGTCGTCATCTTGGAAGGTGCCTGCGTGAGCAGGGGATTGACTCTGTCACCACAGGAGAGATTTCATCAGGCCTTTTGGTGCAGGATGAAGACAGGGAGTCCTCAGAGCGTCCAGACCATGGAAACTGTTGCAGTTGCTGGCTGGAGATGAAGTTGCAGAGGAAAATTATCCCTTGTGAATACTTTGTTGCTGTTACAGCGGGTCCTGGAGCAGGCTAAGGTTGATCCGAGGTCAGAGGATGAAGTAGTAGTTGCAGAGGATTCCTGAAGGAAACTTGCAAGCAGAATCTGAAGAGAACCCACAGGAGAGACCCTAAATAGCCATGAGAGGGGGATTGGCTATCTTATCAGGTATGGACCTATCAGGAGGGGTTTATGATGTCACCTGCTGGCACTAGCCCCTCAGAGGCCTCCAGAGTGTCCTCACACCTTGAAAAGCAAGATGGCTGAAGTCTGGGACACACTGGAGGAACTCTGGGCACCACCCCTGGGGTGGTGATGGACAGCGGAGTGGTCACTCCCCTTTCCTTTGTCTAGTTTAATGCAAGAGCAGGGGACAAGGGGTCCCTGAACCGGTGTAGGCTGGCTTTTGCAAGGAGGGCACCATCTGTGCCATTCAAAGCATTTTCAGAGGCTGGGGGAGGCTACCCCTCCCCAGCCTGTAACACCTATTTCCAAAGGGAGAGGGTGTAACACTCTGCTCTCAGAGGAAATGCTTTGTTCTGCCTTTCTGGGACTGGGCTGCCCAGACCCCAGGAGGGCAGAACCCTGTCTGTGAGGTGGCAGCAGCTGTACCTGCAGTGCAAGCCTCAGAGAGCTGGTTTGGCAGCACTCGGGGTCCATAGTGGAGCCCCCAGGATACATGGAAATGGCTCCCCATTACCAGATTTGGAATGGGGGGACAATTCCATGATCTTAGACATGTTACATGGGCATATTCAGAGTTACAATTTCAAAGCTACGTATGGGTAATGACCTAAATGTAGTGCATGCGTGTAATGGCGTCGACACACTCACAAAGGGCCAGATGTAGCAAAGGTTTTTACCCATTCTGTGTGTATGGGAAAAAGTGTTCGTACATGTGGCCCAAAGTCCGGGGAAATTGTCCTGAACAATGTGGGGGCACCTTTGCTAGTGCAAGGGTGCCCTCACTCTTAGTAACTTAGCAGTTAACCTTCAGCAAGTGAAGGTTAGACATATAGGTGATTTATAAGTTACTTAAGTGCATTGAAAATGGCTGTGAAATAATGTGTGTGTTATTTCATGCAGGCTTCAATGGTAGGCATGTGCAAGGGTTTGGCTGAGCTCCCTATGGGTGGCAAAAGAAATGCTGTAGCCCATATGGATCTCCTGGAAACCCAATGCCCTGGGTACCTAGATACCATATACTAGGGACTTATATGGGGGGTCCAGTGTGCCAATTGAAATTGGTAAATTAAGTCACTAGCCTACAGTGACAAATTTAAAAGCAGTGAGAGCATAAGCACTGAGGTTCTGGTTAGCAGAGTCTGAGTCACACAGTCAAGCACTATACAGACACACACATTAGGTCATAAACTATGAGCACTGGGGTCCTGACCAGCAGGATCCCAGTGAGACAGACAAAAACATAATGACTTACAGGTTAAAATGGGGGTAACCTGCCAAGGAAGATGGTAGTTTCCTACAATTATGCTGCAAGATGATGATGAATTGGAGTAGGATGAATTAGTTTCTGATATATAGAGAACTTATCCATCACCATATACAGCTCAGGGAGGTCAAGGAACCAGTGAGAGTAGAACTAGTGAAAGTGGAACTAGTGGAAGTGGGATTGGTAATATGAGTCCTACTGCACCATCCACATGGGGGGTATCACAGGATATCCTGAACAGCAAACGAGTTCAGATGCAGAATAGTTTTAATGATTCATTGAACAATGGACAGTAGTTGGAGAAGAACATTCCTGAGACTTATGAAGAAGTTCCAATCGTAAGGACGACTACTAATTTAGTGTTGACACCAGGTCAACAAGGGCTGAGTTTAATTCAGAAAGAGCCTGTTCAAATACAGATTCCTCAAATGCAGAGCATGAGAACAATGCAGACACAGAATACTGGATCTCTTGCTAGTTCAGATCCAATTTCAGTACCTGTTACAATGGGGCTGCTTATGCCACTATATCTACAGAGTAATAATAGTTGAGTGAGTTCTTTGGTCCAGTTTCAGAATGTTGTTTTGGAAAAATCGACTCCAAGGCAAGAACATAACCTGAATGAGACTACCAGCACCTTGAAGACCCCGCCGGCCCAATAAACAACATTCCGCTGGGCCTGTACATTGCTGACGGATTCACATAGGGCCGTCGTCAATGTAGCAGTGCGGCGGGTGCAGGAGCACCAGTCGCGCACATCACTGCCCATAAATCGGGCAGTGACATGTGCGACGGGGCTGTGCACGGGGGGCCCTTCACTGCCCATGCCAAGTGCATGGGCAGTGCAGGGGCTCCCATTCCACCAGCCTTTCCTTGGCAGCCTAAACCGCCAGGGAAAGGCTGGGGGAACACAGGTTCTTTATCCGGCAGGCAGTGCTGCTTGCAGCGCTGTTCTGTCGGATAAGGAACTCTGCCATCGTCAGGCTGCCTGGCAGCGGAGGCCTAGTGGTGGCGGAGTTCAGCCTGTGGCACTCCCCACGTGTACATAATATGGCAGTCCGGAACGCCATGCCAGTGGTGGTAATTTCTGCCACCTCTGGCATGGCGGTCCAGACCACCATGTTCATATTAAGGGCCTAGGACTTTGATAGATTTGTCTCCTGTTGGGAATTCTGGGATCAGATCCTGCAGCAATTAGGAAGGGAGATTATTGTCTCCACAGCAATGTGCGAGTACAGTACAGCAAAGCCTGAGTACACAGTCAAATTAGATTTCTTTAAAAGGTCTATCCACACAAGAAATACCAAAATGGTTAGAAGACCTAAGTAGTTCAAAAACCATAAAGAGGCAGAATAGGGAAGAAGACTCAATAGTCAGAGTAAGATTGTTGAAACGAGCTTCTTGAAGGGACAATGGGTGTCAACAGACTTGAGTCATATACTGAAGTGCAATTGAGATACTTGTGTAAGATCATTACAAAACGAGAAGGAAATGTACATCAGCAGTTACAAGAAGTAGCAGCTGAGTATGACATTGATCTCACAAAATTGAAAAGCCTGAAGAGAAGTTATAGGTGAAATCTTGAAGAAGAAGATTTTGCACACATGAGGTGTGCCGGTATGAAAACACATCTTAGGGAATTACTCGAAAGAGTACAAGTTTGGAGAGCCTTAGACAAATGGGAAAGCAGATGGGTCAAGAAAAGAGAAGGGCCAATGAAAGGAGATGTGGCGCAGACAGGCAAATCGGTGAAGATGTTACTGATGAGAGAAACACCAGGAGGGAATTTTGTTCATGTACCCTGGAGAAGAGTGATATTTTAAGCTTTACAAATGATTACCGAAGTTTGAAAGAGAAGCCAGTAGAATGGTATCAGTAGATAGATAGGTTTGTGAAGCTTGCGAAATGTCTATGGGAGGACCTGAATATACTCCTCGATATTGTTGTTCCAGCAGATTTGTGGATTGAGTGCAAAAGGAGTGTGGATTGGCCAACAAGTGAGCCGCAAAGAGATTTGAAAACAGGTGCACCATCGCCAGAAGTAATGAAATATTACTTTAAAGTTGTTGAGTTCCTGAAAGCAAAAGTTTTGCCAAAAAATATTGATTGGCAACACATAGATAGAACAGCACAGGAAGTGAATGAATCAATTCATGCATATTATGAAAGGTTGTTGAAGGCATTTAAACATTTCAGTGGTACAGAAACAATTGAGTAACAGGACATGTGTCATTTCGTGTTTAGGTTTGTTGAAGGATTGAGACCAGAGATTAGCCAAATGATTATAAATCATTTGATCTGTCGGCAAGCCACACCGATTGATGAGGTGTTGCAGTATGTGGAGTACTGTAGTGACGAGATTGAAATGAATCAGAAAAAGTTTAAGGAAAAAGTAATGGTGATGCAGGTCAAGGCTGCACAGACAGGAATGCAGGGACATTTTCACCCGCAGTTTCAAGGAAATGGCATGTTTCAGAGTCAAGGCAGAGGTAGAGGTCGAGGTAGAATGATGTTTCAGGTTGTCAATAGAAATGTGGATGAGTGTTACCTTGTCATAATTGCGGGGTAATTGGACATTGGAAGAGACAGTGTCCATTGTTAAATCAAGGTGGTGTCGTGCAACAGACCACTGGTGTCAATTCTTATCGGAGCATGAAAGGACCAAGAGTGAGAGGTCAAAATCAGAATTTTCAGAATAATGTAAATACTATGCAGGGTTTTCAACCTTTGCAGCTGATGCAGCAGATGCAAAATGTACAACCCCAGTTACAACAAGCACAAATGCCACACGTACAACAATTGCAGCCATAAGTGCAGATGCAGATGGTGCCTGCACAACAAATTCACATGCAGAGACAAATTCAAATGAAACAGGGTCCTATGGATCAACTACAGGTTATGCTCTCAAAGGTGGTCACGAATCAGAAATCAAACAAAATTGAAAAAACAGTTGATCAATTTCCTTTACCCAGTGAGAATGAAATAAACGATGAATGGCCGTTGGATAGTTCAGATGAGGAGGCGTCTATGATGGCAGTATCATTAGAAGTGGATCAGAAAGGTCCTTATGTAAAGGGTAAAGTAGATGGTCATGATGTTAGTTTTCTGGTTGACACAGGAGTTACACGCTCAACAGTAAGATCTTAAGAGTTTCCAGACTTACCTTTATCAGAGAAGACAGTTCAGATCATAGGAGTTGCGAACAAGCATTTGACTAATGCTCTTACAGAACCAGTTATTGTTAAAATTGGTAATTTTGAAGGTTTGCACAGATTTTTTGTTTGTGAATCCAGTCCAGTGTCACTTCTGGGAAGAGATTTGTTGTGTAAAATAAATTGTTAAATTAACTGTTCAATTCAGGGAATTGAGATTGTGACACACAGTGATGAAGAAAATTCAGTGCTAACTATGAGCAAGTGTCCAGAGAGTTTCCTCTGATCCAATTTGATGAACCAGAAAATGAGGAGAATAATTCTGTTGATTTGATTAATTTCTTTCCAGTTTTTGAAATGAAAGATCTTCCAGTCGATTTGCAGGAAAGGGTTAAGTCGACAGTTTGGGATCTTTCAGGGAAAGACATTGGCTTGATCAAGGGAGTTGAAGGAGTCAAATTGGCAGTAAAAGAGAATCTGGTATTTCCACAGACTGCACCATACCGGATGACAAATTAAGCAATTGAAGGAATAAGACCTTTGATAGAGCAGTTTTTGGAACAAGGAGTCCTGAAAGAAATGATGAGTAGTCCGTGTAATTCACCAATACTGGCTTTGAGAAATCCAAGCGGGAAGATTCGTGTTGTCCAGGATTTGAGGAAAATAAATGATACTGAGGTTAAATGGTTTCCAGTTGTGCCAAATCCAGCTGTAATTATGTTCCAGATTCCATGTGATGCTGAATGGTTTACTGTGGTAGATTTAGGCCAAGCATTTTTCTCTGTGCCTCTTCATGAGGACAGTAGATATCCCTTTTGTTTCAAATTCCTGACAAGAGTCTATTGTTGGTGCAGAATTCCTCAGGGTTTTTCAGAATCACCATCGATTTTCAATAACATTTTGAAAAAGAACCTGGAGTCATTAGTAATGTCTTACCAATCGACATTGGTACAGTACATAGATGATCTATTGATTGCATCAAAGACCAAAGAGTGATGCAAGGAGGATACAATTGCATTGTTGAGACAATGGTCTACAAGATTGTAATATTGTCAGAGAGAGGTGAAATATTTGGATCATTTGATCAAGAAAGGGTCCAGGAAAATCTCAAGGGAAAGAGTAGCGACAATTGTGCAAATGAAAGTACCCAGTACTCAGAAGGAGATGAAGATGTTTCTGGGATGGCAGGATATTGTTGTCAGTGGATTCTGAATTTTTCAGCTATTTCGACACCTATGCAAAAGCTGACACATAAGGATGTTTCAGATCCTATAATGATGGATGAAGACTGTATGAAAGCATTTACTGAGTTGAAAGAGAGTTTGTGCCAGGCTCCAGTTTTAGGTCTTTTTTTGTCATGAACGAGATGGATGTTCCTTATCTGTTTAGACACAGACACATGGTGGTGCCAATCGACCAGTAGCATATTTTTCAGCTACTTTGGATCCAGTTGCAGCAGCCTTACCAGGATGCAGGCGAGCAGTTGCAGCAGTCGAGCAGAGTATAACCCAGAGTGAGAATATTGTGATGAATTATCCTCTGATAGTAATGGTACCTCATTCAATAGAGATTCTGTTGACATGATCAACGACGCAATACTTGACCAATGCAAGACTGACACATTATGAGACAGTGATTCTAGGAGCACCCAATGTAACAATTAAGAGATGTACAGTGCTTAACCCAGCAACTTTATTACCAGTTGAAATAATTATTTCAGATAACATGGACGACACAGAAAATGATTGTTTGGAGGATACAGAATTATACACAAAACTAAGGGTAGATATTAGAGACACCTGACTAGAAGACAATGATCGAATTATCTTTGTTGATGGCTCCTGCTTGGGAGATAATATAGATACAGTGAGAGCAGGATATGCAGTACGTACAGTTACTGGCATATTGGAAGCTTCGTGGCTTAATGGAGAGTTTTCTGCTCAGATAGCAGAATTAGTGGCTCTTACTAGAGCATGCCAAATATCTGATCAGATGAAAGTTACAATCTACACAGATAGCCAGTATGGATTCTGCATTGTGCATGATTTTGGACAACTTTGGTCACATAGAGGTTTTCTAACTCTGACTGGTTCACCTTTAAGAAATGGTGAGAGAATACATGAATTGTTACAAGATGTTCAGAAACCTGAGGAAATTGCTGTGGTTAAATGCAGTACACATCAAAGAGGACAGGAGTATGTGACTTTGGGAAATGCTTATGCAGATCAGGTTGCAAAAGTCTATGCCTTAAATGGTATCTCTTTCAAGAGAAAGTGGGAATTGATGCCTGAAAATAATGAAGTGTATACAAATTTTACAATGCAAATTGTTGAGACTTTGCAAGAGTTGAAAGCATTACAAAACAATATTCTAGAAGAAGAGCCCAGAGAATGGGTGAAACAAAACTGTATACAAAGGGAAGATAACATTTGGGTGACAGTGGAAGGAAAGGTAGTTCTGCCAAACAGTTTGCTGACTCAGATGGCCAGATACTATCAAGGTCAAGCATACATAGGGAGTTTTGGTTCAATCCAAAATTTAGACAAGCTGCCTAAATAGTTTGCCATAGTTGCATTGTCTGCCAGCAGATGAATGTTAGAAAAGGAACAGTGGTCAACATGGGGCACATAGGCATGGCAGGAGGTCCATGCAGCAGGATGCAAATGGATTTTATTGTGATGCCTGCGTGTGCTGGTTTGAGATATGTGTTGGTGATTGTGTGCATTTTTAGTCACTGGATTGAGGCTTACCCTACAAGGAGAAATTATAGCCTTACAGTAGCTAAGTTTCTTCTTAGAAAGTTGATTCCACGTTTTGGTCTCCCTGCCTCCTTAGAATCAGATAGAGGAAGTCGCTTTAACAATGAGGTGATAAAACTATTATTTTCAGCTTCAAACATTCAGCAGAAGCTACATATTAGTCACCGCCCAGAAGCTTCAGGACTTGTAAAGCAGATGAATGGAACTCTAAAGTCCTGACTGGCAAAGGTGTGTGCATCAACGAATTTGAAATGGCCGGATGCTTTGCCTTTGGTTCTACTATCAAGGAGAAGTACTCCTGACAAGAAGACTGGCTTGTCTCCTTGAGAGATCCTGATGAGGAGAGCAAAGAGATTGCCAGCAATACCTGCAAATGCATTTGTAAATATTACCGATGACATGGTGTTTGCAAAGGCTTGGCTGATGTGGTCTGATCTTTTTCTCATCAGGTGGAAACCACAACAGTTCAGCAATCTCAAGGTCAAGGTCACAACCTGAGAGCTGGTGACTGGGTCATCATACAAAAGTATGTGAGGAAATCGTGTTTGGAACCACGGTGGAAGGGGCCCTATCAAATTATCCTCGTAACAACGACAGCTGTGAAGTGTGCAGGTTTGTCGAACTGGGTGCATGCCAGCCATATGAGAAAGGTGAATAATCCAACAGAACAAGAAGAGGAGCTGTTGATATTACCCATAGCTAATGGCATTACAGGTCAAGAACAAGAAAGAGAAGAACTGGAGAAGATTCCTGAGAGTGTTTGAGATGTACCTACTCCTATGATAGATGAAAAAGAAAGAAGCTTGGAGGAAAGTGAATCCTCTACAAGTGGAGTAGTGGGAAAATCAGTACAAGAGCAAAGAGAAATAACGGTTGAGAGAAGTTCTGATCAGAGGAGGGTGTCCGCAGAAGAGGGTGATCAGAGGCAACCAGATTAAAGAAAATCTGCTCAGAGGAGGGTGTCCTCGGCAGAAGGTGGTTTGACATACCAAACTGAACAAGTGACTGACCCCATTGGAAAAGGAATCGAGACAAATCCTGCCCAAGTGGATTTGACTCTTCCTGAACCAGTTGCGGGAACGTCGGAAGAAAAGAGTTCGAGTTCGAGTTTGAATTCAATTTTTAAAAACTTGCTGATCAGAAAGCCACTGAAAGGTGATGATTGGCCAGAGAAAAGTTCAAAAGGAGAGAAGATAAATGTAATTCCACCAACTCAGGAGGAGAAAGAACTGAATGAAGGATAAAATACTGGTGGAGAAGAAGGTGAAAGTAGTAAGAGGCAAAAAACAAAGAGAGTTGCAAACAGAAGGCATTCTGGTCCAGAATGGGCATATGTAACTACCAATGAATGGCAAGAAGAATTTTTGAGTTATTGTTTTGATCGAGAGATTGCAAATTTTCATTTTGGCATGAGAAGAACAAGATTGCATGGTTGGAAGAGCTGAAATAAAAAGAAGACTTGAAAAGTTGTGCCTAAAAGAGAAATTGATAGCTTTTTTTCTACATTGTTACTGATTTTAACAAGCTGTTATACCTGATTTGACAAGAAGACTGTCCTGTGTGAATGAACATTTGAAAAAAAAAATTTAAAAATGGGATTTGCTGAAACTTTTTGAACATTTTTATTTTGATTTGATTTTTTTTATTTGTTTTTCCTGATTCTTCAAAGTCCATGAGAAACTTCAGTAATCAAAACAACAGAATTAGTTGTTGCAAATGTGTAGGTGTTGGTTTGACGGTAACAAGTGCGTTAATATGCTTATTGTTATTTGTAGGTGTGATTGTTTATGAGATGAGTAGAGCCAACCATATAGTGGAGATTGACAATTCTTGAGAGACTACTACTACTACATCATTAACTAAAGATAGGTTTGGAATAGATGTCCAATAATTACATGAAGAGAAAGAGCTTTCTTCTTTTTTATCGCTTATTGCGTGAGTATGTTGAAGTGATGCACGCAAACGATTGTTCTGTCTGTCCGCAGATTCCGACTTCGGTGCAAGAAGGAACTACTTATCATAGTCTACCTGTAACTTATGCTATAAGTTGCAGTCTTTTACTAACGCTTTTCTATAACCAAGAGTATATCCAATATTTATTTTCCAATTTTGATGTTGTGTTTTCGTTTGTGCCTGTCATTGGTTATGTGAATAAAATAGCCAAGGATAATAACATAGCCATTATGAGCGATTTCTTTGAGCCTACATTAACCTTTGGTACTGCTTTTGCACATAGGAATAATCTAACATGTTTACTAACACCTGTAGAGAAGAACGTTTTAGATAACACAGAAGATAGGCGAAGAGAAATAAAGACTAAGATAAATAAGGAATGATTAGTCTTAGACCTGGGATTGATTATGCTTATATTGACATTACTAAACAAGGAAAAGTAACACTTGGTGCTGAACATGTGGGAAAGCTTTCTATGTATAGTAGAGATAGAGTGTTTGTGGGCATCAGTGAATGTAGACATGTGTTTATGTTTCTGAGTAAATTGGAGATACCACCTGGAAGACTTGATTAAATTTCCTAAATTGAGAATAATTCTCAATGAGACACAAGCGAGAATCAGTTTCTAGCATTGTGGGAGACATTTTTGGAGCTTTAATTCCTTCAGTGGGAGTCGTACTGAATTCAATCAAGATACAGACGTTGTCTACAATAGTGACTAACATGTTGATGAGTTATTCTGGAGCTAGCCTACTCCTCGATACTAAATTAGCTGCTACAAGAGCTATGGCTCTTCAGAACAGCCTTGCATTAGACATTCTTTTGGCGAAAGAGGGCAGAGTTTGCAAATTACTTGGTTTGAGTCATTGTTGCACATATATACTGGGTAATTCTAAAGAAGTTAGAGGTTTGATTAATAATGTAACAATTAACAAAGAAGATTTAAAGGAACTAACTGAAACTACTATCTGGGAGAAATCTGGCAAGGGAATCACAACTGTGGGAAACTGGTTTGGCAACTTGGGAAAAGGGATTGTAATAAAAATAGTTAAATGGTTTTCAATAATTGTGTTTTGTCTAATTGTAATTGGAATTTGGGGATCATATCAAATATTCAAATGGATGAAAAGGAAAAGGTTTGTAAAGAATCAGAAAAGGTTTGATGTTCAAATGGATAGATTTTATGGGAAAAATACAAGGAAAAAGAAAATTCATGAAAAGGTGAAAGAAACAAGATTTTAAAAATTTGAAAAAAAAGAAATACATTTATTTGGGATTTGTGTGATGACATAATTAGTCATTGGAGTAGGGATTGCAGGAGCAGAGATTTTACTGATTACATTTATGATTAATAATGTATTGATCTTGATTAACTAATGTGTGATTTATCTAATGAATGCTAACAAAACGGGTGACTTTTGTAAATGGCCACCATAATCCATTTTGTTTCCTTCTGAGGCTAACTGTAGCTAACTTTGCAGTTGCTTTTCATTGCTCAATGCTTACTCAAAAAGAATGTATTTAATAGTTCATATACGTGTAAATAGCTTCCCCTAGTGGAGTTTCCTGTTATGCCTTATAAAGTGAGATTTATTAGGTCATTGCCAGGGTTTGACTGTCCTATTGTTCAGAAAATGTCACTAACGTGTGGTTTCTTCCACGAGGATAGAAGTAGATTGTTAAATGTTTCCCCTTGAAACTGAGATCCTGACGAGTTGGAACAATGGCACCCCAGACGAGACGGAAGAGAAGAAGAAATTGTTATAATTGTGTTTAGTTACTGATGTCGTCAATTAACTTTTAGTTATATAATGGTGGTTTTATTGGTTGAATGTGCAACACCCTATGTCCTGACCGATCGTGAGCTTTGTAAAGATTATTATAACGTTCGGTCACTTATTCTTTGAGCAGACCTTATGAGATTTTCCAGAGACTTTCCAGTGATATTTCCAGAGTTAGAATTAATGGGGAGTTTTTCAGTCATGTAGACTTGAGGGATTTATAGATCGCTTCCACTGATGGTGTCCCCTTGCTGAAGCGAATCCTGTTGTTATTCATTGATCTTATATATAATGTATAAATTGTGAATTGCTATATGTGTCTTTTATTTTACAGGTACCAGCTGCAACTCGTGAATTAACAGCTGCATAATAATGATATTATTTTTGTTATAACTCGAGTTAGTATGTTTTTTTCTAAATTTGTGTTTCTAAAACTTTTACATGAAGTCCAACATGTTAATGCTAATTAGTGGTTAGTGAGGGAGTTTATCTTTACATGCTCATGAATCATATTCACGTTCTTTGATCTAGTGCTTCAATGTATATAATCTCACTGGTCCAGATTCTGGTGCTATTAAGTTGTGTCTTAACTCTAGAAATAATTTGTTTACTTGCTTTGATTAAACTTAGATATATAAGGCGTTCAAACCAGCCATTAATGATTCTTTATAAGTATCATTTGTGTTTGAGAATTATTTTCGTGACGTTAGCATTGTTAATATAGGGAAATACATTTTACAACTCTTCTTAATAAACTGGTGTGGTCATTGCAGTGAAATTAAATTGCCAATTTCTCATTGATTGATGTTTATTGTGATGATAATGACATGCACTATTGACATTCTCTATAATCAATGTTGTGTCGGTCCATCGGCCTAATGCGCGAGATCACTATTTTGGTCTGAGATAATAGCTAGGATACCTTGGCGCTGCAGCAGTCTCTAACCACCCTAAATCAGACACTTCTGGATTTACAACTGGACTCTGTCAGAAGAACTGCTGAGCTGCTCGAAGGACTCATCTGGACTTCTTTTTTAGAAAGTCTGCTACACTGCTTGTTGCCTTGCTGCCTGCTGCTACCTGACTCTGCTAGAAGGTCTCTGCCTTCCTCCACAAGTGCTCTCCAGGGGCTTGGGCTAAGCCTGCAACCTGTTCTGAAGTCTCAGGGCCAACAAAGACTTCATCTACTAGCTCCTAGCTAGTCCACCATTTTCAGTGACTCCAGAACCGGCGATGCTGTCTGGCGCTGCGCCTCTGCCTGCTCCGGCTCTGTGTTCTGCGCTGATCACAATGAGCGCAGCCTGAAACATAAACCCAATGTCGCTGCACCACCGCTGAAGTCTCATGGTGTGACTGCGACACTGAGAAGTTGGCATATTGTGCCTTGACCTGCTGGACTCATCAACCCTGCCGGGTCACAAGGAACTGAAGCATTGCCACTGATGACTCATCACCTCCCCTCCAACTGTACAGAACCGATGTCTCACCTCCCGTGCGTAGCCGTTAGAAATCAATGCCTCATCTCACTGTCCGCAGTCAGGAACCGACACGACACCGGCCCCAGCGATTCCTCATTTCCCCAACTCCATGCTTTAATCGTTGCCTCATTTTCCAAAGGTAATGTGCCTAGGGTCCATTTCACTCCATGACTCCCCCACGAGTAGTGTTGGAATGTTGGGAATGACTTTGTCACAGCATTGTAATTACCCCAGTTGAAGCTATTGTGTTTCTAAGTGCTAAAATGGGATTTAATCTTGCAAAATTCATAACTTTGCTTGTGTACATTGGATTCTCAACATTTTGGTGTTATTTTATTCAAATAAATATAATCTACTTTCCTAAAACTGATGTGGAGTACTTTTGTCGAGTTTTCACTGTGTTACTGTATAAGTTGCTGCACAAATACTTTACACATTGCCTCTTCAGTTAAGCTGGTCTGCTCTGTGCTAAGCTACCAGAGGTTGAGAAGAGGGTAATTTGGGTTGTGTAGTGACTTACCCTGACTAGGATTGTGGCCCCCACTTGGACAGGGTGTATACCTCTGCCTACTAGAGACTCAATTTCTGACA
Organism: Pleurodeles waltl; assembly: GCF_031143425.1. Lineage (NCBI taxonomy): Eukaryota > Metazoa > Chordata > Amphibia > Caudata > Salamandridae > Pleurodeles > Pleurodeles waltl. The sequence continues at coordinate 914,917,929 of NC_090444.1, read as the reverse complement.
ACTCCACATTAGGTAACTACTTTTTATTTTTTATTGTAGCACTCCACAGAAGTGCATGTCTTTTCTTCCTCTCTTCCCTCAAATGTCCATCCCCTGTGCTCTCCATGTTGCTCCTCCCCAAGCTATCTGTTGTTTCCCTGCCTGTCCCTTTCCCAATCAGCTTCCTTTTTTAATTTTTAACTGCCTTGTCGGCCTCCATTGCTCTCACCACTCAGTGGCGTTTACGTGTACATCCTCGCTCGCTCCACTATTGTTCCCACCACTCTACACATTCATGTACCTTTTGTTAAACATGTTTTCTTTGTTTCCTATTTAAAAGCCAAGCACCTGCAATTTGCTGCCAGGCCGCTCTTCTTAAACTCATATTTCTTTTTTATGTTCCACTCCAAGATATCTGTCCACAATCTTGGAACAGCATTCTAAAATTTTGATGCATCTGTGGCATAAGTCATCACACTAGGGCCACCATGGCATCATAGGGAATACTTGTGCATGGCAGATGATGAATGCATGCGTATACATCATTATACTGGGGCTCCTATTGCCAATGTTGTTCATCATTGGCAATGACTTTTATTTTTCATTTTGCCATCATTGAACAGCATGGGCAACAGCCACTGGCAAAGCTAAAAAGGAAAAACGTATTGGTTGCTCAAATGCTTGTTTTTCAATTAGAAACATCTTTCAATTGTGAGTAGGCATGCTGCATGTGGTCTCCTGTCTCCCTTTAATAACTCTCCTTCTAATCATCATTCCTTTGAACATCTGTACTTTATAGCGACAGGAAGGTTTAAACCAAAAATTTTAAAAAAAGAGGAGTCCCATTTAAAGAAATCTGATTCACAGAAATCTGTCGGGGGGGAAAACGTTTGGTTCTAAAGGCCTTGGCAGAAACTGGCCAACCCTGAAGTAGGCTGAGTCTTTGCGCAGAAGTGAACAGCCAGAACAAGGTTTTGGCAGCACCTAAGGGGGTTGCGGAGGAAAGAGTAGATTCATAGGAGAAGCTTTGAAACAACTATAGCATGATTTACATAGTTAGTTTCCAATATTACAAAGGCTAAAGAGCAACATAATACCAAAGCAGCTCCACACTTCTGCATGTGAAGGAGGTCTGTGAAAACTATTTAAAAAATGAAATAAGTTTGAGAAAACATAGATAGGTTCAACCAACCACTGTCAGAATGCATCCACTGTCTTCACACCTGGGTCCACCTTCCAGCTGACAAAAACTGACAGGCTCAATACAAATTGCCCTCAAAATGACCTAGTATTGCCTCTCTCACCAGAACTCCTGATAGTGCACCACCATGAGTTGAATCCTGTGGTCCTCCTGAGAAGCGGGGAATTACCAGGGTAATACTGCACCTGATTTCTTTTGTTATTCCATTCCTGCTATTTCAGCCACACATTTTATTTGCTTTCTGCAGGTGAATTGTCCAGGTGAAACATTCCCTACCAGGAGCATTCCGATGGGACTTTTAATACTGATGGGAACACTAGTGTTCCAGGTCCCATTAGGACTAGAGCCCATTTGTAATGAGCGCCTAAGCATTCATAAACTGCCATTATGGTGAAACCATTCAAGAATAATACACAATGAATAATACAATCACTTGAATGCCACAGGTGATGCGGGTTAATACTTGTCACCTCATTACTGAGACCCAAAATGTATTTTGCCACAATAGACGATCCTAGCTCTAGTGCTGGACTTCCCTCAAGAAACTGTGTAGGGTATTGCATTTTGTGCCACTCAGGCAGTTAATATTATGCTGAAAAGTGGTTAATATAAACCATTACTGGACATCGTGGTGTACAAGGATTGCATATTCAAACACAAAGGGGCATATTTATACTCTGTTTGCGCCGGATTTGCGTCGTTTTTTTTCACGCAAATCCAACGCAAAACTAACTCCATATTTATACTTTGGCGTTAGACCCGTCTAGCGCCAAAGATCTTGGAGTTTGCGTCATTTTTTTAGCGTGGACACCTTCCTTGCGTTAATGATATGCAAGGTAGGCGTTCCCTTCTAAAAAATGACTCCGAGGCATGTGCGCCGTATTTATACTCCCGGGCAAAAATGACACCCGGGAGTGGGAGGGTAAAAAAAAATCACGTCCATCCGCTTTTGCGTCATTTCTTAACGCCTGGTCAGGGCAGGCGTTAAGGGACCTGTGGGCTCGGAAGGAGCCCAGAGGTGCCCTCCCATGCCCACAGGGACACCCCCTACCACTCTTGCCCACCCCAGGAGGACGCCCAAGGATGGATGGACCCATCCCAGGGAACTTAAGGTAAGTTCAGGTAAGTATATATTTTTTTTTTGTGGCATAGGGGGGCCTGATTTGTGCCCCCCTACATGCCACTATGCCCAATGATCATGCCCAGGGGACAGAAGTTGCCCACTCATGATCATGCCCAGGCGCTAAAATCCGGCGCAAATGCGGGTTTTTTAGACCCGCCCACTCCCGGGCATCATTTTTGCCCGGGAGTATAAATCCGACGCAATAGCATTGCAGTCATTTTTTTAGACGGGAACGCCTACCTTGCATATCATTAACGCAAGGAAGGTGTTCACGCAAAAAAATGACGCTAACTCCATGAACTTTGGCGCTAGACGCGTCTAACGCCAAAGTATAAATATGGAGTTAGTTTTGCGTCGAATTTGCGTCGGAAAAAACGACGCAAATTCGGCACAAACGGAGTATAAATATGCCCCTTAATCTTAAGCGGCAAAACACCACCCTAAATGTCAGGCTCTTTTGAATAATGCCTAGATTGAAGGATATCTTTAAATGCTTTCCCTCTGACAACATTTTTGATATAAAGGGTATGGGGGTCCAACTGATAAATTACACCTATGGAGAACATATAGGCTACTTCCTTGTTGATCAGGATTTCTTAATCATTGGTAAAATTAATGACCCTTGATGGAGGATTTTTCATTGGAAGAACCAAATTGTCCATTTGTGAAAAATATTACAGTACAAGTCCTCTAGGTATGTTGCAGCCCACGCAGAGTCCTTCCCCACTCTTGGCAGAATTATGCTAGAAGGAGGGCCTTCATTTGTTTGCTGGTGTGGCTCTACTGGCCAGTGCTGTAGTCTGCAAACATGACCATTCAATTGCCAGAGAGCTTTTGCATGCTGGGCTCTGCCAGGACAGCACCAAGGGACACTGATGTGCAAATGTTTACCTCCTGGCACCATGTTCTGTAGAAAGACCTCCCTTGTAGTCTGATTAGGAGTGTATTGGCAATAGTTAGGCAGGCATCACATAAGGATGGCCTTCATTTTTACTTGTTTCTCCTCCATGATGCCAAGATAGGAAGTGAGAATTTTTTCACCCTTACCAAAATGGGCCACCTGTTCGTGGTCTTTTGAAGTCATGCACATATAGTCTACAACTTACTGTGTCCTCCCATTTAAGGAATCACTTCACATAATGCTTTGCTTATTTTTTCCTTGTTTTGCTGAGATCTTCTTCTTCTGGATTTCCTCTAATATGCTCTAATTCTTAGTGCCTAGCACCTCTTTATAATGTTTCTCGTGTTGGTTTATCTGTTCATTATACCCAATTGCAACCTTGCCTACTGAAGTCACCACGCAGATGGATCTGGAATGATAAGGGATAAAATAATCAACATATTTTCTCATACTGAATCCTTGCTCCATTTCATCAATCAACACATTTTTGGCATCCACCTGTACTCTTTAGTGACCTTTTCAATAAGGTCTCCTACATGAAGAGAAGAGCAGTGGTTACAGTAGCAAACCACAGAAAAACTCCACACCACTCAAAAGTGAACGTGCAAAAATAAACACATAAAGAACCTGTACAAGCAGCTAATTTCCTGGTCCTAAGCACAAGCCAAGGGATGCCTTTGAACCAGTATTTAGGCCACAACAAAACAATTAGAACTGAGGAGCATACGTAAGAGCCTTCTACTGTATATGCAAGGTGGTGTTAAGTCACTGTTTGTGGCTTAACACCACCTTGTAAATCCGGCCTCTTCCCACACATCCCTTTGCAGGAAAGGGACGTGCAGTGGGTGTTGCTGTTGGTGTGCCACAGCAACACTGTTTTGACGCTGCCTCAGATTTACGAGTTTTCGTAAATTTGAGGCAGTGGTAAAATCGAACGCCACCCAGGGGTTGGCATTAGCAAGATGCATCAAGGAGGAATACTTTTATTCCTCCTCGTTTTTTGCTTTTTCTATGTGTGCTGCATTCTGCAGCACGAATAGAAAGAACAAAGTGTCAGAAATGATTGTTTATATGGGGGAAGGTGTCCCTTCTTGCACATCAACAATCATTTCAAAATTACGCTTTGGCACTTCTGTGTGTGCTGCATTCTGCGGCACTCACAGAAGTGCCAAACCGCCATTAGTGATTGTTTATGTGCAGGAAGGCACACCTCCCTGCACATAAACAATCAAACCCCTAAAAGCAGACATCCTTGCACAATGGTCAGTGCAGGAGAAAACATAGACATGCGACGTATTCTAGTAAATATGGTGCATCCCTTTGTTTCTAAAGTGATGCAGTGCAGCACTGCCAATTTTGGCACAGCACCGCGCTGCACCACTTTTTAGTAAATCTGGCCCTGAGCCTTTCATGTACCCATGCCTGCAAATACAAAGTAGCAGGGATACCTTTGACTTCTGTCTTGGTAGAGCCGGTCAGCCCTTCTCTTCCTCTTACTCAGCAGCTGGCCAGAGGTTGAAATAATCACTTTCAGGGCTGGCTAGCTGGGTGAGCAAGCAGGCCATACTGCTGTCTACTTGTAATGTCTGCTGTCTACTTCAAGTTGATATGGAAGTGGTTAAAATCGTCATAGCAGAGTGTATTTCACATCTTTTCCTGTGTCCTCAGAGGCCAGAAACCAGTTATTCAGTGTGTGAAAGGATTGGTCCTCTTTCTTTTTGCTGTGGCCTTGGTGCTGCTCTCTGAAATGTAGGCCTAATTTTCATCTTCCTACTGGATTCTTTTATATACTAACATGAGGGTCATGAAGACAGGTGAAGCCTGGATAACACACATGACAACACAGGCCTAATGATAAACCGCTCATTTGGACATGAAAGGAGAAGACATTACACAAAAAAGGGCAATAAGTCAGGAGGTTGAGCTCAATTCATACATGCCAACGGACCCGACACAGATAGCAGACACCCATTTTTTAAGCTAAAACAGCTTTATTGTAAGGGTGGGTGGAATTTTAAATTCCACTTGAGGAAGTGGATTAATTTAGTAATTCCATTTTACCCATGTAAAGCAGAATTACTAATTAACGCCATCGTTCTGCTGGTGGAATTAAATCAGAACTGTTTTGTTTTAAACAGGGCAGGAAGAGGGAGCAGTTCCTCTATGCTTAAAATAAACACTGCAGATTAAACTAAAATCTTCAGAGATTTTTAAACATAGAGGGACTGTTCCCTCTTCTAGCCCTGTTTAAACATACATCAGTATGTAAGGGTGCTGAGTGGTATGCAATGCACTGTAGTGCACTGCATGCCTCTGAGCAGTGGATTTGAGCAACCTGGTTTTGTGTGATTGACTTGTTCAGTCTGTACCTGTTTTCCTCCTTGTTGTGTGATACTCAGTTGCCTGAAAGACTCCTGTTGGCCCCCAAGACCTCCTACTACTGTAAGCGAACATTGCTGGACTTGCATCAAGTTCAATGATTTAAATTGGTTGCAGTTCAAAAGGCATTACCAGGTCATTTGTTTGCAATAGACATGGGAATGGTCAAACTGTTTCTTTGTCAAAGGTTATAAAACATATTTACCCCAGCGTGGCTTTGATGGCTGGGTGGGCCAAGATAGGCTTAGTCACCTTTATTTCCTTAGATTTCGGGGGAAGTTTAAGGTTAGTATGGCTCAAGTCTGTTGCAAGTTTTGAATATTACTATTCCGGGTTTTACTATCATTGCTCTGATCAATTTCTACAATGCCAAGGCCTGGCCAACCGAATCCTTTAACGTTATAACTTTAAACTATGTTTTAAGTACATTGATGGCTAATAGACAAGGCCTTGTGAATCAAATTCTAGTGGGTGACTTTAATATCCATCTTCGCGAGCGCCCTCATGTCCCATTTACCAATTTGTCCAAATGTATTGTTGTGGAGAGGCTACATATGGATCACTTCAGGGAAGGCTCAGATCTTAATGAAGTATTAAATAGTGATAATCTTCTTGTTACCCTGGACAAAATGATTCGTTCTGCAAGGACTTACATATTATCAATCTTTACAGGAAGAAGTTGCTCCTCAATATAAAATTATATTTTGTATCAGCATACCTCTATATGATGATTCCCAACTTTAGCACATTGACTAGCCTTTTTAGTAACCATAACCCACCTTCTCTGTCATTTAGAGAGTTGGGCTCTCATGCTAGGAGCCAGGGCCTCGGGGGGTGTTTTCCCTATAGGCCAAGGCAGGTGATTAAAATAGACCTGAGTAGAGCCCAGGCACTTTAACAAAATTTCTTTTCGTGGCCTGTCAAAATGATAGCCTTACTTAACACTCCCGCTGTTAATGTTTCTTCCATTCCAAAATGGTTTGATCATAATTGCTCTAAGGTATTATGAAGTTTAAAGCAGACATTAAAATGTTTCCTAAAGGCCAGGAATGTATAGCTACTTGCAGAAGGATTTATACAATGGAACTCAAAAACGCAAAGCCACTCTAAATTAAATAGCCTGGGATGACCAAATGCAAGCACGTGCCAATAAAAATAGTTCTGTGTTTTAGCACCTTATCGATCAGCTGCGTTTTGCGAATGATAACTGCCCCGCCTTACTCCACCATATTACAGCCAGCCATTGGGTTGTACATTTTGAAAGAGATTGATAACTACTTATCTATTCAAACAGATAATCATTTGCATTTTCCCTTGCTAGGGAGGTCTGGCTCTTCTTTACTCTAGGTGTAGTAAAGAAGGGCATTTTAGCTTTATCAAGTAATAAGGCCTCCAGCCTGATGGTATTCCTCCATATATATTTATTGAAGATACCGAGATCTGAGGCCCATCTCTGATGGTGGTTTGAAATGCAGCCATTAGAGTAGGCTTGCCACCCTCGTGGTCCACCGCAGTCATTGTCCTTGTTTTAAATAAGGGTGACAAAGACAATGTTACTGCTCGATTTCTTTGCTTGACTCTTTTATGAAGGTTATGGGGAGGGTTTTCTTGGATAGGCTAATGTGGGAAGATAAGAATAATGTAATCTCTGAAGTGCAATATGGGTTCAGGCTGAATGGATCTACAATTGATCAATGTCTGAACTTGTATTTGCTTATTAAAAACAAGTATACAGTGTCCCAATCCGAATCGGTCCATCTGCTTATGATAGGGTCAAATGGACTAAGCTCTGATGTATGCTGCTCTCTATGGGGGTGGACCCTGACATTGTGTACTTCCTTAACGAATTGCATGCAAGCACCACAGCATCAATTTAATACACCCATGACACTGCCTGCACCCGTACAGTTACAATGAGTAAAGGTGTATGAAAGGGGTGTATGTTTGCCCCATTTTTATTCACCCTGTATATAAATGAGTTATAGCAAGCCTATTGTCTGTGGAGGTTGATTGTCCAAAGGTAGGGATGAGATTGTGCCCGGTACTGCTATATGCAGACAATGTGGTCCTGATGCCAAGGCCTGGATCTTTGTGTTAATTTAGTTAGACCTATGTTATGGTTGTAGGCCCACGTTCAACCAGAACAAAAACATTCAGTGGGTGTTCTCACACCTTGACTACAGTTCCAGCTTTCTCCTTTCTTGGGATATTATTTGACTCCAGTATGTCTTGGAAACCCCTGATTGTCAACAAGGGGGTAAAATTTATAAAGGGGAACACATCTGTGACCAGCTTTACACATACTGGGGAGCAGGTCACCACTAGCTTTAACAAAGGTCTATAGGACTAAGGGGCTGATTTAAGGAAAGAGGCACTGCACCCAGTGCAGCGCTACTTTCCTTGCGCCCCTAGCACCCCACTACACTCATCATGTGTACACTGTATTTAACATACGGCGGACCATGGCGCAGGGTAAGGGGCAAGAGAGTCATTTTCTTTACTCTATTGATGTACTCTGCAAGAGTGGCTTCAAAGTTTTGGTGCTACACCTGCAGAGTAAACAGGGGTCCATTATTGATAATGGTGTGCCCCCTTTTAATGCCTACTCTGAAAAAAATGGTGTAAGTAAATTTCTTTTCTTGTGCCACTTTTTCAGCCACCCAACCGGGGAATGTCCCCTTGCATACATTATGCCTGGCGAAGGCATATTGTGGCAGAAGGGGTTTACAAAGAGCGTAATGCATGCATTGTGCCACTTTGTAAATATGGCGGGGGAAAAAGCCACTTTAGTTCTGCCATAGCATAAAAAAATGTTGCTATGGCAGTGCTAAGGTGGCTCAATGGGCTCATAAATATTCCCACAAATGTGTTTTAAAGGTCATGTATAGCAGTGACATTTGGGGGTATGTAAAAACAGACACTTACAGACTATTGAAAATGTTTTTTAAGGCGTTTATTGGGTGTACCTCAAAGTGTCCCATCAGTTTATGTTAATGAGGAGCTAGGTATTTCAGGGATAATGTTGTCTTCAGGCCTCTTTTATATTGGAAATAAGTTTTCGACAAGGTGTGAATCTCATCTAAATAGGCTGATTTCCAAGGATTATTTGTCTCTTAACAATGCAGCTATAATCACCTGCATTGCACATATCAAAAAGTATTTTAAAAGCCTGGGGAGAGAGGCCTTATTTCTGAGCACACAGTCCATGGTCAGATCTGAGTCGAACTGGGTGAGGGATCATTTCCTTGAACGTAGAATGTATCATAGGGAGCAGGTGGAAATGTTGAAACGCTCTGTTTGTGGTCATATGCTCCCAAAAACGGTTCCGTACAAGGGACAGGGATAGATTTTTGTTGATTCGATTCAGATTTGACATGTTGCACCATCTACTGGCATGTCCTAGCTGATGGAATGCCCCTGGTCCCCTGGGTCCTTGCGACTGCGACAGTATGTCTCCGCAAGATACCCTACACTTTACCATGTTCTGTGAATATTTCAATTTGCCTAGGAGACTATCATTCCTTTGTTGAAATCCTTGAACTTTGTGCAGGTTCATCCAGCTCTTTTGTCTTTACAGTTTTTACCTGATGAGCACACTATTTCTAAAGTAACTTGCTTTTTAAGAGCGGCAATTCAGCTGAGGTCTACTAGGATTAATTAATTGTACTGTATTTGATTGTGACACTTGTCCCAAATACTTTTGCCCTTATGTTTTTATGGTTTTTATGGTGGCTATGCTTTTTAACGCTTCTTATATTTTATCTTCCATGTTTTTAAAGATACATTTTGCTGATCGTTTGTATATGTGGCTTGATGTTTTGTTTTCTCATACTATCTTTTTTTCTGTGTGTGCTTCACATGATACAACCAACTAGGTACATAACAGAATGGAAAAATCTGCATGAGAAAGACCTATTAATACCCACTGAGACCTTAGGCCTTAGGCATCTCTTAAAACTGCCTGAAGGAATCCAGAGGAAAAAGAGAACACAAACCATTACATTTTCTACAGAACAGCCCAAATTGTGTGAAAACTCCAAGAAATACCTTCTGATCATAAAGTGTTTACCTCCTCCAGACAGTTCCCCTCTCCTCTCCTTTAGAGAACTCTGAATGCTTTGAGGCACCAAAAAGATATCTCATAGTTCAGTTGCCTTATATATTAAGCTTACCTCTGACTTTGTAATCCCATAGAACAGAGGCCGACGTCTACAGAGGGAACCTGCCACAAATGAGTGTTACCCTACAAGGAAAGAATCTTTCCTTATCCACTGGCATTAATATTAAAATGGGCTTGAGCACCAAATAATAACCAGGCATGAGCTCCTGCTCTGCAAAAAAGAGCTCACCTAGGTAGGGCTACCAGCTCCTCAAAACACAGGCTGCAAGCAAAACACAGGTCACCTGCAGTGTAAGTAGTAAGTTGTGCCCGGTTTGGAGCCAATGTAGTGAAAACAAATGCAGAGAGACATTCTGTCTAATGGCGCAAACAATATCCTCCCAAGATCTCATATGAGGAGGAGAGGGCAATGGCCTGAACCAATTAACAGCTCTTGCAAGCCCCCTGCTCCACAATGGCTACTCTAAGGAATTAAGTACCATAGAGAATCAACTTGTCCCTGAAACTGACAATGACGCCATTATGAGGGGGCCCAGCACCATCAAAGCAAGTCAGAAAGCTCCCCATAAAGCCTTCCCAACAGCACTGGAATGTAAAGGGCACAAAAGAAAAGTAGGAAGATGTAACAGAAATCACAGCAGCCCATACAGAGGGGAAAATGGAAATGGGAAGAGAGAGAAAGCACTGATTCGAGGCGTATCACACTTTCTTCAAAATGTGCTTATGGAAGTATGCAATGAAACGTTACCAGATTAGAAAAAGAAACTTGCAACTTTCAAATCATATGCAATCCATTAATTTAATTACTCAAGCAAAAAGTCCTCTAACCCAGTGCTTTCTTGTCTAACTTTTCACTGAAATATGCAAAATTAGCAAGTAACAAATCTGCTAATTCAACCCTTTTTTCCCCAAAACTTAATTCAATTTTCTCACAGAAAATATAGGAAAACAATGGTTATCATTTGTTTTCTTGAAAATCTTTGTGGTGTAAACTTTGCATAAGAATGTTATGGACTTACTGGAGAGTTCAATGCTCGTAAGTTCAAAATGAGTTCCAGTTGTGTAATCCAAGGAAAAATGAAAATATATACAATGTTGAAGATGAAATGGGAGAGACTCAAAGTTTAAAATAGGATTTGCAAAAACTAAAACACGTGACAGAAAATAATGTGTGCGCAGAAGAGTTACAAGCAAACAAGCCCTTGAAAATGGCAATGATTGTGAAAACAATATGAGCAGCAAGAGGGTGTGAATAGTAGGAAGTCAGAAGTTCAAGTATGACACTTGTACCACAAGTGACTGGCTCCATGATGATCCTCTGACAACTGCCAAACATAAACTGCTCAGGGAAGTGAGAAGGCTCTGAATTCACTCTCTTTTTATCCAGTCTCAATCCAAAATGGCCCCAGTATTCAAAGTACCATTTCCCATGTCATTCAATTGTGTTTTGTTTTGGCCAAGGCATTCGCCAATGTGCATGGCAGCTTTCCTCTAAACTTCCATATCCTTATGTCTAGCTCTCTGGTTGTGTTACTCATTTAACACCATTTTTACACATTATCACATGTAACTGGACAATTATTAACAATTAACACTGCTATAGGTGTAATTATGACAGTACTACTTTAGTCAGGGCCTTCCCTTCCCCTCTTTATGATTTTTCTTTAGAGCCTTAGGGGCATGCACATTTTGTGCTGGTTATGACAAATTTTTCCCTGCATTGTAACCCTTTCATTTTATGAAATTTTTCAATTTCTTTCTCGCCATTTGCGAGTCCAAGACACCTGAACCTCATATTCCACTTCAGAGTCCTGAATTACAGGATCTGGTGGTTTTTCAATACAAGTACTTTTCTTGGTTTTAATAACTAATCACAAAACACTGGGTAGCTTTTCATTGTATTTGGTAATGTCAGCTTCACAGCCACCAGACTAATCACATTACTTACAGAAAAAGGTCCAATTATTCTGGATGGAAATTTTCTTCAGCTATGCAATTTAATATGCTAAGTGGAAAGATACATTGCATCTTCATTTTTAACATCTATTTTTAACATCTTCCATTTGGCTTCTGTTAAATTCTCTATTACTCACTAATAAATATTGTCTAATTGCTGAATTCTTTCTTCAAAAGATGGATAAATTAGTGAGAGTTATATATCAGCTAAGAACGGTGGAGGAAAACCTTGCATGATAAAAAATTAACTATGACTAGTAGAGGAATATCTAGTGTTTTGTGAAAAAATTCAGCCAACCACAAATGATCCAACCCTGATTTCTAATCTTGGATAAAACATTCTAAATGTTTGTTAAACTGTTGACTGACTCTTTCAGTCTGACCACCTGTGTGGAGGTGATATGCAGATGACAGCCTGATCTACTTCAGAGTCCTGAATTACAGGGTCTGGTGGTTTTTCAATTCAAGTACCTTTCTTGGTTTTAATTACTAATAACAAAACACTGGGTAGCTTTTCATTGTATTTGGTAATGTCAGCTTCACAGCCACCAGACTAATCACATTACTTATAGAAAAAGGTCCAATAAATCTGGATGGAAATTTTCTTCAGCTATGCAATTTAATATGCTAAGTGGAAAGCTACATTGCATCTTCATTTTTAACATCTACTTAACATCTTACATTTGGCTTCTGTTAAATTCTCCATTACTCACCAATAAATATTGTCTAATTGCTGAATTCTTTCTTCAACAGATGGATAAATTAGTGAGAGATATATATTAACTAAGAACAGTGCAGGAAAACCTTGCATGATAGAAAATTGACTATGACTAGTAGAGGAATGTATAGTGTTATTGTGACAAAATATTGCCAACCACAAATGAGCCAATCCTGATTTCTAATCTTGGATAAAACATTCTATATATGTGTTGAACTGTTGATTGACTCTTTCGGTTTGACCACCTGTGTGGTGGTGATACAGCCTGATCTTCAATTTCAGTTTTTTTACAAAATTATTTTTACAATATTAGGATGAATTGAGGTGCATGAGCAGAAGCCACTGTTTGGGTTACACAAGAAGTTTTACTATGTGTTGTAAACAAAAGAGCAGACTCTTAGGTTGATTGCAATTATTTGGTGATTATAAAACGAATCAGTAATCAACAATTAGAAAAATGGCTTTAAACTTTTTATCTGATGGAAGATCGATAAACCATGGGAATAATTTCCTTTTATTCTGTGGACTTTAAATGGCTGTTCCAATCTCATTGGCTGATTATGATCATTCTTGTTTCTATAACAAATGTCAGAAGTGGAAACATACTCTTTTATATCTATGCCCACGTTTTCCCACCAAACGTACCTCTTCATTAATTCAATTGCTTTAGCTATACCTGGATAACCTGGCGATGAGGAATCATGTGCTTCCTTTAACACACGCTTTTTAATCTCCACCCTAAGTAAATGTAGACCTCGGTTAAACCACAATAAGTGAGTTTCAATTCTCTGTCTCTCATTATTATCAACCTAATCCTTCTTCCCTCAACAAACATACCTCTCTTAATACTCTCTGAAATATATACCATTCAGATTTTTCTTTTGTAATCATTCAGCAATCCGTTTGTGCCTTCTCAGCACCGTCATATTTTATATAAGACAATGAGACAGCTTTCTGATTTTGTTGCCCCAGTCTGAAGGATATTTAAAAATTAAAGTCTGAGAAAAAATAAGGACCACCTCATCTGTTTATCTGGTAATGATTTGGCTGGTCATAAGAACACCAAATTATGGTGATCTGTGTAAATTGTGACTGGAACTTGTGTTCAAACAAATAGTGTCCCCATTCTGTAAATACTACTATAAAAGGCAATAAATACATCTCAAAATTGTATAATTCTTTTCAGCATCAGTCAGATTTCTAGATACTGAATTAATTTAACCTGTTTCTTGATGATAGTACTACTACTAAAGATAATACTGTTCCTAAAGCTTCAGCCAATGCATCAGCTTCAAAACATAAAGGTAGACTAGTGTCAGGATGTCTAAATGCCTACACCAAAGTATAACTGTTCTTCAATTCCTGGAATACTCTTCTGCAGCATTATTCCACTAAAATGGAATCACCTTCTTTAACAGATTAGTAATGGGCTATGTGATCTAAGAAAAAAATCATTATAAAATGTCTGTAAACGTTTACAAAGTCTGAAAACCTCTGAAGGTCTTTCATTGTTTTTGGATTAGGCCAATCAATAACTGTCTGAGCCTTTTCCTTTTTGTTATCAAGTTCAGGGGAAATCACAAATGCTAAGGGGCTGATTTAAGAGCCTCTAGCACCTCCTTGTGCCACATTATTGTCATTACTTTTTACACTAATGTGGCCCAACAAGGCCAAAATTGCTGCACTAAGGCCCATATTGATACTTTTTGACGCAAAACTGCGCCAACCCAGTTTAGCGTCAAATAAATTAGAGCCGGCTAACGCCATTCTGAAGCGCCATGTGGGCGCCGTATTTATTGAATGACGTTAGCCGGCGTTAGCCGCCGGCGCTGTCTGGTGTGCGTTAAAAAAAACGATGTACACCAGGCAGCGCCGGCGTAGGGGGAAAATGGCGTATGGGCGTCCAGAAATGGTGCAAGTCAGGCTGAGGCAAAAAAATCACCACAACCCGATTTGCGCCATTTTTTTACGACGCCCATCCCCCAAAGAAATGACTCCTGTCTTAGCAAAGACAGGAGTCATGCCCCCTTGCCCAATGGCCATGCCCAGGGGACTTCTGTCCCCTGGGCATGGTCATTGGGCATAGTGGCATGTAGGGGGGCACAAATCAGGCCCCCTATGCCACAACAAAAAAAAATATATACTTACCTGGACTTACCTTAATGTCCCTGGGGTGGGTCCCTCCATCCTTGGGTGTCCTCCTGGGGTGGGCAAGGGTGGCAGGGGGTGTCCCTGGGGGCAGGGGAGGGCACCTCTGTGCTCATTCTGAGCCCACAGGTCCCTTAACGCCTGCCCTGACCCAGGCGCTAAAATCCGGCGCAAATGCAGGTTTTTTAGACCCGCCCACTCCCGGGCGTCATTTTTGCCCGGGAGTATAAATATGACGCATATGCATCGCAGTCATTTTTTAAGACGGGAACGCCTACCTTGCATATCATTAACGCAAGGAAGGTGTTCACGCAAAAAATGACGCTAACTCCATGAACTTTGGCGCTAGACGCGTCTAACGGCAAAGTATAAATATGGAGTTAGTTTTGCGTCGAATTTGCGTCGAAAAAAATGACGCAAATTCGGCGCAAACGGAGTATAAATATACCCCTAAATTTACAAAGTGGCACAATGCATGCATTACGCCTCTTCGTAACTCTTTGCGCTACATTATGTCTGCGCCAGGCATATTGTTTGCAAAGAGGGTGTTCCCCATTGGTGGGGGTGTGTGAAAAAATGCAACAAAGAAATCAAAAAGATTTCTTTTCGGCATTGTTTTGGCCCTTTTAAAGCCTAGTTGGAACAGGTGTTAAAGGGAGGCACACCATTGTTTTCAATGGGCCCCAATGGGCTTTGGAGGATTAGCGTCAACATTTGTTATGCTAATCCTGCAAAGCTCCGAACTAGCATCTAAAATGTTGACACTAGTTCTTCTAACTACCACCATGGTGCACCATATCTTAGATACAACACAAACATGGTGGCGGTAGGTGGCCATGAAGGGGTGCCAGAAAAGTGGCGCTGACCGGGGTGCAGTGCCACTTTTCTTTAACCAGGTCCTAAATGTTTTATCTGAGGTACATTAAACACCCACCTTTCATATCACTGATTTCCCCACAATTATTTCAATTCTCTGCATACATGCTGAATGTGTTGTCTGTCTCGAGAATACAAAATCTTCCGTGTAAACAATGACAAAAATGTAAATACATTCTCTGAGGATGTTGTTAATAAAACACTAAAATGCTGTGGTTGCATTGCATAGACCAAATAGCATGACTGGATATTCATAACACCCAAATTTACTGTGCATTGACGTCTTCCACTGATCTCCCTCACAAATTCATAGCAAATGATAAACACTTTTAAGTTTTAAGGTCCACTTTCCATAAAATCTTAGCATCTTCAATTCAGTCTAATATTAATGATATGAAAGGAATGGAGTAAGAATTTTTAATAATAATTTTGTTCAGGAAACAATGATCAATACAAGTGAGAGGATCTTGTAGTGAATGCATTTTTTGTTGTGTTTTTGGGGACTTTTCTTTTAGCAAATAGGCCTGGTGCGTGTGCCCTTTAGCCTAGTTACATCACCTTTTAGTCCACTTACATGGTTTTAGAAGCAATAACATTTGTGGTGGTTTTATTTTCCTCTATCTTGCTGTTCTTTCACCTAGAAAGGCATTTACATTTCTTAGCACAACATTCTTTCAACTCTGTGCTTTGTTCAAGGCTGTGACAAGATAGGGTTGCCTGCGCAAAGTGTACATCACGTTTCTAACAATTCACAGAAACATACGTGTTTTTACATGGGGGACACTTTTCTAAGAACACTGGCTGTTTCATTATAAAACATTTCTCTGCTCCCTGTATGTTAGGGAGGTTCCAGCCAGATGACTGCCACTGCATGTTGTTTGACTTAGCTACAACTGCTTGCTGAGACTGCTGGTTCCCTGGCCTATATAGGGAAGGTGTCTTAATAATCAACAGGCTTCTTCACTATTGTCATACTCAGGTATGGGGCATGACATCTTCCTGGGGGTCTTGAAGGGTAGATTAAGGCTTATCCTGCTGTGCTCTAACATAGAACATTAGTGGCATGGGGAAGAATTATATATCTTGCATATTGAAAATATGGTGGGACTTTTCCTGTTTCACTTTTCTTGTCACCATCCTGTTTTTAGGATGTTTTATAATCCTAATATTACAGCCTATGTCTTTTTATCTAGAACACAGCTGATTCAATTAAACTTATTGAACCATTTTCTGCGTCTCTTTGCTGTTGCATGTGTGAGATTAATGTAACTGGGAGAAAGGGATAAGATCTGATCCACCATGATTTACCTTAGAGGTCACTATGTCATGCACGCAGCTTCCACAAATCACCTCTGCTCTTGGGCATAGGAAAGGCACTGCTAGCTGGCTGGAAACAGAATGGGTCGACAGTTGTCACATGGTGTGGGATCAAATTCAGTTCCCCATAATTCAGACGAAGCTGCCGCCTAAATTCAGCAGTATTATTGGTACAATGAGAGCGAAAGCGATATGTCACCACCAACGTTTGGTCAAGTACTGATTTTCGGTCTTCCATGAGTATCTCTGTCTCACTACGTGCTAAAGGCACCTCAGTACTATACATGGAGATGTCCGTGGCATTGAGGATCTCCTCCACTACTAGACAGGTAGCACCCATTTAATGATGTAGGTTGTTCAAGCTCGAATGTTGAAAGGATCAATCACCATTTAGTGTCCTTATCTCTGAAGAAAATACAATCAATATAGCCAACCAGAACAAGGTGGTAATAGAAGTAAACATGAGGCCCCCGCTTACTAATTATTTACTATAACATGGCCTCATGGCTCAGGGGGGCAATTTTACTTTTGTAGTTGAGAATCATCCAGCCTATAGAACAACATTTTTTAAATCTCTGGTAAAATTTCCAGCAGTAGATGGAAACAGCAACACATTTTGTAATACCAACCCAACATGCGCTGTGCCAGTGCAACCACATGCAGCTACATCAGGCATTAACCCTGAGACTGTCCATTTAATTATGGGAAAAGTACCCGCCAAAGGGGAAACAATTCAGTTTTGGTTAGCTCATAAAATAAGGCCCTGATTTATACTTTTTTGGCGCCGCATTACCGTCATGTTTTGACAATTGTATTTTGTATTTTGTAACTTTGAGCCGCACTTGCGTAAAAAAATGACAGTAATGCGGTACATAAAAAGTATAAATCAGCGCCTAAATGCGCTGGAGGCAGTATTCCCCATACAGGACCTCAAGATAAATATAGAATTCTTACTATGTGCTTGCCATTTGGGATGGTTCCCTCAGTCGATAATTGCATCACCTGTGGTCAGGCCTTTGACACTTTCTGTACCTCCAAACATGGTACTCCAACACTTGCTCATTTTCCGTAATTATTAAAACATATACAAGATGAATGTGAGGCTGCCCCAGTCCTGGAATTAGGGATGCAATTAATGGACAATTTTGCCACTGTGTCTTTAGTATTAAGTAATCTTAAAGGGGAATCAGTAGCTTTGGCTATACGCCAGTGGGTCTGGGACGTTCCTCAACAGGATCAAGAATGTGAGTTGCCAAAGATTATCCCCAAAACCTACTCTAGTATTGGTCAGGAAAGTCCGGGAGCCAGACGTAGTAAACCACAATTAAAGGGTAAATGCTATGATAATTCTACCTGGCGGCTCTCAAAAATGTTGGAATAAACAAAAACAAACACCTAAAAAAAAAGAGGAGAATCTCCGCATTCAGAGACCCCTCAAAACCGTTATAACCTTAGAAATAGAGATGACATAACAACTCCTGATAGATATCAATATACAGATACACGCTAATCTCATTCCTTTAAGGACTCACTGGATAAATACAGTGAGAGAGGTGGGCGATTAGAGCAGCGAACTGAGTACATAAAACTGAGAAAGGACTCACAACACTCATCAGAAGTTTCTGTTAAAAAAGAAGAGGAACTTCCCCAGCAAAAACCTCAATTTAAAAAGAAGGTGGCAACAATTTCTGTACCAAATGTCATGCAGGATTAGAGCTTCACTGAAGAACATGAAGTGGGCACAGGCCCTGCTACACAGTGTGACAGAGGTCACAATAGTTTACTGGAATCTTCAAGAGCATCTGGTGGTGAAAGCAGCTAACAACTTTTTAGAAGTCGAGAATGTGGATATGCACATCTTCCCACCAGACAGGATGTATAAACAAAAAGTATATTTAGAAGGAGACAATGAGCGCACAATTTATTCTTACTTCTGGGGACTACGTAACTACCATGTTTGATATTTTACTGGCTGAAAAAGATTGGCCACCAAATCCGCCCATAATCTTCCATATGGGGAAAAGGTAATTGAAATCTCTTTCTCTCCCCTAGTTCCAGTAAAGCTCAGAGAGGCTTGCGCAATTGATTGGGTGTTTATGCAGGCACCCATGCTGTATCACAACTAGGTAGGGTGGGATAAAGATTCTCCCTACTATATAATACCAATTAGATCAATCCCAATATCCTATTAAACATGAATCTAAAGCACCTGTGAGGGAAATCCTCACTCAGCTAGATGTACTAGGGCATAATTGAACCCTGTGCCTCACTCAATAATGAACAACACATTGTTCCCTGTAGCTAAACCAGACCATGCCTTTTTTTCGACAGTCTTAGATTATAGGAATTTAAATAGTCATACATGGACATTTGCCATTCAAGATGTGCACAATACAGAACTTATTAACAATATAGTGCCCAAAAAATACAAAACAACCATGGATATTTCCAACTTTTTTTTTGCCAAAACATAGTGCCTGAAAGTAGGTATTTAACAAGCTTTAGCTCTTTACACTAAAAAAAAACAGTTTTGTAGACTCCCACAAGTGTATAAAAACAGCCCAGGATTTTTTTTCAGCTTGTGTTACTTAAATTTATACAACATTGACCCTGAGGCATTGTTTATGTAGATGATATCTACATTACGGATGATAATCTCATTCAACATATAAGACGGTTGAACTGCATTGCCGATTTAGGCTACAAATTTAATTTCAGAAAAACAAAAATAGCCCTTCTTAGTGTCCTATTTTTGGGATACAAACTATCAGATGAATGCAGGAGCCTAGCTCCCCACTTTCTAGAAAAGTGTGCACAATTGCAACCTCCAAACACTATTAGAAAGCTCAAGTCATTGTTAGACTTTTTAAACTTTGGCAGAACTTACATTCCATATTATCACAAACTGTTATACTGTCTCATATATTGTTAGACCTGACAGTCTTAGGGTGGTCACCCCTAACTTTTTGCCTGCCTTCCTACACTTTTTGGACACTGTTTTTGCTGGTTTTAGGACTCTGCACACTTAAGCACTGCTAAAAAGTGCTAGAGTGCATATGCTCTCACCCTTAAAACATGGTGACATTGGCTCATACCCAATAGGCTTATTTAATTTACTTATACATCCCTAGTAAAGTGCACTACATGTGCCCAGGGCCTGTAGATTTAATGCTACTAGTGGCCCTGCAGCACTGGTTGTGCCCCTATATAAGTAACCCCTTAACCATGTCTCAGGCCTGCCATCACAAGGCCAGTGTGGGCAGGTTCACTGCCAATTTGACTTGGCAGTTAAAAGTACTTGCCAAGCCTTAAACTCCCCTTTTCCTACATATAGGTCACCCCTAAGATAGGCCCTAGGTGACCCATAGGGCAGTGTGCTGTGTAGATAAAAGGCAGGGCACGTGCCTGTGTAGTTTATATTTCCTGATAGTGTAAAACTCAATTAGTTTTACACTGCTGTGAGACCTGCTCTTTTCATTGACTTACCCTCATATACTGGGTGATTGGTAGATTCTGATCTGAAGGGAGTAACAAGGTCAGATTTGGTATGGCCAGAATGGTAATACAAAACCCTGCTGGCTGGTGAAGTTTGATTTAATATTACTATTTTAGAAATGCCACTTTTAGAAAGTGAGCATTTATCTGCACTTAAATCCTTCTGTGCCTTACAATCCATGTCTGGCTGGGTAAGTTGACAGCTCCCTTGTGCATTTCACTCAGACAACCCCAAACACAGGATGCTAATTCACACCTGCATACATCTGCATACTGAATGGGTCTTCCTGGGCTTGGAGGGTGGAGAGGCTGACACTTACATGTCAAAGGACAGTGGCCTGCCCTCACACTATGGACTGCCAAACCCCCTACTTGGACCCTGGCAGACAGGATGGAACTGAAAGGGGACCTTGTGCACTCGTAAGCCAGTCTTTGAAGTCTCCCCCATTTCAAAGGGACATTTGGGTATTCAAACCGGGCCTCTCACCCTACCAACTCAGACAGTTCTTGACAAGATACCTACTGAGAAAGGAACGCTGAACCAGGACCTGCAACCCGCCAAGAGAAGGTACCTGGCTGCCCACAGGAATCACCTGACTGCTCTGCTGAAAAGTACTGCTGCCTTGCTGTTGCCCTGCTGCCTTGCTACCCTCCAGCTTTGCTGAGAAGTGCTCTCCAAGGGCTTGGATTGAACTTGCCTCCTGTTTCCGAAAGTCTCAGGGCCAAAAAGACTTCGGGGCATATTTATACACTGTTTGCGCCGAATGTGCGTCAAACATTTTGACGCACATTCAGCACAAACCTTGCCCCATATTTAAACTCTGATGCCCGACCCCGCGGACGTCGAAATTCCACC
Organism: Pleurodeles waltl; assembly: GCF_031143425.1. NCBI lineage: Eukaryota > Metazoa > Chordata > Amphibia > Caudata > Salamandridae > Pleurodeles > Pleurodeles waltl. The sequence continues at coordinate 914,896,860 of NC_090444.1, read as the reverse complement.
GTGTGTGTCATTTTTTGGAGGCAGGAAACTGCCTTGCGTTAATGATATGCAGGGTAAGCGTATATGACTTTAAGGCCGGTGTGCCTTATTTATACCCCAGCGTCATTTTGACGCACAGGGGGGGGGTGGGGCTTAAAAAATGGTGCACAGCCTGATGTGGCTGTTTTTTAACGCCTGGGTCAGGGCAGGCATTAAGGGACCTGTGAGCTCGGAAGGAGTCCAGAGGTGCCTTTCCCTGCCCCCAGGGACACCCCCGGCCACCCTCACCCACCCCTGGAGGACACCCATGGATGAGGGAACCCATTTCAGGTAAGTACAGGTAAGTTGAAGTAAGTATTTTTTTTATTTTTTAAAGTGGCATAGGGGTGCCTAATTTGGGTAAGGGGGCATGACTCCTGTCTTTGCAAAGACAGGAGTCATTTCAATAGGGTTTGTGTGTCATAAAATGGCGCAAGTCCGGTTTGAGGCCTGATTTTTGCCTCAGACCTGACTTGCACCATTTTTTTATGCACAACCCCCATTTTCCCCCACGCCGGCGCTGCCTAGTGTGCGTCATTTTTTTTACTCAGACCAGTCCGCAGCACCGGCTAACGTCATTCCTTAAATAAGGCGCTAACATGGCGTGTAGGAATGGTGTTAGCCGGCGGTAAAAATTTTGGCGCACAACTGCGTTGCTGCAGTTGTGCATCAAAAAGTATAAATATGGCCCTTCATCTATGCAAAGAACTCCTTGTGAGACGAAAAATCGACGCACAGCCTGCCGGAGTCGATGCACAGCCTGTATCGCAGTGAGAAAATCACCACACACCGAACCGGAACGACGCAGCCCGGCTCCCCGAGTGGAGATCAACGCAGCTCCAGCGTTTCGAGCGGACCTTTGACGCACGGCCCACTGAATTGATGCACAGCGGAGCTGGAACGATGACGCTTGACTTCCTGTGAGAAGTATCGATGCAGCGCCTGCCGTGCAACAGAAATTTCCCTGCATCACCCACTGGATTGACGCAGCTACTGTGACTTCGTTCTGCATGCCCAGGATTTCTCCACATTGTCCCCGGGGTGTCCAAATACTCTGCAACCCATAAAGAATCCTAGACCACGAGCCGGAAATCGACACAAAGCCCTTGCTGCATGGAAAATATTGATGCATCATCTGTGTGCGTCTGGAGAAACCAATGCACTCCTCCCAGTTTTCTACACATCTCCTCCTCTGCGATCCCTTGCTGATAATTTAGACACAAACCAGGTACTTTGTGCTTGCAAGAGACACTTTTTGCTTTTAAGAACTTAAGACTTTTTTTTTAACCATTTTCTAAAGTGATATTTCAACATGTACTTATCAAATCTTGATCTTTTTGACCTTATTTTAACCAGATAAATATTCAATTTTTTTCTAAAAAAGGTGAATTTTTGTGGTGTTTATACTGTGTTATTGCATGATTCATTGCACAAATAACTTACACATTGCCTTCTAAGCTAAGCCTGACGGCTCAGTGCCAACCTACCAGAGGGTGGGCACAGGATAATTTGGATTGTGTGTGACTTACCCTGACTAGAGTGAGGGTCCTTGCTTGGAAAGTGGGTAACCTGACTGTCAACCAAAGACCCCATTTCTAACAAACATCCTTACTTTTTAAGTAAATATTGGACAGTTGAACACACCCACATTCTTAGAGCATTAAAACAAGATTTGCTTGCAGCAAAACACTTACACTAGGGACAACAAAACACATTTGTTCATCAGAGTAATTGCTGGTGCCGTTGGTTCAACGAGTGTGATGCCGTCCCTACAGCATACAAATCACATCTGTATTCCACAGCTGAACAACACTTTGCTGCCACAGAAAAAATTCTGACTTCTGTTCAGATGGCTGTCATTAAAGAGAGACCTCTAGCCCAGGGGAAATGTATTATTGTCGTGTCTCTGATCTGAACACTAGAGGCTGTCGCAAAAGCCAGCATTCCTAATGCAAAGGCACTATATTCACGTTGGATTCAATGGGCAACATCTCTGATGGCCACTGATATTGACTACGTTTTCCACCCTAAATTACAAACTCAAGAATTTCCTCAACAAGAGCTAGAGTACCCAGTTCCAGCAAACACCTTGCCTATTTACCAATATGACAAAATTATGTACAATTATGGTTCAGCCCAAGCAGCTATATGCACTAAACATCAATAAATTGCTGCCTGGCGGTTGTGAGTGGCTACATGAAGAATGTGAATTCCATCTACAACATATTTACACACAGACCTTAGGGAACTGCATTGCACAACTAGCAGAGCATAAGGTTCTGTTGATGGCACTGGAACGCACAGATCCAGGACAAATAACATTAATCATCCGTGATTCATAATATTGCGTCCAGTCCTGCAATGAACACCTGCATTACTGGTGCCAGAATGGGTTCATAGATCCAAAAGGAAACACCATTCAAACAAAGATTATTGTGAGAGAAAGTAGCAGATCTGAAAGAAAGGCTACCTAATGTCCATGTAGTTCATACACTGGGACATCAACATGTTTGAATACACGTTACAGGCAATTCCTTGGCTGACGAAGCAGCCAAGTCAGCAGTAACTACTGCTTCTGTTGCTACCATAACTCATTCACGGACGACGTTAGATGATGAAACATTGGCTACTGTGTAAGCTGCAGCCAAAAGCAAGCCAATGCCAAAGGCATATCCTGGCAAATATTCCTACTACATATTGAGCCTAAATACTGCCCTGGTAACAATACCAAGGGTGGGTGAACATGTGATCTCGAACTAAGACCAAAAACCTGAGTTGATTAAAGCAGCGCATGAGGGAATTGCTTCTGCCCATGCTGGTGTGACAGCTACTATTTCTGTACTACAAGCATGTTACTGGTGGGCAGATTTATACAAAAAGGCCCTCATTACAAACATGGCGGTCCGTTCTGCTACGCCAACGGTGGCGGTAGAAACCGTCAACAGAGGAGCGGTCCAGACCGCCAAATAATGATCCAAACGAAACACACGCATCCCGCAAACCACCCATCACCAGGAGAGGAGTCCCGCTGCTGACGGCAGAGTCCACCCACAGTCCTTCTTCAAATTATGAACCACCATTCCGCCGCCAGTTCCGGGGCGGGAACCACCGCCACACAAAGCCAGGTGGAAATTAACCAAATAAAAATGGTGGAAAATGGGTTATTGGTAAGGGCAGGTAGGTACCTACACTTAGCAATAGGCCACTAACCTCCACTTAGGTCCAGTTAGATCTAAGTAAATTAAACCCAGCTCAACCCTTGGTAGCTTGGCAACGAGCGTCAAGGCTTAACTTAGTAGACAGAGTGTAAAGCATTCAAATATCACAAAACAGTAATTAAATAAAACACAGGAAACAGTTTAAAAATCCAAAACCAATTTATAAAAATAGTTTATATTTTTATCTTTAAAATGGCACAGAAACAAATAAAATCGGAAAAGGGGAACCGGAGATATGAATTTTTAAAGAATTATTGTTTTTTTAGCGCCTAGAAACAAAAAGCGCCAATCGGGTCATCTGGTTAACCTCGACCGGGGCAAAGTCAAAGTTTAAGGCCGACCGTGATGGAGCCCTGCTCGGCTACAGGCCGCGGGAGGCCTCGGTTAAAAGTTTACCTTCACACTTAGGCCCTCATTCGGACCTTGGCGGGCGGCTGAGGCCGCCCGCCAAAGTCCCGCCGTCAGGTTACCGTTCCGCGGTCGAAAGACCGCCGCGGTAATTCTGACTTTCCCGCTGGGCTGGCGGGCGGCCGCCTTCAGGCCGCCCGCCAGCCCAGCGGGAAAGAGGCTTCCACGATGAAGCCGGCTCGGAATCGAGCCGGCGGAGTGGAAGCTGTGCGACGGGTGCAGTTGCACCCGTCGCGTATTTCACTGTCTGCGCAGCAGACAGTGAAATACATTTAGGGGCCCTCTTACGGGGGCCCCTGCAGTGCCCATGCCAGTGGCATGGGCACTGCAGGGGCCCCCAGGGGCCCCGCGACCCCCCCTACCGCCATCCGGTTCCCGGCGGGCGGACCGCCGGGAACTGGATGGCGGTAGGGGGGGTCGGAATCCCCTCGGCGGCGCAGCTTGCTGTGCCGCCTTGGAGGATTCCAATGGGCGGCGGTACACTGGCTGTTGCCGGTCCGACCGCGGCTTTACCGCCGCGGTCGGAATGCCCATTGCAGCACCGCCGGCCTGTCGGCAGTGCTCCCGCGGTCCTCCAACCCGGCGGTCATGGAGCGCCAGGGTTGGAATGACCACCTTAGTCTCTTTTTCGAAGATTTTCTTCAGCGGGACGAACCTGCCAGTCCAATCCGACCTCCTGGAGCCCTTCTCCGGAAACGCGTCGCGGGAATCTTCGGTGGAGATTTTTACCTTCGGACTTAGTCGTTTTTTTGAGGTGAAAATTCTTCGACCGGGGTAAACCTGGATCTTGATCCGACGTCCCTGGAGCCCTCCTCGGATAGGCTGGCTGGGAGGTCCCGGTCAACTTTTTACCTTCAGACTTAGGGGGTCATTACAACCCTGGCGGATGGTGTTAAAGCTGCGGTAATACCGCAAACAGTCTGGCGGACAAAAAAAGGGAATTATGACCGTGGCAGAAACCGCCAACAAAGACAGCCACTTTAACACTCCGACCGCCACGGCTGTACAGACAAGCAGCACGGCGGTGACCGCCAACAGACAGGCGGAAGACAATGTACCGCCCACAGTATCACAACCCGCCAATCCACCACCTTTTCAAGGTCGGATACACTGTGGATAAAAACACGGCAGAAACAGCTTTTGCAATGGGAAAACGCTCACCTCAACACACTCCACGAGGAAGGAGGGCACCATGGAGCCAGAACTACAAATACTCCCTGCGCTTGTCTACCTGCTCCTCTACGATCACCAGCAACGTAGGCGCCGAAGACAACGGTGAGTACTGCACCTACGACATAGGGGAGGGGGGAGGCAAAAGTCAGGAACACACACAATCAACTTCCCCACCCTCAACCCGGCCCTCACCCACTACAACACACTCACCAATGCATTTCCGAAAACCACAGTAACAACCCCCAACCCCCCCCGGATAAATGCTAAGACAAAAGGAAATGAGTTCAAACATTGTAATGTATCAAAAATCAATATATACACATTCCAAATATATACATCATGAATAGTAGTACAGGTATGCACATTTCAATGTCCGTGGACCACTGGGCCCAAAATGCATGGGCGAGGCCCACACACGATACCTGTCCTGGAACGGAGAGAACACTGCAGGGGCATCAGATAGAAATACAACAGGCACCTCAGGGGGAAGGGAAGGGGGGGCACCTCAGCCGGATGACAGCACCACGCCAGATCCACGACGGGGCTCCATGCCCATTGATGTATCCTGGGGAGTGCAAAGCCACAGTCTCTCAAGTCTCTACAGTGGGTGGCTTGCCCACTGTACCATCCTGGGGAGTGCAAAGCCACAGTCTCTCAAGTCTCTAGAGTGGGTGGGTTGCCCACTGTACCATCCTAGGGAGTGCAAAGCCACAGTCTCTCAAGTCTCTACAGTGGGTGGTTTGCCCACTGTACCATCCTGGGGAGTGCAAAGCCACAGTCTCTCAAGTCTCTACAGTGGGTGGCTTGCACACTGTACCATCCTGGGGAGTGCAAAGCCACAGTCTCTCAAGTGGATGCATGTCTCCACTGGTTCTGGAGGGGGACTGGTGCCCAGAGTGCTTCATCCTGTGAAGGACAGACAGAGTGGATGCATGTCTCCACTGGTTCTGGAGGGGGACTGGTGCCCAGAGTGCTTCATTCTGTGAAGGACAGACAGAGTGGATGCATGTCTCTACTGGTTCTGGAAGGGGACTGGTGCCCAGAGTGCATCACGCTCCCCGTGACGGTCCCAGTTCCGTCACTGTCCCAGCTGCACATGGGCTAACAATGCTTGATTTGGCGGTGCTTTGCCCTGTTCAGCGGTCATCACTATGGCGGTGCTTTACCCTGTTCAGCGGTGCTTGCCTTTGCTGTCTCTGACCTGTTCAGCGGTACTTTGCCCTGTTCAGCGGTCTTCACCATGGCGGTCTTTTCCCTGTTCAGTGGCCTTCACCATGGCGGTGCTTTGCCCTGTTCAGCGGTGCTTGCCTTTGCTGTCTCTGACCTGTTCAGCGGTGCTTTGCCCTGTTCAGCGGCCTTCACCATGGCGGTGCTTTGCCCTGTTCAGCGGTGCTTGCCTTTGCTGTCTCTGACCTGTTCACCGGTGCTTTGCCCTGTTCAGCGGTCTTCACCATGGCGGTCTTTGCCCTGTTCAGCGGCCTTCACCATGGCGGTGCTTTGCCCTGTTCAGCGATGCTTGCCTTTGCTGTCTCTGACCTGTTCAGCGGTGATTTGCCCTGTTCAGCGGTCTTCACCATGGCGGTGCTTTGCCCTGTTCAGCGGTGCTTGCCTTTGCTGTCTCTGACCTGTTCAGCGGTGCTTTGCCCTGTTCAGCGGTCTTCACCATGGCGGTGCTTTGCCCTGTTCAGCGGTGTGTGGCATAACGGTCCCTCAGTGCCCAGCGGGGCTGTGGCAGCCAGGGCCCTCCAGGTCACTGACGCTGGCGGTGGTCTCCGGACCAGTGACGATACTGCTGCCCTCCAGGGCACTGACTCTGGCGGTGGTCTCCTGACCAGTGACGATAGTGGTGCCCTCCAGGGCACTGACTCTGGCGGTGGTCTCCGGACCAGTGACAATACTGCTGCCCTCCAGGGCACTGACTCTGGCGGTGGTCTCCTGACCAGTGACGATACTGCTGCCCTCCAGGGCACTGACTCTGGCGGTGGTCTCCTGACCAGTGACGATACTGCTGCCCTCCAGGGCACTGACTCTGGCGGTGGTCTCCGGACCAGTGACGATACTGCTGCCCCCCAGGGCACTGACTCTGGCGGTGGTCTCCGGACCAGTGACGATACTGCTGCCCTCCAGGGCACTGACTCTGGCGGTGGTCTCCTGACCAGTGACGATACTGCTGCCCTCCAGGGCACTGACTCTGGCGGTGGTCTACGGAACAGTGACAATACTGCTGCCCTCCAGGGCACTGACTCTGGCGGTGGTCTCCGGACCAGTGACGATACTGCTGGCGGTGGCGTCCCGGCCGGCGGGGAGGATGGCGGCCTTGTCCGCCGTGCTGCTCTTCCCAGACTTTGGAGACTTCTTCAGCCCCTTCACCACCGTGGGAGGAGCCACAGCTGACTCGGCACTCCCCCGGGACCCTTGTGAGCTGTTTTGCCGGCAGGAGTCTTCACCCTCTCCCGTCGGCCACTTTCCAACTTAAGGTGCTTTACAGGGGGTGGACTGGCAGTGCTTTGGCTCCGTGTCACACTGGCTGCCCTGGTGGCCGCTGCACTCCACACACCTTTAACACGCACCACTGGTACCGGAGTTTTTTTGGCTGAGGTGCTACCACGGGACCTATGAATTGGAGGGGTGGAGGTGGTGGGAAAGAGGTCAACGTTGCTCAGGAAGAGTTTCTGACGAACACTGGGACGGGTAGCTGGAGGGGTTCTGGGAGTGGAGGAAGAGGAGGTGGTTGTAGGAGTGGAACTTTAGGTGATTTGGGTGCATGTGCAGGTACTGGAGTCTGTCGTGAGGTGGATGGATGTTGGGTGTGTGGGTGCCTGCGTTTGTGTACTTTGGGAGGGGGCATCACAGACACACTGGGAGTGGACACAAGGGACGTGTAAATGGTAGTGGGGGTGGTGAGTGCAGGTGAGCGGGTGTGGTGCTGGGTGTTCTGGTGCGAATCCTAGTGCCTGTATATGTAGTGCATGCAGGTGAGAGTGTAGACGAGACAGGGAGGGAGGAGGGAGACGACAAGGAGGGGGACACAGTGGAGGCAGTGGATGTTGCTGTGTCTGTATGTGGGTGATGCGTGTATGAGTGCCTGTGGGTTGTGTGGTGCTTATGTTTGCCTGAGCTACTTTTGTGTTTTGAGGTGTGTGCATGCTTGTCTGATGGTGTGCTTGGGATAAGCTGGGGTACAGGAGACTGGGTCTGGGTGGAGGAAGTTGGAGGGGGGAGGCTAGACACAGGGACAATGGCTGCCATTAGTGCTGAGGCCAGAGATTGCAGGGTTCGATGAAGGGCAGCCTGACCAGAATGAATGCCCTCTAGGAGTGCATTACCGTGTTGCAACTCCCTTTCTACACCCTGGATGGCATTCACAATGGTAGACTGCCCAAGAGTGAGAGGCCTGAGGAGGTCAATGGCCTCCTCACTGAGGGCAGCAGGGGTGACAGGGGCAGGGGCTGAGGTGCCTGGGGCAAAGGTGATGCCCACCCTCCTGGGTGAGTGGACACGGAGCGAAGGCTGAGGGGCTGCTGGGAGGGCGGTACTGGTAGGGGGGGTGGCGGCTGTACCTGTAGAAGTGGGGGGCACAGCTGGTGCCACCACCACAAGGGAGCTCCCATCGGCGGACGAGTCTGTGTCGCTGTTTGGTGATCCGGTGACCGACGTGAATCTCCCCTCGCCCTCCGTCCCACTGGTGTATTCAGAGTCTGTGGTGTGGCCCTCCATGGCCATGTGGGATGCAGCTCCCTCGTGCTCCGGTGCCACTGTACCTCCGCCTGATGATGCTGATGCACAAAAGAACAGGGAGAGCACAAAAAGGGGGGGGGGGGACGACAGAAGAAAGACAGGTTGAGTGCATGGCTTACCGCTACCGTTGGCGGATAATACAGATACAGCAGCCTCCTGCACTACGCCGTACTCTTGGCCTCTACAGATGCAATTCCTGGGATATGGCCTACATGGCTATGGTGGGCATCTGCACACATAGATGACACAGGGGCATGTATACCTGTACTTGGCACTCTACAGAGGTGGGGTGGAGTGCCACATGGCCTGCATTCCGGAGGGGCCTAGCCTACGTAACTCGCCCTGGCCTAGGGAAACCCACAGCCCTCCTCCCCCACCCAGACCCCTCCACTGCGCGCAAAGTCCGCTGAATGATGTTGTACTCACCCCCTTGTGTCTGCTGTGATGCCCTCAAGCGCCCATCCAACTCAGGGTAGGCCACTGCCAGGATCCGGAACATCAGGGGGGTCATGGTGCGACGGGCACCCCTCCCACGTTGGGAGGCCATCCCCAGCTGAGCCTCCGCCGTCTTCTTGCTCCAGCGGCGAATGTCCTCCCATCTTTTACTGCAGTGGGTGCCCCGTCTCTGGTGGACCCTCAGGGTCAGGACGTCCTTGGCGATGGCACACCAAATGTCCTTCTTCTGGTGGGCGCTGACCTACATGACATGTACAGGGGAAGAAGAGAAGTCATTACCAACTGCACCGTCGAAGTGAGTGGCCCCCATCCCTACCCTTGCCATGTGGCACATGCATTCACAGTCCTTCATGGTCGCTGACATCTGCCCCCTTCCTACTGACATCCAGCCCTTTCCACCCAGCATAACCCATACAACATGCTCCCTGTGTACTTACCTGTTGGTCTGGAGGACCGTAAAGTCGCGTGTACTGGGGGAGGACCCGGTCGACTAGCTTCTCCAACTCCTGAGCAGTGAAGGCAGGGGCCCTTTCCCCAGACGCAGCAGCCATTGTCTCTTCCAGACCGAGGTCACAGCAGCACTTGCAGTGTAGGTCCTCTCCTGTCGAAGATCAGGTATCGAGTGATTGAACAGATAGAAAATGGCGGTCACGTCCACGGCGGGGACGTCCGCGGCGGTGCGTATCATCACCGCCGGCGCACTTCATCATTGGCTCCTGGGACCAATAGGGTCCTATGTTAACCAATGCAGCATTGCGCCGCGGTCTACGACCGCCTACCGCGACGGTGTACAATGCCAGTGCAGATACCTCACATCCCATTGTCCCACTTTAGAGGTCAGGCAGCCGCCATTTCAGGGGCCCACATGGCTTCATTTACTACTGCATCACACATACCTAGGCCTACACTTAACACACATACAGGAAGAGTTTTGTATTTGGTGTCGTGTTCTGTGTAGCTGTGGGTACATACCTGGGAATTTGTTGACTCTGTGGTCGCTGTTGTCCTTCTTAGGCACCGTCAGCTGGGACTTTTGAGGAGATGGCGGAATCCTCCAGTGTACCGACCGCTGGTGGACCTGTTAACAATGGAGGAGCGACATTTGATCATCACGTACAGGTTTGACCGTGCCACAATCCAGGAACTGTGTACCCAGTTGGAGCCAGACCTGCTCTCACCAATCTGCCATCCCACAGGAATACCCACTGAAGTGCAGGTGCTATCAGTGCTCCATTTCCTGGCAAGTGGATCATTTCAAACAACAGTGGCCATGGCATCAGGGATGTCCCAGCCTATGTTTTCCAACGTGTTGTCCAGAGTGTTGTCTGCCCTGCTGAAACACGTAAGGAGCTACATCGTTTTCCCTCAGGTGGAGGATTTGGCTACAGTGAAAGGTGACTTCTATGCCCTGGGACATATCCCCAACATCATAGGTGCTATTGATGGCACCCATGTAGCTCTGGTCCCCCCACGCAGGAGTGAACAGGTGTAGAGGAACCGGAAGAGTTATCATTCCATGAATGTAGAGATGGTATGTTTGGCAGACCAGTACATCTCGCAGGTAAATGCTATGTTCCCTGGCTCAGTGCATGACGCCTACATCCTACGGAATAGCAGCATCCCGTATGTGATGGGTCAACTCCAGAGGCACCGTGTGTGGCTATTAGGGGACTCTGGTTACCCCAACCTGTCCTGGCTATTGACCCCAGTGAGGAATCCCAGGACCAGGGCAGAGGAACGCTACAATGATGCCCATGGGCGGACTAGGAGGGTGATCGAACGCACCTTCGCCTCCTGAAGGCCAGGTTCAGGTGCCTCCATATGACAGGTGGTTCCCTATTCTACTCACCAAGGAAGGTGTGCCAGATCATCATCGCATGCTCGATGCTTCACAATCTTGCTTTGCGACGCCAGGTGCCTTTTCTGCAGGAGGATGGTCCAGATGACGGAGTTGTGGCAGCTGTGGAGCCTTTGGAGCCTGTGGACAGTGATGAGGAGGAAGCTGAGGAAGAAGACATAGACAACAGGGAGTCAGTCATACAGCAATATTTCCAGTGACACACAGGTGAGAACAATTGTTTTACTATTACCTTCACTTTCACACTTCTACCTCTATCCTGTCCGTCAATTAGTAGCAGTATTTGGTAACTGAGCGGTACATTTCCCTTACGGTTTCACAGGTGTGGTTACCAACGTGTGTCATCTGCTTGCATCCTTCATGGACTTGTGATGTGTGACATTGGTATGTTGGCATTACATTTGAAAAGGCATTTTGTCACTGTCATTGCTAATATACATTTTCAAAATCACAGACTGACTCCAGATTGTTTTGTGGTTCAAAGGTGTTTATCGAAGTGCTAATTATTGGAAGGGGTGGCAAAATGGTGATGGGTGATGGTGGAGGTATGTCCATGGCAGAGTCCAGTCTATAAGTCTCACAGGTGCACTGCCCATATGGGCATAGGAAGTGGAGCTGGGGCAGTTCCAATCTGGACAGGGTTACATAGTGAGACAGTGGGAGGACAATCAGGGTGGTCTCATTTCCTGGCGGGGGTCTTGCCATCTTGCTCTGTCCTGTTCCTGGATCTCAGGGACCGCTTGCGGGGTGGTTGTCCGTCTGCAGGGGGTGGGGTGCTGGTGTGGTGGTCCTGTGGCGGAGCGTCCTGTCCACTAGCGCCAGCGGAGGTGGTGGGCAGTTCATCGTCCATGCTAGTGTCAGGGGCCCCTTGGTGTGCCACGGTGTCCCTCATGGTCTTTTGTATGTCCTTCATCACCCCTACGATGGTGCCCAGGGCAGAGCTGATGGTTCTGAGCTCCTCCCTGAACCCCAAATACTGTTCATCCTGCAGGCGCTGGGTCTCCTGAAACTTGGCCAGGACCGTCGCCATCGTCTCCTGGGAGTGGTGGTATGCTCCCATGATGGAGGTGAGGGCCTCGTGGAGAGTGGGTTCCCTTGGTCTGTCCGCCCCCTGTCGCATAGCAGCCCTCCCAGTTCCCCTGTGTTCCTGTGCCTCCGTCCCCTGGACCGTGTGCCCACTACCACTGCCCCCAGGTCCCTGTTGTTGTTGGGGTGGTGGGTTACCCTGGGTTCCCTGTAGTGGTGGACACACAGCTGATTGACGTGTCCTGGGTACAGAGGGATGGGCCCGCTGGGTGGGTGCTGTGCTGGTGTTACCAGAGGGTGGAAGGTCAGTGTTGGGCTGTGCCTGTGCAAAGGGAACCGACTTTCCCGAGGCCCACGATGGTCTGGGCTGGTCATCTGGATCCAGTTTGCCAGAGCTGCTGTCGTCACTGTGGGCCTCTTCTGTGGGTGGAGTGGAGATGTCTGGACCCTCCTGTGTGGTGACGTTACGTAGTGGTCCTGCAGGGGTATAAGAGCCTGATTATTGCATCTGTGTGTGTCATGGTGGGCAAAGGGTGGGTGAGCGTGTACCCCAGTGCTCGCATTCCTGTGTGGGGGCTTGTATGATGATGGTTGGGGGGTTGTTATGGTATGTGCAGTGAGCATGCGTTAGTGCTGGGTGTCCATGCTTAGTTGTTTCATGCAGGGCTTGGTGTTGGGATGTGTGGTTTGTGTTATTAGTACATTAGTGAGGAGTTGGAGTGATAGGGGAGGAGGTGAGGGTAGGGGTGTGTGATAGCATGCAGGTAGGGTGGGGGATATGATAGTTAAGATTTGACTTACCAGTGTCCATTCCTCCACCGACTCCTCTGAAGCCCTCAGGATGCATGATGGTCAAGACCTGCTCCTCCCATGTTGTTAGTTGTGGGGGAGGAGGTGGGGGTCCGCCGCCAGTCCGCTGAATCGCGATGTTGTGTCTGGAGACCACTGGACGCACCTTCCCCCGTAGGTCGTCCCACCTCTTCCGGATGTCCTCCCGATTTCTTGGATGCTGTCCCACAGTGTTGACCCTGTCGACGATTCTGCGCCATAGCTCCATCTTCCTGGCTATGGAGGTGTGCTGCACCTGTGCTCCAAATAGCTGTGGCTCTACCCGTAGGATTTCCTCCACCATGACCCTGAGCTCTTCCTCTGAAAACCTGGGGTGTCTTTGGCGTGACATAAGGTGGTGTTGGTGATGTGTGGGGTGGTGTATGTGTTGATGAGTGTGGTGATGTGTGGTGGTGTGGGGTGTTTTGAGAGTGGATGTTGTATGGGTGATGGTGTTGTGTGCCTCTGTGTGGTGGGGTTGTCTATTGCTATAGTCTCTCTATGGCCTTCTTTCGGATTTTTTGGTCGTAGGGGTTTGTGCGTGATGTGGGTGTGTGTTTTATATTGTGTTGGGTGTGTGGGAGTGGTGTTTGTATGTGTGTCAGGTGTGTGTATTTCAAATTGTCCAATGAAAGACCGCCGCGTGGATTCGTGGGTCGTGATAGCATGGGCGTGTTTCTGTTGGCGTGACAGTGGAGGTTTTGTTTTCGCCATTTTATCACTGACCTTTGGTGTGGCGGACTTGTGTGGGTGTCTGAATTTCGGCAGATTCCGAGATGTGGGTCATAATAGCTGTGGCAGTATTCCGCAGCCGCGGCGGTGTATTTGCGGTCTTCTGCGCGGTGGTAAGCGGCTTTTACCGCCAATGTTGTAATGACCCCCTTAGTCTCTTTTTCTGAGATTTTCTTTACCGGGACGAACCAGCAAATCAGGCCGGGTCAGGGTTGAGGCAAGCCGGCTAGAGTTGATGTGGCGGGTCAGTCCCTCTATGGAGCTTTTATTCAAAAGTTCTCCAAACTTCTCCAAACTTCTGGGGCTTCTCCAATTTGTCCTTTTAAGGTTCTTTTGAGGTCCACAGCTCACCGCAAGGGTCCAGAAGTTCTGAGATGGTCCTTGGTGGGTGAGGACTACAACTCCCAGAATGCACCTGGCGCAAACTCCTTTTAGGCCACTGGACAGTGGTCAGCTGGTCGCTTTCTTCAGGTGTCGGTACAGGGGACTCTGGTTAGCAATTTTTCACCTGTAGCAAACAGGGAGTCCCTCCCTGTACCAGTTGAAGCAAGGCAAAGTCCTTCTTGTGGTGAAGCCCAGGTGTGCAGCTGGTGCAGTCCTTCTGAGTGCAGGTTCAAGGTGCAGGCCAGGGGTCCAGCAGGGCAGTCCTTCTTCTTCTGTAGTTCTTCCTTGTTGAATGTGGTAGGGAACTGAGGTGTGGGTGCAGGTCTGCCAGTTTTATCCTTGCTCCTGGGTGAAAAGCAGGGGGGGGGTCCTTGTTCTCCAATCAGGTGCAGGGTCCTTCCCCCTGTGATGACCACTTCCTGGGAAGTGTGGCAAAAATCAATCCCAGGAGGCAACATTCTCCAAAAATCCATCATGGCTGAATCTGATTTTTGGAGGTTACATCTGGCTGAGCCCACCCACTGGTGTGGCTAAAAATCATAAACACACCCCTCTCCTGCTCTTTCCTAATCTAATCAAGGGGGCACCTAGTTGTCTGGGGTTGCAGGATGTGGGGGTGTTGCTGGTTGCTCCAAATGTCCTTCTCTGCCTTTGAAGACCAGTTTGGCAGCCCTCCCCCTTCCTGCCTCACCATCTGCTGAGGGGAGATACCATCCTGCAGGCACATTCCTTTGTGTGAAGCCAGGCCACTTCACACCTCAGCAGCTAGAGGCTGGCCAATCAGAGCACATCAGCAAAAACAATGCAGGGCTGAAATTGGCAACTTTTCAGGTAAAGTTTAAAATTCTTTACCTGAACAAGTTATATTAAATCCAATAACTGGAAGTTGTGGGATTTACTATAACAATTAATTTGATACCAAACTCTAAAATAAAGTCTCCCCATTCTAGCCTATGAAGGCCATTTACTACAATGAGGAAAAACAAATTTGGCTGTTTTTACCTCACCAGGGCTTATAAAACTATTTTTATAAGGTCCCTGCTTATAGTTACATGCCACCCAGTCCTAGGGGCACATAGGGCACACCTTAGGGGTGATTTATATGTAAAAATAAGGTAGTTTAAGACTTTGGAACTACTTTTAATTCCAAAGTCAAATTTGCATATAACTTTAATTTAAAAGCAGCCAGCAAGGCAGGCCTGCCTTTAAAATGACACTGGGCACCTCAGCAGTACACCTATGGGTGCACTACCTATGCTTTGGTCCCTAAACCTACATGCCCTACCATATACTAGGGACTTATAAGTAGGTTAACTTAGCCAATTATAATTAGCCTAATTTGCATATTGATTTTACACAGAGCACAGGCCCTGGGACTGGTTAGCCGTACCCAGGGCACCATCAGAGTCAGGAAAACACCAGCAAAAAGTTACAAATGGGGGCAAAAAGTTAGGGGGCCTCTGCAATCAGCCCTGTTTTCTCACAATAAGGAACCATGTACCAGAGTCCCACAGAACGTACTGCGGCAGCCATGGATAGAGAGCTGCAGATCATGCCATCCCTGCTCCTTGCCATATACCTACACGACTGAGACCGCCGACGAAGACGGCGATGGTAAGTACCGCAACCTACGAAACAAGAGAGGAAAGGGCACAGTTACATACCCACTCTCTCTACCCATCAGGCAACATCCCCCAACCCTTCCCAGCAGCACAAGTCATACACCCCACACCAAGAGGGATGGACGCGATCGAAGGCAAATGCAACTTGACCTAAGTATAAAGAATAGCCCCACACATTCATAAAAAAATAAACAAACACCAGAGTGTTACTGCGTGCAGCCCAAACACCGGCCACACAGAAACTTTAATAAGAAGCTCTCTGAGCCAAACAGTGCAAACAGTGCAAACAGGGCCAATGGCCAGTCCCTAAATTCCCAATTGTCATGGGCCACAACGGCCCACACCTAACTCCCACAAGTGCTGGGTACTCAACAGAACGGGGCACCATATGGGGATCCAGGCACCTCACGGAAGGGGGGGAGTGGGTGGTGGGGATGAGGATTTTCGACAGGGGTGGGCTTTTGACTTTCTTGTGGAGGGTGGAGGGAGGTGGGCTTCTCCTTTGAAGGGGGTGGGGTCTGTTTGGCTCGGATGGAGCTGGATGGCCTAGGCTCAGACCGGGCCTTCTTCTTCTCTGGGGAATGGGCACGGGAATGTGAAGGGTGGACCAGGGTGGGCTGTGATGTGGAAGGAGCGGAAAGGGCAAGGAGGTGGGAACGTTTGGGGACAAGACGGGGTGGGCCAGTGGGTTGGAAGAGGTCAGCACGGGAGAGGAAAAGTTTCTTGGGAGCAATTGGGGTGGGTGTGGATGAGGGGGTGGGAGTGGAGGCAGAGGGAGTGGATGTATAGGGTGTAGGGGTGCATGTGGTGGGTGCAGGTGACTGCTCCGCATGCTGTCGTGTGGTGGATGTCTGATGGGTGGCTGTCTTGGTGTGTTTGTGTGTCTTGGGAGGTGGGGGGTGGACACAGTGGGAGAAGACAGACAGCTAGTGTGGATGTATGTTGTGTGGGTGTCTACAAGTCTGGTGAGTGTGCTGCATGTGTCAACTACAGTAGAGGTGGTGAGTGCAGGTGTGGGGTGCATGTATGGCTGTCTGCGATTGGGGTGAGTGCAGGAAGAGGAGCAGTAACAGTGAGTGAAGGTGCAGTGCATGAGGGTGTGGATGTAGAGGGGACAGACAGGGAGGCGGAAGAGGTGGGCACATAGGGGGAAGTGCACGTTGTTGTGTGTGCAAGTGTCTGTTGGCTGTGTGAATGCTTGTAGTGGGAGGTGTGGTGCTTGTGTTTTGAAGTGTGATTCTTGTGTGTTGATGTGCTGTCAGCGGGTCTGATTGTGTGCTTTGGACGGGTGAAGGGAGTGAGGTGCTGGAAGGGATAGAGGAGGTTGGAGGGGGGATGGAATGCCAGTCAAATTCCTTGCTCTGTGCAGCATGTTCCCTATTGCACACCCAGACATCCTTCCAGACTGAAGTATGGTCAGTGAGTACTCACCCCCTAGTGACTGCTGTGCAGCCTTCAAGCGCCCATCCAGATCTGGGTACGCCACCGCCAGGATCTTTCGCATGAGGGGAGTCAGTGCCCGACAGGTACCCCTTCCACGTTGGGAGGACTTCTCCAGCTGGGCCTCACTGATCTTTTGCACCCAGCGCCGCAGGTCCTCCCACCTCTTTCGACAGTGGGTGCTCCGCCGGTTGTAGACCCCCAGGGTCCGCACCTCCTTGGCGATGGCATGCCAATGTGCCCTCTTCTGGCGAGCGCTGACCTAGAAGGGCGACACAGAAATGGAAAACAGAGGTCAGGCACATGCACGATAGGTACAGCTGGCAAATTGTCCAACATGTGACAGACAGTACTCTCAGACATACAGGACGGTCGCACGCAGCATTCCATGCACAATGGCCCATGCAGGCTCAGAGGAGCACACATGTCCAATCCACACCATCCATTACACACACAGTGCCCTCCAAACCCAGACTCACCTGTACCTCTGTCTGTCCGTAGAGTTTGCTGTACAGGGGCAGGACCCCGTCCACTAGTTTCTCCAGTTCTTTCTGGGTGAAGGCCGCGGCCCTCTCACCTGCACCACGTGGCACATCCATAACCAGAGGCAGGCCACAGCAGTACACAGAGTAGAGTACCTCTCTGCACGAGATCAGGGAGTCAAGTGATCAAATGATGACGAATGCACGTACGTTCCACAGCAGTATGCACCGTCAACTCCGGCGGCGGTCATGATACGCCAGGGTTCCCCATTGGCATCCATGTTAGCCAATGAGGGTGCAAACAGCGGTTAACACCGCCTTACGCTGTGACGTAAACCACTAGCGGTATGAGGTCACTTCCACAACGAAGGGGCAGATCTACGGTGGGCAGACATTTTGCCATCACCTATGCATCTTGAATTTCCTGGTACTCACAATGCAGGGCCTATTAACCACATGAAGCACCTAGGCCTCTATCCATTCTGTAAAGTAGCACACATAAATTACTCTGTTTCCCCCCAGGGACATACACATATATCTGTCAGGTAGCAGTTATTGTAGATACACTACAATGAACAATGCAGTGCAGAAATGTTGAGAAGTGTGCCTATGTATGTGTCTACATCACTCCTTTTTGTAACCCCTCACAGGTACCAACCCCTGTGGCGAGGAAGGGCACCATCGGTGTATAGACCACTTGTGGATATTGGGACCATGGTGGAGCGTCAGATCATAATCTTACAGACTCACATGTGCAACTATTCAGGACCTTTGTGCATTACTGGATCCTGCACTAACTCCGGGAAATCATAATCAGCATGCCATTCCAACTGAGGTGCAGGTGCTCTCCGCACTCCATTTCCTTGCCACAGGCTCATTTCAAGTGACAGTGGGCATGGGTGCTGGTTTCTCACAGCCAATGTTCAGCCAGGTACTGACAAGATTTCTGAATGCATTTGTACAACATCTGTAATCCTATGTTCGGTTTCCCCAAAGTACTGACCTCCCTGCCATCAAGTCTGGCTTCTATGCCTTTGCAAACATTCCCCATGTCATAGGTGCCATCAATGGCTCCCATATACCCATCATCCCCCCAAGAGTGAGTGAACATATGTACAGAAACAGGAAGAACTTTTACTCCATGAACATCCAATTGGTGTGTACTGCAGACCAGTACATTTCCCATGTGAATGCCATGTTTCCAGGTTCAGTCCATGATTCATTTGTGTTGAGGAACAGTAGAGTGCCACAGAAGATGGAACAACTACAAGAGGACAGAGGGTGGATCATAGGAAAGTTTGCCTGTCAATAGCTGACACATTGCTGAAAACCAGCCTGTCTGACTAAAGGACATAACAATGACAAGTCTGTATTGAACCATTTCTTAGGTGATTCTGGCTATCCAAACTTGTGTGGCTCCTGACACCAGTGAGGAATCCCAGGACGGATGCAGAGAGGAAATACAGTGAGGCCCATGGACGCACTAGGAGGGTAATAGAGCGTACTAGAGGTCTCCTGAAGGCTAGATTCTGGTATCTACATATATCTGAGGGTTCCCTGGCCTGTGGCCCTGATAAGGTGTGTAGAATAGTGGTGGCCTGCTGCATGCTGCACAACGTGGCAGTGAGACATTCAATCCCCCTCTTCGAGGTGAAGGGTGCTATAGGTCCTGATTAGCTACCTCAGAGAGCTGAGGAGAGTGATGGTGAGGATGAGGAAGGGGAAGATGTCCAGTCCAGTAAACAACTGATACAACTCTTCTTCCAATAACTGTGTGGGACTTAAGCCTGTCATTGGGGTTGGTGAGTAATACTGTCAGTGTGCTCTGTCATATTGGGGGATTGGTCATGATAGGCATTACATGGACCACTTCTGCATGGTACTGACAGAAAATATATGCATTCCCTCCTGGCCACCATTTGGGCACACAGTACCACCATCAAGCAAAAATTGACAATAAAGGTGTTCTCTGCCAGTTACATCCATACTCCACTTTGTTCACAATTTAAGACAGGGGACAGTGTTACAGGTGTGAAATGTGTTTTATTGGTAGAATTGAGTGAATTGTGCTATATGCAGTGATGGGAGTCGTAAGGGTTGGGTGTCCTCAAAATCTACTTGGTGGCAGCCCTGCTGGATGTTTTAGATGGGTCACTTTTGTCGAACAGTACTTCAAATTGCCCTCAGCTAAGTGTTGTTGGTGAATGTGTGTGATGGTTGCTTTGCATTAGTAGCAGAGTCAATTGTTGGAGGGGGCCTTGTTCTTAGCTGGGTTTCCAGTGCCATATCTTGGCCTAGGAGTGCGTTTGGGCACCTGCTGTGGAGCTTCTTGGGGTGGCATGATTGACCTTTGTGTTTCCTGGGAGGGTATTTACTGTGATGTTTCTGCTGCTTGGGTCATCAGATGCTGGTTGTCCAGGGTTGTTGTGGAGGCCTCTTGTCCGGTGTGGGTGTCAGACTGTTTTTTTACCAACTGCAGCAGTGCTCCAGCAATGGTGGCCATTGTGGCATTGTGCTCTTTCCACTGCTCCGTGGCCTGTTGGTGTTGTTGCTGCTGCATCCTCTGACTTTGCTCCAGGGTGGACACAATCTGTGCCAACCTGTCTTGGGTACCTTGGTAGCCCCCCAATTCCTGTGCAATAACGTCATGGGCTGCTACATCCATCCTGTGGCCTCCCCTTGGCCCATTTGGACACTTGAACTTACCCTAGCCCCCTGTGCCTCTGTCCCATGCACAGGTCTTGACGTGCCACTTGTACTGGGGCCCTCACCTTCCTGCATGTTGGGAGTGGGAGACTGTGGCCTCTGTAGCTGTGTTACATCAGTCTGTGCCCTGGGGACACTGGCGTGGGTACGCCTCCCCTGGCCTGCTGGTCTTGACTGGGTGTTAGGGGTGACAGTGGTTTCCTGGGTGGGGCTGCTGCATGGTGAGAATTCAGGACTATGTGAGGGGCTTGCCTGCTCATCAGTGTCCAGGGATCCTTCGCCAAGGTTTTGTGAGGTGGCTCTGTCTCCCTGGAGGGCTGTGGAACCGCTTGTCCCGTCTGTTAGGGTTGCATGGGTTGTGGTACCTGTTTGGGGACATACACATGTCTGTTACATATGCATGTAGGTTTGAGGTGTACAGGACTGTGCTATTTTGTGCTGGTGTTAATTTCAGTGGCCTTCCAGGGTGCCTTTGAGAGGTTGACATAGCATTTAGCGCCAGTGGTGGGGTTGCATTGTGGTGGGGGGTATTGTTCCATCGTGGGTACGTGCAGGGGTGGGTGGCTGTGCATGGCGGGAGTGATTTGGGCCTGTTAGTGGGTTGTGGGTAATGCAGGGTTGTGGATGTGGTGGGTAATGGCTGGGTGGGGTGTAGGTCCAGGTGGGTGTGGGTGGAGTGGGGTGGTGCATGCATTGCAGTTGTGGTGTATATGGGGTAATTGTAGATGACTTACCCGAGTCCATTCCTCCAGTGAGTCCAGTGAGTCCCTCTGGGTGCAGGATGGCGAGGACCTTCTCCTCCCAGTTGGTGAAGTTGGGTGGTGTTGGTGGCAGCCCTCCCCCAGTCTTCTGCACTGCAATGTGGTGCCTAGATGCCATGGCCCTGACCTTCCCCCGCAGGTTGTTCCATCTCTTCCGGATGTCGTCCCTGGTGCGTGAATGGTGTCCCACTGCATTCACCCTGTTGACAATGGTCTGCCACAGCTCCAATTTCGAGGGCGATGGGTGTGTGCTGCACCTTTGCCCGAATATTTGTGGCTCCACCTTCAGGATCTCGTCCACCATGGTCCTTAGCTCCCTTTCAGTGAAGCTTGGATTTTTGGGGGGAGACATGGTGAGTGTGGTGGATGGCGTTGGGACTGGTGACTAGGTAAGGGTGCTCCTCTGTGGGTCGATGTGTGTCTCCTGTATGCTGCAGTTCGCTGTCTGGCTCTGGTACTCTCCTTCTTCTTGTCCTGGTTTCATTGCAAGGGATTGTGGGGTGTGTCTGGGGGTGTTTAATAGGGTTCTGGATGTGTGTCAGGTGTGTGAGTGATACGCCTATCCAATGTGTGCACTTGTTGCTGTTGAGTCCACATGCAGCCTGTGGTGGTCGCAGCCGCCAATGGTCGTCCGGCCTCCACTGTCCGCCAAGGTGATTTGTGCATCATTATTTGGAGGGCGGATGTGGGTGTGCTTGGCGGTGGCAGTGGCGGGGTGGGGTGGGCCGGGATTCCCGCCGACAGTTTCCTGGCGGGGAATGGTGGTGTGGGAATTTTTGGCGGGGTTGGGATTTCGATCATTACATGGTGGGTTTCCATTCACCGCCAACGGCGGGATTCTGTTCACCGCCGACACAGAGGTCATCGGTCTTTTCCGCCATATTCATAATGACCGCCAAAATGTCTTTTGTTGTCTGATCTGTCAGCAACTAAAAGGGTCCACCATCAAACGCCTACCACAAACACCCTTCTTAATTTCCAACAAACCACTACAATGTGTACACCTGGACCATTGTGGTCCTTTGACACCTGATGGGTATACAAATATATCTCAGTCGACTCATGCTCCAGATTTCTATGAGTATGGACACAATGCACAGCTGCCAATTGAACTGTTATTAAAGATTTGCAAGTCTTTATTGGCACATATGCAGTTGCGGCTTTCATTTGTACCAGGACCCTGCTTTCACTTGAAGGGCATTTAGGGATATCATGGATTTGTTAGGGGTCCAACTGTACTGTTTGTCTCTGTACCATCCAGAGGGAAATAGTGTTGTGGAGCAAAAGAACTGAGGCTTAAAGCAATCCTTAACAGCAAGAGTATTTGGCACAAGTAATAGTTGACTTAATCACGTGTATGGAGTCCAGAGAGCACTTAATAATCTGCCCTGAAGGTTCCTGGGCAGGTGCACCCGATATGAAGTCCTGTTGTGAACATAAATGTATGTTCAAGATCTTCAAGGTCCTGGCATAGAGGCAGCAGATACACCTTTTGACATAAATTAATATGTCACTGTCTTGAGGGACTTACAACAGTTCCGTGACAACAACACATCTGCCAGTGCCGCCTCCTTGGGAACAAAGGATACACTAATAAACAACTACCTGCTCGATTCCAAAAGTTGAGGATTTAGTGTGTGAAAAGATTGCTGTGAAAAAGGAGTTTTGTCCTTCTTATTGTGCACCGTCTCCAATCCTGGGAATACAGGGTACAAGAACTGTTATCCTACCACCGCTGCCTGGTTCTAAAGGAAACTGCTTTGCCTCCTTCGACAAAGTCAGGCTACACTATATGGCCAATCCTACACAGCAGACCTAGAGGAGTCCTGGGTAGTTCCCGACTCCCTCTCACTACAGACCATGATGTTCCTCTACAGGTTTTTGAACAGCAATGTTGACACTCCCAAATCTTGGGGGGGGGGGGGTAATATGATCTTTTATTAGTACCACTATCTTCTTCTTTGACAAGAAACATCCACAACAATGAGCAATTGTTCTCAAATTCAACTCAAACAGATTGGATTGTTTATCATGAACCACCAAGGGATATTTCTGCCTGTTCTGCTCTTCCAAACACGGCTTCAGTTTTTGAACAAACTGCTTCTGGATATATTGCCGATGTCAGTGACTCTTTCACTGACTCATCTGCCACTTCTGCAACAAGACTGTTAAGGGGATGTATGCTGATGAATTGGTTCAAAATTAACTATTTCATTCTTACTTGGTACTATTTATGGATTCTGTTAACTGTACTTGCCTTCTTTCTATGGAATGGGTTTGTCATCATCTTTTTCTTAATGATACATGATCATTACCTTCCTGAACGCTCTGCAGTTGAACTGGTGGATGAGGTCTTAAAACCAATTTTTTCCTCCCATGAGGTCCGTTGTGATTTGTCTCTAGTGAACATTTCAACCATACCAATTCCTGATGGGATTGTTTGGAATAAAGTTTATTTTGATATTTACAGCCAGATGGAGGTTATTCAAATTTCATATGTATTCAAACTTTCCATGAATGATTTGACAATAGCTGGAGTTGTTTCTGATGACTGGGATGTAAAAAAGGTTGATTTGATGCTCTCTGAGCTCAATATTTTACTGTATTTGAAAGTGAAGAGGTTTATCAGTTAAAATAAAAGTATGGAGATATGTTCTGTTACAATTATTATGGACACCATTTTATTCACAGAGCAAGCCCCCCAAAGACTATTTTTAATTACACACAATGGGAACATTGTCCAACTCCAGCAGTGGGGAGTTCAAAAACATACTCTGAAAAGTTTGTATATTTTACTGGGCATAATGTTAAAAATGCTGAGTCATATTATTTTAAATTGCCTAAAATGGAAGCTCACAAGTTTTTGCTAGGGGACACAAAATTAATGTATTTGGATTCCTTTGTTTCCCGGTTGGCTTTAGAAGGCTATGAATACTAGCTGAAATCGATCAACTTAAAGAGTGTTTGGGAAACTAACGCCCGTATTTATACTTTTTTAGCGCCGCATTTGCGCCACTTTTTGACGCAAAAGCGGCACAAACTTACAAAATACAATAGAATTTTGCAAGTTTGCGCCGCTTTTACATCACAAAATAACGCAAATGTGGCGCTAAAAAAGTATAAATACGGGCCTAAAAGTTGGAAAAGAAAGGCAAAAGAAGCTTTATTTAGAACATGCCTGATACCTGTTCAAATGATATTTTTAAATGAAACTGTACAACAGACACGTTTTTAGGATTGGCAGAAATTAAGGAATTAAGGCCCATATTTATGGAAGGTTAGCGTTGCCTTAGCGCTAGACCCATCTAGCGTCAAATTATTGGAGTTAACACCATTTTTAGGAAGCGTCAACCCACCTTGGGATGCAAGGTAGGCGTTCCCTTCCTAAAAATTATGCTGGTCCCGAAGCAGAAACGATGTGCAACTAGGAGGAGGACCTAAATAATGTCGCCAAGTCCATTTAGCACCATTATTCAACAAGAGGTCAGACCAAGAGTTAAAGTTCATGGAAGAACACCATGAAATGGGCACAAAGATGCCCACCCCAGTGCTCTGCAACACCAACCCACACCACAGGGACACTACAGGAGGAGGGAACCCATCCCAGGTAAGTTGCAGGTGAGTGTATATGTGTGGTGTGTCATTGGGGGCCTCTTTCATGGAGCCCCGTGCCTTGCCCTTGGTATGTAGGGTTTGCCCAGGGGACACTGGTCCCCGGTGTAGGCATTGGGCTAGGGGTAATGACTCCTGTCTATGCTTCGTCATTTTTTGGCTTCTAGTTCGTCAAAAAATGATGCTAGGCTGACTAGCGGCAGATATTTTGCTGCTAACCAGCCTAACGTCATTTCTGACCCACTAGCGCCAATTCCCCTAAAGCCATGCCTAAC
Organism: Pleurodeles waltl; assembly: GCF_031143425.1. Taxonomy (NCBI): domain Eukaryota; kingdom Metazoa; phylum Chordata; class Amphibia; order Caudata; family Salamandridae; genus Pleurodeles; species Pleurodeles waltl. The sequence goes on along the minus strand of NC_090444.1, from coordinate 914,872,123 downwards.
AGACTAGACGTTAGACATTCCTTAGTGCCATCATGCGTCATTTTATAAATATGGCACATGGATGGTGTTAAAGAATGGCATTAGCAGACATTAAAAAAAAAGACGCACAACTGTGTTAGCGCAGCTGTGAGACATTTTTCATAAATATGGGCCTAAATGCACCCAGTATCCCTGCCCATGCTAAATTTAACAATTGGCAAACATACATTTTTGCAATTGAATAACAGCTCAATTGTTGGGTCCAGAATGAAACATTTAACACATTGCTTACACGTCCTGGCAGGTGGTTATTGTGGCCAGTGGATACAAATGGTTGTCATGCATGTTTTGTAAACTCCACAGGGGGTGTGAGAACTAGTTGACCAGACCCTTGTTATGTGTCACAACAACATTCAGGTGTAAAAACAACATACAGTGTAAGGTAATTATGCCAGAAATGGTTAAAAAGTTCCTCACTAGGTGCTATTAAAGAACATGTCAGTCTCCTGTCAAACAACACAGACTTGCAGGATTTCCTGTTAGGCCCCAGAAGGCAACATAAAAAGCACTTCTTATATGCAGTTTACAGTGAAATTTTGAAACTTTCCAAACCAGAAGCCACTGCCTGGTTAAGGCAAATAGATCAGGAAAATTTACGGAAAGCATTATCCATTGTAGATAATGGGATTAACATCTTGTTTGACCACAAATACACTTCAAATAATATTGTTTCATCTACAATAGACATTGTACAAAGTGACACGTCTTTTTCACAACATGGACAGAGTCAGCTTATGTCCATTATGCAGTTAGGATGGACACTACAAACATTGAAGTCTGAACGCGTTCCCTGGCAATACGTTAGTGAAAGGGACATTTTTTCATCATTTAATCTGATGCAATAGCAACAAGTAATGGCTAAGAAAGAAGGAACTTATGTTATGCTTAACATCAAAAAGTTTTAAAAGTTGTGCTTTACTTTGGCTGAAATACCATCTTTTGAATGGTTGATACATGGGGTTATCAATCTGCCTATTTCAACACTGCATTTCATGTCTTGCTTAAAACACATTCCTGTTGGCAGATACGACAGGCTAGGAGATAGTTACATTCATGAGGTGTAGGATCTACCCTTTTTGCACAAATGTCTCAGTGGCATAAAATACATATTTCTTAGTGGCAGTGAATGCAAGACTTCTGTGAGCCATTCAATGGTTTGTAGGCAGCTGTCCTTGCACGGGGCATGCAATGCTTCAGCAGCAAATTTAGCTAGCTATCTGAAGGAATTCCAGTCCCCTAGATTAGACCAGCATTCCACAGGCTCTCTAATGGAAGTTATGTGCTTCTTAATAGTGAGAGATATTGTGGGAAGCAAGCTGGAATTGCTAATGTAGTTTCAGTCTCCCGAATTGTCAACTGCTGTGGTAATGTACTATTCCTCCCCAAGCAACAGACGAGAGTGGCAGATACTTGGCCTCACCTTGCTACTTTAAATGTGAATTTGAACAAGTTAAGCAGACTAAGAGCTCTATTGCTTAAAAAACATGTGGCGCTGACATCTGCACACAAGACCTACGCACTCCACGCAGTGAGGTAAACTGGAGGGATACAGTCCCTTTTAAATACAAACTTTACAGGGATTGTACATTTCTATAAGGCTGTTGGTTCTGGTTTCATCAGACGCTTCTACACAAGTCCAGATATTAATGAAATCATTGTCCGTGGATCAGTGTCCCAAAATGCATGTGCGAAGCCCACACAAGATACCTGACTCGAAACGGAGAGAACACTGCAGGGGCATCGGATAGAAAATATACAGGCATCTCAGGGGGAGGTGGAGGGGGAACACCTCAGCCAGATGAACGGACGACGTCACTGCCCCACGAGGGGGCTCCTTGCCCACTGATTGGTCCTGGGAGTGCAAAGCCACAGTCTCTCAAGTCTCTCCAGTGGGTGGTTTGCCCACTGCTTTATCCTGGGGAGTGCAAAGCCACAGTCTCTCAAGTCTCTCCAGTGGGTGGTTTGCCCACTGCTTTATCCTGGGGAGTGCAATGCCACAGTCTCTCAAGTGGATGTCATTCTCCACTGGTTCTGGAGGGGGCTTGGTGCCAAGAGTGCTTCATCGTGGCAAGGACAGAGGTGCTGGATGTGAATCACCACTGGTTCTGGAGGGGGCTTTGTGCCCAGAGTGCTTCATCCTGCCAAGGACTGGGGTAGTGGATGTGAATCTCCACTGGTTCTGGAGGGGGCTTTGTGCCCTGAGTGCTTCATCCTGCCAAGGACAGAGGTAGTGGATGTAAATCTCCACTGGTTCTGGAGGGAGCTTTGTGCCCAGAGTGCTTCACATGCAGTGTGGCAGGTTCCATTCCCTCACCTGGGTGTGTGTGCCACGAAATTGCCTGGGAACAGGTAGCATGATACTCCATGGAGGCAGAGACACACTCTACCCTGCTGCGACTTTGCCTGCCACCTGCAGGTACCGACAGTGCTGGGAGTCATGCCTCATGTACGCTGGGCAGGGTCCAGGATGTCTCCTGCAGCCTCGGATGGCTGGCCACTGAGGATGATTGTCATGTCAGCTGTGGTGGCACTGTCTGAGCAGGTCGCGGGGCTGTTGGCGGTGGTTACGGCGGTGTCTGTGGCGGTGGTGCATGTGTCTGCACCTGTTGAGCCTCGGACAGCTGCCCACTGGGGATGATGCTGAGGAATGTTGCTGAGGCAGCAGACGTGCAGGTGGCGGTGTCCACCGCCGTACAGGTTGATGTTGTGGTTGACAGAAGGGGTGACTCTGGTCCCTCAGCCGGAGCCTCCATGCCCTTTCCTGCTCATTGGCTTGTGTGCCTTCCCCACCTTTGATGTCGCTGCTGGTGCCTTGCCACTGTCCCCTTTTGGCTTGGAGGAACCCTTGCTTGCCGGTAGGTGCAGCTTCTCCCTCCGGCATTTGGGCACCTTCTTCACCTTGGCAGGTGGCGAAATGGCCTGCTCCTTGACCTCGCTAGGTAGCACACTGGCAGTCCTGATGGGTGCTGCCCTCGATATGACCAGACTTGATGAGACCACTGTGCTGGAGGATTTGGTGGTTGAGGTGCTGGGCTGGGTCCTGGACAGCCTGGCCCTAGGGGAAGGACAGGGGGAAGTGTAGGGAAGAGGTCAAAGTTTGCGAGGAAGAGGTTCTTAGACACACTGGGACAGGAAGATGGAGGAGGTTTGGGAGTGGAGGAAGAGGTAGTGGTGTAGGATGTGTACGTCTGCTGAATTTGGGTGAAGGTTCATGGGCCGGAGGCTGTTGTGAGGTGGATGGCTGTTGGGTGGGTGTGTGCCTGCATTTGTGTAGTTTGGGAGGAGGGCTCACAGACACACTGGGAGAGGACACAGGGGATGTGTGAATGGTAGTGGGTTGGTGATTGCACATGAGCGGTGTGTGGTGATGGGCGTTCTGGTGATGGAGGTAGTGGGTGAAGATGTAGTACATGCAGGTGTGAGTGGACACGAGACAGGGAGGGAGGAGGACGTGGAGGAGGGGGACACAGAGAGGCAGTGGATGTTGGTGTGTCTGCATGTGGATGGTGCTTGTGTGAGTGCCTGTGGGATGTGTAGAGCTTCTGTTTGCCATGTTCACTCTTGTGTGTTGATGAGTGTGCATGCTGGTCTGACGATGTGCTTGGGATAGGCTAAGGTACAGGGGATTGGGTCTGGGTAGAGGAAGTTGGAGGGGGGAGGCTGGACACAGGGACAATGGCTGCCATCAGTGCTGAGGCCAGAGCCTGAAATGCTCTCTGTTGGGCTGCCACGCCAGAATGAATGCCGTCCAGGCATGCATTTGTTTGCTGCAAATGCCTCTCAACACCCTGGAAGGCATTCAAAATGGTTGATTGCCCAACAGTGAGGGTTCTCAGGAGGTCAATACCCTCCTCACTTAGGGCAGCAGGGCTAGCTGGGGCAGGGGCTGAGGTGCCTGGTGCGAAGGAGATGCCCACCCTCCTGGGTGAGCAGGCACAGGAAACTCGATGAGGGGCTGCTGGGAGGGTGGTGCTGATAGGGGGGTGGTGCTGTACCTGTTGATGCGGTAGTCACAGAGGTGCCTGCCACCGCAAGGGAGCTCCCATCAGAGGAGGAGTCGCTGTCCCTGGTGTCTGCTCCTATCCCGTCGTGGAGCTCCCCTCGCCCTCCGTCCCACTGGTGCCTTCGGACTCTGTTACTTCACCCTCCAGGGCCATGTGGGATGCAGCTCCCTCCTGCTCCAGTGCCGCTGCTCCTCCGGCAGATGATACTAATGCACACAAGGACAGGATAACAAAACAAAAAGGGGGGGAAAGACAGAAGAGACACATGGTCAATGCCTGCAACAACACTACCGTTGGCGGACACAACACACAGGGAGTAGCCCTATGCACTAAGCCATGCACTGACAGGGCAGGGGAAAAGCACATGCCCATAGGGGACTCTGTCGAGAACCATTTTATGCACAGCTGGAAGCCATAGGAGCCTGACTAGGTGTAGAGGGCAAATATCACCTTTGGGATTGGACTGGGAATGAGGCTGCAAATCAATGGATCTACCTTTGAGCGTCAGCCCTGGCCTAGGGGAACCCACAGCCCACCTCCCCTACCCAAATACCTCGTAAAGGGCGCAGTGTCAGCTTAATGAGAGTGTACTCACCCCCTTGTGGCTGCTGTGATGCCCACAAGCGCCCATCCAACTCCAGGTATGCCACCGCCAGGATCTGGTACATCGGGGGGTCATGGTGCGACAGGCACCCCTTCCGCGTTGGGAGACCATCTCTAGCTGGGCCTCCGCTGTCTTCTTGGTCCAGCGGCACAGATCCTCCCATCTTTTCCAGCAGTGGGTGCTCCGTCTATGGTAGACCCCCAGGGTCCACACTTCCATGGTGATGGAACGCCAAATACCCTTCTTTTGGTGGGCGCTGACCTAGAGGAAAAGTGAAGTGAAAATGGATGTTACTCCCCCGTACATTTCTTCTCACACATTGGCCACAAACCTCCCACCCTGGCCCAGAAATACATACACCCACCATCCTCACATGCTGGCCTGTCACCCACCCCTGTCTCTTCCATCCACGACACTCCATACAATCATGTAGCATCCACCATGCACACAGTTTGCTCACCTGTTTGTCTAGAGCACCGTACAGTTGCATGTACTGAGGGAGGACCCCATCCACTAGTCTGTCCAACTCCTCTGCAGTGAAGGCAGGGGCCCTTTCCCCAGACACTGTAGCCATTGTCACTTCCAGATCAGGTCCCAGCAGCACTTGCAGTGTAGGTCCTCTCCTGTTGAAGGTCAGTTATCAAGTGAGTGAACAGATAGAAAATGGCGGTCACGTCCGCAGCAGTGTGTACCGTCACCGATGGCGTACATCGTCATTGGCTCCTGGAACCCATAGGGCCCAATGATAACCAATGCTAAATTGCGCGACGTTGTACAATGCCAGCGCAGTTACCTCATTTTCCCTTGTCCCACCTTACAGGTCAGGCAGCTGCCGTTTCAGGGAGCCACATGGCAGGCCAACTAACTGCGTAACACATGTTTAGGCCAGGAATACGGACAGACAAAGGCACATAGAGAAAATGTTATGTTTGTGCTAAACAGCCTTGTGAAATCTATGTGTTTTATGACCGTCTGCTCACCGTTCTCCTCCATAGGGCACGTCCGCTGGGGCAGGTGATGAGATGGCAGCATCCTCCGGTGTACAGACCCCTGGTGGACCTGTTGACAATGGAAGACAGACACATAATTATCACTTACAGACCTGATCGTGCAACAATCCAGGAACTGTGTGCCCAGTTGGAGCCTGACCTGATGTCAGCTATCCGCCATCCCACAGGAATACCCCCTCTAGTGCAGGTCCTGTCAGTACTCCATTTCCTGGCCAGTGGGTCTTTTCAAACAACAGCAGACATGGCATCAGGGATGTCCCAGCCAATCTTCTCTAACGTGTTGTCCAGAGTGTTATCTACTCTGCTGAAACACATGCACAGCTACATCATTTTCCCTCAGGTGGAGGATCTGCCCACAGTGAAAGGTGACTTTTATGCCATGGGACATATCCCCAACATCATTGGTGCCATTGATGGTACACATGTGGCATTTGTCCCCCCCGCAGGAATGAACAGGTGTACAGGAACCGGAAAAGCTACCATTCTATGAATGTGCAGATGGTGTGTTTGGCAGACCAGTACATCTCCCATGTGAATGCCAAGCATCCTGGCTCAGTGCATGACGCTTTTCCATTTGAGGAATAGCAGCATCCCTTATGTGATGGGGCAAATCCAGAGGCACCATGTGTGGCTGATAGGTGAGCCCCCACACAATTTCATTTGCTGTCTGGGTATGGGAGATTCCCTAATGCTTGGAGAATGTCTAACAGTTGTCCCTCGATATTTGCAGGTGACTCTGGTTACCCCAACCTGTCATGGCTACTGACCCCAGTGAGGAATCCCAGGACAAGGGCAGAGGAACGCTACAATGGGGCACATGGGCAAACTAGGGGGATAATAGAGCGCACCTTCGGCCTCCTGAAGGCCAGATTCTGGTGCCTCCATCTGACAGGTAGATCCCTATACTACTCACTGAAGGAGGTGTGCCAGATCATCGTGGCCTGCTGTATGTTGCACAACCTGGCTTTGCGACACCAGGTGCCTTTTCTGCAGGAGGATGGACCTGATGGTGGTTTTTGGGCAGCTGTGGAGCCTTTGGACAGTGAAGAAGAGGAGGCAGAAGAAGAAAGGACGTAGACAACCGAAACAACATCATCATGCAATACTTCCAGTGAGACACAGGTAAGAGGATAGAACTGCTTCCCACATCTCATACTATTGTAGGACCTAGCATAAATCTGCCTTTTTACCTCTGTGTTTGGACCCTGACATATCACTTTGGCTTTCCATTTCACATATCTGGGTCCCACTTTGTGCCCTCTGCTATGTTTACTGCTGGCCTACAGCTGTGTAACATTGGTACGTGAACAAGTACATTGACTTTGCTATATTTAAGAGATGTCGCTATTACACATTTGTGAAAGCACAGACTGACTCCAGATTGTTTTATGATTCAAGGGTGTTTATTTCTGTGCTAATAAGTGGAGGGGGTGTGCAATGGGCTTACGTGATGGCAGAGTCCAGTCTCTTGGTCTCACAGGTGCACTGTTCAATGGGGCATAGGAAGGGGAGCAATGGCAATTTATGGTGGACAGGGTGACAAAGTGGGACAGAAGGATGACATTCAGGAGGGTCTTATTTCCTGGTGGGGGTCTTGGCAATGTTCTCTGTCTTGTTCCTGGATCCCAGGGACCCCTAGGGGGGTGGTTCTCCTTCTGCAGGAGTGGGGTGCTTGCAGCGTGTTGGTCCTGTGACGGTGCCTCCTGTCCACTAGCGCCGACGGGTGTGGAGGGCTGTTCATCGTCCAGGCAAGTGTCAGGGGCCCGTGTGTGTCCCGCTGTGTCCCTCATGGTGTTGACAAGGTCTGCCAACACCCCTGCAATGGTGACCAGAGTGTTGTTGATGGACTTCAAGTCATCCCAAGGTAGTATTCCTCCTGCAGCCGCTGTGTCTCCTGAAACTTGGCCAGTACTGTGCCCATGGTCTCCTGGGAATGGTGGTATGCTCCCATGATGTTGGAGAGTGCCTCATGGAGAGTGGGCTCCCTGGGCCTGTCCTCCCCCTGTCGCAGCAGTCCTCCCAGCTTCCCTGTTATCCTGTGCCTCTGTTCCCTGAACCATGTGCCCACTGCCACTGACCCCAGGTCCCTGATTTTCTTGGGTTGGTGAGTTTGCCTAGGTTCCCTGTAGTGGTGGACACACTGCTGATTGACGTGTCCTGGGGACAGAGGGATGGGCCCGCTGGGTGGGTGCTGTGATGGTGTTTCCTGAGGCAGGAGGATCTGTGGTGGCTTGTGACAGTGGCAGGGGAACCGACTGTCCAGAGATTCCTGATGGGCCGGGCTGGTCATCTTGTTCCAGGCGTGCAGAGCTGCTGTCATCACTATGGGCCTCTTCTGTGGGGGGACTGGATATGTCTGGCACCTCCTGTGAGGTGACGTTGGGTATGGGTCCTGTTGGGGTGTAAATGCATAGTTTTAGTATCTGTGTGTGCCATTTTGTGCACAGGGTGAGGTATCCTCTACTCCTATGCTTGCATAATTGTGATAGTTTATTTGGAGTCTGTGTGGGTATCTGTACTGGACATGCCTTGGTGATGGTGGTCCATGCATAGGTGTTGCATGCAGGGCCTTGGTATTGGGATGTGTGGGTTGTGATAGTGGGACATATGTGAGATGATGGAGTGATGGGAGTGAGGGTAAGGGTGGGGGTATGTGATGGCATGCAGGTGGGGCGGGGGATATAGTAGTAAAGATATGACTTACCAGAGACCCGTCCTCCTCCTACTCCTGCGAGGCCCTCAGGATGCAGTATTGCCAAGACTTGCTCCTCCCATGTTGTTAGTTGTGGTGCCATGATGTGGTGTGGGTGATGTGTAAGGTGCTGTCTGTTGTGATGTGTGGGGGGATGTGTTGGTGTGTGTTGTTTGAGGTACGTGCATGTTGTATGAGTAATGGTGTTGTGTGCCTGTGGATGCTGGTGTTGTGTTTGATAATCTATCTCTCTGGGCTTCTTCAAAAATTGTTTGTTGTAAGGTGTTTTGGGTAATGTGGGTGTGTGTTTTATAGTGCTGTGGGTATGTGGGTATTGTGTGAGTATGAGTATCAGGTGTGTGTATTTTGAATTGTCCAATGTGGTTGTGTTTTGTAAATGTGTGTGTATTTTGAGCACGGCGGTGTGTACCGCCAATGAATTACCGTGGTTGTAAGAGTTCCGCGTTGATTCGTGGGTTGTGATCGTGTGGGCATATTCTTGTTGGCGTGACGATTTAGGTTTTGGTATCGCCAGTTTATCGCTGACCTTTGGTGTGGCAGACTTGTGTGGGTGTCTTTATTGTGGCGGATTCCGAAATGTGGGTCGTAATACCTGTAGCAGAATTCCACCGCCGCAACGGTATGTTGGTGGTCTTCAGCAATGCAGAAAGCAGGATTTAGCGCCAGGGTTGTAATGAGGGCCCATGTCTTTTTATCTAGAGTGCAGCTGATTCAATAAAACTTATTGAAACATTTTCTGTTTCTGTTTGTCTTTGCATGTGTGAGACAAATGTAACTGGGAGAAAGGGATAATATCTGATCCACCATGATTTCCCTGAGAGGTCACAATGTCATTCACCCAGTTGCAACAAATCATCCATGCTCTTGGGCATCGGTTAGGTGCTGCTAGTTGGCTGGAAACGGACTGGGTCAACAGTTCTCACATGGTGTGGGATCAACCTCAGGGCAGATTTATGGAAAGCGGCGCTGCACAAGCTTCCAGAGGGCATCCCTTGCCACAGGCAGCGGTAACTCACACCAAGGTCTGTCCCAACCACAATTCAAGTTACAAGAGTGGCACAAATTCCTGTTATTAATCATTTTGATTATTGTTTTTACTGATCTAACATTCTAGTTTGTATGCAAGCATATTTATATTTAGCTAGTCCATAGCAGTTGTTATACCAAAAAAAGGTCATTTTGGCCCAGTGATGCATGCATTTCATTTTACTTTGGGTAACTCTTTGTGTTAGATTGTTGCTAAGCCCTGTGCTTGCTGAATCTCAAGAAATGTGTGGAAATTAGGATGCTATTTTCCTATTGTCATCTGCAAGGCATTATGTCACCCCTCTACAGTGTTGTTGTTTTTTAGACTCGCTTTCTATTGCACTTTTTCAGCAATCCAATCAAGGTATTACAAATTTTGATGGATGTCTGAGTCCAAAACTTTGAAGACCTATCGATAATTTTCTAAATATTCTAAAACAGGTCCTAATTTATTTTCATTCTTAGTGTACTATTTGCTTTGTGTAAGTGTTTCTAAGTATTCGATTGCAACATTTTAGCTGGCAAATGCTATTGAAATGAGCATCTTTACTTCCAGTTGAAACAGGTTGTTAGTGAGATATGCATCTGATAATGACATATTTTGCGTGTTTTTCCATAGGGTATGACAGAAATGTAAGTAACTCACTTAGGTCTGGTTTGATGTGCATTTCTTTAAATTAATTGTAGCATGGGATATTGAAAGTTTGTAATCATTTGAATTTGGGTTAATAATACATTTTCGCTTTGTGTCTGTTTATTTGGTAATAGTTTATATACTGGGAGAATATTTTTCTGGTTGAGTTCACCTTACATTGTGCGTAACTGATTGGAAAGTGTGGGGATGGTTTATAAAATTACATGAAATGTCATAACTTCATAGAATGTTATGATGTAAGTACCCTTGGTGTTATTTGGGAGTCAGTTGATTCTGGGCCATTGCTGTTGAGGACATATTTTGGAGATGGTAATAAACAAGTATGTTAAAGGAATTCTGTGTGAGCAACATCACTACAATTTTGCCAAAGAGCGAAGTTAGGAACCTTGAAGAGTGTGTTTAGATGTGAGTGCTGAAGACTTGGGGGCATCTTTAAGAGCCCTCAGCGCAATTCCAACACCACTTTAGCGGAATTTTATTTATGCTAATGTGGCGTTAGAAGGCCAAAAACACCACGCCATTTTACAAAGTGGTGCAATGCATCTATTGGGCCACTTTGTAAATCTTTGCGCTACATTCTGCCTTTGCCAAGCACAATGTGTGCAAAGGAGGCATTCTCCTGTAGGGGGCCAAAAAAATGGCACAAGGAAATCCAAGAGATTTTGTTGCACCATTTCTTTTGGCGTGTCTAATGCCTGCTTAGAGCAGGCGTTAAAAGGAGGGTTCCATTTGTTACAATAGGCCTCTGGCTGCTTTGCAGGATTAGCGTCAACATTTTTATGCTAATTCTGCAAAGCGCTGGACTAGCATCAAAAATGTTTATGCTGGTCCCCTAAATATCGACATGGTGCACCATATTTTAAATACGGTGCACACATGGTGGCGTTAGGAGGCGCGAAAGGCCGCAAGAAAAGTGATGCTGCACTGTGTGCAGCACCACTTTTCTTAAATATGCCCCTTAATGTGCAGCACATGCTGAGGTGTGTATTTGTCATATTGGCAGCATAATCCATTATCAGTGTAACAGAGATCCTCTTACTGACTCAAAGCAGGGGCCAAGGTTTTTTTGTGCTCTGCTGCATGTATATTGTTTTAGTGAATTGTCAAACACATAAAATGACTAGTCTGGTTTCCAAATGTGTTGCTCATGCTATTAGAAAATACGGCCCATATTTATACTTTTTGACGCCAAACTGCGCTAATGCAGTTTTGCGTCAAAAAAATTAGCGCCGGGTAACGCCATTCTGAAGCGCCATGCGGGCGCCGTATTTCTTGAATGACGATAGCCGGCGTTAGCCGGCGGCGCCGTCTGGTGTGCGTTAAAAAAAACGACGTACACCAGGCAGCGCCGGCGTAGGGGGATATGGGGCTTGGGCGTCAAGAAATGGGGCAAGTCAGGTTGAGGCAATTTTTTCGCCTCAACCCGATTTGCGCCATTTTTTTTCACTCCCAACCCCCATAGAAATGACTCCTGTCTTAGCAAAGACAGGAGTCATGCCCCCTTGCCCAATGGCCATGCCCAGGGGACTTCTGTCCCCTTGGCATGGTCATTGGGCATAGTGGCATGTAGGGGGGCACAAATCAGGCCACCCTATGCCACAAAAAAAAACAAAAAAAACACTTACCTGAACTTACCTTAATGTCCCTGGGATGGGTCCCTCCAGCCTTGAGTGTCCTCCTGGGGTGGGCAAGGGAGGGCACCTCTGGGCTCCTTCAGAGCCCACAGGTCCCTTAACGCCTGCCTTTTGCAGGCGCTAAAAAACGGCACAAAAGCGGCCGTACGTCATTTTTTTTGACCCGCCCACTCCCGGGCGTGATTTTTGCCCGGGAGTATAAATCCGACGCACATGCCTCGGAGTCGATTTTTTAGACGGGAACGCCTACCTTGCATATAATTAACGCAAAGTAGGTGTCCACGCTAAAAAATGACGCTAACTCCATGGACTTGGCGCTAGACGCGTCTAACGACAAAGTATAAATATGGAGTTAGTTTTGCGTCGAAATTGCGTACAAAAAAACGACGCAATTCCGGCGCAAACGGAGTATAAATATGCCCCTACATATCTTATCTCATCAGAGCCAATCGGAAATGGGAGGACAAACCTAATGCCTGCAAGTAATAATAATGTGCTGTAAAATCAGCTGTAACTGAAGAATAACAAGCATTTACAATGCAATAGGTCTTGCATTAGCAAGAGTTAAAGCTGGTGGCATTCTAAATGATAATGACAACCTTGCATTTTTGACCTTATAAATATTTCACCATGCAGCACATTAAACCTTTATCAGAAATAAACTGTGTTTGTGCATTCCTTCATACACTTGGCATTAGACTGTAATGGCCTGAACAGCCCCTACAGACCACCACAGTAAAAATAGCACTTGGATGAATTATGGTCATGTAACCATGTATTCAGCCTGTAGAGGGCATAATCACATAAAAAAGAATGATAAAGAACACTGCAGTTTAACCATATAATCAGCCCCTTGAGGGCATAGTGTATTTCACATTTTCGGGCCTAGTAGGCCTTTTAAATATAATTTAAATGTGTAGTCAGTGGCACAAGGGTGCAGTGCCACAGACCATTACTAGATGTCCCTGTAGAGTCAACAACAGAAGGTGGAGTACCCCTGGCCATGGCTTGATGTCCCTGTGGAGCCAAAAGCACTCAGAGTACAGTATCACAGAACGCTGCCAGAACATCTTCTGAAGTTAGAAGCTCAGAGGCCCATATTTATACTTTTTTAGCGCTGCAAGTGCGTCATCTTTTGACGCAAAATCGGCGCAAACTTGCAAAATACAATTGTATTTTGTAAGTTTGCGCCATTTTTGCGTAAAAAAACGGCACACATGCAACGCTAAAAAAGTATAAATATGGTCAAGAATGTCTCCAAAACACAGGAACGGCTGGAGAAGTAACAGTTGCTCAGTGAAATGTCTGAAATATTTACCAATGCCACCCATTAAACCTTCATCAGACATAAACTGTGTTTGTGCATTCCTTCAAACATTTGGCATTAGACTCTAATGGTCTGAACAGCCCCTAAAGAGCACCACAGCAAAAATAGCATTTGGATGAAACATGATCATGTAACCTTATTGACAGCTCCTATAGGGCAGAATCACATGAAAAAAGAATGACAAAGAAGATTGCAGTGTAACCATATAATCAGCCCCTTGAGGGCATAGTGTATTACCCATTTTCAGGTCTAGCAGGCCTTTTAAATTTTTAACTGTGAATTTGGTGGCACAAGGGTGCAGTGCCGTAGGCTGTTACTAGATATCCCATTAGAGTTACAGCAGAAGGTGCAGTACCACTAGTCGTGCCTAGATGTCCCTGTATAGTCAACAGCAGAAAGTGCAGTACCACTGGCTGTTGCTAGATGTTCCTGTAGAGTTAACAGCAGAAGGTGCAGTACCATTGGCTGTAGCTAGATGTCCCTGGGGAGCCAAAAGCACTCGGAGTACGGTGTCACACAGCACTGACAGAACTTCTTCTAATGTCAGAAGCTCAGAATGTTTCACAAACCTGGAAATGGCTGGAGAAGTACCAGGTCCTCAATGAAATGGCTGAAATATTTAGCCATGCTATACATAAAACCTTTATCAGAAATAAACTGTGTTTGTGCATACATTAAACTTTTATCAGAAATGCACTGTGTTTGTGCATTAACAGAAGGTGCAATATCACTGGTCGTCGCTAGATGTCTCTGTGGAACCAACTGAGTTAGTAGTCCCTTGGGGTAATTATCATCTTTCCGACCTTGGAGAGTATAATACAATGTATATGTATAAGCTTAACAAGACACTTAGAACTCACATGCCACTCAAATATGTTTATAATAAAAATTAAAAAAACAACCATGAAACAGCTCAAATATTCATTGGATGGTGGAAGAGGTTATGATTTTGGGGCCCCCTCTAACCTAGTGTGACCCACACAATGTCATAGGCAGAAAGAGCAGGTGGCTCTGAATGTTTTGGTGGTGGTCCCATTGCCTTAGAACCACCACAGGCTGAGTTATTGTCTAAAATGTGCTGTAAAAGGAATATCTGAAAATAATTATGGGTGAGTTACTGTGCATACATTAAACCTTTATCAGAAATAAACCATGCTTGCACATTAGCAGAAGGTACTATACCACTGGTTGTGCCTAGATGTTCCTGTGGAAACTACTAAGTTAATAGTAACTTGAGGTAATTATCATTCTTCAACCCTTGACAAACAAAGTGCATTACACATTCTAACACTGAACATGGATATCAGAATATTATCACAACAAAACCCCTCACAACACCCACTTCACTCAAACATAAAAACAAACATTCCAGTTATAAAACAAAGACATGCATTTAGTGGTGGAAGAGGTTATGATTTTCATGCCCCCTCTAACCTAGTGTGACTCACAAGATGGCCTGGCCAGAAAGAGCACATTATTCTGAATGTTTTGTCAGTGGTCCCATTGCCATAGGACCACCACAGGCGATGTTATGTGAAAAAATGTGTTGTAAAAGGAAGGCCTGCAAAGTATTATGGGGTGAGTTTTGGTGCATACATTAGACTTTTATTAGAGCTAAAGTGCATTTGGGCATTAGCAGAAAGAGTAATACCACTGGTCGTGGCTAGATGTCCCTGTGGAACTTACTGAATTAGTAATGCCTTAGGGCAATTATCATTTTTCAGCCCTTGAAGAGCACAGTGTATTACACATTCGCAGTCTAAACAAAGCCCTTATAGTACAAACTCCTTTCAATTATAACAAAACAAAAGTTTCAGCTACAGGAAAGATTAAATACATGTTGAATGGTGGAAGAGGTTATGATTTTTGCCCCCCCTCTAACCTAGATCCAAAAGAAATAGTGTTATGTTCTGAATGTTTTGGTGGTGGTCCCTTTGTCCTAGGACATCCACAGGCTGAGTTATGGACAAAAATGTGTTGTAAAAAGAATGTCTGCAAAGGTTTATGGGGTGAGTTTCCCAGAGTGCAGTGAATATTGTAGTATCGGCTCTCTTGCTGTGTGGAGAGTCGCTGTTGAAGATTCAATCATGGTTGATTTCATGCTATCTAAAGCCACAAAAAATTTACAAACACAAGCATACACAACTATTTGTAATTGCTAATTATGCAAAATAAGGACCAAGTGATGGGCAAATGTGGAAAACGAACTGCGCTTGTAAACAGTAGTGCTCAGCATAAAAACATTCCAGGTGTAATTAAACTGTACTTGGCCGGTACTCCTCAGCCCAGTACAGGAGGTGATGTATCGGCTGCCAAACCAATTAGAAGGCAGCAAAACAAGAACAACACTGCCTTCAACCTAAGGTAAGCGGCAGGTGGGAGCAAAGTTCTATACTCCATCCAACAGGTCTTGCAGACAGCACGCTGTCTAAGCTGACCTAAAAAGTGTGACTTCCCCTTGTATGGTCACACTGACTTTCTATTTCTTCTTTTCACATTCCCTTTCAAGGTTGTGACAAAGTCTGAGTTTCCTGAGTACAAAACAATATTTCAGTTTTCTATCATTGCTGAAGAAGCAGTGACACTCAAAGGAAACAACAGGAAACAAAGAGTGAAATTTTAACAGGCGCTCAACATAGCAACACAACTTTTTGTGCTTGTCCACAGGTAAAGCGCCAACATAAAAGGAGAGTACAAAGTGCTTATACGCATTTCCAGCATTTAAAGAGACACAAACATAAAAAGCTATGGTTTACGGAAGGAATATCTGATCTGCAGTAATGTTCAGTATTATGATGTGTGATAAAAACAAATTCAGTGATGTGCATGCTTTATGAAAATCATGTGCAGATTGTAATCAGCAGTGTGTATTTTCTTTGAACATATGCATTCAGATTGCGATCTCTAGGACAACAGAAGTACAGTGTCAGACAGCAACATCAGTTTGATCACAAACATATGATTTGGAAACATTCAAGCTACAGTGAACTATAAGCTTTCCATAGCAACCCACCAGTACTGTATTTTTCTGCGTTATATTTTTATTTGTAACTATCCTTGTCAGTTGTATATCTCAGATGTTTTCCAATGTTTGTATTGTGCTGATAAGTGTTGAGACGGGGCCACTCACCTGAAAAGCAGGATGTCTGTACGGGCATTGGTATGCCCCGACCTCCTGGAACACCTCTTGACACTTCCTGGTGGACACAGAAACTCCGGCAGGTGTCCCAAAAGGAAAGGGGGAGTGGAAGAGAAACAGACAAAACAATACCACGTCTTGCCGGTCCAGCCAGGAAGTCTGTATCTTCAGGGGGCAGGTCATTGTTGACAGAGGGATAGTAGAGTTAGTGCACTCACATTCCTTGAAACTGAATCTCTCTTTCTGATATGGGCACGGGAGCGGTAGAAGAACACCAGGATGCTCCCGCACTTTTCTTGGATGATAATATCTGTTGGCACAATTACTAACACTGCATTACCAAAAACCCAAACTGAGTACCACAACAATAAGTACTGCGACACTAAGGCAGGCTTTATAGAGATTCACTGTTGCACACTACAATTAGAACTGTGGTTGCACTTATCATGCACAAGAAAGACAAACAAGGGCACTAATTATATCACATATAACTTTCCTGAATGCATAGGGTTAAACTAAAAGGAACAAAAACAATCAAAGAAACACAAATGTCCACTCTGGGTTTAAACAGTTAGGGCGACAGAGTTTGGTTTGGTTTCACAGTGTATGTGAAAAACCCTTCAAAAGCAAATTCCTCAAATCTGAAACACAGGCATGAATGACACAATTTAAATCCAAGAGTTATGCTATTAGAGAAAGAAAAGTCACGTAAATGCTCTTTTAAAATAGCACTGTCACTTTTTGTAGCACTTGAGCTCAAGCAGATTTCCTTAAGCACATTTAGAGAAGTAACTACAATAATAATGTAGAATGTTCAGAAATGCATTTGTCTCTGCAAGATAAGCACTCTGCAGAATATGAGGTCTGAAATACACCAGCTGTTCTAGGAAAGCACAGCGCTCAAAGAACAAACTCCCTGGAGAATACTAGTCACTTAGCTGCAGTCTTTTCCGGAGGGCTGGAGGAATGCCTGGTGTCAGCTGGTACAGGAAAAAAAAAAGGATTTGCTTCAAAAGTCCTGAATACGAGGATAACAGCAGGGGCTGGACTGCCAAATCAGTTGCTGAGATCAGGAAGCAAAACAAAGCCAAGCAGGGAGGCATGCTTCACTCTGCTATTTATAGCCAATCAGGAAAGCAGTTGAGTATCCACATATGGATGAGTCACCACACCCAATTAGAAGCACATGTAAACTTCACACCCAATTAGAAGCACATGTCTACACCTGCTCACATTAGCAAACAAGCATTGGTAAAACAAGCATTGATAAAAACCAATTGTGTACGACAGCACATTATGTTTACTTAAAAACATGAAGGTTTAACTAAGAGCAGAGATATAATTTAACCCTAATCCCTGGGGATGCTGACAGATAACACAGGAGGCACCTTGGAGATTCCTGACAATAAGTATAATTATTATGATGCAAAACATAACAACACCAGCGCCATGTCTGCAGGAACAAGGACAACCGTCTTCCGGACACAGTCAGTGACACAGTGTTCATGAAGTGTAAAAGGCCATTTATTCAGGACAGGATTGCCTCATATACATAACATTGTACATAATAAACTTTAAACTAACTTTAAAAAAAAAAAACGCTTTGAAATCTATCCCCAGTCCTCCTTTCACTCATCCCCTTCATTTGCCTCCGTTCACCCATCTTCCACTTCAGTTCACCCACACATACCCCTTTTCCTTTCATCCCCTGCCTCATTCGGGCATCCCCCATGCTATGATCTTTCACCTGCTTCTTTCTCCCCCCTGGAAGGGGGGCTGTAGGAAAGTACCATCTTGCCTGGCATGTTACCCCCATAATTCACTGTATATATGTTGTTTTAGTTGCATGTGTCACTGGGACCCTGCCAGCTAGGGCCCCAGTGCTCATAAGTGTGCCCTGTATGTGTTACCTGTGTTATGACTAACTGTCTCACTGAGGCTCTGCTAATCAGAACCTCAGTGGTTATGCTCTCTCATTTCTTCCCAAATTGTCACTAACAGGCTAGTGACCAATTTTACCAATTCATATTGGCTTACTGGAACACCCTTATAATTCCCTAGTATATGGTACTAAGGTACCCAGGGTATTGGGGTTCCAGGAGATCCCTATGGGCTGCAGCATTTCTTTTGCCACCCATAGGGAGCTCTGACAATTCTTACACAGGCCTTCCACTGCAGCCTGAGTGAAATAACGTCCACGTTATTTCACAGCCATTTTTCACTGCACTTAAGTAACTTTTAAGTCACCTATATGTCTAACCTTTACCTGGTAAAGGTTGGGTGCTAAGTTACTTAGTGTGTGGGCACCCTGGCACTAGCCAAAGTGCCCCCACATTGTTCAGGGCCAATTCCCCGGACTTTGTGAGTGCGGGGACACCATTACACGCGTGCACTACATATAGGTCACTACCTATGTGTAGCTTCACAATGGTAACTCCGAATATGGCCATGTAACATGTCTATGATCATGGAATTGCCCCCTCTATGCCATCCTGGCATTGTTGGCCCAATCCCATGATCCCACGGGTCTTTAGCACAGACCCGGGTACTGCCAAACTGCCTTTTCAGGGGTTTCACTGCAGATGCTGCCAACCCCTCAGACAGATTTCTGCCCTCCTGGGGTCCAGCCAGGCTTGGCCCAGGAAGGCAGAACAAAGGACTTCCTCAGCGAGAGGGTGTTACACCCTCTCCTTTTGGAATAAGGTGTTAAGGCAGGGGAGGAGTAGCCTCCCCCAGCCTCTGGAAATGCTTTCATGGGCACAGATGGTGCCCATTTCTGCATAAGCCAGTCTACACCAGTTCAGGGACCCCTCAGCCCTGCTCTGGCGCGAAACTGGACAAAGGAAAGGGGAGTGACCACTCCCCTGACCTGCACCTCCCCTGGGAGGTGCCCAGAGCTACTCCAGTGTCCTCCAGACCTCTGCCATCTTGGAAACAGAGGTGCTGCTGGCACACTGGACTGCTCTGAGTGGCCAGGGCCAGCAGGTGACGTCAGAGACTCCTAATGATAGGCTCCTTCAGGTGTTGCTAGCCTATCCTCTCTCCTAAGTAGCCAAACCCTCTTTTCTGGCTATTTAGGGTCTCTGCTTTGGGGAATTCCTTAGATAACGAATGCAAGAGCTCATCCGAGCTCCTCTGCATCTCTCTCTTCACCTTCTGCCAAGGAATCGACTGCTGACCGCGCTGGAAGCCTGCAAAACTGCAACAAAGTAGCGAAGACGACTACTGCAACTCTGTAACGCTGATCCTGACGCCTTCTCGACTGTTTTCCTGGTGGTGCATGCTGTGGGGGTAGTCTGCCTCCTCTCTGCACTAGAAGCTCCGAAGAAATCTCCCGTGGGTCGACAGAATCGTCCCCCTGCAACCACAGGCACCAAAGAACTGCATCACCAGTCCTCTGGGTCTCCTCTCAGCACGACGAGCGAGGTCCCTTGAATCCAGCAACTCTGTTCAAGTGACTACCACAGTCCAGTGACTCTTCAGTCCAAGTTTGGTGGAGGTAAGTCCTTGCCTCCCCACGCCAGACTGCATTGCTGAGAAGCATGTGTTTTGCAGCTACTCCGGCTCCTGTGCACTTTCCGAGGGAACCCTTTGTGCACAGCCAAGCCTGGGTCCACGGCACTCTAACCTGCATTGCACGACCTCCTGAGTTGTCCTCCGGTGGCGTGGGACTCCTTTGTGCAACTTCAGGTGAGCACTGTTTCACTCCACTTCGTAGTGCCTGTTCTGGCACTTCTGCAGGTGCTGTTTGCTTCTGAGAGTACTCCTTGTCTTGCTGGTTGCCCCCTCTGTCCCCTGATGCAATTGGCGACATCCTGGTCCCTCCTGGGCCACAGCAGCACCCAAAACCCCCACCTGAAATCTTCGCAGCTAGCAAGGCTTGTTTACGGTCTTTCCACAGGAAAACACTTTTGCACGACTCTCCACAGCGTGGGACATCTATCCTCTAAAGGGGAAGTTTCTAGCCCTTGTCGTTCCTGCAGAATCCTCAGCTTCTACTGTCCAGTAGCAGCTTCTTTGCACCCACAGCTTGCATTTCCTGGGCATCTGCCCACTCTCGACTTGATCGTGACTTTTGGACTTGGTCCCCTTGTTCCACAGGTACCCTCGTCTGGAAATCCATCGTTGTTGCATTGCTGGTTTTGGTCTTTCCTGCAGAATTCCCCTATCACGACTTCTGTGCTCTTTGGGGAACTTTAGTGCACTTTGCACTCACTTTTCAGGGTCTTGGGGTGGGCTATTTTTCTAACCCTCACTGTTTTCTTACAGTCCCAGCGACCCTCTACAGGGTCACATAGGTTTGCGGTCCATTCGTGGTTCGCATTCCACTTTTGGAGTATATGGTTTGTGTTGCCCCTATCCCTATGTGCCCCCATTGCATCCTATTGTAACTATACATTGTTTGCACTGTTTTCTAATACTATACTGCATATTTTTGGTATTGTGTACATATATCTTGTGTATATTTGCTATCCTCATACTGAGGGTACTCACTGAGATACTTTTGGCATATTGTCATAAAAATAAAGTACCTTTATTTTTAGTATATCTGTGTATTGTGTTTTCTTATGATATTGTGCATATGACACTAGTGGTACTGTAGGAGCTTCACTCGTCTCCTAGTTCAGCCTAAGCTGCTCTGCTAAACTACCTTTTCTATCAGCCTAAGCAGCTAGACACCCCTATACACTAATAAGGGATACCTGGGCCTGGTGCAAGGTGTAAGTACCCCTTGGTACTCACTACAAGCCAGTCCAGCCTCCTACAGGGGCCAGGCACGCATCTGACTCTCCACCCTCCCCCATCTATTGCCACCCAACCCCTGTCACCAACTTCCTTAACTGGCGTCAACCCAACCCCACAGGACCACACACAAAAATCCCCTCCTAACCTTTTCCCATGCAGGGCGGGTGGGCGGCCACAACTTCCGACCGCGCAAACGGTCTGGTAGAAAAGAGGCCAGTCTCTCTCCCTCACACTCTTATATCCCACCTCCCACATCCCATCCGCATGCACCCTAGCCCAATCCTGCCCTACCTACGCCACTTTCCCTCCTGAAGGCTCCCGTGGAGAGACCAGACTGCATTTGCTATCCACGGGGCCCTCCATCGGGACACTGTCAGTGACACAGTGTTCATTAAGTGTAAAAGGACATTTATTTAGGACAGGATTGCCTCATATACATAACATTGTACATGATAAACTATAAACTAACTTTTTAAAAAACCCACCCCATTGAAATCTATCCCCAGACCTCCTTTCACTCATCCCCTTCATTTGCCTCCGTTCAGCCATCTTCCACTTCAATTCACCCACACATACCCCTTTTCCTTTCATCCCCTGCCTGCTTCAGCATCCCCCATACTATGATCATTCACCTGCTTCTTTCTCCCCCCTGGAAGGGTGGCCAGGCGTGCATCTGACTTTCCACCCTCCCCCATCTATTGCCACCCAACCCCTGTCAGCAACTGCCTTAACTGGCGTCAACCCAACCCGACACGACCACACAAAAAAATACCCTCCTAACTTTTTCCCATGCAGGGCGGGTGGGCGGCCAAAACTTCAGACCGCGCAAACGGGCTGGTGGGAAAGAGGCCAGTCTCTCTCCCTCACACTCTTATATCCCACCTCCCACATCCCATCCACATGCACCCTAGCCCAATCCTGCCCTACCTACAACACTTCCCCTCCTGAAAGCTCCCGTGGAGAGACCAGACTGCATCTGCTGTCCACGGGGCCCTCCATCGGGACACAGTCAGTGACACAGTGTTCATGAAGTGTAAAAGGCCATTTATTTAGGACAGGATGCCTCATATACATAACATTGAAGATACCAAACTTTAAATTAACTTTTAAAAAAAACACCCCTTTGAAACCTCTCCCTAGTCCTCCTTTCATTCATCCCCTCCATTTTCCTCTGTGCACCGATCTTCCACTCAAATTCATCCACATATCGCCCTTTTCATTTCATCCCCTGCCTGCTTCGGGCATCCCCCACACTATCATCCTTCACCTGCTTCTTTCTCCACCCTGGAAGGGTGGCCAGGCCTGCATCTGACTCTTAACCTTCCCCTATCTACTTCCACTCAGCTCAAACCTGTTAGGAGTTTTGCTGTCCCACCAGTAAACCCACTCCAATATTGTACAACTTACACTTTCTCCTTCAGCTACATTCTCCCCCCCCCAACCCCCAACAGTAAGCAAAGCTCCATGATGTAATATGCATTATACAGCTGGGAGAGGTGCATATGTTGCAGTAGGGTGAGCCCTGTATGTTTTACCAAGTCATTTTCCCCTAAATGCAATAACAGCATATCCGGACAACCCCAATTGGGCATTATCGATGTTAGAAAAGGAAGCAAATTGCCCCACCTCATTCCGCTCTTAACCCACCACAATACTTTATGGCGGCTACTTGACAATCCCAATGAGCGTCCATATATCTGCCTTTCTGCATATTTCGCAGCCCAGTGGATGAATGAATGACCGAACATCCAAGTGACCATCTTCCCACTCCTGGGGCTGGCCACTCAACCTGCAAAAAGAACAAATTTTAATACAACATTCACTGCTCCCCCCGTTCCCCAGCCCTATCCCGTCCTACTCTACAATACCTACCCCTCAATCAAACCCTCACATGATGCTCGCAGCATCTAGATCGCCACCTACCAATTCGCCTGATCTCCGCACAATCCCATCCTAATTGCGCTGCAGCTGTAGCCACCCCAATTCTGAAAGAATGACTCCCATAGCACTGTGCCTGTCTCCCAATCTGTCGTAACGCCACCCTCAAAACAGCCAGCAACTGGAACACAGTGAGCTTCTTGCCACTCGCATGGCTAAAAACGCCACCCTCACCAGTCAGCCATGTAGACCTCAAAATGCTCCACTCAACAATCGGGCAAGCAGCTGCACACCACCTTTCTTCAGCCACATCCACTTTCCCTTTCCCAGCTGATCCATCTTGAACTTTCTGAGCCATATGCCCTAGAGCCCCCATCTTAGGCAAATTTCACCCTTCTTCATATCTACACACCTGCCCATACCAAAAAAGCTCAGAAACCCAAAATGCACCAAAAAACCTCCACACCATGCAAAATTGAAACAATGCAAGCTCACAAGGGTCAGTACAACAAACCAGCTACTGTGCAAAGATTCCAACAATAACTCAAACGTAATAGGTTCCCTTGCTGCCTTGCTCCAGCTCCATCTCACCCCTTCAACATTCTACCCAGGTTATCATCCTTTGCCGGGTCGCAAACCCAAAAACAATTTCCCATAAAAAGACACGCCGGTCAACTTGCCCCCAATCGTTGCAGGCGACAAACCATTTTGAATCGGAAACAAAACAAAACGCAAAGTGCAAGATTGCAGCATGTCATCACTCTGCACCCAAAAATCCCCCTCCAAACACTCAAAACTCTGAAATTCCACCCACGCTAGGCAATAACTCCTCCGAGTTGATTCGGCTAAAGACATCTCCACCAGCCCAATGACCATCACGCCCCCCACTCCCAAATGTTTGCCGGGACTGCTGTCATCTGTTGCTCTGCTCCTGGCGCCAACTGCAAAAAACAGTGCCGCAGTGAACGAGATAGGGAATCTGCAATGGCATTGTTCACCCCAAGAATGTGTGCTGCCCTAAATATAACATTTAACAATAAACATCTAAGCATAAAACATCTCAACAAATGTAACACCCTCAGGTCATTGGCCCTTTGTCTGTTTACTAGTTCTACAACCGTCATGTTGTCCACATGAAAGACTACAGCCCTCTTGGTGAGTTCATCGCCCCACACAGTCAAAGCTACCAACAGGGGAAAGAATTCTAAAAAAGCATTACTCCTGTCCTGTGTCAACCAACGTGCTGGCCACTGCTCCGCACACCACCTGACATCCCAAAAAAGGACAAAAACGTGAGGCCCCAGCTGCATCCAAGAAGATTTGTACCTGCCAGATTGTGTCCTCTTCCTGAACATTCATGGAAACTGCATTGAACTGTGCCAGGTATGTATCCCATACTCTGATTTCCTCCTGCAGCACCACTGACACCCGAATTCTGTGGTGAGGGAGGGAGGCACCCGGCATAGTGAGCACCAGGTGCCTACAAAATGTCCTAAACCCCCAACCACCCTGCATGCAAAATTGAGGAAACCTAAGAGCTGCTGTGCCATATGCAAGTCAATCTTATACAAACACCTCACCTGTCTCAAAAATTCCAAAATCTCCATCATCTTTCCTGTTGGCAGTCTTGCCACCAGTGCCTCTGTATCCATCTCAATCCCCAGATATGTCAAGATACAAATGGGGCTTCCGTCTTTTTGGGAGCCAAAGGAACCCCCATCTCTCTTGCCAGTCTTTGAAACCCCACCAAAGACGTCTTACAAGACTAGGAGCCAGCGCGTCCCACAAAGAGGAAATCGTCGAAGTAATATATCACCTCCTGATGCCCACACGCTTTTACAAAATCCCACTGGAGGAATGTACTGAAAGCCTCAAAACGTGTGCAGGAAATGACGCAGCGCATCGAAGAACCATGTCCACACAGATCCCCCCATCTAGCTGCATGCCCAGTAATGAAAAATCCTCAGGATGGATAAGCAAGAGCCGAAAGGCCTGCTTTAATGTCACATTTTGACAGCTCAGCTCCGCTACCGCACCCTCCAACAAGCTGAGTGGCGTCATCCATGGAAGGCTATACCACCTTTGTGTCTTCATACACAATGAAATCATTCACCGACGCCCCCTCCGGCCAGGACAAATGATGTATGAGACAAAACTCACACTTTATTTTGTTTTGCAGGTGCTATTACATTACATAATTCAAACCTTGATCCTATTACATCATGGCATACAATTTCTGTAAACCAATTTAATGTACTACAATACTTACAAAATGCCCTTATCTCAATAATAATTAAGACAACATATCTATAAGAGGGGCCTTGTATCTTAACCTCTATTCCCCCCCGACCTAATCATTCTCCAAATTGCTCATCTTCCCCCATATACCTGGTATCTCCGTAAAGCTCTGACTCGTTGAGCATACAAGTTTTCTTTTGCCCGTATTGCCTCCATCTTTGCCTCCCATGCCGCACACGTAGGGGGTACTGGTGATTTCCACGCCTGAAGAATCAGTGATTTAGCTGTCGATGTACCCACAAATATTATTTGGCTATCGGAAATAGACAAATCTGTGCTTTCTGTAATACCCCATAGTGCCATTAATGGGCTAGGACAGGGTTCTGCAAAGTCGGTCCTGGAGAGCGGGATCCATGCCAGATTTTTAGCATATCCATATTTAGAAAAATGTAAATTTCTGAAACATCTTGTTTCTAAATGTGGATATGCTAAAAGTCTGGCATGGACCCGACTCTCCAGGAACAACTTTGCAGAACCCTGGGCTAGGAACTAGCTCGTACGATATCATGACATTAAGGGGGTCATTACAACTTAGGTTGCGGAAGCCAGAATACCGCCAGTGCTGGCGGTATGGCTGGCTCTGTATTTTGACTTTTCCGCTGGGCCAGCGGAAAAGTCACATCAACATTGCCGCTGGTTCGTAATTGAGCCGGCGGCAATGCTGATGTGCTGCGGGTGCAGTAGCACCCGTCGCGCATTTCAATGCCCGAAATTCTGTGACGGGGCTCTGCCTGGGGGCCCCTGCACTGCCCATGCCAAGTGCATGGGCAGTGCAGGGGCCCCCAGGGGCCCCCTGAGTCCCCTTACCGCCAGCCTCTTCCTGGCGGTGCAAACTGCCAGAAACAGGCTGGCGGTAGGGGAGTCATAATCCCAGGGCAGCGCTGCTTGCAGTGCTACCCTGACGGATTATCACCGCCGGGGCTAAAATGGCGGAATACCGGCGCGACCGTGGCGGTACCACCGCGGTCAAAATATGGGTTTTCGTACCGCCAGCCTGTTGGTGGTACGAACGCCACTTTAACCCTGGCGGTCACCGACCGCCAGGGTTGTAATGACCACCTAAGCCTTTGAAAAATATTTTCCCAATACCCTGCCAAGTGCATGCATGAGAAGAACATATGAAGCCAATCCCCCTGAGTCGTTTGACAGCGCGGGCACAGACCTGATGCCTCCGGGTACATTTCCTTTAGTCTAGCAGGGATTTAATAAAGCAGCCATTTGGAATAGATTGTGATTCTTTTATAATTCTCCCCTCTAAGTGCTTTTTACGACACCTCGTTGTGCTTTCGCCTTTGCTTTATCCCTATTTTACACCCAGTAATATTTTCTACTCTGACCAAAAGTTGGGATATTGCTTTAGTTGAACGTCCTCCCTGAATTGTCTTATACCATCTGAAAATGGCTAATTGATCACTATGGTGGTCATTACAACCCTGGCGGTCGGTGTTAAAGCGGCGGGAAAACCGCCAACAGGCCAGCGGTAAACAAAATTGAACTACGACCATGGCGGAAACATAGACAGCCACTTTAACACTCCGACCGCCACGGCGGTACAAACAAACACAGCGGCGGTATCCGCCAACAGACAAGCGGAGGACAATGTACCACCCACAGAATTACAACAGTCCAATCCGCCACCTTTTCCGGGGCGGATTCCCCGTGAACAAAAACACGGCGGAAACAGGACTTGGAAGGGAAAACGCTCACCTCTACACACCCCACGTGGAACCAGAAGGGCCATGGAACCGGAACTTCAGATACTCCCAGCCTTTACCTTCCTGCTCTTCTACCAGGAGCACGAACGCCAATGGCGAAGACCACGGTGAGTACTGCAGCTATGACACAGGGGAGGGGGGAGGAAAAAAACAGTGACACACACACTCAACTCGCAAAACCCCAACCCCCACCCTCACCCACGACAACACACACACTAATGCAGCATGATACATTACAGTTACACCCCACAACCCCCTGGAAGAATGCAAGGACAAAAGGAAATTAGTTGAATAATTGTTATATATTCAATTACATTAATCAAAAATATTTACATATATATACATTTACAACAACATAAACAATTATATACACCAAGAACACAAGTCCAAGGGATTCCACCATCATAGTCCGTGGACCACTGGGCCCAAAAGGCATGGGCGATGCCCACACTCAATACCCGAACAAGGTGGAGAGAACACTGTTGGGACATCAGATAGAAATAAAACAAGCACCTCAGGGGGAAGGGAAGGGGGGGCACCTCAGCCGGATGACTGCACAATGCCAGATCCACGAGGGGGTTCCATGCCCACTGTTCAATCCTGGGGAGTGCAAAGCCACAGTCTCTCAAGTGGATAACAGTCTTCACTGGTTCTGGAGGGGGCTTGGTGCCCAGAGTGCTTCATCCTGCCAAGGACAGAGGTAGTGGATGCCTTTCTCCACTGGTTCAGGAGGGGGCTTGGTGCCCAGAGTGCTTTATCCTGCCCGTGCCGGCCTCAGTAGCGTTGTAATCATTGGCGCTCACTGTCCTGCGATGGTGTTAGCGGTCTTGTCCTGGGCAGCGGGGCTGCTGGTTGCGGTCTTGTGCTGGGTAGCGGGGATGCTGGTGGTGGTCTTGTCCTGGACAGCGGGGCTGCTGGCGGTCTTGTCCTGGGCAGCGGGGCTGCTGGTGGCAGTCTTGTCCTGGGCAGCGAGGCTGCTGGTGGCTGTCTTGTGCTGGGCAGCGGGGCTGCTGGCGGTCTTGTCCTGGGCAGTGGGGCTGGTGGCGGTCTTGTCCTGGGCAGCGGGGCTGCTGGTGGCGATCTTGTACTGTGCAGAGGGGCTGCTGGTGGCAGTCTTGTGCAGGTCAGCGGGGCTGCTGGTGGCGGTCTTGTCCTGGGCAGCGGGGCTGGTGGCAGTCTTGTCAGGGCAGCAGGGCTGCTGGTGGCGGTCTTGTGCAGGGCAGCGGGGCTGCTGGTGGCGGTCTTGTCCTGGGCAGCGGGGCTGGTGGCAGTCTTGTCAGGGCAGCAGGGCTGCTGGTGGTGGTTTTGTCCTGGGCAGCGGGGCTGCTGGTGGCGGTCTTGTCCTGGGCATCGGGGCTGTTGGTGGCGGTCTTGTCCTGGGCAGCGGGGCTGCTGGCGGTCTTCTCTGCCGTGCTGATCTTCCCAGACTTGCCGGGTTTACTGTGCCCCTACCCCACCTTGGATGGTGTCGCAGCTGTCTCCACACTCCCAACTGTACCCTGGGAGCGGCTTTGGTGGCTCATTTCTTTCCCCTCTCCCGCCGGGCACTGGCCAACTTTTTATGCTTGACAGGTGGAGGACTGTCCGTGCTCTGGCTCCTTGCCACACTGGCTGCCCTGCTGCCTGGTGCACTCTAGAATCCGGTGACTACTGGCACCACTGGTCCCGCCGATGTTGTAGCTGAGGTGCTAGATTGGGACCTGGAGAGTCGGGCCCTAGGAGACTGAAGGCGTGGGGGAGGTGAGGGAAAGGGGTCAAGGTTGGCCAGGAAAAGTTTCTTAGGAACACTGGGACGGGTAGCTGGAGGGGGGTTGGGAGTGGAGGAAGAGGTAGTGGTTGTGGGAGGTGTATGTTTGACTTTGGGTGAAGGTGCATGGGCTGGAGGCTGTCGTGAGGTGGACGGTTGTTGGGTGGGTGTGTGGCTGCGTTTGTGTACCTTGGGAGGTGGCCTCACAGACACACTGGGAGAGGACACAGGGGACGGGTGAATGGTAGTGAGGGTGGTGACTGCACGTGAGCGGGTGTGGTGGTGGGTGTGCTGCTGATGGAGGAAGTGGCTGACGATGTAGTGCATGCAGGTGTGAGTGGAGATGAGACAGGGAGGGAGGAGGGAAACGAGGAGGAGGGGGACACAGTGGAGGCAGTGGATGTTGCTATGTCTGCATGTGTGTGATGCTTGCGTGAGTGCCTGTGGGATGTGTGGTGCTTATGTTTGCCTGAGCTTCCCTTGTGTGTTGAGGTGTGTGCATGCTGGTCTGATGGTGTGCTTGGGATATGCTGAGGTACAGGGGTGTGGGTCTGGGTGGAGGAAGTTGGAGGGGGGAGGCTAGAGACAGGGACAATGGCTGCCATCAGTGCTGAGGCAAGAGTCTGAAAAGCTCGCTGAAGGGCTGCCTGACCAGAGTGAATGCCCTCAAGATATGCATTGGTTTGTTGCATCTGCCTCTCTACACCCTGGATGGCATTCAAAATGGTAGACTGCCCAACAGTGAGAGACCTGAGGAGGTCAAAGGCCTCCCCACTGAGGGCACAGGGGTGACTGGGGCAAGGGCTGAGGTGCCTGGGGCGAAGGTGATGCCCACCCTCCTGGGTGAGCGGGCACAGGGCATACGCTGAGGGGCTGCTGGGAGGGCGGTGCTGGTAGGGGGGGTGGCAGCTGTGCCTGTAGATGCGGGGGGCACAGGTGGGCCCGCCACCGCAAGGGAGCTCCCATCAGAGGAGGAGTCCGTATTGCTGGTGTCAGCTTCTGTTCTCGCCGTGGAGCTCCCCTCGCCCTCCGTCCCACTGGTGAATTCAGACTCTGTAGTGTCACCCTCCAGGGCCATGTGGGATGTAGCACCCTCCTGCTCCGGTGCCACTGCTCCTCCGCCTGATGATGCTAATGCACACAAGAACAGGGAGACCACAAAAAGGGGGGGAGACAGAAGAAATACATGTTGAGTGCATGCAATACCGCTACAGTTGGCGGACACAACAGACACAGAAGCCCCCTGCACTACGCCGCGCACTTGGAGTCCACTATTCAATCCCAGGGACATGGGTTACAAGGCTATGCCCGATTTCTGCACACATGGATGTCACAGGAGCCTGACTAGGTGTAGTTGGCACTGTACACAGGTGGGGTGGGGTGCCACAGGGCCTGCCTCAAGAAGGGTCCTTGCCTACTAAACTCACTCTGGCCTAGGGGAACCCACAGCCCACCTACCCTACCCAGACACCTACAATGCGCGCTGAATCAGCAGAATGAGAGTGTACTCACCCCCTTGTGTCTGCTGTGATGCCCTCAAGCGCCCATCCAACTCCGGGTACGCCACCGCCAGGATCCTCAACATCAGGGGGGTCATGGTGCGACAGGCACCCCTCCCATGTTAGGAGGCCATCCCCAGCTGGGCCTCCACCGTCTTCTTGCTCTAGCGGCGAATGTCCTCCCATCTTTTCCATCAGTGGGTGCTCCGGATGTGGTAGACCCCCAGGGTCCGGACTTCCTTGGCAATGGCACGCCAAATGTCCTTCTTCTGGTGGGCGCTGACCTACAAGAATTGTACAGGGGAAAAAGAACAGTAATTACCATCTGCACCGTCACAGTCATTGGCCCGCATCCCTACCCTTGCCATGACGCACATGCACTCACCGTCGTTTCATGCACGCCTCATTCTCACCCCCCCTATCTTTCATCCACCCCCACTCCACACAGGCATTGCCCATACAGCATGCTCACAGTGTTCTTACCTGTTTGTCTGGAGGACCGTAGAGTAGCGTGTACTGGGGGAGGACCCCATCCACGAGTTTCTCCAACTCCCCTGTGCTGAAGGCAGGGGCCCTTCCCCAGACTCACGAGCCATTGTCTCTTCCAGACTGAGGTCACAGCAGCACTTGCAGTGTAGGTCCTCTCCTGTCGAAGATCAGGTATCAAGTGATTGAACAGATAGAAAATGGCGGTCACGTCCGCGGTGGTGCGTACCGTCACCGATCGTGTACATCGTCATTGGCTCCTGGGACCCATTGGGTCCAATGTTAACCAATGCAGGATTGCGCTGCGGTCTTCGACCTCCTACTGCGACAGTGTACAATGCCAGCGCAGTTACCTCATATCCACCTGTCCCACTTTACAGGTCAGGCAGCCACCATTTCAGGGGCCCACATGGCATTATTTTGGACTGCGTCACGCATATCTAGGCCTTGCCTAAACACACATACAGGCATATTTCGATTTGCAAACATTTTCAGAGTATGCTGTGTTCACGTACCTCAGAGTTGTTTGACTCTCTGCTTGCTGTTCTCCTCCATAGGCACAGTCCGCTGGGGCATGTGAGGAGATGGCGGCATCCTCCAGTGTACAGACCGCTGGTGGACCTGTCGACAATGGAGGAGCGACATGTGATCATCACCTACAGGCTTGATAGTGCCACAATCCAGGAACTGTGTGCCCAGTAGGAGCCAGACCTGATGTCAGCTATCCGCCATCCCACAGGAATCCCCCTTAAGTGCAGGTGCTGTCAGTACTCCATTTCATAGCAAGTGGGTCTTTTCAAACAACAGTGGCCATAGCATCAGGGATGTCCCAGCCTATGTTTTCCAACGTGTTGTCCAGAGTGTTGTCTGCCCTGCTGAAACACATGTGAAGCTACATCGTTTTCCCTCAGGTGGAGGATTTGTCTACAGTGAAGGGTGATTTCTGTCCCCTGGGACATATCCCCAACATCATAGGTGCCATTGATGGGACACATGTGGCCTTGGTACCCCCCCGCAGGAGTGAACGGGTGTATAGAAACCGGAAGAGTTACCATTCCATGAATGTGCAGACGGTGTGTTTGGCAGACCAGTACATCTCCCATTTTAATGCAAAATTCCCTGGCTCAGTGCATGACGCTTACATCCTGCGGAATAGCAGCATCCCTTATGTGATGGGGCAACTCCAGAGGCACCGGGTGTGGCTATTAGGTGAGGACATGGATCCAATACAGTGGGAATAGTTGTATTGGTCTGTGGATGTCCCTATGAGTTAGTGTGTGACTAACAGTTGTCCCTCGCCATTTGCAGGTGACTCTGATTACACCAACCTGTCATGGCTACTGACCCCAGTGAGGAATCCCAGGACCATGGCAGAGGAATGCTACAATGAGGCCCATGGGCAAACTAGGAGGATTATAGAGCGGACCTTCGGCCTCCTGAGGGCCAGGTTCCATTGCCTCCATATGACAGGTGGTTCCCTATTCTACTCACCAAAGAAGGTATGTCAGATCATCGTGGCCTGCTGTATGCTTTACAACTTGGCTTTGCCACGGCAGGTGCCTTTTCTGCAGGAGGATGGTCCAGATGGAGGTGTTGTGGCAGCTGTGGACCCTGTGGACAGTGAAGACGAGGAAGCAGAAGAAGAGGACATCGACAACAGGAACACGGTGATCCTGCAATACTTCCAGTGAGACACAGGTAAGAAGACAACACTGCCTGCTACATCTGATTTACATCTACTACCTCTCTACTGTCTGTCATTTTCACCCAGTGCATGGCCACTGAGTTGTCACTTTCCCTTACGATTTCACAGATGTGGGTCCCACTGTGTGACATCTGCTTTGTTTCCTCATGGACTAGAGCTGTGTGACACAGGTATGTTGACATTACATTTGAAAGAGCATTTTGCCACTGTAATTGCTAATACACTATTTCGAAATCACAGACAGACTCCTGATTGTTTTGTGCTTTAAGGGTGTTTATTTAAGTGCTCAATATTGGAGGGGGTTGTAAAATGGTGAGCGGTGATGGTGGAGGAATGTTCATGGCAGAATCCAGTCCATTAGTCTCACAGGTGCAATGTCCAAAGGGGCATAGGAAGTGGCGCTGGGGCAGTTTAAGGATGGACAGGGTGACAAGGTGGGACAAAAAGATGACAATCTTGTGATGAGAGCAGCTCTGCCCTACTGGATCCTGATGACCAGCCCGGACCATCGTAGGCCTCGGGACAGTCGGTTCCACTTGCACAGGCACAGCCCAACACCGACCTTCCACCCTCTGGTAACACCAGCACAGCACCCACCCAGCTGGCCCAAACCTCCCTACCCAGGACAGGTCAATTAGAGGTGTGTCCACCACTACAGGGCACCCAGGGTAACCCACCACCCCAATAACAGGGACCTGGGGGCAGTGGTAGTGGGCACACGGTCCAGGGGACGGAGGCACAGCCCAGGAGGGCCCAAATCTCGTCACTGGTCAGGAGACCACCGCCAGAGTCAGTGCTCAAGAGAGCCCAAGTATCGTCACTGGTCCAGAGACCACCGCCGGAGTCAGTGCCCAGGAGGGCCCAAGTATCGTCACTGGTCAGGAGACCAGCGCCGGAGTCAGTGCCCAGGAGGGCCCAAGTATCGTCACTGGTCCAGAGACCACCGCCACCGCTGGAGTCAGTGCCCAGGAGGGCCCAAGTATCATCACTGGTCAGGAGACCACTGCCGGAGTCAGTGCCCTGGAGGGCCCCGGCTGCCACAGCCCCGCTGGGCAATGATGAAACATCATGCCACCCACCAATGTCCAGTGTAGAGAACGTCATGCCACACACCAATGTCTAGTGTAGAGAACGTCATGCCACACACCAATGTCCAGTGTAGAGAACGTCATGCCACACACCAATGTTCTTATCAGAACCGCCATGTCAAAGCACCGCTGAACAGGGCAAAGACCGCCATGGCAAAGCAACGCTGAACAGGCCAAAGACCGCCATGGCAAAGCACCGCTGAACAGTCCTGAACCGCCATGTCAAGGCACCGCTGAACAGGGCAAAGACCGCCATGGCAAAGCACCGCTGAACAGGGCAAAGACCGCCATGTCAAGGCACCGCTGAACAGGGCAAGGACCGCCATGGCAAAGCAACGCTGAACAGGCCAAAGACCGCCATGGCAAAGCACCGCTGAACAGTCCTGAACCGCCATGTCAAGGCACCGCTGAACAGGGCAAAGACCGCCATGGCAAAGCACCGCTAAACAGGCCAAAGACCGCCATGGCAAAGCAACGCTGCACAGGCCAAAGACCGCCATGGCAAAGCACCGCTGAACAGTCCTGAACCGCCATGTCAAGGCACCGCTGAACAGGGCAAAGACCACCATGGCAAGGCACCGCTGAACAGGGCAAAGACCGCCATGTCAAGGCACCGCTGAACAGGGCAAAGACCGCCATGGCAAAGCAACGCTGAACAGGCCAAAGACCGCCATGGCAAAGCACCGCTGAACAGTCCTGAACCGCCATGTCAAGGCACCGCTGAACAGGGCAAAGACCACCATGGCAAAGCACCACTGAACAGGGCAAAGACCGCCATGGCAAAGCACCGCTGAACAGGCCAAAGACCGCCATGTCAAGGCACCGCTGAACAGGGCAAAGACCGCCATGGCAAAGCACCGCTGAACAGGGCAAAGACCGCCATGTCAAGGCACCGCTGAACAGGGCAAAGACCGCCATGGCAAAGCACCGCTGCACAGGGCAAGCACCGGGTAGGAATGAATGGACCGCCACATCAGGCATCCTTATCCCATGTGCAGCTGGGACAGTGACAGGACACGACCTTTCACGGGGAGACTCATCCAGTCTGGGCACCAGTCCCCCCCAGTACCAGTAGAGACCTGCATCAACTTGAGAGACTGTGGCTTTGCACTCCCCAGGATGGCACAGTGTGCAAACCTCCCACTGTATAGACGTGAGAGACTGGCTTTGCACTCCCCAGGATGGCACAGTGGGCAACCCACCCACTGTAGAGACTTGAGAGACTGTGGCTTTGCACTCCCCAGGATGGCACAGTGGGCAACCCACCCACTGTAGAGACTTGAGAGACTGTGGCTTTGCACTCCCAGGATGGCACAGTGGGCAACCCACCCACTGTAGAGACTTGAGAGACTGTGGCTTTGCACTCCCCAGGATGGCACAGTTGGCAAACCACCCACTGTATAGACTTGAGAGACTGTGGCTTTCCACTCCCCAGGATGGCATAAATGGGCATGGAGCCCCGTCGTGGATCTGGCTTTGCAGTAATCCGGCTGAGGTGCCACCCCTTCCCTTCCCCCTGAGGTGCCTGTAGTATTTCTATCTGATGCCCCGGCAGTGTTCTCTCCGGTTGTGGTCAGGTATCGTTTGTGGTCCTCGCCCATGCATTTTTGGACTGATGGTGCACGGACATTGTTATGTACATATCTGCACTACTTCTCGTCTTGTAGATAATTAAGACTGATTTTCAAATATATATCTGTATATTTTTGTATGACATGTATATTGGCACATTACATTGTTTCACCGATTTTCGCTTTGTGTTTTCATTCTTCCGGGGGGATTGTGGGTTGTTACTGTGATTTTTGGTGAATGCATTGGTGTGTATGTTGTAATATGCAAGGGTGGGGGTGGGGGTGTTTGGTGGGTGTCCCCCTAACTTTTGCCTCCCCCATGTTGTAGGTGCAGTACTCACCGTTGTCTTCGGCGCCTACGTAGCTGTTGGTCATAGAGGAGCAGAAACACAAGGGCAGGGAGTATTTGGAGTTCCGGCTCCATGAATTCCTCGTTCCTCGTGGGATATGTTCAGGTGAGCGTTTTCCCATAGCAAAAGCTGTTTCCGCTGTGTTTTTATCCACGGTGAATCCGCCCCGGAAAAGGTGGCGGATTGGCGGGTTGTAATAGTGTGGGCGGTACATTGTCTTCCGCCTGTCTGTTGGCGGTGACCGCCGCGCTGCTTGTCTGTACCGCCGTGGCGGGCAAAGTGTTAAAGTGGCTGTCTTTGTTGGCGGTTTCCACTAGGGTCATAATTCCCTTTTTTTGTCCGCCGGCCTGTTTGCGGTATTTCCGCTGCTTTAACACCGTCCGCCAGGGTTGTAATGACCCCCTTAGCCTGTATTAATAATATACTAGACTGTATCATTAGTGGTATTTTATATCCTGCTGGTGGTGGTCTTGTCCTGGGCAGCGAGGCTGCTGGTGGCTGTCTTGTGCTGGGCAGCGGGGCTGCTGGCGGTCTTGTCCTGGGCAGTGGGGCTGGTGGCGGTCTTGTCCTGGGCAGCGGGGCTGCTGGTGCTGATCTTGTACTGTGCAGAGGGGCTGCTGGTGGCAGTCTTGTGCAGGTCAGCGGGGCTGCTGGTGGCGGTCTTGTCCTGGGCAGCGGAGCTGGTGGCAGTCTTGTCAGGGCAGCAGGGCTGCTGGTGGCGGTCTTGTGCAGGGCAGCGGGGCTGCTGGTGGCGGTCTTGTCCTGGGCAGCGGGGCTGGTGGCAGTCTTGTCAGGGCAGCAGGGCTGCT
This sequence comes from Pleurodeles waltl, assembly GCF_031143425.1. Lineage (NCBI taxonomy): Eukaryota > Metazoa > Chordata > Amphibia > Caudata > Salamandridae > Pleurodeles > Pleurodeles waltl. The sequence continues at coordinate 914,836,080 of NC_090444.1, read as the reverse complement.
GGTGGTGGTTTTGTCCTGGGCAGCGGGGCTGCTGGTGGCGGTCTTGTCCTGGGCATCGGGGCTGTTGGTGGCGGTCTTGTCCTGGGCAGCGGGGCTGCTGGCGGTCTTCTCTGCCGTGCTGATCTTCCCAGACTTGCCGGGTTTACTGTGCCCCTACCCCACCTTGGATGGTGTCGCAGCTGTCTCCACACTCCCAACTGTACCCTGGGAGCGGCTTTGGTGGCTCATTTCTTTCCCCTCTCCCGCCGGGCACTGGCCAACTTTTTATGCTTGACAGGTGGGGGACTGTCCGTGCTCTGGCTCCTTGCCACACTGGCTGCCCTGCTGCCTGGTGCACTCTAGAATCCGGTGACTACTGGCACCACTGGTCCCGCCGATGTTGTAGCTGAGGTGCTAGATTGGGACCTGGAGAGTCGGGCCCTAGGAGACTGAAGGCGTGGGGGAGGTGAGGGAAAGGGGTCAAGGTTGGCCAGGAAAAGTTTCTTAGGAACACTGGGACGGGTAGCTGGAGGGGGGTTGGGAGTGGAGGAAGAGGTAGTGGTTGTGGGAGGTGTATGTTTGACTTTGGGAGAAGGTGCATGGGCTGGAGGCTGTCGTGAGGTGGACGGTTGTTGGGTGGGTGTGTGGCTGCGTTTGTGTACCTTGGGAGGTGGCCTCACAGACACACTGGGAGAGGACACAGGGGACGGGTGAATGGTAGTGAGGGTGGTGACTGCACGTGAGCGGGGTGTGGTGGTGGGTGTGCTGCTGATGGAGGAAGTGGCTGACGATGTAGTGCATGCAGGTGTGAGTGGAGATGAGACAGGGAGGGAGGAGGGAAACGAGGAGGAGGGGGACACAGTGGAGGCAGTGGATGTTGCTATGTCTGCATGTGTGTGATGCTTGCGTGAGTGCCTGTGGGATGTGTGGTGCTTATGTTTGCCTGAGCTTCCCTTGTGTGTTGAGGTGTGTGCATGCTGGTCTGATGGTGTGCTTGGGATATGCTGAGGTACAGGGGTGTGGGTCTGGGTGGAGGAAGTTGGAGGGGGGAGGCTAGAGACAGGGACAATGGCTGCCATCAGTGCTGAGGCAAGAGTCTGAAAAGCTCGCTGAAGGGCTGCCTGACCAGAGTGAATGCCCTCAAGATATGCATTGGTTTGTTGCATCTGCCTCTCTACACCCTGGATGGCATTCAAAATGGTAGACTGCCCAACAGTGAGAGACCTGAGGAGGTCAAAGGCCTCCCCACTGAGGGCACAGGGGTGACTGGGGCAAGGGCTGAGGTGCATGGGGCGAAGGTGATGCCCACCCTCCTGGGTGAGCGGGCACAGGGCATACGCTGAGGGGCTGCTGGGAGGGCGGTGCTGGTAGGGGGGGTGGCAGCTGTGCCTGTAGATGCGGGGGGCACATGTGGGCCCGCCACCGCAAGGGAGCTCCCATCAGAGGAGGAGTCCGTATTGCTGGTGTCAGCTTCTGTTCTCGCCGTGGAGCTCCCCTCGCCCTCCGTCCCACTGGTGAATTCAGACTCTGTAGTGTCACCCTCCAGGGCCATGTGGGATGTAGCACCCTCCTGCTCCGGTGCCACTGCTCCTCCGCCTGATGATGCTAATGCACACAAGAACAGGGAGACCACAAAAAGGGGGGGAGACAGAAGAAATACATGTTGAGTGCATGCAATACCGCTACAGTTGGCGGACACAACAGACACATAAGCCCCCTGCACTACGCCGCGCACTTGGAGTCCACTATTCAATCCCAGGGACATGGGTTACAAGGCTATGCCCGATTTCTGCACACATGGATGTCACAGGAGCCTGACTAGGTGTAGTTGGCACTGTACACAGGTGGGGTGGGGTGCCACAGGGCCTGCCTCAAGAAGGGTCCTTGCCTACTAAACTCACTCTGGCCTAGGGGAACCCACAGCCCACCTACCCTACCCAGACACCTACAATGCGCGCTGAATCAGCAGAATGAGAGTGTACTCACCCCCTTGTGTCTGCTGTGATGCCCTCAAGCGCCCATCCAACTCCGGGTACGCCACCGCCAGGATCCTCAACATCAGGGGGGTCATGGTGCGACAGGCACCCCTCCCATGTTGGGAGGCCATCCCCAGCTGGGCCTCCACCGTCTTCTTGCTCTAGCGGCGAATGTCCTCCCATCTTTTCCAGCAGTGGGTGCTCCGGATGTGGTAGACCCCCAGGGTCCGGACTTCCTTGGCGATGGCACGCCAAATGTCCTTCTTCTGGTGGGCGCTGACCTACAAGAATTGTACAGGGGAAAAAGAACAGTAATTACCATCTGCACCGTCACAGTCATTGGCCCGCATCCCTACCCTTGCCATGACGCACATGCACTCACCGTCGTTTCATGCACGCCTCATTCTCACCCCCCCTATCTTTCATCCACCCCCACTCCACACAGGCATTGCCCATACAGCATGCTCACAGTGTTCTTACCTGTTTGTCTGGAGGACCGTAGAGTAGCGTGTACTGGGGGAGGACCCCATCCACGAGTTTCTCCAACTCCCCTGTGCTGAAGGCAGGGGCCCTTCCCCAGACTCACGAGCCATTGTCTCTTCCAGACTGAGGTCACAGCAGCACTTGCAGTGTAGGTCCTCTCCTGTCGAAGATCAGGTATCAAGTGATTGAACAGATAGAAAATGGCGGTCACGTCCGCGGTGGTGCGTACCGTCACCGATCGTGTACATCGTCATTGGCTCCTGGGACCCATTGGGTCCAATGTTAACCAATGCAGGATTGCGCTGCGGTCTTCGACCTCCTACTGCGACAGTGTACAATGCCAGCGCAGTTACCTCATATCCACCTGTCCCACTTTACAGGTCAGGCAGCCACCATTTCAGGGGCCCACATGGCATTATTTTGGACTGCGTCACGCATATCTAGGCCTTGCCTAAACACACATACAGGCATATTTCGATTTGCAAACATTTTCAGAGTATGCTGTGTCCACGTACCTCAGAGTTGTTTGACTCTCTGCTTGCTGTTCTCCTCCATAGGCACAGTCCGCTGGGGCATGTGAGGAGATGGCGGCATCCTCCAGTGTACAGACCGCTGGTGGACCTGTCGACAATGGAGGAGCGACATGTGATCATCACCTACAGGCTTGATAGTGCCACAATCCAGGAACTGTGTGCCCAGTAGGAGCCAGACCTGATGTCAGCTATCCGCCATCCCACAGGAATCCCCCTTAAGTGCAGGTGCTGTCAGTACTCCATTTCATAGCAAGTGGGTCTTTTCAAACAACAGTGGCCATAGCATCAGGGATGTCCCAGCCTATGTTTTCCAACGTGTTGTCCAGAGTGTTGTCTGCCCTGCTGAAACACATGTGAAGCTACATCGTTTTCCCTCAGGTGGAGGATTTGTCTACAGTGAAGGGTGATTTCTGTCCCCTGGGACATATCCCCAACATCATAGGTGCCATTGATGGGACACATGTGGCCTTGGTACCCCCCCGCAGGAGTGAACGGGTGTATAGAAACCGGAAGAGTTACCATTCCATGAATGTGCAGACGGTGTGTTTGGCAGACCAGTACATCTCCCATTTTAATGCAAAATTCCCTGGCTCAGTGCATGACGCTTACATCCTGCGGAATAGCAGCATCCCTTATGTGATGGGGCAACTCCAGAGGCACCGGGTGTGGCTATTAGGTGAAGACATGGATCCAATACAGTGGGAATAGTTGTATTGGTCTGTGGATGTCCCTATGAGTTAGTGTGTGACTAACAGTTGTCCCTCGCCATTTGCAGGTGACTCTGATTACACCAACCTGTCATGGCTACTGACCCCAGTGAGGAATCCCAGGACCATGGCAGAGGAATGCTACAATGAGGCCCATGGGCAAACTAGGAGGATTATAGAGCGGACCTTCGGCCTCCTGAGGGCCAGGTTCCATTGCCTCCATATGACAGGTGGTTCCCTATTCTACTCACCAAAGAAGGTATGTCAGATCATCGTGGCCTGCTGTATGCTTTACAACTTGGCTTTGCCACGGCAGGTGCCTTTTCTGCAGGAGGATGGTCCAGATGGAGGTGTTGTGGCAGCTGTGGACCCTGTGGACAGTGAAGACGAGGAAGCAGAAGAAGAGGACATCGACAACAGGAACACGGTGATCCTGCAATACTTCCAGTGAGACACAGGTAAGAAGACAACACTGCCTGCTACATCTGATTTACATCTACTACCTCTCTACTGTCTGTCATTTTCACCCAGTGCATGGCCACTGAGTTGTCACTTTCCCTTACGATTTCACAGATGTGGGTCCCACTGTGTGACATCTGCTTTGTTTCCTCATGGACTAGAGCTGTGTGACACAGGTATGTTGACATTACATTTGAAAGAGCATTTTGCCACTGTAATTGCTAATACACTATTTCGAAATCACAGACAGACTCCTGATTGTTTTGTGCTTTAAGGGTGTTTATTTAAGTGCTCAATATTGGAGGGGGTTGTAAAATGGTGAGCGGTGATGGTGGAGGAATGTTCATGGCAGAATCCAGTCCATTAGTCTCACAGGTGCAATGTCCAAAGGGACATAGGAAGTGGCGCTGGGGCAGTTTAAGGATGGACAGGGTGACAAGGTGGGACAAAAAGATGACAATCTTGTGATGAGAGCAGCTCTGCCCTACTGGATCCTGATGACCAGCCCGGACCATCGTAGGCCTCGGGACAGTCGGTTCCACTTGCACAGGCACAGCCCAACACCGACCTTCCACCCTCTGGTAACACCAGCACAGCACCCACCCAGCTGGCCCAAACCTCCCTACCCAGGACAGGTCAATCAGAGGTGTGTCCACCACTACAGGGCACCCAGGGTAACCCACCACCCCAATAACAGGGACCTGGGGGCAGTGGTAGTGGGCACACGGTCCAGGGGACGGAGGCACAGCCCAGGAGGGCCCAAATCTCGTCACTGGTCAGGAGACCACCGCCAGAGTCAGTGCTCAAGAGAGCCCAAGTATCGTCACTGGTCCAGAGACCACCGCCGGAGTCAGTGCCCAGGAGGGCCCAAGTATCGTCACTGGTCAGGAGACCAGCGCCGGAGTCAGTGCCCAGGAGGGCCCAAGTATCGTCACTGGTCCAGAGACCACCGCCACCGCTGGAGTCAGTGCCCAGGAGGGCCCAAGTATCGTCACTGGTCAGGAGACCACTGCCGGAGTCAGTGCCCTGGAGGGCCCCGGCTGCCACAGCCCCGCTGGGCAATGATGAAACATCATGCCACACACCAATGTCCAGTGTAGAGAACGTCATGCCACACACCAATGTCTAGTGTAGAGAACGTCATGCCACACACCAATGTCCAGTGTAGAGAACGTCATGCCACACACCAATGTTCTTATCAGAACCGCCATGTCAAAGCACCGCTGAACAGGGCAAAGACCGCCATGGCAAAGCAACGCTGAACAGGCCAAAGACCGCCATGGCAAAGCACCGCTGAACAGTCCTGAACCGCCATGTCAAGGCACCGCTGAACAGGGCAAAGACCGCCATGGCAAAGCACCGCTGAACAGGGCAAAGACCGCCATGTCAAGGCACCGCTGAACAGGGCAAGGACCGCCATGGCAAAGCAACGCTGAACAGGCCAAAGACCGCCATGGCAAAGCACCGCTGAACAGTCCTGAACCGCCATGTCAAGGCACCGCTGAACAGGGCAAAGACCGCCATGGCAAAGCACCGCTAAACAGGCCAAAGACCTCCATGGCAAAGCAACGCTGCACAGGCCAAAGACCGCCATGGCAAAGCACCGCTGAACAGTCCTGAACCGCCATGTCAAGGCACCGCTGAACAGGGCAAAGACCACCATAGCAAGGCACCGCTGAACAGGGCAAAGACCGCCATGTCAAGGCACCGCTGAACAGGGCAAAGACCGCCATGGCAAAGCAACGGTGAACAGGCCAAAGACCGCCATGGCAAAGCACCGCTGAACAGTCCTGAACCGCCATGTCAAGGCACCGCTGAACAGGGCAAAGACCACCATGGCAAAGCACCGCTGAACCGGCCAAAGACCGCCATGTCAAGGCACCGCTGAACAGGGCAAAGACCGCCATGGCAAAGCACCGCTGAACAGGGCAAAGACCGCCATGTCAAGGCACCGCTGAACAGGGTAAAGACCGCCATGGCAAAGCACCGCTGCACAGGGCAAGCACCGGGTAGGAATGAATGGACCGCCACATCAGGCATCCTTATCCCATGTGCAGCTGGGACAGTGACAGGACACGACCTTTCACGGGGAGACTCATCCAGTCTGGGCACCAGTCCCCCCCAGTACCAGTAGAGACCTGCATCAACTTGAGAGACCGTGGCTTTGCACTCCCCAGGATGGCACAGTGTGCAAACCTCCCACTGTATAGACGTGAGAGACTGTGGCTTTGCACTCCCCAGGATGGCACAGTGGGCAACCCACCCACTGTAGAGACTTGAGAGACTGTGGCTTTGCACTCCCCAGGATGGCACAGTGGGCAACCCACCCACTGTAGAGACTTGAGAGACTGTGGCTTTGCACTCCCAGGATGGCACAGTGGGCAACCCACCCACTGTAGAGACTTGAGAGACTGTGGCTTTGCACTCCCCAGGATGGCACAGTTGGCAAACCACCCACTGTATAGACTTGAGAGACTGTGGCTTTCCACTCCCCAGGATGGCATAAATGGGCATGGAGCCCCGTCGTGGATCTGGCTTTGCAGTAATCCGGCTGAGGTGCCACCCCTTCCCTTCCCCCTGAGGTGCCTGTAGTATTTCTATCTGATGCCCCGGCAGTGTTCTCTCCGGTTGTGGTCAGGTATCGTTTGTGGTCCTCGCCCATGCATTTTTGGACTGATGGTGCACGGACATTGTTATGTACATATCTGCACTACTTCTCGTCTTGTAGATAATTAAGACTGATTTTCAAATATATATCTGTATATTTTTGTATGACATGTATATTGGCACATTACATTGTTTCACCGATTTTCGCTTTGTGTTTTCATTCTTCCGGGGGGATTGTGGGTTGTTACTGTGATTTTTGGTGAATGCATTGGTGTGTATGTTGTAATATGCAAGGGTGGGGGTGGGGGTGTTTGGTGGGTGTCCCCCTAACTTTTGCCTCCCCCATGTTGTAGGTGCAGTACTCACCGTTGTCTTCGGCGCCTACGTAGCTGTTGGTCATAGAGGAGCAGAAACACAAGGGCAGGGAGTATTTGGAGTTCTGGCTCCATGAATTCCTCGTTCCTCGTGGGATATGTTCAGGTGAGCGTTTTCCCATAGCAAAAGCTGTTTCCGCTGTGTTTTTATCCACGGTGAATCCGCCCCGGAAAAGGTGGCGGATTGGCGGGTTGTAATAGTGTGGGCGGTACATTGTCTTCCGCCTGTCTGTTGGCGGTGACCGCCGCGCTGCTTGTCTGTACCGCCGTGGCGGGCAAAGTGTTAAAGTGGCTGTCTTTGTTGGCGGTTTCCACTAGGGTCATAATTCCCTTTTTTTGTCCGCCGGCCTGTTTGCGGTATTTCCGCTGCTTTAACACCGTCCGCCAGGGTTGTAATGACCCCCTTAGCCTGTATTAATAATATACTAGACTGTATCATTAGTGGTATTTTATATCTTACCCTTTTTGGGAAGCTGGGATATTTAAGAAATCGTGAAAGCTGCATGGTCGTTTGTACCAGCATTTCGTTAAGATAGAAATTGAGATTTGGCATTTGCGTAGCTCTTGGAGCCCAATCCAATATAGTAGCTTTATAGTATGTTTGAACATTGGGGAGTGTCAACCCCCCCATCTTCCACTGTAAAAGTTAGCTTCTCTGTCTGTAGCTGAGGTTTCTTATGGTTCCATATGAATTGGCTAATCAATGAATCCAGCTTGTGGAAGAACATTTTAGGAACTCTCAAAACTTTACTAGAAAAAACAAATAACAACAAAGCAAGAATATCATTTTGACCAGTGTGGTCCTTCCTATAATCATCATAGTAGATTCCTGCCATTTCAATATTAACCCTTGATTTTTTTAAGAACCCTCATGCAGGTCAACTGAAACGAGTCTTCCAGGTTCTTGGACACATATATGCCTAGATACCTAATGGGGCTAGAAGATGAAGATAATACCTGAATATCCTTTGATAGAACTGATGATTCTGCATTATACAAAAGAGCTTCTGATTTTGACAGATTCATTTTATAGCCCTACAAGTCTGAAAAAATCTTGATCTTTGAAAAAGCTCTGTCAATATAATGTAGATCTGCATGAATATAAAAGATCACATCATTGGTGAATAATTTCACCTAAAGGAAGCGGAGCCTGTATATATTGGACCTGCTGGATTGCTGCAGCCAATGGCTGAATAATGAGTGAAAACAGCACTGGGGACAAAGGACAACCCTGTCGCGTGCCCCGTGATGTCTGTACCAGTCCTGCTATTTGTGCGTTTACCGAGACCTTGGTTTGAGCCCCTTCATATAGCCTACGCAGCATCTGAATAAACTTCCCTGGAAAGGCAAACTTGCGTAGAACCTTAAACAATGCTTCCCATTGAACTAAATCAAATGCTTTTTCAGCATTGAGCATTATGATCTGATGATGATTATGAGATAAGTAATCCATCGCCTGAACCAAAAAATTTGTATTGGTGGACAGCAACTTTCCCGCTAAAAATCTGCATTGATCCTCATGTATCAGTCCTTGCGCCACCTGAGCCATACGGACCGCAAGTATCTTGATGAATAATTTATAGTCCTGACTTAGAAGGCTAATCAGACGTTATGAGTCCGGATATTCCGGTGGTTTATCCTTTTTAGCAAAGCTAACCACTACAGCCCTGGAAAATGCTGAAGGGACCTCAGCTTCTTCTATAATTTTGTTGAACAGATCGACAAACATTTTGGCGATTAGACCCTCTAATATTCTATAAACCTCCACGGGAAGGCCATCTTCTCCTGGAGTTTTCTATTGGAGGCACCCCTTATTGCCTCTACTACTTCATTAAGAGTGATGGCGGCCGTTAATATATTCTGGGCCCCTGGGTCTAAGCTTGGCAGTACCACTGAGTCTAAATACTGTTTGATTTGTAAAGTATTCGATTGCATCATCTCGGTATACAACTTACAATAATGCAAAATAAATTATTTTTCTATCTCCTTAGGCTGACTAACCATTATACCCATCAAAAATAGCTTTTATGAAATTAGAGTTGGATCTCTTTCTAACTGACCAGGCCAGAAATCTACCTGCATGCTCACTTTCTTCATACTGCCTCTGAAAGCTTGTATGTTTGTATGTCTCCAGAGTGAGATAGAAATCCCTTAGTTTGGCCTGAGCCCTTTTCAATATTAACTCTGTCTCTGGACTGGGTAGTAGTTGATTTATTTTTAATGCCTGATCTAGCTCCCATTGAAGTGAATTACTTTGATCGCGAGCTGTTTTCCCTAGGTAAGCCTTAAAGGAAATTGCCTCCCCTCGTATATAAGCTTTAGTGGCTCCCCAAATGCTAAGAAGAGAGGCTGAATTCTTATTCACCTCCAAAAATTCTGTAACCTTCCTCTGCCAAAAGGGATCTGTCCAATCGCCATTGCGGGCGGCTCTGCTGATTTCCTGTTTCATTAATATCTCAGGGATCGGAATGATCAGAAAAAGAATTAGCAAGTATTCCTGACCCCTGCCACTTCAGTGCAAATGAGATTAGAATATAGTCAATTCTTGATGCCGTATTGTACCTTTTTGAATAGGATGTTAATTCTTTCTCCTGGGGATGGTCAGCCCACCACACCTCTACTGATCCTAGATCCGAAATCAGTTTAAAAAGCATTTGACAGGCTCTTGCTTTATTTTGCGCTTTATTCCTACGTGATGTGTCCCATTTGATATTGGATATAATATTGAAATCCCCTCCGATTAGAAAATAGCCTGACAGTGAAGATAAATGTACAAATAGAGCCTGCATTGATGCTGCATCATCCTCTATTGGGCCATAAAAACGTACAAAATGGATCACTATCCATCTTGCCTGCGGATCTCTAAAAACTCCCTTTAGCCTCCCTGCTTTCGAAAATAAAACTGCCACACCTCATACCGCAGCGTTAGCAGACGCAAAGTAGGAGTGGGCGATACACGGAGGAAGTTTAGGTAGCTTGACATTGGCCTTCCAATGAGTTTCCTGCAAAAGTGTGACTTGTACTTGAGATGTTTCGAACCAGTTAAGAACTGCTTGAAGTTTAACCTTATTATTAGCTCCAATTGTACCCAATAATTTCTTAATATTCCACCCCATCATCTCCGTGGTCAATTGTATTTCAACTGCATTTTCTAAAAGTGCTTAATTGCACTCCCATCTTGTATCTCACCTTATAATAAAGGCTATAGATGGCTGACCTCCACTTTCATTTTTGCTCTAGCTCCACCCTGTGCCTTCTCCCCTCCCCATCATCATCAAGGGCCGCACCCGAACTGGCTCCTCCCTCCCTTAAACCCCCTGTGCTTCCCCTTCCACGCTAGCCTCCCCCACAATACCCAAAAGGAGAGTGCACTAACATGGCACTCCTAGAGCCTGACCCCAGAAGACCCGCAAGATAGTCGGGCAGAGAAATCCAAAGAGAGAGAGAAAAGGAAAACACATGACCTGAAATTAATTCAAATAAGCAAAAATGTTCTCAAGACAGTTTTCCTTCCTACTCCTTTTCCCCCTCTTCCCCCTTACTTTGCTACTCATCTTATCACCTCTTTTCTTTCCCCCTCCCCCTTCACATCATCCTCCCCTATTCTCCTGCAAGAACCACATCAACATTTCTTTAAGAAAGATAAAAAGTTATTTGCATCCTGTACGCGCTGGAAAACATGCGCTTGTCCTTTATGAAGCACATTAAGCTTGGCTAACTGTACAATACCACCCGGAGCCCTGAGCCCTTTAAAGTCATCTATCAGTTGAACAAACTCACGTCACCTGTGAGCCGCAGTAACAGACATATCAGAAAATATGTGAAAACTGAAGGTGTCCCAGACTTAAAGTTCCTCTTTTTGATTGCTTGCGAATTGATTTGCTCTTTAATCCTATAGTCACAAAAATTGACTAGTATAGTACGAGGATATTTTGAGTTTGCCGTGCTCTCATTATTGAAAGATCCACGTCGGTTTTTGCCTTGTCTGGAAGAATGGAATTGCAGAAAAGATCCAAGACTTCCTTGGTTACGGATGAAGCTGCCTCCTTCTCTTCTGGAACCCCTACGAACCTAAGATTTTTTGTTCTGAGATCTGTTTTCAATCTCATCTATCTTTAACTGGAGCTCCTCAAGTTCTGACTGGATCCAAGGTATTGCTGACTCTGCTTGATTTCCTGCACCTTCTAAGACCAAGATTCTCTGTTCCACTTGGGTTAATCTTGTGGAGAGGTGGGTTAAATGAATGTTCAACTGGCTGAGCTGATCCTTGGTCTCCTCATGGGCCACCTCCTGAGATAGCTTGATTGTTCGCAGCTCCCCTAAAATCTGCCCCATCCATTCTTCCAATTAAAAGGTGCAAGATATCCTGCGTGTTGGACTATGGTTACTAGGACTAGGGCTGGGGGTGCGAGGAAATACACCAGCACAAGCACTAGCACTAACATTCGTAATGCCAAATTGAACATATCCAAACAGGAGTTTTCTAGTACAGGATTTGAAGTTGTGCCGGGGATTGTACCACTGTCTATAGCCCCTTCTTTGACTGATGGTATTGTCACGTAGGCTCTCATTATTCTGATGAGACTACTGGATTTCGAGTGGCAGAATCGCCTGCAGTGTGGGAGACTGAGTCCGACCCACTACAGGTGACATCTGTCGCTCCAATCCAGGTTCTGCTCTAGCTAGCTAGTAGTGCCTCATCTCTACCCCAGGGCAGGGATGATTGGGCAGCCGTGCGCATAACATAACTGGTTTCTCAGGGAAGCCGTGGTCACTCAGGTTTTATCCACTTCTCTGAGTTACATTAGTCTCACATACACAATGACAAACAGAGGCTGTATATATTTCAATAATGCTTGAATAAAGTGACTGCATCTTAGATAGCAAAGCGTGAACTGCAATAACCAGGACGGTACAGCATGACAAGATTAAAATTGTGACAAGGAGAGTAAAACATGAAAATAATGCTACCATATTGTCACTAGAGTCAACAGACTAATTCTTACCTAGGCTATGATAGAGCAAAGCGTGTTAAGCTCTAATTCTGCCCTTCAGGTTCACCTGGGAAGACATAATCCCCATAGCTGAGCAAAGGCCTGAGGTCTGCAATACAGCTATAGCGAAGCATTCAGCAATCAGCATGCAGTCGTGGTTCTCTGGCTGGAATCTAGCTCTAATGTGTAAGGGACAGGGAGGTGTTTATTTAATAAAACAACTGGTGTTCTAAGAAAATGTCCCTACATAAGGATGCGTATTTTCTATGAATGTCAGAGACTAAACTTATACCACGTTCACCGGCAACCTATCTTACTGCAGCCTTGGAAGAAGCACAGAGTGAGCAAGAATGTCTTGTTTGAGAACAGAGTGCCAATTTTCAATGTCTAATACCTGATACTGATACTGGTGTGGCAGGGTGTTCCGCCCCCCCTTGAACCAGAAATCACCCAAATACTAAAGGTTTTTTTTTCAGACTCTGTAAATCTCTCCCGAGGTTTTGCAGATAAAATAAAAAAAATTATTTCCAATAGCAATCTCCCCACCTACTACTATCTCCAGCCCCACAGGAGCTGCCATATGTCCTTCTGACTCTATTTCATAGTTTTTAAGGTGCCAGTTCAGGGCTAATCACAAATGTCCTTTCCGAAATAAAACAGTCTTGGTAAACCTGTAGCACCCCCCCCCCCTCGGCCACACTGTCTTTGTAACTGTCTTTATTACTTTATTACTTATGTCTCGTTCTGCATCGTAGATTTAGGGCCTCCAGAGGAGGTGCCAAAGTCCTCCAGTTGGTAAAAGGTAAGCCCCATCCAAGTGCTGCCACGTCGATTGCACTAAATAAGATTTTCAGCTGCCCCCTGCCGGGAGTCATGCCACACTATTCCCACTGCATGCTGCTGTCGTTGGGGTCTGCAGGATCGGGTTGTCCTTGCTTGCTAGGCTCACTAGCAGTCACACAATTCCCTAAGAAGAGGGGAAGCTTAAGCCATTTATTTGTGAAAAATGGAAAGCATCCGCGATTGTCGATGCGCTCCGCTCCGCCATCTTGCTGATCCATCAGGCTCTCAGTCACGGAGCACGACGGGACCTCTACGTGACCGATCACGAAACTCACCCTTATTCTTCTTAGGCACCACGCTGAGAGGTGAAATCATCAATGTGTCCAGAGAGCAGTCAAAGAATGGACCTGCAATTCTGCTCTCTACATCTTCTTTCACCAATTTGTCCACTACCACCCTTGGCATTTCTATAGCAGACTGCAAGTTGTCTGCCCATCTCTTCTATCTCAGCCCATGATAGCCTATCCGAAACCCTTCCTTAAAGCCCCACTCCAATTTGCATGCTGTGTCCCTGTCTGGGTACATACGCAACTACGGCAACAAGAACTTGAGCTTAATTGGCATAGGCGCCCTTTGGCGCAGGAGCATCCTGCATCCCTCTACCCCTGGCAGACCTCCACTTTTCTGCTGGACTGGTGCGAGAAAAACATGCATGACCGGATGCTGTCCCCCGCATTTGGAACATTCATGTTTGAAATTAAAAGGATGTCTCGAGCTGAAACCCTTGATAAAGTTCCAACATGCCCCAGAAGTAGATAACTGTGGTCGTTGTAGGGTGCCCACCCCCCCTTGGGCAGGACATGCCTGAAGGGGCTTGTACACCACCGGGAGCCCACTGGTGGTATGTGAAGATGCCATGGAATATGATGAAGCCATCTACGGCATCCACAACTCTGAGTCTACTTCCCCACTGGGTTTCTGGGGATTCACGCTGACGCTTGCCCGGAACTCTTTGTCATAGTTCAACCATGCAAAACCCCCAAAATGTATTTGGGCCTTGCGTATAATATACATTATGTAAAAAGCGCAATGGCCATGTCAGGAAATGTTTCGCAATAGATACTTGCATATATCAAAAAAGCAGACGTCCAGTTGTCCATTGTAATCGGTACCCTGGGACTACGCGCTACCTCCCACTCTTCCTTGGAGCCCTCCTTAGCCTGTATGTCTCTATGGAGTAGTTTAAACACATCTACATATTCGTGTCGCCAAATCCTGGATTTTGTCTTGTCTGCCACGTGAGAACCTAAAGGCATTGCAAGGCCCATATAAGGAAGCCTTGTCATCACCATCCTTACCGTCTCCTATCGAAGTTCCGCCAGGGTCACCTGCAGGAGCTGCAACCTGTACTGCCTGCGTACCATCCCCTACCTGGCTGTTCTAACACCAGGTATGTCATGTATGGATTGATCGCCCACATCTATGGACTTGCGTGCTTTAGTCACAACCTTTCCTTGACCCTCACCCCAAACCGACCACCATTCTCCCTTACCTTGAACCCAGGGAACTTTTTCCCTTTGCCGTTGTCAAGACCTGGCAAACGCATTCCTCCTTGCGTACTGTCGCCTTTGCTGTCCCACTGTCCCACTGTCCACCTGCTCCTTTAATATAAAATTCGAAGAGGGGGTTGCGCTGCTCTCACGCCCGTCCCCCCTCCTACGTTCAGCTCTCACCTCACTTTCACGTATTCTACCCCTCTTTTCATTTGTCTGACTCATCATCATAATGCAGCTCCACCTCCAGCTCGTCATCCATCTCACACTCATCGTCCACACCCTTGCCAGCCATGGTCTCATTCAATTCATCACGAGGACCTCCCTCATGGCGTCCGCCATACTTGAGCCCCAGCCGTTCCTGCGTTGTAGAGAAGGCCTCCAAAGACACTTCCATTACTTCAGACCAACGTCCTGGGGCGTATTGCGCCCTGTTGGCACCACCTTCTTTCCTCCAGTCTTCTCCACTGGCATTGACTCTTCGTGCCACCCATGGACGTATGCGCCACTCGTGCCCATCACATGGCATGGCCAGACCCTTCGGTCGTGCAAGCCTCCACGCTATTCTCCCTCCGGACCGATACCCAACTGCCCTGCCCAGTCCCAGGGCCCATCAACACCCCGCCTCCTCCTTGTCTGCCTTCCTTTTTGGGCGTCGCTCTCTTTCTAGGGCCTCCTCCCTGTCCCTACATAGCTGGGCCCATCTCTCATCCATCTCCTTGACCACCATCCTCTGTTCCCAGATCCTGGCCTCAATGTCCACAGTGGACCAGTCCTGTGCTGCGAGCTGCCCTGTTGGCTCACTATGACATGTCTCCCCTGATTGGCCCTGAGGGGCCCTCAATGTCACCTGCCGCTCCTCACCATCCCCCTTAGCCCCAGTCTCCAGTGTGCTGTCCATTGTCCCCCCGTGCCATGCCTGCCTGCGTTTTTAGCCCTCTGCTTACCAGGGGCCTCTTTGAACCCAGCCTTCTTGGCCCCCACCTTGCCTGCCTGAGAAACCAGAGGTGGGCTGTCCTGACTACAGTGCCCAGCCTTTGGGCCTGCCTGGCCCCCTTTGGGGCCACAAACTACGCTCACAGTACCCACCTCTGCAGGAAACAGCACTTGTACATCACCATGGGGCCCGACCCCCCACGAATGCACTTCACTAGGGAGCCACAACCCTCCACCCCCCACTGCAGGCCTGTCTTGCCCCAACACTAGCTGGGCCATTTTTTAAACCGGGGGAGAGGATGCACTGAGTCACCGCCCCCTGCTGACTTCCTGCATTTAGCCCTATCGAGCGATCCGCACGTGGCAACTGTGGCCACCACGCAGCTGGAAGCCACACGCGCTGGGCGCGTCATGCTGAACCAGGCCTGGTCCAACATACCAGGCCTGAGGAGATCAGCTTGGCTGGCTTTGCTGAGAAGGCGAAGCGCAACCATCACTGTAGCAACGTCATGGCTCTGAGCCTTGGCGCTGTCAATCCAAAAACCCTCCCTGCCTACCTACAAGGACCAGCCCAAAACTTCTAACCATGCAAACGGGCTAGTGCAGAAGAGGCCCTCACACTCTTATATCCCACCTCCAGATCACACCCCCACACCCCTAGCACAATCCTGCCCTACATATGCCACTTCCCCTCCCGAAAGCTCCCGTGGAGAGACTAGACTGTGTCTGCTCTCCACAGGGCCCTTCAATAGAATTAAAATTGTGGTTAAGAAGTTTAAAAGCATAGTTGGGTTCTATGGATGCTCAGCGATGTAGCCCAGAAAGAAAGAAAAATTTCATGAACTATTATTTAAGATGAGAAGGTCAAGATATAACTGACCATCTTCATGAATATGTTCCACCCAATGGAGTCTATCCTGATGAGTTCCAAATAGCTTTGCTGTACTGGACAAACGTTTTTCAGGTTGAAATAACTTATCAGTACATAGATACAAGTATTTTACAAGGGCATAAGTATCAAGTGAAACTATTGATGCATATGTCAAGTCATTGATATGTTTTAATGGAAGTGTGAAATTTAGATTTTGCACTTCACAATTAGTTAGGAATCAATTAATTGCTAAATGCTATTATGCTATTTGAAATAAATCAAGAAAGTCTCTTATTGTGTAAAGACCCAGCATTACATATTATTATTGATCTAACTTAGAGCATAGAAAGTTAATTTAAAGATGTAAAACAATTAGAGATCTCTTGATTTCATGTCGCAATTTCAGGGGCAGCAGTTAGGAGAACTTTTCCTAATAATGTTACAGAAAATGAGAAACAAAACTCATCAGGGAAAAATACACAATTTAAACAAACACAGAAAGTAATGTTTTATAAATGTGGCTAATCCTTGCACGTTTTATCATAACTATCTAGCTTTAGGTCAACAATACAGAAATTATGGGAAAGCAGGAATTTTTAGATTATGCAGAGGAGGAAAAAAGCATCATCTGCTGTTTTGTAAATGAACACTAAGGTATTAATAGAGATAAAAGTGAAAGTACTAAGGAGTTAGCCCCTGATTTATACTTTTTGATGCTAACCTGCATTAGGGCAGGTTTGCATCAAAAAGTTTATCGCCGGCTAGCGCCATTCCTGGACACCAGCCAGGAGTCATATTTAAGGACTGACGCTAGCCGACGGTAAGGCCCAGTTAGAGTCAAAATAAATGATGCTAACTGGGTGGGGGAGGAGTAGGAGAAACAGGAGGTTGTGCGTCGAAGAATTCCACTAGTCAAGTTAGAGTCAGAAAAATTACACTAACCTGGCTAGCGTCATTTTTTGACGCACACCCCATGTACATGACTCCTGTTTCAGTAAAGACATGAGTCATGCCCCCCTGCCAAATGGCCATGCCCAGGGGACTTATGTCCCCTGGGCATGGCCATTGGGCACAGTGCCATATAGGAGGGGCCCAAGTTAGGCCCACCAATGGCTCTTTAAAAAAAAAAAAAAAAAAACTTACCTGGACATACCTGGGTCTCCCCATACTTAGGTGTCCTACAGGTGTGGGTGGGGTGGATGGGGGTGTCCCTGGGGACAGAGAAGGGCACCTGTGGGCTGCTTCCATGGTCACTGACCATGGAAATTAGTCCACAGGTCCCCTTATGCCTGCCCTGATCCAGGCGTTAAATAATGGCACAAAGCAAGCTTAGCACCATTATTTAAGGCCCTCCTCCTCCCATGCGTGATTTTTGCACGGAGGATAAATAAGGCGCTAAGGCCTTAGAGTCATTTTATGTCCAGGAATGCCTACCTTTCATCTCATTGACGCAAGGTAGGTTTTCACAGTAAACAAATGACGTTAACTCCAATATTTTGACGTTAGACGTGTCTAGCATCAAAATCTAAATATGGAGTTAAGTTTGCGCCAGATTTGCGTAAAAAAATTATGCAAATCCGGCACAAACAGAGTATAAATATGCCCCTAAGCTTTTGTGGTTAAAAATTAAAAACACAGGAACAGAATAGGAGTTTGCTGACCCCTATATTATTGTTCTAATTGATAAACAATGCAACAAACTTTTGGTTGCCACTGGAGATCACATTACGATTTTGTCCATTGATAAGTTAAAACAATGTTGGCCTGAGAAATTGTTATTACCGCCAGATATGCTTACAGTCACTTTTGAAGGGCGTAAAATGGATCTGATAGGCTATTTCTGGGCTACAAGTGAAATGTCGGGTGCATCCATCAGTCAAAAAGTGTATGAAGCTAAGAAGGTAATCAATTTATAGATGGTTACATCAGGCAGAAATCAACATTACATTAAAACTCTTGCTGTCTGTGGAGTAGTACTGTGACCTGTGAAGACCTGGGCAGCATACCAGCAGCCCCAGATTAATTTTCTCTGCTCTCTATGACTTCTGCTATTGATGAAGGGCTAAGCCCAGAAACATGCGTCTAGAAATACTAGCACTACCTGCACCAACTTTGGTGAAAAATCATAGCAACTTTGAGGTAAGTGTACTGCATTTACCAGCATGCAATGAGGTGAACTGTGCTGGGATGAGAGGCAGTGTGTTCCCTCCCCCCATGTGTTTAAAAAGCTCTCTTGGGACAATGAGCTGACGAGCTCACCTGGGATGCACCTGTGTGCCTGTGTAGTGGTACTGTGACCTGTGAAGACTTAGGCAGCACACCGGTAACCCCAAATGACCTCTGCTCTACACTACTTCTGCTTTCTACTGATGAAGGACTAAATCTGGAAACACATGTCTAGAAACAACAGCACTACCTGCATCAAATTTGGTGGAAAACGACAGCAATTGTGAAGTAGGCGTATGGCATTTATTAAGAAGAAATGGGGTGAATTGTGATAGGATGAGAGGCAGTGTACTCCCTCCCCCTATATCTTCAAGCTTTCTGGAAAAAACAGATGACTTGTCAAATTAAGGCAATAAATTGATATGAGGTGACAGGCTGGTTCCTCCTGAATGCAACAGTTCAAGGATTACAGTGACTAGTCATGGGATTGACTAAACCAAAAGGAAAATGTGCTAACATGATAGATAGATGGATATGTCAAAAGATGTGTAAAATGCAATAAGAGTGACCAAGTCTTGGTCACTGATGGAAATGTGGGATTGAGTGCATTTTGTCTGGAAAGAGCATAGCAATGATTGGGGGAAGGGTTGGAACCTTTCCATACTGTACCATCAAATATAGGATATTGTATTGTCTTAATTGACCATCTGTCCTGGTGTAAGGTGACCCATCAGTGTTCCTACAATTAAAAGTGCAATTTAATTTTTATGAAATGTTTCCATGTGTGAAGGTATCCCTGAAGAAATCATGACATGATGAAGAATTTGTGAGAAAGTCAATTATTAATTGTGATGGAAATAATAATGTTACTATTCTTGTTAAGTCCAGTAAAGGGTCAGTAACGTAAAGCAAAGCTTATCCACTGATATGGCACAGAGGAGGCAAACTTAGCTTAATAAAATGAAGAACACAACAATGAAAAAGTTGAAACACAATAAAAATTCCACTCCAATGTAAAAACAAAATAATGAATATTCTAATTAACAAAATGACACTAAAACAACACAAATCAAATAAGGAGAACGGGAGATATGAAGTTTTAAAAGTTTTAATGACGATAGCACCAGAAAGCATCAAGTGACAACTGGAAGCATCTGACATTGCTAGAAGAGGTCAAAGTAAAAAATTAAAGCCAACTATGATGGATCACTGGATCGCTAAAGGGACCAGGCTCATCCTTGTCATCCTAGTCTACACTTTACCTTCTGACTTAGAAACTTCCATGGAAAAAAAGTTGTCATTGATGAGTCATAAGCAGAGCAAGCAGCAAGCTAAAGCTAAACCTGGGCTTGATGACAGCAGATTGCTAAAGAGTGAGGTCCCAGTGCTGTCATCAAAGGTGAGAAAGCTCCTAGTGGGCAAATTCTGCAGTCTGTGCCCCAAAAGGCCTCGATGGTGATTGGATGTTGCTCAACATTGGACCTGATAAAACCTTTAATGCCAGGACTTAGAAATGTTTCTGGAAGTTAGCTCTTCTTCAGCTGTGCAAGCCAGCAAGTTGAGGCTGACCAGTGATTAAACATCAATGGCTGTAGCCTTGATGGTGACCCTAGTTTCAGTCAGTTCTCTATGCAGAAAGTTGCCTAGGAGTTTTAACCTTTAAAAGGTTGCACTTCTTGCAATTTGGGGACTGGGGAAGTATACCCTAATACCAACCATGTGTCCAGGCTCTGGTAGGGCACCACTTCAGGGTTAGGACTCACTCCAAGAGAATACACCAGTCGGAAGCAAAGCAGGTCCCGGTCAAAGTGGTCAACTGGGCTCTTCATGAGTATGGTCTTCTTGCACCTTTTGTGTCCCTGAGCTCAACAGATCAGCCAACTGACCCTTGCAGTCCAATTCTAAGTCGTGGGCACAAATAGGAGCAAGTCCACCCTTTGGGTCTCTCTCCATGAGTTTAACAGTCGATGCAGTCCTTCTGTCTTCCACAGGCCCATCCAGGGCAGATTTAACGCTGGTGGCACCCGATACGACAATCTTTTTTGGTGACCCCTTCATGACCTCCTCCTCAGATTCCCTCATTACCACCTAAAAACAGTTCCCCACATCTCTCCCTAGCCCCTCTCTCAAATACATTTTATATGTTTGAAAGTGCTGATAAAGACTAGCTTTACTATTCCACTCAGCTATCAAAATAAAAAAACAGATCTGTTCTTTGCAGGAGGCATATTAACCCTCTGTCTTACTTTATGGTGAGTCAAAACTGCCACTAGACAAAATTCTGTTCTCTCTTTCTAGCAGGAACACTAATCACCAAATGTATCTTGACATTATTATTGTTGACTGAAAGCTGGATGCACAAAGAACTCTGCAGCAGGTACTTTTAAATCATAAGTTATTTTTAAACACAATGTCCCACCTCAGGTCAGTGACCTCCCTCTGGGTCAGCGCCCACTATGGTCGCCCCTGTCACACCAACGTAAAGCCGGCCATGGCTGCAGTTGTGTTCTGAACGTGCCATATTTATGTACAGTGCCAGCCTAACGAATGAGGAACCTCCTGCATGCTCCCTAACCAATAGGGTGAAAGTTCCTCTGGGTGCCTCAACCCACTTGGGCACCATTACTTTGAGTTCTATTCATTGTTTTTTCTAATTCCAAAATTATGTTATGCATTATAATGTGTTATAATGGAAATCTTTGCTTTTCTATGGGAGACCCTTTTTGTGCCACAGTGAAAAATTACTTTTGAGATTTTTCACTGCCCGGACAGGTAAATGTTAAGTACACGTCTCACTTTATAAATACCATGCACCCTGCCCTATGGAAATTTAGGTCTTACCTCAGGGGTGACTTGTAATTACTACGAAGAAAGAGCTAGGCCTGGCAAAAGGGTTACTTTGCCAGTTTGACTTTGCGGTTTTAAAACTGCATACTCTATCTGCAAGGTTAGGCCTGAAGATGTACTTTGTATTGTCACATTTGTGGTGGCACAAAAGGTCTGTAGTCCCGCAGTGACATTGAACTTACAGGCTTCGAGTACACATGGATACCATATACGAGGGACTTATAGGTAAGGTAAGTTAGATGTGAAATGAGGGTTTTTAACCACTGCAACATGTTTTTAGAGGTCAAAACCTATTGCACTGGGGCATGATTATGTAGGTTCCAGTGTACAGAGTACAAAAACCAACAGCATCAGTTCAAATACAATGGGGAGGATCAGGCAGAAAAGGCACTTTCCTATACTTTGCAAAAAAGATGATTGTGGTTCATTGGTCTCCAGTACTGGTCTAATATAAATTCATAAGTCTAAAATTCTATTTATGAGGATAAGATAGTGATAATGCGTCCCAACTTTGATAATTTACTTACAAGGGGACTCGTTTTAGGCCAATGAACCTTTTGACCCTGATTGGAGACTCCTCAGGACAAGATATCTATTTAACATCTCCAATGATAAATCAATAGTCTAATCAATCTTCACAATAACTTAATAAAACTAGTCATTAGCACTTAATAAGAATTGAACACACCATGACCTTTCGGCCATGAATAACCACACAAATCTAGTAAGATTTTGGATATTTATTCCCTATTTGTTACAACCTACTAGCATATTCATTAGTCTCAATATCAATAAGCACATCAACAAAACTACAATATGGCAAAATGAATAAGACTTTATCAAAGCATAGATCATGAACATTAGGACAAAGCACGACGTCAACATGAATCAACTTTAGCAGAGTATCAGTAGTACATTATTCAACAAAGCAAAGATTCAGTCATTTGTCAATTTGCACCCGATTTTGTGAATTCCTGAACCAACCTCTAATTAGCATCAGCATGTTGGACTTCATGCAAAACAATTTAGCAACATGAATTTAGAAAACATCTAACTATGGTCTCTGTCAAAAGAGCAGTTGGTACCTAGAAAGAAAAGGCAAACAGACAATCACAATACATCGTCAGATAGTTACCCATCCAAATGGGGCAGCATACACTGCCAGCCTTCGTTCTCAGGACATCAGTTGATTCACCATCAGCCAGGATAAACAGGTAAGTCTTTGCAGGGTGTAGCAAAAGGCTCTTCCCTCATAAGGAGGAGAAGTGCATCTCAGGAAAAGGGCAAGGCGAGGATGGTTAAGAGTAAAAGACAAAGGGGGTCATTACAACATTGGCGGTAAAAGCCGCTTACCGCCGTGCTGAAAACCGCCAACACTCAGCCACGGCCGTGGAATTCCACCACAGCTATTATGACCCACAGCTCAGAATCCGGCAAAATCTAGACACCCACAGAAGTCCGCCACACCAAAGGTCAGTGATAAACTGGCGATAACAAAACTGACACAGTCACGCCAACAGGAATACCCCCACACTATCACGACACACGAATCCACACGGCGGTCTTTCAACCGCGGTATTCCATTGGCGGTACACACCGCCGTGCTCAAAATAAACACACTTTTACAAAACACTACCACATTGGACAAATCTAAATATACACACCTGATACACATACACACACCACTCCCACACACCCAATATAATATAAAACACACACCCACAAACCCCTACGACAACAATTGCGACAGAAGGCCAGAGAGAGACACCACCAGAAACAACAATATCCTCCACAGGCACTCAACACCATCACTGACACAACATCCACGCACCTCACACAACACACCTCTAAATATCACCCCACACATCACACACCACCCTACACATCACCCACACCACCCCATGGCACCGCAAAGACACCCCAGGTTTTCTGAGGAGGAGCTCATGGTCATGGTGGAGGAAATCATCCGGGTAGAGCCACAGCTATTCGGATCACAGGTGCAGCACACCACCATAGCTTGGAAGATGGAGCTATGGCGCAGAACAGTGACAGGGTCAATGCAGTGGGACAGCACCAGAGAACTAGGGATGACATCAGGAAGAGGTGGAACGACCTACGGGGGAAGGTGTGTTCCGTGGTCTCAAGACACCAGATTGCGGTTCAGAGGACTGACGGCGGAATCCCACCTCCTCCCCCAGAACTAACAACATGGGAGGAGCAGGTCTTGGCTATACTGCATCCTGAGGGCCTCGCAGGAGTAGCTGGAGGAATGGACTCTGGTAAGTCAAACCTTTAACTACCCTATCCCCCACCCTACCTGCATGCTATCACATACCCCCACCCTCTGCCTCACCCCATCACTCCAACTCCTCACACATGTCTCACTATCTCAAACCACACATCCCAAACCCAAGCCCTGCATGCAACACCAAAGCATAGACACCCATCACCAAAGCATGTCCACTGCACATACCCATACACCCCCCTAAACCATTATCACAGAAGGTCCAACACACGAATGGAATCACTGGGGTACAGGGTGACCCACCCACTGCACACCATGGCACACACAGATGCAATAATCATGCCTTTTCACACCTGCCTGACCCCTACCCAACATCATCGGACAGGAGGGTCCAGACATGTCCACTCCACCCACAGAAGAGGCCCACAGTGATGACAGCAGCTCTGTCCAACTGGATCTAGATGACCAGCCCAGCCCATCTGGGACCTCGGAACAGTCGGTTCCCCTCACACTGGCACAGGCCACTACAGAGCTTCCCCCCTCTGGAAACACCAGCACAGCACACACCCAGCGGGCCCATCCCTCTGTCCCCAAGACACGTCAAGCAGCAGTGTGTCCACCACTACAGGGAACCCAGGCTAACCCACCACCCCAAAAACACCAGGGACCTGGGGGCAGTGGTAATGGGCACACCATTCAGGGTACAGAGGCCCAGGAACACAGGGGAACTGAGAGGGCTGCTGTGCGACCCAGGGAACCCACTCTCCACGAGGCCCTCTCCAACATCATGGGAGCCTAAAACCATTCCCACGAGACAATGGCAACGGTACTGGCCAAGTTTCAGGAGACCCAGCGGCTGCAGGAGGAACAATATTTGGGGTTCAAGGAGGAACTCAAATCCATCAATTCCACCCTGGGCAACATTGTAGGGGTGCTGAAGGAACTCGTCAACACCAGGAGGGACACTGTGGCACAACAAGGGGCCCCTGACACTAGCCTGGACGATGAACTGCCCACCACCTCTGCCAGCGCTAGTGGACAGGATGCACCGCCACAGGACCACCACACCAGCACCCCACCCCCTGCAGATGGAGAACCACCCCACAAGCGGTCTCTGAGATCCAGGACAAAGACAGAGAACAATGCCAAGACCCCCGCCCAGAAATGAGACCACCCGGATTGTCATCCTTCTGTCCCACTTTGTCACCCTGTCCATACTTAAACTGCCCTAGCTCAACTTCCTATGCCCCTTTGGACAATGCACCTGTGAGATTAATAGACTGGACTCCTTCATGGACATTCCTCCACCATCACCCCTGACCATTTTACAACCCCCTTTACTATTTAGCACTTAAATAAACACCCTTAAATCACAAAACTATCTGGAGTCAGTCTGTGCTTTCGAAAATGTGTATTTGCAATAACTGTGGAAAAATGCTATATCCAATGTAATGTCAAAATACCTATGTCACACAGCTCTAGTCCATGAGGAAGCAAAGCAGAGGTCACACAGTGGGACCCACATCTGTGAAATCGAAAGGGAAAGTGACAAATCAGGGTCCATACACTGGGTGAAAATGACAGACAGATGAGAGGCAGAAGAATTAAATCAGATGTAGCAGGCAGTGTTGTCTTCTTACCTGTGTCTCACTGGAAGTATTGCTGGATCACCGTGTTCCTGTTGTCTATGTCCTCTTCTTCTGCTTCCTCGTCTTCACTGTCTACAGGCTCCACAGCTGCCACAACACCTCCATCTGGACCATCCTCCTGCAGAAAAGGCACCTGTCGTGGCAAAGCCAAGTTGTGAAGCATACAGCAGGCCACGATGATCTGGCACACCTTCTTTGGTGAGTAGAATAGGGAACCACTTGTCATATGGAGGCACCAGAACCTGGCTTTCAGGAGGCCAAAGGTCCTGTCTATAATCCTCCTAGTTCGCCCATGGGCCACATTGTAGTGTTCCTCTGCCCTTGTCCTGGGATTTCTCACTGGGGTCAGTAGCCATGACAGGTTGGGGTAACCAGAGTCATCTGCAAATGGCGAGGGACAACTGTTAGTCACACACTAACTCATAGGGACATCCACAGACCAATACAACTATTCCCACTGTATTGGATCCATGTCCTCACCTAATAGCCACACACGGTGCCTCAGGAGTTGCCCCATCACATAAGGGATGCTGCTATTCAACAGAATGTAAGCGTCATGCACTGAGCCAGGAAACTGGGCATTTACATGGGAGATGTACCGGTCGGCCAAACACAGCATCTGCACATTCATAGAATGGTAACTCTTCCGGGTTTCTGTACACCTGTTCACTCCTGCGGGGGGACCCAAGGCCACATGTGTCCCATCAATGGCACCTATGATGTTGTGGATATGTCCCAGGGCATAGAAGTCACCTTTCACTGTAGGCAAATCCTCCACCTGAGGGAAAACGATGTAGCTGCCCATGTGTTTCAGCAGGGCAGACAACACTCTGGACAACACGTTGGAGAACATAGGCTGGGACATCCCTGATGCAATGGCCACTGTTGTTTGAAAAGACCCACTTGCTAGGAAATGGAGTACTGACAGGACCTGCACTAGAGGGAGGATTCCTGTGGGATGGCGGATAGCTGACATCAGGTCTGGCTCCAACTGGGCACACAGTTCGGTTGTGGTACGATCAAGTCTGTATGTGACAATTACATGGCGCTCCTCTATTGTCGACAGGTCCACCAGCGGTCTGTACACCGGAGGATGCCGCCATCTCCTCACCTGCCCCAGCGGACGTGCTCTATGGAGGAGAACAGCGAGCAGAGAGTCAACCAACACTGAGGTACGTAAACAAAACTTTATAGCAAAATGTTTGAAAATCGATATATGGCTGTATTAGTGTTTAAGCAAGGCCTAGATATGTGTGACGCTGTCACAATTAATGCCATGTGGCCCCCTGAAATGGCGGCTGCCTGACTTGTAATGTTGGACAAGGGGATATGAGGTAACTGCGCTGGCGTTGAACATCGTCGCGGCAGGCGGTCGAAGACCGCGGCACAATCCTGCATTGGTTAACATTGGATCCTATGGGTCCCAAGAGCCAATGACGATGTACGCCGGCGGTGACGGTACACACTGCCGCAGACGTCACCGCCATTTTCTCTCTGTTCAATCACTTGATACCTGATCTTCGACAGGAGAGGACCTACACTGCAAGTGCTGCTGTGACCTCAGTCTGGGAGAGACAATGGCTCATGTATCTGGGGAAAGGGCCCCTGCCTTCAGCACGGAGGAGTTGGAAAAACTAGTGGATGGGGTCCTCCCCAGTACAGGCTACTCTATGGACCTCCAGACAAACAGGTAAGTACACTGTGAGCATGCCGATTGGGCAATGCCTGTGTGGAGTAATGTTGATGAAAGATGGGAGCGGGGAGAATGAGGCGTGCATGATACGACGGTGAGTGCATGTGTGTCATGGCAAGGGTAGGGATGCGGGCCAATGACTGTGACAGTGCAGACAGTTATATCTTCTCCTTTACCATGTACTATTCGTGTAGGTCTGCGCCCACCAGAAGAAGGATATTTGGCGTGCCATCGCCAAGGGAGTCCGGACCCTGGGGGTCCAACACAGACGGAGCACCCACTGCCGTAAAAGATGGGAAGACATTTGCCGCTGGAGCAAGAAGTTGGTGGAGGCCCAGCTGGGGATGGCCTCCCAACGTGGGAGGGGTGCCCGTCGCACCATGACCCCCCTGATGTTCCGGATCCTGGCGGTGGCGTATCCGGAGTTGGATGGGCGCTTGAGGGCATCACAGCAGCCACAAGGGGGTGAGTACACTCTCCTTCTGCTGATTCAGCGTGCATTGTAGGTGTCTGGGTGGGGGAGGTGAGCTGTGGGTTTCCCTAGGCCAGGGCGAGTTTAGTAGGCAAGGTCCCTTCTTAAGGCAGGCCCTGTGGCACCCCACCTGTGTTCAGAGCCAACTACACCTAGTCAGGCTCCTGTGACTTCCATGTGTGCAGCAATTGGGCATAGGCCTTGTAACCCATCTCCCTGTGATAAATTAGGGAACTCTAACTGCACGGCGTAGTGCAGGGGGCTTCTGTGTCAGTAGTGTCCGCCAACGGTAGCGGTATTGGATGCACTCAACATGTTTTTCTTCTGTCCCCCCCCTTTTTGTGGTCTCCCTGTTCTTGTGTGCATTAGCATCATCAGGCTGAGTAGCAGTGCCACCGGAGCAGGAGGGAGCTGCATCCCACATGGCCCTGGAGGGCGACACAATGGAGTCAGATGCCACCCTTGGTACGGAGGGTGAGGAGAGCTCCACGGCGGGGACAGGAGCTGAGACCATCGACACGGACTCCTCCTCTGATGGGAGCTCCCTTGCAGTGGCGGTCCCCTCTGTGACGACCGCATCTACAGACACAGCCGCCACCCCCCCCTACCAGCACCGCCCTCCCAGCAGCCCCTCAGCATGTGCCCCGTGGCCTCTCACCCAGGAAGGTGGGCATCTCCTTCGCCCCAGGCACCTCAGGCCTTGCCCCAGTCAGCCCTGCTGTCCTCAGTGAGGAGGCCATTGACTTCCTCAGGTCCCTCACTCTTGGGCAGACTACCATTTTGAATTCCATTCAGGGTGTAGAGAGGAAGTTGCAACAGACCAATGCATACCTGGAGGGCATTCATTCTGGTCAGGCAGCCCAACAGCGAGCTTTTCAGACTCTGGCCTCAGCACTGATGGCAGCATTGTCCCTGTCTCTAGCCTCCCCCCTCCAACTTCCTCCTCCCAGACCCACACTCCTGTACCTCAGCCTATCCCAAGCACACCATCAGACCAGCATGCACACACATCAACACACAAGGGAAGCTCAGGCAAACATAAGCACCACACATCCCACAGGCACTCATGCAAGCATCATACACATGCAGATAGACCAACATCCACTGCCTCCACTGTGTCCCCCTCCTCCTCGTCTCCCTCCTACCTCCCAGTCTCGTCTCCACTCACACCTGCATGCACTACATCTTCAGCCACTACCTCCATCACCAGCACACGCACCACCACACCCCGCTCACATGCATTCACCACCCCCACTACCATTCACACATCCCCTGTGTCCTCTCCCAGTGTGTCTGTGAGCCCACCTCCCAAGGTACACAAATGCAGCCAAACACCCACCCAACACCTATCCACGTCACAACAGCCTCCAGCCCATGCACCTTCACCCAAAGTCAGCAAACGTACACCTCCTACATCCTTACCTGTTTCTCCACTCCCAAACCCCCTCCATCTACCCGTCCAAGTGTGTCCAAAAAACTTTTCCTGTCCAACCTTGACCTCTTCCCCTCACCTCCCCCACCCCTTTAGTCTCCTAGGGCCCGCCTTTCCAGGTCCCAACCCAGCACCTCAGCCAAAACATCTGCAGGAACAGTGGTGCCAGTAGTAACCGGCTTCTGGAGTGCGCCAAACAGCAGGGAAGCCAGTGTGCCGAGGAGACAGACCACGGACAGTCCCCCACCTCAAAAGCACAAAAAGTTGGCCAGTGCCCGGCGGGAGAGAGGCAAAACATCTACCACCAAGGCCTCTCCCAGGGGTACAGTTGGGAGTGGGAAGACAGCTGCGTCACCATCCACGGTGGGGAAGGGGCACAGAAAAACAGGCAAATCGGCGAAAACCTGCACGGCGGACAAGACCAACACCAGCACCGCTGCCAAGGACACCGCCGCCATCAGCACCGCTGCCAAGGACACCACCGCCATCAGCACCGCTGAACAGGACACCTCCGCCACCAGCACTGCTGAACAGGACACCGCCGCCACCAGCACTGCTGAACAGGACACCGCCACCACCAGCACCGCTGCCAAGGACACCGCTGCCACAAGCACCGCTGAACAGTACACCGCCGCCAGCAGCACCGCTGAACAGGACACCGCCGCCACCAGCACCGCTGAACAGGACACCGCCGCACCAACACCGCTGCAAAGGACACCGCAGCCACCAGCACCGCAGGCCAATGAGCGCAAAAGCGTCCGACGCTACTGAGGCCGCCACGAGCAGGATGAATCACTCTGGGCACAAGGCCCCCTCCAGAACCAGTGGAGATTTACATCCACTACCTCAGTCCTTGGCAGGATGAAGCGCTCTCGGCACAAGGCCCCCTCCAGAACCAGTGGAGTAAGGCATCCACTTGAGAGACTGTGGCTTGGCACTCCCCAGGATGCAGCAGTGGGCAACCCACCCACTGGAAAGACTTGGGAGACTGTGGCTTTGTACTCCCCAGGATGCAGCAGTGGGCAACCCACCCATTGGAAAGACTTGTGAGACTGTTGCTTTGCACTCCCTAGGATGCAGCAGTGGGCAACCCACCCGCTGTAAAGACTTGTGAAACTGTGGCTTTGCACTCCCCAGGATGCAGCAGTGGGCAACCCACCCACTGGAAAGACTTGTGAGACTGTGGCTTGGCACTCCCCAGGATGCAGCAGTGGGCAACCTACCCACTGGAAAGACTTGTGAGACTGTGGCTTTGCACTCCCTAGGATAAAGCAGTGAGCAACCCACCCACTGGAAAGACTTTAGAGACTGTGGCTTTGCACTCCCCAGGATAAAGCAGTGGGCAACCCACCCACTGTAAAAATTTGTGAGACTGTGGCTTTGCACTTCCCAGGATACAGCAGTGGGCATGGAGCCCCCTCGTGGATTTCGTGTCGTGCACTCATCCGGCTGAGGTGCCTGTTGTATTTCTATCTGATGCCCCAGCAGTGTTCTCTCCGTTTTGATCAGGTATTGAGTGTGGGCCTCGCCCATGCATTTTGGGCCCAGTGGTCCACGGACTATGATGGTGGAATACCTCGGACTTGTATTCTTGGTGTATATATTTGTTTATAGTGTAAATATATATATATATATTTTTGATTACTGTATTTGAATAGATTACAAATGTTCGACTCATTTCCTTTTGTCCTTGCACTCTTCCAGGGGGGGTTGGGGGTTGTAAATGTAATGTATCTACATGTACTTGTGTGTGTGTTGTAGTGGGTGAGGGTGGGGGTGGGAGTGTTGCGTGTTGCGTGTGTGTGTCACTCTTTTTTCCCTCCCCCTCCCCTGTGTCGTAGGTGCAGTACTCACCATGGTCTTTGCCGCCATCTTTGTTGTTCCTGGTAGAGGAGCAGGAAGATAAAGGCTGGGAGTATCTGGAGCTCGGGTTCCATGGCGTCCTGGTTCCTCGTGGGTTGTGTAGAGGTGAGCGTTTTCCCTTCCAAGTGCTGTTTCCGCCGTGTTTTTGTTCGCGGTGAATCCGCACCAGAAAAGGTGGAGGATTGGCCTGTTGTAATACAGTGGGCGGAACCTTGTCTTCCGCCTGTCTGTTGGCGGTTACCGCTGCAGTGTTTGTTTGTACTGCAGTGGCGGTCTGAGTGTTAAAGTGGCTGTCTATGTTAGCGGTTTCCGCCATGTTCATGATTCCATTTTTTTTACTGCCGGCCTGTTGGCGGTTTTACCGCAACTTTAACACCGACCGCCAGGTTTGTAATGACCCCCAAAGTCTTTTCAGAAAGGCAAAGGATGGCAAAGTAATGGGTCGGTGGAATGTTCAGTAATG
Source organism: Pleurodeles waltl (assembly GCF_031143425.1). Lineage (NCBI taxonomy): Eukaryota > Metazoa > Chordata > Amphibia > Caudata > Salamandridae > Pleurodeles > Pleurodeles waltl. The sequence continues at coordinate 914,804,995 of NC_090444.1, read as the reverse complement.
GCTGATTTCTCCTTGTGTCTCGCCATTATTTTTAATTGTTGAACAAGTCTCTAATTTCCCATTGGGCAATATTTGGTGCATCGTTATCTCTGTCCAATAATCCGTCACACACCTTACTAGAATTTTCACCTAAGACAGTTCTCATCCAGTTTATTGGCTCCTGTGATTGACGTCTTCAACAGGTAGAATGTCAGGTAAGAAAAGTTACACTTGTCGCTCCAGTCAGTAGTTCCATTGTCTTTACCAGTTTAGGCGACCTTGCACCTGTTGCGAATTACACTGTTTCATGTGGCAAGAATGTCTCCTTGAGCAAGTCGGGTCCCATGAGAAAGAATTTACTACGGCTACACACACAACTCTAGCTTCTGGAAAAGTACAGTGTTGTGTTCTTCAGGAAAGCAGCACATTGCACGTTAGAAAACACAGTTAATATGAGACCAGGCAGCTAGGCCCAGACCCTTGTTAACTAAGGCCTAGTGAGAAATTTAGCAAGACCTCAATACATAACTCTTAATGCTAATACAAAATCATACATGAGTGCATTATTAATTAATTATTAGTCAGTTTTATTAGTCATCGTATACATTGGTGGCCACACCCCGTGGGCACATTTCAAACGTGTGCATTAATACTATTCAATCACGTTTTCTGTGCAGCTTCGTTATACATTATTTTGCAAGCTTTTCACGTTAATATTGATTATAAAAGTCACATTCAATAATCTCTCCTCTGATGACTCTTGTCATCACACAAACCTTTCCTTCACAATTTATTCATCTTCTGAATTCCTTCATTTCAATTTTTTCCCCCATTTTCGTTGCGTCTAATTTTTCTCTGAACAATTTCTCCCTTTTCTTTTCTTCCCTCCTCTGGTTCATTTTTGCCCTTTTCAATTTAATTCTTTTACTAATTTTGCATGACAACCATAATCCAAATAAGCAAGCCAAAACAATTAATATTCCCTGTATTATCTTTGCCAATATCCCATGCCAAATGTTACTAAACCAGCTTCCCACTTTAGCAAGTCCCTTTCCAACCTTTTTCCAAACACCTGGTTCTTTCAGTTCCTTCAAATCTGCACTATCTCTTGTTAGGTTAGTAAGCCTACTTATAATCTCATTACTATTGTCCGGTATATATGCACAACAATGTCGCTCATTAGGGCCCATATTTATACTTTTTGACGCACAACTGCGCCAACGCAGTTGTGCGTCAAAAATTTTAACGCCGGCTAACGCCATTCCAAAGCACCATGCGGGCGCCTTATTTATTGAATGACGTTACCCGGCGCAGCTGACTGGTGTGCGTAAAAAAAAATGACTCACACCAGGCAGCGCCGGTGTAGGGGAACATGGAGCTTGGGTGTCAAAAAATGGGGCAAGTCAGGTCTGAGGCAAAATTTTGGCCTCAACCCGATTTGCGCCATTTTTTTTTACGCCCAACCCCCATTGAAATGACTCCTGTCTTAGCAAAGACAGGAGTCATGCCCCTTGCCCAATGGCCATGCCCAGGGGACTTGTGTCCCCTGGGCATGGTCATTGGGCATAGTGGCATGTAGGGGGGCACAAATCAGGCCCCCCATGCCACACAAAAAATACGAAAAAAATACTTACCTGAACTTACCTTAACTTCCCTGGGATGGGTCCCTCCATCCTTGGGTGTCCTCCTGGGGTGGGCAAGGGTGGCAGGGGGTGTCCCTGGGGGCATGGGAGGGCACCTCTGGGTTCCTTCTGAGCCCACAGGTCCCTTAACGCCTGCCCTGACCCAGGCGTTAAAAAACAGCGCCCATCAGGCTGGGCACCGTTTTTTAAGGCCTGCCCCCTCCTGTGCGTCAAAATGACGTCACAGTATAAATAAGGCGCACAGGCCTTAAAGTCATTTTTTGGAAGGGAACGCCTACCTTGCATATAATTAACGCAAGGCTGGTTCCCCCTTCTAAAAAATGACGCACATGGTGGAACTTTGACGCCCGCGGGGTCGGACGTCAAAGTATAAATATGGGGCAGTGTTTGCGCCGATTGTGCGTCAAAAATTTTGACGCACATTCGACGCAAAGAGAGTATAAATGTGCCCCTAAGCATCTTACAAACTCTGCCATTTTTTGCTAAAAGAATGTCTAAAGCAAGCCTGTTTTGAAGAGTCACAGCCATCTCCGCAGCAAGTTCGGTATCCATCAGGAGTATAGCTCCTGTAAAATTTGTCAGCATGTTATTCACAATAGTAGACAACTTCCAAATCTTTATGGAGTTCAAGATAACTCCCACTGAAGGAATTCTCCTACTACACCAGCAGCAGTCTCTCCTTTGTCTAGTACGATTTAATTCAGACATTTTCGGAAACCCTTTCAAATCCTCTAACTGATATATCTTTGGGAAAACTATCCCCAAATAACATGTCCCATACCATCCCTTTGGAAGACGGTAATAAGCATTAAGTCCACAGATATAATAGATCCCAGGGTTCGCTGGATCCTATCCATTCAACATGAACGTCCACTTACTCTGAAACAAGAGCACATGCTCACATTCACTCATTCCCACAAACACATTATCATAATATGACTTAGGTCGTGTTATGCAAAGCTTTCCTACATGTAGTGCATCTAAAGCTAATTTCCCTTGTTCCCTAACTGTACTATAATTTTCACTACTAATAAAAGATCGCTGCTGCAAGCCTTTCTCCAATTTCCCTTTCAAAGCCCTTCTTCGGTTGTCCGTGTGATCTAGAAAGCTTTTCTCTACAGGTGAAAGCAAACAGGTCAGGTTATTGCGGTGTGCGTAAGATGTACTAATTGCTAATGTCGCCTCAAAGAACCCTCTAACTAATTTTATACTATAATATTTTGCTGCACTATTCAGATCCTCTATGATAGGCACATAAGAAAACACCAGATCATGATTGGAGTAAAAGTACTGAATCCCTTCCTGGTTGTAGAATCGAGTTAGTAACAAACTACAGCTTATCCCAAAAGTTAGAGGCAAACTATGATAGGTAACTCCATCTTTTACTGAAAAGGGAATTTGTGTACACCCATAACAAGCTTTCGCATCCATAGTGTCAACATACTCACTCAGCAAGTGATAGAAAACATTAGTAGATAGTTCCCCTTTTACGTTAGTTCCCTCATGCAAATATTTTGTCTCCTGCTCGAACCTCTCCCAAGGCGTTAGTGTAGCAGTCTCAGAAATTGTAGCATTGTTATTTTCACTTTTATCCACCAAAAGCATCCCAAAAATCAGAACTATAATGAATATCACACATACAACACCCAAAGCAACACCCAAACATTTACAATGCCTAATTCCCTTATTGTCGTCTCTAGTGCCAGGCATGATCTGTAAAGAATCAGAAAGCAAAAGTGCTATAAGTGCAAACATTAACCAACTGAGGATGGTTAACGCCTTTTTAAAAAAAACATTTTTTTGTAATTTTTTTTTCTCCTTTTCAGCTCTTAAAGCAAGCAAAAGTCTTTCTGCAGCAATTATTTACAGCTTCCACATTCACTCCCAGGATCCTTGACAATTCCGATTAGCAGCTTGTCAAAATCAGTTCTCAAAAGTCAATTCAGATTAACAGTGTCACATCCGGTAATTTATCAGTCTCTTTTTTCAGTTTTCTTTAACTCAATTTCCACATCAACACAATCGCCTTCTTTAGCCAGACTCAGGTACCATAGTATTGACCTGGAACTTCTCGATCAAAACAGAACGCCAAGAACTCTTGCTGCCACTCAGCTGACGTTGCGTATGCCCATTCAGGACCTGTGTACCTTCTGTTTGCTACTCTCTTTCTTTTCAACTTGCGATCGCCCTACAATTCTCCTTCACTCAGATCTTCCTTTCTTGTGGTATCAATTTCTTCCTCTATTGTATCATCGACAACCACCTTTCCTTTTGTCACTTGCAACTCTGGCCACTTATCTCCTTTCAGGGTCTCTCTGGACTTTGATCTTCCTTGTGGCAGCTCGTTGCCCTCCTCTGACTCTTTGGTGTTTTCTCTTGATGGACCTGCGATTTGCTCAGGATGAGTTCGAACACTCTGACTCTCTTAACCTCAGCTCCTTCGCATTCTGGGTCTGTCAGGGGCTCTACTTCAATACCACATCCATCTGCTTCTGGGAGAACTTCTCTCTGGGTCGGTCCTCCTGGCGCCTCAGTTGAGATAGGCACACTGTTACCCCTCTGGGTCTCATCTCTTACTGAGGTAACCAAGCCGTCCTCAACGGGCTCTCCTTCTGTCTCAGTTCCCCTTTGATTACTTTCCGGCCCTGAGACTTCCTTTTCTGGAGCTGTTATTCTCGACAATTCAATTTCCACATCAGTTGGACACGTCACCTTTTTCGTGTGACTGGCATGGATCCAGTTTGGAATTCCCGCACACTTCACAGCAGTAGTAGTAGTCAGTATTACTTGATATGGCCCCTTCCAACTTGGCTCCAAACACGACTTCCTCACGTGTTTCTTGATGACAACCCAGACACCAGCTTTCAGATTGTGACCTGGATTACTTATTGTTGGCAATGCGGTAGCTCCACCTGGTGAGAGAAAGAGCGGACCATGTCAGCTAGTCCCTTGCAGTAGTCCAACACCATATCATCCGTGATATTCACAAGAGCATTTGCAGGCACGGCGGGCAGTCTCATAGCTCGGCCCATGAGAATTTCATGAGGAGACAATCCTGTTTTCTTGTTAGGTGTATTTCTCATTGACATTAGCACTAAGGGCAACTCAACAGGCCACTTCAAATTTGTAGCTGCGCACATCTTTGCCATTCTTGACTTCAGGGTACAATTCATCTGCTCCACTAATCCTGATGCTTCAGGGCGGTAACTACAATGCAACTTTTGCTCGCTGTTTAATGCTGCACATAAGAGCTTAACCACCTCGTTGTTGAAGTGACTTTCCCTATCTGATTCTAAAGAGATCAGAAACCCGAAACGTGGAATCAATTCCCTAAGCAGCAGCTTCGCTACTGTGAGACTGTCATTTCTGCTCGTAGGGTAAGCTTCAATCCAATGACTAAAGAAACACACAATCACCAACACGTATCTCAGACGTCCACACACAGGCATCTGAATAAAGTCCAATTGCATCCTGCTAAATGGACCTCCTGCTCTCTCAGTGTGGCTCAAATTCACCACTGTTTCTTTCCCCGCATTCATCTGCTGACAGATGATGCACCTGTGACAAATTACTTCTGCGGCTTGTCTGAACTTTGGGTTTAACCAATCAATCTTGAACAACCTGATCATGGCATCTTTCCCAATATGTGCTTGCCCATGGTAAAACCTTGCAAACTGTGACAGAAGACTGTTCAGCAAAACCATTTTCCCCTCATCTGAAACCCACAAATCATCTGGTCTTTGCACACATTGCATTTTAACCCAAGTGCGTTTCTCATCTCTGCTGGAACATCCCTGCAACAATTTCAATTCCTCCAACGTGTCAACCACCCTTAATGCGTAACCTGTGCATGTCTCCTTTTCTGTTTCAGGTAACAATTCCCACTGATCTTTAAATGATATACAGTTCAATGCGCAAAACCTTGCGACTTGATCGGCATATCCATTTCCCATTGAGACAAAATCTTGTGATTTCACATGAGCGCTGCGTTTCACCACAGCAATTTCATGAGGTATCTGAATCACGTGTAACAACTCCTTAATTCTTTCACCATTTTTCACTGGAGAACCAGAAGAGGTCAGGAAACCCCTCTGTGACCACAGCTGACCAAAATCATAAACAATTCCAAATCCGTATCTGCTATCAGTATAGATAGTCACTTTCAATTGGGCAGCAGCATGGCAAGCTCTAGTAAGACCAACCAACTCCACCACAGAATACACTCTTTCAAGCCAGGAAGCTTCCAAGATACCAGTGATTGTACACACAGCGTGTCCGGCTCTCAGCACTCCTGCTGAGTCTCTCAAACATGAGCCATCAACGAAGATAATGTGGTCATTTTCTTCCAATTGAGTATCTTTAATATCAGGTCTAGGTTTGGTGCACATTTCTGTTACCTCAAGACAATCATGTTCTACATCATCAGCATCCTCAACTTCTGTATTTTCATTGGGAAGCAAAGTTGCCGGCTTCAGCACTGTACATCTTTTTAAAGTTACATTTGGTGACCCCAATATGATTGTTTCATATTTCGTCAGTCTTGCATTTGTCATGTGCTGCGTTTTGGTACGGGTTAACCAAATCTCGACTGAGTGTGGGACCATAACTGTTAAAGGATGTCCCAACACTATGCCTTCACACTGTGTGAGGCTTTGACCAACTGCTGCTACTGCACGCAGACAAACTGGCATGGCTGCTGCGACTGGGTCCAAAGTAGCTGAAAAATTTGCTACTGGTCGGTTTGCACCTCCATGGACCAGTGCCAGGACAGACAAAGAACATGCATCACGTTCATGACAAAACAGTCATGGCATGTGGTCAGGCATACCTAAAGCTGGAGCCCTGCACATACATTCCCTTAGCTAAATGAATGCCCTCATCTCTCTCTCAGACATAGTTATGACATCTGGCCCATCCTTAACCTCCTTAACCATCAGTCTTACCAATGGCTTGGAGATGAATGAAAAGTTCAGGATCCACTGACGACAGGAGCCCACCATTCCCAGAAACATCCTAACATCTCTTCGTATCGTTGGGGGACTCATCTGGAATATGGCGGTCACTCTTTCCTTAGATATTTTCCTCCACCCTTTCTCAATCAGATGGCCTAAGTATTTCACCTCTTTCTGACAATATTGCAGCTTCTTTGGGGACACCTTGTGCCCATTCTTACCCAAGTGGTTCAGTAAGGCAATAGTATCGTACTTGCAGTCATCTCTTGTTTTGGATGCAATCAACAAGTCATCAATGTACTGCACTAGAGTTGATTGGAAAGGCAATTCCAATGACTCCAAATCTTTCTTCAGTATCTGATTGAAGATTGAAGGTGACTCCGAAAACCCTTGAGGAATTCGACACCAACTGTAAACCTTGTCCAAGAATTTGAAACTGAAAAGAAATTGGCTGTCCTCATGAAGAGGCACAGAAAAGAATGCTTGGGACAAATCGACAACTGAGAACCATTCTGCATCACATGGAACCTGGAACATGATCACAGCTGGATTTGGCACCACTGGGAAACATTTCACCACTATGTAATTAATCTTTCTCAATTCCTGCACAATTTGAACTTTCCACAATGCTTTCTCAGTCCCATTATAGGTGAATTACATGGACTGCTCAACACTTCCTTCAGGACCCCTTGCTTCAAAAGGTCTGCAATTATCTGTGTTACCTGTATAAGGACATCTTGCGCCATGTGGTACTGCAGTACCTGGGAAAACATGGCATTTGGCTTCACACTGACCTTAACTGATTCTACTCCTTTTATCAGTCCCACTTCCTTTCCTGTCAAATCCCACACTTTTTCCTTTACTGTCCCCTGCAAATCTGCTGGCAGGTCGGTCACTGTGAACATTGGGAAGAAGCTTACCAGGGGGTTCTCCTCATCTGTTGTCTCTGTCTCAGGCTCTGAGATCTGTCCGGCATCCCCTTCATCGTCACTGTTTGTCTGCACCTCAATCCCTTCATTAGAACAGGTGATAGAACACCTTGTCTTGCACAGTAAGGGGCATATTTATACTCCGTCTGCGCCGATTGTGCGTCAATAATTTTGACGCACAATCAGTACAAATGTTGCCCTGTATTTAAACTTTGATGCCCGAGCCCGCGGACGACAAAATTCCGCTGTGTGCGTCATTTTTTGGATGCGGCAACCCGCCTTGCGTTAATTATATGCAAGGTAGGCGTTCCCGTCCAAAAAATGGCTTAAACGGCCGTGCGTCGTATTTATGCTTTTGGGCAAAAATGACGCACAGCCGGGAGGCGGAGCCAGAAAATGACACACAGCCCGATTTACGTCAAAATTTAACACCTGGGTCAGGGCAGGCGTTAAAATGGGGCAAACACACCTGTATTTAATCAGCACACACAGAACAAACAGCAGAGCAGCAGAGCAGCAACAGGGAGCCATGGAGGTGATTCTAATCCAGCGTGCACGCAGACTCAGAGCCCAGCAGCAACAACAGCAGCTACAACAACACCAGCAGGGACCCCAAAGGCAGCGCAGAAGGCAGGGGAGGATATTCCACCCCAGAACAACCCTTCAGGGCCTCAGGGAACACGACATCATCCAGAGGTACCGGTTGAACTGGCAGGCCATTCAGCAGCTGCTGCGCAACATTGAACTGCAGTTGGCCCCCACTTTGGTGACACCCCGCACCATCCCAACAGAAACAAAGCTGATTGCCGTACTTCACATGCTGGCAAGTGGCTCTTTCCAAACAACTGGTGCCCTGGTTGGCGGAATATCACAACCATCATTCTCCGCCTTTTTGCCCAAAGTACTGGATGCCATCATTGGACTGACACCTCGCCACATCTGCTTCCCTAACACACTGCAGAAGCAGCAGGAAACAAAACAGTATTTCTACCTCATCAGTGGCTTCCCACACGTCCTTGGTGCAATCGACTGCACACATGTATGCCTTGTGCCACCTGCTGCAACTGTACACTTCTACCGCAACAGGAAGCACACACATTCCATCAACGTGCAGGCCATAGTCGATCACCAGGGATTGATCACCAACATCGTGGCTAAATATCCTTTTAGTGTACATGACTCATACATCTTCCATCACTGCACCATCAATGAACACTTCCAGGATGGATGGTATGGCAATGGACTACTTGTTGGTAAGTAAAAAATCCTACTTATATACACACTGCACAGCAACCCTCTAGGACACACAACACATACACCACAACAGCAACATGTGAACAGGAACATACTAAGGACGTGACATCGCTAGCCATGTTTCTTAGGTCACCATTGAACCTGTCACACATCGGAAATTACAGTACGGCCCAATGTTAAGACGTCAAAGATCACAACGTGTGGAGTGGGTTGCCCAAATGTCACATTGCAAAATGTAAGTGTCCCAATGACCTTTACATTAATCCATTGCCTAAGTCTAAAGGTATGGGATGTCCAGGGTACATTGATATGAACGTGTTAACAACACTGTCAATTTTAACTGTGTATGGAACTATCATCTCACCCCCAGTGAAGACACATGGACACCTGTATCACAAGTCACAATGCTAGGGAGGGCACACTGTACTGCAAATCCCAAAACATACTGCTGACAAACGGTTAGCAGACAAACACTTGTTCAGCCAAGGAAACAACACAATGCAGATGGTACATCCTACAAGCATAGGATGCTACATTATTACACAAAACAGTCACAGACAACACAAAACAACTACTGCCATGAAAGGTCATTTCAATAGTGCCAGCTACATCAACATGATCCCAATAATTTTCTCTTGCAGCTGATCAGGGGTATGGCATCCAGCCATGGATTATGACACCATTTGGCAACCCAAGTACTGCTGCAGAGCGTGCCTACAACGACGCACATAGGAGGACACGCAGCATTGTCGAGAGGACCATTGGCATCCTCAAGTCAAGGTTCCGGTGCCTCGACATCACTGGTGGTAGCCTCCTATATTCCCCCGAGATGCTCTGTCGGATCATCCTAACATGTGCAATATTGCACAACATTTGCATCAAAAGAAACATTCCCCTCCTGGAATCAGAGCCACACATGCCTGAAGAAGAGGAAGAGGAGGATGCTGGCCTGCAACATGAGGGGGAACTACAGAACACGGCCGCTGGTATACGCAGGCGGCAACAGATTTTTTAATATGATCACCTTCACCACTTTAGTTAACTAATTTAAATAAACACCTATTATAATCACCATATAATGGCCTGGCTATTCATTTTTGCACACCTTCATCTCTACTTATCAGAATAAGAGTGTTGCCTCATGGAGCATTGCTGAGATACTGAGTAGGACATAGAACATCCCAGAGCTAATGTGATGCCTAACATACAATGGTCACATACACACACACTGTTAATGACATATATCATTTACATTTCTCCTTTGAAGGCCAATAGCAGAGGACCACAACTATTTCACACATACATGTTGAAATCAAGGTCCAAAGCAGCATATGGCACGCAACTAAGACACCATCACTCAATAAGGGGAAAACAAGCCTCATACATGAGGCAGTAAATGTGCTTTGGCATCAGTAAGAGGAATGCCTGACCAGACCCTTGACAGCAGTAAGTCCAACTGCATCCAATATTTGCAAGGAATATCTGTGACCAGAGTCCCATAGAAGCAGAACATAGACAGCACAAGTGCCACACATATGAGCAGTATTGCACACATGACATTCCATGTACATGTCAGCCCATTTCCTAACTCCTGACACACCCATTCACCTGGTCACAACCCACCTGTCGGAAGAGGTCCCTGGAATACTAAGATGTGTACCCTGATATTCCCTCCTCTACACACACAGACCAACATTAGCAAACCAGTGTGCTACACCCTTTCCTATGGTATGCCATTGTCATAGAACATCTGACTGCAAGGACATCAGGTTAATTTATACCCTGTCTTCTAGTTTCAAAGCCCTGTTAGCACATGCAGATTGCTTCCCCTGTGAAAATGTCTGTTGGCCCTTAGAATGCAAGTCTCACCGACAGGACTGGTGAGAAACAGATGCAGCCCACACCTGTGATCACCTCCATGCACACCACCCATTTAAAAACACACTGCCCCTGCTGATGCCTGGAACAGCATAGGAGTTGCCATTATGTCAAATACACCGTTAAGCATTGATACTAATTAAGCCGTGTAACACAGCCACTGGGTGCATTTGTCACCTTCAAAAACACAGGACATACACAGTTTGACATGTCAGCTCTCTAGTTTGTCCTCCAGTCTTAGTCAGACCACTGATTATGTAACTTGTCAAGTAGCTGGATCCTGAATCACCTTGCATTCTGTCAGCTTGACTGGCAACTGTCTGTGCGTCACACTAAAGTATCCATGTGTCTACATATGTACCACACTTGTGTTAGCAAACCTCTCATTCATCAGGGGGTATTGGGCATGGGCTTCTTCAATGCATACACAAATACATTGTATAGCATCATCTGCCTTTTAACTGTACCATTTGAGTCCCATCCTCTTGGAAAAGCAAAATTCATGGCCCATCCCTTGTCTGGGTTGCATTTATGCATGAATGACAAAGTGTGACAGTGTCCCAGGGCAGTAGGCAGGGATTGGATATGGGGCTTTCAGCACAACCAGCAACCTCTGATAATGTCCATGAATAATACACATGTGTCAGGACCATGACAGTTCACACACAGAATCACAGTGCTCACAACATAGTGATGTGCCATGTGTGGTGAATAGCTGCGAGAATAATCAGCACAGAGGCTATGATGTTCCCAGATGCAGTGGGAAGTGCAGAGGCCAACCTGTGTACAAATGTTGAAATGACACCTGCAAGAACATGACACCTGAGACATTATCTCACTCAGCACACCAAAGTTGCCCTGTTGACTGTCTCATTACACGTCGTTAGTGACAGGGTGGGACCATCCACATGTTGGTTCACATGTCCACATCCACTTTACTCACATTGATCAACCAAGGATACTCAGTAGATACAGGAATAGCTGCCACTGACTCATGATGAGTCCTGGACCGAACTGTGACAAATTACACCCCAAACAATATACAGGATCATCATTGGACCACATACATGAACAAGACACCTATGTGTAATTGATCACTGGAAATATGTGGACACGTGCTGTCTTGTATGCTGGTCCACCACAGCCACTTGATAGTTGGGGCTCACTTCTATGGCCTCAACTGTGGTGTCATCATAGATTTGAGATTCACCCTTGTCTGTCTGTGCAAACAACATGGTACCCACTTCCTCCATGCATGTGTATGACTCACTGTGGGATTCAACAACTAGTGACTAGGAAGCTCTTACCAATACTCTAGGACATAGGATGTAGAAAATGTGGACCATTGACATAAACAAGCGTCTGCCATCCATCTGGTGCATGCTATGTCACATGTGGTGTCTACGTGACCCTAAAACTTGGAAGTCCACTTTACGGGTGTTGTTACAAGAATGACTAACACATGCCCTCGCTCCTTTCCACAATGACTTGCTTCTAAGGATTGGACACATGGACATCACATTCATACAAGCATATGTACAAATATGCTTCATGTTATACACACACACTTGGTCAACAAATACAATAGTTGCCAAAGCACACACTTTGAGCCCAAGGCATTTAGGTATTGTACATATGTGCGTCACATTGCTATCCTCTCCTTATGCCAAACATGCACAATTTCTGCAACACATATATGTAGGCCACACTTATGACCAACTATTGCGTCAGCCAACCGTAAAAATACTGTGAAGGGAGTAGCGGATCATGGTCATTGCAGTATGATGTCACACATGTGAACATACACCATCAACTCCATACTGTCTTCAATCAGCCTATCTCTGATATATCCCAAATGTAACATAACCAAAAAAACAAGTAAAATTGCCCAAAACCAGCTAATGCACTGTAATTTTGACGTCCCTGGCGTTATGCGTCATTTTTTGTCTACCAAAACTGTATTTGCGTCATTTTTTGTGACGCACAGGAGTGAAATTTAGCCCACATCCAGATATTTGTACAGGCCATGTACTATTATGTGGATGCGGGCTAATTTTCACTCGCGGGACTTTTCATACAGGAAGTGATGTAATAGGATATCCTGTTTACAGATCATGTACAGTGGGTGTACTTTCACTTTCACTTTGCAGTCTATGATCCTTCTAGACTGTGTGGCTGTGTGGAGAGTGTTGTCCTGAGATTTTGTGCTTTTTTGTCCTGTGTGCTATCTGTATTGTCAATTTGTGAAATAAATATTGTTGCTGTATACTGTACTACTGTGTTTTGTCTACATTTGTCCATTTATCTTGTGTTTTTGTTGTTTGTGGGAGTCTGTTGTGGGTAGTGTTAGTTTGGGGATAGTTGGGCTCTTTTAGTGGTTAGGTTTACTTTTAATCTGTCTTTCTACCCCTGCTTTCCCCCTTTCTCCTTTCTATTTATTTTACCCCTATTCCCTTTCACTTCCAAGTATGTCTGGTAGGCCACGTCTTAGCAGGATGGGGAAGAGGAGTTGGGGGGGTTAATCTGGCTTGTGACACATTTCTTGCCGCTCATGATCCAGGCACGGTGATACAGGGGTATCCAACAGAGGCACGCAGAATCCGGTGGGGAAAGGTGCTGCATCACCTGCAGCGTGTGTATGCCAGCCAGAGGAGTGACCACCAGCTGAAGCACCGGGGAGCAGGATCTCTTGGACCACCTGGGAATCATGATTGGTGGCACTGTTGGTGAGTACGAATCATGTTAATGTGCATAATTAACAGCTCTGTAGTGACATAAGGGGATTAGTACAATGTCTGCCAGCTAACTTGCTGACTGTGAGTAATTCTGGGGAAATATAAAGGGATCATTGATGCAGTATGGTAAGGATCACAATTGCTAGCTGTCAGGTAGCACGTGCTCAGCAAACTTACAGGTTACTTTTCCATGAAGGAAATTGGTGCGCCCTTTTTTGTCAGAAAAGCAAACAAAATAGGAGCCAATCATGTCTATATAGGGTACTATTGACAGAGAAGTACAGATGTATCAACATTTAGGCCAACTTTGTAGACGCAATTGCTAGACTGACTTTAGAATCACTACATGATGCAGAAAATGAGTGCTGCCTTCACGTCAATTGATAATAGCAAAGTGGCTCAGACATATGTCTCATGTGAGTCTGGTGAGTGTGGAAGGAAAGCGTTCACGGAAGTACTATGAATGTGTGGGATTATTGTGTTCCTGGATCTTTTTGGATACATGTCAGTTCTGGATTTGAAAACATCGTAAAAAGGTGAAAGGTGCCCTCAGCTAACATCTTAGAATGTTTGTTGGAGTTAGTTGTGCCACATTCCAAATATGGATGGCAGTCCAAGTGTATGCACATGGCTTCACATCTCCATGGTTGGTGCTAATCACCATGGCTGGGCCACATCAAATGAATAAACTGTAACAACAGGATGGCTTACAAAAGTCCCTGCCCCTCCCTCTGTATATTGGACCTATGTGTAATAAATGTGTCATGGCCACAAGGCATGTTTGACTGGTAATGCAGTCCTCAAGTAACCAGGCTTTGGATGTCTCTCTTGGATGCACTTGATGAGACGATTACACTCCATGTTTTTTTCTAGTCACCAATTACGGGGCATATTTGCAACCACATGATAGTTAGGGCCAATGTATGTGTGCAGATATGTGTGTAGCTGTCACAGGAGACCCATGCTATGTACCAGTTGGCCGTGATATATCAGATGCAGTACCATCATGTCTGAATGGCCGCCAGTTCCTTATTCAACCTACACATTGTATATGTTTATGAAATTGTTGCGCTGTGCACAAATTTTGAGCACATTTCTTCCTTCCATACCTTACAGGTGGACCAGCACCCTACACTGTGGGAGAGGTGGCGACATTTGAGGACCCCGACCACTCCAGTAAGTGTTGATATGTCTGTTATGTGTTGTATTTGCTGGTTATGGACTCTTGTGAGTTGGACGCATAGCAAGATGTGATGCGTTGTACAAGCTTTTCTCTTGTTCCATGAGTGGGAATTCAGTTTCTCACATGTTTTGAGTTTGCCAATGCGTATCCAATGGTATCATGTAGGGATTGTAGGCCATTCCTGTAGGCCCCACTGTGAGTGCAGGGGTTAGTCATCTGGATGACACTTGTATCACCAAGAGTCGCACTGGAAGTGACCTCCGATTTAGTCAGCCTGTCAGACCCACATTCTCTAAGATTGGTACAGCAAATTGCTTTCCAATAGACATCTGCTTCCCTATTTACCTACGTAATTTTGAAACAGTAGGTAGAACCTCCTAGCAGCATGTACTACCACATGTAGTGCTACAAGTCTGTGGAACTTGAGTGCAATGGCCTAGGTGTGCATGCAATTCATGATCATGAGTGTTCTAGCAACTCTGTGTCTGATGTAAGTCAGGCCTCACTGGAAGTATATGTTGTGTACCAAGTTCTGCATTTCCTGACATGTGTGGCCCTATGAGTGCTCTAGGGTTTGCTGACTCCCAATTGTTGATACACCTTACCTGTGGTGTGTCTGTAGAGACAAACATGTGTGGAGTTTTCTATACACTCCTCGGTGTACATGTTGTTGGCAAATTATAGTTGTTTATCCACCCCCCCTCAAACACGGGCATGAGTTTGTGAATGGGGTACCTAGTACTGATGCTACCAGTATGCTACACATACATGTGAATAAGTGACAGTTTGGTTGCAAACTAGTATATGCACTCAGGTTTGGCACTTGGTACTATACTGGCAAGTCCAGTTACAACTTGCAGACCAGGTGGCTTTAGTTTTGCTTTCCATACACTGAGATTTGTAGCACAGGTCTTGGCGGAGGATATGCAGAATGATTCTTAGCTCATAACTGCCAGAACTCAGATTGCAAGTAAAAGCCAGTTGTTACCCATCTTGTAGGTTATGGATGTGCTATGTGTGATGTGACCTTTGTAGTCTGGCCTGCCATGTACTTCCTCAGGGACATTCAATGATCTGTATTGTGATATGAGCTGTTACAAGTACAGTAGATGTATTGTCTGATTAACTTCCTGTGCCATTTCACACAATGCAGTTACTAATGTAGAATATCTGCATTTGTCTTCACAGCTGCTAACATGACTCCAGACCAGGTCTGTGAATTTCAGCACCGGGCCATGTGATACCAGCACATCCTGCTGGTGGAGTCGGGGTTCCGGAGGATGGCCCGGCGATATCGCCATGAACGGGCCTCCGGGGCATTGAGAGCCTTCCCTCAGGGTGGGTCTACTTTGCCCACCACAGCCACCACCAGCACAACCACCAATCCGAGCCAGGTGGCCCCACCCACAGCTGCCACTGTTGGTCCGACATCTGCTGGACTTCCAGGCCCCAGCATTGCCACCGGTGCAGGACAGCCCACTAGGCCTGGCACCACACCCACACAGACCTCCTCCACCGGTACCCAGAATGCCACTGCTCCATATGTTGACCCTGCAGCCTTCAACCAAATGGACTGTAAGATGGACAAAGTGCTGCACAAGTTGAGCCACCTGAGCCGGGATGAGCGCCACATTAACTGGCGTGTTAAGTCCATTAGGAGGGCCCTCCAGAGGGCCAACCTCTAGACTTTTTTATATGG
Source organism: Pleurodeles waltl (assembly GCF_031143425.1). Taxonomy (NCBI): domain Eukaryota; kingdom Metazoa; phylum Chordata; class Amphibia; order Caudata; family Salamandridae; genus Pleurodeles; species Pleurodeles waltl. The sequence goes on along the minus strand of NC_090444.1, from coordinate 914,788,743 downwards.
ACATGATTCCCTCCCCTCCCTCCTCTTTCCTTGTTCTTATAGTTAGTGGGCTTAGGGGGCTTAGTGTTAGGTTAGTATATGCTGTTAGTTTAGTTAGTGTTAGTGGGTGGGGGGTCCTGATTGTTTCCATTTTTACTTATTACATGTGTGGGTGGGTGGGGGGCTATGTTGGGGTGCTTGTGTGTTTAAAAAAAAAAAATCCAAAAAAACTAAAAACAATTACCAAAAAAATATATATATATTTGTATAGGATAGTATAGTATGGTGGTCATTCTGACCCTGGCGGTCTTTGACCGCCAGGGCGGAGGACCGCGGGAGCACCGCCGACAGGCCGGCGGTGCTCCAATGGGGATTCCGACCGCGGCGGTAAAGCCGCGGTCAAACCGGCACCACTGGCGGGGTCCCGCCAGTGTACCGCGGCCCCATTGAATCCTCCGCGGCGGCGCAGCTTGCTGCACCGCCGCGGGGATTCCGACCCCCCCTACCGCCATCCAGATCCCGGCGGTCGGACCGCCGAGATCCGGATGGCGGTAGGGGGGGTCGCGGGGCCCATGGGGGCCCCTGCAGTGCCCATGCCACTGGCATGGGCATTGCAGGGGCCCCCGTAAGAGGGCCCCTACATGTATTTCACTGTCTGCTGCGCAGACAGTGAAATACGCGACGGGTGCAACTGCACCCGTCGCACAGCTTCCACTCCGCCGGCTCGATTCCGAGCCGGCTTCATCGTGGAAGCCTCTTTCCCGCTGGGCTGGCTGGCGGTCTGAAGGCGACCGCCCGCCAGCCCAGCGGGAAAGTCAGAATTACCGCCGCGGTCTTTCGACCGCGGAACGGTAACCTGACGGCGGGACTTTGGCGGGCGGCCTCCGCCGCCCGCCAAGGTCAGAATGAGGGCCTATGTGTTTAGGTTAGTATGTGTTGTCCTCCATGTGTCCCGTCTCATAAGGTTGGTGGGGGGTAGATATTTAGAACGTTTCGTTACATGTGATAAGTAAGTGTAGCTTAGGTTAGTTAGGGACAGTTGTGGGTAATGAGTAGTCAGGGTAGATTAGGGTAGGTACGTTTTTCCCTCAGTTTCCTCATCTGTGATTAGCATTTAATAAATATTTGGTTAACCCTTAATAGTATGTGTTGAATAGTACTTGATCGTGTTTTCGATTCAGTGTACATCAATTTTGTACTATAACATCTGTGTCCTATGCTACAACCAAATCCCAACTGAGCAGTACGATTGGGAGCTAGCCCAGAGCTACCTTGCAAAGTGTCGACCCTTCGTTGCAACCACCAATCACAATTAATATGGATGACAATGTGTTTCTGTTGATAAGTGTGTTTTCAAAGTCACAAACAGTGCTTCCAGACTTGGTAGTGGGGAAACAGTTTTAGGTCTGACTGCAGTGTGATGATCATGCACACCCTTATAAGATGAGTTCTCATTGGCAATCTTGTATTCTTGTCTTCATGACCCTCATACATCATTTGTGACACAGTTCGGCATGATTACCTATTTGTATGTTAACTCAGACACCTTAATTTATGCAGTTTTTGTAGTAATTACTTAGTTTAGTGTGGCATGTTTATTGTGTTATTTTTGCATGTTGACAACATTTTGCAGCAACTATTTGATGACTTAGTTATCCCCTCAGGAAGTATTCTTCTGTCCAACACAGCATGGTGGTGTATGGTTTCTCATTTCATCAGATTTGTCCCTCAGGATGGGCAGACTATGATGCAATCATGGGCACTGTGCAGAATTCTCTGCCTACATAGTATCAGGACGGTTGTATTGACAAGCTACGTAATTTGACAGTAGGCACATTTCAGTTATCTACTGCACAGTTGATATGTCACATTACCCAAAGACAGATTTGTTGTGTAAGTGCTATTTATTGAAAAGTGCTGTAGTGCTATCTGTACATTGTCCATGATTGTGAGTCCCTTTTAGTGACATCTTACATTGCGATCCTACACAAGGGGTTACGAAAATGCTTTTAACATGCTGGGGTTGATGTTTCAGACAGCGCAGAGGGACAGGAATTGCCAATGAGTAGGAGAGAGACAATCACTGGGCTGGGTGACAAGATATACAGTGGTTTGCAGAACAGTGCTTGAATAAAGTTGTTGCAAGACTGGCAAGTTACAAAGCGCAGGACCTTGGTAAATGTGGGCCATGTGGCAGGGACTGGTGCTTCCGGGTCATTTTCCTTGTGAATGTTATCTGTTCTATGTCTTCTTCTTCTGATGTGTGTGTTGCCTCCTCTGTCCTTGTTGTTGTTGGTTGTGAAGGGGCAACACACACCTCAGTGTTAGAAGACGTGGAGTCAGACATCCCGGTCGCTGCTCCCTGTGAAGGCTTAAGGGCAGTACTGCAGCAAGGAGGGTCTGCTGGTTCTTGAGAATAGCAGCCACATCACAATGGTAGGCAGCCAGGTCGGCCCTGAGGGGGTCATGATTGCATTTGTGCATGCAGTGGAAGGTTTGGGGTGCGATGTGTTGTGGCATCTCCCTTACTGCAGTGGTGAATTCCTTGACAGTTTCTTGTAGTCCTTGCAGTATGGATGTTAGGTGCTGCCTGATCTGCAGATGACATCATGCACAAACGCATCCCCACAAGGCTGGCTGCCATAGTTTGCATCCCCACCCGCACCTCCTTGGCCAGCTCCCGCTGTACTCTAACTACAGTTCTCTCAAAGCTGGTGCCTGTGTCGTCTGAGTCCTCAGCTGTATTGGAGCTGGCAGGTCTTACAATTGGGGTGGTGGGTGGATCCTCTGCGATGGCTGCTTGTTCTGTGCTCCTCCTTGTGACTGAAGGTGGGGTCTGGAGGGTGTCAAGGACCTTTTGGATAGTCTCCTGGGGAATGTTTATCGGCTCGTCATCCATGTCATCAGGGAAATCTGGGACATGCATATCCGCAGGAGATCCATCTTCCTCTGCAATGAAACAGGGTACAATTAGTGTGTCTGTGTTGTAGCAATTTTGATGTGACGTGCCTGCCTTTTGATGAATTCACTTTGTGATCTTGTTTTGTGTTAATTTCTCCAGTCCTTCAGATGGGCATTCTTCCAGGCCTATGGCCCACCTGTGTGTCACATGTTTGTTATTGAGTTATCAGACTTGTCAGCCTCATTGCCTCTAGGTGTTGGTTTATGCCAAATAGAGAATTGCCACCTTCTTTTCCTACTCAACCCTCCGTCTACATCCATTCTCATGGTGAGACCTTTCACTGGCTGTGGGTGTACTGATGGCCCTGGCAGCACACTTAACAATCTGGACCTGCCCCAATCTCTGATCTTTCACATCCACTTAAACGTAATTGACATGTGGCATATCCTATGCATGGCAATGTTATGATCCGATATGGATGTTGACATTGGTAATGTGTACTGCTGATGTTGGGGAATGTGTGGTGCATTGGATTGCACTGATAGTTGTAGCAGTGTTATATTTCCGCCTCTGACTGTGCAGGTGTATTTCAGTGACCAGTTACATGTGTCCCCCCCCTTCAATGCTGTTCTCTGAGCAGTATGACATTTGGGATGTTACACTATTACCCAGGCACAGGATGGACCCTGACATATGCAGCATGGGGGTGTCCTTAGGGCTGTGTAGCTCCTATTGTTGTTTACATTGGCTGACGTTTGCGACAACTATGGGCATTGACATTTGAGAGTACTGGGGCCTTTGTCTTGTTTCTGGGGATTGTAGAAGTTGTCATCCTCACCCCCTAATTTAGGTGTGTATGATCCATGGGGAGGTTACTGCCATTGGCTACTTGAGCTGCACACAGAGCAGAGGTGGTAGTGGCAACTGTTGTCGAAATTACATTCCAGTTGTCAGTATGGCTAGAGGTTGTTAAGAGGGCCCTAGTTAATGTAGGGGGTATGGTGGCTGACGTGTGCCGGGATGTCAGTTTGACGTTTTGGCCTTCCCTCCTGGCGTGGCTTTCCCTTTGCTCCATCGTTGGCATGACAGCATGCCCCCATGGGACTGTTGTTGGTGTTGTGTAATGGTGTGCCCCAGGTCTTCTCAGAACGGGCCATGCCCCCATGCCGTGCCCCTTCACCCATGACACTCCATGTATTCAATGACTTTCATGCATTTAGTGGTCGCTATCCCCCCCTGCTCACAGTTGACATTAGTGCATTTTATTTTCCCATGCGACTTACCCTGCATGTGCGTTGTCTCCTGGTAGTCTGCGCTGTCCTGTCCTTGAATCCCTGTGACGATCTCCTCAGGGATGACGGCTGTGACCATCTCCTCCATGTGGTCCACGACCTCCTGGTGTGCTGGACTCCCACCTCCAGTCTGCAGTGCTGCCTTCCTGTTCCTGGCCATCTTTTCCTTGGTCCTGCGCTTGCAGTCATGCCAGCGTTTCTTGCACTCGATGACTGTTCTGCGTACTTCAGCCACACTGTTAATCTTGTCGACAATTTGTTGCCATATTGCCTCTCTCCTACTGATTGGCAACTTTGATGTGACAAACAGTTGGTGCTGGTGTTCCGTCACTTCTTTAACCAGAATTTCCTGCTCATCTGCACTAAAGCGACACTTTGTTTTCTTCTTAAAAGTGTCCTGGTTCTTGTGTGGGTCCAACTGGCTGGTTCCTGGTCTGCTGTCATCTTCCTGGGGTCTGTAGTGGCATCTGGGATCCATTTTGGCTCTCCTCTGGTGTAATGGCGGTGTTCGTGTTCTTTTTTTACGCTATTGCTTCAAAAAACGGCGCATATCCGGTTTGCGGGGTCGTAAATCGACCCACAGTCATTTCCGCCGCGTTAATGTCATTTTGCTTTACGACTTGACGCTGCGGTGTGCGTCAAAAATAATGACTCCCACCTGTGGTTTGCGCCGCCGTGCTTCAAAGTATACATATGATGCCCGTACGGCGCACCAAAATGGCGTTAGCCGGCGGTAATATTTTTTACGCAAAACTGCGCCGGCGCAGCTTTGCGTCAAAAAGTATAAATATGGGCCTAAGTCTCTTCCCAGTAGCGACACTGGACTTGAGTAGCAAACCACAAATCTATGCTACCCCTGAAAAGTACCAATCTCAACCTGAACCGGATCTTTAATTGGGTTAGTCATGAGCTGATTCGCCACTCCTACTACCTTTATTGTGCGTCCCGAAAGAGGCAACTTCGGAACTTCTGCACTTCGAACTGTAGAGTGTGTAGCTCCTGTGTCCACCAAGAATGAAAATTTGTTACCCATTACTTTCCCTTGCACATAGGGCCCTCTCTGATCCACTTCTAGGGACGCTGCAAGCCTGCACTCCTCGCCCTCTGAAATGTCATCCGACCATTCATCGTTTATTCAATTCTCACCATGCAAAGGGAACTGTTGTACTGCATTGTTTTGACTAATTCCTTGACCTGTGACCTGTTGAGGAAGCATCACGTGTTGCTGTCCCATTGGTGCTAAGGGCAACTGCATTTGCTGTCTATGTACCAGAGGAACTTGATGTTGCACTTGCTGCATCTGCACTGGTTGTACACGTGGCATCTGCACTTGTTACATGGGTTAAAGACCCTGCATCTGAACCAAGTTATTCTGGAAATTCTGATTTTGACCCATCTTTCTTGGTCCTTTAACATTTTGGAATGCATTGACATCATTGCTTTGTTGAACAACACCCTCCTGCACCATCATCGGGCACTCCCACTTCCAGTGTCCGGCGCCCCCGCAAGCATGACATGGTAACACCTTCTTCATCCCCTGTACATCATTTTGAACCACTACAGTATTCAAATCTGGACCACGGTTCGCAAAACTTCCTCGACCTTTGCCTCTTACTTGCGTCTGAAACATCCCGTTTCCTTGTGGCTGTTGCACCATCTGCTGTAGACCATTTCCCTGCATTCCTGCTTGCGCTGCCTTAATTTGCATCACCATCACTTTCTCCTTCAACTTTCTCTGCTTCAACTCAATTTCGTCACCACAGTATTTTGCATACTGCAGCACCTCATCAATCGGATTCGCTTGCCAACAGATCAAATGATTCTTAATCATCTAACTAATTTCCAGTCTCAACCCCTTAACAAACCTGAACACAAGGTGATTCATGTCCTTTGCTTTTATGACTTCAGTACCACTGTAGTGTTTGAACACCTTTAACAACCTCTCATAATAGGCATGTATTGCCTCTTTGGCCTCTTGTGCCGTTCGATAGAACTTTTGCCAATCAATATTTTGCGGCAACACCTTCTGCTTCAAAAACTCAATCACCTTATAGTAGTACCTCATTACATCATGAGACGGTGCTCCTGTAGCTCTGTCCCTTGCCGGTTCTGCTGTCAGCCAATCAACACTTCTCTTGCATTCAATCCTCAAATCAGCTGGAACTATAATCTCAAACAGGGTATTCAGGTCTTCCCAAAGACACTTCGCAAGCTTCACAAACCTATTGGTCTACTCATACCACTCTATTGGCTTTTCCCTCAGCCTGGGAAAGTCGTTTGTGAATGACAGAATGTCACCCCTGGACCATGGTACATGGACAAGAACTCCTCCAGCTTTCTCTCTCATGGGTAGCATTTTTATTGTACCGGTGTCAGCACTGATTTTGCCTGCTGCTGCTCCAAGCAGTCAGTTTTCCTTTTATCTCTTTTCTTTGCCCATCTGCCTTCCCATTTCTCTAAGGCTCCCCAAACCTGTATGCTCTGCAGAATTTCTTTAAGATGTGCCTTCATCCCAGTAGACCTCATGTGATCAAAATCCTTAGGCTCGAAGTCTAACCTGTAACTCCTCTTCAAATGTTTAGTATTGTCTAGGTCTATATCGTATTTATCTGCTAAGTTTGCCAACCTATGGTGCACTTTGCTCACTTCTTTAGTTATCTTTGGGCACAAATACCTCAACTCTGCTTCAGTGTATGACCCTAATCTATTCACTCCCATGCTTCCCTCAACTAGCTCAGCTGCTTCAATGCCCAACCTCACAAAATTCAGATAATCTTCTCTTTCCGACCGCTCTGCTGTCGCAGGAGTAGTCTGTGGTGAACTTAGCTTGTCCAACCATTCATTCAGTTGTTGCGCAGTCAACCCTTGCAATGATGTATTACCAGCCTGCATCATTGGTGTCTGCGGTACATTTGCACTTGAGATCTGCAGCATCAGCAGTCCCAAACCTGAGTGTCTCATGGTATCTGGAGGAACCCCTATCGGACAGTGATCTAGATCTGTCTATCGTCTGTTCCACTGGAGTCACCCTTTGAGGGCTTCCTATGACCCCTCCTCTTGTCACCTCTTGGGTCATTACTCCCTGATCACATACACTAGACTTCGCCTGTGCATACAATGGTACTGGCGGACCAACTGTAATAGGTAAGGATATGGCGGCTGGCGACTGCCTGCTCCCCAAAGCCTGTGGAGCATTAGCTCCCATGTTCTGATTCATTATTGGTGCTGTAGCTAACTGCGGTCCCGTACCTGAGGCATAATTCGGAACCATCTGTTGCTGTGCTTGAGGCAGTAAAATTGGAGTTGGCTTGATGTGCACTAATTTTGGTCTATATGCCGGATCAGACGGCACCATCAAGCTCGTAGTGGTTTCTAATATTGAGATATCAGGATAAAGCCTCTGAACTGGTGGTGGCTGCAACTGTGTCTGCCTCTCTGGAGCAGTAGACACACTGACACTATTCTGTACCGGAGATGGTGTTGCAACTGTATTTACTTGTGCTGTATTTGTTGTTCCCTGGTTCTGTGTTGAATTTACAGGACCCGCACTAGTACTTGGTCTATTATCATCTAGGGCATATGGTGGTGGTCGATCATGTAACAACTGATTAAGGAACTCATCATCATCTGAGTCATCTGCCTCCTCCCAGGACTTTTTAGTCTTCTTTTCTTTGCTAGACCCTTTATCCGTCTTACAAGTGGCTTTTCTTCATTGCGTTCCGGCTTCTTGAGTTATTGCCGGAAACATCCTAACTCCATCTATTATCTCCCTTCTCCACATCCTATGCTCACTATCCCACCTAAGCTATCCAAGCGCAGCTCCAATGATGTCACACTCACACACACTGCAGTTGACAAAGTCTTGCGGCTTGTCTTCTTCACTCTCGATACGCACAAACGAATGCAATATATTGCGAGCACTAATAAAACTCAAATTTGCCGGTTAACTACAGGAAGGGTAACACAATCGAGTCAGAACTTTACATAGATTTTGCTTTAAGCCTCAGCCGCTACTCTCTCCTTCTCAGATCCCGCACTCGCAAGCAAAATTTGACCTGGAAATTCTACTCTCGACTTGTCAATGGTTCGTCCTAGTGCACTTTAGAACTCACCAAATCTCCATCGAAGTTTTCATTCACTCACTTTGACTCAAACTCAGCTCGTCAACCATGCCCGATTGATCTATTAAACCATGCAAATTACAACATAAACCATCAATATACCCCGGAGTCTTAGACCACGCAGGGTCCATACATCACCAACAACCACGTGGACAATTTTTGAGCACAGAGTGCCACACTCATATGAAGTTCGCTGACTTCCCTACTCTCATACTGCGGAGTACGCACACTCCTACTAAAACATTACCTGGCCTAAAATTGTCACAAACCTCACAATTCACCTGCGGTATGCATAAGCTGCGCAAGCGCAAACCCTACGTCACTCACACTATCACTAGAACGCTGAGAACATACCCAACTCACTTAGGCAAGCTCCGAGATTCCGGGAAAGTCATTTGGAACTTAGGGGCACATCATCTTTCCAATTTGCATTATTTCAAAACCAATTTTCAATCAATGGTATCTCGTCATAGGACCCCAAAGTGCCGTAACCATCCTCTAATACCAGAACTGATAACGCATCCCAACTTTGATAATTTACTTACAAGGGGACTAGTTTTAGGCCAATTAACCTTTTGACCCTGATTGGAGACTCCTCAGGATGAGATATCAATTTAACATCTCCAATGATAAATCAATAGTCTAATCAATCTTCACAATTACTTAATCAATAAAATTAGTCATTAACATGTAATAAAAGTTGAACACACCATGACCTTTCGGCCATGAATAACCACACATATCTAGTAAGATTTTTGATATTTATTCCCTATTAGTTACAACCTACTAGCATATTCATTAGTCTCAATATCAATAAGCACATCAACAAAACTACAATATGGCAACTCGAATAAGATTTTATCAAAGCATAGTTCATGAACATTAGGACAAAGCACAACGTCAACATGAATCAACTTTAGCAGAGTGTCATTAGTACATTATTCAACAAAGCAAAGATTCAGTCATTTGTCTATTTGCACCCGATTTTGTGAAATCCTTAACTAACCTCTAATTAGCATCAGCATGTTGGGCTTCATGAAAAACAATTTAGAACATGAATTTAGAAAACATCTAACTATGGTCTCTGTCAAAAGAGCAGTTGGTACCTAGAAAGAAAAGGCAAACAGACAATTACAATACATCATCAGATAGTTACCCATCCAAATGGGGTGGCATACAGTGTCAGCCTTCGTCCTCAGGACATCAGTTGATTCACCAACAGCCAGATAAACAGGTAAGTCTTAGCAGGGTGTAGCAAAAGGCTCTTCCCTCATAAGGAGGAGAAGTGCATCTCAGGAAAAGGGCAAGGCGAGGATGGTTAAGAGTAAAAGACAAAGGTGGTCATTACAACCCTGGCAGTCGGTGTGAAAGTGGCGGTAAAACCGCCAATAGGCCGGCGGTAAAAAAAATGGAATCACGACCGTGGCGGAAACCGCCAACATAGACAGCCACTTTAACTCTCCAACCGCCACAGCGGTACAAACAAATACCGCAGCGGTAACCGCCAACAGACAGGCAGAAGACAATGTACCGCCCACAGTATTAAAACAGTCCAATCCACCACCTTTTCCGGGGCGGATTCACTGCGAACAAAAACACGGCGGAAACAGGACTTTGAAGGGAAAACGCTCACCTCTACACACCCCACGAGGAACCAGGACGCCATGGAACCGGAACTCCAGATATTCCCTGCCTTTGTCTTCCTGCTCCTCCACCAGGAGCACGAACGCCGGCGGCGACGACCGCGGTGAGTACTGCACCTACGACACAGTGGAGGGGGGAGGGGAAAAAGAGTGACACACACACGCAACACCCAACACCCCCACCCTCACCCACGACAACACACACACTAATACATCATGATACATTACAGTTACACCCCCAACCCCCCCAGAAGAATGCAAAGACAAAAGGAAATTATTTGAAAAATTTTTATCTATTAAAATCCAGTACTCAAAAATATAGATATACACTATAAACAAATATATTCACCAATAATACAAGTCCAAGGTATTCTACCATTAAAGTCCGTGGACCACTGGGCCCAAAATGCGTGGGCGAGGCCCACACAAGATACCTGATCAAAACGGAGAGAACACTGCTGGGGCATCAGTTCGAAATACACCAGGCACCTCAGAGGGAAGGGAAGGGGGGGCACCTCAGTCGGATGAGTGCACGACACAAGATCCACGAAGGGGCTCCATGCATGCCCATTGCTGTATCCTGGGGAGTGCAAAGCCACAGTCTCTCAAGTCTCTCAAGTGGGTGGTTTGCCCACTGCTTTATCCTGGGGAGTGCAAAGCCACAGTCTCACAAGTCTCTCAAGAGGGTGGTTTGCCCACTGCTTTATCCTGGGGAGTGCAAAGCCACAGTCTCTCAAGTCTCTCCAGTGGGTGGGTTGTCCACTGCTTTATCCTGGGGAGTGCAGAGCCACAGTCTCTCAAGTCTCGCAAGTGGGTGGGTTGCCCACTGCTTTATCCTGGGGAGCCACAGTCTCACAAGTGGATAACAGTCTCCACTGGTTCTGGAGGGGGCTTGGTGCCCAGAGTGCTTCATCCTGCCAAGGACTGAGGTAGTGGATGTATCTCTCCACTGGTTCTGGAGGGGGCTTGGTGCCCAGAGTGCTTCATCCTGCCAAGGACTGTGGTAGTTGATGCCTTTCTCCACTGGTTCTGGAGGGGGCTTGGTGCCCAGAGTGCTTCACCCTGCCAAGGACTGAGGTAGTGGATGGGATACTCCACTGGTTCTGGAGGGGGCTTTGTGCCCAGAGTGCTTCATCCTGCCAAGGACTGAGGTAGTGGATGCCTTTCTCCACTGGTTCTAGAGGGGGCTTGGTGTCCAGAGTGCTTCATCCTGCCAAGGACTAAGGTAGTGGATGGGATACTCCACTGGTTCTGGAGGGGGCTTGGTGCCCAGAGTGCTTCATCCTGCCAAGGACTGAGGTAGTGGATGCCTTTCTCCATTGGTTCTGGAGGGGGCTTGGTGCCCAGAGTGCTTCATCCTGCCAAGGACTGAGGTAGTGGATGGGATATTCCACTGGTTTTGGAGGGGGCTTGGTGCCCAGAGTGCTTCATCCTGCCAAAGACTGAGGTAGTGGATGGGATCTTCCACTGGTTCTGGAGGGGGCTTGGTGCCCAGAGTGCTTCATCCTGCCAAGGACTGAGGTAGTGGATGCCTTTCTCCACTGGCTCTGGAGGGGGCTTGGTGCCCAGGGTGCTTCATCCTGCACGTGGCAGCCCCAGTAGCGTCGGAGCTTTTGGCGCTCATTGGCCTGCGGTGCTGGTGGTGGCGGTGTCCTTGGCAGCGGTGCCGGTGGCGGCGGTGTCCTGTGAAGTGGTGCTGGTGCCGGCGGTGTCCTTGGCAGCGGTGCTTGTGGCGGCAGTGTCCTTGGCAGCGGTGCTGGTGGCGGCGATGTCCTTGGCAGCGGTGCTTGTGGCGGCGGTGTCCTTGGCAGCGGTGCTGGTGGGGGTCTTGTCCGCCGAGCAGGTTTTTGGCGACTTGCTTGTCTAATGTTGTGGCTGAGGTGCTGGGTTGGGACCTGGAAAGGCGGGCCCTAGGGGACTGAAGGGGTGGGGGAGGTGAGGGGAAGAGGTCAAGGTTGGACAGGAAAAACATTTTGGACACACTGGGACGGGTAGATGGAGGGGGTTTGGGAGTGGAGGAAGAGGTAGTGGTTGTAGAAGGTGTACGTTTGCTGACTTTGGGTGAAGGTGCCTGGGCTGGAGGCTGTCATGAGGTGGATGGCTGTTGGGTGGGTGTGTGACTGCGTTTGTGTACCTTGGGAGGTGGGCTCACAGACACACTGGGAGAGGACACAGGGGACGTGTGAATGGTTGTGGGGTGGTGAGTGCAAGTGAGCTGGGTGTGGTGATGGGTGTGCTGGTGATGGACGTAGTGGATGAAGATGTAGTGCATGCAGGTGTGAGTGGAGACGAGACAGAGAGGGAGGAGGGAGGTGTGGAGGAGAGGGACACAGTGGAGGTAGTAGATGTTGGTATGTGTGTATGGGTATGATGCATGTGTGAGTGCCTGCGGGATGTGTGGTGCTTATGTTTGCCAGAGCTTCCCTTGTGTGCTGAGGTGTGTGCATGCTGGTCTGATGGTGTGCTTGGGAGAGGCTGAGGTACAGGGGTTTGGGTCTGGGTAGAGGAAGTTGGAGGGGGGAGGCTGGACACAGGGACAATGGCTGCCATCAGTGCAGAGGCCAGAGCCTGAAATGCTCTCTGTTGGGCTGCCACGCCAGAATGAATGCCCTCCAGGTATGCATTGGTCTGTTGCAACTGCCTCTCTACACCCTGGATGGCATTCAAAATGGTAGACTGCCCAACAGTGAGGGACCTGAGGAGGTCAATGGCCTCCTCACTGAGGGCAGCAGGGCTGACTGGGGCAGGGCCTGAGGTGCCTGGGGCGAAGGAGATGCCCACCCTCCTGGGTGAGCGGCCACGGGTCACACGCTGTGGGGCTGCTGGGATGGCTGTGCTGGTAGGGGGGTGGCGGCTGTAGCTGTAGATGCGGTGGGCACAGAGGGGCCCGCCATCGCAAGGGTGCTCCCAGAGGAGGGGTCCATGTCGCTGGTCTCAGCTCCTGTCCCTGCCGTGGAGCTCTCCTCGCCCTCCGTCCCACTGGTGGCTTCAGACTCCGTTGTTTCGCCCTCCAGGGCCATGTAGGATGCAGATGCCTCCTGCTCCGGTGCCACTGCTCCTCCGCCTGATGATGCTAATGCACACAAGAACAGGGAGACCACAAAAAGGGGGGGGACAGAAGAAAGGCATGTTGAGTGCATGCAATACCGCTACAGTTGGCGGACACCACAGACAAAGAAGTCCCCCGCACTATGCCGTGCACTTTGAGTTCCCTAATTAATCACAGGGACATGGGTTACAAGGCCTATGCCCGATTGCTGCACACATGGAAGTCACAGGAGCCTGTCTAGGTGTAGTTGCCTCTGAACACAGGTGGGCTGGGGTGCCACATGGCCTGCCTTATGACAGGACCTTGCCTACTAAACTCGCCCTGGCCTAGGGGAACTCACAGCCCACCTCCCCCACCCAGACACCTCCACTGCACGCTGAATCAGCTGTATGAGAGTGTACTCACCCCCTTGTGGCTGCTGTGATGCCCTCAAGCGCCCACCCAACTCCGGATACGCCACCGCCAGGATCCGGAACATCAGGGGGGTCATGGTGCGATGGGCACCCCTCCTACGTTGGGAGGCCATACCCAGCTGGGCCTCCGCCGTATTCTTGCTCCAGCGGTGAATGTCCTCCCACCTTTTACGGCAGTGGGTGCTCTGTCTGTGGTGGACCCCCAGCGCCCGGACTTCCTTGGCGATGGCACGCCAAATATCGTTCTTCTGGTGGGCGCTGACCTACAGGAATAGTACAGGGGAAAAGGAGAAGATATAACCATCCGCACCGTCACAGTCATTGGCCCGCATCCCTACCCTTGCCATGACGCACATGCACTCACCTCAGTTTCATGCACGCCTCATTCTCCCCCCCCATCTTCCATCCACACCACTCCACACAGGCATTACCCATACAGCATGCTCACAGTGTACTTACCTGTTTGTCTGGAGGACCGTTGAGTAGTGTGTACTGGGGGAGGACCCCATCCACTAGTTTCTCCAGGTCCTCCGTGCTGAAGGCAGGGGCCCTTTCAATGAGCCATTGTCTCTTCCAGACTGAGGTCACAGCAGCACTTGCAGCGTAGGTCCTCTCATGTCGAAGATCAGGTATCAAGTGACTGAACAGAGAGAAAATGGCGGTCACGTCCGCGGCGGTGCGTACCGCCACCTGCGGTGTACATCGTCATTGGCTCCTCTGACCCATAGGGTCCAATTTTAACCAATGCAGGATTGCGCCGCGGTCTTCGACCGCCTACCGCGACGGTGTACAACGCCATCACAGTTACCTCATATCCCCTTGTCCCACATTACAGGTCAGGCAGATGACATTTCAGGGGGCCACATGGCATTAATTTTAAATGTGTCACATATATCTAGGCCTTGCATATACACTAATACAGGCACATAGCGGTTTTAAAAAATTGAGGAATAAAGTTGTGTTAATGTACCTCAGTGTTGGTTGACTCTCTGCTCGCTGTTCTCCTCCATAGAGCACGTCCGCTGGGGCAGATGAGGAGGTGGCGGCATCCTCCTCTGTACAGACTGCTGGTGGACCTATCAACAATGGAGAAGCGACATGTAATTGTCACCTACAGACTTGATTGTGACACAATCCAGGAACTGTGTGCCCAGTTGGAGCCAGACCTGATGTCAGCTATCTGCCATCCCACAGGAATCCCCACTCTAGTGCAGGTGCTGTCAGTACTCCATTTCCTGGCAAGTGGGTCTTTTCAAACTACAGTGGCCATAGCATCAGGGATGTCCCAGCCCATGTTCTCCAACGTGTTGTCCAGAGTGTTGTCTGCCCTGCTGAAACACAGGCGCAGCTACATCGTTTTCCCTCAGGTGGAGGATTGAAAGGTGACTTCTTTGCCCTGGGACATATCCCAACATCATGGGTGCCATTGATGGGACACATGTGTCCTTGGTCCCCCCCGCAGGAGTGAACAGGTGTACAGAAACCGGAAGAGTTACCATTCAATGAATGTGCAGATGGTGTGTTTGGCCGACCAGTACATCTCCCATGTGAACACCAAGTTTCCTGGCTCAGTGCATGACGCTTTCATTTTGAGGAATAGCAGCATCCCTTACGTGATGGGGCAATCCAGAGGCACCGTGTGTGGCTATCAGGTGAGGACAATGAGTCTATACAGTGTGACTAGGTGTCTGGGTATGTCCCTAAGAGTTAGTGTGTGTCTAACAGATTTCCCTCGACATTTGCAGGTGACTCTGGCTACCCCAACCTGTCATGGCTACTGACCCCAGTGAGGAATCCCAGGACAAGTCAGAGGAACGCTATAATGAGGCACATGGGCTAACTAGGAGGGTTATAGAGAGGACCTTCGGCCTCCTGAAGGCCAGGTTCAGGTGCCTCCATCTGACAGGTGGTTCCCTATTCTACTCACCAAAGAAGGTGTACCAGATCATCGTGGCCTGCTGTATGCTTCACAACTTGGCTTTGGGACAACAGGTGCCTTTTCTGCAGGAGGATGGTCCAGATGGAGGTCTTGTGGCAGCTGTGGAGCCTGTGGACAGTGAAGAAGAGGAAGCAGAAGAAGAAGACCTCAACAACAGAAACACAGCGATTCATCAATACTTCCAGTGGGGCACAGGTAAGAAGACATCACTGCCATCTGCTTTGTTTCCGCATTGACTAGAGCTGTGTGACATAGGTATGTTGACAATACAATGGATATTGCATTTTTACAGTTATTGCAAATACACATTTTCGAAAGCACAGACTGACTCCAGATTGTTTTGTGCTTTAAGGGTGGTTATTTAAGTGCGAAATATTGGAGGGTGTTGTAAAATGGTCAGGGGTGATGGTGGAGGAATGTCCATGGCAGCGTCCGCCTATTAGTCTCACAGGTGCATTGTCCAAAGGGGCATGGGAAGTGGAGATGGGGCAGTTTAAGGATGGATAGGGTGACAAAGTGGGACAGAAGGATGACAATCAGGGTGGTCTCATTTCTTGGCTGGGGTCTTGGCATTGCTCGTTGTCTTCGTCCTGGATCTCAGGGACTGCTTGTGGGGTGGTTCTCCATCTGCAGGGGGTGGGGTGCTGGTGTCGCGGTCATGTGGTGGTGCCTCCTGTCCACTAGCGCCGGCGGAGGTGGTGGGCACTTCATCATCGAGGTTAGTGTCAGGGGCCCCTTGTTGTGCCACAGTGTCCCTCCTGGTTTTGACGAGTGCCTTCAGCACCCCTACAATGGTGCCCAGGGTGGTGTTGATTGGTTTGAGTTCCTCCCTGAACCCCAAATATTGTTCCTCCTGCAGCCGCTGGGTCTCCTGAAACTTGGCCAGGACATCGTCTCCTGGGAATGATGGTAGGCTCCCATGATGTTGGAGAGGGCCTCCTGGAGAGTGGGTTCCCTGGGCCTGTCCTCCCCCGTCGCACAGCAGCCCTCCCAGTTCCCCTGTGTTCCTGGGCCTCTCTCCCCCCTGAACTGTGTGCCCACTACCACTGCCCCCAGGTCCCTGGTGTTGTTGGGGTGGTGGGTTAGCCTGGGTTCCCTGTAGTGGTGGACACACTGCTGCTTGACGTGTCCTGGGAACAGAGGTATGGGCCCGCTGGGTGGGTGCTGTGCTGGTGTTTCCTGAGGGGGGAGGCTCTATTGTGGCTTGTGACAGTGTGAGGGGAACCGACTGTCCCGAGGTCCCAGATGGACGGGGCTGATCATCTAGATTCAGTTGGACAGAGGTGCTGTCATCACTGTGGGCCTCTTCTGTTGGTGGAGTGGACATGTCTGGACCCTCCTGTCCGGTGACATTGTGTAGGGGTCCTGCAGGTGTGTAAAGGCATGATTATTGCATCTGTGTGTGCCATGGTGTGCAATGGGTGGGTGACCCTGTACCCCAGTGCTTGCATTCTTGTGTGGGACGTTGTGTGATAATTGGTTAGGGGTCTGTGTAGGTATGTGCAGTGGCCATGCATTGGTGATGGGTGTCCATGCTTTGGTGTTGCATGCAGGGCTTGGTGTTGGGATGGGTGGGTTGTGATAGAGGGACATATGTGAGGAGTTGGAGTGATGGGGTGAGGGCAAGGGTGGGGGTATGTGATAGCATGCAGGTAGGGTGGGGGATGTAATAGTTAAGATTTGACTTACCAGAGTCCATCCCTCCAGCTACTCCTGCGAGGCCCTCAGGATGCAGTATAGCCAAGACCTTCTCCTCCCATGTTGTTAGTTGTGGGGGAGCAGGTGGGGGTCCGCCGCCAGTCCTCTGAACTGCACTGTGGTGTCTTGAGACCACGGAATGCACCTTCCCCCGTAGGTCGTTCCACCTCTTCCTGATGTCATCCTGTGTTCTTGGGTGCTGTCCCACTGTTTTGACCCTGTCCACGATTCTGCGCCATAGCTCCATCTTCCTAGCTATGGTGGTGTGCTGCACCTGTGATCCGAATAGCTGTGGCTCTACCCAGATGATTTCCTCCACCATGACCCTGAGCTACTCCTCAGAAAACCTGGGGTATCTTTGCGGTGCCATGGGGTGGTGTGGGTGATGTGTGGGGTGGTGTGTATTGTGATGTGTGGAGTGATGTTTAGGGGTGTGTGGTGTTTTGTGCGTGGATGTTTTGTGACTGATGGTGTTGAGTGCCTGTGGATGCTAGTTTGTAGATGGAGGTGTCTCTCTCTGGCCTTCAGTCGCAATTGTGGTCGTAAGGGTTTGTGGCTATATATTGTATATATATTGTATGTGTTTTATATTGTATTGGGTGTGTGGGAGTGGTGTGTTTATGTGTATCAGGTGTGTGTATTTCGATTTGTCCAATGTGGTAGTGTTTTGTAAATGTGTGTGTATTTTGAGCACGCCGGTGTGTACCGCCAATGGAATACCGCGGTTGAAAGACCGCCACGTGAATTTGTGGGTCGTGATAGTGTGGGACTATTCCTGTTGGCGTGACGGTGGAGGTTTTGTTTTCGCCAGTTTATCACTGACCTCTGGTGTGGCGGACTTGTGTGGGTATCTAAATTTTGGCAGATTCCGAGCTGTGGGTCATAATAGCTGTGGTAGAATTCCACGGCCGAGGTGGTGTGTTGGCGGTCTTCAAGCACGGCGATAAGCGGCACTTACCGCCAATGTTGTAATGACCCCCAAAGTCTTTTCAGAAAGGCAAAGGATGACAAAGTAATGGGTCAGTGGAATTTCCAGTAATGGCTGATTTCTCCTTGTGCCTTGCCGTTATATTAAATTGTTGAACAAGTCTCTAATTTCCCATTGGGCAATATTTGGTGCATCGTTATCTCTGTCCAATAATCCGTCACACACCTTACTAGAATTTTCACCTAAGACAGTTCTCATGCAGTTTATTGGCTCCTGTGATTGAAGTCTTCAACGGGTAGAATGTCAGGTAAGAAAGGTTACACTTGTCGCTCCAGTCAGTAGTTCCATTGTCTTTACCAGTTTAGGTGACCTTGCGCCTGCTGTGAATTACACTGTTGCATTCAGCAAGAATGTCTCCTTGAGCAAGTCGGGTCCCATGAGAAAAAATTTACTATGGCTACACACTCATCTCTAGCTTCTGGAAAAGTACAGCGTTGTGTCCTTCAGGAAAGCAGCACATTGCACTTTAGAAAACACAGTTAATTTGAGACCAGGCAGCTAGGCCCAGACCCTTGTTAACTAAGGCCTAATGAGTAATTTAGCAAGACCTCAATACATAGCTCTTAATGCTAATACAAATGCATACATGAGTACATTATTAATTCATTATTAGTCAGTTTCATTAGTCATCTTATACATTGGTGGCCACACCCCGTGGGCACATCTCACGTTTTCCATACAGCTTCGTTATACATTATTTTGCAAGCTTTTCACGTTAATATTGATTATAAAAGTCACACTCCAACAATAGCTATTTTTTTTGTTTGGTTGAACATAGATTGGTCCCTTTTTAGTCTTTAGTCTTTGGGTGACTGTTCAGTCATTGCTTTTATCTGTGTTTACCCTTCCTAATGTTTATTCATATGAACATGCGCTATACTTCTGACATATCTTAGTAATATATGGGTGTGTCTATTTCAGGACATTAAAGTGATGATTTGTTATGTAGTCAGTGGAAGAATATTTAAGGGTGTGGTTATGACTAAATCTCCACTCCATCAGCCTGATTGTATGATGTTCAGGTGAATGTGCCAGGTAATATCATGATGAAAGCATGTGACACCACACTATTTGGGCTTAACAAAGCACTAAAGCATGTCACCTATGACAAGAGGGTTATGCGTGGACTGGTAGACATTATTAAGGATCAGTACCCACCCTCATATGATTTAATTTGAGACATCAGATAGAGGGCTCAGGGTGAAGATAGAACTCCTGAGTATGCTTTTCCTCTTAAAAAGGAAAAAAGAAATGCATCACATTTCCTGGAATGACCCTATAATGAAACTATGAGACTTAAGCAAAACATGTTTTTTTCCTTAGACTATTATTTTGTATATGGTTGTTGGTCTATCATTGATAGCAATAGCCACTGTTCATATCAATATTGCACGTCTCGCATTTTGGGAAAGTGCTGCAGGAAATAGGGAAACGAGTACTTTGTAGCCTTTCTTCAATTCATGTTGATAGACAGGTTATTATATTAATGTGAACTATTGATACTGTACCACCATGTTGATCCAATAATTAGATTTGAACCATCTCTGAGATCAGCTGTAGTAAGGAAACTCAGAATGATAATAAACTCTGATCTAACTCTAGCACCACAAATGAATCAGGTTTCCTAAATTGCATACCTCACCCTTCAGAACCTGGTCTTTTGTTACCCAACATTTACACGAAGGGTTGATCCTACCATCTTTTGGTTCTTTCCCTCATAGACTACACCAAGTGAGTGTAGCGTGATTTCAAAACATTTTATTATGTGTTTTCTGAGACGATAAGAGCGATAGGGGAGGAGCAGAGAGGGATACTGATCAGAATGCACAGAGACAAGTAATTTGATCACATTTATCAGCAATTACATAGTTTTTAATGGATATTGCCACATTCATATTGGCATTATATAGTACAGAAAACACATTTAGCTATGTACACCCTTGGAAGGGGGATAAGAATAGGGGATGTATCCCAAGGGAGTAGGAAGAAGAGAGATGAAGGGAGAAGAGGAAAGGAGAGATGTCACCATGGTCATACAGTGTCAGAATCATTGTGGTTAGTGTTGCATAGGCTGAGAGGTGGAGGGGTGAACTTTATCTGTGGACGTGTGTTGTATATCATATTAAAGAGGTTCAATTTTTTTGCAGGTAGAGATCTAATTTGCTTCACAGCTTCCGTGTGGTTTAAGGGCTGAAGTTAGCAGTGGATATGTCATTGTCTGTGCTTCTTGTAAATTTCGATGTGGTTTCCATTTGCATAGGCTTCTTTTGATCCCTGTAGTTAGTAAGAGGTGTAGTATGTACATGTCAAGGGGGCTTAACTTCAATTTAGACTGTAGGGACCAAGGACCTAAGGTTACTAAATGGAAGTCGAGGCGTTTATTGGTTTCAAAAATATAATTAATTGTTTTTGGATCTCATTCCAGAATTCCTGGAGTATTTTCCAATGAAATAAGATATGTCTGAGAGAGCCAATAAAGTTTTGACAGTTATGAACAGTGGTAGAGTCTATGAGTCCTAAATTTGAAAGTTTTTCCAGTGTCAAGTAAATTCTATGTTAAAGCCAGTATTTGCATTGTAATAGGATAGGAGATATTTTGTTTTTGATAGCAGATGTCCATATCTTTTTCCGTGTATCATCACTAATACTATGAGTGAGGGTGGTGTTGGTAGTGTCGATCCATCTAGATTGGATTTCAGACATGAATTTCTGGTTAGTAGTGGTAGGTGTTAAGATTTTACATATTGAAGATGCTGCGAGTGGTAGTTTGGAGAATTTGACTAATAGGGCTATTAAATCACATGTATATGGGTTGGGATCTTATTTAATGCAACTTTTATTATTAGAAAGTTGTAAAATTCTATGTTGTCTAGTTTTCAAAAAGATCTTATTAGATGCCCAGGTGTACCATGTGGGGGAATTACCATAAATTTTTATCTTAGGGTTGTTCCATACAGAGGCATAGTCCGAGTTATAATTTTTATTTGGAAGCATTCTGTCTAGTGATCTGAGTGCAAATATCATGTAGTTTATTATGCTGTATGAGGATAGTAGTGGTGTTCTTTTCGTGGTTAATAATGAAGTAGCTTGATTGATTAGGAAGGCAAGTTGGTACTTATGAAATTTTGGGAGGTAAAAGCCTCCAAATTGCTTCTTTAGATTTAGCTTTTTGAGGGGCATTCTGCTTCTTTTCCTTTTCCATATAAACTCTGTGATCAGGTTATCTATATTAGTGAAGGATTTTTCAGGTAGTTGTATTGGTGACATAGACGAGACAAAGTTAACTTGTGGATCAATCATAATTTTACTGCATTCAATACGTCTCCACCAGGTCATGAATTTTAGTGACCTGCTGAAAGCAAGTCTAATTTTTTGGAGTAGGTTGTCTTCTGTTATTTTCTTTGTACCTCCTAAATTATTTTTGAATGAGACACCACATTATTTAATCTTTGTGGGTTGCCAATGTAGCTTGGTATTTTTTTAAGATTGAAGCAAACTTAATATTGTAGAGGGGAAAGACTTCAGTTTTGTCTGAATTTAAGGAGTAACCTGAGACTTTAGCATTGCAGGATATTAGTTCCAGTATTTCAGAATTATCTCTTTCAGCATCCATTGTGAAGATGAGTACATCGTCAGAGTAAGCAGCGACTTTTGATAAGTTGTCAAAAGAAATACCTGTTATCAATGTAGAGGTTCTGAAAGTTGGTAAGAGTGGTTCTATTGCTAGTAGGTATGGTAGAGGAGAGAGGGAGCAGTCTTGTCTAGTTCCTTGTGCCAGGCTAATCTTATCTGAGAGACTTACTGTGATCTCATGTGTTAAATGGTATATGTACTTGCAGGGGTACAGTAATCACATGTAGTAAGTGGTCTAAAGTTATTCCGGTGTTATTGAACAGATTCCAGTTCTTCTTATGAAGGCAAATGGAAGAAGCTAGGGAGAGTGAGAAATCTACATGGTACTTAGACCATGCTGCAGGCAGCACGTTCAGGTACCTATTTGTTAAGCATGGATCAATCTCGTTAAATTGAGCACTGTATGGTAGGTAGGCAGTGTGGGTGAAAGCGTTAACTTAATTTAGCCAGCGGGGCAAGAGGAGTTCAGGATGGTATTTTTGGTTGCCGTGTTGTTCTGAAAGCTCAGTAGCACACCAGTTTCTTCAGTCAGGAAAGACAGGCATGCTATGCTGTGCACACGGGTCACATCAAATGCTTCAATCGTTCTTTGAGATTACAGCACACTAAGTTGTCAGGCGAAGATGTAAAGCTGCTTATATTTGCCCCATATTCAATTGTGAAAATCATTATGCTGAACAGCGAGGGGAGTTAAGGGTGTTATCTTTGGGTGCCTGCGAGATTTTGGAGGTTCAGTGGCATACAAATCACAAAATCTGGTGAGGTTTCAAATGTTTAGTGGCATGCAGATCTTCCAACCTGGCTAGATGGGCGCTTTACTGCTTTCTTGCTTGGCCTACCAAATGTTCCAACCGTTCTGATCTCTCTGCCCACTGAGCTTCATTAGAGCTCATTGAATAGTTGCCAAAGGTATGAAATGAGCCTACAATGGGTTTTGTGGCAGATTAGGTTTCACGCAGGTGTAGTGGGGATGCAATACCACTTGTAGTCGTCTCATATTCATTGGAGATGATCAGGCAATGTCATGTTGGTTTGTGTCGAGCGGCTGGGGCACGAGGCATTGAATGCTGATCATGATCACTTATATAAGGTTGATAATGGTTGGAAACCACTCACATCGGGTCTTGGGATGTGTTGGGTTTGATTCAAGCAAGAGTAGCGCTTCTGAGAGCTGGATCCATGTTGGATGGCAGGCGAATTTCAAATTGGGCCTAAAAATTAAATTAGTATCCTCAAATTGATTTTTGGGAGCAGTACAGGTGCATCAAACAGTATATATTATAAACAATGTGTGGCTTCAATTAAATTTAGAAAAGTTCCACCCTTCCTATTAAAATTACATTTTTAATTATTTGTATTTATATTCGTTGGTACATTTTTTTAAAAGTTATCATCATTTGTCTGAATTTGAGCTTTCAATATTCCAGTGTTCTATTTATTCCTTATTAATAGGTGTTTAGCAAGTAGTCAAAGTTCCTTGACTAACACCTTTCTTATATTTTCAAGCTTGTGTAAACCATGTATTATTACATCTAATGACTGGAACCCCACTCAACTTGGAAATATATCCCCTGGAAGCCACGAGTATATCATCACTTATCTAACAGCAGAGTATTTTAGTTGGGAGAGCAATGCGATGATGATGGTGGAAGCTCTCTGCAAGGTGAACTGAGATTCTATTTATTTCTCAAACTAATTCTTTTCAAGTCCGCAAAGCTCGTATCAACATCCACGAGCGGCTGAAGGGCGAATCTGGTGTTGGAATTACTAATTGTAAACTACGACGGTGAGTGATCACTTTCACAATTTTTTATAATAGCAAAATAAAAAAAATCAGATATAAGAAGAGCTCTTAAGAGCAACATGTATAATCAAATACTGTATTGCTTTAAAGCAAAATAGAAGTGT
Source organism: Pleurodeles waltl (assembly GCF_031143425.1). Classification (NCBI taxonomy): domain Eukaryota; kingdom Metazoa; phylum Chordata; class Amphibia; order Caudata; family Salamandridae; genus Pleurodeles; species Pleurodeles waltl. The sequence continues at coordinate 914,765,178 of NC_090444.1, read as the reverse complement.
AAGTAAATTTCTTCTCTGTCGGAAATCTGCCAATGGGGCCTCAAATGCCAACATCATGTAAAAATATATATTCCCTAAGAATATCTCTTCTTTGCCAAATGAGTTAACTGTCCAGGACCCCAGAGATTTCATTTTGCCTACTGACCAGTTCCTTATTTAGGAGATCAACTGATAGGTTCAAATGATGATCCCACCGTTCATTTTAGGGTGCTTTTATACACAGGTCGTATCTCCATCAGCATTGCCTGGAATAGTTCTAATAGTAGCTTTTAGATTTGAGGAATGGTTAATCAGCGCCAAAGTTTTTGTTTTAATCCCTGTTTTCCAGTACTCAACAGACACTACCAACATAAATGTTTCTCCTGTATTATTGTTCACTGCCATTAACTGATACCACAGTGTTTGAGAGTGGGGAGGGGGCTGGCTGCTAATATTCAGCATAGATTTTCAGTGGGTATCCAAAGGTTCATCGCATCTCTCGAAGAAATATATCATGATTCTGACCAAAATTAACAAGAGAACTATCATAAAAAATATCAATCTATTCCTGATGTTCTGTGCACATACTCAAACACTTCTTATTTAGTGAGAGGTTACAAGTGATTTATTTTTTTCATCTTTAACGTGTTTATGACAGTAAAGTAGTACACCTACCACAGTCTTTCAAGAATGGAGTGGAAAAGGCCTTCTCAGAGATTCTACACTTTCTGCTTTAATCCTAGTTCTATGTTATAACAAGGTTTGCTTCACCCGTATTTTTTAAGTTTTCATATTAAACAGCGCCCTTCGGGGTAGACATTTCTTGGTAGTTGTCCGCTGCCTATTTACTCTAAGGCTAGGACATGGGGCCGAGCAAAGCAAAGCAGAGAGTTATAATTCGGATGTACCCTTAGAGGCTGTAATGCATCACTTAACACAGATACTATTTTTAGTATGAAAATAGGATCAGATTAATTTTCTAAAATGTTGTCATTTGGGTTCACGATGACTTTTAGATGGCATGTCTCAAGAGTACTATATCTCAGGTCATTCTGAGCTTGCACTTTTAAGTCATTAGATTCAGTTTATTCCATTTTGTTCAAAATTCGTTGGCGGATGATGATTAATAAGTACCATATAAAAACCTTTACTATTTGTACTCCGCTGAATGGATTAGAATTTAGCCTTCAGTGCAGTCTGTCCTTTTCAGGTATTTCATATAAGTGTGCACTCTTATGTGGATTAGATCTCCTTTCCCCGTGTTTCAGCAGAGAATTAGACTCATTCTCATCAGAAGACTTGCATCTCTATGGAGCCTTAAGAGCATTCCAAATAGTAATCAACCCACCCCCAGTCCTCAGGTCTACGGTAATACTGAAACTTTCTTTTAAGGCATCTATGCGCGATTTTCAAGTCTCACCTTTGAGATCTGTGTCTATCATGTTAGTTTTCTTTGGAAGTCTCTTTATTTTCATATTCTAGTTTAATTAATCCTTTGAATGGTTAGTTACCAAAGTCCCTTCTCATAGGAACTAAAACGTGAGAAATCATCGTTAGTAACTCAGCTACCATCAATTCATATGAAGTAGCTGCTTACCTCGGGTGTGTGTCTAAAACATGTGCATCGTTTATTATATTTCCAAAAATGATTCTTGTAACAGTATCAGTATTACCTATCAGCTTCATTCTTAAGTCACCTGCGGTGAGACTCCATGCTCTTTTTTTAACATATCCAAGACTCTCTGGTAGCACCACTATGGATGGTTATTATTTTCCCCTATGGGTTCCAATGGCCAAGGTACACGGATGGTTTCAGTCCCACAAAAACCTCCAGGTGGCTCTAAAAAACCACTTAGGATATTTATGGAAGCTAAGCCATATAGGAGGTAGTATAAAGATGCCCTGGTGATCAGGAAGAAAAGAATCATGGTGGAAGCCTAAGACTCGCTTGTTTTGGCAGACAAGTTCCTTGACCACAGAGCCTTTTGAAATACTATAAACCATCCGTTCTTTAGTGCAGTGAAGCCATCTGTGGTCGACATTGTAATCCCGCCCTTTATCTGGGTGACCATTTTACTAGTGTCTATTCTTGTACCCGGCATCACCTTCCTCTCAATGACTGGACCCAGGGAGGAAAATAGAAGCCAAAAGATCTCTCTTTAGAGGTCACAATAATGAACCGCTACGGTGGTAAAGCATTGTGCCCAGAAGCCACCCCCTTGGACTGGTTTAAGAATAATATTGCCCTATGGGCCCTTTGCTAACCAATTTCATAATGGTTTCTATCATGAGTACCCTACTTTAGTATGGTCGAGGTCTACCATCGTACCAATTTTTTAAAAAGGGCATCGGTACGATACTAGGTGCAACTGAGCGATATCTCTCTGTGATTCTACTGTCAAAATTGTGAGAACAATTCTGATGGAAAGAGTAGATGCCAAGGCCTAGCAACATTCTAATTTTACAGATGTCCATTACGGATTTCGGCCTGGCCTTGGAACAGTGGAGAAGAGTTTGAACCTATAGTTCCTTACTAGCAAATATATGACCGACAAAAATGGTTCACTGCACCCTGTCTTTATGGCTCTGACCTTTGCCCTTTACAGTGTCAATCACTCCGCGCTCAGGTTCATGATGGTAATAATGGGTTTGGATGAACATATTGTGTGCATATTAAGGCAGTTCCAGGTATCTGTATCAGCTAAGGTGCATTTTGGCCCTAGTGTGGAATGTACTGCGTCAATTTAATCAATACTGGAGTGTGCCACGGTTGCTTTCTGGCGCTCTGGTTTTGTTTTCAAGACTAATGGCTTGGAAAATTTCCTGCTAAAAATGAAAAAGATATGCCACAACTAGGAGATTGCCCCATTCCGGTAATACTGTATGCAGAGGGCATATAGTTGCTGTTTATAATCGCTAATGGGCTCCAGATTCTGACTGTTGCTTTCACATTATTCATGGAGGAACTTGACCTGAAAACTTATGTGACTAAATCATAAAGGACGATTTGTCGACCTAAATCCTTGAAAACGTGATATCATAGTGCCCGGGCACTCGAGTGCGGAGGGCACACTTTCTCGTATTCGAGGATATCACTAGATTCCGCTCCTAATTAGGATAATTTGTTCATGGCTTGGTCCCAACAGTTCATGAGGACAGTCCAGGCTGTTTTTAGATTTGAGGCCAAGCTTGATCAGAAGACAATTAGGGAGATAATCAAGGTTTACAATTGCAAGAGCCTATGGATGGCTACATACGGAAACAAGGTAATGGGGGTATGGGGCTACAAGCATTTTAAAGTACGTTGATAATAGTTTCATCTGGAGACGCCTGACAGCTTCAAAACTGCTCAATATTTATTTGTTATGACGAAGTAGTACTCCCCGTAGATAGTTTAATTAAATTTCACTTGCTGTTGTTATGGATTTCAGTTTGGGCTTAGCGGGAGGCATGCCTGCCTCACCAGGTGTATCATGGGAGACTTATAGTCATGGGACACTTTGGCTTGAATTCCTTTAATACCGTAACTCAAAAGGACTTGGCGCCTATTGGGTATCACACACTATTTAATAACTGATATAATTAATTAGACTATTAAATAATCTGTTAAGCATTTAGTTTTAACCATTTTGAGAATGTTAGAACCTCAATATATGTATAAACCATCGGTAAGAGCCCACTTGATTATTTCAACACCTAAGTTGCTGGAAACGTATGTGGCGTTTGTGACTTATCAGCAACATAGGTTTAATGTTACCTGTTTCAGGCGAAATACATGATTCTCAGAACCCTGTAGATGCCCCGTGTGATAACCAGTTTCATCAGAACACTTTGCATTGTACATTATTCTGTAAATTGTTCGCAGTACCTTGGAAAAAGTACCTATTGCCATTGTTACATCATTGTAACATGAGCCAAGGCAGACTTGCTCTCATCCTTTTACAACAGTTTATCTTTGACGTGGTCTGTATAGTTGTGATTACCTTTATTCAACAATTTAACTCAGGGAAAACCTACTGATAAATAACTGCTGTGAATCCATGTATCGGAAATGATGTGGTTTCATTAAGTATTAATGCAAGTATTTCCAATATTTTAATTTTATTGATGTTTACAGGTTTTTACCCACTAATGATCGCTTTTAGGATGATGATTAATGATTTATTTATATTTTTCTGGTTCATGTAAACCAAATAATCACGTGTAAATGTATATAAGGTTGCCTACATATTTCCCCGTGAATGACATTTGTGAGGATTAGACACTGTCACCACAAGAAGGCACACAGTTATCATCCTGTGCTCATCATGTGGAGTGGAATGAGGGTATGCTGCTTCAAAATGTTTTGGTGACCCAAAATAAAAACTCATTCTGCTTGGTGGGACAGTGTCTTTTTAGTGCGTTAACAGTTTGTCAATTAATGGTAGGTACTTGGGCATGTGTAGGTATCTGAGCTGAATCTTGCCACTGCAGCACATATTGCCTAAGCTGTCAATAGATCTTTTTGACTTCCTTTAGTATTTTACTAGCCTTATCTAGAAACAATTGGTACTTAGGCAGACGCAGATTATTTGTAGCTAATATTTGCCATGTTTGTCTGGACAATGCAGAAGATTTTTGGAGCACTGTCTGTATTAACTGTGGTAATCCTCGCGAAATAAAATCATATGTTGATTATATGACAAAGACACCTCACTGCATGTATGTGGATCTGTAGAAACCTGATTCACTAATCGGTTTGCCCTGCGGAAGCAATTAGGATCTATTGTCTGATGGGCGTCCCACCTCCATAGCTTGCTTACCAGCTGCCTTGTGAAGAGTGCATGGTGACTGTGACCAACCGGGCAGTGGAAAGGGCAATGGGATAGAGAAAAGGAGAAAAGTGTTGAGTTGTTAGGTCACTGAGATGCAGCATCTGCTGGAAACTTCAGCCCTCTATTCACTCATCCAGGCATGGTGTCTATGCCAGTACTGATTATCTGATGTAGTCACGCAAATATAAATGTAAACACACACATTAATACCAATCCCTTCGTTGCTATACCACTATTGCAAGAAAATAAACATTTCATAATGACACGTCACTACCCACATGAACTCTCTATTTTGTAATGTTCAGTAAGAAATAGAAATATGCTTTTCGGAATTGTACTTCTGCTCCATAGAAAATTAAGAATTGCCAGTATTATGTTTGGTTTTCTATAACCTAAGCTGTCACATATCTGTACGTGTTAGCTTAAAATACCTTTTAACTTACACAGTGTGCCTTCTCCATTAGAGTAAAATATACTATAACATTGTCTTTGCATTTCTTCAAGTAAAGTTCTAAATCATATTGTTCCCTTTATTCCCTGAAAAAGAGGAGAATACAGTTTATTGTCTTTTTCCTAGCCTAAAGCCCATCTGTACAAAAAATGTCTCTCTTTCCTCAAGGGTAAAAGGCCTGCATTATGACCCAAGAACATCTAATGAGATCATAAGTCTAGTCTCACTCAGGTAAGTTGTTCATATAAGTGCATGTACTTTCCCTCCAAATCTGTGCTGTAATCTTTTCTTTCCTATCTGTTCTTTACAGATGTTTTTCGATATCAGGACCCAGCGCTGGAACCTGTACTAGTGCTCCAAAATCAAAGCTGGACTTCAGCGCTGGTATCTGTCCTGATGCCTAGAAGTTGAAGCTGGACTTGAGAGGCGGGTAAGCAGAGAGCCTACAAGGGACATGATCACTCTTAATTAAAGTAAGCAAGGCTTGTGAGGATGAGTGCAGTTTAAATCGCAAGCCAATTAAAAGATGATTGCCGCTCTTCCAAGGCTGTGGGCCTGATTTAGAATGTAGCGGGGGGAATATTCCATCACAAATGTGACGGATATCCCGTTGGCCGTATCACAATCCCATTATATCCAATGGAGATCGTAATACAGCAGACGGGATAGCTGTCACGTTTTTGACGGAGTATTCCATCCACTAAGTTCGGGGTCCTATGTGTTCTCATGGGAGATGCAGAAAAACCTTCAACTTGCTTGGTGAACCTGCAGCCCTCTTCATGGCTTCATGTTCTCACCTTCATCTGGCTTGCCTTCACATAGCCCAATGCTACTGCTATTGTATGAACCTACTACTGGGCATAATGGTTGCTGGAAGACTGTGCCTGACTCTAATGGTGGAGGGCTAGATTGGGATGGATGTGTTCTTGTTTTGTTTTTACCACGAAGACTATAACAGGATCATATTGCGTGAAGGATTTATAGGTGTATATATTGTGAAAAGCCCTGCTGCATCAGAAGCATCAATATCAATCCTTAAGTAAAATATCTCAGCCATATAATGTAGACCTGCACGTGCCACAAGAGTAATTTTGTCTACTATTAGCATTAATCCTTTCCCTGCTAGATGTGGAATAATGCCAGGCTGCACATTCTCAGGTATTTCCACTACTTCTACTTAAGGTATACAAAAACTCAGAAATGTGTACTATCTATGCAGGACAACACTCTGTTCATGTTAAGTGCCTTAAAAACCTCAGATGGACAAGGTGACCCCTTTCCTATTTTAATAACCTCTGATCATCTCCTCATTAATGTGTGTGCACCCAAAACCGATGGGTTTCTGGAGGCCTAAGGGAGCCCCAAGGGTCAGGGCCCCATATTGGGCACCATGTAGGCTAATCTGGAAGTTCTGGTGTCACACCTGACAGATCCCATGAACTCCAAAATCAAATTATGCTTATTCTGGAGGTAACACAAATTGGCAGGTGTCTCTCACCCCTCTCAATGTGTTAAGCACATTTAAAGTAAGGGTGTTCGGCAAATCTGCCAAACAATCTCTTACATTTGCAGAGGTTGTAGCAGAGACTCTTTCCTTTGAAGCCCAAAATTAATACATATAAACGTAATTATCTTTGGTTTTGTATAGGAATGTAATATGTGTCACTCTCCAGTAAATCGGGTGAACAATAATTTGTGTCATAATAATGAACATCTCAAGAACCAAAGATGAAAGCAGTATACCCTAAATCCTCTTCTTAGCACATTCCTAACCTGTTTGAAAAAGTCCCCAACTGTATTACATTCAACCAGCTTACAGCTTGATGTATTAGCTCATCATAAAATTTGTCAAATTATGTAAAGCCCCCTGCATACTGGTGTGCAAGTAGGCCTCATATCCTAACCATGATTGTCACAATCTCTCCTCAGGAATTATACAGTTTGCTTGCTATGCCCTAACTTCTAGGGGACCTTCTTGTACAATAGAGTCAATAGATCAAATGAGGGCCTTTTCATGCATTTGTTAAACACAACAGAAAACAATACATATATTAATTTATTAAAATGCACACCGAAGCCATTACATTGTGTATTCCTATTCTGTCAAAACCAAACCAAAATTACACAGTCAGTCTGCAAGTAGATTTCTGGGTACCATAAAGCAGAAAAGGAAAAACCTTTTTTTAGCTTTTATAAAGCAAGCTGCAGAAAATAATTGACAATTTAGCTGACACAAGCAATGCTTGCATGAGAAAATAAGATGAGAAACTGACTTTAATTGCTATCTATAACAGCCTTAAACCAGCAGATCTACATTTACTGTATCACACAATTTTCGTGCACAAACAGCAACTATGTTAGGTCTCTCACACATGCAGTGTTAGAAATTAGGTCTCTGGTTGGCAGTGGGTTGCACCCTGTCCAAGTAGGTACCCTCAGTCTGGTCAGGGTAAGGGAGCCACACAGCTCATATAACCTCTCCTCACCCCGTTGGTCGCTTGGCACAAGCTGTATGGCTTATCTCAGAGCCAATCTGTAAAGTATTTGTACACACACACACACACACAGTAGCACAGTGAAAAAAACACAAAATTACTCTACACCACACCAGCTTAGAAAAATAGTCAATATTTATTTGAGTAAAACAAGACCAAAAGGACAACAATTCAACATGCACAGGTAAAGATATGAAGTTACACAGATTAAATCTTATTAATGTGCTTAGAAACACAATAGCTCCAACTGGGGCTATTACAACATCTTGACGGAGTTGTTCCCAACTGTCCGATGGCACTAGCGAGGGAGTGTGAGCCAGTCATAAAGTTGCATGGACCCAAGGTACAGTACCTTGGAAAATGATGAGGAAACAAAGACAATGCATGGAGTCAGGGAGGTGAGGTGTCGCTGGAGAAGGTGCAGCATCGGTTCCTTACTGCTACTGGGGAGGTGAGGCGTTGGTTCCTTACTGCTAAGCAGGGGAGGTGAGGCATACGTTTCTTACGATCACAGGGGAGGTGATGTGGCATCAGTGGAGAGGTGTCAGGACAGCACAGCAAAGCAATAGGCAGAGTGGCAGTCCCTCCTGTAGCATCCAGCTCTTCGTCCTGGCAGAATGTCCTCAGTCTAGAAGGATTCTGACTGTGTTGTGTCAGATTTCCAGTACTTATACACATTGAAGTAGGCAAGCTTCAAATAGAAGTCTTTGTAGTACACAAAACCCTGCCTTTCCCTGCCCTGGCCCCAGACACACTCCAGGAGGTTGGAGACTGCTTTGTGTGAAGGCACAGCCTTATTCAGGTACAAGTGTCAGCTCATTCCACCACTCTAGCTCAGGAACACCGGGGAAGGGCCATCAGGAAATGCTGGGCACACCTCAGCTCCTTTCATGTGACTGTCTAGAGTGAATGCACAAACAGCCCAGCTGTCATCCTGACCTAGGCATGTATTCCACAATCAGACACAGAATGGCTAAGCAAGAAAATGGTCACTTTGGAAAAGTGGCATTTTCAAACTGACAATTCAAAAACCAACTTCACCAAAAGTTGTATTTTTAAAGTAAGAGTTTAGAGACCCTAAACTCCAAATCTCAATCTGCTCCCAGGGGGGTATTACACTTAAAAGATATTTGAAGGCAATCCCAATGTTACCGTGTGGGAGAGATAGACCTTGCAATAGTGAAAACCGAGTTTAGCAGTATTTCACTGCCAGGACGTGTAAAATACACCATTAAATGTCCTACCTTTTAAATATGCTGCACCCTGCCCATGGGGCTGCTTTGGGCCTACCTTAAAGGTGACTTACATGTAATAAAAGGGAAGGATCAGGGAAAAATGGCAGTGTAAAACTGCACACACAGACATTGCAGTGGCAGGACTGAGACATGTTTACAGGGCTACTCATATGGGTGGCACAATCAGTGCTGGAGGCCCACTTTTGATCTGCAGGCCCTGGGTGCATATAGTGAACTTTACTAGGGGCTTACTAGTAAGTCAACCATGCCAATCATGGAGAAACCAATCACCAATACAATTTACACTGTGAGAACTTGCACTTTTACACTGGTCAGCAATGTTAAAGTGCTCAGAGGCCTCAAACCAGCAAAAATGAAATGCACCACACAGTCAAAAACAGGAGGTCAGAAGCAAAACATTTGGGGATAACACTGCAAAAAGGGTCATTTCCAACATGCAGCATTATCAAACGTATATAATGTGTGGGTATATCACAGCAGCAGTGCCTTCAATGATTGTAATACAAACAAATCAATGACACTTATCAGTGATTGCCAGATTGTAGGAGGCTGGCCTGGTTTGTAGTGGATACCTTGGGTATTTTCACCTTAGACCAGGTCCAGGTATCCCTTATTAGTGAAGTAATAGTGTTCTAGCAGCTTAGGCCGATAGAGGTAGCTGTAGCAGAGCAGCTTAGGCTTAACTAGGAGACATGCACAGCTCATGCAATACCACATATAGTTACACAATACTTATACACAAGTAAAGACAATACTCAGTGTTACCAAAAATAAAGGTAGTTTATTTGGGTGACACAGTACCAAAAATATCTTAGAGGCAATACTCCTTCTGGAGGTAAGTATTATAGACAATATATACACTAGACATCAAAATTAGACAAGTAATTAGTCATAGGATAGTACAAACAATAGGAAATGCTATAGAATACAAGGGGAGAAAATAATTCTAGGGGCAAAACAAACTATATACTAAGAATGTGGAATGCAAATCACAAATTCCCCCCTAGATAAGTGTATTGTGTGCAGAATCACTCGAAGAGTAAGAATACAGTAAAGATAAGTAAATTACCCCACCCCAGAGCCCAGAAAAGCAGGAGTAAAGTAATGCAAGTTTACTTAGGACACACTACACCTAGTGATATGGATTATTGCAATAACCAACCAAGTCTGCAAACAACAACTGCTGGATTCCTGGACCTGAAGACCTGCAAAAGTCCAGAAGTCAAAAGAAGTTCCAGGAAGGACAGGAGCCCCTGCCAACCCAGAAGAGGGTGCAAAAGAAGAGTCCCCAGTTGGACAAAGACTGCAGAAATGCACCCTAGGAAGATGCCAGCGGGTTTCTGCATGATGCAAAAGATGTCTCACAATGTGAAGATGGTTGCAGATGTGATTTTGTGTTGGAAGTCGCCAACAAGCCTTGGTTACAACAAATATGCGTTTGGTGTTAAAATGGCGCTGGCTGGACCCAGGAGGGATCTGGGGTCCTCAACTCTGTGTAAGGAAGAAGAGCAGGCTCTCAGAACTTTAGAGAGCCCTCACGATGCCAGGCAGCACCCACAGGAGTCCCAGGACATGGGGACAAAGGAGATGCAAAACTCAGTTGGTGCAGCACAACAAAGGAAGGTCCCCCGCCACCGGAGAACAACTCAGCGAGTTGAGCATCACAGGATTGAGTGCTGGGGACCTGGGCCAGGCTGTGCACAAAGGAATTTTTCAAATAGTGCACAGAGGCCTCAGCAAGTGAAGAAGACGTGGTGCACAGGGGTACTTTCTCTCTCAGGGAAGGCAAGGTCTTACCTCCTACAAATTGCGTAAGCAGGACCTCGGTACAGTCTATGTTGATGGAGTCCACCCTCTGTGTTTCTAGGAGCACGCTCGTCACTGTGAGAGGAGTCCAGAAATACCGGTTGTCAACTTGGAAGGTGCCTTCATGAGCAGGGGAATGACTCCGTCACTCCACAGGAGATTTCTTCAGTCCTTTCGGTGCAGGGTGAAGACAGGGAGTCCCCAGAGAGTGCATACCATGGAAACTGTTGCAGTTGTTGTCTGGAGCTGAAGTTGCAGAAGAAAAGTACCCCTTGTGGATACTTTGCTGCTGTTACAGCAGTTCCTGGAGCAGGCTGTGGTTGATCAGAGGTCAGAGGATGAAGTAGTAGTTGCAGAGGATTCCTGAAGGAAACTTGCAAGTAGAATCTGAAGAGAACCCACAGGAGAGACCCTAAATGGCCCTGAAAGGGGGATTGGCTACCTTATCAGGCAGGGACCTATCAGGAGGGGTCTCTGACGTCACCTGCTGGCACTGGCCACTCAGAGCCCTCCAGAGTGCCCCCACACCTTGCAAAGCAAGATGGCTGAAGTCTGGGACACACTGGAGGAGCTCTGGGCACCACCCCTAGGGTGGTGATGGACAGGGGAGTGGTATCTCCCCTGTACTTTGTCCAGTTTCACGCAAGAGCAGGGGACAAGGGGTCCCTGAACTGGTTTAGACTGGCTTATGCAAGGAGGACACCATCTGTGCCCTTTGGAGCATTTCCAGAGGCTGGGGTAGGCTACCCTTCCCCACCCTGTAACACATATTTCCAAAGGGAGAGGGTGTAACCCAATGCTCCCAATACGCATGGACCTAAATCTCCCTTCTATCAGCCAGATCGTTGCACTCAAGCCCCTGTTGTACTGGATTCGCCTATGGTCATCAGATTCTCTTGTCCATTATAGATGTGCGCTAGCTAACTTGATGGCCAACAACACTAGCTCCAAAATCAAGTGGTGTGCATATGTAGAAAGGACCCTCTCGCTTCTTGGTTTGGGGTCCTATTGGAAGGAACCATTATCTATCCCTAAGAACGCAACCCAGACTCTAAAGGATGCTTTCTGGCTCCACGTTCAACTTTCCCAACTGTCCGCTGTCTTGTCATCATCCATGACGGGAAACTTTTTATATTTTAAATGTCATTATGAATTTGCACAATATATGGATATAGTATCTTCCCCGTTTGCTCGTTCATTATACATTAGATTCAGGGTGGGCTCTCTTCCTTTGCGTTCCCTCACTTATAAATGGTCTAATTTTAGTTGTTCTTCTAAGATGTGTACGATGGGCTGTGCCAGAGAAGAATCAGTAACTCATATTCTCTTCCAATGCCCCGCATACTCCAAACAAAGAGCCCGTTGGATTATTCCTCTGTGCAGAAGTAAGGGTTTTAAAAACTGCTTGCTAGCTTTGAGAATTTTTAAATCTGATTCATCGGTTTTAGTGGTTTGTTGTTTGTCAAAATATTTAGACTCAATCTGGCGTATCAGACTGAACACGCTTAAAAAAGCAGAGGGAAATTTAACAATGAATGTGGTAAACAACAATTGATGGATTTATCACTGCATGCACATATCACTTTTATTGCTTCAGATGCATTCCCTACCTGCTGTTTTTATTTTTCTTAGATATTTTTTAAATTGAAATGTCCTTTTTATCTGATATGGTTTGCCAGGCTTGTATCTTATTCTTTTACCTATAATGCGTTTTTACATAACTATAAGGTGCGATTTTCCATGAGGGAACTGCTTATGTGTAAATATTTCTCTTTTCTTTTTTTTTTTTTTTTCTCCTTTTTTTTCTCCTTTTCAATCTTTTATGACTTAAATTGTTTATCATGTAGCTTGCCGTTCCTTTTTTGTGCGATGCGCTTTTATGGTATTTATATTTACCGAAATAAAGCTAATGAATGAACACCCTGCTCTCAGAGGAACTGTTTTGTTCTGCCTTCCTGGGACTGAGTTGCCCAGACCCCAGGAGGGCAGAACCCTGTCTGTGAGGTGGCAGCAGCTGTGGCTGCAGTGCAAGCCTCAGAGAGCTGGTTTGGTAGTACTGGGGGTCCATAGTAGAGCCCCCAGGATGCATGGAATTGGATCCCCAATATCAGATTTGGAATGGGGGGACAATTCCATGATCTTAGACATGTTACATGGACATATTCAGAGTTACCATTGTGAAGCTACATATAGGTATTGACCTATATGTAGTGCACATGTGTAATGGCGTCCCCACACTCACAAAGTCCCGGTAAATGGCCCTGAACCCTTTGGGACACCTTTGCTAGTGCAAGGGTTCCCTCACACTTAGTAACTTTGCACCTAACCTTCAGCAAGTGAAGGCAAGACATATAGGTGACCTATAAGTTACTTAAGTGCAGTGAAAATGACTTTGAAATACTGTGTGCACTATTACACGCAGGCTGCAGTGGCAGTCCTGTGAAAGGGTTTGTCTGAGCTCCTTATGGGTGGCAAAAGAAATGCTGCAGCCCATAAGGATCTCCTGGAACCCCAATGCCTACCTAGGTACCATATACTAGCGACTTATAAGGGGGGTCCAGTGTGCCAATTGAAATTGGTAAATGAAGTCACTAGCCTACAGTGACACATGTAAAAGCAGAGTGAGCATAAGCACTGAGGTTCTGATTAGAAGAACCTCAGTGACACAGTCAAGCACTACTGACAACACACACATTAGGCCACAAACTGTGAGCACTGGGGTCCTGGCTAGCAGGATCCCAGTGAGACAGGCAAAAAACACTGACATATAGGTTTCTATCTATGAGCACTGGAGTCCTGGCTAGCAGGATCCCAGTGTTACAGTAAAAACACAGTGACACACCCTCACAAAGAGGCCAAAAGTGGGGGTAACCATGCTAGAAAGAGGCTACTTTCTCACACAATTTGCCTTACTTCTGCAATGCCACTTCTAATAAAACATGCACCAGTTATAAAATGAGTTGCAATTTCAATATTTGATAAATATAGCTGCCTATGCTAAGGAAGATCACATATTTTCTTTGGGTGTGTGTGTTGCGACTCAGCAGGTCCCTTAGTCTGTGTTTGCTGAGTGGTCATGTGCTGAAAAGCATGCATGCGAGTGGGTGTTGACGTGCAAGTCTACTGTGGCGTGTATTGTAAGGCAGGAGTATAGGTGCTGTTGGTGCTTCTGTGGCGTGTGTGTTAGGAGAGGGTGTTGAAGACTTTGTTAGTATTTTCATGGGGTATGAGTGGGATTCTGCTGGAGAACCGGTAGTGAGTGCACTCCTACTATGGTGTAGGCCATAGCACAGCAGCAGTTGGGGGAATGGTGTCTGGGGTCTAGCACCCTAAGAAGTGCTGTGGAGTATCGTTTGGCATGGATTGGTGGTGTAACGAAACTTGAGGGCGTCCCCTTCAAAGTACATTGAGTGCTCTCCTCCCCTGATCCAGTCAGGAGCTCTGAGGTAGGGGCCCACCACCCGTGCACTGTGCTAAAGGGGCCTCCTTGAGCTCGGGACCCACACACTGTGGGGAGTGCAAGGTGCCCTGATGTCATGTTCAGTGCTGATGGGTAATGGGAAATGAAGTCCTCTTGCATGGCTTCTTCTTTTAAAGACAGTTTTGGTGAGAAACGCAATGATGTCACTTCCTGTCCAGATAAATGATGGGAAATTAAAAATAATTCACTTCATTTGTAGGTGGATGGTAGAGGAGCTAGGTATGTTGCTTCCTGTGCTGATGAATGATGGGAAATAAAGTCCTCTTGCTTAGCTTTTCTTTAAAAGACTGTTTTAATGGGAAAACCAGTACTGTCACTTCTTGCCCAGATGGATGATGGGAAATTCAGCTAGTTTGACTTCAGACTTCCAAGCATCATATCTTTGTCCCCTTACATCCAATGTTTGTCATTTTAGTGTCTATCTGATTATAACATTTTATTCTATTTTCCGAAATTGGCATGGCATTTTTAATGTGTTGTGTGTTCTACTTTTTTTTAACATTTAGGATGGCTACTTTGTGCCACAACTACCATGGGTTGAGCTCAGGTTTAAATTGTTGAAGCTTAACTGGATCTTGTAGTGAATTTTGGCATTATTTTTTGGTGAAGACTTACATCCTATCGAACAAATAAGCCAGATTTACACAAACTTAATTTCTAGTAAGTTTAAGTTCTAACTGATGCACCTAAATGTAGAGATGTGCACCTCAAAATTTCACACTTGTTACTCTCTGCTGAAGACGGGCAACAGTCCTGAAACACATGTTAGAGATAGAGAGCACTAGTTGCACTATCAATTACTGAATACTAAAAACTTTCAACTGAAGGGATTGTTATCATGCACTACATTTATTTCCGTGCATCTGGGCTAATTGTGTGCTGGTACGCAAGTCATTGTGCTCCCGCTTTTCTTTACAGATATAAATGTATTACAGCTCAGATTTGGAATAAGTGAAGGGCCACAACTGGCCACTAACAGATACTGCAACACATTCCCAGAAAAAACAGATGTGGAAAAATAAAATGCTACCACAAGACATGTTAACTGAATTAAATTGCGTACTATATATGTGTCTGTGATTGTGTATATCTTTAAATTACTAATTTATTCATTTAAAATCTAATAGTAGACTTAATTTAAAAAAGAAATTGCACTTTTATTAAAACATTGAAAAAAAATTATATTTATTCAACACATGACAGTAATTTTACACACATAACTCCTGTTGTGGGAGGCTCCACCTCCTCATTTGTGGGTCTACAAAGAAAAATGATTAAAAGCAAAAACGTGTACAGTTACAGCTAGGTGTAGCAGTCAAATATATACATGAAAAATATACATGTGCATATTTATCTTCGTGAACACCCCCCAAAGTTGTCAAAATGGAAAAACAAGGGCACTTATTTTAAACAAAGTCCTGTCCTTTAATATTCAGGAACTTAAGGCACCTCCATGAAGTTTCTGACTTTCATCTGATCATGATCATTACAAAATGATTTATTTTGTAATATCATGGATTATTCTTTATTGTACAGAAGTACAAATAAATATTAACATATATAAATATATATATAAACATGATAAATATATGGACACTATTTTAAAAGGTAGCCTCATCAGGAGAATTTCTACTACCTTCACATTTTCTGTTATGGGTATATGACACAAGACATCCCATTTAAAAGTGCATTTTGACATGCTAGGGTAAGTGGTGTCAGAATTCTGAGTTATTCTATAAATAAACCCTGTAGCATATGGTTTAACTTCTAAATGTAATTTTTTTACCACCAGAAATAATGGAGGTTTGAATGCATAACTGGGAAAGACTAATTCAATTCCCTTGGTGGTAATGAAGCATTACACACAAACAGAGCTAGGGCCAGATGTAGGAAAAATCTGGATTGCGACTCGCAAATTGCGAGTCAGACCGAGTCGCAATTTGCGAGTCGCAATTCAGAATGTAGGATGGTGTCCCTGACACCATCTGCGACTCGCAAGGGGGTCGCAAAGGCCCACCTCATTATTGTTAGTGAGGTGGGTCACAATTTGCCACCCCCTTGCGAGTGGCGGCACTCACAGGGATGGTGGCCTGCTGGAGACGAGATGCATTACAAAACTAAAAAAATGAAACGTTTCCGTTAAATTTTTTCAGAGCAGGCAGTGCTCCATAGGACCACTGCCTGCTCTGTAAAAATGATTTTCATGCCATTCACAAAGGGGAAGGGGTTTCATGGGGACCCCTTCCCTTTTGCGAATGGG
Organism: Pleurodeles waltl; assembly: GCF_031143425.1. Taxonomy (NCBI): domain Eukaryota; kingdom Metazoa; phylum Chordata; class Amphibia; order Caudata; family Salamandridae; genus Pleurodeles; species Pleurodeles waltl. The sequence continues at coordinate 914,748,636 of NC_090444.1, read as the reverse complement.
TTACCACCAGTGTGACGCTGGTGGTAACTGAGAATGCTTTGCGACCGCATTCACGGTCACAAAACAATACAGCATCGCGCTGCGACTCGAAATTAAGAAGGGGAACACCCCTTCCTAATTGCAACTCGCAGTCCCATTTTGCGAGTCGGTAATCAGGTTACCGACTCGCAAAACGGGGATTGGGCATCGCGATGTGCTTTTTGCACATCACAAACAGCGAAACACGCTGTTTGTGACGTGCAAAAATGATTGTACATCTGGCCCCTTGTGTCTTATTTGTTAATAAATTGATTGTACAATCTTTACATTAACGAATGGATTTTGCTTGTGCAAATTCCTCCAGGTCCTACTAAAGGAAATTTGTGCAGGCAAACAAGTCCCTCTCAGGGTGCCTGTTGGACGTGGCCCTTACTGCAGCTCACTCACAACGTTTTGCATTCACCCTTCCTGTTTTCTGAGTTTGTTATTGTTGGCTTTAGGACTCTGTGCACTTTACCACTGGTAACCAGTGCTAATGTGCTTCTGACCTCATCTTAATACATTGTAAAAGTGGCCTCCACCTTATTGTATGTGTAATGTACTTGCACATTCTTAGTAAACTGATTCTGCATGTATTTTATTAGCTAGAAGTGGGACTGTTGCCCTCATTGTGCCTCCCACCACAGTAGCACTTTAAATATTTCTCAGGTCTTCATTGCAGCCTGTAGTACTGTTTTGAAATTCCATTTGACCTAACAACATACAACTTTTTAAGACATACAAGTCCCCCTTAAGATAGACCTTAGAGGCCCGTTGGGAAGGGTGCAGATTATTTAAAAAAAGGGACTTTTTTTTTTTAAGTTTCACATGTACATTAGTGAAACACTCCTACATTTGTTGTTCACTACTGTAAGGCTTATCTCTCCCATTGGATAACACTAGGTTACCTTATTACTGTGAGAAACTGGGGCTGATTGCAGAGGCCCCCTAACTTTTTGCCCCCATTTTCCACTTTATGCTGGTGTTTTCCTGAATCTGATGGTGCCCTGGGTACTGCTAACCAGTCCCAGGGCCTGTGCTCTGTGTAAAATGGATATGCAAATTAGGCTAATTATAATTGGCTAAGTTAACCTACCTATAAGTCCCTAGTATATGGTAGGGCATGTAGGTTTAGGGACCACAGCATAGGTGGTGCACACCTAGGTGCATTACTGAGGTGCCCAGTGTCATTTTAAAAGCAAGCCTGCCTTGCTGGCTGCTTTTAAATTAAAGTTATATGCAAATTCGACTTTGGAATTAAAGGTACTTCCAAAGTCTTAAACTACCTTATTTTTACATATAAGTCACCCCTAAGGTGTGCCCTATGTGCCCCTAGGGCTGGGTGCCATGTAACTATAAGCAGGGACTTTATAAAAATAGATTTATAAGCCCTGGTGAGGTAAAAACAGCCAAATTCGTTTTTCCCTCATTGAAGTAAATGGCCTTCATAGGCTAGAATGGGCAGACTTTATTTTAAATTTTAAAGTCTCCTTAAATGTTACATACCAAGAATTTGGTATCAAATTGATTGTTATAATAAATCCCACAACTTCCAGTTGTTGGATTTAATATAACTAGTGCAGGTAAAAAGTTTAGACTTTACCTAAAAAGTTGCCAATTTCAGCTCTGCATTGTTTTTGCTCCTGTGCTCTGATTGGCCAGCCTGCAGCAGCTTCTGCCAGGCTACTTTAATGAGGTGTGAAGTGGCCTGACTTCACACAAAGGAATGTGCTTGGGGGAGAGAATCTCCCCTCAGCAGATGGGGAAGCAGGAAGGGGGAGGGCTGCCAAACTGGTCTTCAAAGGCAGAGAAGGACATCTGGAGCACCCAGCAACACCCCCACATCCTGCAACCCCAGACAGCTAGGTGCCCCCTTGATTAGATTAGGAGAGGGCAGGAGAGGGGTGTGTTTATGATTTTTAGCCACACCAGTGGGTGGGCTCAGCCAGATCTCTCCTCTAAAAATCAGATTCATCCATTTTGGATTTTTAGAGACTGTTGCCTTCTGGGATGGATTTTTGCCACACTTCCCAGGAAGTGGTCATCACAGGGGGACGACCCTGTCCCTGATTGGAGGACCAGGGCCCCCCTGCTTTTCACCCAGGAGCAAGGATAAAACTGGCAGACCTGCACCCACGCCTCAGATCCCCTCCAGAATTCAACAAGAAAGGAACTAAAGAAGAAGAAGGACTGCCCTGCTGGACCCCTGGCCTGCACCTGGACCCTGCACTCAGAAAGACTGCACCAGCTGCACACTTGGGCTTCACCACAAGAAGGACTTTGCCTGGCTTCCACTGGTTCAAGGAGGGACTCCCTGTTTGCTACAGGTGAAAAATTGCTAACCAGAGTCCCCTGCACCAACTCCTGAAAAAGTGACCAGCTGACCACTGCCCAGTGGCCAAAAAGGAGTTTGTGCCAGGTGCACTCTGGGAGTTGAAGTCCGCACTTCCCAAGGACCATCACAGAACTTCTGGACCCTTGGGGTGAGCTGTGGACCCCAAAAGAACCTTAAAAGAACATCTGGGTGAAGCCCCAGAAGTTTGGAAAAGATTGGAGAAATTTTAGAAAAAAGCTCCATAAAGTGACCGACTCGACGCGGAAATTCTAGCCGGCTTGCCTCAACCGCGACCCGGCCTGACTTCGTGGTTCGTCCCGGTCAAGAAAAACATCCGAAAAAGAGACTAAGTCCGAACGTAAAAAGTTGACCGGGACCTTCCAGCCATCGTATCCGAGAAGGGCTCCACGGACGTCGGATCAAGATCCAGGTTTACCCCGGTCGAAGGATTTTCATCTCGAAAAAACGACTAAGTCCGAAGGTAGAAATCACCACCGAGGAAACCGACTTCGCGTATCCGGACAAGGGCTCCAGGAGGTCGGATCCAACTGGCAGGTTCGTCCCGGTGAAGAAAAACTTCAAAATAAAGACTAAGTCAGAAGGTAACTTTTTAACCGAGGCCTCCCGCGACCTGTAGCCGAGCAGGGCTCCATCGCGGTCGGCCTGAAAGTTTGACTTTGTCCCGGTCCTGGTGCAACCAGATGACCCGATTGGCGCTTTTTGTTTCTATGCGCTAGAAAATAATAATACTTTAAAAATTCATATCTCCGGTTCCCCTGAACCGATTTTAATCGTTTTTGTGTCATTTTAAAGATAAAAATATAAGCTATTTTTATAAATTGGTTTTGGATTTTTAAACTGTTTCCTGTGTTTTATTTAATTACTGTTTTGTGATATTTGAATGCTTTACACTTTGTCTCCTAAGTTAAGCCTTGACGCTCGATGCCAAGCTACCAAGGGTAGAGCTGGGATTAATTTACTGAGACCTAACTGTACTTTTGTGGAGGTTTGTGGCTTGTTGCTAGGTGTAGGTACCTACCTGCCCTATCAATAACCCATTTTCCAACAATTACATTTAATAAAAGCTAACATTTTATATTTGGACACAAATTAGTTGCAATTTTAAATGCATTTTAACAGTAAAGTTGGATTTTAGGTGACAATCCTGAAAGGTTGGCCTATTTTGACCTAACCATTTGGTGCCTACTGTCAGTGTCCTGGGTCACATAACTGCAAATAGCTTAGCTCTTGGGCTTGGTGTATTCTCCCTAGACAGTGAGACAAATGGAGACTAGGTATTGGCAGAATGGGTCATGCTGCCAGGATGGTTGCGTGCAGAGCTTTTCCCGGCCCCACCGACATTTGAAAGAGCTTGCCTCCAATACACACAAAGGAACCTGACACGAACCTTTAGTCACCCCAGACTCCGTGGAGCATTGGCAGGGGAAGACAGACTAGAAAAAGATGTGGGGCTAATATAGGAAATCCCCCCACTTCAAAGGCTGGCACCAGGTATAAGTAGTGGACCCTCAGAACAACTCTTCCATACACTCCTGGACATGTAGAAGACTTTGGAAGGACTACCATGTCCCCCAGAAGACTGCTGTACACCTGTCTTATTCTCCAGATGACTGCTCTGCTGCTATCAGATGACTTCCCTTCTGCTTGAGACTTCCTTGCACCCCAAGGACTGCCCTGCTGCTTGAACCCAGGACTATCACAGTGACTCCAAGGGCTAGGTTGCTGGCCTCCTGTGTAAGCTACAGGGGTATAACAAGCTCCAGAGACCTTTAGCCGTGCACCTGGTCTCTTCTGCTTACTCCCCCTTGTGGTGTCCCAAAGGTACTGAACCCTTGAAAGTGATGTCTGGAGAAGCTGCTCCTGCCTAACCCTAAAAGTTGCTTTTCGGAAACGTTTCACCAATAAGTGCCTCAAGAACTGACAGAAGACCAGAACCTACCTGCCAGCTGATTCAACCAAGGTGCATTGCTGGTCAAACTCACATTGGTGTAGCTCCAGCTACATTCTTCTCCACAGCAGTAAATCATGTTCAGTAGGACCACCAAGGGACTGTGTCTGGCCTTGTGGAGCCCTCTTTAGGTACTGCTTCCAGCTTTGTCCAGCTGAAGGTTTTTGACTTCTAAAAACATTTTCTAAGTCCATATGTAAAAATCTTCACGTGACTTGATGGTGACCGACTCACAATCTACGAAGACAACATTGTCCTCAGTCAGGAAATCTGGCCTCTCCTGGTCTAAGCTTTTCCCACCATCATGAACGGCTTCACCAAGACCTCTTCCAGCGCTCCATGACATTGATGACTCCTCTTTGGACACAGCTTGCTGCCTTGTCCTGCTGAACTGTACCTTTTTTCTGAACTTTTCTTTGAAATTTCTTCCTAGTCCGAAGTTAAGCCGACACTGGACACAATCCATTTTGGGTATCCAAACCACACTCCATTGTGGGTGGTCCTAACTTTTTACTTTGTCCCAGCCTCATGTGACCAGATACCCACCTTTGGCAATTTGTTCTTTTATGTGCCATGATGCATCAAAAAACCTTGAAAAATCATAACTCAGTTTCTACTGGTTGATTTTTTTCATTCTGGTGTAATTTTATGCATTACAATTTACTCTGTTTTTCTAAATTGATTTGGGATTTTTCTTCTGTTATTGTTTTACTTTGTTACTGTTTGAGTGCTGCAAAAATACACATTGCCACCAAATTAAGCCTGGCTGATTTTATGCTAAGCTACCAGAGGGTTAAGCATAGGTTAACTCAGTGACTTTTGGGATGCACACTGACAAGGATTGTGGTTGTTGCTTGTGCAGTATTTCACCCCCTTCAACCAATAACCCAATTTCTTAAATTGGTGATCTGTGTTGGGATCCTGAATATGTGTCTGTGCAGTGACACTCAGTAATTTGGTGTATCACCAAAATCCCAACAATATTCAGAAATTAAATTAGCTTTTTACCCCAAATTTCCCTTAGTTTTTTTAGTCAACTTTTTTTCCTTTTTCTGAATTTAAGCATTGCCTCGCATCCTTTATACTACAATGGAATGGGATCTGAGCAGTGTTAACAGCCTCAGTAAGGTTGAGCTGCGGAGGCTCTGCAAGAGGAGGGTGCTGAATTTGTGGGGGAAGGCCACCAAAGTGGATCTCCAGTTAGTTCTCAGAGTTTTTGGGAGGTAAGGAGGATGCAAGCCACACCAGGGGAGCAAGAGGAGGATTATCCCTTAGGATGAACAAAGGGACTTTGAGAAGAAGGATGAGCAAAATAGACTGGCCTGGGCTGCAGTAGCAGGAGGAAGAGGGCCAATTGTGAGGGCCCCCTGTCAGGCAGGGAGTAGAGTATCCTCCTGTAGCCTTTACCTTGAGGAACTGGTAGACTGAGAAGCTAAGAGGGTGTTATTGCTACAGCTGGCCAAGTGCAAAATGGAAGAGGCTGCTCCACAGAGGGCCATAGAGGAGAGAAAAGCTGAGGCTGACAAGGCCTTAGCGAAGAAAAATCTGTGCACTGGAGAAGAAGAAAGCCAAGCCTGAAAAGACATTTGCTGAAAGGAAACTGGTATTGGCTCATGAAGTCAGTATTAAAGACCTGGACGTAAAAGTGAAACAGGGCTCAATGTCCAACAGTAATGGTAGAAGCAGTACAGTATCCAGTGGAAACAAGAAAGTCTGAATTCCCCAAGATCTGGTGCCTAGTTATTTTGTGCAGGATGAGGATGCCGAGGGTCCCAGAGAAGGATTATGGAGCAAGTCTTTGGAAACACATGACTATAATGGGAAGGGATACCCTGCTCACACTAGAGTTAGGGGATCAGATGAGATATGCCCCCATGAAAGCCATTCATCTCACTACGTTTGGGCTCCCCCTAGAGAAGCCCTGCATGAAATTTAGGGACCACCAGAATCTGCCAAACCAGACTTGGGAGGATTTTCTTGATTACTCTAGGTAGGCACTGAATGGCTGGGTGAGAAGCAGTAAGGTGAGTAATTTCAATGGGCTGTATGACCTGATTTTGAGGAAGCACATGCTCAGTACTTGCTTTACAGTGTTGCACCAACACCTAATATAAAGCAAACTTACTTCACTTAGGGAGCTTGCTAAGGAGGATTACCTCTGGATTCATAATAGAGTATCTAAGAAGGGAAAGGGAGTGACTCCAAAAAGGGTGGTTCAGGTTTACCCCAAAAGAGTGAGGAGGAGGTCCAGGGTGACAAAGACAAGTCCCAGACTAAGGTGACGGAAAGGGTGTCCATGCCTGTTCTGTGAAACAAATAGGAGATTCTGGTGTGTGGTGGGCCACAGCACCACATTTCCAAACCCGGTGAGTGTTGTTATTCTCAGTGAGGGGTCCTACTCAGTACCAAGGGATTGTTAGCAAGTCTGACCTTATTTGGTTTCTTCTCATTAATTTATAAGGGGACTTGTTAGAGGTTTGATAGACCTTTTGACTGCGCTCAGAGTAGTTCCCTTAGTGTGTGTAAAGGCGATGTTCCCAGGAACTTACAATGGATGCAGTGACTGGAGTATAAGACAATACAAAGTTGTTACCTGATGAGCCCAACGACGGGAACAGGAGAAGAGGAGCCAATCATCGACATGTGAAAGACAGTTTTGTTATATCTTAGATTTGAGGTTCTACTTTCATTAAACTAAACGTATACGTATGATTCTTTGACCAATAGCACCGTGGGAAGATGTCTTAGGGAACATAACTTAGCCAGACTGAACGGAGAGGAGACTCTGCACTTTTTCTTAACCGTCCTGAGAGGAGACGCGTTCACTTTTTCCTAAAACTTAATATAGAATTACAATTCCAATTTTGTCTGTTTCTGAGACAATTCTGTCTTGAACTTTATTGTTGAGTCCCGATGTCCAGGCTGACTGAACAGATGTCTAATTGACGAAGACTGTCGCAGTTTGCTGAACCATAATGAGGCAAGGTAGAAGACTATGGGGCATATTTATACTCCGTTTGCGCCGAATTTGCGTCGTTTTTTTCGACGCAAATTCGGCGCAAAACTAGCGCCATATTTATACTTTGGCGTTAGACGCGTCTAGCGCCAAAGTAGGAGTAAAGAGCGTCATTTTTTTGCGTGAACGCCTTCCTTGCGTTAATGAGATGCAAGGTAGGCGTTCCCGTCCAAAAAAATGTCTGCGACGCAAATGCGTCGTATTTATACTCCCGGGCAAAAATCACGCCCGGGAGTGGTCGGGTCAAAAAACCCCGCATTTGCGCCTCTTTTTAACGCCTGGGTCAGGGCAGGCGTTAAGGGACCTGTGGGCTCAAAATGAGCCCACAGCTGCCCTCCCATGCCCCCAGGGACCCCCCTGCCACCCTTGCCCACCCCAGGAGGACACCCAAGGATGGAGGGACCCACCCCAGGGACATTCAGGTAAGTTCAGGTAAGTATAATTTTGTTTTTTTTTTATATATTTTTTTTGGCATAGGGGGGCCTGATTTGTGCCCCCCTACATGCCACAATGCCCAATGACCATGCCCAGGGGACATAAGTCCCCTGGGCATGGCCATTGGGCAAGGGGGCATGACTCCTGTCTTTACTAAGACAGGAGTCATTTCAATGGCGTCTGGGCGTCGTTAAAAATGGCGCAAATCGGGTGGAGGCGATTTTTTGCGTCAACCTGACTTGCACCATTTTTAAGACGCCCTAGCGCCATTTTTCCCAACGCCGGCGCTGCCTGGTGTACGTGGTTTTTTTCCACGCACACCAGGCAGCGCCGGTCTGCTTGCGCCGGCTAACACCATTCAATAAATACGGCGCCCGCATGGCGCTTCAGAATGACGTTAGCTGGCGCAAAATTTTTTGACGCTAAACTGCGTTAGCGCAGTTTAGCGTCAAAAAGTATAAATACGGGCCTTAATTCTACAAAGTATCAATAGCCAGTACAACATATTCTAGCAGCAAGTTCTCATGGGAAAGAATTTTAGCTACTTGCATCTGGTCCACACAATGGAAAAATACAAATCTAATTCTCTAAGCAACCATTTTGTGACTTGTCTAAGCAATGCAACTTTGCATGAGGCTGTGCAACTAGGCCCAAGACCTCGCTAATTTAAGACCTATGATTAATAAAGCAAATACATAATACATGCCCATTCATATAACATACCACTACATTAATGTAAACATGAGTTTAACTTTTTACATAAATAAGCAGTTAATAGGTACACTTCGTGATACCCGGCAGTCACTCAAGTAGGCACATTTTCAAACTCATGTATTATTTTCTCTTTATTAAGTCATTTTCTATGCAGATATAACATTCAGAATACATGAATATTTATTAGTAAAATTCAGCGTTAACAATCCCTTCTCTGATGACTAAATACGTAATCACACTTACATCTTCCCACACAAATGTTTACTCAGCTAAAATTTGTCAATCCTATTGCTTTTAATTTTTCATTCCCTCTTTGTACTAAACAATTTTTCTATTTTTATCTCTTCCCTACTCTGATCATTTTTAATTTTCCTTGATTTAATGACATGATACAATTTACATATTCCCCATGCTCCAATATGCAATTCACAATAATCAATATACCTTGTATTACTTTCAATATTATCTCTTTCCCAATGTTGCTAAGCCAATTTACCACTGAAGCAAATCCTTTCTCAAATACCAGCTTCTTTTAGCTCTTTCAAATTAGCACTGTCATTAGTCAGATTGGTAAGTAAGCTTCTAATTGCTTTACTATTATTAGGAATATATGAACAACAATGCTTCAAATTCTCCATTTTGCAAACACCACCATCTTTTGCTAAGAGAATGTCTAACGCAAGGCGGTTCTGAATAGTCCGTAGCCATTTCGGTATCCATTAGGATCATGGCTCTTGAAAAATTTGTCAACATGTTATCTACAATAGTAGACAACTTTCAAATCTTTATAGAATTCAAACAACGCCCACTGAAGGAATAATTGCTACAAATATATCTCCAACTATACTAGAAGAAGACTCTCTCTTTTGTTTAACGTGATGTAACTCAGTCATTTTCGGTAATCTTTTCAAGTCCTTATGTTGAAATATCTTTTGGAAAACTATCCCTAAGTAACATGTGCCATACCATCATCTTGGAAGACGGTAATGGGCATTCAACCCACAAATGTAATAAACTCCAGGGATCACTGGATCCTGTCCATTCAACATGAACGTCCATTTACTCTGAAACAAAACACATGTCTACATTCACTCGTTGCCACAAACAATGTATCAGTACTAAATTTAGTCTTATATACACAAAGCACTCCTATGTGTTGCGTTTCTAAAACTAACCTTCCTTGTGTTTTTATTTCACTAAAAACATAGGCCCTCATTACAACATTGGCGGTAAGCGCCACTCACTGCCATGCTGACTCCCGCCAACATACCGCGACCGCAGTGGTATCCCACACATAGAAATCCCCCACTATACAGATACACACACAAGTCCGCCAGCCCAAAGGTCTGTACCAAAACCCACACCGTTACGCCAACAGAAATACGGCCACAGCATCATGACCCAGGAATCACTGTGGCGGTCCTTCAACCGAGGTAAACCATTGGCGGTACACACCGCTGCGCCTAAAATGCACACACACTAACAAAACAACACCACATTGGACAATTCAAAATACACACATTCAGAGAGTGAAAGCTTTTTATATTTCTGAACATTTGTTCATTTCTCCGGGGGTGACAAATGCAATATGCGTACCATCAATGGCACCAATGATATGCCCAGTGCATAGAAGTCAGCCTTCACTGTGGCCAAATCCTCCACCTGGGGGAATACGATGTAGCTGCACATGTGTTTCAGCGGGGCAGACAACACTCTGGTCAGCACTTTTGAGAACATAGGCTGTGACATCCCTGATGCCATGGCCACTGTCACTTGGAAGGAACCACTTGCAGGAAATGGAGCACTGACTGGACCTGCACTAGAGGTATACCTGTGGGGTGGCGGATAGCTGAGATCAGGTCTGGCTCCAATTGGGCACACAGTTCTTGGATTGTGGCGCTATCAAGTCTGTGGGTCAGGATAATGTGCCTGTCCTCCATTGTCGCCAGGTCCACCAGGGGTCTGTACATGGGGGATGTCTCCATCTCCTATTCATCCTTAGTTCATCCTTAGTGGTTGAATTCTAGGGTAAAAAACGGTGAGCAGAAGGTCATTTTCACACATATTTCAACATTAATATGCAATTTTTGCTTTACAGAAATAGTATGTGAACTCGTTAGTCAGTTGGCGTGCCAATGTCTGCTATGACGCAGTTAGGTGCCATGGCCTGTGCCCCCCTGAAATGGCAGCTGCCTGACCTGTGAGGAGGCCCTGTGAGGAGGAACAAGTGTAAATGAGGTAATTCCGCTGGCGTTTTGCGCCATTGCGGTCGGCGGTCGACGACCGCTACACAACACCGCATTGGTTATCATTGGGCCCTATGGGTTCCAGGAGCCAATGGCGATGTACCCCGGCGGTGACGGTATGCACCGCCGCAGACGTGATTGCCATTTTCTATCTGTGCACTCACTTGCTACCTGACCTTTAACATGAGAGGACCTACACTGCAAGTGCTGCTCTGACCTGTGTCTGGAAGCGACAATGGCTCGAGTGTCAGGGGAAGGGGCCCCTGCCTTCACTTTGGAGGAGTTGGAGAGACTGGTGGATGGGGTCCCACCCCAGTACACTTTACTCTATGGTCCTCCAGACAAACAGGTGGATACACTGTAAGCATGATGCGTGGGCCATGAATGTATGGATTGCTGTGTGTGTAAGCCTTGTGCGGGGGGGTCTGAGGGGTCCTGGGCTGAGTATTGCATGTATGGTGGGCAATGAATACGCATAAGGGGATGGGGGGATATGCTGGGCCATGAGTATAATAGTCCGGACGGTATGACTAATACCTTTTCTGCTGTATTTGTTCTGCAGGTCAGCACCCATCAGAAAAAGGGTATTTGGCGTGCCATCGCCAAGGAGGTGCAGACCCTGGGGGTCTTTGACAGGTGGAGAACCCACTGCCGCACACGGTGGGAGGACCTGCGCCGCTGGGCAAGGAAGAAGGCAGAGGCCCAGCTGGGGCTGGCCTCCCAACGAGGGAGGGGTGCCTGTCGTACCCTGACTCCCCTGATGTTCCGCATCCTGGGGGTGGCCTATCTGGAATTGGATGGGCATTTTAAGGCATCACAGCAGCCACAAGGGGGTGAGTACAGATTCTGAATCATGACTTTGCAGGCGTTAAGGTATTCCATGGGTGAGGGATGTGGACTGTGGGTGCCCCTAGGCCACGGCGAACATGGGAGGGTATGTTTAATGATGGGCAAGCTCAGGTGCACTCCAACCCCAATAATTTTAGTGGCCATCTTCTACTGGGCAAGGTCCTGTGGGTTTCAGGTGTGCAGCTAATAGCGTTAGGCATTGTACCCCGTGGGCTGGTGACTAGCATTGTAACTGGTAGTGCATGGCCTAGTTCACAGGGCTGTTCCCTGTGAGTTGTGTACGCCAACAGGGGAGCACCACAACAGAGACTGGAGGGGATACTACAGACAGCGACACCTCCTCCGATGTCAACTCCCTGGTGGTGGTTCACACCTCTGTGGCCACCACAACTACAGGTACTGCCGTTACCCCCATACCAGCACCACCCTCCCAGGAGCCCCTGAGTGCGTTTCCTGTGCCCACTCACCCAGGAGGGTGGACATCTCCTTCGCCCCAGGCACCACAGGCCCTGCCCCAGTCAGCCATGTTGCCCTCAGTGAGGAGGCTATTGACTTCCTGAGATCCCTCTCTGTTCGCGTGGCGGCCCAACAGAGAACATTCCAGGCTCTGACCAATGCACTAATGGCAGCCATTGTCCCTGTCTCCAGCTTCCCCCTAAAACTTCCTCTACCCAGTCCCAATCCCCTCAACCCCAGCCTATCCCAAGCACACCTCCAGACCAGCAATCACCCAACTCAACACACAGAAGTGTCTCAGGCAAACACAAGCACCACACTTCATCTCACAAGCACTCACACAAACACCATCCACATGGAGACACACCAACATCCACTGCCTCCACTGTGTCCCCATCCTCCTCCTGGTCCACCTCTCCCTCATAGTAGCGTCTCCACTCACACCTGCATGCACTACTTCCTCACCCACTACCTCCATCACCAGTACGCCTATCACTACACGCCCCTCACTGGCAGTCACCATCCCCACATCCATGCACACATCCCCTGTGTCCTCTCCCACTATGTCTGTGACCCCTTTTCCCAAAGTACATAAACGCAAGCACTCAGACACTCAACAGCCATCCACCTCACAACAGCATCCAGCCCATGCACCTACACCCAAACACAGCAGACTGACACCTCCTACAACCACTCCCTCTTCCTCCACTCCCAAACCTTCACCCTCTTCCCACCCCAGTGTCCCTAAGAAGCTTTTCCTTGCCACCCTTGACCTATTCCCTCCCCCTCCCCCATCCTTCACTTCGGACCAGGGTGGCCAGAACCAAGCCCAGCACCTCAGCCACCCAGTCCACGGCCACTGTGGTTTCTGCAGCTACTGCAGGTGTGAGAGGCTCCAAGGAGGCACCCGTCAGCCCAACCAGTGTGCCAGTACCACCTGCCACAGCCACGAAGGGTCTGCCACCTAGCAAGGGCAAGAAGGGGACACCACCCAGCAAGGGGAAGGAGGCACCACCAGCCAACAAGGGCAAGAAAAAGACACCAGCTGGCAGAAGCAAGGAGGAACCACCATCTGCCAAGGGCAGGAAGGGGCACACAACACCAGCCATGGCACTTCAGCCATCCGAGGCTACAGGTGAAAGCCTGGAAGCTACCACCACCACTGGCAGCACTGCCACCTGCAGTGCAACTGGCATCCACTGAGCAGCCATCATCGCCAGCGAACAGTGTGTAGTATTGACTACATGGGCTGCAGTGCATCCTGGCCCCTGCAACACCTGTCGGTGAGAGACTGTGACCTTGCCCCATCCAGGATGAAGCACACAGGGCACAAGGCCCCCTCCAGAACCAGTGGAAGAAGCCACCCACTCAGCCCCTCCTTGCCAGGATGAAGCACACTGGGCACAAGACCCCCTCCAGAACCAGTGGAAGAAGCCATCCACTCAGCCCCTCCATGACAGGATGAAGCAGACTGAAACACACTGGCACAAGGCCCCCTCCAGAACCAGTGGAAGAAAACATCCACTCAGCCCCTCCTTGCCAAGATGAAGCACACTGGGCACAAGGCCCCCTTCTGAACCAGTGCAAGTAAATACCCACTAGAGAGACTGTGGCTTTGCACTCCCCAGGACCAAGCAGTAGGAAACCACCCACTTGAGAGACTGCGGCCTTGCACTCCCCAGGACCAAGCAGTGGGCAAACCACCCACTTGAGAGACTGTGGCCTTGCATGCCCCAGGACCAAGCAGTGGGCAAACCACCAACTAGAGAGACTGTGGCTTTGCACTCCCCAGGACCAAGCAGTGGGCAAACCACCCACTTGAGAGACAGTGGTCTTGCACTCCCCAGGACCAAGCAGTGGGCAAACCACCCACTTGAGAGACTGTGGCCTTGCACTCCCCAGGACCAAGCAGTGGGCAAACCTCCCACTTGAGAGACTGGGGCTTTGCACTCCCCAGGACCAAGCAGTGGGCATGAAGCCCCTCCAGGCCGGTGACATTGTACCATCTTCCAGCTGAGGTACCCCCCCATTCCCCGTCCCCATGAGGTGCCTGTGTGTTTTCGACCTGATGCCCATGCAGTGTTCTCTCCGTATTGAGGCAGGAGTCAAGTGTGACCTTGGCCTAAGTGGTTTGGCCCAGTAGGCCACTGACATTTTGGAGTGGGCATTGTCCCTCCTTTTGTATATATTGTATATATAGTACATACTGTTTATTGATTTAAGTAAGTATTGTTCTAAAACTGTACTATTACACTCATTTTACTCTATTCCTTTTGTCCTTGCGTTATTCCTGAGGGTTATGGGGTGTATATGTAATGTTGTTGCATCTGTTTGTGTTTATGGTGTTGAGAGTGGAGGTGGGGGTGTTGTGTGTTGTGTGTGTGTGTCACTCTCTTTTTCCTCCGCCCCTCCCTTGTGTGCTAGGTGCAGTACTCACTGTGGTCGTCTTCGCCTGTGTTTGTGTTCCTGGTGTATGAGAAGGTACACCAGCACTGGGAAAAAGTACAGCTCGGGATCCATGGCGTCGTGGTTCTTCCTTGAGTGTCGCGAGGTGAGTCGTTTCTCTTCAGAGTACTGTTTCCGCCGTGCTTTTGATGGCGTTGGTACCGCCCCAGAAATGCTGGCGGATAGGAGTGTTGTAATGCAGTACGTTGTCTTCCGTCTGGCTGTTGGCGGTTACCGCAGCAGTGTTTGTTGCTACCGACATGGCGGTTGGTGTGTGAAAGTGGCTGTTTGTGTTGGCGGTTTCCGCCGTGGTCATGATTCCAATTTCTTTACTGCCGGCTTGTTGCCGGTGTTACTGCCACTTTATCAGCAACCACCATGGTTGTAATAAGGGCCCTAGTAATTTCTAAAAGTCCTTTTCTGTAAGCTCTTTTCTAACTTCTCCTTTCATGCCTTTTTCCTAACATCTGTCTGATCTAAGAAGCTATTTTCTATTGGTGTACGCAAGCATGTCAGGTTGTTTCTATGCACATATGTGGTGCCAAAGTTTAATGTAGGCTCAAAGAATCCTCCCACTAATTCTTTAGTGTTCTGCTTAGCTCGTCTACTCAGGTACGTAATTATAAGGACAAAAGAAAACACAACTTTGTAATTGGAATAGAAATACTGGATGTACTCTTGATTGTAGAATCTTGTTAATAACAGACTACAACTTATCCAATAAGTGAGGGGCAAACTATGATAGATAACTCCTTCCTCGACTGTTGAAGAAATCTGCTTGCAAACATAACAATCTCTCACATCCATCGTCTCAATATACTCACTCAAAAAGTGATAGAAAACATTAGAAGAAAGCTCTTCTTGGCCATTATTTACGTGCAAATATTTCTTGTCTAATCTAAACTTCTCTACTTTTGTGAGCTCAGTAGTTGCTTCTAAAGCTAAGGTATGGTTGGCTTTACTTTTGTCAAGAACAGTCAGTCCCACATTTAATACTAGACACAATATCAAGCATACAATCGCCAAACCAACACTCAAGTATTTACAGCACCTATTGATCCTACCCTGCTGGCTAAGGTTACCCATGATCTGTAAAGAATCAATAAGCAGAACAGAATAAATTAAAACTATGCAGCAAAAATCAAAAACAACTTTCAATCTTCTTCAGCAATTATTTACAGCTTTCAGTCTTATTTCCAGGATCCTTTTGTCAAATTCGGTAAGTTTGCAAAAAATCTGTTTAGCAGGTTGTCAAATCAGGTTATTAAAAGTATTTTACAGTTACTTTCAATAGCCTCTTTTTCTTTGCACTTCTCTCAGCTTATAGTTTCAACAGTTCAGTTCATTGGTTTCCTTCAAGTGGAAAAATATTGACCTGGAATGTCTTGATCAATACAAAAAGACAAAAATTATCTTTCACTTGTTGTTGCATACGCACATTCAGGACTACCGTATCTTTGACTTGCAATTCTTTTTCTTTTCAACTTTCGACCTCCATTTAATTCTCCTTCATTCAAATCTTCTCTCCTTTCGTTAATGCTCTTTTCAGTGTCAAACTTGTAACTCTTTCTTGCTCTGCAGGACTTTCTCTTGACAGACCTGCAAGTGGTTCAAGAGGAGTCAGACCACAGTGGCTTTGATCCACCTCAAATCCTTCCCCCTCCGGGTCTGTGGTTTGCTGTGTTTGTCTCTCAGAACTGTCTGCTTCTGGGAGAGCCATCCTCTGACTAGACTCTCTTGCTGCCTCGATTGAGGTTGGTTCACTTCCACCTTCCTGTAGGTCTTCTCCTTTGTCTCTCACAGGAGTGACTGAACTGCTTTCAATTTGCTCAGATCCAGTGTCAGTTCCTCTTTCTCCCCTTTCTGGCTCTGAGGTTGGTTGGGTCGTTGTTGGTATTCTTAACAACTCCTCTTCTTTGTCCAAAGGACAGGCCACTTTTCTCGTGTGGCTTGCGTGGATCCATTTTGGAACTCCAGCATACTTCACAGCTGTGGTAGTGATCAGCACTACCTGGTAAGGGCCTTTCCACCAATGCTCCAAACACGTTTTCCTCACATGCTTTCTGATCACAACCCAGTCACCTGCTCTCAGGTTCTGTCCTTGATCTTGAGACAGTTGTAGTGAGGTGGCTTCCACCTGATGAGAGGAAGAGTGAACCACATCAGCCAGACCTTTGCAGTAGTCCAACACCATATCATCTGTTATGCTCCCAAGAACATTTGCAGGCACCATTGGCAACCTCTTTGCTCTACCCATGAGAATCTCTTGCAGGGACAGTCCTGTTTTCCTTTCGGGTGTATTTCTCATTGTCATCAGAGCTAACGGTAATGAGGCGGGGCATTTCAGATTTGAGGCTTCTGGACGGTAGCTACAATGCAACTGCTGCTCAATGTTAAAGGCTGAACATAGTAATTTAATTACTCCACTGTTGAAGTGACTTCCTCTATCTGATTCTAAAGAGATTGGAAACCCAAAACATGGTGTCAGTTCCCTAAACAGTAATTTGGCTACTATGAGGCTGTCATTTCTTTGTCTAGGGTAAGCCTCAATCCATTGACTAAAGATGCAAACAATCACCAAAACATATCTCTATCCTCCACACACAGGCATACCAATAAACTCCATCTGCATTCTCCTGAATGGACCTCCTGCTCTTCCAATGTGGCTAAAATTGACCACTGTCCCTTTACCCGGTTTCATTTGTTGACACATGACGCAACAATGGCAAACTGCTTCAGCAACTTTTCTGAACTTTGGATTGAACCAATTCCGTTCAAACAATCGAAGCATTGCATCCCTCCCAACATGTGCTTGATCATGATAATATCTAGCCAGTTAAGTCCACAAACTGTTTGGCAATACCAATTGATCCTCTTCTGGAAATCCACAGTTCATCCTGATGCTGCACACATTTCATTTTGACCCATGACCTTTTCTCCTCCTCCTCAATGTTATTTTGCAATGTTTTCAATTCTTCCAATGTATCTATAATATATAATAATGCATAACTTAGACATGTCCCATCTTCCTCAGTTAACAATTCTCATTTATCTTTGAACAATATACAGTTCAATGTGCAAAACTTTGCAACTTTATTTGCATATCCATTTCCCATTGCAGAGAATCTTGTGATTTCAGATGTGCACTGCATTTCACCACAGCAATCTTCTCAGGCATTTGAATAGCTTGTAACAGTTCATGAATTCTCTCGCCATTTCAGAATGGTGAACCAGAAGAAGTCAGGAAACCTCTCTGTGACCACACTAGGCCAAAATCATGCACTGTTCCAAATCCATACTGGCTATCCGTATAGATCGTGATTTTAAGCTGTGCAGAAACATGCCATGCTCTAGTAAGGGCTACCAGTTCCGCTACTTGTGAAGAAAATACTCCTCAAAGCCATTGTGCTTCAAGTATACCAGAGATTGTGCACACAGCATATTCTGCGCTCAGTATTGTCGTATTGTCCCTTAAGCAGGAACCATCAACAAAGATAATTTTGTCATTTTCTTCCAATTGGGTATTTCTGATTTTAGGTCTCGTTTTTGTGCACAGATCAGTTACTTCAAGACAATCATGTTCAGCATCCTCCAGTTTTTCAAATTCAACATTTTGGTTTGGGAGTAAGGTTGCCAGGTTAAGCACCGTACATCTTTTCAACACATTTTGGGACCCCAGGATGCTCGTCTCATATCGAGTCAGCCTGGCACCTGTTAGGTATTGCGTTTTGGTTTGTGTAAGTAAAACTTCAGTGGTGTGAGGGACTATTATAGTCAGGGGATGTCCATCACAATGCTTTCACACTGAGTGAGACTCTGTTCAACCACAGTGACTGACTGCAAACAGCCTGATAAAGCTGCTGCAACTGGGTCCAAAGTAGCTGAAAATAATGCTAGTGGGAGGGTTACACCACCATGGACTTGAGTCAAGACAGACAAAGGACATGCATCACGCTCATGATTGAATAACTTGAAGGATTTTGTGAAGTCAGGCATTCCCAAAGCTGGACCTTTGCACAAACTTTCTCTCAACTCAAGAAACACTTTCATACAGGCCTGATCTAACACTAGGGGATCAGTGGCTTCTTTGTGAGTAAGCTTCTGCAATGGCTTCGAAATGAATGAAAAGTTTGGAATACACTGGTGACATTAGCCTACCATCCCCAAAAACATCCTGACATCTCTCTGTGTGGCGGGGGGACTCATCTGCATTATGGCTCTAACCCTTTCTCTGGATATTTTCCTTTTTTTTCCTTCTCAGTCTGGTGACCCAAATATTTCACTTCTTTCTGACAGTATTGTAATTTAGTTGGAGACACTTTATGAAGATTCTTTCCTAAATGATTCAACAAGGCAATCATATTGTATTTGCATTCTTCCCATGTTTTGGACGCAATCAACAAATCATCAATGTACTGTACCAATGTCTATTGGAAAGGCATTTCCAATGACTCCAGGTTCTTTTTCAAGAGTTTGTTGAAAATGGAAGGTGATTCTGAAAACCTTTGAGGAATTCAACACCAACATCTGATCTAAAAATCTGAAACAGAAGAGAAATTGACTATCCTCATGTAGAGGTACAGAAAAGAATGCTCGTGACTGGTCAATTACGATGAACCATTCAGCATTGCACGGTATCTGAACAAAATCACTGCTGGATTTGGCACCATGGGACAACATTTAATCAAAATGTCATTTAGTTTTCTTAAATCTTGAACAGTTCAAATTTTCCCACAGGGTTTTCTCAATCCCATTGTCTGTGAATTACATGGACTGCTCAGCACTTCTCTTAAAACCCCTTTGTTCACAAATTCTGCAATTATGGGAGCAACTTTCTCAATGATGTCCTCTGTCATGTGGTACTGGGGAATCTGGGGAAAAAGTGTGTTCAGATTTACTGGAACCTTAACTGGCTCAACTCCTTTTATCAGACCAATGTCTTTTCCTGTCAAATCCCAAACTTTCTCTTCAACTGTTCCTTGTAAACCAGAAGGAAGATCCTTTACTGTGAAAACTGGAAAGAAACTAATCAGAGCTTATTACTAATTTATTATCTCACAAACGGTCATCCTCATCATCACCGTTTGTCTGAATTTTGATCCCATCATTTGAACAAGTAATCGAACACCTCGTTTTACACAACTCCTACAATCTGGACTGTTTGTTTCTGAAAGTGGCACATTTGGAACTTCTGCAGTTCTCACTGTAACACATGTAGCTCCTGTGTCAACCAACAATGAAACCTTATGGCCCATTACTTTCCCCTTCAAATATGGACCTTTCTGATCTACCTCTAGTGAAGCTGCCAGCACACATTCTTCTTCATCTGAACTCTCGCTCACCCAATCATCATTGATTCCATTCTCATTGTGTAACGGGAAATGGTGTACTGTGTTTTTACTCTGGTTAAACTTTTGACCTGTGACCTGTTGAGGAAGCATCACATGCTGCTGTGCCGTTGGGGCTGCAGACATTTGGATTTGCTGTCTAGGTATTATTTGAACCTGCTGTTGCATTGGCTGCGACTGAGCCATCTGCATATGTAGCATTTGCACCCGTTGCATGTGTTGAAAACCTTACATCTGATTCACATTACTTTGAAAATTTTGATTATGACCTCTCATTCTAGGTCCCCTCATGTTTTAGACGGAACTAATGTCACTTGTTTGCTGAACGATACCTTCCTGTACCAACATCGGTCACTCCTGCTTCCAGTGTCCGATCCCTCCACAAGCGTGACATGGCAACAAATTCTTCATTCCCTGCACATTATTCAGAACCACTACTGTACCCAAATCTGGACTACGGTTTCTACCTCTCGCCTGATTTTTAAATACCACACTTCTCTGCTGCTTATGCTGTTGTCGGAAATTTCCCTGTTTGTGCCACTTTAATCTGCATTACCATCACATTTTCTTTCAACTTTCTCTGCTTCAATTCAATCTTGTCACTACAGTACTTTGCATTCTGCAATACTTCATCAACCGGCTTTGCTTGCCAGCAAATCATATGACTCTTAATCATCTGGCCAGTTTCAGGTCTCAATCCTTCCACAAATCTGAACAGAAAATAAATCATGTCTTTTGGTTCAATTGTTTCTGTATCACTG
This sequence comes from Pleurodeles waltl, assembly GCF_031143425.1. NCBI lineage: Eukaryota > Metazoa > Chordata > Amphibia > Caudata > Salamandridae > Pleurodeles > Pleurodeles waltl. Next base: position 914,728,044 of record NC_090444.1, on the reverse strand, counting down.
TAATGGTTAAACGCCTGCAACAATCTCTCATTGTACGCATGTATTGACTCTTTCGCCTCTTGGGTAGTCCTGTCTATTCTCTGCCAGTCAATGTTCTTTGGCAAAATTCTGGTTTTCAAAAATTCAATCACTTTATAGTTATATTTCATCACCTTCGGGAGATGGTGCACCTTTAATTGGGTCTCTCTCTGGTTCCTTTGTCAGCAAAACTATGCTCCTCTTACATTCATCCATAAATCTGTTGGAACTACAATCTCTAACAAGGTGTTCAAAACTTCCCACAGGAATTTTGCTAGTTTCACAAACCTGTCTGTCTGCTGGTACCATTCTACTTGTTTCTCCCTCAACCTAGGATAATCATCTGTGAACAACAGAACATCACTTCTGCTTCAAGGGACATGGACAAAATTCCCTCCTAAAATTTCTTTCATTGGTAGAATAGAGTACTCAACCTGCTGCACATGTGCAGTAAGATTCATGGAATCCCTTTTCTTTTTATCTCTTTTTTTCACCCATCTGCTTCCCACTTGTCTAATGCACCCCATGTTTGGACGCTTTGGAGTAACCCCCAAGGTGTGCTTTCATTCCTGAGAATCTCATGTGTGCGAAATCTTTTGAGTCAATATCTAATCTGTAACTCCTCTTCAAGTGTTTTTTGTCTCAATTTCTATGCCATGTTTCTCTGCTAAGTCTGCTAACCTTTGATGCACCTCACTCGCTTCCTTTATCATTTTTGGGCACAGGTATCGTAATTGTGCTTCTGTATAGGATTCGAGTTGGTTCACTCCCATAGTTCCTTCAATAAGTTCACCTAATTCAATTCCAAGTCTAGTATAGTTCAAGTACTCTTCTCCCCTGGAAGCACTTTGTGAGCTATTCAGCTTATCTAACCATTCGGCCAATTGTTGGGCTAGGTATTGACGGTCAAACCTTGCAGTGAAATGTTGTTGGGCTAGGTATTTGGCAACGGTTGGACAGTCAGCTTTGGAGATTGCGGTGTCAGTAACTTCAGGCTATGACTGATGTTTGTCACTGTTCCAGTATTCAGAGGGACTCAGAAAGGACTAAGGTATAACAATGATCCAGATCCATCAAAGGTCTGTCCCACAGGAGAGATTACTCTGGCACTCTCATTGAGTCCACCTCTCATTGAATTCTGTCTCAGGACTCCCTGTCCACTTGTGCTGTTACTTCCCTGGGCAAACAATGGTATGACTGGACCAATGGTGACAGGTATGGACACTGCATCTGGATTTGGTCTAACATTCGGGTTTCGTGAGTGCATGGTCCCTGCATTCTGACTCATCAGTATGGACATATCTGTCTGTGTTCCTGTTATAGGAGTGTACTCTGTCATTGTTTGTGTCTGCACTCGAGGCACTAAGAGTGGAGTTGGCTCTGTCAGAACCAAATTTGGTTTCAGGAAAACTTGTCCTGATGGCACTATTAAGTTGGTTGCTGTATCTACAATAGGTACCTCAGGGTACATTCTAGGGACATTCAGCTGTGGCAATGTTTTTTGGGCTGCCAATGTCGTAGGGAGATCTGGACTGCTCTGCATTGGGCTATGTGTCATATTAGGATTAACCTGTACTGGACTCATCGTTATGTTAACTGGTGTTGGTGCTGAAGGGTTTACACTAGTGCTCGGACCGCTCTCTTGTGCTGCATATGTTGGGGGGCGATTTCTCAGTAGCTGTACTTCTTCAAGTGTTAAAAATCTCTTAGGCTCCTTTGATCTATGCTCCCTACTCTCGGAGGGACTTTGTTTTGTCTTTCTGGCAGCTTTCCTTTCTTCTCTCTTGCTGTCCTGTGCAATTGCAGGAAACAGCTTAATTCCCTGTAAAGTCTCTGTTCTCCAAAGTTTCTGATCGCTGTCCTATCTAGCTAGTGTCTTTTCTGCCTTTCTCATTCTACTCTCGAACTTCAGTTGCAGTCTGACTACTAATTCCCAGATTGCTAACATCGCGAACCGTGCTGGTCTCTGAGGGGGTTTCAAATCATATAGCACCCTTCTTAAATTCTCTAAGGTCCTCAATTTAAATGTTTCATGGGCAGGAAATGCTAAACTTCCATCTTTCTCTGTCATTCTGCACCATTGTTTCAGCCAAAGGTATGGCGCAGCACCCTTTTCTTCAAATACAATGTAAGCAGATGTACCTTCTGGCGGTGCAATGTCTCCTATACTTGTTGTAAAATACGTATCTCCCATTAGGGCACTCTTTAAAGCTTTGAAAATATCCTTTCTTTTACCTTTATGCTATTCTAAATTAAATCAGGAAGTGACTTTTAATCCCAGAATCCTTTTCACCAACCTTCTCAACCAATTGCGCTTCACAGTTGTCCGTCAATCCCTGTTCGACCCTTCTCATTAACCAACCTATCACAGCGCGGCTCCAATGACATCACACTCACTCGTACATCGGCTGACAAAGTCTTGTAGCTTGTCCTCCTAAACTCAGATTCACTCCCAAATAGTGCAAAATTACTGCGAGCTCTAAACAAAATCAAAACCCAATTTGTCTGATTACTACAGATAGGGTAACACAATCGCTTCAGAAACCTTACAGATTTTTCACTGGAGGCATTTCATTCTAGCAGCTACAATTTTTTTCTCAGTTTCCCTGGTTCACAAGCAAAAATCGACTTGAAAATTTCACTCCCAACCCATCATTGGTTCTGTCCTGGTGCACATAGGACTCACTAGATCTCAGTCAAAAAATAATTTTACTCACTTTAACTCTCAAAGTGACTTGTCGACCACGCCTGATTGACCTATTAAACCAGACAAATTACAACAGAAACCAAGTAACTCATGCACTTTTCAAAATACTCTGGAGTCTTAGACCTGGCAGGGTCCGTAAACCAACAACCACATGCACAATCTTTGAGCACAAAGCACCACACACATGTGAAGTTTGACGACATCCCTACTCTCACACTTTGGAGTCCACAAACTCCTTCAACAACTTCATTTGGGGTACGCAAACTCCCTAAGCCCTCACAAACCTCACAATTCACATGTGATTTGCATGAGCTGGGCAAGCGCAAAAACTATTCTATTAACACTGTCACTAGAATGCCGAGAACATCCTCAAACAATCATTGGCAAGCTCCATGGTTCTGGGAAAGTCAATCTTAGGGTCACATTTTCTCTCCACTTTGTATCATCGAATCTGAAAATCCAAACATTCACCAATTTCTCCTACCCAATCTACAAATTATTTCCTCTTTAGGGGATTAACCATTACTCCACTACTATCTCCGGGAAGACTTGCTATTTCTCGCCTACCATCTCTGGGCCAAATACTCTCCTAGCTATCTGTAAATTTTATGATGGGGTCGTAAAAAGACAAACCATGTACCAGGCTTTTAAGATGGGCTCTTAAGGAGAATAACCATCATACTCTTCTACCATCTCTATTGGCGCGTCTGACCTTATTTGGTTTATTCTCATTAATTTATGAGGGGACACGTTAGAGGTTCAATGGACCTTTTGACTGTGCTGAGAGCAGTTCCCACCATTGGCCTCAAATGTCAGTACCAATCAATATCGATAGCAATCAATAGGATCAATATTCTTGAGAGTCAGAAATTTCCACGCACCATGACTCCTGGGCCATGAATAACCACATCTTTATGTAAAAGTTAGAATGTTTAATTCCTCATATTAACAATGCTAATATCACATAATTTAGTCTCAGAATCAAATTATAAACATACAAAAACAACACAGGTTGACCAAATCTTCTAAAGAATCTCATCTTAATCGAAGTGTGGATCACTACACAGTCTAGAGTTACAGTACAAATCATTAGCAAGAATAACTGTACAATAGAAATAGCATACATTTAGATTCAACAAAGAAAAGACATCAACTGCCGTTAATATTTAGCAAGCATCTTCAGTGAGTCTCCTAACTAACCTCCTGATTAGAATGGCATGTTTGGGCTTCATGCAAAACAATTTAGTCAACACAAATTTGGAAAAACATCTAGCTGTGGCTCTATCAAAATAAGCGTTTGGTACCTAAAGACAAAAGCAAATAGACATGGCAATCAGTAGCACAGTCTTCTACCTTGTCTCAGTATGGTTCAGCAAGCTGCGACAGTCTTCGTCAATTGGACATCTGTTCAGTCAGCATAGGCATTTGGACTCAGTAATACATTTCAAGATAGAAATGTCTCAGGAATGAACGAAATAGGAAGGGTATTTCTCTGTGAATATTTAGGAAAAAGTTAGAGCCTCTCTTCGCGGGACAATTAGGAAAAAGTGCGGGGTCTCCTCTCTGTTTAGTTAGATTCCCTAGGACATCTTCCCACGTTGCTGTTGGTCAAAGAATCATATGTTTATGTTTAGTTCAATGAAAGTAGTACCTCAAATCTAAGGTAAAACAAAACTGTCTTTCACATGTCGATGATTGGCTCCTCTTCTGTTCCCGTTGTTGGACTCGTATGGTAACAACTTTGTATCGCCTGATACTCCTTGTCAGTGCATGCATTGTTAGTTCCTTGGAACATCGCATTTAAGTACACTAAATTCTACAAAGTATCAATAGCTAGTACAATATATTCTACCAGAAGTTCTCATGAGAAAGAAATTTAGCTACTAGCATCTGGTCCGCGTGATGGAAAAATAAAAAAGCCATGCACTGAACATCGTCTCCTACGCTGACGATACCAAACTGATTGTCTACCTCACCAACAACCCGACCACCACCAAGAACAATTTCCATGAAGGAATTAAAGTAGTCGCCGCCTGGATGAAGATAGTTACCTCAAATTTGAACTCGGACAAAACAGAGGTCCTCATCCTCGGCTTCACACCCTCCGCCTGGGATGAGTCCTGGTGGCCCACTGCCCTCAGAAGAGCCCCCAGGCACACCGACCACAACTGCAACCTCGGCGTCATCTTAGACTCATTGCTCTCAATGGACCGACAGGTGAGCGCAGACTCATCGGGTTGCATCCACACCCTGCGCATGCTTTGAAAAATCTGCAAGTGGATCCCCACTGAAGCGAGAAAAACAGTCACCCAGGCCCTTGTCAGCAGCCACCTCGACTACGGCAATGCACTCCATGCCGAAACCACCGCCAAGACCCGGAAAAGACTATAATGCATCCAGAACACCCCCAACCATCTCATCAACAACGCCCCACGGCACACCTCCGCCCTTTTAAGAGATCTACACTGGCTGCCTATTGACAAGAGAATCACCTTCTAGCTACTGACCCACGCCTCCAAGGCCCTATACAACGCTGGATCAGTCTACCTCAATCACAGACTCTCCTTCTACACTCCCGCTAGTCAACTATGCCGACCAGGCCCTCGCCAACGTCCCCCGCAACCAGAAAACCACAGCCGGAGGAAGATCCTTCTCCTGCATCGCCGCAAAGACCTTGAACACCTCAGTCAATCTCCCACCCTGTCTCAGTTCAGGAAGGACCTCAAGACCTGGCTCTTCGACTGATCCACAGTACCACCCTACGTCCCCCAGCTTCTTGAGACCCTCACAGGTGAGTAGCCGCGCTTTACAAATCACTGATTGATGTAAAACATGTATTGTGCATGCCATTGCAGTTTTGAACTGTAAATTCGACCTGGCAAATTAAACCTTTTGCCGGACCCAGTCTTTCCTTTTTAATAATTTTAATAAATACATGTCTCCCTTAAGAGAAGTTTTGAAGGCCCATAGGGCCGGTTGTAGTGCATATAAAAACCAGGGCATGTGATTTAAGGTTCAACATTTTCTGGTTCTTTTTTGACTATTGCAAAGCCTATCTCTCCCATTTAACATTGGGTTACCTTATTACACTTAGTAAGTGATAAGTTAAATTTGAGAGCAGATAGGAAACTGATATTTACACTTAAATGGATTGTAATTTAAAAACCTCTTCAATAATATAGTAAAATTTTAAGTCACAATTCTGAAAATGACACTTTTAAAAAGTTGACATTTTCTTGTCCTAATCATTTGGTGCCTGCTGCTAGTGGCCTGGGTCACATGACTGTGAATAGCTTAGATGTTAGGCTCTGTGTATTCTTCCCAGACTGTGATACCAAGTGGGAGTAGGTGTTGACAGTATGTCCCACCATATTGGGATGGCAGAGGTGGAGCTTTTTCCTGCCCCACTTACATATCGAAGGGCTTGCCTTCAGCGCACACAAAGGAACCTGACATTATTAGCTTGTCACCACAGACTTCTTGGAGTCTTGGCAGAGGAAGGGAAGAACTATCCAGACCAGTTATGGGAATAGTATAGAGAATGCCCTCATTTCAAAGGCTGGCACCAGGTATAAATGGTGGACCCTCAGAACCACTTTTAAGGACATTCCTGGACATGTGAAAAACTTCAGAAAGACTGCTGAACCCCCAGAGGGCTTGCTGCGTGAGGACAGCCTTCCTTCCCAGGGGATTGCCTTGCTGCTAGAGCCCTGCCTTATTTCTTGAACCCAGCACTACCAAAGTGACTTCAAGGGCTAGTTCACTGGCCTCCTGTGTGAGCTACAGGGAGAGAACAAATTCCAGACACCTTGAACCCTGTACATGGCCTCTGCTGGAGTGAGTCCTAACCTCCCAAGTGGTGCCCTATAGGTCTTGGACTCTTCAAAGTGGGTTAGAGGTTCTGCTCCTGCCTAACCTTAAACAAGTTCACCAAAAAGCGTCATAACCAGGAGACCAGAACCTGCCTGCCAGCCGATCCACTGAAGGCGCATTGCCAGCTGGCCTGACTTTACAGTATCCTCCACTACATTCTTCACAGCAGCAAACTATGTCCAGCAGGACCTCCAAGTGATGGTATTCAACCTTGTGGAAACCCTTCTGCTACGGCTTGCAGCTTCATCCGCTGGAGGTTTTTATCTTTCTAAAAATTGCCTATGCCCAAAGGTAAAATCTTTCAGTGGTCTTGAGAACAACAGGCTCCCCATTGACGACAGCCTGGAAATTGGGATTTTCTTCCTTGGAGCTTTTCCTGCCATCATCGATGGCTTCTCCGAGACCACATCCAGTACTCTCCAGTGACAGACTCCTCCTCGAACACAGCTTGCTGCCTTGATCCACTGAACACTACCTTCTCTGGAACTTTACGTCAAAATTTCATCAGGTAAAAGGTAAGCCTAGACTGGGCTCAATAGGGTTTGTCTATCCAACCCATGCTCGATCGTGGTAGATATTTTGTCTTGGAAGTTTAGGAGTACCCACATTTATGGGCGTTTCCAAACTTTGATATGACCTCTTTCAATTCTGGAAATAGTCAGAGACCTGCTCCAGCCGAGATCTCGAGTAACTCCCCCTTTTGGATGGCAAAGGGAGCAGGTCATCCCTAGATTAGCTAGGATGTAGAGAAAAGTGATTTTTCATTAAGGAAAACAGTTTATCAGGTCCAAGGGAAAATGTTTCCCCTTGGGAGGTTCAATAAAGTACTTTTACACAGTGGCTTAATTCCACTCTACAATAATGTTTTCCCTGTTGATTCAAGTCACTCCTTGAAACGTACCATTGAGATCATGATTGGGTGCCAAACCACACCTGGGACCATATTTACTAACACTTTGAGCCTCATTACGAGTTTGGCTGTGGGGATTACTCCATCACAAACATGATGGATATAATGGAACTTGTAATATGGCTGACGGGATATCCATTATATTTGTAATGGACTAATCGCCTACGCCAAGCTCGTAATGAGGCCCTATGTGTTGTTTCAAAGTGATTCAGTCATTCAAAGTGGCGCAAATTATTCCTTGGTATTTACTAATGAGTGCAAAAGCTATTTTGACTGAAAAGGTGCCATTTTTTCAGTGCACAACGTGATTTGCTCTGCTTTGCACCAAGGAGGCATTACCAGTGGTGTTGCAATGCAAAAAGACATGAGGCCCTATTAGCCCACTGCGCCACCAGAGAGTCATTTTATTTTACGCTCTGGTGGCACAGTGTGAGATCTCTTATTTACAAGGCGACGCAAAGTCAACTCATGTGGCTTTTTTTATGGCCTTGTAAATATGGAACCCTTTTACGCAGAAAACTGTGTGAAGGGGGTGTTTGCTAAGGAATCTGACACATTACTAGATTTACAAGTCTGGGAATGCGTCAGATTCCTATGCCACCCAAGAGATCATGTAGAAGTGACACAATGGGGAGAAATGTCTTTATTTCTCCCTGTATTTTCCTCTTCATTCTGCAGCACACATAGAAAGAGGAAAACACCTCTAGTGATGGTTTTGTGCAGGAAGGTGTCCCTTACTGCACAAAAAACAATCATTCCCACAATGAAGGCATCCTTGCACCATGTTGCAAGGGTGCCTGCGTTGGCGCTAGGCAGCCTGTTGTGCACCAGCGCAGGGGGCGAGGACAGAAATGTACCATATCTCATAAAAACTGTGCCTTTCTGCCCTTTCCCAGTTGCGTAGGGTGGCACAGCAAAGCACTTGCTGCGTCGCCCTGCACCACAGGGCTTGTAAATAAGCTTAATAGTTTTTGATGCAAAGCCCAATCTGCCAAAATAGCAAGACCGGACTTTGCACTGAAAGGTAATGCCTCCTCGAAGCACATGCTAAGAAAGAGAAATGCTTTCATTTACCAAACAGAACCACTCATTACATGTGTGCTGAAGCTCACTGTACACATCCAGTGCACAGAGTCCTTAGATATTTGTCCAGATATAGGAATTTGTCCTGGAAGGTTATGCTTCTAGTACAAATCCCACGCTTGACAGTGCACCCCTGCCTCTTCAAGACTTTGCATACAGCAAGGTAGCCTTGAAGAACACCAGAGCCAGAGAAGACAAAAGTAGCAAGTCAATCTGCACTGGTTTCCCCCTTGCACAACACAGAAAACATCATTAGGTTGTTGCAAGGAAGTTTGTAATACAAATTGGAACATAATGGTGCAAATTAACTTTGTGCTGGCTTTTACCATTAGTGCACCCTTTTAATAATGGTTATTGGAGTGTAAAGATCAACTTATAAAAATATTAACCAAGTATGTTACATTTGTGGCAGCAAGTTAAAGGTTATGCTCTAAAATCCACACTGCATTCTTACACTGTTTATACATCATAGATGTGTTGTAATTCTTTCTACACTCATAAGTGTGATAAAAATGGAACACTTGACAGGCCACTGGCAACATACTTGCATAATTGTTTGTGTCAGAGTGTTATGACAAAGACTAAATGGATGCATGTGGGATGTGCGTAATTATGCAAAATGTAATTGTGAAGTATGATTTTATTTAATGCTTTACTTTAAAGGATTCATCAGGACTGTCTTGAAGGGGTGGGCCTAGATCTGCTGCTGAAATATATATATATATATATATATATATATATATATATATATATATATATATATATTAAAATTGAGGTAGCAGCCTCAAGATGGTGCCGTATGTTACATCTGCCTCCAAATCTTTCTCCAGTTTCTATTATGAACTAGGGGCCAGATTTACTAAAAAGTGGAGCAGCGTGGTGCTGTGCCAAAATTTGCAGGGCCGCATTCCATCACTGTTGAAACTCAGGGATGCACTGTATTTACTAAAATACTGCTTTCCTCTGCATTTCCCCCTGTGCCACCTCTAAATTAGGCTGCAAGCACCAACGCAGGGATCCTTGCACCATAGTGCAAAAGGGTCTGTGTTGAGGGGATGTATTGTTTATGTCCAGGAAGATCTCCCTTCCTGCACATAAACAATCTACAATGGCCTTTTTCTCTTTCTATGTGTTCTGCAGAATGCAGCAGACATTGAAAAAAAAATGAGGAGGAATAAAAGCATCCTTCCTCTTTGCACCATGCTAGCACCACCCCTGGGGTGGAGTTGATTTTTGGCGCTGTCACAGATTTACCCCTTCTTGCAAATCTGGGGCAGCATCAAAAGCAATGGTTGTTGCAGTGGAATTCCCACAGCAACACCCATTGCACGCCCCTCTGACACAGAAAACTGCACTCGGGCCATATTTACAAGACGGTGTTAAGTCACAAAAAGTGACTCAGCGCTGCTTGTACATATCGCACACTGCACAGTGCCAAGGGAACATCACAAAAAATTATGCTCTAGCTGCGCTAGGGCCTTTGCATGATGTTTGTGAATCAGGCCTCACAAAAGCTCTTAACAGGCCAGTTATTCATTCTTAATAGCTGCTGATAAGGAGATCAGGAGCAGTGATGTAAAATACATTGGATTGTATGGTAATTGTGTGATATTGTCTGGACATGGTAGAGGTTTTGAGGGAATTGAAGCTGACAGAATTGTTACTCTTTTAACTTCAACTCAAATAAAGGTACTAATGGACAATGAGTCACACCATGTTGCATGATCATTCCAAGTTCTGGCATGGAGTCAATGTGTACAGTGTAATTCTTGTGATGGCTTGCATGCTGGTAGACCAAATTTAAGAAGATGTTATCCTATTTTGATTGGTCTATTGACAAAAACAGGAGTCATGTTCACAAAAGCACTGAGTACTGAAAGAAGTACTCCAGTAGTACTACCTAATGCTCACCACCATTCTCTGGCCGGATATTGCCGCTTCTGCCTGTCCCATCTCTTATGTATGATAATCTCTCCATGAGTGTGGACATTTTCACACATTATGGTGTACGTTTTTGAGTAAATGTGGAAGGGACAAATGGTTGTGGGAAAATAGGGGCTATTTAATGCTAAGTGGTAGAGTTATGTTAATTTAAAAAACTCCCACAAAAGAGTAAGACAATTGCTATTGACCAAAGTTACATCTAAATATACTACAGTAACACTACTAACAAAATAGGCTTAAATCTACCCCAGCCAGTCATTGGAGTTGGTCAAGAATGATATAGGGTCAATAGCTAGTAATGTAACAAACTTTCACATAAATCAGTGGAGGCGGATGCCTCAGGAATTGAATTCCTGCAGAGGCAAGATGGCAGCCGCCCTCATCTAGCGGCTGTTGGTGTCTCCTTCCCTTCCGTGTCGGGGAGTGCCAGTGAGTCTGCCCGCTCTGGGAAATGCGGGAATTGGAAGTGGCAGTACTGCTCGGCATCGTAGTTGTGCATAGCCGGCTGTGTCGCAGTGCTGGTCCACGCTTCTGCGTCAGCCTTATCAGATTGCCGGAGGGCAGCCGCGCTTACAGCCGAGGAGAAGGTTCGCGGTGGTGGAGCTGGCTTCAGGGGCGCGGCAAGCTCCGAGTTGGGCGATGGGAGCAGGTGAATGTAATGGCCCCTAAGAATCATCGTAGCATCCGACGGAAGCCTGGAGTCGGCGAGCGGAGACCGCCCCAGTCTCTGCCTTTGTGGGCAGCTTCTAATGGTGGGAAGATATCGGTCTCTAAACCCCAGGGAGCCCTGGGCAACAAACAGTTGGTACAAATTGTGGACCCTGGGCCTGGGACTGGGACTAAGGATGTTGTGCACCATGGGGATGGGCCAACTATCCCAGACATGTTTAAAAGCCCTCAACTCGTAATGCATCCACCCTCCCTAGCTGGGAGGGCAATTATATCTACAACTTTGTTGCAGTCACAGGAATTAGTGGAATGCGATGGTTTCAATGTCGGATTGGCACACTTTACAAGTAACAACTGTTTTTCTCAGGTCAGTGCCAATATTAGTGGATGTCGTGTTAATTTGACTGCAGCCTCAGCAGACCTTAATTTGACTGGCTCATGTGCTGCCACTTCTAGCTCTAACTTTGAGGGCTTATCAGCAGTGATTGGGGAGGGAGAGAACTGCACTCCGCTGGTTTCCAGTTCAGGTAAAACCACAATGTTAGCACAAGGCCTTTAGAATTTGAGGTGCAACGGCAGGGTGGCGCCGGCTCACCCACTGGAAAGCAAAGGTCTCAGGAGCCTTGGGAGTATTCATGCAGCTACCTCCAATACTGAGGCAGGGAAGGATAGTTTCCTTGGCAAAGCGAGGTTGCAGAAAATTTCTTTTCATTTTCAGATCAATCCGGGGATCCGGATGACTCCAGTACTAGCTTGTCAATCGACTCAGAGACTCATAGCAGCCTCATCGCTTCTACAACACTTATGATGGGTCAAAATGTGATAAAATTTAGGGAAGGAGCTACGGAAGCTGGTCCTGTGAAATTAAAGTCAGATTAAGTTAAAAGGAAGAAGAAAAATAAAAAAATCTGTAAGTAGGGCAAGAGCGATGTCATGGGATTTCACAGATACTCAACAATTTTAACATAATTCAGACAATGGTGGTCATTACAACATTGGTGGTAAAAGCCGCTTACCGCCGTGCAGAAGGCCGCCAACACACCGCCGCGGCCGCGGAAATCCGCCACAGCTATTATAACCCACAGCTCGGAATCTGCCAAAATTCAGACACCCACACAAGTCCGCCACACCAAAGATCAGTGATAAACTGGTGAAAACAAAACCTCCACCGTCACGCCAACAGAAATACGCCCACGCTATCACGACACACGAATCCACGCGGCGGTCTTTCAACTGCGGTATTCCATTGGCGGTACACACCACCGCGCTCAAAATACACACACCTGATACAGATGCACACACACCACTCCCACACACCCATTACAATATCAAACACACACACACACACATCCCCACAAACCCCTACGACCAGAATCACTGAGAGAAGGCCAGAGAGCGAGACCACAAACAACTACCAAGCATCCACATGCACACAATACCATCACCCACAGAACTTTCACGCACCTCACACAACACACCACTAAATATCACCCCACTTATCACTACACACACCAACCCACACATCACCCACCCACCCCAGGTTCTCTGAGGAAGAGCTTAGGGTCATGGTGGAGGAAATCGTCCGGGTAGAGGCACAGCTATTCGGATCACAGGTGCAGCACACCTCTATAGCTAGGAAGATGGAGCTATGGTGAAGAATAGTGGACAGGGTCAACGCAGTGACAGCACCCAAGAAATAGGGATGACATCAGGAAGAGGTGGAACGCCTACGGGGGAAGGTTGCGGTTCAGCGGACTGGCGGCGGACCCCCACCTCGTCCCCCACAACTAACAACATGGGAGGAGCAAGTCTTGGCGATTCTGCATCCTAGGGCCTCACAGGAGTAGTTGGAGGAATGGACTCTGGTAAGTCAAATCTTAACTATTACATCCCCCACCCTACTTGCATGCTATCACATACCCCCACCCTCACCCTCACCGCGATCACTCCAACTCCTCACAAATGTCCCAACATCACAAAGCACACATCCTGACACCAAGCCCTGCATGCAACAACAAAGCATGGACACCCATCACCAAAGCATGGCCACTGCACATACCCATACACCCCCTAAACCACCATCACACAAGATCCCACACAGGAATGCAGGCACTGGGGGACACGGTCACCCACCTATTGCACACCATAGCACACACAGATGTAATAGACATCCTTTTATACCCCTGCAGGACCCCTACCCAACGTCACCGGACAGGAGGGTCCACACATGCCCACACCACCAACAGAAGAGGCCCACAGTGATGACAGCAGCTCTGTCCAACTGGATCTAGATGACCAGCCCGGCCCATCGGGGACCTCGGGACAGTCGGTTCCCCTCACACAGTCACAGGCCACCACAGAGCTTCCCCCCTCTGGAAACACCAGCAGAGCACCCACCCAGCGGGCCCATACCCCTGTCCCCAGGACACATCAATCAGCAGTGTGTCCACCACTACAGGGAACTCAGGCTAACCCACCACCCCAACAACAATAGGGACCTGGGGGCAGTGGTAGTGGGCACATGGTTCAGGGGACAGAGGCCCAGGGAAACAGGGGAACTGGGAGGGCTGCTGTGCGACAGGGGGAGGACAGGCCAAGAGAACCCACTCTCCACGAGGCCCGTCCAACATCATGGGAGCCTACCACCACTCCCAGGAGACGATGGCAACGGTACTGGCTAGGTTTCAGGAGACCCAGCTCCTGCAGGAGGAACAGTATTTGGGCTTCAGGGAGGAACTCAGATCCATCAATTCCACCCTGGGCACCATCATAGGGGTGCTGAAGGAAGTACTCAACACCAGGAGGGACACTGTGGCACAACAAGGGGCCCCTGACACTAGCCTGGACGATCAACTGCCCACCACCTCTGCCGGCGCTAGTGGACAGAATGCCCCGCCAGCACCCCCCCTCCTGCAGAGGGAGAACCACCCCGCAAATGGTCCCTGAGATCCAGGACAAAGACAGAGAAGGATGCCAAGACCCCCGCCAAGAAATGAGACCACCCTGAATGTCATCCTTCTGTCCCACTTGGTCACCCTGTCCATGCTCAAACTGCCCCAGCTCCACTTCCTATGCCCATTTTGGCAATGAACCTGTGAGACTAATAGACTGGACTCTGCCATGGAGAATATGACACTAAACCACTACTACCTAAACAACTACTACTTAAACAACGACTTCCCAACACCGAAAAAACCTATAAAATGAATTATTTTACAACGAAGTCTAAACAACGAAAAAAAACATTAACTAAATTATTCCTGAACAACGAACACCTATTTAACGACTATGAAAACCACTAAATCACGAACATTCCACTAAACGACTACTTTGTAAACCACGACTACCTAAACAACGACTCCCCAAATAACTACTACCTATACAACGACTACCCCAAAAAAGAATTACCTAAATAACGACGCCCCAAATAACGAATGCCCAAACAAACTACTACCCAAACAACGAATACTTAAACAACGAATCCTAAAATAACTACTACCCAAACAAACGACTAGCCAATCAACGAATACCCAAACAAACACTACCCAACACCGAAAACGCCTAAACACCTAATATATTAAAAACGAACCCCAAACAACGAAAAATATTAATAATTTATATCACAACTAAACAGTAACGATTAATAAATAAATTATTAAAAGAACTACAATACTACGTAAAACAAAGTAGAAAATAACAATATATTTCCTACATACAAAAAATAAAACATCACAAAAATCCAAAACATATAAACACTGTTTTAAATCAAATTAAATAATACTTAAATAATTATAAAACAAACACAACACAAAAAAAAAAACCTATATAAAACGATAGTCCTACAACACTTTCTACATGACCCAGGAAGTACTTCCTCTACTGAACAAATGAGAACGAACATAAAAAAAAATACAAACTACAAAACAAATACACTCCACAATTATATATATCTAACATCACAAACAAATTCACAATAAAAAAACACATCCAAAACACATTCAATTTACAAATAAAACAATACTTATAAAAACACATATAAATACCAACAACCTCCATTTTTTACTCATTACTACACCAAACAACTTACAGAGAAGACGAGCATATCACTACAGAAAATAATTAAAATATAATTTATCCAACACCGCCATCTACTGAGATAACAAGGTAAAATATCCATAAATAAGTATAAAGAAATGTACTAACCTATACCACAGCTAAATTAATATATAATTAATGTACCTTTCAACTATTTTGTTACAGGCATAAACATCAAGAATCTGACCAAAAAGATTAACACCACACCTTCACCATCAAAGGTAAACCATTACCATTATACAAAAACAATTTCACTAAACCACAAACAATTGCATTAAAAAATGTGTTAAATAACGAATACCATAATATAATAAAAAAATATATATTAAATATTAAAACTACAAATTAATTTTAAAAAAGGAATTAATTCACCTAATAAATTTAACCAAAAACCAAATATTATTCACCAAATTTCAAACCTACTAAAAAAAATACTTCTAAATCAAAAGAACTAAATAATTAATAAAACAAAAGAATAAACTAAATAATACACTCTCTCTTATTTCTTACAGACTCCAAGAACCCAAAAAAACACCAGAAGACATAAAAAAGTGAAATAAATCAATTAAAAAAAATAACATCTAAAAGAAGAAAAAACCTCAAAGTAAGTATAATATTTTCATTATAACATACAACCAGATTTTCTAGGTAAATAAAACTAAACAAACATTCTTATTCAAATACCCCTTAACTTAACACCAAACACACATAAATTCAATAAAATTAAAAACACTTCGCAAACACACTACATATATTATATCCAAAAAATAACTATTACAACTCCACCAAACACTTACCTCTAAACAGCTGCTAAACAATAAACATAAATACATTTTACAACAAAACACCAACTTCCAAAACAACTAGTGCCTTAACAACAAGGACCGAACACCAACCTTAGTCTTACTACTAATAATTTTTCCACAAATGCCTTAACAACAATATTTCATTCTAAAATCATTCTTGATAAAAGCATTACTAATATGCACCATTCACCCTACATCCCTCACCCCACTACCGCAACCACACCCCAAAACCTAAAACCCCCTGACTCCCCACCTCCTCCCCAAAACCAAAAACGCCCCACCCCCCAACCCCACCCCAAAACCTAAAACCCCCTAACCCCCCACCTCCTCCCCAAAACCAAAAACACCCCAACCCCCCAAACCCGCCCAAAAACTTAAAACCCCCTTACCCCCCACCCCCTCCCCAAAACCAAAAATGCCCCAACCCACCAAACCCCACCCCAAAAACTAAAACCCCCTAACCCCCACCTCCTCCCCAAAACCAAAAACGCCCCACACCCCCAAACCCGCCCAAAAACCTAAAACCCCCTTACCCCCACCCCCTCCCCAAAACCAAAAGCACCCCACCCCAAAACCTAAAACCCCCTAACCCCCACCTCCTCCCCAAAACCAAAAACGCCCCACCCCCCCAAACCCACCCAAAAACCTAAAACCCTCTTACCCCCACACCCTCCCCAAAACCAAAAATGCCCCACCCACCAACCCCACCCCAAAACCTAAAACCCCCTCACCCAACCCCCTCCCCAAAACCAAAAATACCCCACCCCAAAACCGAAAAACTCACTACCCCTCCACCGCCTCCCCAAAACCAAAAATGCCCCACCCCCCCAACCCCACCCCAAACCCTAAAACCCCCTAAGCCCACACCCACTCCCCAAAACCAAAAACGCCCCACCCCCTAACTCCACCCCAAAACCTAAAACCCCCTCACACTCCACCACTTCCCCAAAACCAAAAACACCCCACCCCAAAACCTAAAACCCCCTCACCCTCCACCACTTCCCCAAAACCAAAAACACCCCACCCACCCCAAAACCTAAAACCCCCTGACCCTCCACCCCCTCCCCCTCCCCAAAACCAAAAACAGACCACCCCCCAAACCCACCCCAAAACCTAAAACCCCCTCACCCCACCCCCCTCTCCAAAACCAAAAACGCCCCACCCCCCCAACCCCACCCCAAAACCTAAAACTCCCCAACCCCCCACCCCCTCCACAAAACCTAAACCCCCCCACTAACCTAATTAAAACCCTTGTCACCTACATAATCCTCCTTCACCAACTCCCTTCTTTATACCTTAACCACACATGTTCATTATTCAGAACATACATAATTAACTCACAAAATAACATATTCATTGTTAAGAAAAGCATTGTTACACTTCAATTAACCACAACTTCATAAATAAAACATCATAATAAAGGCTGTTTCCCAAAATTTACTATAACAACTCCACCACATACTTACATCACAGCACCTGCTACACAATAAATAGCACAAAAATTACTATTTCTACTCCACCAACTACTTACCTCATATCACATTAAAATACTCAAAAAATTAAAAAATAATCAAAGCAACTTAACTAGATACTTACATTAACATAGGTGCTGCAGAATAATTATCAAATAATATACTATTACAACTCCACTAACTACTTACCTCATAACAAAAACTAGGAACACAATAGACCCACAAATACAAATCTAAAAGCAGAAATTACTTATCTCAATAAATAACACCCAATCACCAAATATAAAACATAATAAACCACCTACATCAAACACTTACAAATAGGACACATTATATATTAATTAACTTACTAAATGGTAAACTAAATCCACCACAAATTTAATAATAAAAACTGCAAACTTCTTTTAACCTATTTCTTTTATATTATTTACAGATATTTCACAAATGGCATCGCAAGGAGAAGCAAGTTACATAACCTCAAGAACCGGAAACCAGCTACTAAAGTATGAAGGTTATCTTTATTGCAGAGACAAGGTTGTCAACCTCAGGAGCCATTGGAGATGTGTACAATTCTACTCTTCACATTGTAGAAGCAGACCTGTAACTCTAGAAAACACCGTTGTTAAAACAACAGATCACAACCACTCTGCCTCTGCAATAGAAATTGAGATAAGAGAAAACATATAAAAAATAAAAAGCATTGCACACACCTCCAATTACTCCTGCGGACAGGTTATAAGGTTATAAGGGAGGTAGTCCAAAATATTCAAATACAGATTTCTGGTAGCATGCCTTCTGTACCAAACCTTAGGAGAATATTTCAACGACAAAGACTGGCAAGTAATCCCCAACATATAACACCACAAACCTATGAAGACATAAACATCCCCTCCAGAACTAACAATTACCTTCTCCAAAGAAACTTTCCTCATTCACGACAACGAAAACCCTCAAAAAAGAATTTTAATATTCAGCACAACATGCAACTTACTAATCCTACAAAATAGTGAAATTTGGATGATGGATGGAACCTTTAAATCTACACCCCATCCATTTACTGATATTTACACCGTACATGCCACAAAAAACAACACTACGATCCCCCTAGTGTATGCATTACTGCCTGATAAACATTCCTCTACTTACAATGAATTTTTATCAACAATCAAAAACAAAACATCAAATAAAACACCTAGAAAAGTAATACTAGATTTCGAATTATCAATGATAAATACAATACTAAAAATATATCCACAAACCTAAATTCAAGGATGCTTTTTCCACTTTTCACAAGCATATTGGCATAGAATACAAAAATCATCCCTAAATAGAGAATATTTCTCAGATTGGATACTACAATTTGAATTAAAAAAACTCACAGCATTATGCTTTGTACCACCTACAAAAGTAGATGAGTATTACAACACAATAACAGAGTCTAACTATTATACACAAAATGAAGACAAATTAGAACCCTTAATAAATTACTTAAAGCAAACCTGGATTGGACACCTAAACAGATCTGGTCGCAGACGAAAGCCAAGATTTCCAAAAGAATGGTGGAACTGCTATCAAACCTGTTTAGAAGGTGGTGCAATGACTAATAATGCCATAGAAGGATGTCACAACGCCTTCAATAAAGTAATAGGTAAACGCCACCCAAATCTGTATCATTTCATAGAAATTTTGAAAAAGGAACAAAGATTCCAAGAAATGAGACTTGCTCAATCACTGTCAGGTAGCCTGAACCCACGCACAAGTAAAAAAAGCAAAGAAACGGCCGAAAGAATTTTGGCAAAAATACAACAATTTGATACAATAACACCATCAGACTACCTCAACAGTCTAGCATATATTCTACATTACTAACAACCACTAACCTACAAAAAAATTACTTGCCAGTTCTAAAAAAAAAAAACATCATCAATTAAATTGCCATTTTTCAAACTTTTTTTACACTATATGTACACAACAAAAATTGTTCCTACCGTTGACGTTTTCATGTCTTTATCCAAACACATGATGCTGAATAAATCTTCTTCATTAATATAGAAAACAGCATCTCATACTTAGAAAAGAAAAAAAAAACATTAATCATCCAAAAACAATTAAAAATTATTCATATTAAATGGATGATAAAAAAAAACAACTCTATATACTATACAAACAATCAAAGAAATAAAATATAATACTTAACCAAACCAGAAATTCGAAAAATATCTAAAAAACGTAAAATACCAAATGTACTTTTTTTACCAAAAAAAAGTAAAAAAATTTATCACATATTAACCAAAGCCACATCATTAATTAAAACATTAACTATCAAGAAAAAGACATGAAAACAATATAAAGGATACTACTAACACAAAAGAAAAAATTATCACAAAACCTATTACAATGAACTAATTTTTTTTTCATAAACCGATTATATTCAAAATAAAAAATATTTTTAAAAAATGAATGGTATTTTTATTTTTTAAAAATTAAAGTTGCATGAAAAAAACATTAATGCACATACAAACATTTCCAACACCTAAAAAAAAAAAAAATCCATAAATAATCTACAAATAATTATTTAATAAATTAACTTTTAGAAATAATATTAAAACAAATTAATTTATAAATTAAATTATACATCCCAAAAAATTATTACAAATATTAATAATATTAATTACAACACATCAAAAAAAGAAAATCACAATTTTTTTTTAACAAACATCTAATAAATATTTAAAATAAAAAATATAACATTATTATATTCCAAAATCTACTATACCAGCTACAATACTATTAAAAAATCACATATAAATTCTTAAACATAACTATTTGTAAACAAAATTATTTTTACACCTTCAATAACAACAAAAGAAAATACAAAACCTAAAAATATAACACAAAAAAATAATTCACCCATAATAAAAACATTTAAACTATCAATACATTTCAAAATCATAAACCACCAATATACCAAATTGCATCCCCAAAAAAATAAGGAAAATAAATTTTACAAAAATCAAACATAGAAAAAAAAACTAATCATAAAAACAAAACCCCAACCATAAACCCTACATCCCCTATATCCCACCCCTAATTCTAAATATACTTTCAATAATAAAAAATAAACAATTAACCAAATACAATAAATAATACCAGACTACTAATATACTTCCCACCCATAACTCCTAGATCCCATAGTTCCCACCCCTAAACCCACAACATAAATACCAAATTTTAATAAAATACAAAAACTTAAATTAATACATGAGTATTAATACACTTCCCAACCCATAAGCCCTACATCCCATATATCCCACCCCTAAACCCACAACATAAATTACAACATATACAAAAACACAAGTAGTTAAATTAATACCTGAGTATTAACACACTTCCCCACCCATAACCCTTACATCCCATATATCCCGCCCCTAAACCTACAACATAAATTACAACATATAAAAAAATACAATTACTTAACATAATACCTAAGTATTAATACACTGCCCCACCCATAACCCCTACATCCCATATATCCCGCCCCTAAACCCACAACATAAATTACAACATATAAAAAAACACAAGTACTTAAAATAATACCTAAGTATTAATACACTGCCCCACCCATAACCCCTACATCCCATATATCCCGCCCCTAAACCCACAACATAAATTACAACATTTAAAAAAACACAAGTACTTAAAATAATACCTAAGTATTAATACACTTCCCCACCCATAACCCCAACATTCCATATATCCTGCACCTAAACCCACAACATAAATTACAACATATAAAAAAATACAAGTACTCAAATTAATACCCGAGTATTAATACACTTCACCACCCATAACCCCTACATCCCACATATCCCACAACATAAATTACGACATATAAAAAAACACAAGTACTCAAATTAATACCTGAGTATTAATACACTTCCCCACCCATAACCCCTACATCCCTCATATCCCGCCCCTAAACCCACAACATAAATTATAACATATAAAAAAACACAAGTACTTAAATTAATACCTGAGTATTAATACACTTCCCCACCCATAACCCCTACATCCCATATATCCCACCCCTAAACCCACAACATAAATTACAACATATAAAAAAACACAAGTACTTAAAATAATACCTAAGTATTAATACACTGCCCCATCCATAACCCCTACATCCCATATATCTCGCCCCTAAACCCACAACATAAATTACAACATATAAAAAAACACAAGTACTTAAAATAATACCTAAGTATTAATACACTGCCCCACCCATAACCCCTACATCCCATATATCCCGCCCCTAAACCCACAACATAAATTACAACATTTAAAAAACACAAGTACTTAAAATAATACCTAAGTATTAATACACTTCCCCACCCATAACCCCAACATCCCATATATCCTGCACCTAAACCCACAACATAAATTACAACATATAAAAAATACAAGTACTCAAATTAATGCCTGAGTATTAATACACTTCCCCACCCATAACCCCTACATCCCACATATCCCACCCCTAAACCCACAACATAAATTATGACATATAAAAAAACACAAGTACTCAAATTAATACCTGAGTATTAATACACTTCCCCACCCATAACCCCTACATCCCTCATATCCCGCCCCTTAACCCACAACATAAATTATAACATATAAAAAAACACAAGTACTTAAATTAATACCTGAGTATAAATACACTTCCCCACCCATAACCCCTACATCCATATATCCCGCCCCTAAACCCACAACATAAATTAAAACATATAAAAAAACACAACTACTCAAATTAATACCTGATATTAATACACTGACCCACCCATAACCCCTACATACCATATATCCCACCCCTAACCCCCCAACATAAAGTACACCATAGTAAAAAACACAAGTACTAAAATTAATACCTGAGTATTAATACACTTCCCCACCTATAACCCCTACATCCCATATATCCCGCCCCTAAACCTACAACATTAATTACAACATATAAAAAAACACAAGTACTTAAAATAATACCTGAGTATTAATACACTTCCCCACCCATAACACCTTCATCCCACATATCCCACCCCTAAACCAACAACATAAATTACAAGATAAAAAAACACAAGTAGTTAAATTAATACCTGAGTATTAATACACTTTCCCACCCATAACCCCTACATCCCATATATCCGGCCACTAAACCCACAACATAAATTACAACATATAAAAAAACACAAATAATCAAATTAATACCTGAGTATTAATACACTGACCCACCCATAACCCCTACATACCATATACCCCACCCCTAAATCCACATCATAAAGTGTACACCATATTAAAAAACACAAGTACTTACATTAATACCTGAGTATTAATACACTTCCCCACCCATGACCCCTACATCCCATATATCCCGCCCCTAAACCTACAACATTAATTACAACATATAAAAAAACACAAGTACTTAAAATAATACCTGAGTATTAATACACTTCCCCACCCATAACCCCTACAACCCATATATCCCGCCCCTAAACCTACAACATAAATTACAAGATATAAAAAAACACAAGTACTTAAATTAATACCTGAGTATTAATACACTTCCCGACCCATATCCCCTACATCCCATATATCCCGCCCCTAAACCCACAACATTAATTACAACATATAAAAAAAACTAAAATACTTACAATAATACCTGAGTATTAATACAATACCCCACCCATAACACCCACAACCCATAGAATCCATTACTTAATCCACACAATATACTTAAAAAAATTAAACATATAGGCCCTCATTCTGACACTGGCGGTTTGAAACCGCCAGGGCAGAGGGCCACGGAAGCACCGCCAACTGGCTGGCGGTGCTTCATGGGCAATTCTGACCGCGGCGGTAAAGCCGCGGTCAGAAAAGGGCAACCAGCGGTTTCCCGCCGGTTTTCCCCTGGCCCAGGGAATCCTCCATGGCGGCGCTGCTTGCAGCGCCGCCTTGGGGATTCCGACCCCCTTCCCGCCAGCCTGTTCCTGGCGGTTTACACCGCCAGGAAGAGGCTGGTGGGAACGGGTGTCGTGGGGCCCCTGGGGGCCCCTGCACTGCCCATGCCACTG
Organism: Pleurodeles waltl; assembly: GCF_031143425.1. Lineage (NCBI taxonomy): Eukaryota > Metazoa > Chordata > Amphibia > Caudata > Salamandridae > Pleurodeles > Pleurodeles waltl. The sequence continues at coordinate 914,704,345 of NC_090444.1, read as the reverse complement.
GCATGGGCAGTGCAGGGGCCCCCTAACAGGGCCCCATAATGATTTTCAGTGTCTGCTTTGCAGACACTGAAAATCGCGACGGGTGCAACTGCACCCGTCGCACCCCTGCAAATCCGCCAGCTCCATTCGGAGCCGGCTTCCTCTTTGCAGGGGCTTTCCCGCTGGGCCGGCGGGCAATCTTCTTGAGATCGCCCGCCGGCCCAGCGGGAAAGTTAGAATCACCGCCGTGGTCATTTGACCGCGGTGCGATGTTTGGGCGGTTTCCGCCCGGCCGGCGGCGCCCGCCGCCCCCGGGGTCGGAATGACCCCCATAATAATTAAACCCTAAACAAATAAAAAACAAAACATAAAACTCACCTTAAAATTAATCAAAAAATAATTCACTTCCCTTAAAATTTGTTGTTCTGGCATTAGTAGTTAAGGTAAAATCGTTGTTAAACCAGTAGTTGTTCAAAACTTCGTTGTTAATACCCAGTAGTTCTTCAAGATTCGTTGTTAAAGCAAGTAGTAATTCAAACATAGTTGTTCAGGTTGTTTCTATGCCATGGACATTCCTCCACCATCACCCCTCACCATTTTACAACCCCCTCCAATATTGAGCACTTAAATAAACACCCTGGAAGCACAACACAATCTTGAGTCAGTCTGTGATTTCAAAATAGTGTATTAGCAATTATAGTGTAAAAATGCTCTTTCAGATGTAATATCAACATACCTATGTCACACAGCTCTAGTCCATGAGGAAACACAGCAGATGTCACACAGTGGGACCCACATCTGTGAAATCGTAAGGGAAAGTGACAACTCTGTGACCATATACTGGGTGAAAACGACAGACAGTAGAGAGGTAGTAGTGTTAAAGTACATTTAGTAGGCAGGTTTGTATTCTTACCTGTGTCTCACTGGAAATATTGCAAGATCATTCCTGTTGTCGATGTCCTCTTCTTCTGCTTCCTCGTCTTCACTGTCCACAGGCTCCACAGCTGCAACAACACCTCCATCTGGACCATCCTCCTGCAGAAAATGCACCTGTCGTCGCAAAGGTAAGTTGTGAAGCATACAGCAGGCCACGATGATCTGGCACACCTTTTTTGGTGAGTAGAATAGGGATCCACCTATCATATGTAGGCACCTGAACCTGGCCTTCAGGAGGCCGAAGGTCCGCTCTATTATCTGCCGAGTTCGCCCATGGGCCTCATTGTAGCGTTCCTCTGCCCTTGTCCTGGGATTCCTCACTGGGGTCAGTAGCCATGACTGGTTGGAGTAACCAGAGTCACCTGCAAATGGCGAGGGACAACTGTTCGACACACACTAACCTGTAGGGATATCCCCAGACCCAGACAACCATTCCCACTGACTTGGTTCCAGGTGCTCACCTAGTAGCCACACACGGTGCCTCTGGGGTTGAACCATCACATAAGGGATGCTGCTATTCCGTTATAAGCATCATGCCCTGAGCCAGGGAATTTGGCATTCACATGGGAGATGTACTGGTCTGCCAAACACACCATCTGCACATTCATGGAGTGACAACTCTTCCGATTTCTGTACACATGTTCACTCCTGCGGGGGGTACCAAAGCCACATGTGTCCCATCAATGGCACCTATGATGTTGGGGATATGTCCCAGGGCATAGAAGTCACCTTTCACTGTAGGCAAATCCTCCACCTGAGGGAAAACGATGTAGCTCTGCATGTGTTTTAGCAGGGCAGACAACACTCTGGACAACACGTTGGAAAACATAGGCTGGGAAATCCCTGATGCTATGGCCACTGTTGTTTGAAATGACGCACTTGCAAGGAAATGGAGTACTGACAGCACCTGCACTTGAGGAGGGATTCCAGTGGGATGGCGGATAGCTGACATCAGGTCTGGCTCCAACTGGGCACACAGTTCCAGGATTGTGGCACGATCAAGCCTGTAGGTGATGATCACATGTCTTTCCTCCATTGTCGACAGGTCCACCAGCGGTCTGTACACCGGAGGATGCCGCCATCTCATCACATGTCCCAGCGGACAACTGCAAGCATAGTCAACCAACTCAGAGGTACGTACCCACAGCTTACACAGAACACAAATCCTAATCCGAAATTTGGCCTGCATGAGTGTTGAGGCAAGGCCTAGGTATGTGTGACGCAGTGAAATTTAAGCCATGTGGGCCCCTGAAATGGTGGATGCCTGACCTGTAAAGTGGGACAATGGGATGTGAGGTAACTGCGCTGGCGCTGTACACCGTTGCGGTAGGCGGTCGAAGCCCACGGCCCAATTCTGCATTGGTTAACATTGGACCCTATGGGTCCCAGGAGCCAATGAGGATGTACGCCGGCGGTGACGGTACGCACCGCCGTGGACATGACCGCCATTTTCTATCTGTTCAATCACTCGATACCTGATCTTCGACAGGAGAGGACCTACACTGCAAGTGCTGCTGTGACCTCGGTCTGGAAGTGTCAACACCAAGGTAGTGTGCGCTCTATTGGCGACTAGAACGCAAAAACCCAGCACTCTCAAAACAACGTAATTTATGCATTCTGCTGATATGTTGTTGTTTAACCTTTTGCATTGCAGAGTTCAATCCTGAAGACTTATTTTTAATGTGCTTACAAATGCTGTTCATTTGCAATGTATTGCTGCAGGCTTTCAGAGTGTGTTAGGGTGTGGTCCCTTTCCAGGGCCTTCTAGAGACTTTCCCTGCAACATGCCTGGGTGTGGTTGTGTGCTGGGCCAAGACTCTATAAAAAGGAGCCAGCCCAGCTCCAGGTGCTCACTATTCAGATGTCCCGGTGCAGAGCAGCAGCTACTTCCTGAGCTCCTGTCCAGGTGGCCTATTTGACCTTCCAGACATCTGACTTTCATTCTTCATTTGGAGATCCTTGTTCTGGGCGGTAAGACGGTGGTTGGGCTGGCCTCCTGACACCGTTATCGAGAACTCTCATGTTCTTGGGCCTAATTCTTTTATGATTTGACAGAGTACTTTGCACGTGTGAAATATGCGCGTGAGTGTTTGTGACATTTGCGGGGTGACTTGCGAATCGGCAAGATGCGCGATCCGTTTCATGATAATTTAATCTTGTTAATTATTGCCCGCTACCATTTCTTGACATTTACATGGAAGCTAAAGAATCGGCAAGATGCACAATTCGTTTTATGGTGTTTTAACTTTGTTGTTCATTGCGCGCTACCATTTCTTGACATTTACATGGTGGCTTAAGAATCGGCAAGACGCGTGATTCACTTTATGGTGTTTTAACCTTGTTGTTCATTGCACGCCACCATTTCTTGACATTTACATGGTGGCTTAAGAATCGGCAAAAGACGCGCAATTCGTTTCATTGTACTTTGATCTTGTTATTCATTGTGAGCTGTTATTTCTTGGCATTTACATCGTGGTTTACGAATCGGCAAGACGCACAATTCTCTCCTCGAGTTTAATTCATGTTGTTTATTGTATGCCACTATTGTAAGATATTTATCATGTAATATTCGAGTTGACAAGTTATGTGATTTGTTTTTCCTGAATCCATATTGTGTTATTCATGGTGCACAATCCTTTTATGGTGTTTACTATATATATATATATAAATCTACAATATGCGCAATTTGTGTTGAAACATTTTAAGAGTACACAGAAGATCAGAGTGTCTAGATGCAATATTGTATGGTCCTAATATGCATTCTCAAAAAAGGATTTATATGACTGGTTTAAAATTTAGTCAGAACGTTTTTCTGATTCTCATGTAAAGGAAAGTACTTGAATAAGAAAGTTTTCATTTAATCCATCTTGATTCCCTTACAGGTATCCGGCCATCTTGAAACTTAGTCATTTTAAACTTAATTCTTAGATTGTTCATGTTTTCAGAATGACTATGCTTAGAATCATAGTCTAGTATTGATTTCAGGAGATATAATTTTCATATTGTGTGTTCTAACCTTTTTCTTACTACAGGTCTCCTTCCCAGCTGTTTCCCTTCCTAATCCCCTTTTCCCCTCTTGAACTCTCTTAGCCTCTGTGATTTATCTATCAGAGTCTTGGAGGAGCTGTTCAGTGGTGGACGTGTTGGGAACGTGCGCAGACCCCTAGGATCTGGTGACTCTGACAGAATAGTGAGCCCACAAATTATTATCCTCCTGGTTTGTGTATGTTCTCAACATGGCCACGCTGGACGAGTTAGTCAAGGCTATCACCCAGCTCCAGGCAGAGGTGGTATCCTCCAAAGAATTGACAACTAGCTTAGCTGAGAGAGTGAGTCAGTTGCAAAATAAGGTACAGAAGAAGGAACAAAGTCCCACAGGTGTGTCCTAGCCAGGTACTGCTTCTCAGGCTTCTGGAAGTAATCCGACAAACATTTCCCTAAATGTTCCTTCTGCAGTTCCTTTAGCTCCCCCAGAACGTTTCTCAGGTGACCCCTTGAAAGCGCAATCTTTCCTGGTTCAAGTGGGACTAAACTTCACCTGCAGACCACATACTTTCCCCGATGCCCAGTCCAAAGTAGCTTTCTTGTTATCATATTTGGCTGGAGATGCAGCTACTTGGACAATTCCTCTTGTGCGTAAAAATTCCCTTGTTGTACAACTGGAGAAATTTTGTTCGGGAGTTTGAGAGAGTTTTTGATCGTAGAACTGTAACACAGTCAGCAGATCGTGAATTATTAGATTTATGCCAAGGGAATCAAGACCTAGTGTCGTATTCAGCCAACTTTAACCGGCTGGTTGCTGAGATACCCTGGGCTGAAGAAAAACAAGTGGTCTTGTTTTACAAAGGACTCAAAGAGGAACTAAAAGATATTTTAGCGCAAATCGAACCACAACCTACAGACTGTCAAGAATTAATAAACCTTGTCTTGATGCTTGATCATCGTTTAGCAGAACGTAAAGAAACGCGCATGAAAATTGAAAAATATTCATGGTGTTTTCATGATAACAGAGACTCAAGAACTCCGAAAGAGAGAACGCCGGAACCGATGGAAATTGGAAATTGGAAATTGGAACCAGCAGAAGACCTTTGACCAAAGATGAAAAGGACATACGCAGAAAAAATGGACAATGTCTTTATTGTGGGCGGAGGGGTCATTTTGCCAAAGATTGTCCAATCAAACCAAAGAACAAGCAAGGTCCAGTTCAGAAGGTAGCAGCCAATGCACCAGTCGAGTTGGAAAACTAAAACACCCAAGATGCAGAGAAGGGTTGCTCTTGGGTGTCACTGTGGACCCTTCACAATCTAGACATCTTAAACTGGAAATAAGAGTTCAGGTCAAGAAAACGATCTATTTAAAAAAAGCTCTAGTCAATTCTGGGGCTACTGGGAACTTTGTTGATGTCCAATTGGTTCGTGCATGGGGGATCCCATGTATTGAAAAGAATACCCCAGAAATCATCCAGGCAGTCGATGGAAAACTCTTGACTGGAGGTCCAGTAACTCTTCAGACTATCCCTTTAGAGATGATTTGTGAAGATAACAATCAAAGAAAGAAACATAAAGAGAAAATAATTCTTGACATGATCCATGCTCCCCAATATGGGATTATCCTCGGCTTGCCATGGTTAACTCATCACTATCCAGAGATCAATTGGGCAGAAAGAAAAATCGTGTTCTCATCTGCGCTATGTAACGAACAATGTCTCCAAAAGATTCTAGTACCAAAAGTTTGTAACTCTTACATACCTACTGCCGCGGAGAAAGAAATTCACTAGCCCAAACAATATTCATCTTACAAAGATGTATTTGATGTGAAAGGAGCAGAGACTCTACCTCCTCATAGATCTTATGACTGTCAAATTGATCTAGCCCCAGGTGCGATACTTCCCAACTGTTGTGTATATGCCCTGTCAGAACATGAAAATCAACATTTACAAAAATACCTAGATCAATTTTTGGAGAATGGCTTCATTCGCCCCTCTAAGTCTCCTGTAGCTTCGCCTTTGTTTTTTGTTCCAAAAGCTAATGGAGAACTTCGAACTTGCATCGACTACAGGGGTTTGAACAAAGTCACCATCAAGAATAAATATCCTTTACCCCTAATTCCGGTATTATTGGAACAAGTAAAGAGAGCAAAAATCTACACGAAGCTTGACCTTCGAAGTACTTATCATTTGGTCAGAATAAGAGAGGGTGACAAATGGAAAACAGGGTTCAAGACAAGATATGGCCTTTTTGAATACACCGTCATGCCTTTTGGTCTGTGTAATGCTCCAGCAGCATTTCAATTTTTCTTGAATGACGTTCTTAGAGAGTACCTCAACATATTTGCCATAGTCTACATCAATGACATTTTGATCTACTCTGACAATCAAAACGAACATGTCCAACATGTCAAGAAAATTCTTGCAGCCCTTCGAAAGCACCATTTATATTGCAAACTAACCAAGTGTGAGTTTCATGTTACCACAGTTGAGTTTTTAGGGGCTATTCTTACCCCTCAAGGTATGGTGATGGCAGAAAAGAAAGTAAAAGCTGTATCTGATTGGCCCATCCCAAAGACTGTTCTTGATGTGCAATGTTTCCTGGGGTTTGCAAATTTTTACCGGAGATTCATAAATCATTTCTCCCAGACAGTAGCTCCTATCACTAAGCTACTAAGAAAGAAAGAAAAGTTTGTATGGTCCCCAGAAGCTGATCAAGCCTTCTTGACTTTGAAGAAAGCTTTCTCCACGCCCCCAGTCTTGACTCATCCTGATGCGAATCAACCTTTCATAGTGGAAGCTGATGCTTCAGATGTAGCAATAGGAGCCGTCTTATCACAACGAAATAAAGACACTGGTCACCTTCATCCTGTAGCTTATATGTCTCGGAAGTTGAACGAAGCCAAACAGAACTATGTCATTGCTGAAAAAGAGCTTCTGGCGATTCGTGACGCCTTTAAAGAATGGAGACATCATTTGTTGGGTACCAAATACACTGTCACAGTATATACTGATCATCGTAATCTTCAATTCATGAGTTCCGCCAGACTTTTGACCCCTCGGCAATTACGCTGGATGCTGTTTTTTGCCAAATTTGATTTTGTAGTAACCTTCTAGCCTGGTAAAGATAATCGCAAAGCTGACGCCTTGTCCCGTTAAGAGTCTACCACGTTGCCTGCATTTCAAGTCTACAGAGCTATCATTGCTCCTGACAAGGTTCTATGTATCATAAAAACTGAAAATTTCTTTGAAGAAATTCGCAACTCTTTCACTGTTGAAAAATGGCAAACATGGGCCCAAGCAGATCCCAAAAGGTCAAACAAGCAAGGACTACCCTTTCATGACGCTCGTTTGTTCATACCCACTACCAAACTTCGCAAGATAGTGTTTCATTGGTTGCATGTTATACCGACGGCATGTCACCCAGGTACTCCTAAATCTCTTGAACTGATCCAACGCTATTTTTGGTGGCCTACCCTAACAAAAGATGTAAAAACAATGGCAAACAACTGCGAAGTTTGTGCTCGCATTAAAACAAGCCATTCAAAACCAAAAGGGTTGTTACATCCACTTCCAACCCCAAGTCGTCCATGGGAGCACATTTCTTTAGACTTTATTACCGGTCTGCCAGTGGTTCAACAGCATTCAGTAATTCTGGTGGTAGTAGATAGTCTCACGAAATATGGACATTTCATTCCCTGTAAAAAAATTGCCCACTTCTAGTGAACTGGCAACTATTTTACTGAACAGAGTGGTTCGTTATCATGGACTGCCAAAAGTTATCCTCTCCGATCGGGGGTCGCAATTTGCCTCCAATTTCTGGAAGACATGGTGTAAAACACTCCAAGTGACATCTACGCTATCTACTGGTCACCATCCTCAAACAGATGGTCAAACGGAGAGACTAAATCAGACTTTGAAACAATACCTACGTGCCTACGCTGAAAAGGCACTTCATTCTTGGACATCTATGCTCTGGTTAGCTGAGTTAGCTTACAATAACTCATTCCACACTTCTATTGGCGTTACACCCTTTTTTGGTTTATTTTGCTATCATCCTGACACCCTGCCCATCACAATTCCTCAAGAAAGTTCTCTTACTCCAGCTGTGTCAGAAACCATTCAGCATTTGCATCAAACCCAGAAACTGATTCAACAGCATTTAGAAAAAGCCAAACAAAAATACAAAAGGCATTATGACAAGAAACATTGTGAGGGACCGCAATATCAACCAGGTGACAAAGTGTGGCTTTCCACAAAACATATAGAATTCAAGAAGAAGCACATGTTTAATCCCAAATGTATAGGTCCTTACACAGTCCTTCAGCAAATCAATCCGGTAACCTATAAACTACAATTGCCCAGATCCTTACGGATCCATCCGGTGTTTCACACTTCCCTATTGAAAAGGGTAGTCCAAAAGGTCCACCCTCATCCAGCTCCTGTTCTAGTACAGGGAGAAGAAGAATATGAAGTTAAGAAAATGTTGGATTCTAAACTACGAGGGTGTAATCTATAGTACTTAATCTCATGGAAAGGTTATGGTCCTGAAAGTAACTCTCATGGGTTTCCACATCTGATGTTCATGCTCCAGTACTTGTGAGATGCTTTCATCGTCTTAATCCAGGCAAACCAGGCCCTAGAGCGCGTCTGGGAGAGGGGTGTACTGTCAAAACCAGGGCAGTGTGCGCTCTATTGGCGACTAGAATGCAAAAACCAAGCACTCTCAAAACAACGTAATTTATGCATTTTGCTGATATGTTGTTGTTTAACCTTTTGCATTGCAGAGTTCAATCCTGAAGACTTATTTTTAATGTGCTACAAATGTTGTTCATTTGCAATGTATTGCTGCATGCTTGCAGAGTGTGTTAGGGTGTGGTCCCTTTCCAGGGCCTTCTAGAGACTTTCCCTGCAACATGCCTGGGTGTGGTTGTGGGCTGGGCCAAGACTCTATAAAAAGGATCCAGCCCAGCTCCAGGTGCTCACTATTCAGAGGTCCCGGTGCAGAGCAGCAGCTACTTCCTGAGCTCCTGTCCCGGTGGCAGACATCTGACTTTCATTCTTCATTTGGAGATCCTTGATCTGGGCGGAAAGACGGTGGTTGGGCTGGCCTCCCGATGCCGTTATCGAGAACTCTCATGTTCTTGGGCCTAATTCTTTTATGATTTGACAGAGTACTTTGCGCGTGTCAAATATGCGCATGAGTGTTTGTGACATTTGCGGGGTGACTTGCAAATTGGCAAGACACGCGATTCATTTCATGATAATTTAATCTTGTTAATTATTGCGCCCTACCATTTCTTGACAGTTACATGGTGGCTTAAGATTCGGCAAGACGCACAATTCGTTTTATGGTGTTTTAACTTTGTTGTTCATTGCGCGCTAGCATTTCTTGACATTTACATGGTGGCTTAAGAATCGGCTTCGCTTTATGGTGTTTTAACCTTGTTGTTCATTGCACGCTACCATTTCTTGACATTTACATGGTGGCTTAAGAATCGGCAAAAGACGCGCAATTCGTTTCATTGTACTTTGATCTTGTTATTCATTGTGAACTGTTATTTCTTGGCATTTAAATTGTGGTTTACGAATCGGCAACACACACGATTCTCTCCTCGAGTTTAATTCATGTTGTTTATTGTATGCCACTATTCTCAGTTATTTATCATGTAATATTCAAGTTGACAAGTTATGTGATTTGTTTTTCCTGAATCCATATTGTGTTATTCATGGTGCACAATCCTTTTATGGTGTTTACTATATATATATATATACATATATAAATCTACAATATGTGCAATTTGTGTTGAAACATTTTAAGAGTACAGATAAGATCAGAGTGTCTAGATGCGATATTGTATGGTCCTAGTATGCATTCTCAAAAAAGGATTAATATGACTGGTTTAAAATTTAGTCAGAACGTTTTTCTGATTCTCATGTAAAGGAAAGTACTTGAATTAGAAAGTTTTCATTTAATCCATCTTGATTCCCTTAAAGGTATCCGGCCATCTTGAAACTTAGAGGGTCATTACGACCCTGGCGGCCGGCGGTATGTTGGCGGTAACACCGCCAACAGGCTGGCGGTGTTCCGCCAGCAATTATGACTGTGGTGGAATTGCCACGGTCATACCGCTGGCCCCTCCACTTTCCCGCCAGGATTCTGCCATGCGGTCATAATCCCCAGGGCAGCGGTGCCAGCACCGCTGCCCTGGGGATTATGAGTCCCCGACCGCCGGCCTGTCCATGGCGGTACACACCGCCATGGAAAGGCCGGCGGTAAGGGGGCTTGGGGTGCCCCTAGGGGCCCCTGCACTGCCCATGCACTTGTCATGGGCAGTGCAGGGGCCCCCAGGCATAGCCCGTCGCGCATTTCACTGCCCAAATTTCGGGCAGTGAAATGTGTGACGGGTGCTACTGCACCCGATGCACATCAGCATTGCCGCCGGCTCTATTACGAGCCGGCTGCAATGTTGATGTGACATTTTCACTGGGCCAGCGGACGGTAACGCTGTTACCGTCCGCTGGCCCAGTGAAAATGTCATAATAGGGAGACAGAAATACCGCCGGCAATGGCGGTATTCTGTCTCCCGCGGCCTCGGCGGTCTTTTGAAAAGACCGCTGAGGTCGTAATGACCCCTTAGTCATTTTAAAACTTAATTCTTAGATTGTTCATGTTTTCAGAATTACTATGCTTAGAATCGTAGTCTAGTATTGATTTCAGGAGATTTAATTTTCATATTGTGTGTTCTAACCTTTTTCTTACTACAGGTCTCCTTCCCAGCTGTTTCCCTTCCTAATCTCCTCTTCCCCTCTTGAACTCTCTTAGCCTCTGTGATTTATCTATCAGAGTCTTGGAGCTGTTCAGTGGTGGACATGTTGGGAACGTGCGCAGACCCCGAGGATCTGGTGACTCTGACAGGAAGAGACAATGGCTCGTGCGTCTGGGGAAAGGGCCCCTGCCTTCACATTAGAGGAGTTGGAGAAACTTGTGGATGGGGTCCTCCCCCAGTACACGCTACTCTACGGTCATCCAGACAAACAGGTAAGTACACTGAGAGCATGCTGTATGGGCTATGCCTGTGTGGAGTGGGGTGGATGAAAGATGGGGGGGGGAGATTGAGGCGCGCATGAAATTACGGTGAGTGCATGAGCCACATGGCAAGGGTAGGGATGAGGGCCAATGACTGTAACGGTGCAGTTGGTAATAACTTTTCTTTCCCCCCTGTACAATTCATGTGATCAGCGCCCACCAGAAAAAGGATATTTGGCGTGCCATCGCCAAGGACGTCTGGACCCTGGGGGTCTACCACAGACGGAGCACCCAGTGCCGTAAGAGATGGGAAGACATTCGCGGCTGGAGCAAGAAGATGGCGGAGGCCCAGCTGGGGATGGCCTCCCAACGTGGGAGGGGTGCCCGTCGCACCATGACCCCTCTGATGTTCAGGATCCTGGCGGTGGCGTACCGGAGTTGGATGGGCGCTTGAGGGCATCACAGCAGCCAGAAGGGGTGAGTACACTCTCATTCTGCTGATTTTGCGCGCAGTAGCGGTGTCTGGGTGGGGGAGGTGGGCTGTGGGTTTCCCTAGGCAAGGGAGAGTGTGCTAGTTAGGTGACCTTGTTCTGGCAGACCCTGTGGCACTCCACCCCACCTGTGTACAGTGCCAAGTACACCTAGTCAGGCTCCTGTGTCATCCATGTGTGCAGATGTCGGCCATATCCTTGTAGGCCATGTTCCAGGGATTGAACAGTGGAGCCCAAGTGCGCGGCGTAGGGCAGGGGCTTCTGTGTCTGTCGTGTCCGCCAATGGTAGCGGTAATGCATGCACTCAACATGTCTTTCTTCTGTCGTCCCCCCCCTTTTTATGGTCTCCCTGTTCTTGTGTGTATTAGCATCATCAGGCGGAAGAGCAGTGGCACGCGAGCAGGAGGGAGCGGCATCCCACATGGCCCTGGAGGGTGAGACAACGGATTCGGAGTTCACCAGTGGGACGGAGGGCGAGGGGAGCTCCTAGGCTGGGACAGGAGTTGACACCAGTGACACAGACTCGTCCTCTGATGGGAGCTCCCTTGTGGTGGCGGCAACATCTGTGCCCCCCGCATCTACAGTTACAGCCGCCACCCCTCTACCAGCACCGCCCTGCCAGCAGCCCCTCAGCCTTTGCCCCGTGCCCACTCACCCAGGAGGGTGGGCATCACCTTTGCCCCAGGCACCTCAGGCCCTGCCCCAGTCACCCCTGCTGCCCTCAGTGAGGAGGCCATTGACCTCCTCAGGTCCCTCACTGTTGGGCAGTCTACCATTTTGAATGCCATCCAGGGTGTAGAAAGGCAGTTGCAACAAACAAATGCATTCCTGGAGGGCATTCATTCTGGTCAGGCAGCCCTTCAGCAAGCTTTTCAGATTCTGGCCTCAGCACTGATGGCAGCCATTGTCCCTGTCTCTAGCCTCCCCCCTCCAACTTCCTCCACCCAGACCCAATCCCCTCTACCTCAGCCTATCCCAAGCACACCTTCAGACCAGCATGCACACACCTTAACACACAAGGGAAGCTCAGGCAAACAGAAGCACCACACAAACCACAGGCACTCACGCAAGCATCACACACATGCAAACACACCAACATCCACTGCCTCCACTGTGTCCCCCTCCTCCTCGTCTCCCTCCTCCCTCCCAGTCTCGTCTCCACTCACACCTGCATGCACTACCTCTACAGCCACTTCTTCCATCACCAGCACACACCACCACACCCCGCTCACGTGCAGTCACCACACCACCTGCCATTCACACGTCCCCTGTCTCCTCTCCCAGTGTGTCTGTGATGCCACTTCCCAAGATACACCAACGCAGGCACACACCCACCCAACAGCCATTCACCTCACGAGAGCCTCCAGCACATGCACCTTCACCCAAAGTCACCAAACAAACACCTCCTACAACCACAACCTCTTCCTCCACTCCCAAACCCCCTCCAGCTACCCGTCCCAGTGTTCCCAAGAAACTTTTCCTGTCCAACCTTGACCTCTTTCCCAAACCTCCCAAACCCCATCCGTCTCCGAGGGCCCGACTCTGCAGGTCCCAAGCTAGCACCCTAGCCACAACATCTCCGGGACCAGTGGTGCCTGTAGTCACCGGAATCTGGAGTGCACTGGCCACCAGGGCAGCCAATGTGGCACGGACCACAGCACGGACAGTCCCCCACCTGTCAAGCATCAAAAGTTGGCCAGCCCCCGGCGGGAGAGGGGGAAGACTCCAGCCACCAAAGCCGCTCCCAGGGGTACAGCTGGGAGTGTGGAGTCAGCTGCGACACCTTCCAAGGTGGGGAAGGGCCACAAGAAAGTCAGCAAGTCTGTGAAGAGCAGCACGGCGGAGAAGACCGCCATCATCCCCGATGCCCAGGAGGCCACCTCCACCCGCCCAGCTGCCTTGGAGGCCACCGCCAGCACCAGCCCTGCTGCCCAGGAGGCCACCGCCATCATCCCCGCTGCCCAGGAGGCCACCAACATCATCCCACCGCCATCATCCCCGCTGCCCAGGAGGCCACCGCCAGCACCAGCCCAGCTGCCCCAGAGGCCACCACCAGCACCAGCCCTGCTGCCCAGGAGGCCACCGACATCATCCCCGCTGTTCCATGGCGTCCCGATTCCTCGTGGGGTGTGTTGAGGTGAGCGTTTTCCCTTCGAAGTCCTGTTTCCGCCGGGTTTTTGTTCGCAGAGAATCCTCCCCGGAAAAGGTGGCAGATTGTTAGGTTGTGATACTGTGGGCGGTACATTGTCCTCCGCCTTTCTGTTGGCGGTGACCGCCAAGCTGTTTGTTTGTCCCGCTGTGGCGGTCGGAGTGTTAAAGTGGCTGTCTTTGTTGGCGGTTTCCGCTGTGGTTGTAATTCCATTTTTTTTTTGCTGGCCTGTTGGCGGTCTTACCGCCACTTTGACACCGACCGCCAGGGTTGTAATGACCACAAATGTGTTTTAGGGTCCTGGGGATTTTGTCTCTGGCTCTGTTGGTGATGGCGAGCCTCCATTTCTGCATCTTATCTACCATACCATGATGGTACAGCATAAACAGACACAAAGTGATAATAAGAAAGCCAGGGTTACCAGCAAGCAGCTATAAGTTTTAGTAAGATTGCAAAGACCTGTTCAGAGATTGGAGAGCGTATTGCTGCACTTGGAACTCGCACTAATATGCTAGAAACTGAGCTGGCACAGCAGTCAGCCATGCATGAATCGCAACTCATAGATATTCAGTGGAAATGGAGGATTTTGAAAATCGGCAGCAACGTAACAATCTGCGCATCTTGGGGATTCAAGAGGGAGCGGAAGGCCAAGACGCAAGGGGTTTTATTGTTAAAGTATTCAAAACTGCCTTTCCTGAGCTAGATAGTTGGGACTGGGAAAACGAGATACAAAGGGCCCATCGGTTTCTATTGTGCCTGAAGAAACAACGGTTAGCAGAGGAGGCCACAGCGAATTAGTGACAACCCAGGGCCATTATTGTTTACTTTGGCAATTATTTGCTGCGACAAGTATTCTTTGAGAAAGCCAGTCCTGACTCAAAAATCATTTGTGGGGGCATTTCCTTTTTTACCTGTCCTGACTATTGTCATGCCTCAGTGGAAAGGCGTTGGCGCTTGAGGCAAATGATAAACCCTTTTCAGGAGAAGGGGGTAGAGGCTTTTTTGTTGAATCCTGTCTGTCTTAAAATGGTTTACAAGGGCACAGTACGGGTCTTCTCTTCCGAAGTTAAAGCCAAAGAGTATTTGCAAACCCTGACTTGGTTAAGGTTAACCAAGAACCTTAGCACACTGGACCACAAGGTTTATGTATTTTTGAGGGTGGCTACTGGCACTTGTTATATTGGTTATTTTCCAATTTATCCACTTTTTTCCTGGTTGTTTAACATTAGCTGTAATTTTATGTGATAGTATGGATTGAGGATCCTAGGATAGAAGTGGTGTTTTTTTGGGGGGTCTGAGGGGAGGGGACCTATCCATCTTACAGACATTCAGTCTGGCTGTCTCATTTGGTAGGAGTGGGGGAAGGGTTCGGGTGGGTGGGGGTCAGGGAGGTTGTGGGTCTGGGGGGTTGGTAGGGGGTGGATGGAGAGGGTTGGAAAGGATGGGCTGGGGAGATGCACAGTAAGGCAATGTTTTTACCTTAGTATTCTTAGAATTTGTGCTGCAATGGTTCAGGGGGTTGTAGACAGAGATTTAAATGGGATACAGTAACAACGTACAAAATGCTACGATAAACATTAGTGGGCTAAATGATGCTACGAAAAGGCACTTTGTAGCGCAAGGCTTAAAAACACTGAGGGCGGATATAATTTGTATGTAGGAGACGCATATTATTGGCTCTAAAAGGCATTTGTTGGAATTTCCTGGGTATCAATTACTGGCCCACACTACTCAAGGAACTACAACGAAGGGTGTAGCAGTAATGGCACAACATCATTTGTTAGAAGTTGCTAAGAAATCTGTAGACAAATTGGGTCGATGGGTGATTCTGGAGTTTATTATTGGCATATCTAGATTTACTCTGTGCTAAATCTATGGATGTAATTTTGACGAGCCTGAAGTCATTGACTTCCTCAATATAGAGCTTGCAGCATGGCCCTTGCCGATTATTATCTGTGGGGAATTGAATATACATATTGATAGTAGTTTCCCTCTACAGAGTAGGTGCAGTATATGGGGAGGAAACCAAAAGTTTTTCAGGCTTTACAAATTTTTGTGCAGAGTCATGGACTGGTTGATGCCTGGCAGCAATGTAAGGCTCCTGACCCCGGTATACTTTTTTCTGCTACCCACATAATAAGTCTGTTCGGTTAGACTACTTTTTATTGTCAACTTCACTGTGTGAGGCTTTTTTGTTGAAAAATATCCAAGATTTATGTCAGACCACAGCCCATTGGTAATATGAATCTCGGTATTAAGTAAGGAACAGCATTTAAAAAGTTGGTCATTTGATCAGGGGGTACTGTTGGATCAGGCATACGTTGCATAGATGAAAAAATGGATCCAGAGTTTTTTTAAGTTAATCAGGGGTCTGCTCCTCCTGGGGTGGTTTGGGATGCACTAAAGTCAGGAACTTGTGGGGAAACTTTAAGTCATAGCTTAAGTAAGGAAAAACGGCACTCTATAGTTATAAGCACTGCCCAGTCTGAGCTGGTCATACTGGAATCAAAGATTACGGAGCTGGTCAGGAACCACCTTCCTCTCCAAGATATTTTAAATCAAATAGCAGGGGTAAAAGCCTGGATTTCTCAGTTTTATTTGAGCGGGATGTTATTGAGGCTCAGACGTATAGGCAGGAATGCTATGAATTTAGTGAGAAGGTGGGCAGGCTTTTGGCTTATAAAACTAGACAAAAGGTGACTCGAGATTTGATTAGCTCAATTAAAGATAAAGATCGACAGATAGTACAGGGGAACATGGCAGTGTTAAGGGTTTTTAAAGTTTATTATTCTACATTATATCAGCAGGAAGCCCTGGATCCCTACGGCTCAGAATAGAGGATTAATCAATATCTGGGCGAAATATTAGGATTGAGGCTGCATGAGGATGAAAGGTGTCAATTAGCTACCCCCATTACATCTGAGGAGATCCTTGCAGCATTGAGCTCTTTGCCCAGTGGTAAGGCCTCTGTCCCAGACATGATTCCCTTGGAGTTTTTTAAGATGTTTTTTAGTGAACTGAAAAACAAACTTCTGACACTGTTTAAGGTGGTGCAGGATGGACTATAGGCTTCGGCCTACTGGTTTGCCGCTAATATTATAGTATTCCTAAAACAAAGATAAAGACCCTTTCACTACCAGGCTCTTATTGCCCTATTTCTTTAACAAATGGAGATGCCAAGCTCTATGCTAAGGTTCTTGCCACTAGACTGAGTAGAGTGATTAGTAAATGGGTTTCCCCAAAGCAGCATGGTTTTTTTCCTGGGCGAGGGAATACCGTTCATGTGAGGCGGGTTATTGCCATGTTAGATGCATCACAGGCCACAGCGACACCGATGCCATTGATTTTAATGGATCCAGAAAAGGCCTTTGATCGCGTGAATTGGGCATATCTATGGGCAGTACTCCTTAAATGCAATATTTACCCCAGTTTCATCAGGGCTATTCAGGGTTTATAACAGAATCCCATTGCACGAATACAAATGGCCGGGTTTGGCTCTGAGCCTATTCATATTACAAGGAGCACGAGACAGGGGTGTCCCTGCTCACCTCTGCTTTTCGCACTTTATATAGACCCACTTATAAGAAGACTGCTCAATAGTAAATGAATTGTTCCAATGGAAATGATTGAGGGTACAATTAAAACATTGGTCTGCGCCAATGATATTGCTATCACTTCATCAGACTCGAGGACGTCGAATATAGAAATAGAAAAATTGACGGCTAAGTTTGGTGAGGTTTCGGGGTATTTAGTAAACAGGGCTGAGTGTCAAATAATAGTTAATGAATGGGTATCCTTTGAAGATAAGAGGAAAGTTGAGCAAGTGACTTATCTCGGGGTTAGGTTAGCAACTAATCTTGATCGAATTGTTGATAGCAATCTTGCCCCAATATAATCCAAAACCAGAAAGGAATTACAACATATGAATAACTTGCATCTCTCAATTGCAGGACAATGTAACCTTATTAAAATGCTCTTCCTGCCCCAGGTTTTATACTTTTTTAGAATTATTCCATCAGAAATTAGTAACGTTTGGCTTAAAACGTATGGAAGACCTATCTAGCAGCTTTTTTGGTCTTTTTCCAGAACTCGTTAAGCATTTGAGTATTTGGTACATCCAAGGATGAAAGGAGGGTGGGAAGCTCCCAATTTTCATCTATACTATTGGGCTGCAGCTCTGCAATATATTTAGCCATTAATTATACAGGATGATGGTAGTAAAGGGGGCGGGGAAGTTTATCCAACCATATACAGAACGATATAGGGGAGTACAGCCAACGCTGCCTTTATGTGAATAGTTGAGCCAAGTTACTTTTAAAAAGTTACATTTAAAACTGTACGTTCTGCGTTTAAGGTTTGGTCTCATATTAAACACAGAATTGGAATTGAGCGGCTCAGCTATCATACGCCTATACTTGAATACGCTAATTCTTCCCTACATTTTTAATGGCAAATGCTGCATCAAATGGGTACAAGGGGGTGTCTGGAAAATTGGCTACTTTTACAGAGGTAGGCAGAAAAAATAATTTAGTGATTTAAAAGATGAATTTTCTCTTCACAGCAAGGATTTTTTTCAAATTCTTGCAAATTAGGGATTTTTTGCTGTCTTCATCCAGGAATGGTTTACTTGGGGAAAACAATGTAGTTTTAGAGGTCCTTGAAAATTCAGCTGACTGGCAGATTTGGACGCTCGATTCACCTTTACTGGACCTTATGCAGGATGATTTGGGGAAACATATAGAGAGATGGGGAGAAGTGTAGGTGCTTCAGAAGCTTCCCTTTTAACCTCCTTAGGCATGGGCCATCAGATGTTGCTTTCTGCTGGGCCACAAGCCCAACAATATAAAGCAGTGTTTAATTTATATTATATCCCCGCTAGGCTATCCAAATGGGGAAAGCAAAGGGGGATTGTTTGACCCTGCTGCAACAGCACAGTGGCTGATTTAGTCCATATGTTTTTTAGTTGTGACAAGCTTTAAGTGTTCTTAACTGATATTGCTAAGTACTTGTCAACGATCATGTGGCAGGTAATTGGTATAACTCCTCAACTCCTATTGTTGGGGATTGATGTAGAGGTGTGCACTGGCCAGTCTCAAAGGTTTTTGTTTTTCTCCATGGCCGTAACCCGCTGCTGCATTGCTTAAGATTGGCTGAAACCGGCACCACCTACTTTTAATCAATGGTTGGCTCGTCTTTGTTCAATGTACTACTTGGAGATGGGTTTGTACTCTTTGAAGGGCCTCGCCCGCAAGAAGATGGGTAAAATAAATTGTGTTGCACTAACACAATGGTTATAAGGAATGAGGAAATGAGGAATGAGGAAATGTTTGTATGATGTCAGCACTTTATTTCTTGATGGCTTTGAACATTATAGCAGTGTCCCTCTTGTTTGATATGAATGAACTAACTTATTATTTTTTTTCTTTCATTATTTTCGTATCCTACTGTGCATCTCTTAAAATAAAACATAAAAAAAAAAAGAAAGAAATTAGCGGAGGCAAAGAAAGACACTATCAACACATAGGGAAAACTAGGAGAATAAAGGGAGCAATAATTTTGAATGTAAAAATATAAATATTATTATTTTTTTTTTTTATTATTTCAATAATATAGCAACAATATTTTATTCTATTATGAATTAGCTTTTCCAACAAGGCTTCAAACACATTCCCACAACCGATACTGAAATAGAATTGAACAGTGAGGACTTCACAACACTCATCAACAGGTGAGACTCGCCACAAAAGAAAGACACACACTGGCCACATAAAAAAACAAGTCCCACACCACAAAACATTTGGTTCACCATGTCAGTGAACATCTTCCTTGTTTTGCACCCCATTTTTGAGGAACGTATTTGAGGAGGAGAGAGATGATTTAAAAGCAGAGGATCAACATCATTGGCATGTCCATGGAAGCAGTCACTGCTTGATACCGCTTGTGTCCAGAATTGAACCCTTACATGGATGCAGATTGGGAACAGGACCTTAATCTCTATACACTTAACTCCAGGGCAGTACTTCACATGTTAAAATACTGACTCCACTCTATTACCTGACCACTGAAGTTTTACAGAGGGTCATCGGGAACTCCTTGGGCATCTCATATACAATTCAATCATACTGCTTGCAAGATGCACCGAGAAGTATTGCCTGCAGACTGCACCAGTTTATTCGCATTTCACAGTCACAGGTCAAAATCAAATGTAATGGTGGCAATGGAATTGTGTTCCCTAGCCCTCTTCACAAAGGTATTTGGTGTCATTGATTGCACTTATGTGGCACCTCAGCCAATCCACCATAGGGTAAACCATTTAATTAACATATGCCACTGATCCTACATCAGGGTGAAATCTGTCTGTGAAGCCAAGAGCTGCTTCACGGATGTGCATGTTGGCTTCAGGGGTACACACATGACAGCTACATTTCCCACAGTTACCTATTGCATGCCACTTGCTAGCTACAGATTTCAGTGACATATAGCTTGTAGGTGTAGGTAAGTGATAATAAGTCACCCATGAGCTTCATTTGTACCTCAGGAATGGCATCTCACATATAGTCCCTCAAAACATCACCTTAACATTATATACAGAGTGAAGATAATCTTTGAATTAATGCAAGTTTATAATATCTGTAGCTTTTAAAATTACAAAACAATGGATGCACAGTTCCACAGTGAATGTGATTCATCTCTACCTCATCGGGGAGGAATCAATAGGTCCCTATGAGTGTTCAAGATTGGGAACAAGAGCCATCACTCACCATTCGGTGACAAGCTTTATCTTTGGGCTTTGCTCCTCTTCAAGCCGGCACTGCAATGCCTGACAGACCCCTCAAGGGGGCTCTTTGCCGGAGATCTTTTAGAAATCTTTGCCGGTAGTGAATGCAGTAATGTGGGATTGGTGGAATTAAACTGTTAAAATTGACTAGAGGTACCATATGATGAATCTTTATTGAGAATGTGAACTTCTGCTTAAGTTAAAAACATTATGTGAGGGTAAAGTAAGAGTAATGTCTATGTTTCCCTACTCAAATATGGTGTCATGTGTCAAGTACCCTATATTCTAGGGGTTGGTTTGCAGAGGGCAGAGTTGGAAGTCCGTACACTGCCTGCCATGGAAAGGTCAACATGTTTCTCTCTATGAAATGAAAGCGAAAACATGTGGAGAATGCCGAAGGTGCTTGCACATCAACAAATGTTTTAACAAATGTCCATCAGTAGTATTCCTTTTCTTGCACAAATGTTAGCAATGGGTGCCAGCCTAGCCAAACACCTGCCACCTCAGGTGTACAAAGGCTCACACACTAAACCATAAGAACACAAAGGCCAGGGCACACCCAATGTATAGTATTCATGTAGTATATCCAAGTGGTGATTCAAGAATTGAGTCGTAGTCCAGGTAAGCAGGTGACACAGGATATTTATTGTAGGTGAAAGCAAAAGGTCAGACACAAAGCTAAAGCCTTGACAAAGTCTTGAAGACGAAACACGTGTCGGCTGTTTTGCTGTTTTGGACTTATATCATATTTGGTAATCTGACTGGAACTTTGACCTTTTGCTTTCACCATACAATAGTATGACAACACACAGTGCAAATCAATGCATGCCAGTGAAAATCAAACACTATTAGTGTCACAGTGCGCTGAGAAATTGGACAATTACAACCTACTCGGACATTTCAAAACTTATCTAACATGTTTTGGGGACACTATTAAATAAAATTGTCCCTCAACCTATGATAATTCATCTCTTAACTGATTAGAAGATTGCTGAATAAACCCTGATGACATGCCAGACATTCAATTTCCGTTTACTATAATATTCCTTATAGGTGTTTTAAACTGTTCAGACACACAAGGACGATATCTCTCTCCCTTGACTCAATGCAAACAGATTAACACATTTGTTGGATCATAAATGCCCATTGTTATCCCTTTGGGGCCCATCCTTTAATTTGAGAAGAGTAAGAAATAATTTCAGTACAATTTGGGATCATTTGAAGTGATTTATGATCATCCAAATATTGCACATCTTTTGAGAGCACCACTAGGTGATTCTATTGTTATGTTTGATTTTCACTGGCATCCATTGATTTGCACCGTGTGTTGTCACACTATTGTATGATTAGTAACCTCTTCATTCTCTCCTTGGGTTTCTGTTACATATATATCACATAGTTTATCATGACAGTGAGGATTAAGTACGATTGTTTTCTAGGTCCTGATGAGTCACACTTAGATCTTTACGACTAGCATAGAGAGAAACATGTTGACCTTTCCATGACAGGCAGTGTAGGGACTTCCAACTCTGCCCTCTGCAAACCAGCACCTAGAATATAGTGTACTTGACACATTACACCGGATTTGAGTAGGGAAACATAGGCATAAACCACCAAACTCCAAACAAAGCTGCAAAGAATCCAAAACGCATCCGTCCGCCTCATTCTTGACGTCCCACACCGCAACCACATCTCCCCCCACCTCAGAGATCTACACTGGCTACCGGTATCAAAGAGTATCACCTTCAAACTCCTCATCTACGCACACAAAGCCCTCCACGAACAGGTCCAGCCTACCTCAACGACAGACTTACCTTCAACACCCCCACCCACAATCTTCGCTCCGCCAGCCTCACCCTCGCCTCCGTCCCCAACATCCGCCGCACCACCGCCGGAGGAAGATCCTTCTCTCACCTAGCCGGCAAGACCTGGAACTCCCTACCACTCCACCTTCGCCAGTCCGAAGACCTCTTGACATTCAGGAAACGCCTCAAGACATGGCTTTACGACCAGTAGCTATCCCCCCCACAGCATCTTGAGACCCTAATGGGTGAGTAGTGCACTTTATAAATCATTTGATTGATTGTTCGATTTAGACAAAACCCCATGAACTTCGGTCCCATCTGGATTCCCAGGATGAGACATATAACAGAGGTCAGGGTCTGCATGTAAATAACAAGGTAGGAGGCTTATTTTTCATCTGAGCTACTATTTTGTTTGCTGCATCACAGTGTTAGCCATGTTGAGTAAATGATGAATGGTGGACTTTGACACAGTCCGCCAATAACATACTGAGATATTAAGTCACATCCAAACAAGCAAATCACATTGACCAAGCTGTACACTTACACATCACTTTCTCACACATTCGGTTGTGAATTTCAAATCATGAATATGAACATCATTCACATACTAAACACGTATTTTCACAAGCATGTTTTATCCTTTAAAAAAAATTCTTTCGTATACGATTTCAAGACCATACCAGATTTTTCTTCCGCCACTATTCATATGGAGATCTCACTCTCCGGCAGAGATCTAAATCCTGAGGTGGGTATCTCCACCTACGCAGCGCAGAGCTCTGCACTCAAGATGGAGGTATTTGCTTATCACGACAAACTGAAAATGACAAACAGGAATAGAAAGTAGGCTCTTTCAGGGCCATTCGTTCACTATAAAATTCTGCTAATCCTCTTTTCAGCATTCCCAGAAAAAGTCTAAGAAACTCAAATATAGCACCCCCATTTGTTTTGCAGAAGAACTAACAATTGTTTCCAAGGGTGTCCTCCAAGATACTCCTCAGGCAACCAGCTGAGTGATGCAGCACAGACTCAGTCATGGAAAGTAATCACCACATTCTGTAATACAGTGGATGTCCGTACACACAAAGGGAAGGAGTGCTAACAATGCTAGTAGAACCACCATTGCTAGGCATACTTAAAGCATGGGATGTTCTTGGGGTAGTATTTGAACTACATTCACTGCACCTCAGTCTGACACCATTACACAGCCTGGCCAATCCTCCATGCAAAGTTGTTGGCACACAAGCAGCAGAAATTGGTTAGTCTGGTTTGTATAAAAACATGAATATATGTTTTAAAAGCACTGTCCAGCCTTGTCTTTTATTCACAGTCTTTTGGATACATCCATGTTGGTTGTACCTTATGTTGTTCTCTAAAATGTGTTGCTGATTGCATAAATTCATGTCGATTTTAATGTAAATTTTGAAAATGCTGTTTTAATAATTGATACTTATATGTAGGCACATTGGAAATTTACAATGACTAAGCTTTTATAATATAATGAAATGTTCAAGTAAACATTGTCACATGGCCTAATTCAAAAGTGTTAAATGTTTTGAGTGGTTTGTGCATATGCTGTATGATTAAATAATATGTTAGAAATCTACCTTACATAATGCACAACACACATCATAGCCATGTTAACATACTTTGACACACAGAATCGTTACTTTAAAATGTTCATTCAATGACCACTTATAATAGTTGACCGCTCAAAAATTAACCTCGATTGTCCACTCATCATTCAGCGGTCTGAATAGACAAATCTTAATGTTTCAGGATGAGGTAGTAAGCCCTTTAGGTATATATTCTTAAATCACAGGCAACCAAGTCTGGACAGGTCAAACTGCGTCTGTTGTATTCCTCTGTTAGGCAGCAGGCTAGGCCTGGAATGTGGGCCACCTGATCATACCCATTTGGCTCATTTTAATGAAGGTATCATGCATTGTGGGGCTAGTGGCAATTTTTATGATCTAGGTCTGATGTTGGGTAATATATTTGACCTTTTAGCAACGACTGTTAAAGGTGGAAGCTATACATACCAATGTTGCAATGCAAGGGAGTGTGGAGTGCTTGACAATATTAACTGTCACATTTGATATTGAATTTTAATGAGTAGTATTTTTGGGCATATGTACTCATCTTTGCTTTATTTTCTTGCTATTCTTTTCTGTGGCAAATGCTGGTGAATCAAACAAATAGCAGGATATTAGGTCAGCTACAACAAGGTCCTTGGCTTCTAGGTGCACATTAGGTTGACTTCGAACATGTAGCCGTTGGGGCTTATAACCCACAGGAAAACTGCACCTGCCTGGAAAGCCACTTGCATTAAATTCTAGGCAGAGACTAATGAGCCTACAGATGGGGTAGTAGAGCTGAATCCTCATACCAGGAGGAGGCCGTATGTGACATCTCTCAGCCCTCAAGATACGTCAGTGGTGCCACAATGGCAGGTCCACCATCATCTGGCCCTGTGGCCTACTCCTTTCATCACTCCAGAGGCCTCCACTCTAATGGGACCTCCAGCTGCTCCCCCTGGTATACCTGTACCTCTTACACATTAAAAGAGCAATGAGGGAAGCATTTCCTCTAGTCATCCCTCAGCCCACATGCATTGTCTCTCAACACCAAAATATGTCTCTCTGACTGCTTTTAAGTGACTGAGGCGACCACTCAGGATTACAAGCAGTTGGTAAATGAGGGGTGGGAAATCTGAGAGATGGTAACTGACCAAGCAGTTGATAGGGGAGGGGTGGGCAATCTAAGAGATGGTAACTGACCAGCATCGCAAGCTATATAGGATGCTAACCTATTTGACAACAAGTTTATCATCTTGTTTTCCAAAACACCCATCCTCACCTCCTGTTCTTCTGTCTCTTGATACATAAGTATAACTTGTTTCCACCCCCACCCAGTGTATCCACTTTCTCAAGGGGAGTTTAGTCCTGTCCTACAGGTCCAGCTGTGTGCATTTGAGGAGAAGTTTGTGGTGGTGGTGGTGAGTCCGAGGATGACCAGGAACTTTGCCTTCCACTTAGGATAGCACCTCTGAAACACCATTTGAGTTGGGGAAATTACTTTCCTTTTCAGTTTGACTTGTGACTAATTGTTGAAGTTTAGAATTCACTTTGCAACTTTTTGGCTTTTTGTATGCCATGTTATGTATTTTGTTACATGTTTCCCTTCCCATCATTTCAATAGACTTGTTCTTGACATGTTTGTTTTTGTTTGCTATACCAAATTTGACTTTTAATTCCCTGAATAAGGCACTATTGTGGTCATTATGACCCTGGTGCTCAGGTGACCGCCACACCAGCGATGGCGGTAGTACCGTCGCCAGGCCGGTGGTAATGACAGCAAAATAATGACGTGGCAGTGATCCCTCCCATAGAGAGCCAATGTACCACACCAACCGCCGGCGCGGTATGACCACTAAACATGCAGTAGCCACCTACAGGCAGGTGGAAGACAAGGATCCGCCCATCATATTCTGACATAGAACACTGCCAGCATTTCTGAGGCGGTAGCAATGCCACCAAAAGCCTGGCGGAAACACATCATATAAAAGGAGACACCTACAGGGACACAGAGAAGTCCGCAGCCACCATGGAACCTGAACTGCAAGTCTTCCCGATGTTGTAACACGCCATGGCCGGCCTGGAGCACCAACTCCGACGAAGATGATGGCGGTGAGTACAGCCGCCTAGCACACAAAGGAGGGAGGGAGAGAGGGGAGAGTGACACACACATGCACAACACACACCACACACCCAGAACCAGCTGCAGAGTAAATCGACGGTAACAGTACCCAGGAGCAAAGAAAGCTTGGACACATTCCTCTGTTCCAACCACTGTAATCATGTTGGATGAAAATCCCAAATCCAAAAACACACACAACTGCATATGTACATGCAGGCCCAAAGGCCAGTTCAAAGTCTAATGCCACAGGGCAAAGTCCAAGCCCCAACTTGCCTCCTGACAACATCAGGACTCCACTGTTCAGGGGCATCATGTTGGAAATGGGCAGGCACCTCAGGGGGTTGGAGAGGTTGGCGGGAGGGCCTCTTTTTGGGAGAAGCCTCCATGCCCACTGGTTCTGGAGGGTGTTCTTTGCCCACTGGTTCTGGTGGGGCTCCTTGCCCACTGGTTCTGGAGAGAGGTCCTTGCCCACTGGTTATTAAGGGGGCTCCTTGCCCACTGGTTCTAGAGGGGGGTCATTTGTCTCTAGTGATGGAAGGGGCTCCTTGCCCACTGGTTCTGGAGGGGTCTCCTTGCCCTCTGGTGACGGGTGGGGCTCCTTTACCACTGGTGATAGAGGGGGCTTTTTGCCCTCTGCTTTTGGAGGGGGCTCCTTGGCCTCTGGTTCAGGATGGGGCCCTTTGGGCTTAGTTTTGTGAGGGGCCTCCTTGGCCTTAGTTTTGTCAGGGGCCACCATGACCATAGTTTTGGGAGGGGCCTCCTTGGCCTGAGTTTTGGGAGGGGCCTGTTAGACCTTTGTCTTGGGAGGGGTCTCCTTGGCCTTTGTCTTGTGAGGGGTCTCCTTGGCCTTTGTCTTGAGAGAGATCCCCTTAGCCTTTGTTTTGGGAGGGGTCTCCTTGGCTCTAGGTTTTGGAGGTGGATCCATGGTCTTGGTTGTCTGTTTGGGAGTGGGTGGCACTTTCGCCCTCCGTTTTGGGGGTGGAGGAGTGTCCTTGGGAGGGGGGCTGGTGTCGCACTCATGTGCCCCTTAGTGGCAGCTGGAGACATTTGGGGGAGGAACAGTGTCACACTGGGTGCTTGAAGTACTGGGTTGGACATTCCTCTTACGTGCAGGATGGGAGGAAGGGAGGGAAGAGGTCAAGGCGGGAAAGGAAAGCTTCTTGGGGCCAATGGGGTGGGATGTGGGAGGAGGGATGGGAGTGGAGGTAGAGGGAGTGGTTGTAGGAGGAGGATGTGCACTGGACTTGGGTGCAGGTGCGTGGACAGTATGTGTGTGTGTGAGGCGGATGGTTGTTTGGGGTCTGAGTGCGAGCGTTTGTGTGTCTTTGGAGGGGGCAGACAGGGTGGGTGAGGTCAAACAGGACGTGTGGATGGATGTTGTGGTAGTGTCTGCAAGTGAGGTTGGTGTTCTGCATGAGGTGGTGATGGTAGTGACTGTGCATGTAGTGCCTGGGGTGCATGTCTGGGGGTCTGCTATTTTGGTGACTGTCGGCAAGGGTGTGCAGGTGGCAGGTTCAGGGACAGTCGATGCAGTGCATGCAGGTGTGAGTGCAGATGTGACTGTGAGGGAGGGGGAGGGGGGGTGGAGGCAGTGGATGATGTTGTGTGTGTATCTGTGTGTTGGTTGTATGAGTGCTTGTTGACTGAAGTATGCTGCCTGTGTTTTTATGTGCGAGTCTTGTGTGATGTTTTGTGTGCTTGCCTGTCTAAATGTGTGCGTGGGATGGGTTGGGGTGAGGAAAATGGGACTGGGAAGTGGTAGTTGGAGGGGGGACGGAAGAAACAGGGACACTGGCTGCCATCAATGAAGAAGCCAAAGCCTGAAACGATCTCTGTAGGGCCACCAAGCCACTGTGAATGCCCTCCAGGAAGGCATTGCATTGCTGCATCTGGAATGCCAGCCATTGGATGGCCTTCACTATGGTTGACTACCCCACAGAGATGGATCTCAGGAGGTCAATAGCTTCCTCACTGAGGGCAGCAGGGCTGACTGGGGCAGGGCCTTAGGTGCCTGGGGCAAAGGAGATGCCCACCCTCCTTGGTGAGATGACAAGGACAACTCAGTGGGGGTATACTGGGAGGACGGTGCTTGTATGGGGGTAGCGGTAGAACCTGTAGCTGATGTGGTCCCAGAGGGATCCACCACCACCAGGGAGCTCCCATCGGAGGAGGAATCAAAGTCAGTGATATCAGCTCCTGTCCCCGCTGTGGTGCCCCCCTCGCCCTCCATCCCACTGGTCCCCTCGGCATCGGTGGACTCTGCTTCCTGGGTCCCATGGGCTGCAGCTCCCTCGCTCGACTGTGCCCCTACTCCTTTACCAGATGATGATAATGCACACAAGGACAGGATGACAAAAGGAGAGAGAAGGGGGAGAGAAAAAGGGGGCACAGGGTCAATCACAGCACCAACAGCACAGATAGCATACACATCACTGTCACACACTGAGACTGAGAATGGGCAGTATGGACCACACTGGCATACCATTGGCTAAGTACCACAGCAGGTAGGAGCCAAACACTGCCAGCTGCACATCAACTGGGACCAACTAAGCCTTGTCTACCATGGAAAGCCAGCTATCTAGCTATCAAAAACATGCATTTCACCCTAAGAACCTAAGCTGGACCATGCAGCAATGTGTAAACTGGCATATTAGGGCATCCACTGACTAGTACCCTGCACCCAAATCCCATGCCAGGCAACAGAGATTGATGTCAACACACACTGCACTCACCTGCTTATGGCTGCTGTGATGCCCTCAAGTGCCCATCCAGCTCTGGGTAGGCCACCGCCAGTATGCAGGCCATCAGGGGGGTCAGGTTCCAATGGGCACCCCTCCCTCATTGGGAGGACGTCCCAAGCTGGGACTATGCGGTCTTCCGGGCTCAGAGTCTCAGGCCCTTCTGCCCTTTCCTGCAGTGGGTGCTCCGCCTGCTATAGAACCCCAGGGTCTGCACGTCCTTGGCGATGGCATGCTACAACCCCTTCTTCTGATGGGCACTGACCTGCAGAGGAAACACAAACAATGGGACACCATGAACCAGGCAATCCAGCCTGTCACACATATGGCCTACAAACTGCATTTGCCCGTCATCAGCCACACACATGATCCTTCCCCCAGCATTAACACTGCCACCAGCAATTCCCCCCCAAATGATACACTGCCAGCACACACACACATCTACACGCAGCCATGTCGCATGCAACGCACACATGGTGTACTCGCCTGTTGTTTATATTAACACAAGAAGGACAGGGAGATTAATGGTCCAGTGTACGCACTCCCTGATACTCGAACAATATAATTAAGTACACTGTTCCAATGAGGAATATGTGTCAGAATTCCACAAGACACTATGCTATCTAGAAGCAAATACCCTCACACACCCAAAGGATGTCATGCTTCATCATAGGGTTTGCTCCTCATCAGACTGACGCTGCAATGTCTGACATGGCCATCACAAGGGGGGCACTTTGCCAGAGATCTTGACTAGAGATCTGTGCCGTGGTAGGTGAGGAGTAGATTCAATCCTCCAGACAGAATGATGACATTCCGTGGACAAGTTTCCATACCAATACTTGAACAATTGGGTCCTGCTCTGTTATCTAGTATAGACAGGGAGTTACCGAACATTTTTACAGGGCTTCTCCCTTTCGGGTAGGAACTGAGGATGTCATTCAGATTTGACTGTGCATGCTTGACTTTCAACTAACTATGGGAATGAAGTGTGTTAAACTTTCACATACCTCCCCGTTCTTTGGCGTGGGGCTATTGATTCCTGGTTCACTTTTATAGAAACCTGTCTGTCATAATATTTTCTCAGTTATTGGACTTCACTGAGGCTAGCCACCGCTTTAGAGACAGTCTGTTTTTCTATTTTTACTTCGATTGGAGCTCATCATCGGACATACCTTCCTTTTGTGTCCTCCACTTTCATTATGAGCTGCTGTCAATTTCACACCGATCAGATGACGCCGTGTTTTGGCCAACGTGTGATTGCACGTCTCACTTCACTCTTTGAGATAGTCCGTTGTCTATTTTTATTTTCATTGTAGTTCACCGCCGGACGTACTCTTTTTTGTGCCCTTGACTTCCACTGTGAGCCGTTGCTAATTGCACGCTGATCAGCTGTTGCCAAGTGCACGCTGACCAAACAATGGCGTGGATTGACCGACACATTATCCTGCATCTTATTTTACCTGAGAGTCGTGTTGTTCCGGTATTATCTGGAAACGCGTCCTCTGGGTAAGTTCTCAAGTTGAGCTTGAATCACCAGAATGTAAGTGCAGAGACTTTCTCCTTTTTGTTTTTTAAGTGTAATTCTTTTTGGGCTCCCTAATGTTTAGTGACTTTGTGTGTGATCATTTCTGATATATTAAATACTCCGACTAGAGTTGACAGTGGTTGGTTGCTTTATTTCCCAACCCCAGTCCTTTTTTAGACTAATTAATTTTTTTGCCCATAATAATGGATCTTTATGTTAAAATTTTTGTGAGCCAATTGGGGGCCCTCTTGATTTTTAAATGAGAGTTTGATCATGTATACGTTACCTAAACCAATTACAATTGAATTTCAGTAGGCTATTTTCCACAGTATTTTACACTACTCTAACTAGCATACTGACAAAAAGGACATTTCTTGATATGGGACTACTAATTGACGACAATGATACTGATTATTTTACTTTGACAGTCATATTATGTATAACACTGTTTTGTTGTCATTATTTATCAGTATTCTCTTGGCCTTTTTTGAAACCAAGATATCTAATCTCTTTGTACATGACTTTGTTTTTCATATATTTGCATAGATGCTATAACAAGCTCAGTAGACGCTTGTTTCCATGAGGACTTTACCTTACTTCGGGAGGGTAAGCAATACTTTCTCAAGTGTTTATGTTTTCAACACTGAGCATGATACACACTACGTTTGCTCAGTGCCAAATCACCTTTTATATTATTGATTTCTTTTTTTTTATGTTTCTGAGTTGAATTTACAATTTCTTATGTGTCTCTCTTGTTTCCACAGGCCATACCACATGTTTTGGTATAATACCATAAGCAAGTGGATTATTTAGGTTTTTGACACATTGAGGTCTCTTTAAATAGCCTAGGAGAAGTGTTTTTTCTTTTTGTTATTTAGTCCTGAGAAAGCACCACCAGATCCGTTTGGTCTTTTTAGGCATGAAACATGTTGACCCACGGTGATGGTTGAGGGTCATTTCCACTTCCTCACCTTATCCTATTGGTAGAGTGACCGAGCATTATCTCTATTTTGCTCCCCTTTGTTTTCAACTGTGACCCAGACCCTGCATGGCTCAATAAAGTGTAGTGTGTTTAGGGGTTCTGGAGCCAATTTTTTCTATCCCTCCTCTCTCTCTCCTATTCTGTCCGGAGGATTGAATCTACTCCTTACCTACCAGGGCACAGATCTCTAGTCAAGATCTCTGGCAAAGTGCCCCTCTTGCGGTGGGCCCGTCAGACATTGCAGCAACAGTCTGACGAGGAGCAAACCCTAGGATGAAGCATGACATCCTTTGGGTGTGTGAGGGAATTTGCTTCTAGATAGCACAGTGCCTTGTGGAATTCTGACACGTATTCCTCATTGGAACGGTGTACTTAATTTTATTGTTCGAGTATTAGGGAGTGCGTACACTGGACCATTAATCTCCCTGTCCCCCTTGTGCTAATATATATATTTGTGCAGCAGCCTAGCTGTGGGACTTATTTTTCTCTATTACTTTTAGCATTTTGACCCTGAGATGGATGATTTCCAGGGATTAAGTTTTGATGATGACGTGGTTTCAGCCATACTCAAAACACCTTCCATTCTTGGCAGTGATGGCCCATCAGGGAGCTTGAAGGAAGATTGGGATAAGTTGTCTTCACATAAACGGGATCTCATCAAGACAATACTTCATGGGACTATCATGACAGAATACTTACGGGCTAATATTGCTCCCAATGGACTGTTTGTGTCCAATGTACCTAGAATCTTTTTACAGGATTTGATGTTTAGAAAAGACTGGTCTCAGATAGCGTGGAAGTGTACAATGGACTGGCTAGTCATGATCATCAACACTTCCAAAAGAATAGGTGATTCAATTACTGTTCAGAACAATTTGATAGAGTACTTTAAAGACTATGGTATCATTGGCAGCCTTTAAGAGTAGGTTAGCTGAAATTACTACTGAGTTGAATGACACCAAGGAATATTTGACGCAGCAAAAGATCACCAAACTCCAAATGACATAAGCAAGTTTAGTAAAGAGAAGGTATACCCTTACATCAGAGAGGATTTTGAAACCAATACCCAATCCCATTCTTCAGAAAATTCTACTCCCTCCATTAGAAAGACACAAACTTACAGCTCCCCCTCAGATAGCTGGAGTACCGACGAGGGCATTCCTCAGTCTTATTATAATTTACCTCAACTTCCGATGCACCATCCCCTGTCATGGCAATCTCCATATCCGTTTTACCGACCTCGTCCTATGTTGCCCTACGTACCTTTTGTAGGCCGAGGCCAGGGCAGAGGAAGAGGCAGACGCAGAGGAAGAGGCAGACATGTTCACTGGGCCAGGGAAGTACTTTAAATGGTGACCAGGAGCCAGGGCAAACACCAACCAACAAACATTTAGTGGTGAATGTATCCTCTAGACCTCTCTACCAATAAGAACAATGCCTTGAATAAGGGCTTAGGCTTTGTGCCTACTCTCAAGGAATATTTCTTCTGATTAAATTGCAAATTCTCCTAATTTTTTCGCAATAGTCGCTTACATTTTTTCTTCAAGGATAAACCAAGTGACCTACAGATAGAGGACTCTGGACTCCCGAAATCATCCTTCTATGTACCTCCATCTTCATCAATGCCTTCTGAGCTACTGGCCTTTGAAAAAGCAGTCATGACTGATGTTGCCAAATTACGTCAGATGAATTCTTTTGTGAACATTTGCACCCAAGAAAGAACTGCTTTACGAAATCTGGCGTCTGATCAATCCATTATCTTCAAACCAGAAGATAAATGTGGAGCAATTGTTGTTATGGATTCACAAGACTACAGACAAGAATGTCTACCCCTCCTGAGTGATACCACTTATAACTCTCCTATTTTGAAAGATCCTACAGAGAGATTACAGACCCAAATTCGGTCTATGATCTATGAAGCACTAACTAATACATGGATTTCAACTAAGGAGGCTGACTTCTTGGTGACCCCACTACGACGTACCCCTTACTTTTACTGCTTACCTGAGAAAGGTAAAATACCTCCTCCTGGACGTCCTATAGTTTCTGGTATAGGATCTGTATTGGAACCCTTGTCCACCTTCTGTGGCCATTTTCTACAACCTGCTGTGCAAGAGTCCTCCACATATTTGAGAGATACTAAAGACATCCTGAACTTGATTGAATCCATCAATGCTACTGAAGAGGTTCACGCACTCATAACTCTTGACGTTGAGGCCTTATATACCAATATACCTCAGGCAGCCACTTTGCAGGTAGTGGAGAATACCCTTATGAATAGGCCATGGTCTTCGCCCACCCCCGTTCATTTTGTGATGCAGTGTGCCACAATTGGCCTGACTGAATTTTTTTGCAATTCGAGCAACAGTTATACCACCAAATACAGGGGACATCAATGGGAAGTACCTTTGCTCCTAGTCTGCTCTGTCTTTATATGTATGACTTTGAGCAACGTTATATTCTACAGAGTACTAACCCTTTCTCCACTAACATTTGACTATGGTGTTGATACATCAATGACATTTTAATTATTTGGCTAGTGCAGAATCAACATGTTGACCCGTTCATTACATGGATGAATGAGCTTGACCCTTTTTTGAAGTTTACCTCGACTGTTTCCAATAATCAGATCTCTTTTCTAGATCTAATGATCACTATTGATCATGGCAAACTTGTGACAAGCACATATCAGAAGAACACAGACCGTAACAGTTTATTACTATATGAGAGTCCCCATCCAAAAGCACTAAGGGACAATTTACCATATGGTCAGTTCCTACGACTCTGTCGCAATTGCAGTAATGTTTCATCTTATGATACACAGACCAACGATCTTGCTATCAAATTACATGCTAGACATTATCCTCATGAAGTAATTAATACAGCACAGAAACATGCTCGCAATAGCCACAGAGAGGCTTTATTGACAACAGAATCGAAGACGCCAGACACTCGCTTTACATGTGTCAGGAAAATCACCCCTCTCTCTAATTCTTTAAAGAAATTAGTGACCAAGAGATGGTCTATTCTTGGGAGTGGTGGTGTGTCCATTCCTAAACCTCTATTTGACTTTAAGAGGACAACCAATGGCAAAGATATAGTTGTTCATACCCACCCGACTATGCCTTGTACCACACCAAAACAAACTACACTTTGGAAAACTGCTCCCATATTAGGACATTTCCCATGTGGTAATTGCAATGTATGTTCACTTACCAAGCAAACTGACGTTTTGGATCTTGAACCAATAGGCACTTGGCGCCTTTTGAAACACTCTAACTGTAACTCCCGCAATTGTATCTACATGATCACCTGTCCATGCGACCTCAGATATATAGGAATGAGCATTAGACC
Source organism: Pleurodeles waltl (assembly GCF_031143425.1). Classification (NCBI taxonomy): domain Eukaryota; kingdom Metazoa; phylum Chordata; class Amphibia; order Caudata; family Salamandridae; genus Pleurodeles; species Pleurodeles waltl. The sequence goes on along the minus strand of NC_090444.1, from coordinate 914,669,896 downwards.
GGTCAAATTAAGGATTAATGAACACCACAGTAATATTAGATGTGGTCGTTCTACGACCAAATTAAGCATCCACTATCTAGATGATAAACATTCTCCTGAAGACATGTGGTGGGTGGTTCTGGACTACCCCAAATATTTACTGAAAGGCCATAAATCCCTGTTTGAGAAAGAACAACGTTGGGTGTTCAAATTGAGCAGTCCTATCCACGGATTGAAGTATGACATTTCGTGGACAAGTTTCAATACCAATACTTGAACAATTGGGTTCTGCTCTGTTATCTAGTATGGACAGGGAGTTACTGAACATTTTTACAGGGCTTCTACCTTTCAGGTAGGAAGTGAGGATGTCATTCAGATTTGACTGTGCATGCTTGACTTTCAACTAGCTATGGGAATGAAGTGTGTTAAACTTTCACATACCTCCCCGTTCTTCGGCGCGGGGCTATTGATTCCTGGTTCACTTTTATAGAAACCTGTCTGTCATAACATTTACACAGTTATTATACTTCACTTAGGCCAGCCACCGATTTAGAGACAGTCCGTTTTTTATTTTCACTTCGATTGGAGCTCATCATCGGACATACCTTCCTTTTGTGTCCTCCACTTTCATTATGAGCCGCTGTCAATTTCACAGTGATCAGATGATGGCACGTTTTGGCCGATATGTGACTGTACATCTTAATTCACTGTTTGAGATAGTCTGTTGTCTATTTTTATTTCCATTGTAGTTCACCGCCGGGCATACTCTTTTTTGTGTCCTTGACTTCCACTGTGAGTCTTTGATAATTGCACGCTGATCAGCTGTTGCCATTTGCAGGCTGACCAAACGACGGCGTGGATTGGCCGACGCATGATCCTGCGTCTTATTTTACCTGAGAGACGTGTTGTTCCAGCATTATCCGGGAATGCGTACTCGAGGTAAGTTCTCAAGTCGAGCTTGAATCACCAGAATCTAAGTGCAGAGACTTCCTCCTTTTTGTTTTTATAAGTGTAATTCTTTTTGGGCTCCCTAATGTTTTGTGACTTGGTGTGTGATAATTTCTGGTAGATTACATACTCCAACTAGAGTTGATGGTGGTTGGTTGATTTATCTCACAACCCCGGTCCGTATTTAGACTAATTATTTTTTTTGCCCATAAGAATGGATCTTTATGTTCAAATTTTTGTGAGCCAATTGGGGCCCTCTTGATTTTTACATGAGAGTTTGATCATGTATAAGTTACCTAAACCAATTACAATTGAATTTCAGTAGGCTATTGGCCACAGTATTTTACACTACTCTAACTAGAATACTGACAAAAAGGACATTTCTTGACATGGGACTACTAATTGACGACAATGATACTGATTATTTTACTTTGACAGTCATATTATGTATAACACTGTTTTGTTGTCATTATTTATCAGTATTCTCTAAGCCTTTTTTGAAACCAGGATATCTAATCTCTTTGTGCATGACTTTGTTTTTCATATATTTAACAAGATTAGTAGACGTGTTCCCATGAGGCCTTTTCCTTACTTAGGGAGGGTAAGCAATACTTTCTCAAGTGTTTATGTTTTCATCACTGAGCATGATACACACTACGTTCACTCAGTGCCACATCACCTTTTATGTTATTGATTTTTTTTTTTTATGTTTCTGAGTTGAATTTACAATTTCTTATGTGTCTCTCTTGTTTCCACAGGCCACACCACATGTTTTGGAATAATACCATAAGTAAGTGGTTCATTTAGGTTTTTGACACATTGAGGTCTCTTTAAATAGCCTAGAAGTGTTTTTTCTTTTTGTTGTTTTGTCCTGACGAAGCGCCACCAGATCCCTTCGGTCTTTTTAGGCGCGAAACATGTTGACCTGCAGTGATGGTTGAGGGTAATTTCCACTTCCTCACCTTATCCTATTGGTAGAATGATTGAGCATTATCTCTTTTTCACTCCCCTTCATTTTTATCCTTGACCCAGACTCTGCATTGCTCAGTAAAGTGTAGTGTGGTTAGGGGTTCTGGAGCCAATTTTATCTATCCCTCCTCTCTCTCTCCTGTTCTGTCTGGAGGATTGAATCTACTCCTCACCTACCAAGGCACAGATCTCTAGTCAAGATCTCCGGCAAAGTGCCCCTCTTGCGGTAGGCCCGTCAGACATTGCAGCGCCAGTCTGACGAGGAGCAAAGCCTAGGATGAAGCCTGACATCCTTTGGGTGTGTGAGGGTATTTGCTTCTAGATAGCATAGCGCCATGTGGAATTCTGACACATATTCCTCATTGGAACAGTGTACTTAATTATATTGTACTCACCTGTTGGTCTGGAGGCCCTACAACTGCTCATACAGGGGTAGGACCCCATTCACGAGCCACTCCAACCTTCTAACGTGAAGGCTGGGGACCTGTCCCTTGTTGCACTTGCCGTGGCAGGTTCCAGACACAGGTCACAGTAGCACACGCAGTGAAGATGTTGTCCTGTGGAAAGTTAGGAATCAAGTGAAGTGGGATAGAGAAAATGGCGGTCACATCCACGGCGGTGACCTCTATATAGGGCCATGTTAGCCAATGAGGAATTGCACGGCGGGACAGACCACCTCCAGCCATAACGTGAACTCCGGCAGAGTAAGGTCACTTCCACATGTCCCTATTTACAGGACAGGTGGTTGCCATTTTCTAATGCTAAAACACATCTACAGATTAAACATTACTCATTGTAGTCAAATGTACTTACCTAGACAATTTCAGTGTCCAACATAACAGCATCCTCCATGTACACTGCTGTTGTGTGTTCATGGGTCCTGTTGTCACTACCTTCTTATTTTTGGGTCCCTTACGTACCAACCGCTGCAGAGGAATAGGAGGACAAGGCAAGCACCCATGTACAGACCCCTTGTGGACTTGGCTACACTGGAGGACAGGCACATGATACTCACCTATTGTCTGGACATGGGCACAATCACAGACCTGTGAACATAATTGGAGCCTCATCTGCTACCTGCTATCCGTTGCACAACAGTAATTCCCCCTCTTGTGCAGGTTCTCTCAGTGCTCCATTTCCTGGCAACTGGCTCTTTCCAGGTGACAGTGGGATTGGCTTCAGAAATGTCTCAGCCAATGTTCTCTATTGTGCTTGCAAGGGTTTTGTCAGCCTTGCTCAAACACATGTGCAGCTACATTGCATTCCCCCATGTAGATGATTTACCCACTGTGAAGGCTGGATTCTATACAATGGGACATATACCACATGTTGTTGGGGCCATTGATGGGACCCATATTGGCTTAGTCCCCCCCCAGGGCCAATGAATAAGTCTACAGGACTAGGAAGAGTTTCCACTCACTCAATGTCCATATGGTGTGCCTTGCTGATCATTACATCTCCCAAATCACTGACAAGTATCTTGGGTAGGTGCATGATGCCTTTGTCCTGAGGAATAGCAGTGTACCACAGCTGATGGCACAACTACAGAGGCGCAGAATGTGGCTTAAAGGTGAGCCTGAGTCCCCATCCAATGTATGTCAGTGTATGCCTTCATGAATTATACCCCATGCCATTGTGCAGGACTAATGTGTGTCCCTCACTTCTTGCAGGTGATTTTGGCTACCCAAACCTGTCCTGGCTCCTGACCCCTGTTAAGAATCCGATAACAGGGGCTAAGAATAGGTACAATGATAATCATGGGCATACCAGGAGGATTGTTGAAGGGACCTTTGGGCTCCTGAAGGCTAGGTTCAACTGCCTCCATCTGACAGGTGGATCCCTATGCTACTCCCCTTAGAAGGTCTGCAGGATTGTTGTTGTGTGCTGCATGTTGTACAATTTGGCCCTCAGACAGCACATGCCCTATGTGCAGGAGGAGGGGGTGACAATGCAGATGTGGTAGCAGTTTACAGTGAGGACAGTGAGGAGGACTAGGAGGAGGATGTGGACAACAGGACACATACGATTCAGCAGTATTTCCAATGACTCTCGGGTAAGACTGTTGAACTAAACATTTCTCCATTTCAGTGTTGTGCTGTGTGACTGTAGCATAATGCCAGTCATTACCTTTGCATCCCACCTGACTGTCACCTCTGCCTTCTCTTATTGCAGATGTTGCTGTGGTTACAACAGCGTAGTGCACAGACTGCTGAGACACATTTGTAGGATGGATCAACATATTACTGGACATTTACACAGGATCATGCCGTTCATTACAGTTAAACACATTGTACATTAGCTTCAGATAAAGCACTATTACTCAAGTTGTGACCAAGAATATTATTTTTAAATGTGTATACAATGCAAAGTGCAATAGAGTGGGGTGATGGTTGGGAATAGTCCAGTGTAGTGGGCCAGTCTGTTTGTAGCACAGGTCCAGTGTCCAAGGGGCCATAGGAAGGGGAGCAATGGCAGTTCAAAGTGGACAATGTGATACAGTGAAACACAAGGGGGACTTTCAGGAGGGGCTCATTTCCTGGTGGTGGTCTTGGGCTTGGCAACTGTCTCTGGTGTCTGTCTGGGTCGCAGTGAACGTTTGCGGGGTGGTTCACCTTCTGCAGGCGGAGGGGTGCTGGTGTCCTGTGGGTACAGTGGCAGGGCCTCCTGTCCACTAGCTGCAGCAGATGTGGAGGGTTGCTCAGTACACTGGCAAGTGGAAGGGACCCACTGGTGTGCTGTGTAGTCCCTCATGATGTTGGCCATATCACCCATCACCCCTGCATGGAGACCATGGCGGTGTTTACATCCTGCAATTCTTGCTTGACCTCCTGATGGTGTTCCCCCTGCAGCTGCTGGTTCTCCTGCATGATGTTTATCACATGACCCATCTTGTCCTGGGATTGTTGATAAGCCCCCAGGACATTAGTGAGTGCCTCCTGGGCAGTCGGTTCCCTGGGCCTGTCCTCCCCCTGTCGCACAGCTGTCCTCTGACTGTCCCTGGACCCCTGTGCCTGTGTCCCCTGAACGGTGTGCCCACTGTCACTGACCCCAGGACCCTAATTGTCTTGCTTGTGAGGTGTGGACTGGGGGTCCCTGTACAGGTGGGCACACTACTGATTGACGTGTCCTGGGGACAGAGGTCTGGGGACTTTGGGTAGCTACTGTGGTGTTGGATTCTGAGGGGGGAGGCTCTGTAGTGGACTGGATGTAGGCTGGGATAGCCAACTGACCAGTGGTCCCTAATGGGCCAGGGAGTTCATCCAGATCCAGAGCTCCAGAGTTGCTGTTATCACTGGGGGCATCATCTGGTGCGGGACTGGGTAGCCCTGGCACCTCCACGCTGCTTAGATTGGATGGGGCACCAATGATGATAGAAGTGGTGTATTATGCTACATATCTGTGACATAATCTGCATCACTAGCTTCCTCTATATTATTGCTTTTGCCCTGCTATCTTTGTCTATGTTGATGGATTGTGGGATTGTTATTTCTCCATACCGTGCATGCATTGGTGGAGGGTGTACATGCAGGGCTGGAAGGGATGTGCATGCAGTGGGTATGGCATGCAGGGCTTGGCATTTAGGTTTGTTAATTGGGGTGGTGCATTGTGTGGGATTGAGTGGAGTTATGGAGTCAGGGTGAGGGGTTGAAATGGCATGCAGGTATGGTGGTTGATAGGTAGTAAATGTTCACTCACCAGTGTCCAGTCCTCTGGCTACTCCAGTGAGTCCCTCATGATTCAGGATTGCCAGGACTTGCTCTTCCTATGCTGTCAGCTGTGGGTGGGATCCACTGCGAGTCCTCTGGATGGTGAGCAGGTGCCTTGCTGCAATGGAGCGCACCTTCCCCCGTAGGTCATTCCACCTCTTCCTTATTTCGTCCCTCATGCATGGATGCAGTCCCACGGCGTTCAACCTGTCCACAACCCTCCGCCATAGCTCCATCTTCCTGACAATGGACATCTACCGGACCCGTGCATTAAACAGCTGTGGCTCCACCCTGACTATTTCCTCAACCATGACCCGCAACTCCTCATCGGTGAAACGGGGGTGCCTTTGTGGGGACATGGGTGTTGTGTGGTTTGTGTTCATTATGCAGAGGGTGATGTGTGATGTGGTGGCGTGTGTGGTGTGTGGTGCATTTTGGATGAATTGATAGTTGTGATATGTGTGTGCAGTTCTCTTTTGGATTAGCATCGCAATTGCAAAGGGTAGCCATCTTGTTGTGTTAGTAAAGGATTGGGGTGATGTGGGTGTGTGTTTTATAGGGGTGTGAGTATTTGTGTCAGGTGTGGGTTTTTTGTCCTGGACAATGTTATCTTGTTTTGCATCTAGGTAGCCATATCCGCTGCGGCAGTGTTCACCAACAATGGTTTACCGCTGTTGAATGTCCGCTGTGGTGATTCGTGGGTCAATATTTGGAGGGTGTAGTATTTGTGGCGTAACGGTATGGGTGGTAGTTCTGACAGTTTATCACATACACTGGGTCTGGCGGATTTGTGGTTGTGGCTGTTTTCTGTCGGTTTTGTGTGTATGTGTCACAATCTGGCGGACGGATGTTCGTGGCAGTCAACGCGGCGGTATTTGGAATTTGTCGCCAATGTCATAATGAGGGCTCATGTTTTTTCATTTGGGCCCATTCCATGATCTGACCCATTCCAATATTTTAAAATAAGAAAAACAGTTTCACTTAATTTAAACCCTATAAAATATATTTTTGCAACCTCTAACTAGGACGTGTTGTAGGACTTGTGAAATTATATATTTATGTAATTTGGGGAACTTTACAATGGGTAAGGGATTAGATTTAAATAGTTAAGACAAATTTGGAAAATTTGATACCTCCCTCAATGGTAGATGGCTTGGAATAGTAAATCTGACCTTGCCTAAATTAAACACTTTCCCCAATGTTTGTTGGCTTGTAGTCACAATAGTGAATATGACCCCCAAACCCAACATTTTTCCGAAAGTTAGTAGGGTATGAACTGAAGTAGGACTTCTCCAAATCCACATTCCCTAATGGTAGTTGGGTTGAAGTGAGAATACTGACTATGACCTCCCCAAAATTAAACACTTTCCACACTGTAAACTGAGATGAAGTGCAAATAGTTAATCTGTTACTTTTCCCAATGGTAGCTATACTGGATTTAGATCAGTAAATATTCACTTCCTAAAATAAAACACTTTCATCAATGTTGGTTGTCTTGGTGTGAGAATAGTAAATCTGTCTTCTCGAAAATCAGACACTTTCACCATTGTTAGATGGGTGGAAGTGAGAATTGTGAATCTGAATACCATGATATTAAACAATTTATTTCATTTTTGTTTCTTGGTTTTCATGTGATACAAGCTCAGGTCTGTGTAGGTGATATATAACAAGTATGCATTATATTACTCTTGGTTGTGGGTATCTTTTATATCTGAAATGAAAGGTGCTTTATAACATTTGGTCACAATTGTATATTATTAGGATTTTACATTCTATACTTATAATTTTTGTTCTTGTTTTTGACATGGTCTTCTTTAGCGCAGAGCTTCAAACTTGTTTCTCATTTTTGAAGATTTTTTTTATGTTAAAACTTTCAGTACTAAATCTTTTTAAAATAACTCTACACTCTCTCTTAACACCATTTTGCAGCAGAAAAAAAGTTCAGATTTGTGAAAAAAGTTGTGCTTTCCCATTTTATCTCTCATACAAAAATTCTGCTTCAGTCTACAGTTTAAACTACTGAACGGACTTGCATTAACTTTGTTTGAAAGTAAAACATTACCAAAAAGCATGCTCTTGTGTAAATCTGCTCAATAGTTTAGGAGATATAAGTATTTAAAATGGTTGTCAAACAGCTTTAAATCTATAACTCTTCTGTGTAGATCCCCTCTTTAGAATTTACAGATTCTTCACAAGTCTAGAAACTATATAACACAAGAAACTAAAAATACAAATGAATGACACAGTGCAAAAACAACTTGTGCCCTGCCGTCCGTTTCAGAACCATGGTTCTAAGGAAGGAAGAAATTTCTCTCGTGGCAGACATTTCAGAACAAAAGGCTATGTTTGAGGTAGTGCCAAAGCATGGTGACCTTAAGAGTCTACTCTAGGGTGAATAAGAAAAATGTAAAGAGTCTCAGGATCTGCAGAACCTTTTTGGGGACCAGTGATCCTCAACACCTGCAATGACACCTGGGGTCCACAGTGAAAACAACTGACATAGACACATGGAGACAATGGAGGTGTGAGGACACCATGGATCAAAATGTTTTACTGCAAACCATCCCTGGCATGTTGCCATGAGCCCACAAATGCTTGGACTGGTGAGCCTTGCCTAGTGTTCATAGTACCAAATCAGGATCCATGGAACTTAAAAATTCAGAAAAAACTAACGAGGATCCACAGTAGTAAATGAGGATATGCAGACCCTAAAATAACCACACGGTGGTCAAAGGCCAAGTTGAGTTCAGGCCAAGCACTAAGCACAGCAAAAGAGGGCACCTTGGTGGTTTGGGCACTGGAGAGGCTAGGGGAACCCCTGCTCTGAGCGGCTGAAGGCCACAAGCAGCAGGGGTTGGCTGCCTGCATCAAGATTTGGCTGTTTACAGGCTGGACAGAGGTCTTGGCAAGAGGGTAAGTTTTGCAGCCAACTCCCAGGGTGCATGGTCGACAGATGGCCCATTGGGTTTGGCTGCCCATACTGAGTGTTGACTGGCCACGCCCACCATCATAGACTGAAGGTCAGGATCTGGCCAGAGACCAGGCCCTGAGTTCAACCTCGGCTGTTCTGGGACACAGACAATGCACAGGACAAGTCAATTGATTGTGTTAGGTTGGTTTCGGGGCATTGCCAAAGACCACAGTGTGTGACCAGCCCTTACTTGCCATTACTGATGACCATGTGCTGGCCCATTTGGCTGTTCATGGAGGGTTGGCCATCCATGGTGGGAACTGGCTGCCTATGGCAAGTTTGGCACAGTGTCTGAATTGAGTTCAGGCCCTGTGGCCAACCACCGCTACGCACATACAAAGACAATGTGCACCTATGAAGGCTGTGAACTGTGGAGATTAGCTGTCTGCAGGAAATCACCACTATACATAGCAAAAGACAATGCACTGCTGGATTTGCCTGCCCCTTGCAGGTTTATCATGGGGCCTGGCTGGCCAAAGGCCATGTAAAGTAATAGTTGGCTGCCCACAGCAGTTGGCTGCCTGTGGCAAGTTGGTCTCAAGTTGTGGCAACAAGCCACACTCTTTGGCTAAACCCTGTTTGCTATGGCCGATGGCCATGTGCTGCCAGGGTTATCTGTCCATAGTGGGCTGGCCATCAACAGCAGGGGCTGGCTGGTGGTGGTGGGTTGGACACAGGGCCTGGCTGGAGAAAAAGTAATGTGGGCAGTCCTTACTTGCAAGAAATCCTTGCTGTGCTAACTGCAACCAACCTCGCTAAGTGCAGCAGGGATTGATTGCCTTTGGGGGTTGACTGGAGGCCGGGGCTTTCTGCGCAGTCATTCTCAATCACATTCTCATCTTTTCATACTCTTTTACTCACTGTTTCACTCACTGTTTCATTCACACTCAATGACTTACAAAACATACAACATAGAGCTTTCTAATATTTTAATCCGCTAAAAATGGTTTGAAAATTAATGTTTTTGCGTTTTTTAATATATTCTTTAGTTTTTTATGATTATACTTCTTACAGGAAAACAAAACAAAAATGAAACTTGAACAACTGGAAAAGAACCTACAAAAATATTTGGTGAATATATCTGCTGAAGAAAAAGCACTTGATTCTTCTGTCCTTTTTTACTTTTATTTCTACCACAAACTACCTTGTGGACTTCCAAATCATCAAAGCTCACATTCGCAACAAAAATGGTTGTTGTTTCTCCTGTTCAGACTTTCCTCTTATTTTTACAGCATTGAACCGTGGTTCATGCCAACTATTAAGCTGCTTGTGCATTAAGGATGTTCTGAAGTTGTATTTTCCTTGGTTCCCACTGCTGAGCTTCTTGTTGTACAGTGTGGAGTTGTAATAAAATGCCCAATTTTCCGTGGTATCCCTAATTTTGTTTGATTTTGTTGTTGGTTTTTTGACTCTGCGCAATGTGCCACTTTTGTTCACGCCTAGTGGGTGTGCTCTGGCTCCAAAAAACATGTCTAATTTGTAATAAACCTAATTGGCATAATTAACTTATCTATTGGTCCCTAATATGTGGTACAAAGTGTACCCAGGGTCTGTGGGTTAAATGGTACTAATGGACTACAGCACTCATTTTGCCAACACTAAAGTGACAATTCAGAAAAAAAAACTGGCACAAGTAACTTGACTGTTTGGGTTTAAACTGAGAATTTGACCTGTCAAAATAACTCTTATTTTAAATATTAATAAGTCACTCTTAAGTAGGCGTATAAGGCAGGGTGCATGATATATAAAGGTAGGGCATGTAAAATTTGAATGTTAAATATGTCCTTACAGTGACAATGTGCAAAAAGCTACTTCCACTGCAGCAGGGTTAGCTTGTCCATAGAAAAGCATTGGGAAACCTTATTAGTGTTAACAAACGTAACCCCTCCTTAGAACCAGATAACAAGTTACTTCTCAGACTTTTTAAACTATGTGTAACAAATTCAATTTGTTGGTAAAATCAGATTTGTGACAAATAGGTCCCAAAAGCAATTTTTAAAAAGTTTCCTTTAGCTTGCCTAAAGTCTCTAGAAGCCCATTTGAATAAGCTTCCAGCGGTCACCCAGAAGCTGAAAGGTGTAAAGTGGCATTCAGAGCTGAGGAAAAAGGCATGTATGTGGAAAGGTGTCCTGTTTCTCTGACAGGATGACAGATTGAGTAGTGCCCAGAACGTCATTATCTTCAAAAGGGCCCGCCTTGTCACAGGTATACGTGGCTCCCACATGGGCTTGCACCCTCAATTGTCCTGATAGCCTGTTGGAGAGGAGCTGCCTTCAGAACCAGTTTTGAGTGACCACAGGGAAGGGTTTGTTCATTTCCCTAGCAACACCTCGGAATGGGCACAAGATCTCTCTACCATGTAGGAAAGGGTTTGCTAGCTTAGTTTCAGATTGCGAAGGGCACTGGTGGATTGTTTCCAGTAGGGCACACAGGAACTGATTTAAAAGTGTGAGGGGTTACCTTGAGAACTTTTCCCCCATTGGTCGGGAAAGGGCTAGGACTCACTCCCACCCACTGGCTAGTTCCAGTGATAAAATTGGAATCCTGGGCACTTTCTACAGAACACCTCTCTGTGGAAGACAGATGAAAGACTCTATCCACTAGTTGGACCTTTGAGGAGAACACTAATGGCTAGACCTGCTCCTACTTGCATCTAAGAAAGAGAAGTGGGCTACAAGGGTCAGTTGGTTGACCTCCTGTTAAGCTTCAGGATCATCAAAGCTGCAGTAAGCACACTTTCCTGAAGAGCCCAGCATGCCAGTCCCAACTGGACCCAGCCTAGACCCTTCTGGTGGCTTCTACTGGAATGAGTCATGACCCCTAAGTGGTGTTCTTAATGTCCTCTGTGCCCTTAGATAAGTGTCAGAGTGAACTCCTCCTGCCTAATTGAAAATGTTGGGACATAGAACCATTTTCATGGATTTTTGGTCTCGAGAACTGACAGAAGACCAGGATCTGCTAAAGGTGCATCAACAGTGGGCCTTACTTTGTCAAAGCTCCTGCTAAATTCTTCTCCACAGCAACAAATCTGATTCAGTGTGCTCGATGCTGACCATCCTCAACAACATCAAGCCCTCTATGTCTACATTCTGCGGCCTTGCCCCACTTAGGAATCTGACTTTCAAAAAAGAGACAAGGTCAGAAGGTAGACATCTTCACCGGACCTGACGCCGAGCAGCATCCGATTGAGGTCCATGGCTTCCTGAGCGCAAATTGAGCCCTTCTACACAGAGCTTTCCTGCCTTCAGCAATGGCTTCATCAAGACCTTGTCCTTTATCATCCTGGTGTTGACCCATCCATCTTGGATCCACCCTGCAGCCTTGCCATGTTGAGGATCTACCTTCTCAGAAAAATTTTAAGTCAGGATGCAACTCCTTGACTAAGACCATCATTGATCTCGTATCTGACCCGCACTTCATTGAGCGGGTCACATCCCGGTATAAGGCAACCAACTGCCTGCAGTTGGTGTTTTGTGTCATTTAGAGTTAAAATTTAGTTCAAATCTTAAAAATTCATATCTCTGGTTCCCCTTATTGGAGTTTTGTCATTTTGGTGTCACTTTGTCCATTGAAATGTTATCTATTTTGTCAATTGGAGTTTGATTTTTACTGAGTTTTGTTTTTGACTTTTTGACTGTTTTGGTACTTTGAACCGCTTTACGTACACATTTTCTTAATTTAAACCTGACTATTTTGTGCCATAGCTGCCAGGAGTTAAATCAGATTTAAATCAGTGAAATCAATACTGGACCTAACAAGAATAGTGAAATTTTTACTTTAGGTGGACTCCCATCCACCTCACCTAATAATCCACTTTCTCACAGAAGTGTTGACTGCTGAATAAGGAACGTTTTTCATCCAGGAAAAGTAGGTGCACAACAACTTTGATAGATTGGTGCTGGAACACGTCAAGGGTAGTCTTCTTTTAAAATTAAGAGAGAAGATTATGGCCCTCATTATGACATTGGCGGTAAGTCCCACTTACCGCCATGCCGACTGTTGCCAACATACCGCGACTGCGGCGGTATACCGCTACCCATATTATGACACACACAGCAATCCGTCACTATACAGACACAAACACAAGTCCACCAACCCAAAGGTCAGTGATAAAATGGTGGTACCAAAACCCACACCATTACGCCAACAGAACTACGCCCACAGCATTATGACCCACGAATCACCGCAGCAGACATTCAACCACGGTAAACCATTGGGGGTACATACTGCTGCGCTCAAAATACACACACACATACAAAACAACACCACATTGGACAATTCAAACTACACACACCTGACACCCATTCACATACCACACCCACACACCCACACCACTATAAATCATACACACACATTACCCACAACCCTTTACGACTCAAAGAAATTGACAACTGAGAGAGAGACACACTAAGAGCACCCAAAGAACCAGAGCCACAGAACACCATCACCCATACACCATCCACACACCTCACAGCACACACCCCAACACATTACCCCCACACACCCTCACACACACAACTCACACTGCACCCATGGCATCACAAGGACACCCCAGGTTCTCAGAGGAGGACCTAAGGGTCATGGTGGAGGAAATCATCCGGATAGAGCCACAGCTATTCAGATCACAGGTGCAACAGACATCCATTGCAAGGAAGATGGAGCCATGGCGGAGAATCGTGGACAGGGTCAACGCTGTGGGAGAGCACCCCAGAACAAGGGATGAGATCAGGAAGATGTGAAACGAACTACGGGGGAAGGTGTGTTCCATGGTTGCAAGACACCAGATAGCTGTACAGAGAACTGGTGGTGGACACCCACCTCTTCCCCCACCACTAACAACATGGGAGGAGCAAGTCTTTGCAATACTGCATCCTAAGGGCCTGGCAGGAGTAGCAGGAGGACTGGACTCTGGTAAGTCAATTCTCTATTACTATCACCCCCCCACCTGCATGCCATCACATAACCCTACCCTCACCCCACCACCTCATAAACACCCCACCATCACAACCCACCCACCCCAATACGCAGCACTGAATGCACCACCAATGCATGTACATCACTCACAGCCCTGCATGGACACCCATCACCACAGCATGCACACTAGAGAGAGTCACCTAGCCCACAAAGTAAGTACTCACACAAGGCAAAGCTGACAGGGCACTCATAACCATACATGGCAACACACCCATGCACAAGATGTCACACACAGAAACATTAACACTGCATTTACATTCCCACAGGTCCCACACCCAACGTCACCGGAGAGGAGGTGCCAGCAACAACCAGTCCCCCCAGTGATGACAACACCTCTGTTCGCCTGGATCTGGATGATCAACCTGGCCCATCAGGGACCTCTGGACAGTTGGTTACCCAGGCACAGTCCCATACCACCACAGAGCCTCCCCTTGAGGAAACACCAACACAGCACCAACCCAGCAGGCCCATACCTCTGTCCCATGGACACGTCAATCAGCAGTGTGTCCACCATTCCAGGGATCCCAGGCAACCACACAAACACAGGACGATCAGGGACCTGGGGTCAGTGGCAGTGGGCACACGGTTCAGGGGACAGAGGCACAGGACAACAGGGAAACTGGAAGGACCAGTGTGTGACAGGGGGAGGATAGGCCCAGGGAACCGACTCTCCACGAGGCACTCACAAACATTCTGGGACCATACCACCATTCCCAGGAGATGATGGGCCAGATACTGGCCAAGTTGCAGGAGACCCAGCGGTTGCAGGAGGGACAGTACCTGGGGATCAGGGAGGACCTGAGGGACATCCACACCACTCTGGTCACCATTTCAGGGGTGCTGGCAGACGTGGCCAACACCATGAGGGAGGCAGTGCCACACCAACGGGCCCCTGACACTAGCCACACTGATGAACAGCCCTCCACCTCCGCTGATGCTAGTGGACAGGAGGCACTGCCATAGGAACAAAAGGCAACCAGCACCCCTCCCCGTGCAGAAGGAGAACCACCCCGCAAACGGTTCCTGTGATCCAGGCAGAAGTCAGACACTATTGCCAAGATCCCTGCCAGGAAATAGGACTCTCCTGATTGTCACCCTTGTGTCCCACTCTGTCACCCTGTCCACCTTGAACTGCCATTGCTCCACTTACTATGCCCCCTTGGACAATGCACCTGTGATACAAATAGAATGGACTCTATCCTGGACTCTCCTCCACCATCACCCAAGCCCACTGCACATCCCCATTAACTTTTCAGCAATTAAATAAACACCCTTTGAAAAAATACAAGTATGTAGTATGTCAAATGATTTAGTATGTATTCCTGTACCAATCTGTAGACATTGCAATTAAACTGTACAGTAATTTATACATAGGTATGACCTGTATTGTGCTGTAGTCAAAACACCAGATTCCAGAGTAGGGCACAGATATCTGTGAATAGACATGTCAAAGGGTACAGTAAGTGGCCATAGTAGTGGGAACAGTAGCCTGCCAGCGTAAATTTACAACACAAAACTGCAATGGAAGGTGAAGTTACGGTGTCACTGGAAGTACTGTCAAATGATAGATGTTCTGTTGTCCACATCCTCATCCTCTGCCTCCTTTTCGTCACTGTCCACAGGCCCCACAACTGCCACACGCCCATCTCCAGCCTCATCCTCCTGCAGAAAAGGCACCTGGCGTCTCAAGGCAAGGTTGTGCAACAAGCAACATGCCACGATGATCTGGCACACTTTCTTGGGTGAGTAGCACAGGGAACAACCTGTTAGATGGAGGTACCGAAACCTGGCCTTCAGGAGGCCAAAGGTTCGCTCTATAAGTCTTCTTGTTCGCCCATGTGCCTCATTGTATCGTTCCTCTGCCCTTGTCCTGGGATTCCTCACTGGGGTCAACGGCTGTGAGAGGTTGGGATAACCAGAGTCACCTGCAAATATCAAGGGATACCTGTTAGCCAGACACTCATCATTAGGGCCAACCCCACACTCATATACCAACATGACCGTGGGCTCACCTATTAGCCACACCCGGTGCCTCTGGAGTTGAGCCATCACATATGGGATGCTGCTATTCCTCAGGATATAGGCATCATGCACAGACCCAGGATACTTTGCATTCACATTGGAGATGTACTGGTCTACTAGGCACACTATCTGAACATTCGAGTGAAAGCTCTTTCGATTTCTGAACTCCTGTTAATTTCTCTGGGGGGTGGGGAACAAAGGCAATATATGTACCATCAATTGCCCCAATAATGTTGGGGATATGTCCCACTTGAGGTACTGGGTTTTTCAGAACCGGTACTGATCCGGTAACCCAGCGGTGCCAGGGTACACCCAAAGACCTCGGGTACTTTCCTGATTCAGACCACAGAAACTCAGAGTCTTCTAGGTGAAGTCAAAGATCGAATTTATTGGCTGCAGCCAAGTAACAAGCGTCCTAGAAGTACAACAGCACGGTTTGTATGTTCTCAGGAGACTGTGTTTCAATGCAAAGTCAGGTTTCCTTATATACAGTTTTTTAAGCTTCAGGCAAACATTCTTGACATTTTGGTTGGTCATTCAGATGTTTTCACTACAAAGGAAAAAACAGTGTCATGATGAAACCTCATATTTCATGTCATCCAACCCATAATAAATTACCCGGCAAGGCCTAGTATTTTACATCAGATAAGTGTGGACCCCCAATAAAAACGGGCACCTCCCCCTCGTAAAGTAAGAAGAAGAAAAGAGCAGGTGCAGGTGTGAGCAAGATTAGGCAGGGTGTGTGAGCGATAATAAGGGTTTTATGGCATGGTGTGCCTTGATGCTATCTGATTCGGCCACTGGGAGAGGGACTGACCAAACAGGTTTGGCCTGAGGCAATGGTTCCAGCTTGCCCAGGTCAGAGAAAAGTCAATCAAGGTGTATGTGTCCTTGGAATCAAATCTGACTGTATTATAAGCCTATGTGAGGGAAACTTTTAAAATGGCTGCGGTGTATAAAATGGGAGCCATGAGTGCAGGACGAAAATGGCGATTTCGAGGTGAAAACGCTGCTGGAATTGAGCGAAAATGCTCATGCTTAGTGTACTTGTCATTATCGGTCTTTTGATACTAAAATCGTACTGCTGTGGCAAAGTAAATTACATGGGTCCAGAATTTTAAGAACCACAAACCCTCCTTTTACCCTTACATAGGCAATAAACCTATTCTCATGCTAATCTGAGTCCAGGTCTATGTTTATAAGGCCATGGAGATGTTGCTGGAGCAAAATTCTAGTACTTGGTAACTCTCTCTGGACATGTCTCCTCGAACATGAAGTAGCACAAAAGGCCACATATGGCAGGACAAAATAAGGAATACCTCTATCTGCAGTAGGTGGCATAAGATCACACACCCAACAATTAGTGATGTTCACTACTAACTAGTGTTGATGCAGAAGCTGTACAAAAGAATTGCTTACGAATTCTGATCTTCTAACCTGCTCATGTTCAGGAAAAGGGTGAAAAGAGTGCAAAGAAACAGTAGTAGGAAAAGACATAGGTTGGGAAGTGGGTGCAGAAGTCAATTGAGTAGAGAAAAACAATCCCACCCATAAATGACAACGTCATGTTTAAAAGACACTAGAAAACACGTTATTAAGAACATATAGACAACGGGAGAAAGTAGTGACCACTATTACAAATGAAATAATAATTTTTCACAACCCTAACCAAAAAGCAAATCCTAAAATTATCTAGTAACATTTTTAGGGCTCCTCTGCATTTCAGTAATTTTTGTATGTTCAGGTGGAACAGTGGTGACTCTCATCAATGCTCTAAGGTGAAAAGGGGGTACTCTTTCCACAGAAAATGGACTTTATTCTGCTTTTACTAAACAGAATAGTACTTTAGAACAATGCCAGCAAAACAATCAGTCTCCTAACACCTAGTCTATACAATCACACGGAAACCTCTTGTGAAACCAACTATGCCCAGAGTCCGTTCAAAAAGCCTCTCTGGCAGGCTTCTATTGTCCATCAAATTTTCTTTTGTTGTTTTCTTTCGCATGGGCCTCTCAATTTAGGCCTCTTCGTGAGAAAAGTACTGCTTAGTTGGAGTGCCCTCCTGCCAAACACCCACTGCTCACTCGAAAGTCTCAATGTCTTAAAGCAATGCACCAGTGTCTCTCCTCTGTGGCAGACACTACAAACAATGTGCTCTTCATTGATCAAGGGCACAAATCATCTCGTGCAGACCCAAGCACCATTAATTGGGAAATAGCTCAAGCTCAGCAGCACTTTCAGACTCCAACACTCATTATTTAGTGTCAGAGGACGCTCAAGCTGCTCTTTCATGGGCACCACAATATAGTGCCTTTTTCCAAACTTGAAATCTCCGGTGCACTGCCCTTCTTCCGTTGGAGCAAAGAAA
Organism: Pleurodeles waltl; assembly: GCF_031143425.1. Lineage (NCBI taxonomy): Eukaryota > Metazoa > Chordata > Amphibia > Caudata > Salamandridae > Pleurodeles > Pleurodeles waltl. Next base: position 914,651,958 of record NC_090444.1, on the reverse strand, counting down.
AGGGGGTGTGTGGCCAAAACTCAGGCCAAGGGGCTCAAGGGATTGCACACTGTCAGAGGTTACCAGCACATGACAGGTAGAGAAATTAAACCTCAAAACAGCTCTGCCATCAACAGCAGGAATCCTTCTCTTTAGCTCCTTTACACTGAAACTTTAGCTCTGCGATGTCCAACGCCGTCTGATGGAGCAAGTACGACACCATGCGCTGGCGATCGCTGTCCAGCTTTGCTACTTTCTGGGTGCTGAGACTGTAGGGCCAAGACGTCCGTCTTTCATCTGTAGCTGTCACTGATGGGAATTAGGCTTAAATCAATGTCCTGCAGGTTATTATGACTTGATACCCGCAGAATCTAGTGACGTAGGAAATGTGCCACAGTTGTTAGTTTCCTTCAATTTAGTAAAAAAAACAGTTCATGGTTTTTAACAAGGGGACTGCAAGCAGGTGGTCTGCAATCTTCAAAGGAGTAGCCATACACCATGGGCATAAAATACAAAGACAAAGGCAGAAGGGCAAAACAGGGTCTCTAGCATCTTTAATTGGGTTCTCTCCATTATTCTCTGCCATCTATAGCTACATGAGAATTCTATCTGAATGGATTTCCTCACACAGTGGCATTGTCTAATGGGGTAAACACATATTTTCCTCAATGATTAAGTCTAGGTGTTCCTCCTTACCTTAGAACATCTCAATAGAGAAATCACATGATACCGATTATCAGGGACATGTAGAAACCTTCCTTTAAAAACTGTGCATCAGGTGCACTATGCAATACACAGGCTAATAGTCAAAAGTGCAAACAAAAAGACAAGAACTAGAGGGTCCTGATATTTGCATGATTAGGACACATCTGATCCCACCAAAAATTAAAGTAGCAGGAGCAGAAGGGAACCGAAAACCAAATAAAATAGACATTGAAAATTCGTCATGTTCAAAAAGGTAAACATAAGATATCTCCTTTTGAAATGGAAAACTTGTCTTACTATAATATTGAGTCAGTTAACCAGTCTATCGCTACCCTGACAGTCAGGCTGGAAAACATTGAAGCAGGCCTAAGGCAAATTCTTGAAAACCAGTCTGGTCATACCAAAGGGAATTATACATAACATGGGGGTCCCTGGTACATCACTGCAGTCTGGAAATGTGAACCTGAACAATACATCAATAATAATAAAAGGGCTGACTGGTGAAAGGAATTCGAAAAAGAGAAATGGGACTAGGACATAGCTAAAATCTCAATAACTAGGCATGATGCGACATTGGTCAGGGGAAGTAACAAAAGAAAAAATCTATAGGAAGAACAAAAAAAAATTATTTGGGTGATAGTCAGGCATGTGACACAACACCGAGAGTACGGGTGAAACACAAAGGCCAAAGTTACACAAATTTTAACTCTACCGTTGGCGACTACACCATATACGGTACTCCTAGCTAATGTTTCAGTTCCTTCTTCAGGAAAAAATGAAAACCTGGTTTTCTTTTAAGGAACGAAAGCCATATGCTACTTAGGAAACAGAACATCATTAACTAATGTAATATAGAAATTAGGCCACCTTGAGTCACAGATCTATAATTTCATCCTTAGGTCCAATCAAGGCTACATAAATGTAGGGCTGCCTGTTCTTTTAAGGGAAGGGGCAGTAACATGACTAACTGCAGGTGACACACTTTGATCCTGTATATCTCTTTTTATTTTCCTTCAATACCATTATAGCCAAATAGACATGCACTGGTGAAGTGTTGTCTCTTATGTTCACAGCATGAAATATCATTATCTGTGGAATTTAGTAACCAGAACAAGTTCAACCAACTGTTGCGTAGCGATGGGCATCGTCATGACCATCCCCTCACAACACAGGGGAGCTTGTAATAGTATCAAAAGCAGCAACATACATGCAAAAAACAAATAAAAAATAATAAAAACGCACAAAACGTCAAGCCATCAGATATACTTGCTGTGTATCAAGCACAAAAAGCATAGACAAAACAATAGCATGTGTGAATAAGCGGTGATACACAACACCATGTCATGTACTTTATGCACTGTAAACCTGCAGCCCAAAACCCAATATTTGGGCCTGTTTAATTTGGCAGGTTTAAAATCCTTACCCTCCTTTTGACATTAGATCACCAGGCAATGGAAATCTGCTGTCAAATATAACTTTACTGTTTCTCTTCTAACATACAGGACCAGCAAGAACAATTCATGATAGGACCAAATACATGAAAATAAATTTCCATTACTTAACTGTTACCCTCTTGTCAGTTACTTCGCAACATCAAGCCACCTTAGTTTTACTTTTCTAAAAGTAAAAATTGTTACACTGACACTCCATATTAATTTGGCACCTACAATTTCCACTATGAAAAATAAGTCTTAATTGGCAAATCGTTCTCATTATGGCATGTAGCCTTCAAAATTTTAGAAAAGGGCTGTATCTTATTTTCTGTCTAAGACTTAATGCAACACTTCGTTTTCTGTCAAATAAAAGCAACTAGCAGGTATCATTTTATTTTTTTAGAGCGGAGACACAAATGTATCAGTTCTGCAGAGCATTTAACATGATGTTGGGACTTTCGAAGAAACCCCTTTTTTTTATATTTTCCCTTTGGAATTAAGTTCTTTAATTGTATTGATGTTCTTCTGGAGAAACCAGAAATCCCACTTTTAGAGGCCCGTAGGGTCATTCTGCATTTCACAGAGACAAGGCCCTAATTTAAAAGGTCACAAGTGTCAACATGACAGCCTCCTCCATTGTTTATGGGAAAACTAAAGATAGCATCTCAGCAGCGTGACTTGAGCCAGCCTCTGTAGCTCTCCTAGCTTCTGCCACTCTGAATCTGTCAAAGACAGTAGGCCTTCCTATTTTCCTTCTAACCTGCAATAATTCACTCTATTTAAAAAAAAAAAAATAATCCTTTTTAGGCGCTAAATTTTTTTTATCTCTATTTCCAGATTATTAAACTACATTTACTGTGAATAATTCACAAACCTTAATAACACACATACCAGTTGTTAGAATAAATGCTTGTTGCAATCCCATGCAATGGTACATATTTCATCAACCTCGAATGAATGAACGTCTCAGTAGGCCCAGCTGAAGTTAGAACCTTCAACCTTGATATTAAAACAAGCCTTTGTACTGGCACATTGACTCATTGAATCATAAGAAGGCACAACCTGCAAATATATATCAAACCTAAATGTATGCATTTACTGAAGCCTGAGACACTTTAAAAAGTACTCTGAATGAAAGAAAATGCAGTTTAAACAGTGCTTTTGCCCAAAATCGACTTTGATATTTTAGGCATTAAAAAATCAATATCCTACAATTTTCTTGCATAATATGCATTACCAGAATGTCTATTACACAATCCATGAGTCAGCCATTGAAAATATTAACTTATACTTTATAGAAATGAGCTTGTTTGCTCCTGCGCCAAGGGAAAATTGCACATACAAATGTCATTTTAGCGGTGCAAAATAACTTAAATTAAATTTTAATGTTAGGAGGTCATAGTATAGGTATTAAGCTTTATAAATATTAAAAAACGATTTTGAAAGGCACTTATTTTTTAAATAATTTTTCCATAATTAATAATTTTCTTTTTTAAAAAATAAATAAAAACCCAATTATTCTTTTTTTTGTGATAATTCCACATATAAAAGCAAGCTGCATCCCTTGCCTATTATTTGGGATAAATTAACTCACAAGCCTAAGCGCATAAGCCTAACTTTAAATGCGTCACATTTTTGCGCCACTTTCATTTAAAAGGAAGGTTATGCAAAATTCCACCCATGTTTAACTGGGAAAGTGCTGGCTGAATTGAACATTCCTATCAAATATACTGCAACTGAAAAGTTTGCCTGTGAACATCTCATACAATGCATCTAAGAAAAATGCTGTAAATGTATTTTTTTCTTTTTGCAAAAATAGATAATTTCGTTTTTTTTTTGGGGCCCTATTTATATCTATTGACTGTGTTTTCTAATGTATTAAGCATTTAACGGCAGCTTTGTATATGTGCACAATTGCTCATTCTATAAATTAAAGAGCAACATATAGCTATGTTAGCACATCACATGGTTCATTTCTGGATTTTTTCTAAGTTTCTACTTAATATTAATTAACCAACATTTTACTTAACAAACTGTAAACATCAAGAAGACCCACAAACACACATTGAGATAATTTCAGATATAAACAGAAAACACTCAGTACACACAATACAGCGCGCTTTAGCCATTTTTCATAAATAGCGCCGTCGCAATTTACTTACAGAACCGTTTGCAGATCCTAGTTGTAAGTCATATTCACAAGAAAAAAAAGAAAAATTTTCTCAATTATTTCCAAGGATAGCAGACCCATACTTTATTAAACGTGATGGGGTCTACTCCGTGCTTCACATATAGTTCATAGGTTGGAGTTCCAATCGGAGGAACCGGACATGAGTCCTCCAACCGGGAGTCCCTTTTACAACCAAGACAAAACAAATTTCCAAGTCTGCTGAGACCAGGCATCTTCGCTCACTAGTCTAGCTTCAAACTTCAAAGGATTATCGTTTACAATAGTCTCGTGAATACATGAGTCCTTCGGCTTTGGTACTTGCAAGTTCCAAATCAAAGTGATCCCGAAGGGATTCCAAACCAAATGTCCAACTAAGGACCAAACCAAGTGTCCAACTAAGGACTGGGAGACGCTCCACTTATACTTAACTGAAAATATCGATGATGTCACCAGAAGACTCGTCTTATTGTTTCGCTCTACCAAACATCAAGGGTCTAAATCAGGGTGATAGCCAGGGCAGCAGTCCTTCGTAGCCGTCGGGAAGCGGGGAACCTCGCAGCAAAGACTTTCGGACCACGTCGACATGCAGGGGTCGATGAAGTGGCGGCCTTCCTCCAGAATTTTCACACGAAGCTCCCCACGGACCTCAGGCTTGGACCGGTACCGCTGGTATCGCCCCACGTTGGGCGCCAACTGAGGTACTGGGTGTTTCAGAACCGGTACTGATCCGGTAACCCAGCGGTGCCAGGGTACACCCAAAGACCTCGGGTACTTTCCTGATTCAGACCACAGAAACTCAGAGTCTTCTAGGTGAAGTCAAAGATCGAATTTATTGGCTGCAGCCAAGTAACAAGCGTCCTAGAAGTACAACAGCACGGTTTGTATGTTCTCAGGAGACTGTGTTTCAATGCAAAGTCAGGTTTCCTTATATACAGTTTTTTAAGCTTCAGGCAAACATTCTTGACATTTTGGTTGGTCATTCACATGTTTTCACTACAAAGGAAAAAACTGTGTCATGATGAAACCTCATATTTCATGTCATCCAACCCATAATAAATTACCCGGCAAGGCCTAGTATTTTACATCAGATAAGTGTGGACCCCCAATAAAAACGGGCACCTCCCCCTCGTAAAGTAAGAAGAAGAAAAGAGCAGGTGCAGGTGTGAGCAAGATTAGGCAGGGTGTGTGAGCGATAATAAGGGTTTTATGGCATGGTGTGCCTTGATGCTATCTGATTCGGCCACTGGGAGAGGGACTGACCAAACAGGTTTGGCCTGAGGCAATGGTTCCAGCTTGCCCAGGTCAGAGAAAAGTCAATCAAGGTGTATGTGTCCTTGGAATCAAATCTGACTGTATTATAAGCCTATGTGAGGGCAACTTTTAAAATGGCTGCCGTGTATAAAATGGGAGCCATGAGTGCAGGACGAAAATGGCGATTTCGAGGTGAAAACGCTGCTGGAATTGAGCGAAAATGCTCATGCTTAGTGTACTAGTCATTATCGGTCTTTTGATACTAAAATCGTACTGCTGTGGAAAAGTAAATTACATGGGTCCAGAATTTTTAGAACCACAAACCCTCCTTTTACCCTTACATAGGCAATAAACCTATTCTCATGCTAATCTGAGTCCAGGTCTATGTTTATAAGGCCATGGAGATGTTGCTGGAGCAAAATTCTAGTACTTGGTAACTCTCTCTGGACATGTCTCCTCGAACATGAAGTAGCACAAAAGGCCACATATGGCAGGACAAAATAAGGAATACCTCTATCTGCAGTAGGTGGCATAAGATCACACACCCAACAATTAGTGATGTTCACTACTAACTAGTGTTGATGCAGAAGCTGTACAAAAGAATTGCTTACGAATTCTGATCTTCTAACCTGCTCATGTTCAGGAAAAGGGTGAAAAGAGTGCAAAGAAACAGTAGTAGGAAAAGACATAGGTTGGGAAGTGGGTGCAGAAGTCAATTGGGTAGAGAAAAACAATCCCACCCATAAATGACAACGTCATGTTTAAAAGACACTAGAAAACACGTTATTAAGAACATATAGACAACGGGAGAAAGTAGTGACCACTATTACAAATGAAATAATAATTTTTCACAACCCTAACCAAAAAGCAAATCCTAAAATTATCTAGTAACATTTTTAGGGCTCCTCTGCATTTCAGTAATTTTTGTATGTTCAGGTGGAACAGTGGTGACTCTCATCAATGCTCTAAGGTGAAAAGGGGGTACTCTTTCCACAGAAAATGGACTTTATTCTGCTTTTACTAAACAGAATAGTACTTTAAAACAATGCCAGCAAAACAATCAGTCTCCTAACACCTAGTCTATACAATCACACGGAAACCTCTTGTGAAACCAACTATGCCCAGAGTCCGTTCAAAAAGCCTCTCTGGCAGGCTTCTATTGTCCATCAAATTTTCTTTTGTTGTTTTCTTTCGCATGGGCCTCTCAATTCAGGCCTCTTCGTGAGAAAAGTACTGCTTAGTTGGAGTGCCCTCCTGGCAAACACCCACTGCTCATTCGAAAGTCTCAATGTCTTAAAGCAATGCACCAGTGTCTCTCCTCTGTGGCAGACACTACAAACAATGTGCTCTTCATTGATCAAGGGCACAAATCATCTCGTGCAGACCCAAGCACCATTAATTGGGAAATAGCTCAGCTCAGCAGCACTTTCAGACTCCAACACTCATTATTTAGTGTCAGAGGACGCTCAAGCTGCTCTTTCATGGGCACCACAATATAGTGCCTTTTTCCAAACTTTAAATCTCCGGTGCACTGCCCTTCTTCCGTTGGAGCAAAGAAAAGGGAGGGTGTGGCCAAAACTCAGGCCAAGGGGCTCAAGGGATTGCACACTGTCAGAGGTTACCAGCACATGACAGGTAGAGAAATTAAACCTCAAAACAGCTCTGCCATCAACAGCAGGAATCCTTCTCTTTAGCTCCTTTACACTGAAACTTTGGCTCTGCGATGTCCAACGCCGTCTGATGGAGCAAGTACGATACCATGCGCTGGCGATCGCTGTCCAGCTTTGCTACTTTCTGGGTGCTGAGACTGTAGGGCCAAGACGTCCGTCTTTCATCTGTAGCTGTCACTGATGGGAATTAGGCTTAAATCAATGTCCTGCAGGTTATTATGACTTGATACCCGCAGAATCTAGTGACATAGGAAATGTGCCACAGTTGTTAGTTTCCTTCAATTTAGTAAAAATAACAGTTCATGGTTTTTAACAAGGGGACTGCAAGCAGGTGGTCTGCAATCTTCAAAGGAGTAGCCATACACCATGGGCATAAAATACAAAGACAAAGGCAGAAGGGCAAAACAGGGTCTCTAGCATCTTTAATTGGGTTCTCTCCATTATTCTCTGCCATCTATAGCTACATGAGAATTCTATCTGAATGGATTTCCTCACACAGTGGCATTGTCTAATGGGGTAAACACATATTTTCCTCAATGATTAAGTCTAGGTGTTCCTCCTTACCTTAGAACATCTCAATAGAGAAATCACATGATACCGATTATCAGGGACATGTAGAAACCTTCCTTTAAAAACTGTGCATCAGGTGCACTATGCAATACACAGGCTAATAGTCAAATGTGCAAACAAAAAGACAAGAACTAGAGGGTCCTGATATTTGCATGATTAGGACACATCTGATCCCACCAAAAATTAAAGTAGCAGGAACAGAAGGGAACCGAAAACCAAATAAAATAGACATTGAAAATTCGTCATGTTCAAAAAGGTAAACATAAGATATCTCCTATTGAAATGGAAAACTTGTCTTACTATAATATTGAGTCAGTTAACCAGTCTATCGCTACCCTGACAGTCAGGCTGGAAAACATTGAAGCAGGCCTAAGGCAAATTCTTGAAAACCAGTCTGGTCATACCAAAGGGAATTATACATAACATGGGGGTCCCTGGTACATCACTGCAGTCTGGAAATGTGAACCTGAACAATACATCAATAATAATAAAAGGGCTGACTGGTGAAAGGAATTCGAAAAAGAGAAATGGGACTAGGACATAGCTAAAATCTCAATAACTAGGCATGATGCGACATTGGTCAGGGGAAGTAACAAAAGAAAAAATCTATAGGAAGAACAAAAAAAAATTCTTTGGGTGATAGTCAGGCATGTGACACAACACCGAGAGCACGGGTGAAACACAAAGGCCAAAGTTACACAAATTTTAACTCTACCGTTGGCGACTACAACATATACGGTACTCCTAGCTAATGTTTCAGTTCCTTCTTCAGGAAAAAATGAAAACCTGGTTTTCTTTTAAGGAACGAAAGCCATATGCTACTTAGGAAACAGAACATCATTAACTAATGTAATATAGAAATTAGGCCACCTTGAGTCACAGATCTATAATTTCATCCTTAGGTCCAATCAAGGCTACATAAATGTAGGGCTGCCTGTTCCTTTAAGGGAAGGGGCAGTAACGTGACTAACTGCAGGTGACACACTTTGAACCTGTATATCTCTTTTTATTTTCCTTCAATACCATTATAGCCAAATAGACATGCACTGGTGAAGTGTTGTCTCTTATGTTCACAGCATGAAATATCATTATCTGTGGAAGTTAGTAACCAGAACAAGTTCAACCAACTGTTGCGTAGCGATGGGCATCGTCATGACCATCCCCTCACAACACAGGGGAGCTTGTAATAGTATCAAAAGCAGCAACATACATGCAAAAAACAAATAAAAAATAATAAAAACGCACAAAACGTCAAGCCATCAGATATACTTGCTGTGTATCAAGCACAAAAAGCATAGACAAAACCATAGCATGTGTGAATAAGCGGTGATACACAACACCATGTCATGTACTTTATGCACTGTAAACCTGCAGCCCAAAACCCAATATTTGGGCCTGTTTAATTTGTCAGGTTTAAAATCCTTACCCTCCTTTTGACAGTAGATCACCAGGCAATGGAAATCTGCTGTCAAATATAACTTTACTGTTTCTCTTCTAACATACAGGACTAGCAAGAACAATTCATGATAGGACCAAATACATGAAAATACATTTCCATTACTTAACTGTTACCCTCTTGTCAGTTACTTCGCAACATCAAGCCACCTTAGTTTTACTTTTCTAAAAGTAAAAATTGTTACACTGACACTCCATATTAATTTGGCACCTACAATTTCCACTGTGAAAAATAAGTCTTAATTGGCAAATCGTTCTCATTATGGCTTGTAGCCTTCAAAATTTTAGAAAAGGGCTGTATCTTATTTTCTGTCTAAGACTTAATGCAACACTTCGTTTTCTGTCAAATAAAAGCAACTAGCAGGTATCATTTTATTTTTTTAGAGCGGAGACACAAATGTATCAGTTCTGCAGAGCATTTAACATGATGTTGGGACTTTCGAAGAAACCCCTTTTTTTTATATTTTCCCTTTGGAATTAAGTTCTTTAATTGTATTGATGTTCTTCTGGAGAAACCAGAAATCCCACTTTTAGAGGTCCGTAGGGTCATTCTGCATTTCACAGAGACAAGGCCCTAATTTAAAAGATCACAAGTGTCAACATGACAGCCTCCTCCATTGTTTATGGGAAAACTAAAGATAGCATCTCAGCAGCGTGACTTGAGCCAGCCTCTGTAGCTCTCCTAGCTTCTGCCACTCTGAATCTGTCAAAGACAGTAGGCCTTCCTATTTTCCTTCTAACCTGCAATAATTCACTCTATTTTAAAAAAAAAAATGTTTCCTTTTTAGGCGCAAATTTTTTTTTATCTCTATTTCCAGATTATTAAACTACATTTACTGTGAATAATTCACAAACCTTAATAACACACATACCAGTTGTTAGAATAAATGCTTGTTGCAATCCCATGCAATGGTACATATTTCATCAACCTCGAATGAATGAACGTCTCAGTAGGCCCAGCTGAAGTTAGAACCTTCAACCTTGATATTAAAACAAGCCTTTGTACTGGCACATTGACTCATTGAATCATAAGAAGGCACAACCTGCAAATATATATCAAACCTAAATGTATGCATTTACTGAAGCCTGAGACACTTTAAAAAGTACTCTGATTGAAAGAAAATGCAGTTTAAACAGTGCTTTTGCCCAAAATCGACTTTGATATTTCAGGCATTAAAAAATCAATATCCTACAATTTTCTTGCATAATATGCATTACCAGAATGTCTATTACACAATCCATGAGTCAGCCATTGAAAATATTAACTTATACTTTATAGAAATGAGCTTGTTTGCTCCTGCGCCAAGGGAAAATTGCACATACAAATGTCATTTTAGCGGTGCAACATAACTTAAATTAAATTTTAATGTTAGGAGGTCATAGTATAGGTATTAAGCTTTATAAATATTAAAAAACGATTTTGAAAGGCACTTATTTTTTAAATAATTTTTCCATAATTAATAATTTTCTTTTTAAAAAAATAAATAAAAACCCAATTATTCTTTTTTTTGTGATAATTCCACATATAAAAGCAAGCTGCATCCCTTGCCTATTATTTGGGATAAATTAACTCACAAGCCTAAGCGCATAAGCCTAACTTTAAATGCGTCACGTTTTTGCGCCACGTTCATTTAAAAGGAAGGTTATGCAAAATTCCACCCATGTTTAACTGGGAAAGTGCTGGCTGAATTGAACATTCCTATCAAATATACTGCAGCTGAAAAGTTTGCCTGTGAACATCTAATACAATGCATCTAAGAAAAATGCTGTAAATGTATTTTTTTTTTTTTTGCAAAAATAGATAATTTCGTTTTTTTTGGGGGGCCCTATTTATATCTATTGACTGTGTTTTCCAATTTATTAAGCATTTAACGGCAGCTTTGTATATGTGCACAATTGCTCATTCTATAAATTAAAGAGCAACATATAGCTATGTTAGCACATCACATGGTTCATTTCTGGATTTTTTCTAAGTTTCTACTTAATATTAATTAACCAACATTTTACTTAACAAACTGTAAACATCAAGAAGACCCACAAACACACATTGAGATCATTTCAGATATAAACAGAAAACACTCAGTACACACAATACAGCGCGCTTTAGCCATTTTTCATAAATAGCGCAGTCGCAATTTACTTACAGAACCGTTTGCAGATCCTAGTTGTAAGTCATATTCACAAGAAAAAAAAGAACATTTTTCTCAATTATTTCCAAGAATAGCAGACCCATACTTTATTAAACGTGATGGGGCCTACTCCGTGCTTCACATATAGTTCATAGGTTGGAGTTCCAATCGGAGGAACCGGACATGAGTCCTCCAACCGGGAGTCCCTTTTACAACCAAGACAAAACAAATTTCCAAGTCTGCTAAGACCAGGCATCTTCGCTCACTAGTCTAGCTTCAAACTTCAAAGGATTATCGTTTACGATAGTCTCGTGAATACACGAGTCTTTCGGCTTTGGTACTTGCTAGTTCCAAATCAAAGTGATACCGAAGGGATACCAAACCAAATGTCCAACTAAGGACCAAACCAAGTGTCCAACTAAGGACTGGGAGACGCTCCACTTATACTTAACTGAAAATATCGATGATGTCACCAGAAGACTCGTCTTATCGTTTCGCTCTACCAAACATCAAGGGTCCAAATCAGGACGATAGCCAGGGCAGCAGTCCTTCGTAGCCGTCGGGAAGCGGGGAACCTCGCAGCAAAGACTTTCGGACCACGTCGACATGCAGGGGTCGATGAAGTGGCGGCCTTCCTCCAGAATTTTCACACGAAGCTCCCCACGGACCACAGGCTTGGACCGGTACCGCTGGTATCGCCCCACGTTGGGCGCCAACTGAGGTACTGGGTTTTTCAGAACCGGTACTGATCCGGTAACCCAGCGGTGCCAGGGTACACCCAAAGACCTCGGGTACTTTCCTGATTCAGACCACAGAAACTCAGAGTCTTCTAGGTGAAGTCAAAGATCGAATTTATTGGCTGCAGCCAAGTAACAAGCGTCCTAGAAGTACAACAGCACGGTTTGTATGTTCTCAGGAGACTGTGTTTCAATGCAAAGTCAGGTTTCCTTATATACAGTTTTTTAAGCTTCAGGCAAACATTCTTGACATTTTGGTTGGTCATTCACATGTTTTCGCTACAAAGGAAAAAACAGTGTCATGTCATCCAACCCATAATAAATTACCCGGCAAGGCCTAGTATTTTACATCAGATAAGTGTGGACCCCCAATAAAAACGGGCACCTCCACCTCGTAAAGTAAGAAGAAGAAAAGAGCAGGTGCAGGTGTGAGCAAGATCAGGCAGGGTGTGTGAGCGATAATAAGGGTTTTATGGCATGGTGTGCCTTAATGCTATCTGATTCGGACACTGGGAGAGGGACTGACCAAACAGGTTTGGCCTGAGGCAATGGTTCCAGCTTGCCCAGGTCAGAGAAAAGTCAATCAAGGTGTATGTGTCCTTGGAATCAAATCTGACTGTATTATAAGCCTATGTGAGGGCAACTTTTAAAATGGCTGCCGTGTATAAAATGGGAGCCACGAGTGCAGGACGAAAATTGCGATTTCGAGGTGAAAACGCTGCTGGAATTGAGCGAAAATGCTCATGCTTAGTGTACTAGTCATTATCGGTCTTTTGATACTAAAATCGTACTGCTGTGGCAAAGTAAATTACATGGGTCCAGAATTTTTAGAATCACACACTGCATAGAAGTTTTCACTGTGGCCAAATCCTCCACCTGGGGAAATAAGATGTAGCTGCATATGTGTTTCATCAAGGCAGACAACAGTATGGTTAGCAAGTTTTAGAATATTGGCTGCAACATTCCTGCTGCCAAGGCCGCTGTCACTTGGAGGGAGCCACTTGCCAAGAAATGGATCACAGATAGGACTTGCACAAGAGGGGGGATCCCACTGGGCTGTTTGATAGCTGAGATCAAGTCTGGCTCCAACTGGGCACACAGCTCTTTGATTGTGCCCCTATCAAGTCTGTAGGTGAGGGTAATGTGCCTGTCCTCCATTGTTGCCAAGTCCACCAGGGGCCTGAACACGGGGGATGTCTCCATCTCCTAATCATCCTCAGCATTTGTAATCTAGGGGGCAAAACGATGAGCAACTGGTCAGTTTCCGACATTTCCCCAATGTACAATGCATTGCATGTTGTGACAGAAACAGTATGTAGATGTTTAGTCCCAAAATGTGCTTATGTCTGCTGTGACGCAGTTAGGTGCCATGGCCTGCCCCCCATGAAAAGGCAGACGCCTGTCCTGTGTGGAGTGACAGGTGGAAAGGAGGTAATGCTGCTAATGTTGCGGGAGGTGGTCGAGTACCACCGTGCTACTCCTCATTGGTTATCATTGGGCCCTATGGGTTACAGTAGCCAATGGTGATGTACACTGCCGCGGACGTGACTGACATTTTTTATCTGTTCACTCACTTGCTACCTGACCTTCAACAGGAGAGGACCTACACTGCAAGTGCTGCTGTGACCTGTGTCTGGAAGCGAACATGGCTCGAGGTACTGGGAAAAGGGCCCCTGCCTTCACCGCTGCAGAGTTGGAGAGACTGGTGGATGGGGTCCTACCCCAGTACCAACAGGTGAGTACACTGTGTGCACGATGCATGGGGCATGAATGCATGGAGTGGTGTGTGTGAAGGCCTCGTGTAATGGAGGGGTGGTTGAGGGGTCCTGGGCAGTGTGCTACATGTATGGTGGGCAATGTGTATGCCTAAGGGGATGGGAGGGATATGATGGTCCATGAGTGTGACAGGCCGGACGGTATGCCTGATTCCATTTTCTATTTTTATTTTTCTGCAGGTCAGCGCCCAGCAGAAAAAGGGTATATGGCGTGTCATTGCCAAGGATGTGCGGACCCTGGAGGTCTATGGCAGGCGGAGCACCCACTGTCACAAACCGTGGGAGGACCTGAGGCGCTGGGCAAGGAAGACGGCGGACGCCCAGCTTGGGATGGCCTCCCAATGAGGAAGGGGTGCCTGTCGAATCCTGACCACCCTGATGTTCTGCATACTGGCGGTGGCCTATCCGGAGCTGGATGGGCGCTTGAGGCCATCACAGCAGCCACAAGGGGGTGAGTACAGTTCCCAATATACTACTTGCGTGTGGAGGGGTAGTCTCTGGGTGGGGGATGTGCACCTATTGATGCCCTTAGGCCAGGTCGGACATTTCAGGGTAGGTTCCATGTTGGGCAGGGGCTGATGCACTCCACCCCCAAACAAGCTAGTGGGCATCCACTTCTGGGCAGGGATCTGTGGGTCTCAGGTATGCTGCAACTGATGTTAGGTATTACTGTCCATGGCTGGTGACTAGCATTGTGACTGGTAGTGCATCGCCTAGTGTGTAGGGATGTTACTGTGTGTTGTGTACGCCAACGGTGGTGTTTTTGCTGGTATTGACCAAGTGTATCCTCTGTCTCTTCCCCCCCTTTTTGTTTTGTCACCCTGTCATTCTGTGCCTTAGCATCACCTGGAGGAGGAGCAGAGGCACCGGTGATGGAGGGAGCTGCATCCCACAGGGCCCAGGAGGCCGAATCCACTGATGGTGAAGGCACCAGTGGGACACAGGGCGGGGGGAATACCACTGCTAAGACTGGAGGGGACAGTTCTGAAAGTGATACCTCCTCCGATGGAAGCTCCCTTGTGGTGGCGAACACCTCTGTGGCCACCCCAACTACAGGTACAGCCGCCACCCCTGTACCAGCACCGCCCTCCCAGCAGCCCCTCAGAATGTTTCCCCTGCCTGCTCACACAGGAGGGTGGGCATCTCCTTCACCCCAGGCACCTCAGGCCCTGCCCCCGTTAGCCCTGCTGCCCTGAGTGAGAAGGCTATTGACCTCCTGCGATCCATCTCTGTTGGGCAGTCAACCATAGTGAATGCCATCCAGGGCCTGGCAGGGCATTTGCAACATACAAATGCATTCCTGGAGGGCATTCACTCTGGCGTGGCGGCCTGAAATAGATCATTCCAGGCCCTGGCCTCCTCCTTGATGGCAGCCATTGTCCCTGTCTCTAGAACCCCCCCTCCAACTTCCTTTGCCCAGTCCCATTCCCCTGAACCCCAACCTATTCCTAAGCACATATTCAGACCAGCATGCACCCAAGACAACACACAGGTGTGGCTCAGGCAAACACAAGCACCACACATCATCCCACAGGCACTCACACAAACACAATCCAGAAGCAGACATACCAACATCCACTGCCTCTACTGTGTCCCCTTCCTCCTCCTCATCCACCTCCCTCCCAGTAGCATCTCCACTCACACCTGCATGCACTAAATCCACACCCACTGCCTCCATCACCATCACGCCTATCAGTACACGCCCCTCACTGTCAGTCACCACCCCCACATCCATGCACTGGTCCCCTCTGTCTTCTCCCACTGTGTCTGTGCCCCTACCTCCAAAGTACACAAACACAAGCACTCAGACACCCAACAGCCATCTACCTCACAACAGCATCCAGCCCATGCACCTGCACCCAAACACAGCAGACAGACACCTCCTACAACCACTCCCTCTTCCTCCACACCCAAACCTTCACCCTCTTCCCTCCCCAGTGTCTCTAAGAAGCTTTTCTTCTCCACCCTTGACCTCTTTCCTCCCCCTCACCCCGTCCTTAACTTCAGGCTAGGGTGGGCAGAACCCAGGCCAGCACCTCAGCCACCCAGTCCATGGCCACTGTAGTTTTGGCAGCTACTGCAGGTGTGAGAGGCTCCAAGGACACACCCATCAGCACTGGCAGTGTGCCTGCACCAGCTGCCAAGGGGGAGGGCAAGGAAGCACTGCCACACAGCAAGGGCAAGGAGGCACCACCAGCTGCCAAGGGCAAGGAGGCACCACCACACAGCAAGGGCAAGGAGGCACCACCAGCTGCCAAGGGCAAGAGCAAAGGGCCTGCCCCTGCAGGCAGGAAGGACAGGAGGCCTGATGCTGTGACAGGATCCAAGCCCCCACCACCAACCAAGGCGCTTCAGCCATCCCAGGCTGCAGGGGAAGGGCTTGAGCCTCCTCCCACCACTGGCATCACTTCCACCTGCACCGCCACATGCACCGCCACATGCACCGTCACCAGCACCACAGGCAGCAGCAGAAGCCCCAGTGGGCAACCGTCCAGGGCTGCAGGGGAAGGGCTGGAGCCTCCCCCACCACTGGCAGCACCGCCACCTGCACCACCACATGCACCGCCACCAGCACCACTCGCAGCAGCCCCAGTGGGCAGCCATCCGAGGCTTCAGGGGAAGAGCTGGAGCCTCCCTCCACCACTGGCAACACGGATACCAGCACTGGCACTGCCACCACTGTGCAGCCGTCGCCACCAGCGGATGGACTGTAGTCCTGTCTCCATGGCGTTTTATGCATCCTGCCCACTGCAAAACATGTGGGTCTTACATCCAGGTGAGAGACTGTGACCTTGCACTCCCCATGTGCTGCATCGCAAGGCACAAAGCCCCCTCCAGAACCAGTGGAAGAAGGCATCCACTCACCCCCTCCTTGCCAGGATAAATCACACTGGGCACATTGGCCCCCTCCAGAACCAGTGGAAGAAGGCATTGACTTGAGAGACTGTGGCCTTGCACTCCCCAGGACCAAGCAGTGGGCAAACCACCCACTAGAGAGACTGTGGCCTTGCACTCCTCAGGACCAAGCAGTGGGCAAACCACCCACCTGAGAGACTGTGGCCTTGCACTCCCCAGGACCAAGCCGTGGGCAAACCACCCACTTGAGAGACTGTGGCCTTGCATTCCTCAGGACCAAGCAGTGGGCAAACCACCCACTTGAGAGACTGTGGCATTGCACTCCCCAGGACCAAGCAGTGGGCAAACCATCCACCTGTGAGACTGTGGCTTTGCACTCCCCAGGACCAAGCAGTGGGCAAACCACCCACTAGAGAGACTGTGGCTTAGCACTCCCCAGGACATTGCAGAGGGCATGTATCCCCCTCAAGGACCAGTGGCGTTGTACCATTTTCCGACTGGGGTGCCCCCCCATTCCTCTCCCCCCTGAGGTGCCTGTGTATTTTTGACCTGATGCACCAGCAGTGTTCTCTCCGTGTTGATGCAGGAGTCAAGTTGGGCCTTGGCCTATGTGATGTGGCCATGTGGCTCACGGACATTATGGACTGGGCAGTGTCCCTCCATTTGTAAATCTGTAAATACTGTTTTGAATTTTGAGGACGTATTCCTAGTTTTTTATCTTATTATACTCACGTAAATAACTTCCTTTTGTCCTTGCATTATTCCTGAGGGGTACGGGGTCAATATGTTATGTTGCTGCATCTGGTTGTGTGTAAGGTGTTGGGGGTGTTGCGTGTTGCATGTGTGTGTCACTCTCTTTTTCCTTCCCCCTTCCCTGTGTGCTAGGTGGCAGTACTCACTGTGGTCACGTCGCCGGCGTTGGTGTTCCTAGTATAGGAGGAGGTAGATCAGCATGGGGAAGAACTGCAGTTCAGGCTCCATGGCATTGTGGTTCTTCCTTGAGTCGTCAGAGGTGAGTCCTTTGCCTTCTGTGTAATGTTTCTGCCGTGCTTTTGATGTCATTGGTACCGCCCCGGAAAAGCTGGCAGATAGGCCAGTTGTAATAGTGTGGGCGGTACATTGTCTTCCACCTGGCTGTTGGCAGTTACCGCCACGGTGCTTGTTTCTACCGCCGTGGCAGTCGGTGTGTTAAAGTGGCTGTCTGTGTTGGCGGTTTCCGCCATGGTCATAATTCCATTTTTTTACCGCTGGCTTGTTGGCGGTATTACTGTTGCTTTATCACTGACTGCCAGGGTTATAATGAGGGCCTATGTTTTGAAAGTGGCAACAACTTCACAGGGTGCCAGACCAGATGAATCTAGATCAGAATCCCTAGTTTTGAATTTTTTGGCATATCCCAGAGGATAGAAGAAAATACATGCACGAAAGGGGAATTATAATTCATGCAACTTAGTCCTGACACATGGTCATCCTGAGATGTAGTCTTTTGGTAGAACAATTGATGAAGCCTCCACAAGCCATGTATGCCGATGAGTATTCACAAGTGGAAATGGAAAAGCACCATTAGAATGAAGAGGAGTAATAGTCAGTTCCACCGCCACCACCGCCAACATTTTTACTGGCTTTCTACAGCTTAGGTTCTCAGTGACCAACCATGCTGAAGCAGGAATGCTTAACATCTTGTACTGACAGAAGTTACTGCATTATTGATATCTGTTAATGGTACTAAGTATCTTTGTGTTCAGTCTATATGGAGTGGATGCTTAACCTGCTTGGAAATCCAGTGTGTCCAAAGGGCTGAGAGAAATGCACTAGGGGTGTGCAAAATTTGCATAACTTGTGTCATTTGCTTTCAAGTAATTACGCAAGATTCTGGCAAATTACACAAAATCCTTTGTAATTACATGTCATTTGAACTGTATTTTAGCGTAATATGTATCCTTGAATAAGATATTATGTGAGGACACACTTCAAGCCAGAAAATAGTACAAAAAAAGTACCACAAACAACAGCCACTTAAGTTCTGCTGGATCATTTGATGTAGATTATTAGTGCATATGTCTCATTTTTCTGTACTTTTTTATTGCGAATGGCACATAGGGGGTTATTCTAACTTTGGAGGAGTGTTAATCCGTCCCAAAAGTGACGGTAAAGTGACGGATATACCACCAGCCGTATTACGAGGTCCATAGGATATAATGGACTCGTAATACGGCTGGTGGTAAATCCGTCACTTTTCCGTCACTTTTGGGACGGATTAACACCTCCTCCAAAGTTAGAATAACCCCCATAATTAAGCTAAGTGGCATAATTTTGCAAATTGCAAGTAACAAGCATAACATGAAGTTCCAAAAGTTAAGCGAATTATGCTAGAGTTATTTAAATTTTGCTCAGTCCTAAAATGCACAAAAGAAGACTTTGATGTACTGATTGTCTTTTCTGTCTCTGGGTCCCTATCCTCTTCCCTCCAGTATTAAGGGCCCGATGGATGAAGCCTCCGTCCCTTTGTTAAAGGTCTGATTCACAGAATCATGCCATTCACAACAGCAAAAAAGCTTTTGGTATGCTTGAAACAAAAATTGCTATTTCATAACATGTTACTGATTCACAATTTAGGTTCATGTACTAGGCAGTGGTTCCTAGGCAGTGGTCTCAGGCACCACTGCCTACTCTTACAAAACGTTGATTCAACTTTTCGATTTTTTTTTAAACACGTCTCATTTTCTTTTAGGGAAAATATGTTCCATTTAAAAAAAATGCTTTAGTTAAAAGCGGTCTGCTGACCTCATCAGGCCACCACTCCTGTGATGGTTGCAATTCATAGTGGGTCACAATTTGTGACCAATCTTATTAATACCAATGAAGGAGGTCAAGCTGTAACCCACTAGGAATCAGTATTTTGCCAACTGATTCGGTTAAAAAAATAGCACGTCGGTCATAAAAATTCTGGTTGTTAATTGCATCAGTCATTTCAGCCAATTATTTAAATCAGAAGCAGCATGGACTGCTAAGGCCTTGGTCACTGCATTGTATCACAGACTGAGGGAAGAGCTTAAAAATGCCCTTTCTTTGGTGGCTAACTGCCCACTGACTAATGAATTGATTTATTTAGTATTGCATGAAGAGAACCAGCAGAAATCGACCTCTGCAGAAAAACAAATAAATCCACATAAGTGGATCCTGAGTGTTCCTTTGCAATCTACTAAGGACACATCTTCCGAGGAAGCAGTGCAATTGTGAGAAAGTATCTGTCTCATGAAGAAAAGAATAGAAGTATATGGTTTGTAAATGTACTGTAAAAAAGCAGGAGGTTCTGCGAAGAAATACCCTCAGCTGTAAAGAAGCAAGAATGCTTGGTCTTAACTGGCAGAGTAAGGCTGGGTGATTGTTTGATACAAGTGCATGTTGAAAATCGAGTCATTGTTTATTGAAAGTTACTTTGCAACTCTGGCACGACCCCAAGAGTGTTGACAGAAGGAAATTACATTGCTGGCTGGAGGAAAAGCAAGCCTGAGTTTACAAAGGGCTTTGACTCTACGTCTCTAATTTCTTGGGAAGTATGTAAAGAGACCAATGAATTTATAATTGCTATAGATTTGGGCTATGTGAAGCTAGCTAGTTTGACTTAAATGGTACACTGACCTTCCAAATCATTCTAGGAACTTCATACCTGCTCCAACCCAATTTTATGGTAGGCAGGAAGTCTTTGAGTGTACAGATGAATTCTTAATACCAAGAACATTATTTTCTGACAACTGTTTTGGAGCTGGCCCTTTTTTCAGGGTCACATCCAGCTTTGTATCTCTGTTGTAGAGCCTATTTTTGTTGGCATTAGGACTCTGATGACTTTATCACTGATAACCAGTGCTAAAGAGATTGTGCTCTGCCCCTAAAACATGGTGAAATTACCCTGCACCAGATTGTCACATTTAATTTACTTGCAAGTCCATAGTATATGGTACTACATGTACCTAGGGCCTGTAAATTAAATGCTACTAATGGGCCTCTGTACTTACTCTGCTACCCACTTAAGTACCACATTAAAACATAACCCAAGCCTGTCATTACAATCTCTGCTTAGTTTTAACCTGCAAATTCACATGGCAAAATAAACCTTTTGCCAGGCATAAACCATTTATTTAATACACGTATATCTCTTTTAAGGTAGACCTTAAAGTTTCATAGGGCAGGGAGCCGTGCATTTAAAAAAGTAGGATATGTGGGTTTAAGTGTTCCATGTCTAGG
Organism: Pleurodeles waltl; assembly: GCF_031143425.1. NCBI lineage: Eukaryota > Metazoa > Chordata > Amphibia > Caudata > Salamandridae > Pleurodeles > Pleurodeles waltl. The sequence continues at coordinate 914,630,983 of NC_090444.1, read as the reverse complement.
GAATGAAACACTCCTTAATTCACTACTGTAAGTCCTATTTTTCCCATTTTCTAACTCTGGGTTACCTTATTAAACATTAGAAGTGGAAATGTTTGATTGGGAGCAGATAGAAATTTGGGGGGTGATTCTAATCCTGGCGGGCAGCGGAGGCCGCCCGCCAGAATTCCGCCCCCATAATACCGCTCCGCGGTCAGAAGACCGCGGAGGGTATTATGAGTTTTTCCCTGGGCTGGCGGGCGGTCTCCAAAAGACCGCCCGCCAGCCCAGGGAAAAACTCCCTTCCCACGAGGATGCCGGCTCGTAATCGAGCCGGCGGAGTGGGAAGGTGCGACGGGTGCAGTAGCACCCGTCGCGTATTTCAGTGTCTGCAAGGCAGACACTGAAATACCTTGCGGGGCCCTCTTACGGGGGCCCCTGCCGTGCCCATGCCATTGGCATGGGCACGGCAGGGGCCCCCAGGGGCCCCGCGACCCCCCCTACCGCCATCCTGTTCATGGCGGCTTTCCCGCCATGAACAGGATGGCGGTAGGGGGGGTCAGAATCCCCCATGGCGGCGCAGCAAGCTGCGCCGCCATGGGGGATTCTGAGGGCAGCGGTAAACCGGCGGGAGACCGCCGGTTTACCCTTTCTGACCGCGGCCAAAGCGCCGCGGTCAGAATGCCCTGCGGGGCACCGCCGGCCTGTCGGCGGTGCTCCCGCCGACCCTCGCCCCGGCGGTCGAAGACCGCCGGGGTTAGAATCAGGGCCTTGGTGTTTACATTTAAAATCTTCTTTAATCGTAAAGTCACTTTTAAGTCACCACAATTAGCATATTGCCATTTTCTTCTCCTGCTCTTGGAATTTGTATATTTTTCCCTGACAGTGACTCAAAAAGGGCTAGGTGTGGGCAGTGTGGGCCATCCTGGCAGGATTGCTGGGCACATAGAACTGCCTTGCCCTACTTACACTTTAAAGGGCTTGGCTCTAGCGCACACAAAGGAACCTTTTGTCACCACAGACTTTTTGGATCCTTGACAGAGGAAGGGAAGAACTTTCCAAATGTAGGGGTAGTATAGGGAATGCCTCCACAAAGATTGGCACAAGGTATAAAAATTGGACCGCTTGAGACACTTATCTTTATACTCCTGGAGCTGTGGACATTACAGAAGAAGGACTGCCTTACTCCCTAGGCAAACCTCAGGAGCAGGGCAGTTAGGCAGTATCCCATTAAAACCTATCCTAGGCAGGAGTAGAATATTTTTTAATGGGGTACTGCCTTACTGCCCTTCTCCTGAGGCTTGCCTTTAACCCCAGAGGACTGCCCTGCTGCTTGAGGACTGCCTTGACACCGAGAGGCATGCATTGCTACTTGAGGACTACCCTGACAGCGAGAGGGCTACTCTGCTGCATGAGGATTGCCCTGCGGTCTGAGAAGGTAGAGAGGACCTGTTTCCTTCATCCCGAGTTAACCTGAGTGACTCCAAGGGTCAGTTGGCTGACCTCCTGTCTGAGCTACAGGGACATAACAAGTTCCGGAGTCCTCCCTGCAACTGCTCATCTGACCCGCTGCACTGGACCTGCATATATCTACAAATGGACATGAAAGAGCTCAGCAGTCCTCTTCTAGAGTGAATTCCTGATCTCTAAGAGGTGGCTCCCTAGGTCCCAGACCATGAGCTGGCATCAGTTGAGCTCCGCCTGTGTAGAAAAGAGAAATCCCAAAGATTTGGGCTATTTGGGGTCTTTCACACTGAGTCTCTGCTACCTAAAGCGAAAATCAACGCAAAGCTCCAGTGAACCTGATGCTATAGCAACTGCCAGTGAGGAATGTCAATGCAAGTTCTGCATTCTGCACTATAGCAATGACGGCCCGCTTTGACCGCCAATGCAAAGCTCCCACAACGATGCACAGCCATATCTCCAAGCTACATCAATGAACGTTCCCAAGGCTAGTCCTGCTCTTCATACTACAGCAATGGCCCTTGGTGATGCTATCTGTGCTCCTCACAGCCTCCTCCATCTTGAACGGAACTCTTGAAGCCAGACATCAAGAAAGCGACTTTTTCAGCAGAACTAACTTGGTCCCTATATCCAGCCTGAGCTACATTGTTGTTGGCCTGAACGTGTAAGTTACCTGCAGTCTAGCATGACTAGATGACCGCGAGTGAGGCTTTATGATTTTAGACACTATGGGGGTCATTCAAACCTTGGCGGTAAAAGCCGCTTACCGCTGTCAGAAGACCGCCAACATACCGCCGCTGCCGCAATAAACCGCCACGGTCATTCTGACCCACAACAGGCAAACCGACAAAATACAGACATCCACAAAAGTCCGCCACACCAAAGGCCAGCGAGAAACTGACGATGACCAAACCTCCACAGTCACAGCAACAGAAATACGCCCACACTATCACGACCCACGAATCCACGCGGCGGTCTTTCAACCGCGGTATTCCATTGGCGGTACACACTGCCGCGCTCAAAATACACACACATTTACAAAGCACATCCACATTGGACAAATAGAAAAACACACACCTGATACACATATACACACCACTCCCACACACCAACACAATATAAAACACACACCCATATCACCCACAAACACCCACTTCTACAGAATCGGGACCACGCACTGAGAAAAAGAGAACTGAGCACCCAGACGCGCATTTAACTTTCACCCAGCAATATTTCCACGCACTTCACACAACACACCAATACACATCACCACACAATCCACCCCACACATCACCCACACCACCCCATGGCACCGCAAAGACACCCCAGGTTCTCCGAGGATGAACTCAGGGTCATGGTGGAGGAAATTGTACGGGTAGAGCCACAGCTCTTCGGGACACAGGTGCAGCACACCACCATTGCCAGGAAGATGGAGCTATGGAGCAGAATAGTCGATAGGGTCAACGCTGTGGGACAGCACCCAAGAAATAGGGACGACATCAGGAAGCGGTGGAACGACCTACGGGGGAAGGTGCGTTCAATGGTATCCAGGCACAACATCGCGGTGCAGCGGACTGGCGGCGGACCCCCACCTCCTCCCCCAGAATTTACAACATGGGAGGAGCAAGTCTTGGCGATCCTGCATCCTGAGGGCCTCGCAGGAATATCTTGAGGAATGGACTCTGATATGTCTCATCTTCACTACTTCATCCCCACCAGCATGCCAACTCACACCCCCACCCTCACCCTCACCCCCATCACATCCTGCTCCTTGCAAATGTCTCCACATCACAGCCCACCCATCCCAACACCAAGCCCTGCATGCGACCACAAAGCATGGACACCCATCACCAAAGCATGCCCACTGCACATACCCATCCCCCACCAAATCACCGTCACAAAAGCCCCCACACGGGAATGCCAGCACTGGGGTACAAGGGCACCCACCCATTACACGCTATGGCACACACAAATGCAATAACCATACTTTTATACCCCTGCAGGACCCGAACGCCATGTCACCGCGCAGGAGGGTCCACAAATGTCCACTCCACCCCCAGAAGAGGCCCACAGTGAGGACAACACCTCTGTCGACCTGGATCTAGATGACCAGCCCGGCCCATCGTGGACTTCGGGACAGTCGGTTCCCCTCAGACAGCCACAGCCCATAGCAGACCTTCCCCCTTCTGGGAACACCAGCACAGCACCCACCCAGCGGGCCCATACCTCAGTCCCAGGACACGTCAATCAGCGGTGTGTCCACCACTACAGGGCACCCAGGTTAACCCACCACCCCAACAACAACAGGGACCTGGGGGCAGTGGTAGTGGGCACACGGTCCAGGGGACAGAGGCCCAGGGAAACAGGGGAACTGGGAGGGCTGCTGTGCAACAGGGGGGGACAGGCCCAGGGAACCCACTCTCCACGAGGCCCTCTCCTCCATCATGGGAGCATACCACCACTCCCAGGAGACGATGGCGACGGTCCTGGCCAGGTTTCAGGAGACCCAGCGCATGCAGGAGGAACAGTATTTGGGGTTCAGGGAGGAACTACGAAACATCAGTTCCGCCCTGGCCACCATTGTAGGGGCTCTGAATCAGGTAGTCACCACATTGCGGGACACTGTGGCAGGACAAAGGGCCCCTGACACTAGCATGGACCAAGAACTGCCTACCACCTCCGCCGGCGCTAGTGGACAGGAGGCCCCTCCACAGGACCAACAGGCGACCAGCACCCCACCCCCTGCAGAAGGAGAACCACCCCGCAAGCGGGCCCTGAGATCCAGGAAGAAGACAGAGTAAGATGCCAAGACCCCCGCCAGGAAAGGATACCTCCCTGATTGTCATCCCACTGTCCCACATTGACATCCTGTCAATTCTTATACTGCCCATGCTCCACTTTCCACAGGCATTTGGACATTGCACCTGTGAGACTAATAGTCTGGACTCTGCCATGGACAATCCTCCACCATCACCCCTCACCGATTTGCAATCACCCACCAATATAGAGCACTGAAATAAACACAGTTATTGCACAAAACAATCAGGAGTCTGGCTGTGATTTTGTACTAATGTATTAGACATTACCGTCCGAAAATGCATATTTACATTGTGATGCCAACATACCACTGTCACACAGCTGTAGTCCATGGGGAAACAAAGCAGATGTCACGCAGTATGGCCCACATCTCTGAAATTGGAAGGGAAAGTCACAACTCAGTTACCATACACTGGGGGGAAAGGTCAGACAGTAGAGAGGTAGTAGGGGTTAAGTATATGTAATATGCTGGGTTGGACTCTTACCTGTGTGTCATTGAAAATACTGCTGTAATACTGTGTTCCTGTTGTCTATGTCGTCCTCTTCGGCTTCCTCTTCTTCACTCTCCACAAGCTCCACAGCTGCTACAACACCACCATCTGGACCATCCTCCTGCAGAAAAGGCACCTGGCGTCGCAAAGCCAGGTTGTGAAGCATACAGCAGGCCACGATGATCTGGCACACCATCTTTGGTGAGTAGAATAGGGATCCACCTGTCATATGGAGGCAGCAGAACGTGGCCTTCAGAAGGCCGAAGGTCCGCTCGATCACCCTCCTAGTTCTCCCATGGGCCTCATTGTACCGTTCCTCTGCCCTTGTCCGGGGATTCCTCACTGGGGTCAGTAGCCAGGACAGGTTGGGGTAACCAGAGTCACCTATTAGCCACACACGGTGCCTCTGGAGTTGACCCATCACGTAAGGGATGCTGCTATTCCGCATGATGTACGCGTCATGCACAGAGCCAGGGAACTTGGCATAAACATGGGAGATGTACTGGTCTGCCAAACACACCATCTGTACATTCATAGAATGATAACTCTTTCTGTTTCTGTACACTTGTTCACTCCTGCTGGGGGTACTAAAGCCACATGGGTCCCATCAATGGCACCTATGATGTTGGGGATATGTCCAAGGGCATAGAAATCACCTTTCACTGTAGGCAAATCCTCCACCTCATGGAAAACAATGTAGCTCCGCATGTATTTCAGAAGGGAAGACAACACTCTGGACAACACCTTGGAAAACATAGGCTGGGACATCCCTGATGATATGGCCACTGTTGTTTGAAATGACCCACTTGCAAAGAAATGGAGTACTGACAGCACCTGCACTAGAGGTGGGATCCCTGTGGGTTGGCGGATGGGTGACATCAGGTCTGGCTCCAGCTGGGCACACAGTTCCTGAATAGTGGCTCGGTCAAGCCTGTATGTCAGTATGACATGTCTTTCCTCCATTGTCGACAGGTCTACCAGCGGTCTGTACACGGGAAGATTCCTCCATCTCCTCGCATGTCCCAGCGGACGGTGCCTATGTAGGACAACAGCGAGCACAGAGTCAATCAGCCCACAGGTACGTTACCACAGTTTGCACCAAACACAATTCCCAATGCATTGAATGGTTTGTAGGAGTGTTGATGCAAGGCCTAGGTATGTGTGACGCAGTTAAAAGTAAGCCATGTGGGCCCTTGAAATGGCGGCTGCCTGACCTGTGAAGTGTGACAATGGGATGTGAGGTCAATGCGCTGGCGTGGCACACCGTGGCGGTAGGCGGTCGAAGACCACGGCGTAAAGCAGCATTGGTTAATATTGAATCCTATGGGTCTCAGGAGCCAATGATGATGTGCGCTGGTGGTCGCAGTACGCACCGCCGCGGTACGCACCGCCGCGGGCGTGACCGCCATTTTCTATTGGCTTAATCACTCGATACCTGATCTTCGACAGGAGAGGACCTACACTGCAAGTGCTGCTGTGACCTCGGTCTGGAAGAGACAATGGCTCATGCGACTGCGGAAAGGGCCCCTGCCTTCACTGCTCAGGAATTGGAGAAACTCGTGGATGGGGTCCTCCCCCAGTATGCGCTACTCTACGGTGCTCCAGACCAACAGGTAAGTACACCGGGACCATGCTTTGTGGGCAATGCCTGTGTTGAGTCGGGTGGATGAAAGATGGTGGTGAGGGGAGCGAATGACGCATGCATCAGACGACGGATGACAGGATGTGCCACATGCCAAGGGTAGGGATGGGGGGCCACTCACATTGAGGGTGCAGAAGGTGATGACTCTTTTTCTCCCCCTATACATTTCACATAGGTCAGCGCCCACCAGAAGTTAGCCATTTGGCGTGCCATCGCCAAGGACGTCCGGGCCCTGGGGGTCCACCACAGACGGGGCACCCACTGCCGGAAGAGATGGGAGGACATCCGACGCTGGAGCAGGAAGACGGCGGAGGCTCAGCTGGGGATGGCATCCCAACATGGGAGGGGTGCCAGTCGTACTTTGACCCCCCGATTTGGATGGGCGCGTGAGGACATCACAGCAGACACAAGGGGGTGAGTACAACCTCATTCTGCTGACTTTGCGCACAGTGGAGGTGTCTGTGTGGGGGAGGAGGGCTGTGGGTATCCCTAGGCCAGGGCGATTTCTGAAGGCTAGGCCCCTCCGTAAGGCATGGCCCTGTGCCCTCGCCCCCCACCTCTGTAGGGTGCCAAGTACAGTTATCCATGGCCCTGTGTCATCTATGTGTGCAGTTGTCGTCCATAGGCTTGTAGGCCATGTCCCACGGATTGAGTAGTGGACCCCAAGTGCGCGGCGTAGTGCAGGGGGCTTCTGTGTCCTCTCCGCCAACTGTGTCGCCAATGCATGCACTTAACATGTCTTTATTCCCCCCCCCCTTTTTTGTGGTCTTCCTGTTCATGTGTGCATTAGCATCATCAGGCGGAGGAGAAGTGGCATCAGAGCACGAGGGAGCTGCATCCCACATGGCCCTGGAGGGCCATGCAACGGATTCCGAGTACACCAGTAGGACGGAGGGCGAGGGGAGCTCCACAGCGGGGACTCGTGCAGACATTAGTGACACGGACTCGTCCTCTGAAGGGAGCTCCCTTGTGGTGGTGGCAACATCCGTGCCCCCCGCAACAACAGGTACAGCCGCCACCCAGCGCACCAGCACTGCCCTCCCAGCAGCCCCTCAGCGTTTGCCCCGTGCCCGCTCACCTAGGAAGGTGGGCATCTCAATCGCCCCACGCACCTCAGGCCCTGCCCCTGTCACCCCTGCTGCCCTCAGTGAGGAGGTCATTGACCTCCTGAGGACGCTCATTGTTGGGCAGTCTACCCTTTTGAATGCCATCCAGGGTGAAGAAAGGGAGGTGCACCAGAGTAATGCATACCTGGAGGGCATTCATTTGGGTCAGGCTGCCCATCAGCTATCGTTCAACACTCTGGCCTCAGCACTGATGGCAGCAATTGTCCCTGTCTCTAGCCTCCCCCCTCCAACTTCCTCCACCCATACCCTATCACCTGTACCTCTGCCTATCCCAGACACACCATCAGACCAGCCTGCACACACCTCAACACCCAAGGGAAGCTCATCCAGACATAAGCACCACACATCACAAAAGCATTCACACAAGCAACATCCACATACAGACATACCAACACCCACTGCCTCCACTGTGTCCCCCTCCTCCTCGTCTCCCTCCTCCCTCCCTGTCACGTCTCCACTCACACCTGCATGCACAACATCTTCAGCCACTACGTCCATCACCAGCACACCCACCAGAACCCCCCGCACACGTGCAGTCACCACCCCCACTACCATTTACACGTCCCCTGTGTCCTCTCCCACTGTGTCTGTGACCCCCTCTTCCAAGCTACACAAACGCAGGCAGCCACCGACCCAACAGCCATCCACCTCACGACAGCATCCAGCCCAAGCACCAGCACCCAAATACACCAGACTGAAGACTCCTACAAACACAACCTCTGCCTCCACTCCCATACCCACTACACCTACCCGTCCCTCTGTTCCTAAATTGGTTTTCCTTTCCAAACTTGACCTCTTTCCTACAACTCCCCCACCCCGTCCATCTCATAGGACTCCAGTCAGCACCTCAGCCACCACAAAAGCGGGACCTGGAATGACAGTGTGCCATGGACTGTGGAGTCGCCCACCCTCAAGGGCAGCCAGTTCAGTAAGGAGCCAAGGCACGGCCAGCCCATCCCCGGTAAAACATCTGAAGATTTGTCAGTGGCCGGCACGAGAGGCCGAAGACACCAGGGACCAAAATCCCTACCATGGCTCCGGCAGGAAGTGTGGTGCCACCTGGCACACTGCCAAAGGTGGGGAAGGGCCACGGGCGAACAGGGAAGGCTGGGAAGGGCAGCACGCCCGACAAGTCTGCCGGCATCCCAGATGGCCAGGAGGGCCCCGCCTGCCCCATCCCAGGTGAGCAGGAGGACACCCACAGGCCCGGTACTGCAGCCCAGGGGGGCCCGCCAGCCACACAACAGATGGGCAGGAAGGCACCGCCAGCCACAGGTCAGGTGGCGAATGACCTCCATGCCATGGCCGGATCCGCTGAGCTGGATACTCATCCGATGCACCGCTGAACCGGGCACCGCCGTCTCAAGCACCGCTGCACTGTGCACCGCCGTCTCAAGCACCACTGAACTGGGCCCTTCATCTCAAGCACCGCTGCACTGTGCACCGCCGTCTCAAGCACCGCTAAACTGGGCACCGCCGTCTCAAGCACCGCTGAACTGGGCCCTTCATCTCAAGCACCGCTGCACTGTGCACCGCCGTCTCAAGCACCGTTGAACTGGCCACCGCCGTCTCAAGCACCGCTGAACTGGGCCCTTCATCTCAAGCGCCGCTGCACTGTGCACCGCCGTCTCAAGCACCGCTGAACTGGGCCCTTCATCTCAAGCACCGCTGCACTGTGCACCGCCGTCTCAAGCACCGCTGAACAGGGCACCGCCGCCTCAAGCACTGCTGAACTGGGCCCTTCATCTCAAGCACCGCTGCACTGTGCACCGCCGTCTCAAGCACCGCTGAACTGGGCCCTTCATCTCAAGCACTGCTGCACTGTGCACCGCCGTCTCAAGCACCACTGACCTGGGTACCGCCGTCTCAACCACCGCTGAACAGGGTACCGCCGTCTCAAGCACCGCTAAACAGGGCACCGCTGTCTCAAGCACCGCTGAACTGGGCCCTTCATCTCAAGCACCGCTGCACTGTGCACCGCCGTCTCAAGCACCGCTGAACTGGGCACCGCCGTCTCAAGCACCGCTGAACTGGGCACCACCGTCTCAAGCACCGCTGAACTGGGCCCTTCATCTCAAGCACCGCTGCACTGTGCACCGCCGTCTCAAGCACCGCTGAACTGGGCACCGCCGTCTCAAGCACCGCTGAACTGGGCCCTTCATCTCAAGCAGCGCTGCACTGTGCACCGCCATCTCAAGCACCGCTGAACTGGGCACCGCCGTCTCAAGCACCGCTGAACAGGGCATCGCCATCTTAAGAACCGCTACACTGTGCACCGCCGTCTCAAGCACTGCTGAACTGGGCCCTTCATCTCAAGCACCGCTGCACTGTGCACCGCCGTCTCAAGCACCGCTGAACTGGGCACCGCCGTCTCAAGCACCGCTGAACTGGGCCCTTCATCTCGAGCACCGCTGCACTGTGCACCGCCATCTCAAGCACCGCTGCACTGTGCACCGCCGTCTCAAGCACCGCTGAACTGGGCCCTTCATCTCAAGCACCGCTGCACTGTGCACCGCCGTCTCAAGCACCGCTGAACTGGGACCTTCATCTCAAGCACCGCTGCACTGTGCGCCGCCGTCTCAAGCACCGCTGAACTGGGCACCGCCGTCTCAAGCACCGCTGAACTGGGCCCTTCATCTCAAGCACCGCTGCACTGTGCACCGCCGTCTCAAGCACCGCTGAACTGGGCCCTTCATCTCAAGCACCGCTGCACTGTGCACTGCCGTCTCAAGCACCGCTGAACTGGGCCCTACATCTCAAGCACCGCTGCGCTGTGCACCGCCGTCTCAAGCACCGCTGAACTGGGCACCGCCGTCTCAAGCACCGCTGAACTGGGCCCTTCATCTCAAGCACCGCTGCACTGTGCACCGCTGTCTCAAGCACCGCTGAACTGGGCCCTTCATCTCAAGCACCGCTGCACTGTGCACCGCCGTCTCAAGCAACGCTGAGGCCCTTCATCTCAAGCCCCGCTGCACTGTGCACCGCCGTCTCAAGCACCGCTGAACAGGGCCCGCCGTCTCAAGCACCGCTGAACAGGGCACCGCCGTCTCAAGCACCGCTGAACTGAGCCCTTCATCTCAAGCACCGTTGCACTGTGCACCGCTGTCTCAAGCACCGCTGCACTGTGCACTGCCGTCTCAAGCACCGCTGCACTGTGCACCTCCGTCTCAAGCACCACTGAACTGGGCCCTTCATCTCAAGCACCGCTGCACTGTGCACCACCGTCTCAAGCACCGCTGAACTGGGCACCGCCGTCTCAAGCACCGCTGAACTGGGCCCTTCATCTCAAGCACCGCTGCACTGTGCACCGCCGTCTCAAGCACCGCTGAACTGGGCCCTTCATCTCAAGCACCGCTGCACTGTGCACCGCCGTCTCAAGCACCGCTGAACTGGGCACCGCCGTCTCAAGCACTGCTGAACTGGCCCCTTCATCTAAAGCACCTTGCACTGTGTACCGCCGTCTCAAGCACCGCTGAACTGGGCCCTTCATCTCAAGCACCGCTGCAGTGTGCACCGCCTTCTCAAGCACCGCTGAACTGGGCCCTTCATCTCAAGCACCGCTGTACTGTGCACCGCCGTCTCAAGCACCGCTGAACTGGGCACCGCCGTCTCAAGCACCGCTGAACTGGGCCCTTCATCTCAAGCACCGCTGCACTGTGCACCGCCGTCTCAAGCACCGCTGAACTGGGCACCGCCGTCTCAAGCACCGCTGAACTGGGCCCTTCATCTCAAGCACCGCTGCACTGTGCACCGCCGTCTCAAGCACCGCTGCACTGTGCACCGCCGTCTCAAGCACTGCTGAACTGGGCCCTTCATCTCAAGCACCGCTGCACTGTGCACCGCCGTCTCAAGCACCGCTGAACTGGGCCGTTCATCTCAAGCACCGCTGCACTGTGCACCGCCGTCTCAAGCACCGCTGAACTGGGCCCTTCATCTCAAGCACCGCTGCACTGTGCACCGCCGTCTCAAGCACTGCTGAACTGGCTACCGCAGTCTCAAGCACCACTGAACTGGGCCCTTCATCTCAAGCACCGCTGCACTGTGCACCACCGTCTCAAGCACCGCTGAACTGGGCCCTTCATCTCAAGCACCGCTGCACTGTGCACTGCCGTCTCAAGCACCGCTGAACTGGGCCCTTCATCTCAAGCACCACTGCACTGTGCACCGCCGTCTCAAGCACCGCTGAACTGGGCACTGCCGTCTCAAGCACCGCTGAACTGGGCCCTTCATCTCAAGCACTGCTGCACTGTGCACCGCTGTCTCAAGCACCGCTGAACTGGGCCCTTCATCTCAAGCACCGCTGCACTGTGCACCGCCGTCTCAAGCACCGCTGAGGCCCTTCATATCAAGCCCCGCTGCACTGTGCACCGCCGTCTCAAGCACCGCCGAACAGGGCACCGCGGTCTCAAGCACCGCTGAACTGGGCCCTTCATCTCAAGCACCGCTGCACTGTGCACCGCCATCTCAAGCACCCCTGCACTGTGCACCGCCATCTTAAGCACCGCTGAACTGGGCCCTTCATCTCAAGCACTGCTGCACTGTGCACCGCCGTCTCAAGCACCGCTGAACTGGGCCCTTCATCTCAAGCACCGCTGCACTGTGCACCGCCGTCTCAAGCACCGCTGAACTGGGCCCTTCATCTCAAGCACCGCTGCACTGTGCACTGCCGTCTCAAGCACCGCTGAACTGGGCCCTTCATCTCAAGCACCGCTGCACTGTGCACCGCCGTCTCAAGCACCGCTGAACTGGGCACCGCCGTCTCAAGCACCGCTGAACTGGGCCCTTCATCTCAAGCACCGCTGCACTGTGCACCGCCATCTCAAGCACCGCTGAACTGGGCCCTTCATCTCAAGCACCGCTGCACTGTGCACTGCCGTCTCAAGCACCGCTGAACTGGGCCCTTCATCTCAAGCACCGCTCCACTGTGCACCGCCGTCTCAAGCACCGCTGAACTGGGCACCGTCATCTCAAGCACCGCTGAACTGGGCTCTTCATCTCAAGCACTGCTGCACTGTGCACTGCCGTCTCAAGCACCGCTGCACTGTGCACCGCCGTCTCAAGCACGGCTGAACTAGGCCCTTCATCTCAAGCACCGCTGCACTGTGCACCGCCGTCTCAAGCACCGCTGAACTGGGCCCTTCATCTCAAGCACCGCTGCACTCTGCACCGCCGTCTCAAGCACCGCTGAACTGGCCACCGCCGTCTCAAGCACCGCTGAACTGGGCCCTTCATCTCAAGCACCGCTGCACTGTGCACCGCCATCTCAAACACCGCTGAACTGGGCACCGCCGTCTCAAGCACCGCTGAACTGGGCCCTTCATCTCAAGCACCGCTGCACTGTGCACCGCCGTCTCAAGCACCGCTGAACTGGGCACCGCCGTCTCAAGCACTGCTGAACTGGGCCCTTCATCTCGAGCACCGCTGCACTGTGCACCGCCATCTCAAGCACCGCTGCACTGTGCACCGCTGTCTCAAGCACCGCTGAACTGGGCCCTTCATCTCAAGCACCGCTGCACTGTGCACCGCCGTCTCAAGCACCGCTGAACTGGGCCCTTCATCTCAAGCACCGCTGCACTGTGCACCGCCGTCTCAAGCACCGGTGAACTGGGACCTTCTTCTCAAGCACCGCTGCACTGTGCGCCGCCGTCTCAAGCACCGCTGAACTGGGCACCGCCGTCTCAAGCACCGCTGAACTGGGCCCTTCATCTCAAGCACCGCTGCACTGTGCACCGCCGTCTCAAGCACCGCTGAACTGGGCCCTTCATCTCAAGCACCGCTGCACTGTGCACTGCCATCTCAAGCACCGCTGAACTGGGCCCTACATCTCAAGCACCGCTGCGCGGTGCACCGCCGTCTCAAGCACCGCTGAACTGGGCACCGCCGTCTCAAGCACCGCTGAACTGGGCCCTTCATCTCAAGCACCGCTGCACTGTGCACCGCTGTCACAAGCACCGCTGAACTGGGCCCTTCATCTCAAGCACCGCTGCACTGTGCACCACCGTCTCAAGCACCGCTGAGGCCCTTCATCTCAAGCCCCGCTGCACTGTGCACCGCCGTCTCAAGCACCGCTGAACAGGGCCCGCCGTCTCAAGCACCTCTGAACAGGGCACCGCCGTCTCAAGCACCGCTGAACTGAGCCCTTCATCTCAAGCACCGTTGCACTGTGCACCGCTGTCTCAAGCACCGCTGCACTGTGCACCGCCGTCTCAGGCACCGCTGCACTGTGCACCGCCGTCTCAAGCACCACTGAACTGGGCCCTTCATCTCAAGCACCGCTGCACTGTGCACCACCGTCTCAAGCACCGCTGAACTGGGCACCGCCGTCTCAAGCACCGCTGAACTGGGCCCTTCATCTCAAGCACCGCTGCACTGTGCACCGCCGTCTCAAGCACCGCTGAACTGGGCCCTTCATCTCAAGCACCGCTGCACTGTGCACCGCCGTCTCAATCACCGCTGAACTGGGCACCGCCGTCTCAAGCACTGCTGAACTGGCCCCTTCATCTAAAGCACCTTGCACTGTGTACCGCCGTCTCAAGCACCGCTGAACTGGGCCCTTCATCTCAAGCACCGCTGCAGTGTGCACCGCCTTCTCAAGCACCGCTGAACTGGGCCCTTCATCTCAAGCACCGCTGCACTGTGCACCGCCGTCTCAAGCACCGCTGAACTGGGCACCGCCGTCTCAAGCACCGCTGAAGTGGGCCCTTCATCTCAAGCACCGCTGCACTGTGCACCGCCGTCTCAAGCACCGCTGAACTGGGCACCGCCGTCTCAAGCACCGCTGAACTGGGCCCTTCATCTCAAGCACCGCTGCACTGTGCACCGCCGTCTCAAGCACCGCTGCACTGTGCACCGCCGTCTCAAGCACTGCTGAACTGGGCCCTTCATCTCAAGCACCGCTGCACTGTGCACCGCCGTCTCAAGCACCGCTGAACTGGGCCGTTCATCTCAAGCACTGCTGCACTGTGCACCGCCGTCTCAAGCACCGCTGAACTGGGCCCTTCATCTCAAGCACCGCTGCACTGTGCACCGCCGTCTCAAGCACCGCTGAACTGGCTACCGCAGTCTCAAGCACCACTGAACTGGGCCCTTCATCTCAAGCACCGCTGCACTGTGCACCACCGTCTCAAGCACCGCTGAACTGGGCCCTTCATCTCAAGCACCGCTGCACTGTGCACTGCCGTCTCAAGCACCGCTGAACTGGGCCCTTCATCTCAAGCACCACTGCACTGTGCACCGCCATCTCAAGCACCGCTGAAGTGGGCACTGCCGTCTCAAGCACCGCTGAACTGGGCCCTTCATCTCAAGCACTGCTGCACTGTGCACCGCTGTCTCAAGCACCCCTGAACTGGGCCCTTCATCTCAAGCACCGCTGCACTGTGCACCGCCGTCTCAAGCACCGCTGAGGCCCTTCATATCAAGCCCCGCTGCACTGTGCACCGCCGTCTCAAGCACCGCCGAACAGGGCACCGCGGTCTCTAGCACCGCTGAACTGGGCCCTTCATCTCAAGGACCGCTGCACTGTGCACCGCCGTCTCAAGCTCCCCTGCACTGTGCACCGCCGTCTCAAGCACCGCTGAACTGGGCCCTTCATCTCAAGCACCGCTGCACTGTGCACCGCCGTCTCAAGCACCGCTGAACTGGGCCCTTCATCTCAAGCACAGCTGCACTGTGCACCGCCGTCTCAAGCACCGCTGAACTGGGCCCTTCATCTCAAGCACCGCTGCACTGTGCACTGCCGTCTCAAGCACCGCTGAACTGGGCCCTTCATCTCAAGCACCGCTGCACTGTGCACCCCCGTCTCAAGCACCGCTGAACTGGGCACCGCCGTCTCATGCACCGCTGAACTGGGCCCTTCATCTCAAGCACCGCTGCACTGTGCACCGCCATCTCAAGCACCGCTGAACTGGGCCCTTCATCTCAAGCACCGCTGCACTGTGCACTGCCGTCTCAAGCACCGCTGAACTGGGCCCTTCATCTCAAGCACCGCTCCACTGTGCACCGCCGTCTCAAGCACCGCTGAACTGGGCACCGCCGTCTCAAGCACCGCTGAACTGGGCTCTTCATCTCAAGCACTGCTGCACTGTGCACCGCCGTCTCAAGCACCGCTGCACTGTGCACCGCCGTCTCAAGCACGGCTGAACTGGGCCCTTCATCTCAAGCTCCGCTGCACTGTGCACCGCCGTCTCAAGCACCGCTGAACTGGGCCCTTCATCTCAAGCACCGCTGCACTCTGCACCGCCGTCTCAAGCACCGCTGAACTGGCCACCGCCGTCTCAAGCACCGCTGAACTGGGCCCTTCATCTCAAGCACCGCTGCACTGTGAACCGCCGTCTCAAACACAGCTGAACTGGGCACCGCCGTCTCAAGCACCGCTGAACTGGGCCCTTCATCTCAAGCACCGCTGCACTGTGCATCGCCGTCTCAAGCACCGCTGAACTGGGCACCGCCGTCTCAAGCACCGCTGAACTGGGCCCTTCATCTCAAGCACCGCTGCACTGTGCACCGCCGTGTCAAGCACCGGTGCACTGTGCACCGCCGTCTCAAGCACCGCTGAACTGGGCACTTCATCTCAAGCACCGCTGCACTGTGCACCGCCGTCTCAAGCACCGCTGAACTGGGCACCGCCGTCTCAAGCACCGCTGAACTGGGCCCTTCATCTCAAGCACCGCTGCACTGTGCACCGCCGTCTCAAGCACCGCTGCACTGTGCACCGCCGTCTCAAGCACTGCTGAACTGGGCCCTTCATCTCAAGCACCGCTGCACTGTGCACCGCCGTCTCAAGCAACGCTGAACTGGGCCGTTCATCTCAAGCACCGCTGCGCTGTGCACCGCCGTCTCAAGCACCGCTGAACTGGGCCCTTCATCTCAAGCACCGCTGCACTGTGCACCGCCGTCTCAAGCACCACTGAACTGGCTACCGCAGTCTCAAGCACCACTGAACTGGGCCCTTCATCTCAAGCACCGCTGCACTGTGCACCACCGTCTCAAGCACCGCTGAACTGGGCCCTTCATCTCAAGCACCGCTGCACTGTGCACTGCCGTCTCAAGCACCGCTGAACTGGGCCCTTCATCTCAAGCACCACTGCACTGTGCACCGCCGTCTCAAGCACCGCTGAACTGGGCACTGCCGTCTCAAGCACCGCTCAACTGGGCCCTTCATCTCAAGCACTGCTGCACTGTGCACCGCTGTCTCAAGCACCCCTGAACTGGGCCCTTCATCTCAAGCACCGCTGCACTGTGCACCGCCGTCTCAAGCACCGCTGAGGCCCTTCACATCAAGCCCCGCTGCACTGTGCACCGCCGTCTCAAGCACCGCCGAACAGGGCACCGCGGTCTCAAGCACCGCTGAACTGGGCCCTTCATCTCAAGCACCGCTGCACTGTGCACCGCCGTCTCAAGCTCCCCTGCACTGTGCACCGCCGTCTCAAGCACCGCTGAACTGGGCCCTTCATCTCAAGCACCGCTGCACTGTGCACCGCCGTCTCAAGCACCGCTGAACTGGGCCCTTCATCTCAAGCACAGCTGCACTGTGCACCGCCGTCTCAAGCACCGCTGAACTGGGCCCTTCATCTCAAGCACCGCTGCACTGTGCACTGCCGTCTCAAGCACCGCTGAACTGGGCCCTTCATCTCAAGCACCGCTGCACTGTGCACCGCCGTCTCAAGCACTGCTGAACTGGGCACCGCCGTCTCAAGCACCGCTGAACTGGGCCCTTCATCTCAAGCACCGCTGCACTGTGCACCGCCATCTCAAGCACCGCTGAACTGGGCCCTTCATTTCAAGCACCGCTGCACTGTGCACTGCCGTCTCAAGCACCGCTGAACTGGGCCCTTCATCTCAAGCACCGCTCCACTGTGCACCGCCGTCTCAAGCACCGCTGAACTGGGCACCGCCGTCTCAAGCACCGCTGAACTGGGCTCTTCATCTCAAGCACTGCTGCACTGTGCACCGCCGTCTCAAGCACCGCTGCACTGTGCACCGCCGTCTCAAGCACGGCTGAACTGGGCCCTTCATCTCAAGCACCGCTGCACTGTGCACCGCCGTCTCAAGCACCGCTGAACTGGGCCCTTCATCTCAAGCACCGCTGCACTCTGCACTGCCGTCTCAAGCACCGCTGAACTGGCCACCGCCGTCTCAAGCACCGCTGAACTGGGCCCTTCATCTCAAGCACCGCTGCACTGTGCACCGCCGTCTCAAACACCGCTGAACTGGGCACCGCCGTCTCAAGCACCGCTGAACTGGGCCCTTCATCTCAAGCACCGCTGCACTGTGCATCGCCGTCTCAAGCACCGCTGAACTGGGCACCGCCGTCTCAAGCACCGCTGAACTGGGCCCTTCATCTCAAGCACCGCTGCACTGTGCACCGCCGTCTCAAGCACCGGTGCACTGTGCACCGCCGTCTCAAGCACCGCTGAACTGGGCCCTTCATCTCAAGCACCGCTGCACTGTGCACCGCCGTCTCAAGCACCGCTGAACTGGGCCCTTCATCTCAAGCACCGCTGCACTGTGCACCGCCGTCTCAAGCACCGCTGAACTGGGCCCTTCATCTCAAGCAACGCTACACTGTGCACCACCGTCTCAAGCACCGCTGAACTGGGCCCTTCATCTCAAGCACCGCTGCACTGTGCACCGCCGTCTCAAGCACCGCTGAACTGGCTACCGCAGTCTCAAGCACCGCTGAACTGGGCCCTTCATCTCAAGCACCGCTGCACTGTGCACCACCGTCTCAAGCACCGCTGAACTAGGCCCTTCATCTCAAGCACCGCTGCATTGTGCACTGCCGTCTCAAGCACCGCTGAACTGGGCCCTTCATCTCAAGCACCGCTGCACTGTGCACCGCCGTCTCAAGCACCGCTGAACTGGGCACTGCCGTCTCAAGCACCGCTGAACTGGGCCCTTCATCTCAAGCACCGCTGCGCTGTGCACCGCTGTCTCAAGCACAGCTGAACTGGGCCCTTCATCTCGAGCACCGCTGCACTGCGCACCGCCGTCTCAAGCACCGCTGAGGCCCTTCATCTCAAGCCCCGCTGCACTGTGCACCGCCGTCTCAAGCACCGCTGAACAGGGCACCGCGGTCTCAAGCACCGCTGAACTGGCCCTTCATCTCAAGCACCGCTGCACTGTGCACCGCCGTCTCAAGCACCACTGCACTGTGCACCGCCGTCTCAAGCACCGCTGAACTGGGCCCTTCATCTCAAGCACCGCTGCACTGTGCACCGCCGTCTCAAGCACCGCTGAACTGGGCCCTTCATCTCAAGCACCGCTGCACTGTGCACCGCCGTCTCAAGCACCGCTGAACTGGGCCCTTCATCTCAAGCACCGCTGCACTGTGCACTGCCGTCTCAAGCACCGCTGAACTGGGCCCTTCATCTCAAGCACCGCTGCACTGTGCACCGCCGTCTCAAGCACCGCTGAACTGGGCACCGCCGTCTCAAGCACCGCTGAACTGGGCCCTTCATCTCAAGCACCGCTGCACTGTGCACCGCCATCTCAAGCACCGCTGAACTGGGCCCTTAATCTCAAGCACCGCTGCACTGTGCACTGCCGTCTCAAGCACCGCTGAACTGGGCCCTTCATCTCAAGCACCGCTGCACTGTGCACCGCCGTCTCAAACACCGCTGAACTGGGCACCGCCGTCTCAAGCACCGCTGAACTGGGCCCTTCATCTCAAGCACCGCTGCACTGTGCACCACCGTCTCAAGCACCGCTGAACTAGTCCCTTCATCTCAAGCACCGCTGCACTGTGCACTGCCGTCTCAAGCACCGCTGAACTGGGCCCTTCATCTCAAGCACCGCTGCACTGTGCACCGCCGTCTCAAGCACCGCTGAACTGGGCACTGCCGTCTCAAGCACCGCTGAACTGGGCCCTTCATCTCAAGCACCGCTGCGCTGTGCACCGCTGTCTCAAGCACCGCTGAACTGGGCCCTTCATCTCGAGCACCGCTGCACTGTGCACCGCCGTCTCAAGCACCGCTGAGGCCCTTCATCTCAAGCCCCGCTGCACTGTGCACCGCCGTCTCAAGCACCGCTGAACAGGGCACCGCGGTCTCAAGCACCGCTGAACTGGGCCCTTCATCTCAAGCACCGCTGCACTGTGCACCGCCGTCTCAAGCACCACTGCACTGTGCACCGCCGTCTCAAGCACCGCTGAACTGGGCCCTTCATCTCAAGCACCGCTGCACTGTGCACCGCCGTCTCAAGCACCGCTGAACTGGGCCCTTCATCTCAAGCACCGCTGCACTGTGCACCGCCGTCTCAAGCACCGCTGAACTGGGCCCTTCATCTCAAGCACCGCTGCACTGTGCACTGCCGTCTCAAGCACCGCTGAACTGGGCCCTTCATCTCAAGCACCGCTGCACTGTGCACCGCCGTCTCAAGCACCGCTGAACTGGGCACCGCCGTCTCAAGCACCGCTGAACTGGGCCCTTCATCTCAAGCACCGCTGCACTGTGCACCGCCATCTCAAGCACCGCTGAACTGGGCCCTTCATCTCAAGCACCGCTGCACTGTGCACTGCCGTCTCAAGCACCGCTGAACTGGGCCCTTCATCTCAAGCACCGCTGCACTGTGCACCGCCGTCTCAAGCACCGCTGAACTGGGCCCTTCATCTCAAGCACCGCTGCACTGTGCATCGCCGTCTCAAGCACCGCTGAACTGGGCACCGCCGTCTCAAGCACCGCTGAACTGGGCCCTTCATCTCAAGCACCGCTGCACTGTGCACCGCCGTCTCAAGCACCGGTACACTGTGCACCGCCGTCTCAAGCACCGCTGAACTGGGCCCTTCATCTCAAGCACCGCTGCACTGTGCACCGCCGTCTCAAGCACCGCTGAACTGGGCCCTTCATCTCAAGCACCGCTGCACTGTGCACCGCCGTCTCAAGCACCGCTGAACTGGGCCCTTCATCTCAAGCAACGCTACACTGTGCACCACCGTCTCAAGCACCGCTGAACTGGGCCCTTCATCTCAAGCACCGCTGCACTGTGCACCGCCGTCTCAAGCACCGCTGAACTGGCTACCGCAGTCTCAAGCACCGCTGAACTGGGCCCTTCATCTCAAGCACCGCTGCACTGTGCACCACCGTCTCAAGCACCGCTGAACTAGGCCCTTCATCTCAAGCACCGCTGCACTGTGCACTGCCGTCTCAAGCACCGCTGAACTGGGCCCTTCATCTCAAGCACCGCTGCACTGTGCACCGCCGTCTCAAGCACCGCTGAACTGGGCACTGCCGTCTCAAGCACCGCTGAACTGGGCCCTTCATCTCAAGCACCGCTGCGCTGTGCACCGCTGTCTCAAGCACCGCTGAACTGGGCCCTTCATCTCAAGCACCGCTGCACTGTGCACCGCCGTCTCAAGCACCGCTGAGGCCCTTCATCTCAAGCCCCGCTGCACTGTGCACCGCCGTCTCAAGCACCGCTGAACAGGGCACCGCGGTCTCAAGCACCGCTGAACTGGGCCCTTCATCTCAAGCACCGCTGCACTGTGCACCGCCGTCTCAAGCACCACTGCACTGTGCACCGCCGTCTCAAGCACCGCTGAACTGGGCCCTTCATCTCAAGCACCGCTGCACTGTGCACCGCCGTCTCAAGCACCACTGAACTGGGCCCTTCATCTCAAGCACCGCTGCACTATGCACCGCCGTCTCAAGCACCGCTGAACTGGGCCCTTCATCTCAAGCACCGCTGCACTGTGCACTGCCGTCTCAAGCACCGCTGAACTGGGCCCTTCATCTCAAGCACCGCTGCACTGTGCACCGCCGTCTCAAGCACCGCTGAACTGGGCACCGCCGTCTCAAGCACCGCTGAACTGGGCCCTTCATCTCAAGCACCGCTGCACTGTGCACCGCCATCTCAAGCACCGCTGAACTGGGCCCTTCATCTCAAGCACCGCTGCACTGTGCACTGCCGTCTCAAGCACCGCTGAACTGGGCCCTTCATCTCAAGCACCGCTCCACTGTGCACCGCCGTCTCAAGCACCGCTGAACTGGGCACCGCCGTCTCAAGCACCGCTGAACTGGGCCCTTCATCTCAAGCACTGCTGCACTGTGCACCGCCATCTCAAGCACCGCTGCACTGTGCACCGCCGTCTCAAGCACGGCTGAACTGGGACCTTCATCTCAAGCACTACTGCACTGTGCACCGCCGTCTCAAGCACCGCTGAACTGGGCCCTTCATCTCAAGCACCACTGCACTGTGCACCACCGTCTCAAGCACCGCTGAACTGGGCACCGCCGTCTCAAGCACCGCTGAACTGGGCCCTTCATCTCAAGCACCGCTGCACTGTGCACCGCCGTCTCAAGCACCGCTGAACTGGGCACCGCCGTCTCAAGCACCGCTGAACTGGGCCCTTCATCTCAAGCACCGCTGCACTGTGCACCGCCGTCTCAAGCACCGCTGCACTGTGCACCGCCGTCTCAAGCACCGCTGAACTGGGCCCTTCATCTCAAGCACCGCTGCACTGTGCACAGCCGTCTCAAGCACCGCTGAACTGGTCCCTTCATCTCAAGCACCGCTGCACTGTGCACCGCCGTCTCAAGCACCGCTGAACTGGGCACCGCCGTCTCAAGCACCGCTGAACTCGGCCCTTCATCTCAAGCACCGCTGCACTGTGCACCGCCGTCTCAAGCACCGCTGAACTGGGCCCTTCATCTCAAGCACCGCTGCACTGTGCACCGCCGTCTCAAGCACCGCTGAACTGGGCCCTTCATCTCAAGCACCGCTGCACTGTGCACCGCCGTCTCAAGCACCGCTGAACTGGTCCCTTCATCTCAAGCACCGCTGCACTGTGCACCGCCGTCTCAAGCACCGCTGAACTGGGCACCGCCGTCTCAAGCACCACTGAACTGGGCCCTTCATCTCAAGCACCGCTGCACTGTGCACCGCCGTCTCAAGCACCGCTGCACTGTGCACCGCCGTCTCAAGCACCGCTGAACTGGGCCCTTCATCTCAAGCAACGCTGCACTGTGCACCGCCGTCTCAAGCACCGCTGAACTGGGCACCGCCGTCTCAAGCACCGCTGAACTGGGCCCTTCATCTCAAGCACCGCTGCACTGTGCACCGCCATCTCAAGCACCGCTGAACTGGGCCCTTCATCTCAAGCACGGCTGCACTGTGCACTGCCGTCTCAAGCACCGCTGAACTGGGCCCTTCATCTCAAGCACCGCTCCACTGTGCACCGCTGTCTCAAGCACCGCTGAACTGGGCACCGCCGTCTCAAGTACCGCTGAACTGGGCCCTTCATCTCAAGCACCGCTGCACTGTTCACCGCTGTCTCAAGCACCGCTGAACTGGGCCCTTCATCTCAAGCACCGCTGCACTGTGCACCGCCGTCTCAAGCACCGCTGAGGCCCTTCATCTCAAGCCCCGCTGCACTGTGCACCGCCGTCTCAAGCACCGCTGAACAGGGCACCGCCGTCTCAAGCACCGCTGAACTGGGCCCTTCATCTCAAGCACCGCTGCACTGTGGCGGATTGGTAGGTTGTGATGGGGTGGGCGGTACATTGACTCTCGCCTGCGCTGTTTGTTTGTCCCGACTTGGCGGGCGGTGTGTTGAAGTGGCGGTCTCTGTTGGCGGTTTCCGCCAGGGTCGGAACTCCATTTTTTTAACCGCCAGACTGTTGGTGGTTTAGCCGCCGCTTTTACACCAACCGCCAAGGTTGGAATGACCCCCTATATCTATCTAAAACTTTGAAATTACATAATTCTGGTTCTATTGATTTGATTTTTGTTGTTCTGATCTCCTTTTGCTTGTTACAATTTACTCTATTTTTTAATTAGTTTAGGATTTTTCTTGTGTTGTGTTTTGACTTTTTTAGCTGTTTGTGTGCTGGATAAATGGTTTACATATTGCCTCTAACTTATGCCTGACTGCTTTGTGCCAAGCTACTAGAGGATTAGGAACAGGTTAATTTAGTGACGCTTGTGACTCACATTGACAAATATTGTGGTTAGTTCCTGAGTGCGGTTTTCACCCCATCAACCAATATGCAGATTATTTACAGACTGTTCCTCCGAGACTCATTCATTGATGGGAGGGTTTGCATTGAATTCTACATAATATGACTTTCAGGATACATTTACCGGAAAAGGGAGAAAATCCTTATCTCCTTACAGTGAGTATGATTGCTGTACAGACCCAGGCACAAAGAAACAAGAAACTCATTAGTCAAATATATCCATTAACGATAAAAGAGAATGAACATTTAAAGAAATATATTGAAAAATAACGAGAGAAATATACTGAGGAAAATGAAGACACTCCTCCTCAACAGCTGGAACACCTATATATGTTAGCCCTAATATAATGGTGAACTGATACCATCTGTGGATTATCTTGAACTGAACAACAGCACAGTAAAGAATTGATGCCCGTTACCTTTAATTTCAGTGTTACTTGATTATATTGGCACTGCAAAATATTCAGCAAACTAGACTTACGATAACCAGGGAAAAATGCATCTTTTTTTGCTCGGGGGCCCCCCCTGTCACAAAGGTATCCCATGCCAGAAACTGTGCACCTAGCAGCTTTTGGTTTAGGTTCCTTCTTACCAATTCAGTACAAGTACACCTTACATGAAACAAGCAGTTACCCATTAAAGAGGCTTTTTCTTATTTGCGACATCATCTGAAGGGTGCCTTGTGACTGGCGACTGTGTGGAATCATCATAAAAACCTGGGATATTAAATCACTGAAATGTACCACCTTTTGGCCCAGAAGATGGATGTTGTTCTTTACCAGATTCCAATATTATATTAGATAACTGACTGGGCAGCCAGAAAAGGAAACAGAATCCAAATGTTGCTTACCTGGAAAGGCTATTGACTCTTCTATTCCGTGGTGAGGCCTGCTACAGAAAAGAACTGAAAACCCATTTATTCCTATTGAACTGATTCAGAGTGGTAAATTGACCATGTTAGAGCAGCGCCAGCACACTTCATATTAGTAACTGTGAGATTTGTAGATTTGCTTCACTCATTCATGCTGAGAGATGATTTACGATAATGGAATCAGAGCCAGTGTACTGAGGAAAAAGTTTAAGGCAGCACAATTATGGCAAGAATTGTTTTTCTTTTAATAAAGTTGTTCTTTCCCACTCCAGGTCTTTTGGGAAAAGGTCTTACATTGATGTCATGAAACTCCAAGTGCAAGACATCTTTGGCGTTGTCAGCAATCCATGAGAAGGGATGTAGTATGATAGAAAAGTCAATGCTCCATTTGTGCGGAGATGAAGTTTTATACCAAAAATCTTCTGGTTCTATGATTCCATTGACCACACCAGATAGATCATGGAGGACAATTCATCAATTGTCTTTATCACCATTCTAATCCATCTAGGAAGCATACTGTGTTTGTGGTGTAGTAGATTTGTTCTCCAAATATACCCAATTCATACCTTTACAGACATTGCCCACTGCTACCCAGGTAGCTATGGTTTTAAGAGAGAGATTGTGAAGCTGCATGGCCTGCCCTCTAAAATGTGACTGATTGTTGGTCAAAGGTCATTTCAAAATGTTGGAACACATTGAGTTATGCATTTGCACAGTCAATTTTAAATCTGTCATTTTTCCCAGTCAGGGGGAGCGAATTAATCAATCCTTGGGGCAGTATCTCTGTTGTTAGATCATGAACCAACAGAACCAATGGGTTACTTGCCTATAATTAGCAGACATTACTTAAAACAACTCCTTGTACTCCTCTTTAGGATAGTTCTCCTTCTTCTAACTCCTTTGGATTTCACCACCAATTGTTCCCTTACATTTCAGATCCCATCTCAGTTTCAGCAGTCAAAGCCTTACTATTTACAATGTTTGCAGTGCAAACTAACACAATATTCAATTTACAACAAGTTACGGCTGACTACAAATGTTTCTCTGACCAGCTCTGTGAAAAGGCCCCAGTCTAGGCAAAACGGGATTTAGGGCTTCATTACAAGGCTGGTGGTCACAAGACCACCAGCCTCACAGCTGCGGTCGGGCCACCTCGGCTTTGGTGGTCCACTGACACATTATGAGTTTGGCGGGCGGATCCTCCTGAAGACCATTGTCCCCTCCAGGATCCAAGATCCAGACGGGCTGATGGCGGTCCTGCTTGTAATCTGCCAGGGCAGCGCTGAACTCAGCGCCACCTGGCTGATTACAACCTTGTACTTTGCCAGCCTTTTCATGGCAGTTCCCCACCATGAAAAGGCTGGCAGAAAACAAGTGCAGGGGGCCCACCCTGCCCAGCAACGTCAGATATCGCACTGTCTGCTTTGCAGAAAGTGTACATTCCAAGGGTTCTTGTCGTCCTCCTCTGTGCTACAAGATAGCACTCTGCTCTTTTAAGGGAGCTGTGTCCTGTCTTGTAGCACTGTTCCCGCTGGTCTGACCGGTGGGAACACTCTATTTTAAGGTTTCCGCTGGTCAGCCAGATCAGACTGGCGGAAACCTTGTAATAGTGCGAGGAGTGGATACCACCACCATGGCAGTGGCGTCCTTCCCGCGACTTTGGCGGTCCTACGTAGGGACCGTCAAACTTGTAATGAGCCCCTAAGTTTGGTTGTTGACCCTTATCTTGTCTTTGCCTGGTTTCCATCCTAGACTTACACCTAGATTGATTTGTGGGTCTTTTCTCAGTCTTATATTTGGTGGGTCAGGGAAAAGTGGCCTTAGTACTGCTCAAGGAGTGTGCTAGACTTGGCATCATTTACATGTTCTCCCCTAACTTTTGCCTCTACTTCCCAGGCTGTCTCTATGTGCTGGACTCTGTTTTTGTTGTTTTGTTTGCTCTGGATATTTTTACCACTGCTGATCAATGCTAAAGAGTAAGTGTTCCCTGTATAAAATGTATGTGTACATTGGCTCTCCATGATTGGCATATTTGATTTACCAGTAAGTCTCTAGTAAAGTACACTAGAGGTGCCCAGGGCCTGTAAATCAAATGCTACTAGTAGGCCTGCAGCACTGTTTGTGCCACCCACATTAGTAGCCCAGTAAACATGGCTCAGAACTGCCACTGCAGTGTCTGTGAGTGCATTTTTAAACTGCCAGGTCAACTTGGCAAGTGTACCCACTTGCCAGGCCTTAATCTTCCCTTTTGTCTTCATGTAAGGCACCCCTAAGGTAGGCCTTAGGTACCCCCTTGGGCAGGCTGCAGTATATGTTAAAGATGGGGCAGGTACGTATGTGTTTTCTACGTCCTGACAGTGAAATACTGCCAAATTTGTTTTTCACTGTTGCAAGGCCTATCTCTCTCATAGGCGAACATGGGGGCTGCCTTTAAATATGACTAAAGTGTAGATTCCCTTTGGGAGCAGATAGACATGTGGAGTTTGAGGTCTCTGAACTCACAATTTCAAAATACATATTTCAGTGAATTTGGACTTTAGATTGTGTGTTAGAAAATGCCACTTTTAGAAAGTAGGCATTTTCTTGCTAAAACCATTCTGTGACTCTGCCTGTTTGTGGATTAGTTTGACAGTTGGGCTGTTTGTACCTCTCCTCTAGACAGTGACACAAAGGGAGTTGGGGTGTATCCTGCATATCCTGAAGGGTCATCTGGGCTGAGGGGAGGGGAGGAGTGGTCACTTACACCTGAAAGGGCTGTGCCTGCACTCACACAATGCAGTCTCCAACCCCCTGATGTGTGTCTGGGGCCTTGCCTGAGCAAGGCAGGATCTTGAAAACAACAGAGACTTTCCATTGAGAGTGGCCTTCTCCAAAGGCAGAAAGGGGTATAAGAAGAGCACCCAAAGCCCCTGAAAGTCAAATTACTTGTGAAACCAAGAGGAACCTCTGCCAAGGAGAAGACCTGGAGAAGCTGTAGGAGGAGTACCGCCACTTTGCCTGTGACTGTGCTTTGCTGGGTTGGCCTGCAGTAGCTGCTTCTACCTGAGGGAGGACAAAGACTGACTTTTGTGTGACTTCCCACTGGTGAAGAATCTCCAAGGGCTTGAATTGAGCTTGCCTCTTGTTGAAGTCTCAGGGACACCAAAGACTTCTCTCTGCCAGCACTTGGGCTTTCTGCTGAAAGTCCTGCCTGCCAAGTGGTGCCCTAACCTGTCTCTGGGCCCTTGAAAGGTGCAGCTGGTGGAAAAGGACAGAAATCCGCACAAAGACCGCCATACGGGGAAACTTTCAACACACCACCCGCTTCGCGGCTGAAAAAAAAGCAACGCGCCACCAGCCTCGCGGCTAAAATTAACACTCCACCTGCATCGCTGCTGTTAACGACGCAGGCCTCCACGCAGTACGGTTTGTTGACACTGTGAAACTGGATTTCACTGCATCATCACTAGGCATGGAAGAATCAAGGCAAAGCCTGCCCGGACCAGAGGTGCCCGTACGTATTGACGCATCGCTGTCTTGCGGGAGAGAAAAAACGGTGCCCGCTGACCCGACTGGAGGAGGTACGACACATCCTTTCACCTGCGGGTGAGAAATCAACGCATCGCTGGCCTTTTTCAACGCACACTCGTCCATGCGGCTTTATTTTGACACTACCCAGGTACTTTTGTATGCTAACAATGTTCTCACTGTTTTCTAAGGATTGAAGACTCCTTTGCTTTTGAAATTCATAACTTGACTTGTGTATGTGGGATTTTTGTCATTTTTGGTCTTGTTTTGTTTAGATAAATATTCTCTATTTCTCTAAACCTGTGTTATGTCATTTTGTAGTGTTTTCAATGAGTTACTGTGTGTGTTGGTACAAATACTTTACACCTTGCTTCTGAACTTAAGCCTGACTGCTCGTGCCAAGCTACAAGTGGGTGAGCGGGGGTTAACTGAGGGTGATTCTCCTTTACACTAGAGTGAGGGCCCTTGCTTGGACAGGGGGTAACCAGACTGCCAACCATAGACCCCAGTTCTAACAGAGTGAAGGGTGCAACTGGTATATCTGGTATTTCATAATTCCAGAATCAAGTCTGCCACATCTAAACCTACTATCACTCCGACAGTCACCAAAGATGGGTATACAAAATTTGCACAACCGGCTATAGTAGACATTAGGGGCCCAATTCATAAAGGTAACTGTAGACCTGAAGTCTAAGTTTAGACTGAGAAGTCTAAGGTCCCAGTTCACAAAAGTAATATTAGACTTCAGGTCTCAGTTTACCTTTGTGAATTTTGCCTTTGTTAAGTTAGCCCTAGGAGAGTAAAAGGAAAATGTCATTATGTAGGCACAGATTGAAGAAAAGTGGTGCTGCATCCAATGCAGCGCCACTTTTCTTGCGCCCCTTAGTGCCCACCTAACACCACCATGTGTGCGCCATTTTAAGCACCATGGTGGTAGTTAGGGAACTAGTATCAAAAATGTTGACGCTAGTTTGGCGCTTCGCAGAATTAGCATCAAAAATGTTAATGCTAATCCTGCAAAGCACTTTGAGGCCCATTATAAATAATGGTGTACCTCTTTTTGATGACTGCTCCTTGCAGGCATTAAAAATGACCCAGAAATTGGCATTATTCTGAAAATATGTTTAAACAGCAACAGCTTTTGCTTTTGCATATAGCTGTTTAAAGACGTATAACTATGTAGTTCATTAGTTTCCGGAGCAATCCTAATGAAGGGTGCAGCACTAGTACAAGCAAAACTCCACTATGGCTTGAGAATAAATGAACTGGTTGCCTGTAAATCAAAATATTTTGAACCACCTACACTGCTCCACATGTTCATTCATAAATATGCTTACATTAAAATAAATTACAAAGCAAATTAAATATGTTATAGTGATCACTTCATTGATCTCAAAGCACTGTTTAAATATGTTTTTAAAACTTTGGTCCACATTTATACTGAATATGCATAATTTTTATACGCAAATTCGGAGCAAACTTAACTCCATATTTATCTCTTGATCTTAATCAATCAATCAAAAAATGTATAGAGCGCGCTACTCACCCATGAGGGTCTCAAGGCGCTTGTGGGGGGGGTGAGGGAGGGGTTACTGTTCGAACAACCATGTCTTGAGGTTTTTTCTGAAGAGTAGGAGGTCTTTGGTTTTGCGGAGGTTGGTGGGGAGGGAGTTCTAGGTTGTGGGGGCGAGGTAAGGGAAGGCCCTGCCTCCTGTGGTGGTTCGTTGGATGCGGGGGACTGTAGCTAGTGCGAGGTCGGCTGATCGGAGGTTGCAGGTGGGAGTGTGGAAGTTTACTCTTTCGTTGAGGTAGGTCGGGCCGGTGTTGTGGAGAGATTTGTGTGCGTGGATGAGGATCTTGAAAGTGATTCTCTTGTCTATGGGGAGCCAGTGAAGGGATTTGAGGTGTGGTGAGATTCGTTTGTGGCAGAGGAGGCCAAGGACGAGGCGTGCAGCTGTGTTTTGGATTCTCTGGAGTTTGCGTTTGAGTGTGGTGCCTGCATAGAGGGCATTACCGTAGTCTAGTCTGCTGTTGATGAGTGCATGGGTGACTGTCTTCCTGGTCTCTGGGGGAATCCATTTGAAGGATTTTTTTAGAGTGTGGAGTGTGTGGAAGCAGGAGGAGGTAAGTGCATTGATTTGCTGTGTCATGGAGAGGCAGGGGTTCAGGATGATGCCGAGGCTGCGTTAGTGGTTTGCGGGGGTCGGTGCAGGGCCTAGGGCTGTGGGCCACCATGAGTCGTCCCATATGGTTTTGTTGGGGCCGAAGATGATGACCTCGGTTTTGTTGGAGTTAAGCTTGAGGTGGTTAGTTGTCATCCAGTTGGCGGTGTCGAGGAGAGCAGCGTGTAGGTTGGTTTTGGTGGTGGTGGGGTTGCGGGTGAGGGAGAGGATGAGTTGGGTGTCGTCTGTGTAGGAGAGGATAGTGATTCCGTGTGGTCAGAGGATGTTGGCTAGGGGGATCATGTAAATGTTGAAGAGCGTGGGCCTGAGGGAGAACCCTTGGGAGACTCCGTAGATGATCTTGGTAGCGGTGTAGTGGAAAGGTGGAAGGCGGACTCTTTGGGTCCGGTCAGTGAGGAAGGAGGTGTGCCAGTCTAAGGCTTTGTGGCGAATTCCTGTGTTGTGGAGGCGTGTGCGGAGTGTGTGGTGGCAGACAGTGGCAAAGGCTGCGGAGAGGTCTAGGAGGATAAGTGCGACGGTCTCGCCTTTGTCGACTTTGGTCCTGATGTCGTCAGTGCATGCTATGAGGACGGTTTCCGTGCTGTGGGTCTTGCGGAACCCAGATTGTGAGGGGTCAAGAGGGTTGTTTTCTTCGAGAAAGTGGGACAGGCGGGCGTTGACTAGTTTCTCAGCAACCTTGGTGGGGAAAGGGAGGAGGGAGATGGGGCGATAGTTGGAGAGGACCTCCGGGTCGGGTTTCGTTTTTTTAGGAGAGCAGTGATTTCTGCGTGCTTACAGGGGCCTGGGTAGGTGGCGGAGTCGAAAGAGGAGTTGATTATGTCGCGGAGTTTGGGGGCGATGGTTGGGCTGGCTTTGTTTAGACCCATTTAGCGTCAAAATATAGGAGTTAATGTAATTTTTTGTACTCGTGAACCCACCTTGTGTCAATGAGATGCAAGGTAGGCGTTCCCGTCCCAAAAATTACTCTAAGCCCATAGCCCATTTTTATCCCCCCTGCTAAATTGACACACGGGTGGGAGGCGGACCCAAAAAATTAAGTTTACCCCGTTTTGCGTCAAAATTTAACCCCTGGGTCTGACCAGGCATTATAATGAGGCACATCCACCACTACTTAAGTAAAATTCACAGAAAGAACATTTGCTACCTCCAGGACAACATGTAAGTCGTACTGCCATAGCTAGGTGCACACTGCAAACGTCCGCAACAAC
The DNA here is from genome assembly GCF_031143425.1 of Pleurodeles waltl. Lineage (NCBI taxonomy): Eukaryota > Metazoa > Chordata > Amphibia > Caudata > Salamandridae > Pleurodeles > Pleurodeles waltl. The sequence continues at coordinate 914,599,744 of NC_090444.1, read as the reverse complement.
AGCAGCTCCCTCCACCTCCACAACATCAACCTCAAACACCACCACAGCACTCACAAAGGCAACACAGAAGACAGGGGAGGATATTTCAGCAGAGGACAACCCTCCTTGGCCTCAGGGAGCAAGACATCATCAGGACTTACCTACCGTCTCAACAGGGAGTCCACTTTACGCCCGATGAACCAGATTGCGCCAGGCTGCAAACTCTGAATAACATACCACCCATCACAAAGGTCCTCACTGTTCTGCACATGCTAGTTTCTGGATCATTTTAGGCAACAGGGACACTAGTGCCTGGTGTCTCCAAGCCATCAATATCAGTTTTTCTGCCTAAGGTCCTAAATGCCTTCATCCGCCTCACACCCCACCACATCTGCTTCCCAAACACCCAGCGACTGCAGCAGGAGACCAAGCAAGGTTTCTGTCTAATTGCTGGGTTTCCGCACGTGCTGGGTGCAATGGACTGCACCCATGCACAACTGGTACCAGCTGCTGACACAGGACATCTCAACAGGAACTGCAAATCAGGAATCCCCAAGGTGCCTCCCTTGTTATCAGTCAGCATCCCCAGGGATTAGGGTTAAATCATATATCTGTTCTTGGTTAAACCTTCATGTTTCTAAGTAAACAAATTGTGCTGTGTTACACAATTGGTTTTATCAATGCTTGTTTTAGCAGTGCTTGTTTGCTAATGTGAGCAAGTGTAGATATGTGCTTCTAATTGGGTGTGGTGTAAATATGTGCTTCTAATTGGGTGTGGTGACTCATTCACATGAGGAAACTCAACTGCTTTCCTGATTGGCTATAAGTAGCAGAGTGAAGCATGCCTCCCTGCTTGGCTTTGTTTTGCTTCCTGATCTCAGCATCTGATTTGGTAGTCCAGTCCCTTCTGTCATCCTCGTATTCAGGACTTATGAGGCAATTCCTTTCTTCGTTCCTGTACCAGCTGACACCAGACATTCCTCCAGCACTCCGGTGAAGACTGCAGCTAAGTGGCTAGTATTCTCCAGGGAGTTTGTTCTTTGAGGGCCGCGCTTTCCTAGAACAGCTGATGTATTTCAGACCTCGTATTTTGGCAGAGTGCTTATCTTGAAGAGACAAATTCATTTCTGAAAATTCTACATTATTATTGTAATTACTTGCCTAAATGTGCTTCAGGAAATCTGCTTGAGCTCAAGTACTACAAAAAGTGACAGTGCAATTTTAAAAGGGCATTTACTTGACTTTTCTTTCTCTAATAGCATAACTCTTGGATTTTGTGTCATTCATGCCTGTGTTTCAGGTTTGAGGAATTTTCTTTTGAAGGGTTTTTCACACACACAGTGAAACCAAACCAAACTGTGCCACCCTAACTGTTTAAACCCAGAGTGAACATTTGTATTTCTTGGATTGTTTTTGTTCCTTTTAGTTTAACCCTATGCATGCAGGAAAGTTATACGTGATATAATTAATGCCCTTGTTTGTCTTTCTTGTGCATGATAAGTGCAACCACAGTTCTAATTGTAGTGTGCAACAGTGAATCTCTGTGAAGCCAGCCCTAGTGTCGCAGTACTTATTGTTATGGCACTCAGTTTGGGTTTTTGGTAATGCAGTGTTAGTAATTGTGCCAACAGTTATTATTATCCAAAAAAAGTGCTGGAGCATCCTGGAGTTCTTTTACCACTCCTGTGCCCATATCAGAAAGAGAGATTCAGTTTCAAGGAAGTTGAGTGCACTAACTCTACTATCACTCTGTCAACAATGACCTGCCCCCGAAGATACAGGATACCTGGCTGGACCGGCAAGACGTGGCAGTGTTTTGCCTCTTTCTCTTCCACTCCCCTTTCCTTTTGAGACACCTGCCTGGATTTCTGTGTCCACCAGGACGTGCCGAGAGGTGTTCCAGGAGGTCGGGGGACACCATCGCCCCTGCAGACATCCTGCTTTTCAGGTGAGTGGCCCGTCTCCACACCGCAAGCACATCCATTTGATTAATGTGCAGGCCATTGTGGACCACCGTGGGCTCTTCCCGAACATCTCAGCCAAGTATCCCGGCAGTGTCCATGATGTATTCAGATTCCGGTACTCCACCATCAACGAGCGGTTCCAAGTTGGACAACATGTCAATGGCCTACTTGTCGGTAAGTCAACCAACCAATCAAAACACACACAACACACCAACCCTGTAGGACAAACAACATATACACCACAACAAATACACAGGGGCATGGGACCACAGAAGTAATGGCAACAACACATATGTAACATGCAGCAGTACACCACAATGATTGGACATCACAAAATCAGACACCCACATGTACCTAACATAGCCACAAACTAACAACCACACCACGTGAAGGACAGGTGGAGCTATGTCCCCTTTGCATACAGAAGAAGACCACCAACCACTACGAGTGTCCACTGGTTGACTACTAAATACACTTCACATATATTAGACCAAACCAACAATAGCTCTGCCATGTCAATGGCATATGGTATGGCCAGGTACAGAAAGTCCCACCTACGCACATCCCAACCTCATTCATGGTATGGAAGACTCAGGCACAATCAACATCGAAATGCCACCCAAGTGGTGCCTACCAAAACTACATCTCATCTACACATACCTGACATAGTTATAGGCTACACATACATCTGTTGAATGCATTGTATAGCGCACATAAGAATACTAATGTACCTTCCATTAAAGACTATGAGGCAGAATCATGAGAAATGGTGCCACAACTTCTCAACTGACACCTCACATGCTCCATTTAGTGGCCCCTAACACCATTGTGCCTGTACTGTAGATTATCAATAGTTCACCATGGTGCTGATTCACTGCTAAACCGTACATGAATGCCATAGTAGGCCCCTGCAGGAGTATGGAGGACATGATGGCCATACATGCACTGTACTAGGTGACACTTCAAACAAGTAGCTGGGCCCCCTCCCAAAGTCTGCACTGCACATGTGTAGTAAGTGTGGCTGAAATTCCACTTACTAAGAAGCTAGGATTCTGTACCAAATGTGATCATCATACTAATATGTGAAACACACCTTTGGACACCTGGGCACTCATCATGAGTTTGTTGTCCGGTGGAGGCTGCTCAGCAAACTTCCACCACCGTTAGACTGCCATTGCAGTCTAAACCCCGCCGGCCCTATTAGGAGTTCACCGCTGGGCCTAAACGTTGCAGCCGGTTCATAATTGAGCCGGCTGCAATGTTAAATTGGGGCAGGTGCAGCAGCACCGATTGCGCTTTCTACTGTCTGTAATTTGTGCAGTGGAAAGCGCTACAGAGCTGTCCATGGGGGCCCCAACACTGCCCATGCCAAGTACATGACCAGTGCAGGTGCCTCTATGGGTCACCTGACACCCCCATTCCACCAGTCCTTGCATGATGGTGGAACCGCCATGCAAAGACTGGCAGATTGGGGAGTCGAAATCCAGAGGGCAGGGCTGCCCTGGAGGTTTAAGAGCGCCGGGACTGCCAGGCTGCTGGCTGCTGGCAACCTGGCAATGTTGGCGGTCCAACCGTGGGGGGTCCACCACGGTCATAATGTGGCGGTCATACTGCCTCGACCACGGTGGTCCAACCACTACCGTGAGTCTGGAAGTCTTGAGAACTCCAGATTTATAATGAGTGCCAAGATGGCTGACACAACGATCATCTGCCACTAAGGCCCACTAAGTGTTGCACTGCATGCATAATGCCACATGCCAACATCGACGTAATAGGCTGACTTTGTATGGCTACTATGCTGGCTACACATCTAACACCATCGTGCTGCAAAGGGGTGGTAGCCTCCATCTAACATAAGGACATTGCTACTAATCTGAACTACACAAAATATATTACATACATGATGTGCATACGTACTGGAACCCAAATGGTCATATACAGGTCCTTGAGTCAGTACCCAAGAAAGTCATGTACATCAACACAGTCTAATTGAACCATCTTACAAGACCAGGGACATACACAACACCACAATCACCTCTGATTCACCACTCAAACTGCAACAAACTACTGCCATGGAATATTCCAGATCCCTCTCAAGTCTTTACTTTATTTCATCCTCTTATCTTTGTGGTTGACCAAGGTTATGGCTTACAACCATGGGTCATGACACCATTTGCAAATCCAACAACCAATGAACAGCGTGCCTACAATGAAGGACACAGGAAAACACACAATGTAGTGGAGAGGACATTTGGCCTTCTCAAATCCAGGTTGAGGTACCTGAAGTTGACAGGAGGAAGACTCCTGTATGCTCCCCCACTGGTATGCAAGATTATACTGGTATGTGCTATTCTGCACAACATGTGTTAGAAAATTCTTTCCCTGGGATGGTCAAGTTGATGTCTACAATGAGGAGAAAGAGGATGATGATGCGGTTGAGGACCTTGAGGGGGAACAACCAAACACAGTGGCAGGAATTTGAAGGAGACTGACTATTGTTGAGAACTTTTATATCTAGCCAACCAAAAAAAGTACTTTGTTAATACCTCCATGAAATATTTGTTTAAGAACAGTATTCTTGGTCTACTCATTGTCCAATACATATACCATTGGAATGTGATTCTAACCTCTGGGAGTGTGTCAGAAACACAAAAACAACAATTATGGTACACACATCTTTTGTGATGTAGGAGGTTCTATAGACTCTATCTCACATATCAGTGACACCCAAATCCCTTGCATTTGACTTTGGAAGGCCTAGATCTATGCACCACTACATATATTGTGCCAGCATGTGGACAATGTGCAATTGTATAGGTCATTCACCACCACAATACCATGTGTAACAGGTTGTATGCAAGGAGGCCACACATAAGGTAGGGGCTGTCAAGAGATGGGGGTTAAGTAATGTTAGAACTGAACACTGTCACTACTCTGTTTGATTGTAGCTTTGCATGCACGGTACATGTGTGTCAAGGGGGGGAAATCATAGGTAAAAATGACCCTTCAGTAATTGCTCATGGAATGTAATTAATGTTGGAAGCTGAGCCATGGGAATATGTTCTGGCACTGCAATTGGCCACATTACTGGCAAATGGGGAATGTAAACCATGTATGGCACATACACATTGGCTGGGGAATGGCCAATGACTTGGAAGCGACATAAAGCAGCTAGGGGTGTTGAATCCATATACAAACACATGACAGATTCAATGGTTCTATGTTTTATTAATGGGAGAATGCATCAGCCAAATGATAGTCTGGCTGGAATGTAGGCAGAGTATGTAGCACACCCTATATACATAGGCTGCACACCTGTCACACAAATTGGCTTGCTTCACACATGCCTTCTGCTAATAATGAGAAATATATGAAGACAAATGTATGGGTGTCCATCCTAGGTAGCAACAGGTATGCCGTTATCCATAATGATTGCCCTGTGACTGCATGTCTACACAGTATGCTCTATATAACAACATTATACAGCACATTGCAATACAAAGCACTCATTGTCACTTATATGACAGATCCATTGCATGGTACCAAATGTAATTAAATAGCTCTTAGATGTACTGGCCTCCAATATCGCAATCAGGTGTGGCATGTGCAGCATTGTTCTATACTGTCAGAGACCCACATCACACTGAGTGGGAGTAGACACAGCCATATCAGTAGCATATGGCAAATGATAAATACAGCACTAAGAAGAATAGACACCTCAACATCATTCAGTCATGGTAAGAGTCAGCTAGGTTGTGGCATGCTGAGAGAATTGCATTGCCATGTTCAATGGAGGATGTGGAAGGACAGCTCTGAGATACCCACAAATACTTGCTGATACAACACACTATGTCACATGGAGACTACTTAAGTGCTATTTCCTGTGTAATGTCATATGTGTCTGGCACTCATTACATTTCACTAATATCGCCAATGGGACATTAACTACTAAGCTGACAGTTGTATGAGAAGGGAATATCTCCACATTACACAAGTTACCTGTTGTATCCAGACAATGTAGCTGTAGAAGATGTGTACAAGGTGCTAACAGACAAAATACTGGGAGCAATGAAGGACACAATACATAACTCACCAGTTATGCAGAAAAAAAGGGATAATGACCAGACATACACCAAAACAGACATTGTAAGACACCAATGTCTACATGCCAAACTTTAACTGATGTACAGAGAGGGTGGCCACATTCGTACATGACCCAGACATGTTTGCCACTAGCATACCATGGAATTTGTCCTTTGCATGGTACCAGAGCAGGAGACAGTCATATACAACACCATATATGTCATGTGTCCAACCTTGACATCACTATAGTTATACAACCCCTAAGCAAGCTGAACATGGACACAACTTTGGAACCCAAAAATACATACATGTCCTACATGTGTAAGCACACGACCTATGTATCTGAGAGAGAAGGCTGCCATCAAATACTGCTTTGGAAATCATTACAACCAGGTCTGTATGACCTCATTTGGTAGGCCTGCCATCTTTGCAACATTGCAACACAGTGGTAGGGTACTGCATGTGACAGTCATGACTAACATGATGTGAACAAATCAGAGTATACATTTGGCGGCAGGCACACATATCTCAAAGATCTCTGCACACATGTACCACCATAATGGGCCAGCCATGGTAATGTGTATGGATTCAGTACAAAAGCTAACCAAGCAGCAAAATAATGGCATAGGTATCACAAAACCTGTGAGAGTTAAAATATTTTTATTATTTGTGTAGTGAAATACAGAACACAGGTGCCAGTGATGTGACTACACAAACAATAGTAAAAAACAAACTTCTGTCTATGCAGAAAGATATCAATGTGAGCTTGCACATCCCCTTGACACAGCAATGTTGTGATGTGTGACACAAATGACACACAACACAGGTCTATATAGATGTATGGCATTTAGTATTGTTGACCAACACACGTGTACAGAACATCTGCAGCAACTATCATCATCATCATCATTTAACTTTATTTCGGTAAGTAAAAACATACCATAAAAGTACAATACAAACAATGGCAGTTAAGATTAAGAAACACTAAAAAAGCGTGCACAATAAGGAATTAAAAAATAAAAAGAGATTAAGATCCAACCAAAGTATCAAAGATATAACTCTTAACAATAAAAGGATCCCCTCAACAAGGGGCAACTTCCCAAGGTCCATAGGTGCTCAATAATATGGTAAAACGGCAGCTTTATACTAGAAAGAAAACTATTTAAAATCAATCATCAAAAGTCAATAAATATATATAATAAATGTAGAAGTTAACTACCCAAAGTTCTTCTTTATAGTAACTGATCTAAAGCGCCAAATTGCTTCGAGAAATTTTGCCACTGGTAAAACTACCTGGACAGATGGATCAGATTTTAAAATTCTCTCAGCATGAAGAAGACCTGACACCTATAGATTTGCAGAGCGGGATAATCCAAAGAGCTCTTTGTTTGAGGTATGCATGGCAATAAAAAAAACCATGTGAAACAGACTCTTCACTTTTACAACCCATCAGGCAGAACTTAGATCTGGTAGTGGAACTAGGCCATTTGTGCGTCAAAGAACATAGGGGGAGAGACCCTACTCTGAATCTAACAAAAAGTGCTCGTGCAAATGGAGATAGTGCGATGTCCATGAGGGGCTCAAATTCATAATGGCATTTGATTGATAAATAACTATCCGCCATAGACGACGGGACAATCTTAGCAAATTGCATAATCTGAACGTTATGCCAAAAAGCATCCTTCAGTACCTGTGCAGCATTTATTGGAATGGAAGATGGGTCCAGCCAATAGGAATCTAGGCCAAGGTGAATTAAAGACTGTTTAACATAAGCACACCATTTGGTTTTAGTGATAGTGTTATCGCCCCCCAAATTGAAAAGCCTGCAGCGAAATTGGGATAGGGCATCTGTTGACCAAAACCGGATCCAAAATAACAAGGGCTCAAAGCAGCAATCTGCGAAATAGAAAAAAGGTTTAGGTCCATTCGGATGGGCAGAGATGGAGTGCTGGAAGGGACTTTAAGCAACATTTTCAAAAATTGGTTTTCTGCCCTTGCCAAGTCCACCAGGTTACAATGGCCCCAGAGTTCGGCACCATATAGGGCCCCCCCCGGCTTGAGATTTGTATATTTCAAGGGCAGGAGACATTGCAAATTTGGGAGATCTGGAAGCAAATCTAATGCCGCCTGCCCTTTGCTTCAAGCACAGTAAAGATTTCTGGCGTTGGGCATGCCAAAGGTGTGAGTCTTCCAATTTAATACCCAAGTAGTCGAAGGTGCCCACTCTTTCCAGGGGAACACCTTCTAGGTACACCGGCCTCTTCATTCTGCACCTGTTGTCCCCAAAGACCATATATTTTGTTTTTACTAAGTTAATTTCCAACCCGTGATCCATACAAAACTCCATAAAACGGGAGAGCAATCTTGAAAGGCCCATTGCAGTTCGTGAAAGTAACAGGGTGTCATCCGCAAACAAAAGGCAAGGGAACTTTTGCCCACCCAAGATTGGAACGTCACCATAAGAATCTGAAAGATATGGAATACATGCATTGATGAACAGTAAAAATAAAGTAGGCGCAAGAACGCACCCCTGCCTCACACCACGGGCTGTAGGAAAAGCTTAGGACAAATCACCAGCCGAACCCCAACGAACTCTGGCATAATTATCCGAATAAAGATCTTTAATAATGTTGATCATAGAGCCCGGAATTCCAGTGGTGCTCAGGACCTCCCAGAGCTTGGCACGCGGGACAAGGTCGAACGCAGATTTCAAATCAACAAAGGCCACGAATATGTGGCCTCAATCTGCGTCTACGATCTTCCACTTTATGTTAGTAAATCGGAAGACCTGGTCGATAGTGCTGACCTTGTCCCTAAATCCAGCCTGTAGATGGCTTAAAACCTGGTTTTTCGTTATCCAGTTCCTTAGTCTGGATAGAAGCTGGAAAGTGAATTTTTTTTGCAAATTGTCTAATAGACTGATAGGTCTATAGTTCCCTGGGGAGCTCTTGTCTCCTTTTTTGTGGATGGGGACAATAATTGCCACCTTCCACGAGTCCGGGTAAGAACGGGTTGTCAAAACGCTGTTCGATACCCTATTGATGTACCGGGTCCATACGGATAAATCTGATTTATACAAATCCGAAGGGATGCCATCAAGACCAGGTGCCTTCCCTATTTTTGGGCGCAAATATCCAGCTCTGTTTCTTTTAATGTAAAAGGCGGGACAGCAGAAAGACACGATAAGAGATTAGTAGGAGTGATGTCCAGATCCGGGCAAGACCCATACAGATCCACAAAGTGGGAAAGCCAGGTTTCTGCATCAATATGACACTCAGGGATGGATAAAAGAGCAGGGTCTCTGTGAGAAACAAGAGACCAGAAGAGTTTGACATCGCGAGCACAAGCCGCCTCCGCCAAACATTTCCATAGAATTTCCTCATATTTAAGTTTAGATGGCTTACAAGTAGAAACATAGTTTTGTCTCGCATATACAATAGCGTCCCGGAACTTTGACTTTAAAGCTTTGGACAGAAGGCTCTTAGCCTCCCGGCACTCCTTATCGAACCATTTACAAGTTGGTACAGAAAGTTTCTTATGTGTTATAGGAGTTTTGGTGAAAAGCTCCTTAAGATCCGCAAAAAGAGCCTTATGGGAAGGCATAACTTCTGAGGGAGAAAGTACAGTAGATTCATCGAGAAGCTGGTGACAGGAAACTAAGGTGCAGAGCTTGTCGCTGAGCAGATTGGATTTCGAAAGCGAAGACCATCTTACCACGCGCCTATTGCTGGATAATTCCAGTAGATCTTTGGAAGCATCCAAGGCGAAAGGCGATGCGTGCTCTTTAAAGAGCATTGCATGGTATACAATTTGTAAAGGGGAGTGATCACTAGTACACCTCGAACCTACCTCCACATCAATAATGGAATGCCAGACTCGTAGATCGAGAAGGACATAGTCCAGAATACTAGTATATGAGCCTCTAAAAAAGGTAGGTTTGGCAGGATTGTCATTAGGAAATCGACCATTCCCGAAACGGAGGCCGTATGTTACTGCAAGATCTATTATCTGCTGCGCCCTGGGTGGAGGAATACATGATACTGATTGAAGTGGACGCGGAGGGACGTTCCACACTTCATCTTCAGCCTGAATAGACTCAGCAAAGGCTGAGTCAAATTCAATTTGGGCATTAAAATCACCTGCAATAATAACATGATATTTCGTGTGGGATTCAGATAGAAAGTTGTGCAATAGGTGGATAGTGTCAGACTGAAGATTAGATGGTCTGTTGTAAATGTTGATACATAAAACGGGAACATCAGAATTTGGCCATATTGCTATTGCTAAAATGTTGCATGAATCAACAGCAATTTCCTTTACCCTGCCCACCTCAGTCAACTTGACCCAAGTACATAAACCCCCAATTGCCCTTCCCCTGTTAGATTGGATTGCCTTTTTGGTAAAACAGCAATAACCTTGCCTATACACACAGTCCTTAGACCAGGTTTCCTGGAACATGCAAATGGAAAAAGAATCAACATAAGTCCCCCACTCTGGGTCAGATAATTTGCTCTTAATACCAGCTACGTTCCAGGACAATAATTTCCTTGGTGCGGTACTACAACGCAGCTTGCACAAGTCAACATCAAAAGCTGGATTGGGGTTCGCATTAATAGTGCAAAGTGGGGCCCCTGAAGAATCGACACCCGTGCCAAGTGGAGATCTTAGAGGTGGCACTTCCTGGTAATATGGAGTACTGGGTTTCCCTGAGGTAGAATGGCGTAGTCAATCCACATCATATGTATCCCCTAAACGAACAGAATCTCGGGTGTTAACACATTTAATGTTACGAGCCATAGCAGCCCCATCACTAAAAAAAGGCAGCAAACCAGGGGGAGCAACAGGGGCAGGAACATTACAAGGAATTGTAGTAGCCCTAGGCGGGCAAGCGGACGAGGTCTTGACATCCATACCAGGCAAGCATTCTCTAAAAAAAATGTCTAGATCCGTTCTTGATGGATTACGAGCTTCCATCTGCAAAAGCCCCTTAACTAGAGCGGGGTTAGCAAGATTGAGTTTAATGGTATCCCGCCCCCCAGGGCAGCCTCGAACGCGTAAAGTGAAAACAATGTCAGCATGAATTATAGAGCCACAACCCCTGGTGTGGCGAATCCAATATGACACCTTATTGATAAGAGAGGAAGTGTCTTCCCTCTTATGGGGTGTTAGTGGGGGTACGTTGCACATGACAATACAATTTTGATTAGACACAAATATAGAATGGTCCCTAGAGTAATCAGAGCTAAGAGGAGCTGAGACGATCGAATGGTTTCTATGGTGAGATCCTCAACTAAGACCCTTATCAGCTTCTCGTGGTGGTGGCAAAACTACTGGAATAGAAGCAGGAGCCAAAGGAGAAGAAACTTGTGCTGGCGTTGAGAGCGAAGTGCACTGGGGGTTAATTCAGATTTTTTGAGAAGTTTTAAAACTTCAAACCGTAAACTCTTCAGTTCCCCAACTTCACGTTTCAGACTAGACACCAATGATAAAACGTCTTCACTAGGAGGATCGCAGATGGAATTAGGGACTACATGAGGCAGAGACTGATTGGCATCTGCCAATTCTGGGTGAGCCAAAACAGAAAATCGGTTTACAGAAAGAATCCCATTGAGGAAGGAATCGGGAGGAGCTCCCTCCAAATTGGAACAAGATCGAGGTAGAGGCGAAGGATTGGCAAAGCAAGGCGAGGTGGAGGAAGCGGGCCGAAGGCTGAGGATTTCGAAGGCTGAACTGCGGTGGAGTTGTTAGGGCCTGATGTCAAAAACGGGAGCAAAGATCCAGGTTTCAATCTCTTTCCAGCGATGCCCTCTTTTTCCTTAAGGATAGATTCCACTTCCTCGATTAAACTGTCAATTTCTCTAGAGACACAATTAGAATGGATCTGCGTTGCTCTGTTAGATTTGGAAGATTTGAACTTAATTGAAGCTGCATCGGGACTAGAGCGTATCTAACGCTTACCCATATTAAAGTAAAAGGGAGAGGCTCATTCAGCACCACTGGCAGCACAAGAAGCAAAAATTAAGAGGTGTGGCCCAGCCCAGCCTCTTCCGGGCACTGACGGGCAAAGGACGGGCCCGCCCTTGGCCTGGGCTTTGCCCAGGCAGTTCCTGTGCGCGTCCCGCTAAGCGGGGGCACTGTTCTAGTTTAAAGGGGGACTTGGCCCCGCCCCCTCAATCAAGCAGCAGCAGTCCACTGTGGAAGTCCCGGAATCCCAGTGATGGCAACCCGCGAAGCGGGCGCGCTGTTCTAGTTTAAAGGGGGACTTGGCCCCGCCCCCTCAATCAAGCAGCAGCAGTCCACTGTGAAAGTCCCGGAATCCCAGTGAGCACGACCCGCGAAGCGGGCGCGCTGTTCTAGTTTAGAGGGGGACTTGGCCCCGCCCCCTCAATCAAGCAGCAGCAGTCCACTGTGGAAGTCCCGGAATCCCAGTGAGCGCGACCACTAAGATGCATGGGAAACTCCATGGCACATGTGTAGTTGACCTATAACTAGTTAAATGCGATAAGTAACCAGTGAGTAGACACATATGCATGCTCAACTTGACGGGATATGTCAATGCAGTCCCAGTCCACTGCATACTCTGAGTACAAAATGTAATGGCTGACACTTGCCTTAGCATGTGTTTGAGACAGGGCGTAAATACAAATATGTTTGTAGGTATTAGTGCACTAAAAGATAGGAGTTGAGGTGAATCCAGCCGCACATATACATTCAAATTGTACAATAAATCAGAACCATGTGCACGAATCCAAGAGGCCAACTCCTTAGCCTTCTATTATCAGAAATCCGATACAACTTGCATACAAGATTCAGCACATACTATTATCCTTATTTAGTGCATATAATATATTGGCATCCAATTGTCTTGTTTCAGTATTCAAATCCAATGCACTCCAGTAATCCAGTCATACTCAAATTTTATAAATCTTTATTGCTTTATCTTGATCATTCTTTTCCATTTAAAACAGCTAAAACAGCTACTAGCCGATGTGTTTTCTCCTCATGGACTTCATCAGGGCCAGAATACCATCTGTTCTTTTTTCTTTCCTGTGCAGAATGGATCAAAGGAATGAAGGGAGCTTCTCCTGCTTGGTTAGGGTGGCTGCCGGTTGGGTTTCTGCCACTCCTCCTGTGGGGTGGAGGGCAGCTTTGCTGCCACACTTCCCTCAACCTGCTGGGCTTGCTCAGAGCCTCATTGTTCCTGGGGCAGGGTGGGGACACTGGTTGGGCTATGTATACATTTATTGCCCACAGACATAACTATGTAGTCCACCTGTTACTCACAAGACATACACATATTTACACATAGCACACAATAGCCAACATACATGTGGACACAGCGTAGGCACACATGCACATATGCACGAAGTATGAGTGAGTGCCTACAGCTGACTCATGAATACACTTATTGGTTGCACATACCAATGACACTGTAATTACATTAATGCATAGACTTGCACATGTAGCCAAAAAACATATACTACATAGTAGGACAGCCCATGTAACATGTGAATTGAATCAGGGTGCATTCAAGGGCTACAGTGGAAAAATTCACGCTATTCTGCGTAAAAAAAAAATTGACTCAACTACATCAACACAGCACCACAACGTGGAGAAAATGACGCCAGGGCCCTGAACGGCAATTCAATGTTACCACTACTCTCAGTGCACCATGGAGAGAAATTGACGCATGACTCTCATGCGTCCAAAAAAAACCATGCATGGTGCAAAAAACTTGGTGCACATGCCCAGGACATCCTGCCTGCAAGCATGGTACACTCAGTGTAGTTTCACTTTTACTTCACAGTCTGTTCCTCTGTGACTGTGTGCAGTTTTGTTTTGGAGGTGGCGGTGGGTTTGTGGTGTGTTTGGAGGTCTTGTTGTGTCCCTTGTGCTCTGTCCTGTGTTTTTGGTGTCTAAATTGTTTATTTACTTGTAATTTGTATTGAAAGTGTACTCTTTTTGTCATTGTATTGTGGGGTGTCTGTCTGGGATAGTTTAGTTGTTGGAGCAGTTTGGGAAGTTTGGGATAGTTGTTGGGCTTAAGTTTCCTTTTCTTATATTGTTTTGGGTGACATCCTTTCCCCGTTGGAAATGTCTCGGAAGGGTAGGTTGGGGATAATGTCCACTGATGAACTGGGGGGGGGTTCATATGGTTGGTGGCCCATTACCTGCCTCTGATGCTGCAACTAGGTGGCCGGGTGATCCTTGGCTGCCTCACCGAGGCAAGACAGCTGTTGTGGGGCAAGATGGCAAGCATTTTCAAGACCGGACGCAATGAGCACCAGCTCAATCATCGGTGGGCAGATCTGGTGGCAAGGGAGCAGGATCTGCTGGACCATTTGGCCACTGAAATCGGCTGAACTGTTGGTAAGTCTCCTATTGCCATACAATCGGCTGCATTTATCATTTGACTGACAGTTGCAAATAAGTCAAAGTTCTGCATGTAATGGTTGTGAACATGTTGTATGCAACCTGTATGAAGAGTCTCTGCGCCACTTGAGGCCTGCAGTTCAAATGTAGAACAATTCAGCCAATGCAGGACACATGTATGATGAACCCTGCACAACCATCATGGAGAGGCATATTTAAGAGCCCCTAGCACAACCTTTGTGCTGCCATAGTGTCACATTATTGACGTTAAGGAGGCGCAAAACTGCTATTTACCCCACGTTGTCTTTACAAAGTGTTGCAATGCATGCACTGCACCACTTTGGGAAGTCTTGGCACACATTATGGCTGTGCCAGGCACAGAGTTTGCAAGGGGGCCGTTCTGGTGCAAAGGGGGCCTCGAAATTAGCACAAAGAAGTCAATGAGATTGCAGCACCCAATTTTTGGCGGATTTCTTAACGCCTGTTTTTTGCAGGCGTTAAAAATATGCTCCCGTTATGATTAATGGGCCTCTGGGTGGACTAGCGAAAAAAACTTTTGACACTAATCCTGCAAAGCACCAGACTACTGGCAAACAATTTTGACACTACTCCTCTTAACTGCCACCATGGTGCGCAGTCTATTGGAGACAGCGCAGACATAGTGGTATCAGGAGGATGATAGGGCCCTCACTTCAACAGGCACAGCACTAGGTGCTACGCCACTTCCATATATATGGGCCCAAGTATAGTGATGCATGCACAGTTAAACTTTTCAGTAAACAGCTAAGAATGACGCCTGTGCCATGAAACAGACATGAAAGTGTGTGTTAAAATTAGTTAGGGAGGGCAAACTCCAAACCTCTGAGTCACGGCATATTTTCCTATGTATGTATTCCAAACACTATGTAGGGCTACTGAGTGACGGTTTGAAATTTTGGCATATAAATGTTTAAGAAGGGCCCCTATGTCCTCAACAGAGGTTTTCTTGATCTGTAGCATCTCCTGCTGAGAGCATCGTTGGCATTCAAATGAGTCCATGATATTGGACCACACCTCCATTATACTGTGACTTATTTATGACTATGCACAGACATGGCTGTGAATAAGGGGTACACTAAGGCCCAGAAGTACAGTATAGATGCAATAGGTGCTGCATTACTATAGTCCTTTAGGCCTCTTAATGTAATTTGCTCAAGGCCATGAAAGGGAGCTTGACCATGCACTGGGTCCAGACTACTGGCAGTTCCATTTGACCTGTGCATTGTGTATCAGAGTCAGCCTATACAATCTCCATGACCACACACATGTGCTGTGTTTGTTCCACTGGCCTGCTGCTCCTCACTGACATAATGGGGCTGCACTGCTTCAGCTCCATCACTGGCAAATCACTCACTAACCTGCAATACCAGATGCATCCTCTGACCAATGAGCAACTGTGTCTGTGTTGAGCGATTTTCCTGTGCCCATGTACTCATCCCTCACTGGTTCTACAATGGTATACCATGGCAACAATGGCAGGGCACACACCATTGTCAATACATCCATGTTTCAGATCAGTCAATGTGCAGGAAGGTATAACTATCTTCACAAGTCCACTGCCATTGAAACATTCACAGTGTGACTGACTTGTAATAGCACTCACATTTCACTTACTTCACTGAAGGATGTATAATGTCAATCCTCAACACCTTGGAAAATCAACCCAACCCCATCGTAGCAGTTTATCAGTTTGCTATGATCATGATGTAGATGTGTACTACATATAATGCAGGCTGACATGCTATGGTTGTGATAATTGGCCAGCCACTGCAACAACCATAGTATGGCCCTCAGGTGGGATACACATGTTCAAGCTGTCCCCTAAGGTTAAGGAGGTGCTGTGCTAACAGACAGCTACATGAAAATCCCATGTAGAAATGGTGCATTGAAATGCACCACAGGAGTGTCATGGACAGTGATGGTTTGTAGATGTGTGGGTCTACCTAATCAGAGAGTACGTGTGACTGAGTGATCATAGTTATATGTCAGATTCACCGATCTTCCATCAGGGTGACTTCCTCATGCAGCATAACAAGTTTACACTGAACTATGTAGGCCATTTGCATGAACTTTGCATTTATACTAAGCAATGCTTACCATTCATGTCTTACATGTGGATCTGCCCCATACACCATAGGAGAGGTGGCGAGATTTGAAGACCCCCGATGCATCCAGTAAATGTCATACTGTGGCTCCTGTTAGCTACTCCAGGGTTTGGTGTGAGTCAGTCAGAAGTGTGGAATACAATGAGTGATTTTTTTCTGGACCAATGATCAGAAATCATAGGAGGATGGATGGTGACATCATGGGTCATGTGTAAGTGGCACAAGCTCCACTTGAGCGTATATACTTGTGAGGCTCCCGGTACGCTATGCCCTGCACCGTGTATACAAGGTGGGCTTAAGACACATTTTGGGGCTTCACATTATCTTGTCAATACGGCCCCTTCACATGCAGAGCTTTGTGTGGAAGGAGCATGCAATGGGTGTTGCTGTGTCTGTGCCACAGCAACACCCATAGCAATTAAACGGTGTTGCAGATCAACACATTTTCTTACTCCAGAGGCTGTTTCACATTCTGAAAACAACCAAGGTGTGACGTTAGCAGGGCACAATGACCTAAAATATATGTTGTTGAACCCTCCAGTTTTGCTCTGTCAATTGACGCTGCTCTTGGCAGCACACATTGAAAGTTCAATGACCCTTTGAAGGTTATGTTTGTGTAGGAAGGTGATCCTCCATGCACAATGACAATCTCCCCCTCAATGCAGCCAGCTATGCACCGTGGGGCAAGGGTGGCTGGGTCAAGTACTGGAAGCAAAACTAGCAGTGGCGTAAGTGACAACACAGTGATGCGCCATCTCCCAATCAATATGGTGCATCCCTGCATTGTGAATATGGCAGAGTGCTGCGCTTCCAATTGTCCGTCAGCATAGCGCTCTGTCATATTCCCATCATGTATGTGGTGGGGTTGTGCTATGAGAATGGCTTGCATGTAGTTCTATGGGCAACGTGTGCTGGCATGGAATTGTGTTTAAAAGGAATAGTAATGGCTGACCACATATTCACGGATTTCTGCCTTCCTAGGTCCCAGGCCAGCTGTATATGTACATAGCATACCTGTTGTAAACAACCTTGTCACAGCACCATAATCAGCAAAGTGTGCCATACATGCTTACACTTAGTATGTGAACAACCAAAGTCTCAACCAAATTGTGGCTGTGTATAGGCGGTGCGCACATCCAAGAAACACTATTGTCATGGATATCGTAAGTCCATAGTAGTTAATCCGATTCAGACAGAATAGAGTGCTCAAGTGGTAGTACACCCAGCCACAGGGTGTGGTACGCTGTTAACCACAGGGTAACAGTCCATGTAGGAAAGAAGAAAACCACGGCACATCACAGGATCGAAGTAAGAAAACTTTATTCCTTGGTATTACGTCAGGGTTGAAATCCTCTGGTGTCATAAAATTGCACTAGGAACGTGGTAAAAGAACACAATACTTTTTTCCAGTTTGAAGAACAACAGCCGACACGTGTTTCGTCATCCTTGACTTTTTCAAGGCTTGTTCAATAAGAATAGTGAGATTAAGTCATAATGGGACTCCAAGATATCAAGACTTTGTACAACCAGGTGTACAGTGGATTGGCATGGGAGCAATCAAAGGACATAGACCCTGATAAGTCTGCAGAGCGTCCAATATATTATGCACCAAAAGTAAGTAGCATCGTCCTAGGACACTTGTCGACAAGATGGCACAGATGTAGGGTTCTAACTGCAGTACTCTACAGGGGGATTCCTTAGGAGACACACACACACACACACAGGTGCCTTTGGACCCTCCAGAAATGATGAGGTAGTGGTACAGCAAGGAGCCATAATGTGCAGAACTGCAGTAATCAGTGTACACACTGTGTGGACAACTCCATTCAAGGTGTTTCAGGTAAAAGTATATTAATCTTTTAACACCAGATGTCAGCAGTTTTTCCAATATGGTGCAGCCACCATGTGAATTGTGATTGATGTAGGTCACATCACAGATGCATAAGAAGGCAATGCTGTGTGTGTAGCTGGTGCTGTGAGGATATCTGACATGCATCTGCTAATGATGTAAGATGCTTCTGGATACAGTTGTAGCACCCATAGCTGTGCCACAATTACTGTAGCCTTAATGGCATCCATACTGCCACCATGTGTGTGCTATTGAACACACTTAGGACTACACTGCACAGGGTAGGGGGCTTCAGTGCTCTTAGGTCTTGACAACAGTGATGTGCAGCTCAGGATTTCCCCAACCTTTCTCATGGCAAGATAGCATCAGTTGTACATGTGACTATAGTATGAAAAATGCAGCTGGACTCTTGGAAAGTAGTCTCAGGCCAGGTTTTACACCTGGACACATGAATGTAGATTTACTACAACATAGAATACCAGCTTTGTAGTTAGCAGTCCACCTAACAAATGGGCCACACCTTCACTCCATGATGAGTGCTCAGGACTTTGTGTATCACCAGGGGTGTTGAGCTGATGGATTGCATGCCCACCCCCCCTTTTGCTCAGGGAGACAGGAAATCCAAACTTGTTGAGACACTTGTTGCTCACAGAGTGATGTTGAGGGGGCCATTATTAGTTCCCTTCAGCTGTGACCCCTTTTGGTTTACAATGGATTGATGTCATCCCACTGAAATATACAAGATACTGGTGATGTATGGTTGGATAAAGACGCAGATGAGGAGCAATTTATTTTTTGAGGAATGTGTGTAGGACTGTATGTGTAATCAGCTGTAGCAGTGTAAGTTACAAATCTGCACATACTCCACCCAATGCTGATACTGATGGTTGCTTGCCCTCATTTTCCATCTGCCAACATGACTAGTGATGTGAGGCGCCAGTTGACATGGAGGGCTGAACGCTACCACCACATCCTGGAAGTGCATACAGGATACCACCACTTGGCATGCCATTTTCATGCAGAAAAAGCTTCTGGGGAATGACGAGCATTCCCATACGGGGGACCGACACAGCCATCCAAGACAATGCATGGAGCAAGCTCCTCAACCATGCAGGGGCTCCCAGCTGCACCCACCCCATCCACATCTGCAGCACCAGTAACCACACAGGCATCAAAAAGAAGGTAAAAAATCCAAGAAATGAACTTGTAAAGTAATGGACCACCTCCCAGGTCCTTCCTATCTCTTTTAAAGTTGTAACATATTTTAGTTTGGGTTTTATATAGTTAGTGGTAGGTTAGTGTAGTGTAGCCATTAGTTAGGATAAGTGTAGTTGGGGGATGGGTTACTATTCTTATGTTTTTATTGGTGGGTGGTTGGGTGGTGGTCATGTTGGGGTATGTATGTGTTTGTGCATTTTATATATATATATATATATATATATATATATATATATACATATATTTGTTTAGGCCATATGATTAGTTAGTACATGTGTAGTTGTAGTAATTGTTGTCCTACTTGTTTCTTGTTTCTTGAGGGTGGTGGGGGCAATGTTTAGAGTGTGGTGTTTCATGTGTAAGTTAAATGTAGCATAGGTTAGATAGATATAGCTGTATGTCAAGTATAGCTAGTATAGGTTAGTTTAGGATAAGGTGGATTTTAGTTGTTTGTAAGTAGATTATATTAATAATAAATATCTTCTTATAATTGCATACATTTTGTGTGATTAGTGTGAGTCTCAGAGTTCTCCCCATGAGTGCACTGGACAAACTGTGGAAACGGCCTAGGGAATCCATACTTCCTTCAAAACCCTCATTTACCATGTGATATTCCTAGTGACAACGGAGCTGTCAATTTGACTGCATCATCACATCAACTAGTCCATGTATCTGCCATCCAGTGTACCCACTATTCACAATGACTATGTATACTTTGTATTGGACAGGTAAGTCTGATACTTCAACTGTCACTGTTGTAACAATGTTGGGTACTGTGACACATCTGACAACAGTAACAATTGGAACTCTATCCTGCAACAGTAACCAGTGGCCATCTCTGATAAGGTTAGCCACCTCTGTACCACACTAATGAGTTCTTCTGGTACTCCTAGCTGACAATATTGTCTTACACTTGCTTTTAAGCCATACCTGCCATATATGATGAGGAAACCATACATGAGTCTTTCATTTGTAACATACTCAGTTAATTGCTTGTAGGAGATAAAACCAACATACACATTTGTCATCTTAGGATCCTTGAATGTAGCTTTGTGCCCCCACAGTCTTGCACTCATGTACTGATGTTCTGTGACCAATGACATGAATTTACACATTACAATCATTTAGCTGAATAGATGGATCACATTAGACTTAGACATGCTAAATGTGTACAAAGCGTTTATTTAGCAAGTGGAAGTATGAAAGGGAGATATTTACAATATCCAGGTCAGAGACCCCATTTGTGAAATCCAGATATTTGTGACACAATACAAGTCCAGGGTTGAGGGATATGTCATGAGACATGCTTCAGAGTAGTGTTGATAAGTGTGAAGGAACAAAAATTGCCAATTGGTAAGTGAGACACAATGACAGTCCATAGCAGACAAGTCAAAAGTGGGTGGGTGAAGAGTGCTCATTTCTCACTGTGACAACACTGGCAT
The DNA here is from genome assembly GCF_031143425.1 of Pleurodeles waltl. Classification (NCBI taxonomy): domain Eukaryota; kingdom Metazoa; phylum Chordata; class Amphibia; order Caudata; family Salamandridae; genus Pleurodeles; species Pleurodeles waltl. The sequence continues at coordinate 914,578,692 of NC_090444.1, read as the reverse complement.
GATCTTAAGCCCAGAACTAAGGAGAAACTGGCCATGTGGCACAGACTGATGCTACCGGGTGCTTTTCGGAGTAAAAGTAATTTGTTCCACATCTTCATCCTCTGATGTTTGTGGTGCCTCCTGTGCCATTGGTGGTGGTGGAGAGGTAGAGGGGCCACAAACACTGCAGGGGTTAAAGATGTGGAGTCCAAGCTCCCGGCAGCTGCAATTTGTGGTATGACATATGGTATCACTGCAACAAGAAGGAACTGCTGGTTTTTCAATATAGCTGCAACATCACGGTGGTAGGAAGCCTTCTCTTCCCTGAGGGAGCCAACTTCATGCTGAATGGACTCCAGCCTGTTTTCTGTCATGCTGCTGCCAGTTTGGGAGGGCAGTTGTTGTGGCCTCTCCCTCATGGCAGCAGCCATGTCTGCCAGACATTGCTGGACTCCATGCAGTGGGGAGTGTGTGCCTCGGATAGCAGCTGTCTTTTCATCAGCTGTGACGATGTATGTGTGCACTCCCTCTAGGCTGTGTGCCACGGTCTCCATCCCCACCCTCACTTGCTTAGCCAGCTCCCACTGAACTCCTACCACTGTCCTCTGGAAGCTTGTCTTTGGGTCCTCGGAGTCCTGAGCTGTATTTGTACTGGCAGGTAGTATATTTTGGGTGTTGGGTGGGTCCTCTGGGGAGGCTGCAACATTGGGTGTCCTCCTTGCAACTGGAGGTAGTGTCTGGAGGGATCCCAGGACATCCTGGAGAGTCTTTTGGCTGATGGTTGTCAGCTAGTCAACCAGGTCATCGGTGAAATCCAGGTCATGCAAATCATCAGGTCCATCATCCTCTACGAGGAGATGGTGTAAAATCAATCTTTCTATCTTGTGGCAGTTGAAATGGCACATCATTTAATTGCTGTTGGAGGCTCAGTAACAACTTAAAGCCCAAACAGTATTCTTGTACATTATGGGTCCTATTTATCAGCCCTTTGCCCCACCTGAGAGTCACGTAAAGGGAAGCTCAGGTGACACAATGGACTGTGTCATATTTACAAGGTGTGATGTATTCCCTTATATGCTTGACGCACCTTCTTATTATGGCCCCTACACATGCATCAGTTTGCATGGGAGGGCCTTGCAATGGATGTTGCTATGGTGAAGCCACACCAACATACATTGCATTTTGTCACTGTCCCAGATTTAAGTGTTTTCATACACCTAAAGCAGCACAAATATCTTACACCACCCCAGGGATGGCATTACCAAGTCGCAATAATGAAGTTTACTTTGATTGCTCCTCATGTTTAAGTTTGTGTATGTGTGCTGCATTCCACAGCACACATGGACCTAGCAGATTGCAATTTCTGTTTCTGGTTGTACTGGAAGGTGCTCCTCTTACACAACTATGATCTCCCCATCAACACAGTCAAATTTACACTATGGTCAATCAATCAATCAGTGTATTTGTAGAGCGCACTACCACCCATGAGGGTCTCAGGGCACTGAGGGGGGTGCTGCTACTGCTCAAATAGCCAGGTTTTGAGCTGCTTCCTAAAAGTCAGCAGGTCTTTGGTATGTCTTAGGGGCAAGGGAAGGGTGTTCCAGGTCTTGGCGGCGAGGTGAGAGAAGGATCTGACTCCGGTAGTCGCTCTTCGGATGCTGGGGACGGTGGCGAGGGCGAGGTCGGCTGATCGGAGTTGGCGGGACGGGGTGTAGAAGGTGAGTCGTCTGTTGAGGTAGGCTGTACCGGTGTTGTGGAGTGCCTTATGTGCGTGGGTGAGGAACTTGAAGGTTATCCTTTTGTTGACAGGGAGCCAGTGTAAGTCTCGCAGAAGGGGAATTGATGTGGCTGTGGGCATTGAGGATCAAGCGTGCTGAGGCATTTTGTATGCATTGCAGTCGTTTGAGGAGTTTGGCCTGGGCTCCTGCTTAGAGGGCGTCTCCGTAATCAAGTTTTCTGCTGATGAGGGCTTGGGTGACTGTTCTTCCTGTATCTGTGGGGATCCATCCGTGGATCTTGCAGAGCATGCAGAGGGTGTTGAAGGAGGATGAGGAGACTGCGCTGACTTACTTGGTCATGGAGAGTGTTGAGTCGAGGATGATGCCCAGGTTGCGTGCGTGGTTGGTGGGTGTTGGGGCTGCTCCGAGGGCGGTCGGCCACCAGGAGTCATCCCAGGCTGAGGGGTTGGCGTTTAGGATGAGGACCTCCGTCTTATCTGAGTTCAACTTCAGTTTGCTGTTCCTCATCTATTCGGTCATAGCCTTCATTCCTTCATGGAGGTTGGATTTGGCGGTGAGGGGGGTCCTTAGTGAGGGAGATGATGAGTTGGGTGTCGTCGGCGTAGGAGATTATGTAGCGTAGGAGGTTGTGTAGCCGGGCGACGCAGGCGAGTGGGGCCATGTAGATGTTGAAAGTTGTAGGACTGAGGGACGAACCTTGAGGAATGCCCAGATGATCTTGGAGGCTTCGGAGCAGAAAGGGGGGAGGTGGACGCTCTGGGTTCTGCCGGAGAGGAAGGAGGTGGTCCACTCCAGAGCTTTGTCCTAGACCCCTGCGTTGTGGAGCCATGTGCGTAGGATGCAGTGGCAGGCAGTGTCGAAGGTGGCCGAGAGGTCCAGGAGGATGAGGGCCGCGGTTTTGCCATTGTCAAGCAGGGCCCTGATGTCGTCGGTGGCGGCGATGTGGGTGGTTTCGGTACTGTGGTTGCTGCAGAACCCTGACTGGGATGGGTCCAGGATGTTGTTTTCTTCGAGGTAGTGGGTCAGTTGTCTGTTGACGATCTTCTTGATGACCTTGGCCGGGAATGGGAGCAGGGAGATGGGACGGAAGTTTTTGAGGTCTCTCTGGTCCGTCATGGGTTTCTTGAGTAGGGGTTTTATCTCAGCATGCTTCCAGCTCTCGGGGTAGGTTGTGGTCTCAAAAGAGATGTTGATGACTTTGCAGAGGTGGGGTGCGATGGTGGCGCTTGCTTTGTTAAAGATGTGATGCGGGCATGGGTCTGATGGAGCTACAGAGTGGATGGTGCCCATGGTTTTGATTGTGTCGTCTTCGTTCACGTTGGCCCAGACGTGCAGGGGATCGTAGTTGAAGGTGGATGGAGGGTCTGAGGAGTCGGTGATTGGCGGGGTGGTCTGGGTGTTGAAGCTGTCATGGATGTCTGTGATCTTGTGGTGGAAGAAGGCGGCGAGGGAGTTGCACAGGTCTTGTGAAGGTGGGATGTCGTTTGTGCTGGAGCTGGGGTTGGAGAGTTCATTCACGATGTTGAAGAGCTCTTTGCTGTTGTGTGTGTTGCTGCAGGCGGTCTTTGAAGGAAGTTTTCTTGGCAGATCTGATGAGGTGATGGTGACTACGGATGGCGTTCTTGAAGGCAGCATGGTTGTCCGGTGTCTGTTCGAGGAGCCACTTTCTCTCCAGTTTCTGGCAGGTTTGCTTGGAGGCATCAAGGTCCGAGGTGAACCAGCTTATTCTCTCATTGGCACCTCTGTTGGAAGGTTTATTGAGCGGGGCAAGAGTGTTGCCGCAGTCATCGATCCAGCGCCAGAGGTTGCAGGCTGCGAGGTCGGGCTTGGTGGATTCGGTGGGTGGTTTTCGGGTGAGGCTGGTGTTCAGCTGGTCTTGGCTGATTTTGCTCTAGTTGCGGCGAGGGATCTGTTGGGTGCGGTGGTGCGTGGTGGGTTTCTGGAAGGTGAAGTGGATGCAGCTATGGTAGGTCCATGGGAGTTCGGTGATGTGGCTAAAAGTGACGTGGCGGCTAGCGGAGAAGATGGGGTCCAGCGTGTGGCTAGCGGAGCGTGTTTTGGGTAGTGACAAGTTGTCTGAGTCCGAGGGTGGCGAGGTTGTCAATTAGGGTGGTGGAGTTGGGGTTGTTGTTATTCTCCAGGTGAAAGTTCAGGTCGCCGAGGACGACGTAGTCGGCGGAGGCTAGGGAGTGCCTGCTGACGAGGTCGGCGATGGAGTCACAGAACTTAGGCCGTGGTCTGGGGAGTCTGTAGATGAGGGTTCCTCTGAGAGTGGTGTTGGGGTTGGTGTGGATCTAGAAGTGCAGGTGTTTGGTGGTGCTGAGGGTGTCGTCGGTACATGTCGTGACCCTGATGATGTTCTTGTGGACGATGGCGATTCCTCCTCCGAATGGCCTGGCACTGGTAAGTTGCAGTCATCTAACAGACTGGAAATGCCACCTGTCTGATGACACCAGCCCAGCAGTTCAATCAGCACTTCCCTCCAGATTATGATCCCGCTTTTCCACCAGCCTTTGTATGGTGGTCCAACCTCCATGCAAAGATTGGTGGTAATGGATAATGGTGTGCCCCTGAGTGCCCTTGCACTGCCCATGTACTTTGAATGGGTAGTGCAGGGGACCACATGACCAGGCCCTTTGGGCTTTCCACTACCCGATTTACTGTGACAAGTGCAGGGTGTGCCGTCACACCCAATGCACCCCAAGATTGGCGCGGGGCCTATTTTATCCAGAAACAATGTTGTGGTGACTTCCTCACAGAGCTGACATTAGCAGACATGGTATTCACCTGCCATCCGAGCGTGAAACTCGTAATGCCAACGGAGGAGGGAAGACCGCACTGGCAGTCTTACCAACGCAAGACTTGCCCGAGTGGCATCCACCGCCCATCAATGTGATGATGTGCACCATGATGTTCACAGACATACACCATATGTTGTATTTGGGTGATTGTTTCCCCATTTCTATGTGGCTCACATGGCTGTGTCAGAGTTGTTGTGGGTTCAACCTGTATGTCTTTTGTTCTACAAATTGAATTGCAATCTGTAGTGCACAGTTCTTATCAGCATCAAAATGTGTAGCTCAACACTGTACCAGGTTAGGTCCGCAGGGTAGTGCCATGTTTACTGTGATACACGACCACCCTTCATTTCCCCTAGCAGCTGCACAAATTAGTTCTCTCTGCACCCAAACAGGCATTGATGCAGCATGATGAAGAAGTGGCTGCCTTGTGGGGATGTCTTGTATATGTGCAGGGTGGTGTTCCTTCCTTTGCATGTACAAGTAATGTTAGCTAAGGTGCCATTTCAATGTGTGCTGTAAGTTGCATCACACATGTGTTTCGGCAATGGGACATGGCGGTAGCAAATTGTTTCTGCAAAAAACTTTCTTCACTGTCTTTGAAGTCTAAGTTGTGTAGGTAGAGTAGGCTTGACTATATTCATGGGATGTTGTGATGACATCGCCACAGGCACAGTAATTAAATGTGCCTTCAATCCAATGTGCTGCATATGTACATATTGGGGTATAGCCCTGGTGATTGACGTATGTCCAGGTTGTGTATGTGTTGTAGTGCATGGCACAACCAAGGCATATGTACATGTGTTTTGCTTATGTGTGAATAGTACATCTTGATTCATGGGTAATGTGTCCCGCTGCAATCCTTTCACATGCATTGAATGTGTCCTATGTGCCTCCTCCTTCTGGCATTTGTAAAATTGGCAGTTATTTTCCCCATGCAACATACCCTGCATTTGTGGTGGTTGTCAGAAATCTGTGCTGTCCTGTCCTTGTATTCCTGTGACCAGCTCTTCCAAGATGACCGCTGCAACCATCTCCTCCATCTCATCCAGATCCTCCTGTGGTGTTAGACTTCCACCTCCAGTTTGCAGGGCTGCCTTTCTGTTCCTGGCCATTTTCTCCTTGGTTCTACACTTGCAATCATGCCAGCGCTTCTTGCACTCAGTGACAGTTCACTTCATCTCTGCCACATTGTTGATTTTGTTGACTATTTGCTGCCATATAGCCTCTCTCTTACCACATCATAATTTTGATGCTAGCTATTTCTTAGCGCCATTGTGCGTCATATTATGAATATGATGCATGGATGGCGCTGAGGAATGGAGCATGCCGGTGCTAAACTTTTTGATGCAAAACTGCGTTTGTACAGTTTTACGTCAAAAAGTATAGATAAGGGCCTTTATTTATCATTTTGTAATAAACCACAAGTGCAAACATAAACCCCTGCAGTGAGAGAGACAGTGGAAATTATAACAGTGTTACATTCAGGCCTTTGGAAGAGACCAGGTGACCAAAGTACACATCACAATCCCTGAAGCAGAGCAGCATAAGAGAGGAGAGCTTAGCGAAAAAAGGGAAAAAAAGGGGGAGGATTGGGGCAGTGACCAGTACACATGTTAATTGGGGCAAATTACTCATGTTGGGATACTAATACTTTAGTTGCCTTGCACATATACATTTTATTGTTTTGTGTAAGTCTGAGGCAGTGGGGTCCAATGTCAACAAATATGCTGGAAGCAGCTGCTAGATATCCTCTGGGCAGGAAGATGGGGGCTGTAACATAGCAAAGATTTCTCTGGTAGTGTCACAGTGGATCATACTGCGCAGCCAGGCAGCTGTGGTCAGGATGAATTTGCTACCGCAGTGTAGGCCAATCTCCCATTTAGCTAAGAGTAAAACAATAGCAGTGAATCTGCAGACCCCTTTAGAAATATCTTTAACATATCTGAGTAGGGTCAGCAGTGGGTATGGATCTAGTGTGGACCCTATCATTATGGAGAGCTGGGACAACACATCATCATGACAGAATTCCCCTATGTGAGAGCATGTCTAAGTCAGATGGGCAAAGTCAGCATTGTCTGCCTGACTCCTAGGGCAATTGGCAGATCTCAACATGTCGATCTTCCCCAGTGCAGTAGGTGTGGTATATTCTATACTGAGGTACTTATATCATATAAATAAATGTATGTCTGTGGTTCAGAGAAACAAGCTGAATTTGGTTGCAGCGTTAGTGCCAGATTGGATCAATCAGGATGCATCCCAGCTCCTGTTCCCAAATCTTCCAGAGCGTTCCATCCCTTGGGGGTAGAAGGGCAATGCTGGTGTGACAGAGTTTGGGAACTAAGGGCCTGATTTAGATCCTGGCTGAGGGGATTACTCCATCACAAAAATGCCCTTCTACCCCCAAGGATCTAAATCGAGTACTAAGTTGGTTCCCTCAGTGTCATTTATAACTAATGTCAGAAGGGTGAACTCTTTTGGGGCCAACAAGTAAGAGGGGATCTGAGCTCACAATGTGCTATATATGTGTCGCACTACAAAGATGTCCATGTAGGTGGCACTGGTAAACCAAGCATCATCAGTATGTAGGAGGACATGTCCATTGGGGTGCAGGTCTCTGAATGTGTATGTTGTAATGTGTCAATGTGTGCTGAACATGGTTCCCTTTGTGATTGGAAGCCATTGAATATCTGTCAGAGGTAAGGCTGGGGAATAGAGGAGCCTCCCCCCAAGTAATCAGGTGGGTTTTCTCTACGCCCAGCTGGTGGTCGTGAGGGTTTGAATATCGGTGTAATCTAGTGACAGGTCCTTCAGAAGGAGGGCACATAGGGGCGCCAGATCTCCTGATCCCTCTACCGCATAGCATGTGGTAGAAGCACGTCTGTGTGGTACCAGTAGGGTGCATACCGACACTGTGCAGCAAGAAGATATGATAGGAGGTCAGTAACACCGAATCAGCAACACTTATAGGGAAGCACGGGATTTCATCACCCAAGCCAGGGTCTGTGACTCGCCCAGATGAGCCACAGTAAGAGATGTAACAGGGTAGCAAAAATGATGTTTGTAAGTGGGAAGGGGATGTTTAGGAAGAGGTACAGGAATCAGGGAAGCAACACCATCTTGACAATGACTATGCGGCCAGTCGTAGAAAAGGGGAGATGGATCCACCACTAAATTTGAATAGTTAGACTACCAATGACGATGCTATAGTTTAGGAGTATTATTTGGTCCTTCTCCTGGTGAAATACCCAAATACTGGACCAAGCCATCACACCATGTCAGGGGGTAGCCACAGGAAACAGAGGCAGTTATGTCTGCGAGCGGGAATGGCTCAGAATTGCTCCAGTTGACAGTAGGCTAGAGAATTTCCCAAATCAGATAATTCCTCGAGTGAATGGGGGCAAATTATTTGCAAGGTGGTGGACAAATGACAATATGTAATTCTGTTTAAAGTACATAACCCGGTGGAGATGTTTCTCTAGTAGCTGACAGACCAGAGGTTCCATTGCAATGATGTACAATAGCAGGGAATGCGAGACACCAGCTGTGAATACAGTAACATGAAACTTTGTTCAGTACTGAGAATTCAGCCCTTAAGTTAAGCAATGTGAGGCGGAGAGAGACAAAGTTTGGCTGCACTGGTGAGACTACGTGTAGCCTTGGTGTCTGCAAACTTGCGCATTGCCTCTTGCACTGTTATTGTGAAGTCTGGGATAAAGGAGACAGTGGCACCCTGATATTGTATCGGGCCCTGTTCCCATGCCAGTCTGTGCTCAGTGTCCCTGTCTTGAAAGGTGAGCAAGGCATGGCCCTGGGGACCGGCCACCGACCTAGTGTCCAGTTTGCATGCTCTATTAGAAAAGTAAAAACAACAGATGATGGATGGAATGCAGAGCAAATCAAACATTCACCCCCAGTCACAGATCTGGATTTAATTGATCAGCTGTTTTGCTTGCCATGCCATTCCAGTATGGACCCAGCCATATGCAAATCAGCCTTGAACCTGTTCCCCATGAGAACAGTCCACCCCGAACTGCCAGGCCAGGTCCTCCCTGGACCAGAAAAAAGCATCCTGGGACCAGTTTCAGGGTATCACCCTTCTTTATCCAGGCTGGCTTGAATCTGGTGGCATAGAAAAGCATGGGACCCACGTCTGGGTATACCCTTGCCACTTGGGGAAACAAAAGCAAATACAATAGATGATTGACTTTTCTTCTACAAAAGTGGGCGCAAAGTTCTGAAGACCAAAGGGTTCCAAACATAGGCGCTCCACAGAGATGTTCATACGGCCAGTGTTCGTAGCCACACCAAGGTTGTGAAGATTGTTTCAGTGAGACCTAATCTCCAGATCCTCGTGCTTAGTGACCAAAGTTTTGAGCAAACGTTCGACCCTGACTAGTCACTTGGGAACCATGGATGTGCTGTCCTCCAAACCGGATATTCATTCTTCAATGCCATCTAATCTGGTGTTCTGGCTGTCAATTCACCCCCGCATATGGTTGTGTCTGTTTGTGAGGGTGTTGAAGCAGGTGTCAGTGGAATGGAAGCTAGCCGGAGCTCCATAATAATGGCATCTTTACCTGCCATGCAATATGCCGAGTGGGTGCCAGCAGCTCCAGCCTCCCCCTCAGTAGGTCTTTCTGGTGGCTCAGTAGTTCGCAGCTTCTCAAAGGGCAACTTGCGCTGTCTGGGGCTGCCTTCACTATGGTTGTTAAGTTAGACTTGCAACAGTGTTGAGGTGTTGGGAAGGAGGATACCACACACAGTCATGGAGAATTGGACAATTTATGTGCCTTTAGGTGTCTACCTGGGCATGAGGGAGGGCATATTGTAGGACCCAGAGGGGTCAATCAGGTCCGCAAGTAACGCGAGGGGTCCCCCAATGGTGGAGTGAAGGAGGTTGCCTAGGTGCCCTTTTAGGGCCTACAGGGCTCCTGTGACACCGCCGTTCAGTGGAGAGTCAATGATCAGGTGGGCCAATAGCACAGTCCAGTCTCTCCCACCACTGGCAGATGATGAAGAAGATATGCCACATGTGTGGATAAAGTGGTGTTGTAGGCCCCAAGTAGCAGGCCATAACTGTGGAGTGCAGTGATAGGAGATGGTGCAAGGTTTCAAGTCAGTGAGGGAGCTTAACTTGAACCCTGCCACCAGGCCTACCAATGTATAGCAGGTGGGTCTTTCCTGTAGAAACCAGCTGCAGCTTGGGGACACAGCCCACCTCTGACCCGAGGTGCAGTGTAACAGCACCTGGGGGAGGCAAGCCAGAAGAATAGCAGTTGGCAAATAACCAAGTGGCCAGGACAGCCCAGTGCCCACTTTCACCCGTGGCCCCAACTGCCATGGGGCTTCCAAGGATGGCAGGGCCACTGCGCCATCAGTCAGCTGCTCCGCAGCCCACGCAGCACTAATCTCTCTGGCATGCTGATAATGAGGTGGCGCAAGACCTATGGCTGGCAAGGGATTGCAGCATGTGCCTTACCGCCAGGCCCGTCTAATGTGCAGCAAGAAGGTCGTCATGTAATTGTCTTGGGACCGCAGTTCCCTGGTGGTGTATTTGTCTGCATCCCCCACCAGGATCCCACTGCAGCGGGGGAGGACCATCAGGAGGGTGCGGCGTTGATGGTGGGTGAGGATGCTATCAGATGGTCTCAGATACCTCTGGAGACCCAAATCTCAATATTAAGAGCTATGTTCGCCAGAGCATCACAACGGAGCAGCCATCTTGGTTGCTGGCTTTGCCATGGCCCGGCATGGTTTATATATGTAATATGACTTATTGTGGTCATGACAATGTTTAAAATTAGTGAATGTGTTTTTGAAAGTCCCAAAGAAAAAGGTAAAAAAAAAAAAAAACTTTAACATTGGAGGAAACTACAGACCTCTTCTTACTCCACATTCTTCTAAAAATAAACCACCCTCGTGCTCCAAATAGGGTAATGCACTTATGTGGGAGCACTTTTGTTCCTGTATGCCACGCCACTTTAATGTTCTTATTCGATGAGAAGAGGATCATCTTCATTGGCGTGCATTTGAATCTGGGAGAGAAAACTACAGATAATAGCTTTCTTTGACATGTATAATTATTTGTCAATCTTTATTCGATTAATGCTATCAGGAGCATTGCTCATCAAAAAATAATGTCTGCTCTTCAAGGGGGATTCATGCTGTTGTGCACGATTTAATTCCACAAGTAATTTCGTTGAAATGCTTATTTTATGGTTGTGGCAAAAAAAGGCATTTTCTTAATAAATTGTGCATGCAGCTCTTACCTCTGTCTTCGGTTTGTACAATTGTGAAATTTAAATGAGTGAATCCCCAGCTGAAGTACAGTGCTCAGTTTACTCTTATATAAAGGCCTAGGTGAAATTCCCCTTATGCTGGTCTAATGCCACATAATGTCTGTAATTTTGCATTACGTTTGTTACGCAAAAATCCTAAAATCACCCTATTGCACCATGTCGTGTAATTATGAATAGTTTGCAGCAAAAAGCACGAATAAGCACAGGAACAATATGAATGATCAAAATGGGAGTGGCTGCTTGTGTTTGTTGAGCTATTTTTTAGCAGGAAATGCGTCTTCGCATCCAAAATGATCATGAGGACGCATTTTGCTCTAAAATATAACACCAAGCACTGGTTTTCTTTTTTGGGTAATGACACATAATTTTGCAAAATTTTTCATAAATGTCACGTAATTATGCTGTGGTAAAGTACGCAGACTTTCCACACTAAATGCCAGTACATGCATACAATACGACAAGGAGGCAGAAAGCTCTAATAAAAAGCCTGCCACCAGTGTAACTCCATTGTATTTTACCTCTCTTGTAAGTCATGATAGTATGTTTAGACAACCCACGGTCCATACAAGCTAATAGAAACAATATTCACATAAACACACTTTCAAATAACATGTTACTACCATGCAGTTTAAAAACGTTATGACATTATTATTGTACATTTAAAAAAAAAAATACCACAAGGTTTAGGCACAATCCATGTTCTCTAAATCTTTGATAGAAATTCCAAGCATTGTCATTGATTTGAGCAAAAACTTACAAAACAGCGGAACAAGAAATGTATCTTTGCATACCAAAAAAATTTGATAGATGCGTCTGCTTATCAGTAACCTCACACAAATAATCTAAAATTTACATCTAAAAAATGTTCGCGCAACTGATATTGTTTTTTTACCCAAAATACACATCATCATTAAAAATATAGCAAACGTCAGGGATAACCCTAACTTGTGTCTTGTATATTTAAAGAGTCGATATTAAGGTAGGGTTTTGGGGAGCTCATTTTTCTAAGCAGATCAAAATAAATCCTTTCCTTGATGCTCTCCACATTTTTTTCCACCTCTTTCTTCTAAATGCTTTGAAGTCAGGACAATGACCCAAAAACGAAATCAAAGCTGCCATAACAAGCAGTTAGAATGACTTTGTTTCTATCTCCTTATCAATTACTCTATCGATTAACGTCTCCAATGAGAAATACTCCACTCCACTCTAATGATTATATTTGTACCAATACTCTGCTTCTAGAAATGTAATAAAATAAAATTGTTATCCTTTCAAGTGAATGTTGCTTCATGGTTTATGGAGATGAAGGCGAAGGAGGGAAACAATCTTCTGTTCCATGACTAACGCAGTGTTTGGGAGCCAACACATACTAGAGCAACACGTGCAAACTTCCTACTCTAGGAAGTTTGGAGGGCCAGATGCATTGCTCATTTGGACGTTAATGACAGAATAATATGGCTGCATATGTTCAAGGGGCAAACTGTCCCTTGAAAGTTTGAGGCCGTATGTTTTTGTGAAATTTGTAACAATCTACTTTTCTCTAACGGGTTGAAGTAATACCGAAAAAGGCCTAAGTACCACAGCTTTCTCCTTGTGTTTACTCTACCAGTCAGTTCTCTCGCTACCCCACAATGTAGTAATGTACACTGTGGCAGGTACAGGCAGAAAAACAAAATGTGTAGTGGGGAGAACTAGGAAGACCGGTTGAAAAGACACAAGCGAATGAAAGCAGTGCAAAAGAGAGACATACCTACAAATGAGAACAACAAAATAAGAAACAAGGGTGATGGTGCTGTCAGAGCCCCGTTCAGAGGGCCAATGGGCAAGCAGGAGCTAATGGGTCCAACCGTGGGTGTTGAGGCTTTTTAACCCTGATGTCCCGGGGTCAGACCTACTATGGATCCCAAGCAACTAGGCCAAGTACCCCTTAAGCACTTGACTCTCAGAAATAGCGTGGTCAGAGCAGTAAGGTCACCCTTGGGAAGAGGTAAATACACAGGGGATAAACACAGGCCCACAACATAAAATACATGCAGTAGCAGCAATTTATTACTGTCCAGCAAAATATTCACTTTTACGATCGCAGAAGTGTTTTATTTTTGCAACGAACAATACAAAGAGAAATATGACATTCACAAAAAATCACACATTCTCCCTGAGTTAGTGGCTCTGATGTTTTGTAAACAATTCCCTGTATCCCACTCCCTCCTCATTCTAGCAATAGAGGTTATTCCCTATTCACTATAGGCAACACCCAGAGTAATCCCCACTAGTAGTCCGAGCCTCAAGAGTCCAATCTGACTCTGTATTAAAGTCAAAAGTGTTCCAACACTAAAGTGATATGTAGCAAGTAAGTTCCCCCTGTGTTGACTGGCCCAAAATAAGTCTAACCCACACAGGCAGGATCGGAGCAACTGGAGTTCCTGAGCAGACCCCCCTCCTCATGCACCGGAGGGGCAGTGGCTGATTCAGCTGAATTCACTGCTCAAAGTCCAGGCAAGCTGCACTCAGTGGTCCTGAAGTTCCTCACACTCTTTCATGGAACTGCAGTGACCCAAGGATCTTTGGACTTGTTGGTCCTGGTGACCTCGTCTGGCATACAAGATCACTATATCTCTACTGCATGTGGGCTCTGACCTGATGGGCACAGCAGAGTCCTTTATGGCAGCCCCTCAAGGTATACAGAATCATCAACTCACCACTACACAAGGACTGCAGCCCTCTCAGCATGGCAATCAGTCCCTCCTCAAGGGTGGCTAATCCCTAACTGCACAGGGGCTTTGCCTGATCCGCACATCAATGATCACTGTTCACTCACAGCGGCTCCTCCAGGCATAGTGGGTCACTGACTTCTCAATTCAAATGTGCTATGACCCGTTCCGCACAGCGATGTCTACAGCTCACTTCACGGTGGTCCTCCTCTGGCACTGAACTTCTCTCCCTCCAACGCTCTCCTCTTTATCATAGGGTGAACTGGTCTTGGCAAGTAGGCAGGCGCTGGTGCTTTAAGTTCTAGGGCAGGTGCTCTTGGATTTCCTGAGTGTTGTCCCCTGCTGGGATGCTAGCAGTTCTTGTCCCCATCCTAGTCAGAGGCAGAAGTCTTGCAGAGCTTCTCCTCCTCGCTTCCTCTCTCCTGGCTGTATGACAGTTGATCATTTTTGGGGTCCCAAGCTCCCATTTCCAGCCAACAGGTGTGATTTAGAGTCTGTGTGTTTGATGTTTATGTTGGGTCTCTCCTTCCTTTTGAAGGGCCCACTCCCCTGCCCTTTCTTCCTCTTGAAAGCAGTCTGTCACAGGAGGAGTGACTCCAAAGCTGATAGCCCCACAACACAGGTCATGTGAGTGACTAGAGTTCACACCTAGATGTCAGCCACAGTGATGTGCGTATCAAAAGGTTAGTCCAGAGCTCAGCCCTACTGTTTATGATTTTCTTCTCAGCCCAATCTCCTTCCTGGGATATGCCCAAGCCCCCTCCTTGTGACCTTTCTGAATCGAAGAACATCCTTTGAAGTGTCCTGGAGGAGCCTGGCTGTCCCTTCACCAATGTGTCCCACTCCACTAACAGGAATGCAGCAATACACAAATCTATCTGAGAGAATTTCTATACCTCCTGCCCATGTTTCACCATACAGTTCTGGGTCTCCCAAAATGGAACCCAGAACCCTCCATGTATTATAAACTTTATAGGCACACATACATCCAACACATGTATTCAACATACCCACAATGAACAGCATTACATCCTTCATGTACTGCACCACTCACAGGCACACACATACCCAGCACTTGCATTTAACTTGCGAGCACTGCACAGCACTACATTGTTGATGGATCATTCCACTCACAGGCAGACGTACAACCAGCACATGCACTTAACATGCACACACTGGACAGACTATGTTCTTAGGTGCTGTCAGCACTCCACAACAAACAGATGTAGAGTAAGAGGTGTTAAGCACAGAGCACTGGAACTTTAAATGAGTGACCTTACTCCAGTGACACAGGTTGAACTGGACATATTTACTCCTACTTATCACCACATGGTCTGCTGCCACCACTGCTCTTGTGCTGCTTAACTCCTGGTAAAGGCAGTAGCCTTTCACCACTATGAATGTAGTGCCTTGAGAGCCCCTACCGGTCAACAAGACTGCAATTCATGAGACAGGCCTATGTCCTCGCACACAACCATTATCTGGGTGCCTATGAAAACAAAAATCAGCATTAGCGATCCAGATATTAGTACAGTTGGGGCACTCAGGGCAGAGGTGCACGTCCGTTTCCATGCAGAGGACTTTTCAGCCCCAACAGGTGCAACTTTTGTAGAAAAAACAAAACAAGGCTGAAGATGGGTCACAAAGGGAATATGGCCAGCCTCCACTTCATCTAAATGAGTGTATTAAACCATGTAAATTCCCAAGAGAAGTGTTTGAACAAATGCCGAAAGCCATTAAAACAGAAAACAAACTTTTTTCTCATGGTAAGAGCATGGGAAAAGATAAAACATGGGAGGCAAAAAGGTGGGAATACTCCAGGTGCAGCCAAAAATATAATGTGGATGTTAGTCACCTTTTAGCAGTGAAGGGTCGTCACTGAACAAATAGGTTTAATTATATGTATTAATGACTTGAACAGTTCAAGGTTGGAATCATTTTTTAAGTATCATTTTGGTCAAATCAGTTGTTCATTTTACCAATGCTTAATCCTATTTACATAGGACTTTCATTTTTCTATGAACACTTATAATGTTTTGAAATTTCTGAATAAACAATTAAAATAGAAATGCAAAATAATTTTTATATTTTTAAAATATATATCATCTTACGTTACACAACATTCAAGACTAACGGTCTTATAAAGAGTTTGGCCGTCTGGTACTTCACAAATTTAGGATATATCCAGTCCTTCTTATTTTCAAGTACAGTATAGCCATATGCGCTTGCATTAAGGCGGATGTGTGTAAGGGAGTACTTACCTGTCAAACTTCAAGTCAGGACGTTGGTGCTACAGGATGACGTGCCAGAAAGGATCTATGTCTTTCAAGAGGAATGATGAAGGAAAAACATAGAAATACACACACCTGTTAAGAAAAGATACAACTTGAGCACATTCTTGAATTCTGCCGAAAAGGAAAATCAAAATTAAAACCAAAAGTTAAATTAAAAAACATTGTGATTGACTGCTGCAAATAAAACAAATCAAAGGAAAACTAACGGGAGTACCAGAATGCAAAGTTAGAAATAAATCCAAAAAGGCTACACGTAATAAACTTCATCCAATGCGTTCAGTTAAAAAAAATTGAAAGACAAAATATTTTGCTTGAGTGCAGTCGCAAAATGTGTTTTATCTATTTTATTACCCTTTTGGAACTGTTGGTCTGCACCGTAGACCTCCAATGTAGTGGCTAAGATGAGCTAAAAGACAAATGGAACACATGACAGGAACTGTTATGAGAAACAATAAATAGAAAATGGTGAATGTGCAAGAACTATAATGCCAAGTAATAGAAATATTAAGTAAGAAATAAAACAAAAAGGGGCAATATCTCCCCTGACTGGACACACACACATAAGAAGCACGCTGATGAGTTTGAACAGTCACAATAACTTTTGAAACATTTTAAAGCATATTTCAAATCAGATATAGGTCAAAGTAATTTGGATTTAGAAACAATTGGCTATTATCTGGTACTTCTGAAAGTCACAAAGCTAGCGGCTATTTTGATACAATCTCATTCTTTATTGAGAGTCGTTCAATGGACCACATTGTGCTGTATCTTGATTTTCTCATGACTATCTTGGGGAAGATTAACCCATCTCATAAAAATATTTGCGTTTTCAATTCAGATATGTAGTGATTCGCAATATTTTTCACTCCTAAGTGCAACATAGGTGCAGGAAAAATGAAATATAAAGTCACAAATGAAAAATTCTGAAATACGGAATCAAGGGCCGTATGTAGGAAAGAAACTGTTCGCGATTTCCAAATAGCAAACATGTAGAAATCGCTTTTAGGGAATCACAAAATGAGACATACGTAGAAGTGTTTTCCACTAATATAAATTTCTCCAAATTTGCATTTGCAAATGGGAAATTTCCTATTTGGAAATTGCACAGATGCGATTTCTAAATTAGAAATTGCAATTAGGAACGTTACCATTCTGGATGCAGAATGATGATGTTAGAACCAGAAGTTAAGATGCGGCCAAAACCCTTAAGCCTAGGAAGATGCCAGAAGGAAGGAATGCTCCTGTCCGACTTCTGGCAGTGGAAATCTAATTTCTGAAGAACACCATGTCCAAGGAATATGAACACATGGACCCTGGCAGTAGGAAGCACAAAGTAAACTTTTTTCTGAGAAGGAGCTGTAAACAGAAGAATGTGTGGCACACATGGACCAGCTTTTTGGGAAAGCATCATTTTCTGTTCCCGAGGCCCAGATAAAACAAAAATATAGAACAGCATCTCAGAGAAAGTCAACTCACTTACTATCACCTAGAGAACCATAAAAAAGATTAGGAAACATCAGTATGACCTAAGATCCTGCACCAAAGAGAAGATGATTAGCAGGATGGCTGAGGCTCGTGGCACAGGTGGTGCACCCTCCAAATATCCTCCTCTCACTCCATTTGAATCTCTGATTAGGGGGATACTTGAACCTGAAAGTGTGATGGGAGTGTCAGAAATTGAAACCTCAAATCCTGCAGGCTCCAGTCAAGGTAAGTCATTTTCTTGTTCATTGCTTGCCATAACATATTGTTTGTAAGTCCTCAAGTGCAACATCTTAGTTAACAAAACGCCATGGAGATGTTTGCTGTACTTTGGCAGTGCATTATGCAGTTGTGGTACATCTTTAGTTACATGGTGTACTGTGTGTTGTTAATATAACCACACATATCTGCAAACACATGAATCACATTTTCAACAACATCACTCAAACTTAATAATCATTTATTTACGATACCTATGCACATACTTTACCACAGGTTATACCCAGGACCTATCTGACACCATGAGGCTGGCAAAGCAGTAGCCACACACATTAAAATGCTACTCTTACACCCAATAACTCTACTCTAACTACTATGAGAGCAAACGTGTCACTACTACCAAACTTTGAAGAAGGTGATGGGAAGCTATCCCAAAGCAGGAACACAACTTCATGTGTGTGCAGGACATACAGACACCGTAGACTCTAACAACCAACAGTTCACAATGATAATGCTACAGATGACATGGCAGGTGGTTCCCCATTGTTTGGTGGCCTGGCGAAACCCATCCTCACAAAGGAGCTCCTGGAAGCCAGCCAGAAAAAAAACTGTTCACAGGCATCTGCAAAGCATGTCAATGCTGCAGTTGCAGCAAGGATATTGTTTGCTGCCCTGGAGAAGGAGCAATGTCTGAAAAGATGCAGGCACAAGCCGCACATGTCACGCTATGATGCTTTCCCTAAATATATCAGTCAACTGGCCGTAGCCACAAGCACTCATGCCAGGAGAACTTAATATCCAAAATTACATGGGGCACTGCTGGCAAAATGTTGCACAGAGACTGGTCCAAGTTACCAATGCTTTGCAAAAGATACAGACACATACAATGTCTTTCCCAAACATTTTGCCAACACCTGAAAGTGAAGACAGCTCTAGCCTCTGTGCCACATGTGTGCCAGATGGATGCTAAACCAGGTGAACACACTGACAAACATCTGGAACAGTTGTATCCCCACCTCCACAGCCAAGTCCTGCTAAGAAGGTGACCCACACCAGAGGCTACAAAAAGTGACTTTTGTAGACACTCAGATGTATGAGACTACCTTGTTATATTTGTGTTTTCAAACTTTGTTGCTTTGTTAAAAAACATGCATCCTATAGGATTACAATCAATGATGATAAATTGTATTGTTACAACCTGAATAAAAAGTTAACTTTCATTCATCCACAAAACATTACTATCATGTGTGTTGCTTATTCCTTAGATTCTTCTTAGATTTGGTGATCATTCTTATTTTAGAAATAGTTGTTGGTGATCTCAGTGCATCAAGATAGACCCTCTGCTGCACGTGTCCCGTCCCACTGAATATTTAGTGCTAGTAGTTCATCACCTGAGTCTGATTCATGCTCTATGTTGATGTTTTGCAGACCCTTCCTCATAGCTATGTTGTGGAGAATGGCACATGTGGCAATGATTTTACAACAGGTCTTTGGTCTGTGGAGTAGTCTTCCTTCAGTTTTGTGTTGAAATCTGATCTGAATCAAGACTTGAGTATTTCGAAGGTATGTTCCGTTATTGATTGTGTTATCTTATATGCCCTGTTGTACTGCCCTACACTTCTGGTTCTTGGATGCAAGTATGATGTCGGTATCCAAGGGCGCAAGGCGTATGCACTGTTTCCTTAAATAGTACAAGAAAGATAGACCATTAGGTCATTGTACAAACACTATTGGACACTGTATGAATTGAGTTTCCAATTCTCTTACCAAGTGAAAAGCCATTGCCAAAATAACCCTGAGACAGACGGCTATTTATTATACTGGGCTGAACAAGAGGTAGCCATGTTTGCTTCCTGAGAATCTGGCTACAAGGTCAGTTATGATGCATGAGGCATCACACACTACTTGTACATTGAGTGAATGTGGTCTTTTTCTGTTTCTTTAAATGAATTAATTTGCAGAGGGGGGCATATGGCAGTATGTGTGCCATCAGCACAACCAATTAAATTGGGAAACTGTGCTACCCGGTAAAACTTAAGTTTAGTCTGTTGTAAATATTGGGGAATATTTGGAAAATAAATATATTGGTTCACTTTGCTAGCCGTGGTGTCCAGAAACCTGTGGATAAAATAGAAAAAGCACTTTGTGACACTCCCCCAGCCACTGCAATGACTCACTGGTAACTGCCAAATGCTAAAAGGTGTAGACAACATAGTACCTGGACATGTGTGGGGAATGCATTGCTTCTGACTGTTGGGGTCCATAGCTGAGTTTATAAATCAGCTATTAAATCCAGATATACCCACTACTTAGTCTGTACTTCTCATGTAGCTCCTTCTCCATCTGTTCAAACAGGGAAACCTTCACCCTAAATATCCTCTCCTGTCTCCTCCTCCTTCTCTGCCTACCAGACAAAATCTGCATTTTCCTTGCCAAGACATACAGAGCAGCCATACTGAAAAAGCCAGGTGCATTTTGGGTATTTTACCTTGTTACCACCTGATCTACATTGATGATAATTGCATTTCCTAAATGGTCAATTTGTGACTATTCACATGTGAATGGACCATAAAGTGGTTGGTAGCTTGATGTGGCTGTATGGCCCACTACCACTAAGTGTTGGGTTCAATACTGTGATAGTGTTATCATTATTTACTGTCTCATCCTATTACTACTAGGAGTGCCAATAATTTGTGCTTCACTTGTGGACAGATTCAGAATGAACAATAACAAACTCTCAAGTTTTTGAAAACTGAACACCCAGAGATGCCAGGGTGCTGATAAGTGCATTGATGCCATTATCTCATCTACAATACCCAGCAAGTTTCAAACTTTCTATAAATGGCTAATATCGCCAAATGTATACTACCCAGTGTTTCCACACTGTACAAATGCTCTCCTTGTGTATAGCACCTGTGAACCAAACTGTCCTAAAATGCTAAGTGGAGCAATTGGCCATAGGAAAGATGCGGTATTCAGGTCCTAGCGCTGCAGCTACTGAGGGAAACCTACCAAACCTAGACATTTCAGAAAACTAGACACCCAGAGGAAGTCCAGGGTGATGTGACTCATGGGATTCTGTGTGGCCACTGAACATGGAGCCAAATACTGCAGCTACTTCCAAAGCCAAATCAAGACATTTTTTTAAAGGAAATGTTGATGTCTTGACATTGCATTTCCGGCTTTATTTGTTACTAGCGATAAGAAGTTGGGTACCATTATGATCAAGAAATGTGTGGGAACGCTGGATGGTGGCAAAACCTTGTGAAAGTCCAGACTCAAAATCCACAGGCACCGACATTGCAAAAAGAGGTTGGTTTTAAACATAAAAAGCGGATGTGTCAATGTTGTGTTTTGGGCCCTTTCCTGTTATGTGTACTGGGCCCATCTACCCAAATGAAGTGCTATTTTTCTAAAAAAATGTGTGCAAATGTCAAGTGAGAAGACATTTGTGGGTCTCCATAGATTCTGGAACTTTTCCTCACAAAAACATGTGGAAAATGTGTGTTCTTGGCCAAAGTTTAAAGTTTGAAAAGGGTTTTTTGAGAAAAACACCTAATGAGCTAATGAGAACCACACAATTCACACCAGCCTAATTATTCACAGGTGTCTATAAAAAAAAAAAAACGATGGATTAAACCCAGATCTTTGTGACTGGGGGTGAATGTTTGCATTGTTCAGCATTCCGTCCATCATCTGTTCTTTTTGCTCTTGTTGCCCTAAGTGGGAAGGTTATGCCCAGAAGTGGTTCCCGTGCTCACTGCGCCACTGGATTCAAGCTAGCCTGGCTGATGAAGGGTGATACCCTGAAACCTCTCCCAGGATGCTTTTTACCAATCTAGGGAGGACCTGGCTATGCAGTGCAGGCTGGACTGTTCCCGTAGGGAACAGGGTCAAGACTGATTTGCACATGGCTGAGTCCAAACTGGTGTGGCATGGTGGGCAAAAAAACAATGGATTAACCCCAGCTCTTCGTGACTGGGGGTGAATGTTTACATTGTTCTTTATTCTGTCCAACATATGTTCTTTTTTCTTTTTTTTTGCCCTTAGTGGGAAGTGTATGCCCAGACGTGCATCTTGTGCTCACTGCGCCACTGGATTCAAGCTAGCCTGGCTGATAAAGGGAGATACCCTGAAACCTGTCCCAAGGTGCTTGTTTCCTGTCCAGGGAGGACTGGCTTGGCAGTTTGGGCTGGACTATCCCCAGGTGAAACTGGGTCAAGACTGATTTGTATATAGCTGGGTTCAAACTGGGGTGGCGTTGTGGGCAAAAAAAATGTGGATTAAACCCAGATCTTTGTGTCTGGCAGTGAATGTTTGCATTGTTTAGCATTCCGTCCACCATCTGTTCTTCTTGCTTTTGTTGCCCTAAGTGGGAAGGGTATGCCCAGACATGGCTCCTGTACTCACTGCACCACTGGATTCAAACTAGCCTGGCTGATGAAGGCTGATATCTTGAAATTGGTTCCAGGATTCATGTTTCCAGTTCTTGGAGGACCTGGCTTGGCAGTTCTGGCTATCCTGTTTCCATGGGGAACAGGGTCAGGACTGATTTGTATAGGACTGGGTCCAAAATGGGGTGGCGTGGTGGGCAAAGAAACAATGGATTAAACCCAGGTCTTTGTGACTGGAGGTGAATGTTTGCATTGTTCAGTTTCCATCCATCATCTGCTGTTTTTGCTTTTGTCATCCTAAGTGGCAAGGGTATGCCCAGGCGTGAGTCCCATGCTCTCTGCACCACTGGATTCAAATTAGCCTGGCTGCTGAAGGGTGACACTCTCAAATCAGTCCCAGGATGCTTGTGTCCAGTTCAGGGAGGATCTGGCTTGGCAGTTCAGGCTGGATTTTTCCCGTTTAAAACTGGGTCAAGACTGATTTGCATATGGTTAGGTCCCGGCTGGGGTGGTGTGATGTGCAAAAAGCAATGGATTAAACCCAGATCTTTGTGACTGGGGTGAATGTTTGCATTGTTCCATATTCTGTCCACCATCTGTTCTTTTTGCTTTTATTGGCCTAAGTGGGAAGGGTATCCTAAGATGTGGGTCCTGTGCTCACTGGCCACTGGATTCAAGTTAGCTTAGCTGATGAAGGGTAATACCTTGAAACCGGTCCTAGGATGCTTGTTTCTGGTCCAGGAGTCCAAACTGGGTTGGTATGGAGGGCAAAAAAACTATGGATTAAACCCAGATCTTTGCAACTTAGGGAGAATGTTGCTTGTTCAGCATTCTGTTCATTTGTCTGTTCTTTTTGCATTTGGCGCCAAAGTGGGAAGGGTATGCCCAGACGTGGGTCCTGTGTTCACTGCACCTATGGATTCAAGTGAACCTGACTGATGAAGGGTAACACCCTGACACCAGTCACTGGATGCTTGTTTCTGGTCCGGGGAGGACCTGGCTTGGCAGTTCTGGCTGGACTGTTCCCATGGGGAACAGGGTCAAGACTGATTTGCATATTGCTGGGTCCAAACTGAGGAGATGTGGTTGCCAAAAAAATGATGGATTAAACCAAGGTCTTTGTGACTGTTGAAATGTTTGCATTTTTCAGCTTTCTGTGCGTCACTTGTTATTTTTGCTTTTGTCCGATCCACATGTAATCACTGTTTTTTATCAGAAAATGTGTAGGACACAGAATAGCAAAACATCTGTTATTAACAATTGGGGGTATATTTTAAGAGCCCCTAGTGCCATTCAAATGTCACATTAGCGTAATTTTTTTTTTAAACTAATGTGGTGTTAGAAGGCCAAAAACGCTGCGCTATATTTACAAAGTGGCACAATGCATGAATTGTGCCACTTGTAACACTTTGCACTACATTGTGCCTGCGCTAGGCATAATGTATGCAAAGGGGGCATTCCCCCATTAGTGGGGCCAAACAAATGGTGCAAAGAAATCTAACAGATTTCTTTGCATCATTTTTTCTGGCACTCTTAGGGGTATATTTATACTCTGTTTGCACCGAATTAGCGTCATTTTTTTTACTCTGATTCAGTGTAAAACTAACTTCATTTTATACTTTGGCGCTAGACCTGTCTAGCGCCAAATTTATGGAATTAAAGTCACTTTTTCGAAGCCAAAACTTACCTTGCCTTAATGAGATACAAGGTAGGCGTTCCCATGTGAAAAATGACTCTATGGCCTTAACACCATATTTATACCCCCGTGCAAAAATGGTGCATGGGAGGGAGAAGGGGTCAAAAAATGGGGCAAAGCTTGCTTTGCCCCATTTTTTAACGCCTGGGTCAGGACAGGCATTATGGTACCTGTGGGCCTATTTCCATGGTAGAACACCGTGGAAGAACCCAACGGGTGCCCTCTCCAGGCCCCAGGGACACCCCCCCACACTAGAGGGTCTGCGGAGGATGGGGGACCCCATCCCAGGTAAGTACAGGTAAGTATTGCATTTCTTTTTTTAAAGTGCCATAGGGACCCTTGAAATGGGGCCCCTACATGGCACTGGGTGCAATGGCCATGCCAGGGGACCCTGGTCCCATGCGCTCACCATTGGGGTGGTGGGCATGACTCCTGTCTTTTCTAAGACAGGATTCATGTGGTATGGATGGTTTTGCGTCAGAAAATGACTCTAGGCAGGTTAGTAATTTCTTTCACTCTAACATGCCTACCGTCATTTTTTGGTGTAAAACCCCCTTCATCCATAGCGTCAGCCTCACCCGACTAACGTTTATGCTAGCCCACCCTTTCCACCAGCTTGCACCATTCCATAAATATGGTGCCTGGCTGGTGCACAGAAATGGTGCAAGCTGGTGTTAAACTTTTTGGTGCAAAACTGTGTTAGTGCAGTTTTGCACCAGAAAGTATAAATCAGGACCTTAATGCCTGCTCAGAGCAGGTGTTAATAGGAGGCTTTGATTGGCTACAAATCTTTGACGTTAATCCTGCAAATCGCCAGACTAGCGTAAAAAATTCTGACGCTAGTCCCATACCTACCACCATGGTGTGCCATATTTTAAATACGGCGCACACATGGTGGTGTTAGGGTGCGCTGAGGGGTGCCAGGAAAGTGGCACTGCACTTGTATCAGTGCCACATTCTTTAAATCAGGCCCTCAATATCTTGTGTGACATGTTTCCTTCATACCCATTTTTCAGTACAAAATAAAAAAATGATAGTAAGGAGCAGGACAGTTGTTGTTGCTGGGTATTATATTTTAGGGGAACCCACAAGCCCTACATATTACCACAACCAGAAGGTTTTGTTGAATGTAGTAGTGTATTGCTGTTGGAAATCGCCCTTTTTGCAGGGTCATCCACAGTCTTTTTGCCTCCTGCCTCCTGCCTCCTATTTTTTCTGACATGTTGCTGTGAGCTTTTGAACTCTGAGCACTTTACCACTGCTAACCAGTGCTAACGTGCATATGCTCTCTGTGTAAAATTGTATGTGATTGGTTTATCCATGATTGGCATATTTGATTTACTAGTAAGTCCCTAGTAAAGTGCACTAGAGGTGCCAGGGCCTGTAAATCAAATGCTAGTAGTGGGCCTGCAGCACTGGTTGTGCCACCCACATAAGTAGCTCTTTGATCATGCCTCAGACCTGCCACTGCAGTGTCTGTGTGTGCAGTTTTAACTGTAAATTCAATTTGGCAAGTGTACCCACTTGCCAGGCCCAAACCTTCCCTTTTCTTACATGCAAGGGACCCCTAAGGTAGGCCCTAGGTAGCCCCAAGGGCAGGGTTCAGTGTCTGGTTAAGGTAGGACATATAGTAATGTGGTTTATATGTCCTGACAGTGAATCCTGACAGTGAAATATTGCTAAATTCCTTTTTCACTGTTGCAAGGCCTGTCCCTCTCATAGGTTAACATGGGGCCTACCTTTAAATCTGATTAAAGTGCAGATTCCCTTTGGGAGTGGATGGACATGTGGAGTTTGGGGTCTCTGAGCTCACAATTTAAAAATACATCTTTTAGTAAAGTTTATTTTGAGATTGTGTGTTTGAAAATGCCACTTTTAGAAAGTGAGCAGTTTCTTGCTTTTACCATTTCTGTGACTCTGCCTGTTTGTGTATTCCCTGTCTGGGTCAGTTTGACAGTTGGGCTGGTTGCACCTCACACTAGACAGTGACACAAAAGGAGATGGGGTGTAGTCTGCATTTCATGATGAGCCATCTGTGCTAGGAGGGAGGGGAGGAGTGGTCACTCACACCTGAAAGGGATGTGCCTGCCCTCACACAATGCAGTCTCCAACCCCCTGGTGAGTGTCGTGGGCCTGGCCTGGGCAAGGCAGGATTTCACATTCAAAAGAGACTTTACTTTGAAGTAGGCCTACTTCAAAGGAGAAATTGGGTATAAGAAGGGCACCCAAAACCAGAGACTTTAGAAACACTTCTGGAACCAAGAGGAACCTCTGCCTGGAGAAGAGCTGAATAGCTGAGGAAGAAGAGCTGCCCTGCCTGTGACTGTGCTTTGTGGAGCTATCCTGCAGTTGCTGCTTATGCCAGAGTAAGAGGGCAAAGACTAGAGTGCCTTCGATCTTGAGAAGAAATCTCCAAGAGCTTGATCTAGAGCTTGCCTCTTGTTGTTTGAGGTCTCAGGGACAGCAAAGACTTCTCTCTGCCAGCACCTGGAGTCTCTGGAGAGGCTCCTATTCTGCCCTGTGGTGCCCATCCAGTTCCTGGGACCCTGAAAGGAGAAGCTGGCAGCCCAAAGACAAGGAAATCCATGCACAGAGTGCTGTGCGGGGAAAAGATTGACGCAACTCCGATCTGCGGCTGAAAAAAACGATGCACCACCGACTCCGCAGCTGAGAAAACGACGCTCGCAGGAAATGCGACCAAAGAATCAACGCACGGAGCAGGAGAAACGACGCACAGCTTTGCTGACGGAGGCTGGGAGATCACAACCTGCGCTGCGGGGATTTCGGATCATCGTGTGACTGGATTTCTGACTCACGTACCGCTGTGCAGTGTTATTTTTGACGCACACCCGTCCGTGCGGGGTTATTTTTGACGCGCACCAGGTACATTTTCACACTAGCAGCACTAGTGTGTGTTTAAAACTACTGAAAGACTCTTTTTGCATTTTTATTGATAACTTGACTTGTGTATTGTGGATTTTTGTCATTTTGGTCTTGTCCTGCTTAGATCAATATTTCCTATTTTTCTAAACTGGTGTTGTGTCATTTTGTAGTGTTTTCATTAAGTTACTGTGTGTGTTGGTACAAATACTTTACACCTAGCACTCTGAAGTTAAGCCTACTGCTCTGCCAAGCTACCAAGGGGGTAAGCACGGGTTAGCTGAGGGTGATTCTCTTTTACCCTGACTAGAGTGGGGGTCCTTGCTTGAACGGGGGTAACCTGACTGTCAGCCAAAGACCCCATTTCTAACAATTGCTTTTCGGCCATTGCAACAAGAATTTACAGATGAAAATGTTGTCACAAACCGATATTATCCCTACTCATTTTCATTATTTTTTTATTTCAACAGTTAGGCCCAGATTTAAGAATCGTGCCGTTCCACATCAAGAAGCACCACTTTTCTTGTGCCCCCTGCATCCTCCTTACAACACAATGTGTGTGCCGTATTTAAGATGCAATAGTGGCGCTTTGCTCCACTAGTGTAAAAAATTCAGACACTAGTGAAGCGGAGCAAAGTGCAAGGAGGCCCATTGATTCCAATGAGTGCGTCCTATTAACTCCTGCTTTCAGCAGGCATTAGAAATGATGTAAGAAATGGCACAATTAAATCTTGTAGATTTCATTGCACCATTTTTGCGGGCCTCCCTGCGCAAGAACGCCCCCTTTGCATTTATTATGCATGGTGCATGCATAATGTGGCACAAAGAGTTGCAAAGTAGTGCCCTGCATGCATTGCGCCACTTTGTAGATATGGCTGGGCATTTTTGGCAATCTAACCCAACATTAGCATCATAAAAATTCCATTAATGGGGCGTTAGATGGTGCAAGGCATCCTTAAATTTGGCCCAGATTTATACTCTGTTTGCACTGAATTAGCGTCATTTTTTTTACGCTAATTCAGCGTAAACGTAACTCCATATTTATATTGTGATGCTAGACTAGTCAAGCGCCAAAATATTGGAGTTAAAGTCATTTTTTTGATGCGTGACCCCACCTTGCGTTAGTGAGATGCAAGGTGGG
Source organism: Pleurodeles waltl (assembly GCF_031143425.1). NCBI lineage: Eukaryota > Metazoa > Chordata > Amphibia > Caudata > Salamandridae > Pleurodeles > Pleurodeles waltl. The sequence continues at coordinate 914,551,057 of NC_090444.1, read as the reverse complement.
CGTTCCCATCCCAAAAATGACTTTAAGCCCTTAGCGCCTCATTTATCCTCCCCTGCAAAAATGGTGTATGGGTGGGAGGCGGGCCGAAATAATAGCGGTAAGCCTGCTTATCGCCATTATTTAATGCCTGGGTCAGGGCAGGTTTTAGGGGACCTGTGGACCCATTTCCATGGTCAAACACCATGGAAAGAGCCTAAAGGGGCCCACCCCAAGCCCCAGGAACACCCCCACCCACATTAGAGAGACACCGGAGGAGGAGGGACCCCATCCCAGGTAAGTATTAAAAAAAAGTGCCATTGGGGTCCCTGAAAGAGGCCCCCCTACATGGCACTGGGTGCTGTGGCCATACCCAGGGGACTCTTGGGATGGTGGGCATGACTCCTGTCTTTTCTAAGACAGGAGTCATGTGGTATGGATGGTTTTCAATTAAGAAATGACACTAGGCCGGTTTAAGTCATCTTTTTTGACTGTAACTAGCCTAACGGCATTTGTTGGTGCAAAACACCATTCTTCCGTACCATTTTCTATGACATTAACCCACCATTTGCGCCGGATTGCACCATTCCATGAATTTGGTGCCTGGCTGGCGTTCTGGAATGGCATGACCCCCCACTATACCATTTGACGCAAAACTGCGCAAACACAGTTTTGCGTCAAAAAGTATAAATCTGGGCTCTAGTTTCTCTGAGAAAGCCTTGAGGGACATACACAAGTTAACCCTTGCTGAATTGAGAATGTTGTATTACTTTCTGGAAATGTGTAGATTTCCAGGATCATCCATGAGTTTCACATCTGTTTCTACCCCAAACCGCAAGTAGGTTGAAACCACAAAAATTAGGAAAAATGGATTATCTCATTGAAGAAGTAATAACTGTGGAAACATGTGATTTTTATGTAACTTTTTTTATATAACCTTTCATTGATGCCATTTTTTTGAAAAAAATGCTTTCTTGCATAGCAGTTTTTTACCACGCCCCCCCCCAAAATGACTATAGTTTGGCTATTTTCTTGGCTCCCTCTAGGGGAATCCACTATCACTGGGTACCTTTAGAATCCTCAGGATGTTGTGAAAAAGGATGGTATGGATACATTAGGTGCAAAAAAAGTTATTAAGGTGTAAGCTCAAAGTAGCCCCAATAGCAAAAAGCACAGCTCAGTACTTGGAGTGGAAAAACCTTCATAGCGGTTAATAAGATACTGTTTGAAATGGGGTATCTGGTTGGCAGTCATTTTACACCCTGTCCCAGTAGGGGTCCTCTCTCTAGTCAGGGTAAGGAAGTCATACTCCTAAGATAACCCCTGCCCACCCGCTTGGTAGCTTGGCATGAACAGTCAGCCTTATCTCAGAGGCAATGTGTGAAGTGTTTGTACCCACACACTGTAACACAGTTTAAGCACTACAAATGGACACCACACCAGTTTAGAAAAATAGCCAATATTTATCTAAGTCAAACAAGACCAAAACATAGACAAGCAAAGATATGAACTTTTAAAGATTAAATCCCAATAAAGCACTTAGAAACAGAATAGCTGCAAGTGGTGCTACCACGATGTTGTGACAAAGTCATTCCCAACAATCCAACGCCACTCGTGAGGGAGTGTGGTGCTGGTCACGGAATCGCACAGATCCCAGGTACAGTACCTTGGAAACCAGGTAGAGTCAAAATGTGGCACAGAGTCGGGGAGATGAGGTGTCGCTGGAGCTAGTGTAGCGTTGCTTCCATACTGCTACGCAGGAGGAGAAGTGTTAGTTCCTTACTGCTACGCAGGGGAGGTGAGGCAGTGGTTCATTACAGAGGCAACAGAGGTGAGGCGGAAGCAAGGCATCAGGTCCCTACGTTCTGGCTCGGTTGATGACTCCAGTAGGTTAAGATGCGATGAGGTGACCTCCTGGGGTTGCGATCAAACCACGGGGCCACAGGCGCCATGGCAGAGTAAGGTGTCATGGACATCAGTGGCATGGCACTCAGGACTCACAATGTTGCTGGTCTTCAGAGGTGCTGGGGCGTTGTCGGGCCTGCATTGTCTGTTGCAGTCATCGCACTTCAGTGGGGACCATGGCTTTGGGTTCAGGCAGCGGCGCAGGTTCAGTAGTCGTCAAGAGTCGGTGTGCCTGGTAATTCTTGTTTTTATGCCAGACTTCACACCAAAGGGTCCATAAACTGGAGTGGACATCTCTTGGAAAGTCAGGGTTCTCAGCAAGAGAACCCAGGAGCTGGCAGATGTAGTCTTTGAAGTCCCTGAGACTTCTAAAAAAGGAGGGAAGTGCAGTCCAAGCCTTTGGAGAAACTTCACAGGCAGGATACACAGCAAAGTCCAGTCTTTGTCCTCTCCAAAGCAGAAGCAGGAACTGCAGGCCAACACAGCCAAGCACACACAGCAAAGGGGTAGTACACAGCATCACAGCTCTTCCGCTCCTCTCCTTGGCAGAGTTTCCTCTTGATCTAGAAGTGTTCTAAAAGTCTGGAGTTTTGGGTCCAATACTTATACTCATTTCTGCCTTTAAAGTAGGCAAACTTCAAAGGAAAGTATTTGTAGTGCACAAGACCCTGCCTTTCCTGCCCTGGTCCCAGATACACTCTAGGGGGTTGTAGACTGTATTGTGCAAGGACAGGCACAGCCCTTTTCAGGTGCAAGTGTCAGCTGCTCCCACCACTCTAGCCCAGGAAGACCCATCAGTGATATGTAGGGCACACCTCAGCTCCCTTTGTGTGACTGTCTGGAGTAAATTCACAACCAGCCCAACTGTCATACTGACTCAGATGTGTATTCCACAGCCAGGCAGAGGCACAGAATGGTTAAGCAAGAAAATGCACCCTTTCTAAAAGTGGTATTTTTAAACACACAGGTAAAAACCACCTTCACTAAAATATGTATTTTAAATTGTGAGTTCAGAGACTCTCAACTCCACATCTCTATCTACTCCCAATGGCAAATTACACTTAAGAGATATTTCAAGGCCATCACTATGTTAACCTATGGGAGGAATATAGGAAAGTAGCCTCTTTTTAGCTTGGTTACCCCCACTTTTGGCCTGTTTGTCAGTGTGTTTGACTGTGTTCACTGGGAACCTGCCAACCAAGACCCCAATGGTTATGCTCGCTCCTTTAAACTTGGTTGCTGGAATTGTATTTCATTCCACAATTGGCACACTGGTTCCCCAATATAAGTCCCTGGTATATCGTACCTAGGTACCCAGGGCCGTGGGGTTCCAGAGGGATCCCTATGGGCAGCAGCATATATTTTGCCACCCATAGGGAGCCCAAACAAAGGGTTCTGCAGGACTGCCAATGCAGCCTGCGTGAAAAGGTGCAAGCACCCTTTCACTGCCACTTTTCACTTTAGCAGGTCACTTATAAATAACCCCTATGGCAGGCCTTCTAGCCCAGATTTGAGGGTGCAAAGTACCTGTGTGTTAGAACACCCTTCACTAGCAGAGGTGCCCCCACGAACTTCCGGCCCATTTTCCCAGACTTCATGAGTGCGGGGATGCCATTTTATGCGTGTACTGGACATAGGTCAATACCTATGTCCAGCTACATAATGGTAACTCTGAATTATACAGCCAATGCTTGCAAAAGCATTGGGGTATGATTCAAACATGCTTGACACCAAACATGCCTATGTTCGGTATCAAGCATGTTTGAATCATACCCCAATGCTTTTGCAAGCATTGGCTGTTTAATTCCATGCACTCTGGGGGCTACTTAGAGGACCCCCTGTATTGCCATTACAGCCTTCTGAGGGTTTCCAGGCAGCAGAAGCTTCTGCCACTTCCCAAACAGGTTTCTGCCCTCCTGGTGCTTGAGAAGCTCAAGCCCAGGAAGGCAGAACAAAGGATTTCCTTTGGTAGAGGGGTGTTACACACTCTCCCTTTGGAAATAGGTGATAGAGGCTTGGGAGGGGTAGCCTCCCCAATCCACTGGCAATGCCTTGAAGGGCACATTTGGAGCCATCCTTGCATAAACCAGTCTACACTAATTCAGGGGCCCCCAGTCCCTGCTTTGGTGTGAAACTGGACAAAGGAAAGGAGAGTGAACATTCCCCTGTCCATCACTACCCGGGGGTGGTGCTCAGTGCTCCTCCATAGGATCCCTGGGTTTTGCCATCTTGGATTCAAGGTTGGCATGGAGCTCTGGGAGCATATGAATGGTCAGTGCCAGCAGGTGATGTCAGTGCCCCCTCCTGATAGGTGGTCACCTAGCTAGGTGACCAATCCCCTGTCAGGGCTAGTTGGGATCTTTCTCTATTTCAATCTAGATGCAGATTGTAAGACTCCAGCAGGATTCCTCTGCAACTTCCACTTCGACGTCTGACCAATGAAACTGCATCTGGATGCTCCAGGACCCTACAAGGTGCAACACAGAAGCAAGACACCTCCTACAACATTGTATCCACGGCTCCTTCCAGCAACTGCAACATTTCCCTGGTTGTTCATCCTCTGAGGACAGCCTGTCTTCACCCTGCATCAGAAGGAAGAAGGAATCCCCCTCAGAGTGAAGGAGTCACTCCAGTGCTTCTTCAGGCACCAACTACAGCGATGACCAGCTGCGTGGATCCCCTTTCCTTCTGAGCTGCGTGGATTACTGCATCACGGGTGGTGAACTGAAGTGGTCCCAATGCTCCTCTCTTCCAGTCTTCCAAGTTGGGTGGAGGTAAGCCCTTGCCTTCCCACACAGACAGTAACCCCATGCATCACATCTTTTGCAGTTGCCAAGGCTTGTTGGCATCTTTTCCACAAGATGATCAGGCATCTTGAAGCTCCAGCACTCCTTCCTGTGATACACAGCTCCCTGAGTGGCACTCCAGCGGCGTGGAAGATTTTCATAGTGCTGCTTGGGCCTCCTCCTACACTGTTGTGTCCCCATCCTGTGGGAGTTCTGTGGGTGCTGCCTGGGCTTCTGTGGGCTCTCTGTGTTGCTGAGGGCCCCCTCTTACTCACCTTGCTGGGTAGAGTCCACCTGGTCCTTCCTGGTCCCCGGCAGCTCCACTTTCCACTGAGTGCAAATTTTGCGTGCGCCAAGGCTTGTTGGCAGAATCCGAAAATGCAAACCCAACTGGAATCCTCCTTCCAGCGTGGGACATCACCTGCATCTTACAGAAACTCGACTTCGTCTTCTTGGGTGCAGTGCTGACTCTCCTTCTTCATCGTAGACTCACCTCTTGCATCTTCAGTCTGATGGGTAGGGCTCCTGCCCTTCCTGGACTCTGCTACGCTTCTTGGACTTGGTCCCCTTCTTCCACAGGTCTTGTCCAGGAATGCATGGTTGGTGTCTTGCAGTCTCTTCTGGGCTTTGCATTATTTGTCTTCTTTTCTAACTGGTTGTTCTGGGGAATTTACAGTGATTTCCTCCTGCTTTCCTGGTCGCTAAGGTGGGTTGTGGTACTTACCTTTGGGCTTTCCTAGTACTCCCATCTCCCCTCTACACACTTCACTAATATAGGTGGGAGACCGATTCTCGCATTCCACTTTTTTAATATATGGTTTGTGCTCCCCACTTGGGCTATTTTTCTCTATTGTGTTTTTCACTAATTGCATTGTTTTCTAACTGTGTTTATGCCTATTTCTGCATCCTAGTATATATCATTTGTGTATTACTACCCCCTAAGGGAGTATAGCCTCTAAGGTATTTTTGGTATTTGTGTCACCAAAATAAAGTACCTTTATTCTTATGACACTGAGGCCCTCATTATGACCCTGGCGGACGGCGGTATTTTGGAGAAGAGTACTGCCAACAGGCTGGCGGTACTCTTCCCCAAAATATGACATTGGTGGTTTGGCTGAAGCCAAACCGCCAATGTACCACTCCGTCCACCAGGGCGATAACAGCCGCCTGGCTGGAGACTTCAGTCTCCAGCAAGGTGGCCGTCACCGTCCCACCCACGGGATAATGACCCCACCTGCCGCCATGGTTTTCGTGGCTTCCTTACCACCATGAAAACCATGACAGTAGGCACTATCAGTGACAGGGAATCCCTTCCATATCACTGATAGGGGTCTCACTCGCCTCCCTCCCCAGAGTCCTCCCCCACCCTCCCACTCCAGAACCCCCACAACATACATGCACATTCAAACACCATCATACACATGCATACACACAACAATGCATGCACACACGCATTCCACATGCCACACACCTGCATGCATGCATCCACAAACATACACCCACACCCCCACACACACAACACCCCCATCCCCAACGCTGTCGGAGCACCGGACTTACCTTTTGTGAGGGGGTCATCCGGCAGGATACGGGACGGGGCGCTGCTGCCAGCAGCAGCTCCCTCCAGCAGAAAACCGCCAGGCCGTATCATGTGTCATGATACCGTCTGCGGCGGTCTACTGTTGTGGCGCTGATGCTGGCAGCAGCGCCACCTTATTGCTGTCCACCGCCATGACCGTAGCCGAATACCTGGACCTAGCATAAAGTGTGAGTACCATAGGTACCTATCACACACCAGGCCAGCCTCCTACAAGAGATAGGCATTGCAATAGTGAAAACCAAGTTGGGCAGTATTTCACTATCAAGACATGTAAAACACACCAGTACATTTCCTACCTTTTAAATATACTGCACCCTGCCCATGGTACTTACCGGGGCCTGCCTTAGGGGTGCCTTACATGTATTATAAGATAAGGTTTGGGACTAGCAAGTGGGTGCACTTGCCAGGTCAACATGGCAGTTTAAAACTGTACCCACAGACACTGCAATGGCAGGTCTAAAGCATCTTTACAGGGCTACTCATGTGGGTGGCACAATCAGTGCTGCAGGCCCACTAGTAACATTTGATTTACAGGTCCTGGGCACACATGGGCCCTCATTCTGACCTTGGCGGGCGGCGGAGGCCGCCCGCCAAAGTCCCGCCGTCAGGTTACCGTTCCGCGGTCGAAAGACCGCGGCGGTAATTCTGACTTTCCCGCTGGGCTGGCGGGCGGTCGCCTTCAGACCGCCAGCCAGCCCAGCGGGAAAGAGGCTTCCACGATGAAGCCGGCTCGGAATCGAGCCGGCGGAGTGGAAGCTGTGCGACGGGTGCAGTTGCACCCGTCGCGTATTTCACTGTCTGCGCAGCAGACAGTGAAATACATGTAGGGGCCCTCTTACGGGGGCCCCTGCAATGCCCATGCCAGTGGCATGGGCACTGCAGGGGCCCCCAGGGGCCCCGCGACCCCCCCCTACCGCCATCCGGATCTCGGCGGTCCGACCGCCGGGATCTGGATGGCGGTAGGGGGGGGTCGGAATCCCCGCGGCGGTGCAGCAAGCTGCGCCGCCGCGGAGGATTCAATGGGGCCGCGGTACACTGGCGGGACCCCGCCAGTGGTGCCGGTCCGACCGCGGCTTTACCGCCGCGGTCGGAATCCCCATTGGAGCACCGCCGGCCTGTCGGCGGTGCTCCCGCGGTCCTCCGCCCTGGCGGTCAAAGACCGCCAGGGTCAGAATGACCACCATGGTGTACTAAACTAGGGACTTTCTACTAAATCAAATATGGCAATCATGGATGACCAATCATAATCACAATTTACACAGGGAGCACTTGCACTTTAGCACTGATCAACAGTGAAAATGTGCCCAGAGTACCAAAACCAGAAAAACGAAAACCAGCCCACAATCAAAAATCCAGGAGGCAGAGGCAAAATGACAGGGGAAGCCACATCAAAAATGCCAGGTCTAACAGATATTAACAGAAATGTTCATTTTTTATATTCATTTATTTCTTGTGTGTTCATTAAAGTTGATTAGATTGGTGTGTGAACAGTAAGTTTAGATTCCCAGAGAAAAATATATTTTACAATGTTGTTTATTATACTGAAATACCTCATTTGTAGCCTCGCCCCAATATACAATACTTTTTTTGAATTTGCATAGTTTAGAGTGGACCTAATAAGTCTGATCCCCCTCCCCTACCCTGAACTCAACATGTTCTCCAAAGTTGCGTTGTTTGAATGCGTTATAGTGAATCTAACTCACCCTCCCACTTCAAAACTTTCCTGTCTTGCTTATTTTGGCGTGTGAGTGTTCAATCTGACATTCCCCTGAGTCCAACACTTTCCCCATTTTTTCTGATTTTGGAAAGGGAATATGTTAGAAATGGGGTCTTTGGTTGGCAGTCAGGTTACCACCTATCCAAGCAAGGACCCTCACTCTAGTCAGGGTAAGTCACACACAATCCAAATTATCCTGTGCCCACCCTCTGGTAGCTTGGCACTGAGCACTCAGGCTTAACTTAGAAGGCAATGTGTAAAGTATTTGTGCAATAAATCATGCAATAACACAGTAGAACACCACAAAAATACACCACACAGTGTTAAGAAAAGTATATGTTTATCTGGTAAAATGCAGGTCAAAACGATTAAGATGCAATAAGTATATTTTGAAAATATCACTGTAAAAATTATATAAAGTGTCTTTAGTCTCTTAAAAGCAACAAATGTTTCTTGCAAGCGCTAAGTACATGGTTTGTGTACAAAATCTCTGCAAAGAACCGAAGAGGAGGAGATGCATTGAAAACAGGGAGGTGTGCGTCGATTTGTCGGGCTGCACACGGCGATGCGTTGTTTATTTTCCACATACGGAAGGCTATGCATCAGTTTCTGACACTCAGTCTTGAAACCTCTTTGGGTTGCGGAGTTTTCGGACGTCCCGGGTCCGATGTGATGAAATCTGGCGCAGACTGGATGAAGTCACAGAGGCTGCGTTGAACCATTGGCATTGAAATTTCTACCACATGGCAGGCGCTGCGTCGATTCCTCTCAGGAAGTCGGGCTGTGTCATTCTGGCTCGGCTGTGCATCGAGCCAGTTGGCCAAGCGTCGAATTTCTGGTCCCTACGCTGGCACTGCGTTGATCTTCTCCTTGCAAAGTGGGGCTGCGTCAATCCAGTTCAGCATGCAATTAATTTTTCACTGCGGTGCAGGCTGTGTGTCATTTTCTTCTTGCAGAGATGAAGTCTTATTGGTCCTGAGACTTCAGGGAACAGGAGGCAAGCTCTATCCAAGCCCTTGGAGAGCACTTCTCAGCACAGCCAGAGAGCAGCAGGAAGAACCATTCAAAATGCAGATGTATGCAAGTGAGGTTGAGCATCCTGTGTTTGGGGTTTGTCTGAGTGAATGCACAAGGGAGCTGTCAACTGAACCTAGCCAGACGTGGATTGTAAGGAACAAAAGGATTTAAATGCAGAGAAATGCTCTCTTTCTAAAAGTGGCATTTCTAAAATAGTAATATTAAATCCAACTTCACCAGTCAGCAGGAGTTTGTATTACCATTCTGGCCATGCCAAATATGACCATCCTACTCCTTTCAGATCAGCAGCTACCACTCAAACAGTATATGAGGGTAGCCCTAATGTTAACCTCTGAAACGCACAGGCCTCCCAGCAGTAAAAAAATGAATTTAGGAGTTTTAGACCACCTGGACCTGTAAAATACACAGGTACATGTCCTGCCTTTTGTCTAAACAGCACACTGCCCTACGGGTTACCTAGGGCCTACCTTAGGCGTGACTTATATGTATAAAAAGGGGAGCTTTAGGCTTGGCAAGTACTTTTAAATGCCAGGTTGAATTGGCAGTGAAACTGCACACCCAGGTCTTGCAATGGCATGCCTGAGGCATGGTTAAGGGGCTACTTAAATGGGTGGCACAATCAGTGCTGCAGGCCCACTAGTAGCATTTAATCTACAGGCCCTGGGCACATATAGTGCACTTTACTAGGGACTTATAAGTAAATTAAATAACCCAATTGGGTATGATCCAATGTCATCATGTTTAAAGGGAGAGAGCATATGAACTTTAGCACTGGTTAGCAGTGGTAAAGTGCGCATAGTCTCAAAGCCAGCAAAAACAGTATCCAAAAAGTGGAGGGAGGCAGGCAATAAGTTAGGGGTGACCACCCTAAGGCTGTCAGGTCTAACAGAATAGTACAGTGGACTGTCCATAGTTCAACACTTTGCCCAATGCCACTTGGTTTGCAGTAGCAATAGTAAATGTTACTCCCACCAACCCCCAGAAGTCAAACACTTTCCCCCATATTGCTTGTTTTGGAATAGGGATAGAAATTCTGACCTACCCTCTCCAAAGTCCAGCACTTTCCTCAATGTTGTTTACTTTGGAATGGGATTAGTAAGTTTGACCCCTTCTAAGTTCAGCACTTTCCTCAGTGTTACTAAGTTTGGAAGGAGAATATTAAATATGCTCCCCAAGAGTCCCTCCATTCTGGCTTAATTTGGAGCTGGAATAGTACATCTGTTACTCCCTCACTTACAGAGTCCAAGACGTTCCACAATGTTGCTCAATTTGAAGTGAGAATAGTAAATCTGATGCCCTAAATATATGCATTTGTCCCGGGAGGAAGTTGGTTGGGAGTTAGAATAGTTAAGGTGACCCCTCTAAAGATGCGTATTTTCTAAAATGTTCATTGGATTGAAGTTAGAATGGTAAATCTGACATCCCCTAAATAGCTGCACATTCTTTAATTTTAGTTGTTCTGGAGTTGATATAGTAAACCAGGCCTACCAAATATGTTAACTCATTACAAATGAAATTGACTAGAGGGCGGAGCTTGCCGAGCCGCAAAATGGCCGCACTGTAAGAGCGCTCAATCAGCCACCTAACAATCCGTTTATTATCTGTCATAACGAGCAAACTATAACATTGGCCTGAGTACGGCATTTGTTGGGGATAGTGTACTGACGCTGGAAATCTTGGCTGCGGATGCAGAGATAGCCCGCATCAGCGTGAATCAGCACTGCGGCCTAGACAGACCTCAGGCTGGCATGCTTGGAGCGGCCCTGGCTGGAGAGTCGGAGCACGGAGGTGTCCGATTGGGACACAGGGATACCACAGAGGCTGGCGGCGGGAGTCAGATAGCCCGCACGGGTCAGCACTGCGGCCTAGACAGACCTGGGGCTGGCGTGCTTGGGAGCGTTCCTGGCTGGCGAGTCGGGGCACTGAGGTGTCCGACCAGGACACAGGGATGCCACGGAGGTTGGTGGCGGGAGTCGGAGTGGATGCTGGCTGTAGCCGGACGCAGTGCTATAAAGAGCCCCGAAGGGACGGAGTTGGCGAGACGAGAGGTGGGGTGCGGCGAGAGCAGACCGTGCTGCTTGCACTTGTGAGTGGCCTTGTGCTAAGGTGGAGTGTGATGTGACCGCATGCCCTGCAATGTTTTGGTGCTGCTCTGCGCTTGGTAAGATCGGCCCCCTGGCTCCCCGCCCCCTTCGAGTCTAATCGACCTTTAATTGCTAGAGACAGCTGTCCTGGGTTAAGACACTGAGAGCCCTGCAGCTTACGAGGCGTGAACATTGAGTGTGCTCGCGGCGGCTGGTGAGGTGAAATATTTACCTAGGCCGGGTACCAGGTGGAGCGCAACAGTGCAGCTGGTAGTTGGTGGACAAAGTGGCGCTGAGCCGGGTGTAGTTGGTGCTCGTGCTCCAGACGCGTGGCAACGTAGTGGTGTGGAAGGCTTCACTTAGACCGACCTGCCCTCCTGAGACCCGCACTATGGGCAAATTGGATAAAACCCAGGCCAAACTGCAATTTGACCGGCGTAAAGCAGGTGGTCCCTCTTGTGAGGATGCGGGACCTGGCCCGGCAGGAGGACCAAGCATGCCAGCGGGTGAGGAGAAGGACCTGAGGCAGATCCTGGTGGCGATGCAGCACAGTCTTACTCAAATTGACGGAAAGATTGATTCCCTCTCCTATCGCATGGACAGAATGTCCAAACGTTTAGATAAACATGTGGAGAGGCTGGATCAGGCAGAAAGGCGGATATCAGAAGTAGAGGATGGTCAGACGGAATTGAACACTGCGCATACTAAACAGAATAAAAGTATGTGCTCCTTACAGGCCAAGGTGGATGACTTAGAGGCCCGATCTAAAACGAATAATTTGCGCAAAGTTGGTAATGCAGAGTCCACTGTGACAGACAACATGGAAAGCTTCATTGAACGTCTGCTCATTCAGCTGCTGGGGTGCACCACTTTCTCTGACTCATTAGTAGTGGAAAGGGCCCATCGCTCTTTAGCAACTCGCCGCCCTCGGGTGCCCCTCCACGTCCTATTATAGCAAGATTACTGAACTACAGGGACCGAGATGCGGATCTGCGCTGAGCCAGAGAATTGAAAACATTACAATACTAAGGTATGACTGTCTCACTATACCCGGATTTCACATTACCAGTGCAAGAGGCAAGGTGAAAGTTTATTGCTGGGAAAAAACAACTTAGAGACCTGCAACTGGAATATAGCATGCTGTATCCAGCCAAGTTGTGAGTGAAGGTTGACGGGAAGCCGCTGTTTTTCACAGAACACAAAAAGCTTGCTTTATTTATCAAACATAGGACAGCGAGGAATGTGGACTGTGGCAGAGACAACACTGATTCCCGCGCAGCCGAAGACTGAACTGCCCACCACTGAAATATACCCACGGGGAATGGATGGATAGCACTGCAATGTGACGTACAACACTAGTGCAGTTTAGGCCCTTTTGCTGTCCTTAGGTGGTTGGTGGTGTGGTTCTCAACACTGCTGGACGCTGTGGGGGCGGTTGGTATAGATACTGTTTGATGATAAGGGCGAAGCCTTTTCGATCCTATCTTGCTATTTCTTTTCTTTGGAATATGCCTTAATCTGCTGCTTACTTGTTTGTTAGTTATAACTGTTGGTGACTGATGTATAAGTGCCGGTACGTAGCGGCTGGGTAACATCCACCTCAGCATGTACCACACTTATAGACGGGGTTAAAGGAAGACATTTCAGTAGGGGGCAGACATATTGAGTTAATGTCAGCTAGGTGAGTTGGGGTAGTGCCTGCTGTGGGAGGGGGGTGGGAGTTGAGGGATATTTTATACTTTCACTGCAGATGTAGTATTGTGTGTGTCCTATCAAGTGAGTGCCGACATATAAGTGAGACAGGACTATCAAGCTATAGTGACCACTACACATGTAATGTCACACGATCCTACACGTATCCGGATCATGGAGGGACCCGGACTGGCTTAAACTGGTCACGTGGAATGTAAGAGGCCTAAAGACGCTCGAAAGGTACTTAAGATAGTAGCCTACTTACACAGACACAAAGTGGATCTTGCTATATTACAGAAGACACATTTAGCGCCGGACAGCCCGGTGCTCAGCCCCAGACTATTAAAGGGACAATTTGTGGTAGCAGGTTTCACTACTCATGCATGTGGTGTAATGATTTGGGCTTTGCGGCCCTCAGGGATGGACCTCAGGAAGGTTGTGGCAGACCCGGGAGGGAGATATATAGTAACACGATGTGAAGGGAGCGTTGCCCCCTTTCTACTAGTTGGGATTTATGGCCCAAGTTTTGATAATCCTCACTTCTACTACGACTTAGCCACTAAGGTGGACTCATGGGGTGGGTTGTCGCAGATCTGGGGGGAGGCTTCAACTGTACGCTGGACCCTGCGCTTCAAAGATCGGGGTGGTGACCGCAGGCTGGAAGCTGCGGCTAGAGCAGTGATGAAAGTGGCATCCGATCTGGGGATGGTGAATGCGTGGCGCGATAGGCATCCAGGCAAAGGTGGTTACATGACTACTCAGCTGCACATAATCTACACACACAAATAGATTTATGGCTGGTTGCCAGGAGCGTCCTGGGTGGTGCACACCCTGGAGATCCGTGGCTGAAGACATACTCTGACCATTCCCCAGTCCCGCTGAGTGTGGTTGTGGGTGTGTGAGTGCCCCCTCCTTTCTTGTGGCACTTCCCTCCCTATTCATTGTTGGATCCCATTTTTCGTAAAGAGCTAGCTGCAGCAATTGTAGCCTTTTTCCAACTTATTAAGGGTTCGGTGGCCAGCGTGGGCATGGTATGGGAAACATTCAAGGTGTACATTAGAAGGGTCACAATCTCAAAGCATGCTGGGGTTTTGCAATCGATCAGGGGGCGCCTATGCACACTGGAGCGAGAACTGATGCAGTTAGAAAAAGAACAGGAGCTCAACTCTGATGACAGGACCCTATGCCATATACGAGCTAAGTTGACTGAGATTCAAGATACTGAGGGGGCCGAGGTTCAACACATGGGGAAATATGCTACGGCTCGGGTGTATGGGGAAGGGGAGAGGCCGGGGTCAACCTTGGCAAAAGTGATTCATCCAAATAGAGATAATAAACTGATTGCAGTAATACAGGCAGAAGATGGTAGCAAAATCTGGGAGCCAGAATTGATACCTAACAGATTTCGTAAGTATTATAAGTCACTTTACGCCACCAAGATTGTTCAGGACTCGGAGGGGCTGCTGGACTGTTTAATGCATATTGAGATGCCGAGATTAGCAGAAGCAGACAGAGAGACTCTCAGCGCACCTCTGACATTAGAAGAAATGAACAAAGTGAGAGAGGGCATGGCAGAGGGGAAGGCTCCAGGCCCGGATGGGCTAGCTGTAAAGTTTTATAAAGCCTATAAACACCTATTATTCCCTCATCTCAAAGAGGTTTTTGATGAAATGGTAGAGAATGGTCTTATGCCCCCTCTATTCACGAAGCAATGCTAATCGCGCTACATAAGTCGGGTAAGCCCAAGGTACTATTCTCATCTTATCGCACGCTATCTTTATTAAATGTGGATTTTAAAATATACGCAAAGATATTGGCAGATCGGTTGGCCACACTGCTACCAAAAATGGTGCAGCCGGAGCATCGGGTTTCGTTCTGGGTCGCAATCTTACCACGAACCTCCGAACACTGTTCGTTACATAACAAATATAATCCTGGAGCTGAGGACCGTTGCAGTTTTTTTAGACGCTGAAAAGGCGTTTGACTCGGTGGAATGGTGTTTTATGAAGGCATTTCTGCGGCGATTTGGAGTGGAGATATATTTCTGCGTTTGGTGTCTACTTTATACGGAGACCCATTAGCCAGAGTGAGAATAAATGGGATAGTCACTGCTGTGTTCCCTATTACTAGAGGCACTGACAAGGATGTCTATTGTCCCCCCGCTATACACTATTGTAGCCGAGCCTTTGGCTTGCGCTCTGAAAGAATACAATAGTCATCGAGGTCTCAGCTTTTCACACTGCACCCTTCTGGTTTCCACCTATGCTGATGACACTTTATTATATATCAAAAACCCACAACATAATGTTGCTCCAGTTCTGCGTGAGATAGCGCGGTACATACCTATTTTGGTCTTAAAATAAACTGGGGCGATCCATTATGTTCCCTCTGACGCCAGTGAAATCACAGGTAGAAGTGGGATTCCCTCTCCTCTGGGAGGCAGGCTCGGACAGATATCTGGGCATTAAGGTCCATGCGGACCCACAGGTGGTACTATCAGATAACTACATGTCCGCTTTAGAGGCCCTAGCCAGTGATATCGAGAGGTGGATTACACTCCCCCTTTCGCTGATGGGCCTCGTGGCAATTAAGAAGATGGTAGTACACCATCAATTTTTGTTCCTATTTCAAGACATCCCTATGCCACTACCAAAAGCATACTTTGCAGCTTTGAAAAAGTTACTTACCAAACTGGCATGGGTGGGTAAGCAGCCACGAGTTAAGTGGCAAACTCTGACACTCCCATACTAGCTGGGTGGCCTGGGAGCCCCGGACTTGGAAACTTACCACATGGTTGCATGGGCAGCAGCTGCACATGCTTGGATTCATGGGTCTGGTGACCTCCCTTTTTTGCCCATAGAGTGTGAACTGGCATCCCCGTTGCAGAGTAGCTTATTTCATGCTCCAGATAGGCAAGGCGACGAACTGGCGTCTCTGAATTCAGTCATGCATGCTTGGCATTCCTTATTACACAGGCAGGGATTGGCTTTGCTGTACTCTCCACATGTGCCCTTAGGGTGGTGTCCCTGGTTTGCACTGTGGCAAGATAGGAGTTTGGTGCGGGCCATGGACACCTTAGGCATCATCAGTACGGGGGATTTGTTCCAGAACGGGGTCCTGAGGCTATGGGAGGCCCTTCATGGATGGGACTCCGGACCGTCTACGCTGCTCCAATATCAATACTTATGGGCGAGACATGCTATTGCAGCACACTTAGGGGAAGACATGCGAGAACCTCAGGATATGCTGGCTTTATCTGCGGTGTTGGTACATGACCAGCCCCAGAGACTGATATCATATTTGTATGCACACATGAAGACAGCACGTCCTAACAATCTAAATACAGCCCGGCTTGCGTGGCAGAGGGATTTGGGGATGCAGCTTACAGATGTGCAGTGGCGTCACTGTTGCGAATTGACTCGCACTGTTTCCCTGACTGGTCGACATTGCTTGATGCACTTTAAATACCTTAATAGAGTATACTACACTCCCCTTAAACTTTATGGCTATGTACTCCGCACCAGTACAGCCTGTCTCAGGTGTAGTGCGGACTGAGCGGATTTTCTTCACATGTCCTGGGCGTGTGCGGGGGTGCAGCAATTCTGGGTGCTGGTTTTTAAAGAACTGGAGGTGATATACGAACAAAGACTTGTTTGTGAGCCTGTCCTGGTGCTTCTGGGGTGGGATGGACACATACCGAAATCTATTAGACGGTTGGTGGCCATTGGCTTACTGTTAGCCAAGCAACAAATTGCTATGAGGTGGGATCGCGGCCCACTGCCGGCAATCGTAGACTGGCACAGAGATATGGTATATTGCAACACGCAAACAGATGTATATAGCGAATTGCTACCACCAACTCATAAACTAACAAACTATTGGGACACCTACAAGAAATATTTAATAGGTAAAGAAACCGGCGAATCAGAAGATGCATGTAATGCTACCCGAGAGCAAAGTGGAAACGGGTAGGGGATGGTATCAGAATAAATATGGATATTAATAGTGACTTTCAGCTTCCTGCCAGACGTGTCTGTATGCTAACGAAATGGTTGAAACTTACATAATGGTCAACTACACTACGTATAGATGCACTTGCTCTTTCTTTTTCCTACTTACTGTATGTGAAAGTGTTTAAAAGTATAAATAAAATAATAAAAACAATAAAAAAAATGAAATTGTTTAAAAAATACTTTTACATTTTCAGAGATTTATAAGTAATGATTCTATATTCTAAAATTTGAAAAATGCATTTACATGTGAACGCATTTTATTGTATTTCTGTTACAATTTATTGTATTTGTATATTAAATAAATGTATGAAGGTTTCCAAAAAGTTACTTGTTTAATTGATATATATTATGCACATTAAATGTATTTTGATGTAAAAGTAATTTTGTTATTATTTATAATTTAAAATAAATATTATTAAGTAATAATTACAACGTTAATTCATTTTAATGCTATAACATATATGTTGAAAAATATTGCAACGTTTTAAAATGTAAACTAATTTAAATAAATACAGTTAATATTTTTAATATATGTTATATTTTTAGACCTGTTTTAGTTTTTGTTATTGTTGGTAATTCTAATGTTAATTTTAATACTCAATATTGTTATAAGCTTCATTATGTTTAACTTTAGAAACTCCATGTTAGTAGGTTGATATTTTTGTTGTTCAAATTCAGGACTAGAACCTCTCTGATAAGATTTATAAACAAATCCTTAACAGTAGCTTCCTGTGTGGTACTAATCCTTTCCTCCCACGGCCACCCGAGTCTGGCAGTAAATTGGACTTCAGTCATCTCTTTTTGGTCTATTCAGAGTACAAGTATAGCTCGTGGGGTGTGAAGCACACTATAAAAATGCTAAATAAATACGTAATAAGTCAGAAATGTAACTGGTTAACTAAAAATACCAATTCAACTGAAAATAATACAGTTCAATAAAAGCAAATAACCAGTTCAAAAATAAACTAGCATCAAATAGAAATGCTTCTGTAGTACTTCAGCGAGTGTTCAAAACCTAACAAAATCTTCAGCGTCTGCCCCTGGATCCAATATCAGTCATCCAGTGCTCTGTGATTACCAAATGTCATGTTACAAGAAAAAATTACAGAATTACGAATGTGTGAATGGCCACTATGCCTTTCTAAAAGGGTCTATTTAAAGTTTTACTTAATGGTATTTATGTTATTTTTGGCAAATTAGTCAAACAACGGCTTACGGCTCAGCCCCTTTTAGCCATCATGTGTAGTAAGTGTCAGAAGCACACACATTCATCAATTACTGGGATGCATATAACTGTAACTCGTGAAATATAGAGTTTCTTCCATTCATAGGCATTTAATTCAAATTCATTGGAAGAGTAGCCAGAGTTTGCAAAATGTGGGACCTTTTTCAGAAATCCCAGGGCAGAAAGAGGTCACTGAGCTCAGATTGCAACAGTCTGAGCCTTTTACCACAAGCGTCCAAGGCTTTACCCTTCTAAAGAGCCCAAAACTGAGCCCAAAGTACACCCCTTTACCACTTGACTATCAGGGTAGAGAGGGAGAAGTCCATGGTTTCTCATGGAGGTGGTGTGGGGTTGAAATTCAGGGCTCATAAAAATGTCTTACATCAACCCATAAATCTTGGTCCAGACAGTGCTTACTTCTGATACACAAGTGTCCGGGGGCTTTATCCTACTATTAAGTCCATACTGAGCACAAAATGCATCTCTTTAGACTTAATCATCAGGGTAGCAAGGGGAGCAGTCCAAGACTTTCTCATGGAGGTGGCATTTGGTAGAAACTCATGAGTCAATATACATTCAACATCAACTATTAAATAGGGGTCCAACCAGTGCTTGCATAGAAACGAAAAAGTACTGCACTTCTTGTGAGAAAAATAATTATTAGTGGGGGAGGATCGGAGTACACCACAAGTAATCAGACCCAACTAGACACTACCACCATGCAGTCTGCCTATCCATCTCTACCAACACCCAGGGGATTACCCTGAACACCTGGCTCACCATCACCACTCAAGAAACTGCAACAATGCAATCCATACACTCTGGAGCCCCACTGGACTGCTGCCATCACCATGTCTTTTTCAAAAGACTGGATCCCGCCAGTGCAGCCCTCACTCTAAACCTGAATGACTCAATCATCACAGCCACCTACCCGGACACCTGGAAACATGCTACAGTATGCCCCTCCTCAAAACAAAATCCTTGGCAGATCAAAAGTCACTAGCCAACTACTTGCCTAGCTCCCTGCCGCCCTACCCAAATGCCTAGTCATCCACCTCCTCAACACCACTCATTCTGATTTCAGGCCTAACCACATTACTGAGACTGCCCTCACTGTCACCATGGATGACATGTGGATGATCATGTACAAGCGTGACACTGATGTCCTCATTCACCTGGATTTCCATAGACTTTGACACTGTTGCCTACCCCTCCCTTACACAATGACTGTACAAAGCCGGCATCCAAGGTCCTGCACTTCACTGGATTGGCCCCTTCCTGACTTAAAGCATCTAGTTGGTAATCTTAGCACTATGCACCTCAGACACCGTCAACCTCATCTGCAAAAATCCACAGCCATTTTTCACTCAGCTCCCCTCTGTTTAATGCCTACATTACCCCCTTGCCAGCATCATCCCCACCTACAGAATCAACATCATATCCTATGTTACCCATGCCCAGCTCATACTCTCCCTCTCCAACAAGAATCCAAACACCAGGACCAAGACCTCCGCCTGCATGATTGAACTTCCCAGATAAATGAAAACCAACTGCCCCAAGCTCAACACAAACAAGACAAGTGTAGTAATCTTTGCCCACAGCACCTCCCTTTGAGATGCCACATGGTGGTCTGTGGAATGTGGACAATCCCAACAGTAACTCATGTAAAGAACCTGGGAATAGTAATTGACAACCAACTCACCATGACTGGCCAAGTGAATGCATTTTCTGTCTGATGCCTCCACAGACTGAAGATCTTCAGATGGCTACCCACCAACACTCATAGAACCATCAGTCAAGCTTTCCTTGCCAGCAAGCTGGACTATGTCAATTCACTTAATGCTGCAATCAAAGTTTAACTGATCGGAATATTCCAGTTCATACAAAACGTAGCAGCAAAGCTCATCCTCACCTTTGCGTCCCATGCTCACATCACCCACACCTCAGAGCTCCTCTGGCTCCCAATCCAATAACAAGCATACTTCAAACTCCTCACACACACATACAAACCCTTACACAACATTGGCTCCACCTCTCTTGACAACAGCATAAATGTTCATAAACCAATCAGACATCTCGGCTTAGCTGGAGTCTTATTGCACATACCCCCCTGCATATACAGAACCAGATCTGGCAGTCATGCCTTCTTAAACCTTGCTCCTAAAACCTGAGACAATCTCCCCCTGCCCTCCCCCTGCACATAAGAGACACCTCCGCAGTTCTTGAATTCCACAGGAAATCAGAGATTTGGCTCTTCACCTAAATCTGACACTATATTGGCCCATACAGCTCCTGCTTCAGCATCAGGATACCTTGTCATATCCTCAATGTGTGTGACACCCGACTCCACCGCGGCACTTACTGCCCAGTGGTGACCACGACCCCATTAGGTCACCCCACTGCAACTTTTCCTGCCAGACATCGACCTCATAGGAAGTGTAAGGGACGGACACCTCATACCGACTCAGCCTTAATTCCACTGCTCCGCAGAAAGGACCCGACGCCTCACACTGATCACTCCATTCCTCTGCTACGCAGCACCGGACAGTGCCGCACCGGATCCAGTGACGGCCCGCTCCCCGACTCCGTGACCCAGCTTGTTTTCTAATTTTCACAAGGTACTGTACCTGGGGGGTCCGTGTGACTCTGTGACCGGCACCATTGACATCACATTGTTGGGAACAACCCCTGTCACGATGCCATTCTAACACCAAATTGCAGCATTTGTGTTTCTAAGCACTATATTCAGGTTTAAATCTTTAAAATGCCATAACTTTGCTTGGATTTTTGTCATTCTGTTCTTGTTTTACTCAAATAAATATTCAGTATTTTATTTTTCACTGTGTTACTGTGTACAAATACTTTACACATTGCCTCTGAGATAAAACTGACTGCTTGTGCCAAGCTACCAAGGGCGTGAGCAGGGGTTATCCTAGGTATGTACCTCCCTTACCCTGACTAGAGTGAGAGTCCCTGTTTGGACGGAGTGCAAACTGACTACCAATCAGAGATCCTATTTCAAGCACTGACCACATAGTACATGGCCTCCCAAGAGGAGAGTCCAAAGCTCCAAGAGCTTGGATCAATGGGCCAGGCACCTACCAAGAAGAGGAGAGGCAGGGGAATGGGAATCTGCCCCAGAGATTCCCACAGTTTGTGAAGATGCAGAAATTGAGAGAGATGTTGTGGAACCTACAGGGGAAGACATTGCTGCCCTGGAAGACGTATCTGAACTGGCCGGTTGGCAAGCTGAAGGAGGCCCCTCCCAGACAGACCTCTGCCAAGCGCAGAAGGAGTGCCTCACCCTTAAGGAAGTTTGGCACCAGGCTGAAGCCTAGGAAAATGGAGACACCTTTAGTGATCACCTCATGCACTGGGAGAATTATCTCCTCTATAGTGAGCCTAAGATTCCTGTGCCTGAGGTAACCCGTGTGTTGGTAGTCCCACAGGACTACAGAGCCTTCCTACTGAGACTGGCTCATAATGTACCCCTGGTAGGACAACTGGGGCAGACCAAGGCTCTAGAAAGGCTGGTCATCCACTTTTGCTGGCCCTGGATGAAAATTACATCTGATCCGTTCTGTAGGTCCTGTCCTACCTAACAAGATGAGGAAAGACAGAGGGAAAGCAGAAGGCTCCCCTGGTTTCCATTTTCATTGCTGGCGCCCACTTTGAAAGTGTGGGCATTGATATTGTGGGGCCTCTGGACCCAAGACAGCCTTGGGTAACAGGTTGAGCCTGGTCAATGTGGACCATTCTACCCGGTATCCAGAAGACATCACTCTGAGACCTTCACTGTGCCCACTGTGGCCAGGGAACTGATTTGGATTCTTACCTATGTGGGATTAAGACGTAGTCAGGTAAACATTACTAAAATAATGCACATGTCATAGTAAACATAAATGATCATTAAAGGAACATCAGCAAAGACATGGCAAGTCATGAAAAACATATGATCACAATGGCATGGGTCATAGTAAAACACGCTCATAACTGCCCACAACAGGAACATTACTGCCAAACCATTTCCATGAATGTACCAGCATGATTCATATTGCCACAGTCACCACGTCCTCAGAAATACAAATTACTAATGAGGCGTTCTCGGTCTGTTATATGGCCAGTTCCTGGGGCCACATGGGGGGACTCCCGCACTCATGCAACATTAAGGAGGCGGGATCCCAACACTAGCCTGGCGGGGCGGGGCCTCCATTGAGGTGTCCTCCCTCCCTGCTAGCTGTCTGAATGTGGGTGAGGAAAGGGAGCAGCACGCACCCCCTCCGATCCTCTGGGGGAGGCCCCTATACCTAACACAATGACCACAAGGGGGCACAACTGCCCTAGCAGCCCTCGAAGGCCACAAATAGTCCTCGCGGGGGCAGGGTAGCCAGTGTGAACGAAAGCAACACTGGAGCCTTCACGTTGCTCACGCAGCAACCAGGGGTGAGGGACTTGCCCTTGTCTCCTCTGTGTCCTGCTCTTGGGCTGCCCCATCATCGACCAGGGGCAACTTGCAACCCACTATTCACAGGATGGGGCCTCCACTAGGGCTTTCTTACCGCAAGGTGGGGAAACAGAGGCTTTCGCAGCCTTGGGTGCCTCGGGGGACCACACACCTCCCCCGAATGCACCATCATTGTTGCAGGCCTTGGGGTGGCCCTGGGAGCAGGAGGTACCTCCAATGAGGTCTCCGTCCCTCCTGGGGCTGCTCCTCTACATTCGTCCACACTTGATCTGGTGGGCGAGTGACCACCTCACTCCCCGGGCTGCAGCGGTGATTCTGCCAGAGTTGGTGCCTGCTGGTGCCCCGGAGGCACTCTTCTTAGTGCACTTTGGCCCAGGGGCACTGCTAGAAGCGCGCTTGCTCCAGGTTTCATTTCCTCTTGCCCTGGGGATACAAAATGTAGCGTTTTTCAGGCGCGCTTCAACAAAGCCCGGGTTGCGGTGGTGATTTTCCCTCACAGGAAACAAGGACAGCTCTCTCAAGGCTCTTTAGAAAATTAAAACAGGAGCTCACAAGGTGCTTTAGTAAATAAAATAAAGAGGTGCTCTCAAGGCGCTATGGGCTAAAGTACAGTGCTACTCAGGCGCTGCCGCAACCCAGGCAAAGCACTCCTTTTATCTGGAAAACAAGTAGATATATGAGGCAGGAACCACAGCACACAGCCCCAGGAGGAAACAAGTGGAGCACAGAGCGGCAGGGCCCAAAAGCAGGCCAGCACAAGAGGTATGCAGTCAGTGGCAGTTCCTCCTAGTGATCCAGCAGGTCACTGGTCTGTGACCATTTCCTTAAGATATTTTTGGGCATTTTACATGGGGAAGATCCCCTGTACCTATACTCAGTTTTGCAAAGCAGTTTCAAACAGGGGGAGAAGAGGTTCCAACCAGTTACAACTGGTTCTATGAGTGTCCCCTCTCTCCTCCAGCCCAGGCTCCAGACATCAGTTGGGGATAAACAAGCCTTTTGTGTGAGGCCAGGGTACAGTCTTTACAAATGCTGGTGTGCCCCAACTCCAATTCTCTCAGCCCAGGAAAACAATTCAATATGCAGATGCACCTCTGTGACAGCTCCACCCTCCCTGTGTACAAGCTGTCTGAAAAGTATGCACAAAGCCTAGCTGTCAGTCTGCCCCAGACGTGGATTGGATTCAAGCTGCAAAACACCAGAGTCATAAGCACAGAGAAATGCTCACTTTCTAGAAGGGAATTTCTATGATGATAATAAAAAATACAGCTACACCAGTATGCTGCATTTCTCACTACTGTTACAACCATACCAAACATGCCTACACGCCCCTCATAAATCAGACAATTCCCCCTAGTCATAATGTAGGCATTTCCAATGCAATCTTATAAGCAAGGCAGTGAGAAACCAAATAGGCTGTTTGTCACTACGAGGACAGGCCACATAACCAGGCACATGTCCTGCCTTCTACATACATAGCACCCTGCCCATAGGGCTAGCTAGGGCCTTCCTTAGGGGTAACTCACATATACTAAAAGGAGAGTTCAGGGCCTGGCAAGTAAATTTAGATGCCCGGTCCCTGTGACAGTATACTGCAAATGCAGGCCCTACACTAGCAGGCCTGAGACAGGTTTGAAAGGCTACTTCTGTGGGTGGTTCAAGCAGCGCTGAAGGCCCACTAGTAGTATTTAATTTACAGGCCCTGGGTATAGGGATACCACTGTACAAGGGACTTACAGGTAAATGAAATGTGCCAATTAGGTGTAAGCCAATCAGACTAACTTTAGAAGGGAGAGCACCTGCACTTTAGCACTGATCAGCAATGATAAAGTGCTCAGAGTCCTAGAGCCGACAGCAAGAGGGATTACCTAGTGAAAAGGGTCAGGTCCAACAAGGTCCATGTATAAGCAAATAAGATGATTTATCCTAAATGCCCATATCACCAAAAACATCATCACCCTCATCATCTGTATCCCGCAAATCACTAATATCAAGGTGGGAAGAGGGAAGACACCCTGAATTCCAAACCTCTCTGGTGGGAGGACAAGGAATTGTGGTAACACATTTTAACAAAGCATTGTGTAATGCAGCACATTTCTTTCCCTATTAGCGAGAATATCCATGGAGCCTGAAAACATTTTTGCCATGAGGTTTCCAAGTTTTTTGACATGTTCAACATTGAGAATGAAACAGCATATTGAACAGAGTCCTTGATAAAAGACTGCAAATTCTTCATAAATACGTGGGCCTCTTCATTATCAGCCATAACTAACCCTTAACAAGTGATAAATAATACATAAATTAACACAACTTAAATTGAGGCAAACAAATATAAATGAACAATAATTGTTATCTCCCGTTCTAACAGGTAATACAGACAAAAAATGGGTTAAAAGCCAGTGAGGAGAAAAAATTGTCTGGCTTCTTGAAGGATGAGGGCCACTGAAACCTACGGATATTTTCAAGCAGGTACTCGCTTTAGGTGAAAAATGGTGAAAAAAGGTTGAGGCGCGATACAGAAAACGTGTCGGCCTGAATGAGTAGAATAAATAGCAGCTCATGAGAGTCGTGTGTTGGGAGATTAAAGCAAATCAAGAGCAATGGCTTGCGAGCAAAGCAAAGTGAAAACAGGTGCCAATATTCACAGTACAATAAACATATGACAACATTTAACATTAGGAAAACCGTGAAGATGAATTTGCAATACCTGTCTTGACTGTACACAGCAGTTGCTCTCAATCAGAATAATAATTGGTGAAGCTGACGTCCCATTGGTGGACCTATTGTGATGTCACGTCTGTAATTCTGGGTAACAAAGGTTTTTCTTTTTTCTCTGCTGCTGTTTTAATAAAGCAAGAAAATATAGCATAATACTCGTCCCCGGTCTTGTAATAACATTAAGTGGGTCATTACAACCCTGGCGGACGGTGTTAAAGCAGCGGAAATACCGCAAACAGTCCGGAGGACAAAAAAAGGGAATTATGACCCTGGCGGAAACCGCCAACAAAGACAGCCACATTAACACTTCGCCCGCCATGGCGGTACAGACAAGCAGCGTGGCGGTCACCGTCAACAGACAGGCGGAATGTACCGCCCACACTATTACAACCCGCCAATCCGCCACCTTTTCCGGGCCGGATTCACCGTGGATGAAAACACGGCGGAAACAGCTTTTGCTATGGGAAAACGCTCGCCTGAACATATCCCACGAGGAACGAGGAATCCATGGATCCGGAACTCCAAATACTCCCTGCCCTTGTGTTTCTGCTCTTCTACGACCAACAGCTGCGGAGGCGCCACAGACAACGGTGAGTACTGCACCTACGACATGGGGGAGGGGGAAGGCAAAAGTTAGGCGGACACACACCAAACACCCCCACCCCCACCCTCGCATATTACAACATACACACCAATGCATTCACAAAAATCACAGTAACAACCCACAATCCCCCCGGAAGAATGAATACACGAAGCGAAAATCGGTCAAACAATGTAATGTGCCAATATACATGTCATACAAAAATATACAGATATATATTTGAAAATCAGTCAGAATTATATACAAGACGAGAAGTAGTGCAGATATGTACATAACAATGTCCGTCCACCATCAGTCCAAAAATACATGGGCGAGGCCCACAAACGATACCTGACCACAATCGGAGAGAACACTGCTGGGGCATCAGATAGAAATTCTACAGGCACCTCAGGGGGAAGGGAAGGGGAGGCACCTCAGCCGGATGACTGCAAAGCCAGATCCACGACGGGGCTCCATCCCCATTCATGCCCTCCTGGGGAGTGCAAAGCCACAGTCTCAAGTCTCTACAGTGGGTGGTTTTCCCACTGTGCCATCCTGGGGAGTGCAAAGCCACAGTCTCTCAAGTCTCTGCAGTGGGTGGTTTGCCCACTGTGCCATCCAGGGGAGTGCAAAGCCACAGTCTCTCAAGTCTCTACAGTGGGTGGTTTGCCCACTGTGCCATCCTGGGGAGTGCAAAGCCACAGTCTCTCAAGTCTATCCAGTGGGTGGTTTGCCCACTGTGCCATCCTGGGGAGTGCAAAGCCACAGTCTCTCAAGTTGATGCAGGTCTCTACTGGTACTGGGGGGGACTGGTGCCCAGACTGGATGAGTCTCCCTGTGAAAGGTCGTGTCCTGTCACTGTCCCAGCTGCACATGGGATAAGGATGCCTGATGAGGCGGGCCATTCATTCCTACCCGGTGCATTGCCCTGTTCAGCGGTGCTTTGCTATGGCGGTCTGTGGCCTGTTCAGCGGTGCATTGACATGGCGGTCTTTGCCCTGTTCAGCGGTGCTTTGCCATGGCGGTCTTTGCCCTGTTCAGCGGTGATTTGCCATGGCAGTTCAGGACAGTTCAGCGGTGCTTTGACATGGCGGTCTGTGCCCTGTTCAGCGGTGCATTGACATGGCGGTCTTTGCCCTGTTCAGCGGTGCTTTGCCATGGCGGTTCAGGACAGTTCAGCGGTGCTTTGACATGGCGGTCTGTGCCCTGTTCAGCGGTGCATTGACATGGCGGTCTTTGCCCTGTTCAGCGGTGCTTTGCCATGGCGGTTCAGGACAGTTCAGCAGTGCTTTGACATGGCGGTCTTTGCCCTGTTCAGCGGTGCATTGACATGGCGGTCTTTGCCCTGTTCAGCGGTGCTTTGCCATGGCGGTTCAGGACAGTTCAGCGGTGCTTTGACATGGCGGTTCAGGACAGTTCAGCGGTGCTTTGCCATGGCGGTTCTGATAAGGACATTGGTGTGTGGCATGACATTTCATCATTGCCCAGCGGGGCTGTGGCAGCCGGAGCCCTCCAGGGCACTGACTCCGGTGGTGGCGGTGGTCTCCTGACCAGTGACGATAGTGGGGCTCTCCTGGGCACTGACTCCGGTGGTGCCGGTGGTCTCCTGACCAGTGACGATACTTGGGCCCTCCTGGGCTGTGACTCTGGCGGTGGTCTCCTGACCAGTGACGATAGTGGGGCTCTCCTGGGCACTGACTCCGGCGGTAGCGGTGGTCTCCTGACCAGTGACGATACTTGGGCCCTCCTGGGCTGTGACTCTGGCGGTGGTCTCCTTACCAGTGACGATACTTGGGCCCTCCTGGGCTGTGACTCTGGCGGTGGTCTCCTGACCAGTGACGATAGTGGGGCCCTCCTGGGCTGTGACTCTGGCGGTGGTCTCCTGACCAGTGACGATACTTGGACCCTCCTGGGCTGTGACTCTGGCGGTGGTCTCCTGACCAGTGACGATAGTGGGGCCCTCCTGGGCACTGACTCCAGCGGTGGCGGTGGTCTCCGGACCAGTGACGATACCTGGGCCCTCCTGGGCTGTGACTATGGCGGTGGTCTCCTGACCAGTGACGATACTTGGGCCCTCCTGGGCTGTGCATCTGGCGGTGGTCTCCTGACCAGTGACGATAGTGGGGCCCTCCTGGGCACTGACTCCAGCGGTGGCGGTGGTCTCCGGACCAGTGACGATACCTGGGCCCTCCTGGGCTGTGACTCTGGCGGTGGTCTCTGGACCAGTGACGATAGTGGGGCCCTCCTGGACTGTGACTCTGACGGTGGTCTCCTGACCAGTGACGATAGTGGGGCCCTCCTGGGCTGTGACTCTGGCGGTGGTCTCCAGACCAGTGACGATAGTGGGGCCCTCCTGGGCTGTGACTATGGCGGTGGTCTCTGGACCAGTAACGACGGTGCTGGCGGTTGTGTCTCGACCGCCAGAAATGATGGTGCACTTCTCCGCTGTGACACTCACAACAGGCTGGGCTGACTTCCTCTGGCCCTTCCCCACCTTTGGTGGAGTCACAGCTGACTCTCCAATCCCCTTGGAACCCATGTCAGTTGTTTTCCCACCTGGAGTCTTAACACGGTCCCATTGTCCACTCTCCAATTTTATTGCCTTTACAGGGGGTGGGCTGCCAGTGCCTTGGCTCCAGGTCCTACTGCCTGCCCTGGTGGCCGGGCACTCCAAAAACCTTGAACAGGCACCACTGGTATTGGAGGCTTTTAGGCTGAGGCGCTACGACGGGACTGATGAATTGGAGGGGTTGGGGTGGGGGCAAAAAGGTCAACTTTACAGAGGGACAGTTTCTGACGAACACTGGGATGGGTAGCTGGAGGGGGTCTGGGAGTGGAGGAAGAGGAGGTGGTTGTCGGAGGTGTCACTTTAGGTGTTTTGGGTGCAGGTGCAGGTAATGGAGGCTGTCGTGAGGTGGATGGATGTTGGGTGAGTGATTGCCGGCATTTGTGTACTTTGGGAGGGGGTGTCACAGACACACTGGGAGAGGACACAGGGGACGTGTAAATGGCAGTGGAGGTGGTGAGTGCAGGTGAGCGGGGTGTGGTGCTGGGTGTACTGGTGCAAGTTCTAGTGGCTGTAGATGTAGTGCATGCAGGTGAGAGTGTAGATGACACTGGGAGGGAGGAGGGAGAAGAGGAGGAGGGGGACACAGTGGAGGCAGTGGATGTTGTGTCTGTATGTGGGTGAGGCTTGCGTGAGTGCTTGTGGTGTGTGTGGTGCCTATGTTTGCTTGAGCTACTTGTGTGTGTTGACTTGTGAGCATGCTGGTCTGTAGGTGTGCTTGGGATGGGCTGGAGTACAGGAGATTGGGTCTGGGTGGAGGAAGTTGGAGGGGGGAGGCTAGACACAGGGACAATTGCTGCCATCAGTACTGAGGCCAAAGATTGCAGGGTTCGCTGAAGGACAGCCTGACCAGAATGAATGCCCTCTAGGAATGCATTACCGTGTTGCAACTCTCGTTCTACACCCTGGATGGCATTCACAATGGTAGACTGCCCAACAGTGAGTGACCTGAGGAGGTCAATGGCCTCCTCACTGAGGGCAGCAGGGGTGACTGGGGCAGGGCCTGAGGTGCCTGGGGCGAAGGTGATGCCCACCCTCCTGGGTGAGTGGGCACGGGGCGAACGCTGAGGGGCTGCTGGGAGGGCGGTGCTGGTAGGGGAGGTGGCAGCTGTACCTGTAGAGGTGGGGGGCACAGATGGTGCCGCCACCACAAGGGAGCTCCCATCGTCGAACAAGTCCGTGTCGCTGCTTGGTGATCCGGTGGCCGACGTGAAGCTCCCCTCGCCCTCCGTCCCACTGGTGCATTCAGAGTCTGTGGTGTGGCCCTCCATGGCCATGTGGGATGCAGCTCCCTCGTGCTCCGGTGCCACTGTACCTCCGCCTATTGATGCTGATGTACAAAAGGACAGGGAGAGCAGACAAAGGGGGGGAGACAGAAGAAAGAGGGTTTTAGTGCATGGCATACCGCTACCGTTGGCAGAAAAGACAAACGCAGATGCCCCCTGCATTACGCCGTGCCCCTGCCCTCTGCACATGCAATTTCTGGGATATGGCCTATATGGCAATGGTGGACATCGGCGCACATGGATGCCACAGGGGCAACTATACCTCGACTTGGCACTCTGCTGAGGTGGGGTAGAGTGCCACATGGGCTACATTACGGAGGGGCCTTGCCTACCTAACTCGCTCTGGCCTAGGGACACCCACAGCCCACCTCCCCCACCCAGACACCTCAACTGCACGCAAAGTCCGCAGAATGAGGTTGTACTCACCCCCTTGTGTCTGCTGTGATGCCCTCAAGCGCCCATCCAACTCCGGGTAGGCCACCACCAGGATCCGGAACATCAGGGGGGTCATGGTGCGACGGGCACCCCTCCCACGTTGAGAGGCCATCCCCATCTGAGCCTCCGCCGTCTTCTTGCTGCAGCGGCGAATGTCCTCCCATCTCTTACGGCAGTGGCTGCCCCGTCTCTGGTGGGCCCCCAGGGTCCGGAC
This sequence comes from Pleurodeles waltl, assembly GCF_031143425.1. Taxonomy (NCBI): domain Eukaryota; kingdom Metazoa; phylum Chordata; class Amphibia; order Caudata; family Salamandridae; genus Pleurodeles; species Pleurodeles waltl. The sequence goes on along the minus strand of NC_090444.1, from coordinate 914,520,760 downwards.
CTCTTTGGCGATGGCACGCCAAATGTCCCTCTTCTAGTGGGCGCTGACCTACATGACATGCACAAGGAAAGAGGAACAGTCATTACCAACTGCACCGTCGTTGTGAATGGCCCCCTCCCTACTCTGGCCATGTGGCCCATTCATTCCCATGCATTAATGTTCTATGGACTCTGCCCCCTTCCCTCTTCCAACCAGCCCTCTCCACCCAGGCCTAGCCCATACAACGTTCTCTCTGTGTACTAACCTGTTGGTCTGGAGGACCGTAGAGTAGCATGTACTGGGGAGGACCCCGTCTACCAGTTTCTCCAACTCCTGTGCAGTGAAGGCAGGGGCCCTTTCCCCAGACGCAGCAGCCATCGTCGCTTCCAGACCGAGGTCACAGCAGCACTTGCAGTGTAGGTCCTCTCCTGTCGAAGGTCAGGTATGTAATGATTGAACAGATAGAAAATGGCGGTCACGTCCGTGGCGGTGACATCCGTGGCCGTGCGCATCATCACGGCCGGCGCACCTGTTCATTGGCTCCTGGGACCCATAGGGTCCAATGTTAACCAGTGCAGCATTGCGCCGCGGTCTACGACCGCCTACCGCAACGGTGTGTAACGCCAGCGCAGTTACCCCACAATCCCATTGTCCCAGTTTAGAGGTCAGGCAGCCGCCATTTCAGGGGCCCACATGGCTTCATTTCATACTGCGTCACACATAGCTAGGCCTACACTCAACACATACAGGAAGGGTTATGTGAGTGGTGTAGTCTTGTGTGTGACTGTGGGTACATACCTGCAGGACTAATGACTGGTTCTTCGCTGTTGTCCTTCGTAGGCCCGTCTGCTGGGACATATGAGAAGATGGCGGAATCCTTCGGTGTACCGACCGCTGGTGGACCTGTTGACAATGGAAGAGCGACATATCATCGTAACCTACCGGTTTGACCGTGCCACAATCTAGGAACTATGTACCCAGTTGGAGCCAGACCTGATGTCACCAATCCGCCATCCGACTGGAATCCCCCCTGACGTGCAGGTGCTGTCAATGCTCCATTTCCTTGCAAGTGGGTCTTTTCAGACAACAGTGGCCATGGCATCAGGGATGTCCCAGCCTATGTTTTCCAACGTCTTGTCCAGAGTGTTGGCTGCCCTGCTGAAACACGTAAGGAGATACATGAAAGGTGACTTCTATGCCCTTGGACGTATCCCCAACATCATAGGTGCTATTGATGGGACCCATGTAGCTCTGGTCCCCCCCCACAGGAGTGAACAGGTGTACAGGAACAGGAAGAGTTATCATTCCATGAATGTACAGATGGTATGTTTGGCAGACCAGTACATCTCGCAGGTAAATTCTATGTTCCCTGGCTCAGTGCATGACACCTACATCCTGCGAAATAGCAGCATCCCTGATATGATGGGTCAACTCCAGAGGCACCGTGTATGGCTTTTGGGGGACTCTGGTTACCCCAACCTTTCATGGCTATTGACCCCAGTGAGGAATCCCAGGACCAGGGCAGAGGAACGCTACAATGAGGCCCATGTGCGGACTAGGAGGGTGATCGAACGCACCTTCGGCCTCCTGAAGGCCAGGTTCAGGTGCCTCCATATGACAGGTGGATCCATATTTTACTCACCAAAGAAGGTGTGCGACATCATCATCGCCTGCTCCATGCTCCATAATTTGGCATTGCGACGCCAGGTGCCTTTTCTGCAGGAGGATGATCCAGATGACGGTGTTGTAGGAGCTGTGGAGCATGTGGAGCCTGTGGACAATGATGAGGATGAAGCTGATGAAGCAGACAACGACAACAGGGAGTCAGTCATACAGCAATATTTCCAGTGAGACACAGGTGAGAACATTTTCATTTTTAGCATTACATTAACTTTCGCACGTCTACCTCTATCCTGTTTTTCGATTTAAGTCAACATTTGTTATCTGAGTTGTACCCTTCCATTACGGTTTCACAGGTGTGGTTCCCTACGTGTCAACTGCTTGCATCCTTCAAGGGCTTGTGATGTGTGACATAGGTATGTTAGCTTTAGAATGGTACACCCATTATGACACTGTCATTGATAATACATTTTTACTAAATCACAGACTGACTCCAGATTGTTTTGTGTTTCAAGGGTGTTTATTGAAGTGCTCAGAAATGGGATGGGGTTGTAAAATGAGGATGGGAGATGGTGGAGGAATGTCTATGGCAGAGTCCAGTCTATTTGTCTCACAGGTGCACTGCCCATCTGGGCATAGGAAGAGGAGCTGGGGCAGTTAAAGTATGGACAGGGTAACAAAGTGGGACAGTGGGAGGATAATCAGGGTGGTGTCATTTCCTGGCGGGGTCTTGCCATCTTGCTCTGTCCTGTTCCTGGATCTCAGGGACCTCTTGCGTGGTGGTTGTCTGACTGCAGGGGGTGGGATGCTGGTGTGTTGGTCCTGTGGCGGGGCGTCCTGTCCACTAGCACCAGCGGAGGTGGTGGGCACTTCATCATCCTGGCTAGTGTCAGGGGCCCCTTGGAGTGCCACGGTGTCCCTCAAGGTCTGCTGTATGTCCTTCAGCACCCCAACGATGGTGCCCAGGGCGGAGCTGATGGTCCTGAGCTCCTCCCTGAACCCCAAATACAGTTCGTCCTGCAGGCGCAGGGTCTCCTGCAACTTATCCAGAACCGTCGCCATCATCTCCTGGGAGTGGTGGTATGCTCCCATGATGGAGGATAGGGCCTCGTGGAGAGTGGGTTCCCTTGGCCTGTCCGCCCCCTGTCGCACAGCAGCCCTCCCAGTTCCCCTGTGTTCCTGTGCCTCCGTCTCCTGGACTGTGTGCCCACTACCACTGCCCCCAGGTCCCTGTTGTTGTTGGGGTGGTGGGTTAGCCTGGGTGCCCTGTAGTGGTGGACACACCGCTGATTGACCTGTCCTGGGTAGGGAGGTTTGGGCCCGCTGGGTGGGTGCTGTGCTGCTGTTACCAGAGGGTGGAAGGTCGGTGTTGGGCTGTGCCTGGGCAAGGGGAACCAACTGTCCCGAGTCCCACGATGGTCCGGGCTGGTCATCAGGATCCAGTAGGGCAGAGCTGCTCTCGTCACTGTGGGCCTCTTCTGGGGGTGGAGTGGTGTTGTCTGGACCCTCTGGTGTGGTGATGGTCCTTCGGGTTCCTGCAGGGGCATAAGAGCATGATTATTGCATGTGTGTGTGTAATGGTGTGCAATGGGTGGGTGTTTGTGTACCCCAGTGCATGCATTCCTGTGTGTGAGTTTGTGTGATGATGGTTGGGGGAGTGTACTGGGTATGTGAGGGGTGTCCATGCTTAGTTGTGTCATGCAGGGCTTGGTGTTGGGATGGGTGGTTTGTGTCATGGGTAGATTAGTGAGGTGTTGTAGTGATAGGGGAGGGGGTGTGTGATAGCATGCAGGTAGGGTGGGGGATATGATAGTTAAGATTTGACTTACCAGTGTCCCATCCTCCACCGACTCCTGCGAGGCCCTCATGATGCAAGATGGTCAAGAGTTGCTCCTCCCATGTTGTTAGTTGTGGGGGAGGAGGTGGGGGTCCGCCGTCAGTCCACTGTACCGCGATGTTGTGCCTGGAGACCGTTGAACGCACCTTCCCCCGTAGGTCGTTCCACCTCTTCCTGATGTCCTCCCGATTTCTTGGGTGCTGTCCCACGGCGTTCACCCTGTACACTATTCTGCGCCATAACTCCATCTTCCTGGCTATTGATGTGTGCTGTACCTGTGAGCCAAATAGCTGTGGCTCTACCCGGACGATTTCCTCCACCATGACCCTGAGCTCCTCCTCTGAGAAGCGGGGGTGTCTTTGGCGTGCCATGGGTTGGTGTGGGTGATGTGTGTGGTGGTGTATGTGGTGATGAGTGTGGTGAGTGTAGTGGTGTGTGGTGTTTTGTGCGTGGATGTTGTGTGGGTGATGGTGTTGTGTGCCTCTGTGTAGTGGGGTTGTCTATTCTGTGCTCTCTCTCTGTCACCTTCGTGTCTAATTTTTGGTTGTAGGGGTTTGTGGGTGATGTGGGTGTGTGTTTTATATTGTGTTTGGTGTGTGGGAGTGTTGTTTGTATGTGTATCAGGTGTGTGTATTTTGAATTGTCCAATGTGGCGGTGTTTTGGAGATGTGTGTGTATTTTGAGCGCGGCGGTGTGTACCGCCAATGGAATACCGCGGTTGAAAGACCGCTGCGTGGATTTGTGGGTCGTAATAGCATGGGCGTGTTTCTGTTGGCGTGGAGGTGGAGGATTTGTTTCCGCCAGTTTATCACTGACCTTTGGTGTGGCGGTGTTGTGTTGGTGTCTGAATTTGGGCGGATTCCAAGATGTGTGTCATAATACCTGTGGCGGAATGCCGCTGCAGTGTATTGGCGGTCTTCTGCACGGCGGTAAGCGCCTTTTACCGCCAATGTTGTAATGACCCCCTAAATGGCTTTCCTTATAGTCCTTACCTCATGTGGCAACCTTGAATATTTGGCAATTAGTGGCAGCAGATATTTAGGACATTCCCTGCTTGCTTATCTCAAATGTGGTTTTCACATATCATAAACACAATAAATGTGCAGATATTGATGTACGTTTTGAACCAAAATGACAGGTATTTTGCCAAGGAACAACATATTGCAAAGCATGTGAAAGTATTTTCACTTGCTAACAGCAAAATTAGGAACATGTGTTGGCGCAAGGGTGAGCAAATACCATTGCTGTAAAACAATTTAAACAACTGCAGTTCTATTAGGAAGTTTAAATTATTGCTTCAAGAAGTTCTACCCTTGATGTGAAAGTCTGTATGCTGTATCTATGAATTTCATGTCCCCTTTATTTAGTGTGGGCTAAAGCACTATTGAAGGCTAACCAACGAGCCAATTGTCCAACGAGGTGTTCATAGAACATTTTCAAACCAATTATACCTCCATATCATACACTCAAATGTTAGAAGTAGCAGATAAGCCATTGAAGTTTGCAGTGAATAATCTCTCATATTTCCCATTTTCCTTGGTGGGGAAATTAGAAAGCAACATTGGCGCAGGATAACTAGTGTATCAAATCTCAGCCCTAGCATGGGAGGGTCTTGGGGGAAGCTAGTCGCAGACTAGTCTTCCCATGGGAAGTTTGGTGGGACGGAGGGAGAGAGTACAGGATTGGCAAAAGGTGGTCAAGCAGGTGGGGTCAGGACTATTTAGAGGGCTGGGAGAGGAACCAACATCCTCTCCCGGTGAATAACAGTGATGGAAAAGAGTATTTAGAGCTCCTCTCCTTTTCTCTGGGGTGAGTTGAAGGCCTGTTTTGGAGAAGACTGAGACCCTTTGGGAAAGGTTGTGCAGGGCCAGTGAGCAGGGTGCGGAGCAGGCTCGACAAGTCAAGAAGGCGAAAGGTACACTGATGAAAAAGAGAGACAGATAGGGGCCAGAGAGTACGGGCCCCAGGGGCCACTGGTTGTGGGTGCCAGAAGAACCGGGAGACAGAGGTCTGGCAGAGGGAGCTGGTGCGGCTCGTGGGTTCTGTAGCATAGTGTACACGCCAGGTTGGAGCGGTCTGGGGAGTGGTGGGGCGAGGCCAGTAGACGAGGCTGCCAGAAAATTAGTGACACCAGCAGGGAGCATGATGGCCCAGGGATGTTGGTCTGGAGAACTAGGGGGGTTATCAACGGCCCTCCCTACCACGAGGGACCGCGTGCTTAGTGCAACACCCAAGGAGCAGACTGCCCTTGAAGGGTTTAGGCACACCTCCACGGTTGAGCGAGTGACAGAGTGGGGTTTGGATGATGCGTTTGATGCTGAGGGTGTGCTGGAGCTGGATTATGAGGATGCAAGTGATGAGTCGGCGGAAGGTGAGGTTTTGAATGAGGGTAGTTGGGTTGTGAAAGCTGGTGGCAGGGGGTGCTAACAGGCGGCAGACATTGGTGTATTACAGGAGTCATGTGCAGACACCGGAGCAACGCAAGAGCGACAGAAGCCTGCAGGCACGGTGGCCAGGTGCCCAAGGAGGAGTGAAACGGGTTTCCTGACAGGTAAGAAGGCTTGGTCAATGGTCTGGGAGGGCCGAGGGGGGGTGAGGGGATGAAGGAGTGCAAATCGATCAGAGTGGGGGAAGGGGTGATTGGTCAGGACAGCAAGGCCCCGTCTGAGGGGAAGGACAGAGTAGTTGTTTCAGGAACACAGGCAGATTCTGCTGCATCCAGTGAGGCAGTAAATGAGGAAGATAAGGAGGACACAGGTCACAGGAAACACCTGCCATACATGGACTCAGCCATGCCTTTAGAGTCCCATTTGTCCAATAAGAGGAAGGGTAGACTGTGGCATCATGAATACGTAGGTGTGCTCAAACTCCTTCATAGGGACATACAGGCGAAGGAAGGGTTGAAAGAAGAGGAGTGGGAGCTGGCTAGGCGACCCAGGGTTCCCATTACTATGGAGAACTGGACATCCGCGTTCCTGATATACGCTAGTGTATATTGTGATAAATTCCCAGACAGGGCCATTACCTTGTTCAAGTACATATACATTGTAAGGAAACCCCAGATGCATTTTAAGGGGTTTGCCTGGCTCAGCTATGATGAGCAATTCAGAGCGAGGGTTGGTGTAATCCCTTAGAAGCCATGGAAGGATGTGGACTCGGAATTATAGATGCAGTGGATGTCGACCACACAACCTACAGCCTCAACACATATGGCGAGTGGCTTACCTATTACATACAAGTCCTTTCAGCTGCGTCCCACCCTACAAGGCACAGGTGCCACACCTAGCAGCGCATGCAGAGTTTCCTACCCAGAAGATACAGCGGGGCATGTTGGAATTTCAACAAGGGATTTTGCAACAGGAACCCTTGTATGTTCAAGCATAAATGCTCCAAGCGCGGGGGCAGACATCCCATTACACACCGCTTTACACTGGCAACCCCGGCAAAACAATGGAAGATGGGGAGGGGCAGAGGACAGCAGGGCCCTGCTGGTCCAAAGGGCTCCTCACCAGTTAAGTTGGAAGCGCTCTTGCCATGGTTGGGGCAATAGCCGGAGGCAGATGTGGCGTTGCAACTGGAGTGGGGGTTCAAGGAAGGTTTTCGGGTGGGTTATCAGGAACCCAGAAGGCAGAAGTGGGCTGACAATTCATGGTCAGCCAAAGAGCTTCCAGAAGTGGTGAGAAAAAAACTGAGCAAGGAAGTGCAGGAAGGGAGGTTTGTGGGCCCCTTTTCGGAATAGGCGCTACCTGATCTGATCATATGTCCTTTGGAGGTGGTGACTGAAAAGGAGGATGGGGATTTCCGGTTGATCCATCATTTACCCTGGCCTGAAGGGGTGTCTGTCAATTATTTTATAGCCACGGAGGATACCAAAGTGGTATGCGCGTCAGTTGATTATGCCATTGGTCTGATCAGACAGCGTGGACAGGGAGCGGAGTTAGCGAAGTGCAACATTAAATCGGCATTCCGGTTGTTGCCCGTTAATCCTGGGGATTTTTCCTTGCTGGGGATGCAGTTTGAGGGAGCCATCTAAGTGGACAGGGTGCTATATCTTGCGCTCTTTTTGAGGCTTTTAGTTCCTTTCTACAGTGGGAGAGAGGGAGTGAGCACAAGGAGGTTACACACTATCTGGATGACTTCTTGTTCGTGGGACAACCAGCTTCTGGTGCTTGGGACAGGCACTAAAAATTTTGAGGACATGGCAGAGGCATTTGGGGTTCCTTTAGATCCTGAAAAGACAGAGGGCCCCAGTACAACCTTGGTTTTTCTGGGGATTGTGCTGGATACGACCACTACAGTAGCAAGATTGCCAGGGCAGAAAGTACAGGAGATTCAGACTGTTTTGGAGGAGGTGATTGGTGTGGGTCACCTGGACCTTCGGAGGGCGCATAAACTGTTGGGTTTTCTCAACTTTGCTTGCAGAGTGGTGAGGGGGGAGTATATTCTGCAGATGGTTGAGCCTAGCCATGTCTGGTGCCACATTGCAGCATCACAGGATTGGACTTTCCTTGGCGATAAGGGAGGTTTTGAGGTTGTGGCTCTTCTTTCTGGGGGACTTCAATGGTGTGTCCATGTGGTTTCAGGAGGACAGAGTTGTGTGGCAGGTCCAAATATTTTCAGATGCATCAGGAGTGAATGGTTTTGGATTGTTTTGGAATGGCAGGTGGTGTGCAGAGCGCTGGCCACAGCAGTGGCTGCAGCAGGGGTGCAATATCACATTTCTGGAGTTTTTTCCATTGCTGGTAGCATTGGCTGTATCGGGTGATGAGTTGCAGAACAGGACAGTGATGTTTCATGTGGATAACATGACTGTGGTGGAGCTGGTGAACCAACAGAGGGACTGGTACTTGAGTGTTTTGAGGCTGTTGAGGAGATTTATGTTGTTGTGTTTGCAAAAGAATATCAATTTCAAGGCGACTCACGTGCCCTGTGTGAACAATGTTATTGCTTATTCGTTGTCTTGTTCACAGTGGCACCGCTTTCGCAGTATGGCACCAAGACCACAGGCAGTCAAGATGTCAGTCCCTATGGAAGTTTGGAAGTGGGGGGGGTGAGAGTTCGCAGGCTGGTGGAGATGTCTTCAGCCGAGTCTACCAGAAAAAAGTATCAGCTAGCATGGAAGGATTTTCAGGCATTCCGGGAGGGAGAAGGGAAGTCCACAAGCAGGCATGGCCAGGACCGGAAAACATTGGTTTTGCTTTATGTTCTAGAACTAATGGACAAAGGTTTATCCCTGACAACTATTGCTGGCAAACTGGCTGGTTTGTCCTTCTATGGGAAGCTCTTGTGGGGTTTCGATCCAGTGGGTGACGAAATGTTGGGCAAGGTGCTGAAAGGGTGGGGCAAGGTGAAAGTGGGCGCTTGGAGCAGATTGAGGGAAGCCATTACATTTGACTTGTTGGAGGAGATTTTGGGATGCCTAGATGGATGCTACTATGACGAGCGCATGGTGGCGTTGTTCCGTTTGTGCATGATTTGGATGTTTGTTGGGGCATTCCGGGTGTCTGAGGCTCTAGGGTTGGGGAGTGAGCATGGTGTGCGATATGAAGATGGTGAAGATGGAATCTGGTCGCCTTCAGATATGGTTGCAAAAGTCCAAGACGGATCATGCAGGGAGAGGGAAGTGGCCATGGCTGAATGAAGGGGGTGTGAGACGGTGTGCCCTGTGTGGAAGTGGCGGTCGTTTCAGGCGTGGCTGGGGGACAAGCAAAGGGGGGATGTTGTCATCAGGATGGCAGGATGGCAGCAGGGTCATGGATTTTCAGCTTTTGAGGGTTTTGCGCAGAGACTTGCTGGCACTAGGCTGAGATCCGGCTGCATTTGGGACCCACTCATTTAGGATCAGGCGGCTACATCAGTGGCGCGTCTGGGGTGGAACATGATGAACATGATGAAGGTGTGCAAGATTGGGAGATGGAAGTCCCAGTGTAGTGAGTGTTATGTTCAGAAGTGAAGCGGCTAACATGTTTTCTTTTTCCCTACGGTGCGTGAGAGGCCCTACGACTAGCAAGGCGGTGACTTAGATAGTGGACCACTTGTTCATCCATTGGGCGGCTAAATACACTGAGCGACAAATACATGGACGCAACCTGGGACTGCCTAGCAGACTGCATGAGGTGCTCTGGCGGAGAAAGGGTGGCATGCGACGGGGTGGTTTACTGCCTTGGCTAGCAACAATGGTGCCTGGGAAAGGATGTCTGACATGTTGGTATTGCACTTAGGGGAAAACAATTTGGTACAGTTATAGGGACTGACACTGCTGCAACATATGTAGAGGGATCTGGTGATTCTCAAGCATAGACTTTCTGGGGCATGTTTGGTGTGGAAGAATTTAATCCACGTAGGATATGGAAAGGGGCAGTAAAACATGCAGCAATCAACAAAGCACAGAAAAAAGTGAACAGGACAATGAAGGTTTTTTGTGCGGGACGGGGCATTAATATAGTGTCCCATGGGGATCTCAAGAAAGAGGGAGGGAGCCTTTTTGGGTGGATGGCGTGCACCTGTAGGAGCTGGGTTACCCCTATTACATGTTGGAATTCAGGGAGGTTTTGGGGCGGTTGTGGAATGAATCAGTGTGGTGCGAATGAAGTGCTGGGGATGATTGTGTTGCAGCAGTGAGCGGGGAGTGTGGTGGGGCAGAAAAACACCCACCAGGGTTTTTCCTGGCAGTGATAGATGGGGGGGAGTCAGATGCGGATGGATCCACCCCTTGGGAGGAGGAATAAGGTTTTCAGGTGAAGGAAGATCTGGGGGTAAGTTGGCTGGAAAAGGTGAATGAAGTGGTGGTTGGAGGATGTTTCTGAAAGGAAGCGAGGAGAATAACGGTGATGGGAGAGAGTGACAGGGTGAAAGGCGGAAGGAAGGTGTGAGACATTATGGTGAGAGATTGGGGATGTGCGGGAAAAGGAGAAAACTGTTATTATGTTAAGGATTTAGTATGTTGTGTTGTGACATGTTATAATATTTATGGCAATCCTGTCCTAATAAATGGCCTTTTGCACTAATACTGGAGTCAGGATGATTGTACCATGATTATTTTACGAGTGCACTTTTTTACAATAGCTTGACTGCAGAGTTTTCTTGTTATGTTTTTCATGTAATTCTTGTAAATTGGAGACTGGTTTGTCGAGAACATTTCACAGAGACGACAGCCCAAATCAGGGAGCAGGTATCTCTTGCGACTTTGTACTCATGGGCATACCGTGACTACAAATTTCTAGCTGAAACCAGCCAAACATTGAGCTGGTATTTTGCAAGAATTTTATAAGCAAGAGCATCCAGTTTGTAAAATTTTCCTGCAGACGGCTGAGACTTATTTTGCACATCTGTAGCAAAAATATGCATATTATGCCTGGGCAAATATTACACTGTTTCACATGCCAGTGCAGTGCTAAAATGTAAGGACATAAACATTAAATTAAACTCACATACACTTGGCTGTAATTTACCGGTCCTGTAAAGCGAGCTCCTTCTCAAGGTCAGCAATGTTAGTCCAGGGTACATGAACTAATGAATGGCCTATGTAACCCAATGCAGCTGAGCATGCTGTGCTGCACTCGCCCTTGACAGAGTGTGTGCGCTCCTTTTGGGTTTTGGCTTTACTGGACCTTCTGTCTCCCTCTAAGATGAGAGTGAGGTGGTATAGCACGTAAGCATATAGAGTATGAACACCTCATCCTCCTCTTGAAAAATGTTCTGGATGTCACACCTGCACAAAGCTAACAGGAGTGAGGAATTCTGCCTGAATTAGCCATGACTGGGACAGAAAGGGGTGACAAAAAAAAAAAAAAAAAAAAACAGGCAGAAGAAATGAAAAATAAAAGCAGAGGGACAGAGAAACTGGACAGGAAGCAAAACTAAAATAAAAAACGGACATTGGTAAAGCCAAAAAGTATGGCCTTGGCAAGCTGGGGCAGTGGTTCTTATCTTTTCAGGGTAGAGCGTGAGTGTGCGTGCGCTAGCACATACGTCTCGATTGCAAGACTCAGGCCCTCATTACGATCTTGGCGGTTTGGCCCGCCATGCCGGCAGTGGTGGCAGAAGCTGCCAGCCGGCATGGCGGGTCAAACCGCCATATTATGAACAAGGTGAGGGCAGCCAGCGGCAGCCCTCACCCACTGACAGGCTCCCGCCGTCAGGCAGCCTGGTGGCGAGTTGAAACACCATCCGCCAGGGTAGCCGCACTACCTTGCGGATAATGTTTCATTTCCCGCCAGCCTTTTCCTGGTGGGATATCCCGCCAGGAAAAGGCTGGCAGAGGGGGTGCCCCGGGGCAACCCTGGGGGCCCCTGCACTGCCCATGCACTCTGCATGGGCAGTGCAGGGGCCCCGGTGCAGAGCCCCGTCACGCAGCTCACTGCCTGATTTTCGGGCAGTGATCTGCGCAACGGGTGCAACTGCACCTGCCGCACAGAGGCATTGACGGCAGCTCCATGTAGAGCAGCCATCAATGTCCCGGCTGAACTTTTCTGTGGGCTGGCGGGCGGAAACAATGTTTCCGCCCGCCAGCCCACAGAAAAGTTCATTATCTGGCTGGCGGGGTTCGGGGTCTCTGGCGGTCAGTGTTTTGAACGCCAGCATGAACACGACAGTTGTTTCCGCGGTGTTCATAATGACCACCTCTGTCGTGAACAGTAAAGGGTTTGGAGCCCTGCCTGTTGTTAACCATTTGTTGCATGAGTGACACTCTTCTTCACAGCCTCGTAATTCGTCCATGCATGCCTGGCATAATTTCCGTTCCTCCCTGTGGAGCAGGGACCAAGCAACGATTGAGTCAACTTAATCAGTAGCCTTCAGCTTCTCCCAATGTGATTGCAGTACTATTTTGTTCTTTTTAACTTGTAGTGCCCTGCAAACAGAAGGCTTGTGACTGGCAAAAACATGCCCAGCAGGACCAACAAAATTGCTAAGTTTTCTTTTTTATTGCTAACTTTCTTTTATTTTGCCAAGAAGTCTTGTCTCATTTTCCACTCATGTTTTCTTTTGTTTTTTGCTAGTGGGTGATTTTCTCAAAAGGTAGCGATTATCTTGTTCGAAATATTGCAAAGTGACATTGTTTCTTTATTATGTGTAATTTACGAAATGATGCTTCAACACATAATCATGCAGTACACCCCAATCTGCCACCCTCCAGTCTGCCCTGCTACAATCAACCCCAATCCAACCCACTTTACCCACCACCAATCCACCCCACTCTAATCCAAACCACACACCCAATCAAAACCAGCCCCCTCATTCCAACTGGTCCAACCCACTCCAATCTAATCTTCCTCACTCTAATCCAAAACAATCTGCCCCACTCCAATTCAAAACAATCTTCCCCACTCAATACAAAACAATATGTCCCCTTACAATCTAAAACAATATGCCCCAATCCCATCTACCCCACTCCAGTATGCCCACTCCAGTCCAAAACAACCTACCCCACTCCAGGTTGCCACAATCCAAAAGACTTTGACCCACTGAGATCTGCTGCGCTCTAATTCAAAACAACCCCCCACTCCAATTCAAAACAATCTGCCCTATGCCAGTCCAAAACAATCTTCCCCACTCCAGTCCACTTCACTCCAATCTGCCCCACTTTACTCAAAAATATTCTACCCCACTCCAATCCGCCCTACTCCCATCTGCCCCATTTGAATCCAAAACAATCTGTCCCACTCTAATCCACCCTACACCAATCTGCCCCACTCCAATCCAAAACAATCTGCACCACTCAAATCCACATCCCTACAGTCTACCCCACTCCGATCCAAAACAATCTGTCCCACTCAGCCCCACACCAGTCCAAAACAATACGCCCACTCCAATTCAAACCACCTCACCCCAATCCAATTCACCCAATTCCATCCCAATTCACCCCACTCTAAACTACACTACCCCACTCCATTCCACCCTATTACAATCTTCCCCACTCCAATCTGTTCCCATCTCCAATCATAACAATCTGCTCCACTCCAATCTGCCCCACTCAATCCAAAGAGTCTGTCCCACTCCAATCTGCCTTACTCCAATCTGCCCCATTCCAATCCAAAACAATCCACCCCACTCTAATCTGCCCCACCCCAATCCAAAACAATCTGCCCGCTCCTATCTGCCTCACTTCAATCCAAAACAATCTGCTCCACTCCAATACAGAACAATCTGCCCCACTTCAATCCAAAACAACCTACCCCACTCCAATTCATTTCAATCCGCCCCATTCAAATTTGCTCCAATTCAATCTGCCCCACTTTAATCCAAAACAACCTTTGAATCTCAAACCTGCATCACACTACTCAGCCCCACTCCAATCCAAGACCGTCTGCCCTACTCCAATCCAATCCACCTCACCTCAAACCAATCCACCGAACCAAATTCCAATTCACCCTTCTCCAGTACACCACAATCCTCCCCACTACAATCCAGTCAATCTCATACCAGTCCAATTCACCCCAATCCAGCCCACCCAATCTACCCCACTCCAATTCAATACACCTCACCCCAATCCAATGCACCCCACCCCAATCCAATCCATCCCAAAGCAGCCCACCCCACTCCAATCCATCCCACCCCACTCTAATTCAAACTACCCTACTCCAATCCAAACCACCCCACTCCAGTCCAATGCACTCCACTTGAATCAAGTCCACCACTACCCAATCTCCTTCACTTCACTCCAATCCAATCCACCCAAACCCCCTCAGTCCATCCCACTCAATACAATCCACTTGAATCCACCCCACCCCATTCCAGTCCAGTCCACATTAATTCCACCTTCCTCCAGTTCAATCAACCCCACTCCAAACAACCTTAATCTACCCCACTCCAATCCAGAGCACCACTCTCTAATTAATCCACTTTACACCAATCCAATCTACCCCACTCCAATCCAATCCACCCACTCTAATCTGATTCAACCTGCTGCAATCCAGTCAACCTCACTCCAGTCCAATTCATCACAATCCACTTCACTCCAATCTACCTCACCCCAATCCAATTCACCCAACACCTATCCAATCCACCCCAATCCAATCCACTGCACTCAATCCAGTCTACCCCACCCTAATCCACCCCACTCAATCTAATCCACCCCACTCAATTTAATCCATCTCACTCCAATACCCTCCACTCTACCCCACCTGAATCCAATGTATCCCAATCTGATCCATCCCAATCCAGTCCAGCCCACTTCAGTCTACCCCACTCCAATTCAGTTAACCCCACACAAATCCACCTCACCTAAATGCAATCCACCCCATACCCAATCCACCTCACCCCAATCCAATGTAACCCACCTCAATCCAATGCACCGACCCAAGCCAATCCAATCCACCCCCACTCCAATTCCATCTGCCACCTCCAGTCAACCGACCCAACCTACCCCATTTCAATCCACTCCACCTCACTCCAATCCACCAACTCCAAAACAACCACTTCAACCCACCCAACTCTACCCTAATCTACCTCACTCCATCCAAATTCACTCCACTCCAATCCACCCCACTATAATCCACCCCATCCCACTCCAATCCACCCCACTTCAATCCACTAAAATACACACTACAATCCACCCCACTACAATCCACCCTACCCAATCCAATCCACCCTACCCCATCCCAGTCCAATCCATCCACCCCACCATCCTCCGATGCAACATACTCAAATCCACTCCAATCCACTTCAGCCCAATCCAATCCAACATTCCCCAATCCATTCCAATCCAATCCGATCAACACCACCCCACTCCAATCCAATCAATCTCATCATCAACACAAGCTTTATTCGGTCATAAATAACCACAACAATCCAAAAATTACATACTTGATAAAAATATAAATAAGAAAGTTAAAAAAACATCAATCAATAGTTATAATAAGATAAAATTCTCATTCCATATCCTGCAGCATACATATTTACAGATTACTATTTTTTAAAAGACGAGTATGTGTGTGCCATGCAGCCACAAGGAAATTACTAACAGCAGAAATTAAGGCAAGTGAGGTATCGCTCCTCAAGATACTAAGGGCGATACTACATTGTCTTATGCCCATATTCTGGCATACTGGACGAATCAATTTACGTCGGGGAAGGGCGTACGCTGGGCAAAAAAACATAAAATGTACAACAGATTCAGAAACATCATTACAGCCAGGACATAAGTCGGGTGTCGATTGTGGTTTCCAGCTACCGGTTAAGGGCATTAGCAGTAAACACCTGAATCTAAAACGAGCATTCAAACTCTTACCCAATGAGTCAGGAATAAAACCTAAATAGGATTCGAACTGGGGACACCACTTAAAATCAAGGAATCGAGTGATCAGTGGTCCATATGATGTACAAAGAAGATAGTTATTTCTGACAAAGGACCAATAGGCAGATTTCAGAAGTTGTTTCTGGGCCTTTCCTAGATTCTGAGGGTTCTCCCAATAGTTCCCAAGTCCCAGGGTGCTAAACCATTTTGACACATGCCTTAGCCATGGAATGGAAGCTGCATTAGGTCTTTTTAGAATGTCAAGGAGGGAGTCCCTGTAAACGGTGAGCTCTGGTGTGCTCCAGATCGTCACCCAGAAGAGTAAGGGTCTCAGAACTATCACATCAGCAAATGGATTAAGCCCAAGATCCAGAAAGACCGTAATTAAGGGTGTAATACGTGGATATGCAAGTACAGTTCTGGCGAAGTTGTTTTCGCCCACAGACAATTTTTTTGTATTAGAGAAGCCCCACACCTCAGCACCATAGGCTGCAGCACTCTGCACTTTTGCCAGGTAGACCTTGATAGCCAGAGAAACAGCTTTCGTGGCAGTGCTTTTATAAAAGCGCAGAATGGTGATACACCTTTACTGATCTGATCCTTCCAATGTAAGTTGTTTGTAATTCTTACTCTCAAATAATCTATTGAGCAAACCTTACTTAAGGGGGCCCGTCTAAAGTAATGGTACATCTCCCATCTGGTCCTGAACTAAGTACCATCAGTTTGGTTTTACTAGCATTGAGTTCCAGGCCAAAGTCTAAACAGAACGTATTGAACCCGTCAATGAGAATCTGAAAACCCATAGGGGCTTTAGAGATGAAGAGGGAGTCATCTACAAAAATTAATATGGGAATTTTCTGCGCATTAAGGGAGGGGGCGTCATTTTGACAGGAGGACAAAGCATGCACCACCTCATTTATAAATAAAGTAAATAGAGTTGGTGCAAGAGCACATCCTTGATGAACCCCCCACTGAATGGCTATATGGTCAGTTAATTCTCCCAGACTACCCCATCTCACCTGGGCATATGTTTTCTCATGCAACCGTTGTAGTAAATAAATTATGTTGGTAGGGGTACCTATTCTGTGCAGAACATCCTATAGCTTTTCTCTGGGGACCATGTCGAAGGCAGACCAAAGATCCACAAAAACAACATATATGTTTTGCTTCGCCAGGACTACATGTTTCCAATATAGGAGTGTCAGCCTAAAAACCTGTTCCACCGTACTGGTTTTCAGGCAAAGGCCCACCTGAAGTGGGAATAGCACTTTATGGTCTTGTGCCCCATCCAATAGTCTGTCCAAAAGCTGTTCAGCAAAGATTTTCTGAAGGTTGTAAATAAGGCTGATTGGTCTGTAGTTGGCAGGGGAGCTCATGTCGCCCTTTTTGTAAATGGGGACTATTTTGGCCCCTTTCCAGGTGTTAGGAATTGGGCCTCCTGCAGCTATGGCATTTGAGATCATATTTATGTACCAGGACCAAATTACTGGTCCAGATTTCAAAGGATCCCCCGGTATCTTGTCAGGGCCTGGTGCTTTGGCAGATTGTAAAGAGTTAATAGCAGCTGTGGTTTCCGTCAGCGTAAAAAGCAATGAAATCATCATGACTAGAAATGTCCATTCCTTGATCGTTGGGCAGATAGCACTTTTTAGCCGGCAGCGAGGGGGTGGAGAATTCCTGCATCACGAAAGTACTAGGTGGGGCACAAATTTTGGAAAAATATTCCACCCAACTTTTGGGTTGGATTTAAGTGCAGATTATACCTTTGCCCCCTCTATGTCTATTGGACAATAGCTTCCAGAATGTCACATTATCATTGTATTTAATTGCATCAAGCAATTTCTGCCACATTAGGTCTTCCCAGCTTTTCTTTGCCTGTATTAGGGTTTTATTATAGGCAAATCTAGCTGTTCTAATCGCCCCCTGTGAGTGAGTGAAAATGGCTGATATTAGAGCTGATCTGGCATTAGAACAATCCTTATTATACCACTCCCTAGTTTTGTAATTATCAGGAGATTGCTTAGTAGTAGTCTTCCTATAGAAAATATCCTGTAGATTCCTCATAATTTCTTCATGAATGCTGAGGATTGGAATGTCACTGACCTCTAGCTCCTCATAATCAGCCATAACATCAATAAACAGTTGATACATTTTCTTGATCAAATAAGGATTAGACCTTTCTTTTGGCCAGCTAACACGAGTATGACTATTGTTCGAAAGAGGCCCTAGAACCACAGTGAGATAGATGTTCTGCGATCTCCTAAATACATTACTATGTAGGGTAGGAAGCAGCGGATTATGGTCACTCTTGTGACGAAAATCCACCTTCATGTCCAATAATAATGACCAAAGCCTAACATCCACAAAAAATAGTCAATAATGTTGGAGAACAAACGTTGCTTAAACGTAGGTGCAATATTCAAATCAGAACAGGTGCTTCTATTACAGGCCCTAAGTCCATATTTAAAGCATAGGGAAGTCTACTGTAAGGCAGCACGTGAGCGAGTACACTGTGACTTGTTCATCAATTGAGGAATGCCCCAAAATTCATCCTCTTCAGCCATCAGATCACTACTTAAACAGAGAGGTTCAAAAGTACAATTCATATCCCCTGCGACCACTAATTTGGTTGAAGAATGCAGGGTGTCCATATATTCGGACAGCTGAGCCAGTGTCTAAAACTCTAATCCCTGGGAGACAGACCTTGCATATACGTTAATTATAATCATCTTAAAATCGTGGGCAAATACAACCAATAACCAACCTATAACCAATAACCTGGACACCCAATAAGTGGGGGGGAGTCTATAATTAATGCAAAATGAACACACTATAATTTATTATTTAACAGTATCATGAGACCCCCCTTAGCACAGCCAAAGCCCCCCACTGCTGGCTGGGCCGCAGAAAAATATGACAGAAACCCATCCAGGTAAACCGGGTCCTCGGCCCAAGTTTCCTGGAATAGGCATATGACCTGCCTATTTATATAATTGACCCACTCGGGGTCTCCCAACTTTCTGCCTAACCCAGCCAGATTCCAAGACATGGTAGAAAGTTCTGAACTGGTTATCAAAACACTAGGCCTAGAACACTGGGCTTCCCTATGATTTCTAGACCCCTCTCCAACACTAGTCCCAGGAATCACAGTTGAGGGCATTAGGTGAGGATCAGTAAGTAGTCAGTCTACTTCTGATAGTGTATGAAGATGATTTGCTAGCAGGACCAAAGCACACTTTTGACCATGATCACATTTCCCGCCTGCTGGGCCATCACATAAAATTGGTGACCTACCAGAGGGTGGGTAGAGTTTAAGTCTAATACCAACCCCTCTGGGATTCCTGAGATAACAGGTGAGCAGTTCGAAATCATTGAGGTTATCCACCAGCAGTCTGTCTACAAAACGAATAGAGATGAAATCAAAGGTTAAACCAAGCTGACTGTGTCTGCCCACGTCAAGAAAATCTGCACAGATAACAGAGAGGCAGTTTCGCTGGACTCGTAACCAATAGATGACATTATTTATGAGGAAATCCTGGGTTTCCCCAACCATATAAATAGTGCCTCCTTTGCTCCACAAACCTCGACCCTGGTTCTTAACAACAGGTTGACTCGTTCCAGCCCAATATAAAGCATCATCAGATAGCTTAATAAAATCAGTAGAGGAGATGGTTGTTCCAGCCTGCACCTGGGTGCCACTAGTCCTCCGAAGGCCCTTAACATGATCTGCAGACTGGGCTTTATACGGCCTCTCTGGCCCACATATGTTCCTGTCCTTAAAACCAGAATTATACTTCCGGCTTACAGTTGCTGGCACAACCGGGAAACCTCTACACGGGGTACAGGCAAGTTTTCAGGAGGGGAGATAATAGCTGGCCCCAGCGGAAGCTTGTCCACTCGAGTGCTGGATTCAGACACAAAGGGGGCAGAGGGCAAGCCCCCTGGAGCAGGCAAGATCCCACCCCCGTTTACCCTCAAACATTTGCACGCACACCTCTGTGCCAGTTCTCCCATAAATGTATCCGTCATCAACAACACCAAGCTCTTTAGTTTGTCTAATTTCTGAAGG
Organism: Pleurodeles waltl; assembly: GCF_031143425.1. Lineage (NCBI taxonomy): Eukaryota > Metazoa > Chordata > Amphibia > Caudata > Salamandridae > Pleurodeles > Pleurodeles waltl. The sequence goes on along the minus strand of NC_090444.1, from coordinate 914,501,020 downwards.
ATGGAGGCCAGATCAGGTTTCCCACAAGGCTGTGACAGTCTGTCTAGGTCCAAGGGCAAACTAGTCTCAGTGTTGTCATTAGTACAAGCTCCAGAATGTAAGTGTAGGTCACAGTCATAAGACCCCCCTAATCTCTAACAGAGGCCCATAATGATTAAAACATGGGATATTGTAAGTCACCAAGACCTCAGGACTTAATTGGCTTAATGGAGGACGGGGAGCCTTTTCCCCCTGTAGGAGTGCCATATCACTGCGCAGGGGAATGTTTGACACAGGTCTCAAAGCTTGAGGTGCCATGTTTAGTACATCCTCTATGGCGGGATTGGACAGTTGTGGCTCTTTCTTATGTACATCAGGAATCTTTTTAGCAGAAGTATCAGAAGTACCATGTTTTGTGCATGGTATGTTGGAATTACTTCTCAAAATGGCTTCCACCTTTTCAAATAATGTATCAATGTCTTCTAAAGGGTTACTTCCTTTGTTAGACAGGCAGCTCGTTTTACTATTAGTCCGTTTTGTAGTTTTTTTTGTTCCACAGGAGTGTCCGGGTACATCCACAGCCTTACGTTTCCCCATATCTGTTCAGTCGATGATATAATCAGAAACAATGAGCGTAACCAAGGCAACTCCCAAAAACAAAGCCTTACTTCCCAGGGGTTAGATGCGTGCGCCCAGGCCAGCCTCTGGCGGGCGATGATGGGCGTAGATGGGCCCATTCTTGGCCCAGTCTTTGCCCGTTTAATGGGCTTATGAGCACCTGAGGAAGCAGAGGAGCCTGGTGGATGTGGTCCCACCCCAAGAGTGCTGCCAAGAAAGTGCCCAGCAAGAAGCAGCGCGTCTCGTGCTGCGTGAGTCTAATGCGCTTAAGAGCGTCTGAGGAAGCAGAGGAGCCTGGGGGATGTGGTCCCACCCCAGGAATGCTGCCAAGGAAGTGCCCAATCTCACTGCAGCCCACCACACCCCAATCCAATCCACCCCACCCCACCCCATTTCAATCCACCCCACCTCATTTCAGTTCACCCACTCCAATCCACCCCACATTATTCCAATCTACCCAACTCACTCCAGTCCACCACATTCTACTCCAATCCACCCAGTCTATCCCAATCCACTCCACTCCAGTCTATCCCAATCCACTCCACTCCAATCCATAAAGCCTGCCTCACTCCTATTCATCCAGTCCATCCCAAACCAATTCACCCCACTTCAATTGAATCAAATCCACCCAACTCTAATCCAATTAACTCCAATCTAATCCACTGCAATCCAATCCACCCCACTCCAATCCTATCCACCCAACTCCAGTCCACCACATTCAAATCCAGTGAATCCAGTCCATCCCACTCCAAACCAATATACCCCACTCCTAGCAAATCCCCTGCACCCCAGCCCTATCATTCCAATACAAAGCACTCAACCCAATTCAGTCTAATCCACCCCACTCAAATCCACCCAGTCCCATCCACCTCATGCCTTTTCAATCCACCACACTCCAATACAATCCATCCCACTTCACTCAATCCAAACCACCCTACTCTAATTCACCCCACTGTAGGCCAACCCAATGCATCCATCCAATCCACCCCTATACCTCAATCCACTACAACCATCACCACCCTATTCAACCTCACTCCACTCCACTCTACGGCACTCTCTGAAACTGAACTCTGCTCCCTCTACTCAACTTCACTCAACTCTCAACACTCTTCTCCTTCCTCTCCACTCTGACATTCAAACAAACACACTCTACTCCCCTACTTCCACTCTGACCCTCCATGTCACTAACCTTTAACCATGCTGAAACAGCAGCCACACTGATGGACAACATGGCAAACACATTGCCAAAGCCAATAGCTCTTGTATAGGCAAGGCCTATAGGGTTTGCCATTGCTTGTTTTTATTGCAGTCATATGTCTCAAAACGTAAAAGAAAAAAAATGGTTGCACGTACACTTGGCCACTTTATGCCTGCAAAAAATAGCAAATAAAAAAAAATTCACTGTTGTGGCTGTTTTACTACTGATTGTTTTTAACCCCTTAGGTTCAGCAGTCATCCAATGGTTGACAGCCGCACGCCCTCCTCAGTGCTTCTGTTTGTCTGGTTTTAGGTTTGTGATGATCAACATGCAGGGTGCGCTGATGTCATTACACTTCTAATGTGAAAGTCAAATGAGCCCACTAAACACCAGAGATTTTTTTAGAACAATATAGGGGTGGGGCTACCCATCAGGGCTTGGCCATGCCCCACTGCTAACATATATATGGAACATTGCTTCTGACCCCCATCCCCATAGGGGGCAAATGGGGTGATTATCCTTAATGTGCCCACTCCCCAGGGGGCAGAAAGCCCACTGGACATATCAGGGTACATTTAAAAAAAATAAACATAGGGGTGGAGGCTGCCCATCATGGGCATGGCCATACCCCACACCAGTAAGGATACCAATAGTCGTTTTGCAGTCTCAGTGGTGGATAGGGGTGATTACCCCCAATATGCCGCTCTCCCCGTGGTCAGAAAGCAACCTAAACGCCAGGGATTTTAAAATGGTACCAAAACAAACAAAAGCAAGTGGGTGCCTACTCTAGCATTAAACATTTCCCTGGCTCCAAAGGAGCAATAGTGAATTTGTGCCCCTCCCCCAGAGTAGATAAGAAGTTTGTCCCAACTGTGGAGGTTGCCTCAAAACTGCTCCCTGGGCAGGTAGAAAGGAACTTGACGTCAGGCCTTTTGCATTTGGGGCAAAAGAAAGGGGCATGGATGTTGCATTCTGTCATTGGCCACATCATCATCCCAAAAGGGACAACCCAATCTTCCTGCCACTCCCCTGGAGTAGATTGAGGTTTCCCCCCAAATTTCCGCCAGAGGCAGAAAGCACAGTGGATGACAGGTCTTTTTTTTTCTTTTTGGAAAGAATAGGGGTGGGTTTGGCCCATCCTGACTTCAGGCTCCGGTGTCATCCCTGAAGCCTCAACAGTCTTTCTGCTCCCCTGGGAACTATTGCAAAAAGAACAGATGATGGACGAAATGCTGAAAAATGTCAGACATTCACCCCTAGTTACAGATCTGGGCCTAAATCTGTTGTGTTTTTGCTCGTTATGCAATTCCAGTTAAGACACAGTCAATCAGTCTTGACCCGGCTCCCCAGGCTCCTAAAGGTAACAGTCCAGCTGAATTGCCAGGCCAGGTCTTCCTTTGACCGGAAAATAAGCTTCCTGAGACCGGTTTTGGGGTATCACCCCTCATCAGCCAAACTAGCTTGAATCCGGTGGCATAGCGAGCACGAAATTCACATCTGGGTGACCAATGCAAAAAACAAAATGAAATTCGGAACAATGTCAAACATTCAACCCCAGTCACAGATCTGTGCCTAAATCCATTGTTTTTTCACTCACTATGCCATTCCAGAGTGGACGCAGCCATATGCAAAATAGTCTTGACCCTGCTTCCCATGGGAACAATTCAGCCCAAACTGCCACACCAGGTCCTCCCTGGACAGGAAAACAAGCATCCTAGAGACTATAACATCCAATCCCTGAGGCATGAGATAAGACAGTTGATTCTTTTGTTTTTTGTTTCTCCATTTAGGTAGTCGAGTGGGGCTAAGTCCCAATATTTTCCCACTTGCCATGGTGAATGGATGCACTTTTTGAGCTAGGGTAGACCAGCACCTGGAGAAAACTACCAGACCCAGACAATTCAGAAAACTAGGCATCAAGTGGAGTTCAGGGTGGTGTGTCTTGCATAGATCCAATTATGTTTTGTTACCCACAGTGCCATGCAAACTTTGCCTAAAATCACAATTTTTCCTTGCATTTCTGTGATGGAAACTTCGAGAATCAAGAGGAATGCACAAAATCTTCACTGCCCAGCCTTGCCTCAATTGTGCCGATAAAAGCGCTGCATAAGTTGTGTGGCTGAGCCTAGTGCCCGCATTAGAAATGGATCTAACCAAGGTCAATGGGACCCCTTGCAACGGGACTCCCCTTGACCTTGGTTCGGTCAATTCATGTGACATGCACTAGGCCCAGCCACAGAAGTGGTGCAGCATTTTTATTAGCACAAGTTGGGTAATAGTAGGTGGTAGGAATGTTGTGGTTTACGCCTGATTTCAGAAGTTTCCATCACAAAAATGCAAGGAAAACGTGTGATTTAAGGCAAAGCTAAAGGTTTACAGGGTATTGTAGGTACGAAAACCTCATAGGAACCACACAAGTCACCCCATCCTGAATTTCCCAAGGTGTTTAGTTTTCAAACATGTACAGCTTTCTTAAGTTTCTCTAGGTACTGGATGATCTAAGGCCCTAAATTCCCAGCTACCCACTTTTCAAAAAAGGGTCATTTTGAGTAGAAAAAGTTGATGTATACATGTTGCGTTTTGGGATGTTTCCTGTGATGAGCACTAGGTCTAGACACAGAGGTGAGGAACCATTTTTATCAGTAGACTTAGGAAACCACTGAGTGGAAGAAAGTTTGCTGCTCCCCACAGATCACAGAATTTTCCATCACCGAAATTTGACAAAAATGTGTCTTTTCTTTTTCAAGGGATTCTGGGTAAAACAAAACACGATGAAAGCCATGCAAGGCACCCCGCCCTGGATTTCCCCAGGTGTATTATTTTAAAAAATGTACATGTTTTCAAGGTTTCCCTATGTTCCCAGCTGGGCTAAGGCCCAAAATTCCCAGCTAACCACTTTGGAAAAAGAAAAACAATTTTGACTGGAAAAAGGGGATGGATCATGTTGTATTTTGGGCCATTTCCTGTGGCAAGCACTAAGCAAACCCACACAGACAAGGTACCATTTTTATCAGGAGGCTTAGGGGACTGCTGGGTGGAAGGAAGTTTGTGGCTCACCGCAGATTACAGAACTTTCCATCAAAGAAATATGAGAAAAATGTGTTTTTTCAAGTCAAAGTTTGAAGTTTACAAGGGATTCTGGCTAAAGAAAATCTGGTGAGAGACATGCAAGTCGCCCTAAGCTGGATTTCCCTGGGTATCTTCTTTTAAAAAATGTACATTTTTTCTTAGGTTTCCGTAGGTGACATCTGAGCTAGGGCCCAAAATCCACAGCTACCCACTTTGTGAAAAAAAGGGTCAGTTTTGAAAAGAAAAATATGATGTGTCCATGTTGGGTTTCAGTCATTTCCTGTTGTGGGCCCTAGGCCTACTCACACAAGTGAGGTACCATTTTTATCAGGATACTTAAGGTACTACTGAGTGGAAGGAAGTGTGTGGCCCCACAGATACCAGAACTTTCCATCACAGAAATATGACAACAATTTGTGTTTTGAGTCACAATTGGAAGTTTGCAAGGGATTCTGGATAAATCATCCTTCCCAGAACCAAGCAAGTTACCTGACCTTGGATTCCCTGGGTATTTTCTTTTATAAAATGTACAGGTTTGCTAGGTTTAACTAGATCCCCGGCTGAGCTAAGGTCCAAAATCCCCAGCTACCCACTTTGCAAAACAAAAGGGTCAGTCTTGAGAGAAAAAATGTGATGAGTCCACATTGCGTTTTGGGCAGTTTCCTGTTGCCAGCACTAAACAAGGTGCCATTTTTATCAGAAGATTTGGGGAGTGCTGGGTGGGAAGAGGTTTGTAGATCCCCACATATTTCAGAACTTGCATGTGAGGATAATGTGTTTTTTTGTCAAAGTTTGTGGTTTGCAAGGGATTCTGGGTAAAAAGCTACGAACATTTATAAAAAGATCAGATTTCAATAGAAAAATGTGATGCAGCCATGTTGTTTTTTGGTCCATTTTCGGTCAGGGGCACTATGCCTACTCACACAAGTGAGGTATCATTTTTATTGGAAGACATGTGGGAGCACAGAATAGTAGAACATTTGTTATTATCAACTGGATTTCATTCCATTTATGCCTTCCACATGTAAGCCTGTGTATAAGAAAGAAAACAATTTAAATCATATGCTAGTATGGGCACACACAAACTCAGAGATGTACAAATAACTACTGCTTCTAAACTCCTTTTCTTGTGCCCATTGGTCTATAGTTGGTACACAATGAAAAAACATTGCATGGTACAGCTTAGTTGTTGGCTCTAGGCATCTTGGGTTCTTGGAAAAACTATAAATCCTATATATTCCCATCGCCAAAAGTGTCTAGCAGACGTAATGGTGTATTGATTTTGTAAATCAGCCATTGTGACAAATGTTACAGGTGAGAATGTTCTCAGCAATGGCAGGGTTTTTTTGCTCATTTTCAAATTTCTTTATTTCAACAGTAAGTTTCTTTGGGAAAAGCTTGTGTAATCTACACATATGACCCCTTGTTGAATATGGAATTCTGCCCACTTTTCAGAAATCTACAGCTTTCTTAGATCACCCATGAGTTTCACACTGGCTTCCATCACGAACTGCAAGTAGGTTGAGAGCAAAAGAAAATAGGAGAAATGGGCTGCCTCTTTGTAAAATGTCAAAACTCTTGAGCCATTTTTTCCTATTTTTCTCCAAAAACTCAAAATGTAGCTATATTTTGCCTATTTTATTAGTCCCCTGCAGTGAAATGCACAACCTCCGTTTACATTTAGATTATGCAGAATTTTAGAAAAAAGGACACATGGATTCCTTATGTGGAAAAAATGTTACAGAGTCCTTAGCGGGAATTACCCCCAAATAGCCAAAAAAGGGCTCAGCCCTTAAACACTTTACAACACTAACATTAAAAATTAGATGTAAAATAAATCACCAACTCACTGGTTACCTGAAGTGAAGGTGTTGGAAATGGGATCTACCCATTTTGCGCACCAGGATTTTTTGCTACTGATTGCGTGTTTTTTTAAAGTTTACTGTGGGTGAGTCTCTCTACCCAAGTCTCACTAACAGTTATTTTATGGCACGCTAACATAAGAAATCATTGGGCTACATTGCTTCCTTTATTAAATGCTAAATTTGGATTTGTGCCAGCTGTAGAAATACTTCTTCCACTCATTTGAATTATAATATGAAATCCACTTTAATGATAAAGCAAGATTTTAAGTTACTATTCCGAAAATACAACTTTCAGAAAGCTAGCATTTCCCTGCCTAAGGTTTCTGGGCCTTTGTTTGAGTGGTCAGCCGCCTAGTGATGCCACTCCCACTGGGAAATATGTATTGGAGCCAGACAGTGAACAAAAGGTGAGGGGATGCAGAAGGAAGTGAACCTTCCTGACAGAATGACTAAAGAGAAGCCATGCCCTGCACTTATTACCCTTCGGAGGACCTTGCCTCCAGCTCACAAAAAGGAACCTGACACCAGGCCTTCCCTTGCCTTTGTTTCACTAGCCAGGGAGAAGCCAAACCCAGGGGAACGAGAGGAACTAATCAGAACCAGTTTTCTGGTTAGACAAAGGGGTGTCCCAAACCCACAGGCTGGTGCTGGGGATCAATGTGGCATCCCTAGAACATGAAGGAGAGCATGACTTGAAACTTGGACTCAAACTGTGGCAACACCATGATCAGATGGAAGGAAAATCCATCTGATGCCCTGATGGACTGGGGAACCTGTCTACAGCTGATAGCAGGATTAGTGAGTCTCTTCAGTGCCAGTGATGCTGACCCTCTTATACCCTCTGAGGACCATTTGGGGTAGACCTGTACTTCTGTGACCCAGCAGGAGGAAAAGAACATCAAGACCCAGGCACAAGAGGAAGCTTACATGGGGAGCTGGTGAAGCCAGCTCCCTCTATAGTGAGCCCTTTAGAGGCCAGGAGACCTGTGGAAACTGCTCCTGATGGCTAGGGCTCACCACCAGGAGCAAACATAGAGATTTGCCCAGCAAGGCCCAAGTTATAGAATTTTAAAGGATTTTGACCGTTGACCCCTTTTGCTCAAGAAATTAATCACATAGTGCTTCGCTACAATTTTTCAAACTTACCTCTGTGGTGAGTCATTAACTATTTCACCATGGGTTGCTTGCATACGTGCATTCCCCCCCACCACCAAAAGCATATCTCCTCCGGGGGCCCTCATCTCCCCAGGGGGGGATATTAAGAATGGAACTAGCACTGCTGGGCCAGTGTATTCCAAGATGGTTGCCTGGGACCCCATCACTGAGCACCCAAGACAGAAGCAGGGTCCTGGGGCCTCTTTTAGGGGCACAGAAGAAAGAATCTGTTTCCTATCGTAGTAGTGCTCTTGTGTGGTGGGAGGAGAAAAAGAAGTGTTTGAAGAGAAAGAAGCTGTCAGTTTGACTGATTGCAACATTCTGTATGTTGTTGTGGACAGAAATAAAATGTAAATGACAGTAAAAGATCATTGGATGAAGCCTGTTGATTAAAAGGCCCTCTATGTAGGTGAACTACATATTTTGGAAAAACAATAGTCTGACAACACAGTTAAGACTGTCTCAAAGACTAGACCATAAGATAGGGCAGATGGGGAGAAGACAGTCAAAATGGAATGATGAGGGCTGTGAAAAAAGCAGGCAGGAGTAGGTTGGAGACAGAAGTGCTACATCCAAACCAAAATAGCAACTCTCCTCCGTGAAGGTGTCAGAAACGCCATTTACCGTAATTACCAGAAATTTTACTCCTGCTGGCCTCCAGAAAGACTCTCATCATAAGGCACAGCAGGAGGTAGACACTTAGTTGCAAAAGCTGATTCTGGTGGTCTTCCACTAGATATGGGATCTGGAGGAAGAGGAGTAGGCAGTAAGTCAGACATCCTCTCAGCTGCCTGTTGAACATCACATTCGCCGTGGACAGCCAAGTCAAACTACCATCCACCCCCCTACCGCAGCCAGTTACAACCCCTTCTCCAAACACCCTCCAGATCTTCCTACATACTGTTCTGGGGGGGCATAGAGAGCTTGGCCAGGACCTCAAATACAGAAGGATAGGATGGACAGGCTGGAGGGGGAGAGGTAGGTTAGTTTTCTTTTTTATGGCAATAGGGTGGGGTGGGTTAGAGAAGGAGACGGTTAGTTTTGTGTTTTGTAGGGCACTGGTGAGTCTGTTGTGGGTGGTGTAGGTAGGATCAGTTGGGGGAAGGGGTAGGTTAGTTCTGTCTATTTTAGGGAATAAGGGAGGCAAGGGGTATGGTGTAGGTGGTGTGGATGGCTGGATTTTTCCCTTTTTTGAAATATATATTATTATTTTATACAAAAATTGTCTCTTCCTTTGCTAGTTCATTGGTTTACTTTAATATTTGCTAATTGGCAGTATACAGTGTAAACCAGGAAGGGCTACAGACCTTTTGACACAAGCCTGTATGTGGCCCAACAAAACAAACAAAGACGTTTCATCATACCCTCTCTAAGTCTTTCCACATGTGTTCCCTTGCAAGACTACTCCAAATGCAGTGACTGAAATCAGACTATGCCAATACTCCCCTTCATGACTTAGCACTTGAGCCACCTGCCATTAGCAATAGCTGTGTGCTGCACTTCCCTCTGAAGTCATAAGTGGTAGTACCCATAGAGCTGATGCTTCTCCTCACCTGACAAGCGTGGTGGTGAACTCACACAATAACTCTAAGTAGTTGTTTCTGCAGGGGTTTTGGCTGCTCTAATAGGCCCAGGCAGGGAAGACACTACAGGATACAAGGGCCCATCTTCAAGAAAAAAGACGCACAACTGCGCTAGCGCAGTTGTGCTTCATTTGTTTTAACACAAGCTAAAGTCATTCCTTAGCGCCATCCATGCGCCATATTTAAAAAATGACGAATGATGGTGCTAAGGAATGGTTACAGTAAAAAATAAATTATGTCAACTATTGAGATATGCCATAAGGAAATATGATGCTAATGCTGCAAAAGTGGCGCTAGACTGTTTTGTGGCACATAAATATGTCGCAAAAGGGTTAGCGCCATTTTTTTGCCTCATTAGCGTTAAAACAAAACGCACCAGCAGGAAAAATTCCAATTTGAAGAGAAGATGGAGTTTTCAGGCCAGGAGAGACCCCAGGGAGACCCCAATCATACAAGTACCAGCCAGGAGGGTTCAGAGAAGTACCAGTACAAGGAGAAGAGAAAGAGCAAGATTTGCTTTAGTGAGGAGGAGCATGACAACTTGGTCAGAGAGGTGACGTAACACCAACACCAGCTCTTCGTCACCTCCAAATTGCCAGTTGGTAGGAGAGACTCAATATGGCAGGAAATATTAGACAAAGTCAACAGCATGGCAAAGGTGAAGAGGACTGTCACTGAGTGCAAAAAGTGCTGGAACAATTGCAAGAGTAGGACTTAGGAGAAACTGGCTAGGAACCAAAAGGCAGCACTGTAGACTGGAAGTGGAAGTCCCGCACCACAGAAGGATTTGGATGAGCCCGAGGAGATGGTTTCAGAGGTCATCCCGGAGGATCTTGTTACTGGAATCACAGGACAGGACATCTCAGTCTACCAAGAAGCACCACAAATGCAGAGTAAGTTGCAGGGGGGGAAATATCTAGAATTCCACAAATGGTAGAAGGGGAGGCACATAGGACACACTCAATGCACACTAAAGGGTTGCATTGGGACACATAGGCACTGAATCAAGATGTGCCATCCCCATCTAAGCCACACATGTACTGACAATTTGGTTGTGCTATGCACTCCAACATATACGCAATGTGGACATAGGCCACTCACTATGGCTATACTCCACCGTGTAAATATGCAACACACTGCCTGGAAGGGATGTGCAAATAGTGTGGTTGTGCCATGACAACACCCACTGCATATTGTCAAAGCCCCTGCACCTACACAACTCAGACATCAGAGACTAGGACGGAAGTCAATACCACCCCAGGGGTGGTGTCAGGGTGGTGTATCTGGCCAAAATGCTTCCCTTCCTCCTTGTCACGTTGCCTTTACTCATGTATGCTGCATCTTGTAGCACACATTGAAATGCCACCTTAGCAAACATAGCTTGTACATGTTCAGGAAGAGACACCTCCGTGCACATAAACAAACCATCTCCTCAAGGCAGGCACCCCTTCATCATGCGACAACAATGCCCATGTTGGTGCAGGGAGAACAAATCTATGCAGGCACAGCGGGAATTGCAGGGCTGTACTGTATTCAAGTAAACATAGCACATCCCTGTGTATCTAAACGGGTGCAGTGTTGTGCAACATACTGCTTCCGCCCTTCTCACCATCTGACAAGATAGAGGCCCAGATCAAACAGAAAATGATGGTGCTTGGCGCTGTGCCAAATTAGGCAGTCTCACACACTGTCATTTTCAAAACGTAGGGATGCATTCTATTTAGAAGAATACAGAGATCCCCTTTTGTTTCCCCCTGCACCTGCGTGAAATTAGCTGTCGTGCCCCAATGCAGCCATCCTTGCACCATAGTGAAAGGATGGCTGCCTTGAGAGGGAGAGATTGTTTTTGTTCAGGAAGGGACACCTTCCCACACAACAACAAACTTAAATGGTGATTTTCTCTTTTATTGTATGTGCTTTGCTATGCTAATGCCACCCCTGGACTGGTGTTAGATTTTGGCGCTCCATCTGGTTTACAAAAACTTGCAAATCTGAGGCAGTGGCAAAACACAATGGGTGTTGATGTGGCACACCCACAGCAACACCCATTGCACGCACCTTCCATGCAAAGTGCTGTGTTTGCAGGGCCCATATATACAAGGTGGTGTTAGGCCACAAAAAGTGGCTTTACGCCACCTTGTAAATACAGCGCTGGGCACTGCGCCACAGGAGCCTCACCAAAAGTGACACTCAGGTGGCGCTCAGGGCACCTAAATATGCCCCAAAGTACACTGTGAGCTTTACCCATGTGTGATGCACAATGCAACACATAGGTGGTCATTACGAACATGGCGGTAAACACTGCACCGCCGGAGGTGGCAGTAACTGTAGGAGGCTGGCCTGGTTTGTAGTGGTTACCTTGGGTACTTACACCTTATACCAGGTCCAGTTATCCCTTATTAGTGAAAGGTAGTAGTGTTCTAGCAGCATAGGCTGATGGAGATAGCAGTAGCAGAGCAGCTAAGGCTGAACTAGGAGACATGCAAAATTCCTGCAATACCACTATAGTTACACAGTACTTATACACAATAAAAGACAATACTTAGAGTTACCAAAAATAAAGTTACCTTATTTTAGTGACACAAGGCCAATAATATCTTAGAGGCAATACTCCTTCTGGAGGTAAGTATTGTACACAATATATACACTAGACACCAAAATAAGGTAAGTAAATAGTCATAGGATAGTGCAAACAATAGAAAATACCATATAATTCAATTGGAAGAAATAGGTCTAGAGGCAAACACAAACCATATACTAAGAAAGTGGAATATGAATCACAAATTCCCCCCTAGACAAGTGTAGTGTGTAGAGAATTGGTGGGAGTGTAAGAAAACCACAAAGGTGAGTAAAATACCCCACCTCAGAGTCCAGGAAAGTGGGAGTAAAGAACTGCAAGTTTCCTTAGTACACACTACAAGTCGTGATTAGAGTTATTGCCCGAACCAAGCAAGACTGCAAGCAACAAATGGTGGATTCCTGGACCTGAAGACCTGTAAAGAGAGCAGATCAAGTCCAGAATTCGCAGAAGATTCCAGGAAGGACAGGAGCCCCTGCCAACCTAGAATATGGTGCAAAAGAGGATTCTCTGGTTAGAAGTCTGCAGAAGAGCAAGAAAGAAGATGGCTGCGGGTTCCTGCATGATGCAAAGGATGTCCCACGTGGAGATGTTGGATGCAGGCAAATTGCAGCACTGGATTCGTCCAACAAGCCTTGGTTCAAGCAATGTCACAGTTTGCGTCAAAAAGGTGCTGCCTGGACCCAGGAAGGGCCTGGGGGCCTCAACTTGGACTGAGGAGGCAGAGGGGGCTCCCAACACTGGAGGGAACCCACAGATGACCAGGCAGCACCCACGGAGGTCCCAGGACACCGGGACAAAGAAGGTGCAAATTGTGGTTGCTGCAGCACTACAAAAGAAGGTCACACACCGCAGGAGATCTACTCAGTGAGTTCAGCATTGCAGGATAGAGTGCTGGGGACCTGGGCCAGGCTGTGCATGAAGGATTCTTGCAAATAGTGCACAGAGGCCCCAGGAGGTGAAGATATCGCGGTACACAGGGGTACTGTCATAAATGGGAAGGCAAGCTCTTAACTCCTCCAAATTTGGACAGCAGGATCTTAGGGGAGTCTGTGTCAAAGCGGTCCACCACCTGTGTTCCAAGGAGCATGCTCGCCATCAGGAGAGGAGTCCAAGAGAACTGGTCGTCATCTTAGAAGGTGCCTCCTGGAGCAGGGAAGTGACTCCGTCACTCCGCAGGAGATTTCTTCAGTCCTTCTGGTGCAGGTGAAGACAGGGCGTCCCCAGAGCGTGCACACCATGGAAACTGGTGCAGCTGCTGGCTGGAGCTGAAGTTGCAGAGTTGAAGTAGCCCTTCTGGATACTTTGCTGCAGTTACAGTGGTTCCTAGAGCAGTCTTCAGTTGATCCCAGGTCAGAGGATGAAGCAGTGGTTGCAGAGGATTCCTGACGGAACTTGCAAGCAAAATCTGAAGAGGAACCCACAGGGGAGACCCTAAATAGCCCTGAGAGGGGGATTGGCTACCTAACCAGGTATGTACCTATCAGGAGAAGTCTCTGACGTCACCTGCTGGAAATGGCCACTCAGAGGCCTCCAGAGTGTCCCCACACCTTGGAAAACAAGATGGCTGAAGTCTGGGACACACTGAAGGAGCTCTGGGCACCAACCCTGGGGTGGTGATGGACATGAGAGTAGTCACTCCCCTTTCCTTTGTCCAGTTTCACGCTGGGACAGGAACTGGGGGTCCCTGAACCAGTGTGGACTGGCTTATGAAAGGAGGGCACCATCTGCGCCCTTCAAACATTTCCAGAGGCTCTGGGAGGCTACCCCTCCCAAGCCTGTAACACCTATTTCCAAAGGGAGAGGGTGTAACACCCTCCTCCCAAAGAAAATACTTTGTTCTGCCTTCCTGGGACTGAGCTGCTCAGACCCCAGGAGGGCAGAACCTTGTCTGTTAGGTGGCAGTAGCTGTAGCAGTGCAAGACTCAGAGAGCTGGTTTGGCAGTACTGGGGGTCCATGGTGTAGCCCCCAAGATGCATGGAATTGGCTCCCCAATACCATATTTGGAATGGGGGACAATTCCATGATCTTAGACACCTTACATGGCCATATTCGGGGGTTACTATTGTGAAGTTCCACATAGATATTGACCTATATGTAGTGCATGCATGTAATGGCATCCCCGCTCTCATGAAGTCTGGGGATTTGGCCCTGGACAACGTGGGGGCACCTTTGCTAGTCCTCACACTTAGTAACTTTGCACCTAGCCTTCAGTATATGAAAGTTAGACATAAAGGTAACTATAAATTACTTATGTGCAGTGAAAATGGCTGTGAAATAGTGTGTGCACTATTTCACGCAGGCTGCAGTGGAAGTCCTGTGAAAGGGTTTGGCTGACCACCTTATGAGTGGCAAAAGAAATGCTGCAGCCCATAAGGATCTCCTGGAACCCCAATGCTCTGGGTACCTCGGTATCATATACTAGGGACTTATAAGGGGGGTCCAGTGTGCCAATTGGAATTGGTAAATTAAGTCACTAAACTATAGTGACTAATTTGGAAGCAGAGAGAGCATAAGCACTGAGGTTCTGGTTAGCAGAACTTCAGTGACACAGTTAAGTACTATTAACAACACACACATTAGACTGCAAACTATGGGCACTGGGGTCCTGGCTAGCAGGATCCCAGTGAGACAGGAAAAACACACTGACAAATAAGGTTTTCACTAGGAGCACTGGGTCCTGGATAGCAGGATCCCAGTGAGACAGTGAAAACACAATGACACTGTTGGACTTTTGCTTATGCAGGGTCATCCCCAGTCTTTTTGCCTCCTGCCTCCTATTTTTTCTGACCTGTTGCTGTTGGCTTTTCAACTCTGAGCACTTTACCACTGCTAACCAGTGCTAAAGTGCATATGCTCTCCGTGTAAATTGTATGTAATTGGTTTATCCATGATTGGCATATTTGATTTACTAGTAAGTCCCTAGTAAGGTGCACTAGAGGTGCCAGGGCCTGTAAATCAAATGCTACTAGTGGGCCTGCAGCACTGGTTGTGCCACCCACATAAGTAGCTCTGTAATCATGTCTCAGACCTGCCACTGCAGTGTCTGTGTGTGTATTTTTACACTGCAAAATCGACTTGGCAAGTGTACCCACTTGCCAGGCCTAAACCTTCGCTTTTCTTACATGTAAGGCACCCCTAAGGTAGGCCCTAGGTAACCCCAAGGGCAGGGTGCAGTGTATGGATAAAGTAGGACATATAGGCGGTCATTCTGACCACGGCGGGCGGCGGTAGCCGGCCGCCATGCGGTCACCGCCATTTTGCCGCTCCGCGGTCAAAAGACCGCGGAGGCCATTCTGGCTTTCCCGCTGGCCCAGCGGGCGCCCGCCAAAGGAGCGCCCGCCGGCCCAGCGGGAAAGGCCCTGCAACACAGAGGCTGGCTCCGAATGGAGCCGGCGGTGTTGCAGGGGTGCGTCGGGTGCAGTTGCACCCGTCGCCATTTTCACTGTCTGCTATGCAGACAGTGAAAATCATGCTGGGGCCCTGTTAGGGGGCCCCTGCACTGCCCACAGTGGCATGGGCAGTGCAGGGGCCCCCAGGGGCCCCACAACACCCGTTCCCGCCATCCTGTTCCTGGCGGTAAAAACCGCCAGAAACAGGCTGGTGGGAAGGGGGTCGGAATCCCCATGGCGGCGCTGCTTGCAGCGCCGCCATGGAGGATTCTCCCAGCCGGGAGAAATCCGTCGGGAAACCGCCGGACCCGGCTGGGCGACCACGGTCGGAATCCCAAATGAAGCACCGCCAGCCTGTTGGCGGTGCTTCCGTTGACCGCCAGGGTTGGAATGACCCCCATAGTAATGTGGTTTATATGTCCTGACAGTGAAATACTGCCAACTTCGTTTTTCACTGTTGCAAGGCCTGTCTCTCTCATAGGGTAATATGGGGGCTACCTTTAAATATGATTAAAGCGTAGATTCCCCTAGAGAGTAGATGGACATGTGGAGTTTGGGGTCCCTGAACTCACAATTTAAAAATACATCTTTTAGTAAAGTTGATTTTAAGATTGTACGTTTGAAAATTCCACTTTTAGAAACTGAGCATTTTCTTGCTTAAACCATTCTGTGACTCTGCCTTGTTTGTGGATTCCCTGTCTGGGTCAGCTTGACAGTTGGGTTGTTTTTCACCTCACACCAGACAGTGACACAAAGGGAGCTGGGGTGTAACCTGCATTCCCTGATTAGCCATCTCTGCTAGGAGGGAGGGGTGGAGTGGTCACTCTCATCTAAAAGGACTGTGCCTGCCTCTGACAATGCAGGCTCCAACCCCCTGGTGTGTGTCTGAGCCTTGCCAGGCAAGGAAGGATTTCACAAGTAGGTGTGAGTCCGCTTTGAAGAAAGGTGACTTCAAAGACTAAAATGGGTATAAGAAGGGCACCCAAATCTACAGACTTTAGAAACACTTCTGGAACCAAGAGGAACCTCTGCCTGGAGAAGAGCTGATAGCTGAGGAAGAAGTGCTGCCCTGCCTGTGACTGTGCTTTGTGGAGCTTTCCTGCAGTGTTGCTTCTGCCAGAGTAAGAGGGCAAAGACTGGACTTTGTGTGCCTTCCATCTTGTGAAGATATCTCCAAGGGCTTGAGTTAGAGCTTGCCTCCTGTTGTTGGAAGTCTCAGGGACAGCAAAGACTTCTCTCTGGAGAGACTCCTGCTCTGACAAGTGGTGCCCTATCCAGTCCCGGGGCCTTTGAAAGGAAAGCTGGTGGAAATCCAAGGAAATCGACTTCGGACGACTCCAGACCGACGCCGCTGCTGAATCTGGTAACGCCGCCTGCACCCGACGCCGTGACCCTCGCTGGAACGCGACGCTCCTCACAGGCCCGATGCCGCTGCATCCCCGCTGAAGTCCGCGACTCCGTGGAAGTTGCCGCACCACGTCGTGACCGACGTCGCTCGAAGTGCACGGATTCAACGTTTCGCACAGACGCCGCGATCCCCGACTTCGCGCATCGGCTTGTTTTTACTCTTCACCAAAGGTACTGTACTTGGGGGTCTACACGACTCCGTGTCCGGCGCCGCTGGTGTCGGCTTGTTGGGATCGACTCCGTCACGACGCCATGTTAACATCTCATCGAAGCATTTTTGTTTCTAAGTGCTATTTTTGAGTTTAATCTCTAAAAAATTCATAACTTGACTTGTGTATGTCGGATTTTTATCGTTTTGTTCTTGTTTTGTTTAGATAAATATTTCCTATTTTTCTAAACCGGTGTTGTGTCATTTTGTAGTGTTTTCATTAAGTTGCTGTGTGTGTTTGTACAAATACTTTACACCTAGCGCTCTGAAGTTAAGCCTACTGCTCTGCCAAGCTACCAAGGGGGAAAGCAGGGGTTAGCTGAGGGTGATTCTTTTTTACCCTGACTAGAGTGAGGGTCCTTGCTTGAACAGGGGGTAACCTGACTGTCAACCAAAGACCCCATTGCTAACATCGGTGATCAGCCGTTGGGATTTGGACTTGTATTTGTACTTGACATACAGTAATTAAGTGAACACTACTTTTTGAGTTCAGACCACTACGTGACCACATACTACTTGTTTGGTGATCTTTTTCTTTTTCTCTTAAGGACTCCTTTTTGTTCTACTTCCATGATTTTGCTGATCCCTTGACTGAATCTTTTTACTTCATTGGGAACTTATTTTCTGCCTTTGGAACTTTGCACTTGTGACCATCATGTCTCAATCTGGAGATGCAACAGCTGGAGCGGTGTTTGAAATAGAGAAACTGAAAGAGTACTCAGTTGCTCAATTGAAACAGTTCCTTAAATATCTTGACTGTCCCACTGAGAGCTCCACCAGGGAGGGGGAGCTGCAAAAGGCACAGAGGGCCTGTGTGACAGTCAAGGAGGCTGGAGGGCACACAGAGGAGGAGGATGTGGGTGGGGAAGTGCAGAGGATACACAGTGGTGTAGTGGAGGTACCTGTTACGCCTGGGGGGAGGGTCCCCAGGAGGGGTAGCAGGGTGTCACCCAAGGGTCTGTCTCCTGAAGAGTTACAGGACAGACAGGCAGAGAGGGCTCGCCTGTTGAAGTTCAAGGAGTTGAGGATGCAAAGGGAGAAAGGGTTGGAAGAAAGGAGGAGGGACTTAGAGATCAAAAAGAGGATTTGGGCTTATGAGCTCAAAATGAAGGAGCTGGAAGTCATAAGGGCTGAGTCCAGCTGGAATGGTGGCAGCAACAATTTTATATCCAGTGCTGCTGAAGAAGTGCACATGCCCAGAGATGTGGTGCCCTACTTGAAGGAGGGAGTTAACACACACCAGGAGGTTCAGGGGTATGAGATAGCTCCAGTGGTGCATAGGGTCCCTGAGGTGGATTGGGGAACTGGCATAGGGAGTCATATTCCTAGTGATGGTAAGGACACTCTTCTGGGAGAGTGGTTCCCCCCAGGTAGAAGTCCTGGTTATGGAGTGTGAAGACATGCCAGAAGAGTGTGGGTTGAGTGTCAGGGACAGTCAGGTACTGTCTCACCAGTCTCAGGAGGGTGATGTGGGGTGCTTTTTCAAAGC
Source organism: Pleurodeles waltl (assembly GCF_031143425.1). Taxonomy (NCBI): domain Eukaryota; kingdom Metazoa; phylum Chordata; class Amphibia; order Caudata; family Salamandridae; genus Pleurodeles; species Pleurodeles waltl. Next base: position 914,482,478 of record NC_090444.1, on the reverse strand, counting down.
AGAGTCACTGGATGGTTGGGTGAAGGGTACTTTGGTTAATTCATGTGAGGGGCTGAGTGATGTAATTGCTGGAGAGCGTATGTCTAGTCCTTATTTTCCAGAGCTATGCCAACACCAGGTGGAGTGTGAGTTCTCTGACCCCATTGAACTTACACTGGAGGCAGACCTTTGGGTGAGTACCAGAGAGTCTGAAGAGGCATTTGGGAGTGCTCCTGAGGGGAGTGGCCTAGGTATTTCCCAACCAGGTGGGGTAGGGAAGGATTGTAATGTCCCAGGTAGGTCCCAGTGTAATGGGATGGGTGAGGGACCCCATGTCCAGTCTCAGAGGAGAGGGAATGGGGATGGCAAAGGAGGCAGACTTCTGGTTGCATACCAGAGGGTCTGGTGTGGCATTAGGGGGTGTACCTAATGAGTGTGGTCTAGGTGTTTTCCAACCAGGTGTGGTGGGAAAGGCTTGTGTCCCAGGTAGGTCCCAGTGTATTGGGCCGGGTAAGGCACCCCATGTCCAGTCTCAGAGGAGAGGGAATGGGGTTGGGATGAGGCCCAGGGTACCTGAGCTCCAGTCCCCGGTCCTGGAGGGTTCCATGAGTGAACGCCAGGAGGTGAGCCTAGCCTGTGCCGTAGGGCCAGCTGTTCAGAAGGATCCCATTTTGTCACTAGGACTTGGGCGGGTGGCTGGTGATAGCGTTCCTCTGGTCCTGGTGGCTGGTAGTCTCGCTCTACAGTGGAGGAGGCAGAAATCCAGGCATAGGGTTGAGAGGGGGCTGCGGGCCCCAGTGGAGAACCTGGAGGGTCAGGGGTCAGCTCTGAGAGCAGAGCCCCCCACGAATGACCTTGGTGAGACCATTTCTGGGCCGGGGGGGAATCCAGACTCTGTCAGATGGGCAGGGGTCAGGAGACCTGAGCCAGCTAGACTCTTGTGTGGCCCTTGGGGAAGGTGTTTCCCTGGTGGGGGGTAGGTGTGCCCCCCAGGAAGTCCCCAGGTGCGCCAGGCAATGATTCAACCGCAGGGTGGTGACTCTGGGTTGCATGATCAGGTTCAGGGGGTAAACTCTGACCTGATGGGGAGTAGGTGTGCTCCCAAGGAAGTCCTGGTGCGCCAGGCAGTGGTTCAACCGCAGGGTAGTGACTCTGGGTTGGATTGCCAGATTCAGGGGGTAAGCTCAGATCTGGTAGGGGGTAGGTGTTCTCCCAAGGAAGTCCTGGTTCGCTGGGCAATGGTCCAGTCTAAGGGTGTCGTACCCTGGACTAGATAGACAGGTTCAGGAGGTAAACTCTGACCTGGCTGGGGGTGCGGTTAGTGTGCTCACCTCCCCGTGAGAAACGTCTGGTAGCTTCTTCCGAGGTGGGGAGACGCAGGACTCTGGAAGTGGGGTTCAGGGAGGGGGAAGCCCGTCCCGGACCCCGGTGCAACCCAAGGGTGTTGTTCCTAGGTTGGGTGGTCAGTCGCCAGGCAGTGATCCTGGGCTGGCGAGAGAGTTGTGCAGGGCTGCTGTACCCAGCACCCTGGCAAGTGTGGATTCTGGTAATACCCCTCCTAGGAGAGGAGGGCGTGATCCTAGACGGAGGGGTAGAGGGAGGAGAGCCTCGCCTCTAGCCCCTGTAGAACCTATGGGTGCGGACCCTAGGTTGGTGGATCAGTGGCAGGGTAGAGCCCCTGAACTGATTGGAAATGGAGTGGGAACAGGTTGCTTTGCACCTGGGGCTACCGCCCCCCACTCTTTATGGTTTCAGAGACCAGAGGCTCCTAGATGGCCTGGGGCCTGGTTCTGGCCATTGGCAGCTAGAGAACCCCCGTGGGTTGGTCTAGGCTGCCTGGGAAGCATTGACAGAGAGATCCAAGTGGAGTCAGGAAGGCATAGAACTGGAACATGCCCCTGCTGTTGTGGGCCTGGGTCCTTGTTCTATCGCCCCAATCAGGGAAGTACATCAAGGTATTGATTGTTCTCCCCTGGCTTTTGGCTGGTAGGGGGTTGTGTTGGACTTTTTGCCTTACGCAGGGTCATCCCCAGTCTTTTTGCCTTCTTTCTCCTGGTTTTTCTGACCTCTTGCTGTTGGCTCTAGGACTCTGAGCACTTTATCACTACTGACCAGTGCTAAAGTGTAGGCGCTCTCCCATTTAAAGTTGGTATGATTGGCCTATACCTAATTGGCATATTTCATTTTCCTATAAGTCCCTTGTACAGTGGTGTCTCTATACCCAGGGCCTGTAAATTAAATACTACTAGTGGGCCTGCAATGCTGCTTGCGCCACCCACTGAAGTAGACTTTCAAACCTGTCTCAGGCCTGCTAGCGCAGGGCCTGTGTGCACAGTTTTCTGCCACAGGGACCTGGCATCTAAACTTACTTGCCAGGCCCAGAACTCCCCTTTTACTACATGTAAGTCACCCCTAAGGTACGCCCTAGCTAGCCCTATGGGCAGGGTGCCATGTATGTAGAAAGGCAGGACATGTGCCATATTGCATGGCCTGTCCTGGTAGTGACAAACAGCCTAACTTGGTGTCTCACTGCTGTGAGTGCTGCCTTCTCATAGGATTGCATTATAAATGCCCTGCCTTATGTGTAAAGGGTATTGTCTGATTTAGTAGTGTAGGCGTGTTTGGTATGGTTGTGATGGTGATAATAAATACTGCTTACTGGTGTGGGTGTATTTTTTATTCTATCACAGAAATGCCACTTCTAGAAAGTGCGCATTTATCTGTGCTTATGACTCTGGTGTTTTGCAGCTTGACTCCAATCCACGTCTGGGCAGAGTGACAGTTGGGGCTTTGTGCATACTTTTCAGACAGCCTGTACACAGGGAGGGTGGAGGTGTCACAGAGGTGCATCTGCATACTGAATAGTCTTCCTGGGCTGAGAGAAGGGAGAGGCGGGGCACACCTGCATTTGTAAAGACTGTGCCCTGGCCTCGCACAATAGGGTCATTAACCCCCCACTGATGTTTGGAGCCTGTGCTGAAAGGAGAGAGGGGGCACTCCCAGAACCAGTTATAACTGGCTGGAACCTCTTCTCCCTACCATTGTAAAACACTGTAAGAACTGACTATAAGTACAGGGGAATTTTCCCCACAATTTGGAGACTCTTGGAATCATCTTGGAACTGGACACCAAAGGCTGAAAGGACTCACCAGGAACCGCCATGGACTGCTGCTGCTGTGCTGACCTGTGACCTGCCTGGTCACTGTGAAGGACTTGCCACTTGCTGCCTTTCCCTTGTGCTGGCCTGTAGCTGGGCCCTCCACCTGAGGACCTTGTCTTAAGATTCTGCTCCCAGGGGCAGGGTGCTGTGGCCCCGACCCCTACATCCATTTCTTCACAAGGGGTGCTTCTCCATGGTTGCGCCTGCCATAGCGCTGATTGCAGCGCGCTTATGGAGCCTTGGGAGCTCGTAGGCTCCTTGCTGCATTGTGCCCCTTTAAATAAGATCACCGCAGCGGCCCAGGAAGCTGGAAGAACACTCGCACACCGCATCGGGTGCAGGCGAGTGTCTGCTCGGGCCCCAGGAGGGGTCTGATCTTATGGCTTCACGGCAGGACCAGGGGAAGGCGCGGGGAGTGCCCCCTTTCCCCTGGACTCTGCATTAGGAGCAGGACGCTCCTTTTTCTGCTGTTAGGTAAAACGGGCATTATTGTGGGCCCCCCCTTGGTAGAAGGGCCAGTGGAGGCCCGGGGTGGCCCCCAGGGATCGCAGGTCCCGGGAGGGGCCGGTCATTAAACCGGAGGGGGTGCGTGGTGCCCCCCTCCTGCCCTAAATTGTTTTTGCTGGCTTTGGCCCCCCTCGTGAGGGCCGGTTTAGGCCCTGGGGGGCCCACAGTAATCAAGGTCCCCGGAGGGGCCTGTCTATAAAAGAGAGAAGGTGCATGTCGCCCTCCTCTGACCCCAAAGTATAAGGGAGGCCCCTGTTTTGCGCATAAGAGCGCCGGGGGCCCCATTGTTCGCCTTCTAGGCACTGGAGGTGCCTTCATCCAACCAGGTACTGTTTAAAGGACCAATATAGTTGCAATCCAAAGTTCTTTCTACAGACTTTTGTTTGATTTATATATTACCTACCTGCGTTTGATGTTTTTACATATGTGTATGGAAATGTTCCTTTTATGGACATGCTTGCTAATATGTTTTTCTAACTTGCCATATGTTTTTTAATGTTCCTACTATGGGCATTTTATGATATTCTTATGACAAGTGCTGTGATGTAATAACATGTTTTCCTGACTACTGCTTATGTTGCAGAATACTGAGTAACATGTGTGTTATGTGTGACTACTGCTAGGTTGCAGAGTAACTAATGTGTAACGTTCTGACAACTGCTAAGGTAGCAGGATAGTACTGATATGTGATGTTTGGTCTGATAATTGCCTTGTGTACAATACAGTATATTTTCATATAATCTGGTGTTGTGTTTCCTTTGTGGTGGGGATATTGCGTCACGTGTGTTGTGTGTGTTGTGCAAACGCTTTACACATTGCCTCTCACAAACATGCCAAAAGTGGGGGTAACCATGCTAGAAAGAGGCTACTTTCTCACAGTAACTGCCGCCAACAGGCTGACAATCCGGACCGCCAAATAATGAAGCCCATGTGAAGCAAGTAGCGGTCCATCCACACACTGCCATCTGTGTAGTCCCGATGATGACAGAGGAAGCTGCCTACAGGCCGGCAGAAAGGTCCACCAAATAATGAAACACCAGATTGTCATCAGTTCCGGGGTGGGAACCACCACCAGGTAAAGCGTGGCAGAAAGGAACAATATAAAAGGAAACACTCACTGGAGGTACACCGAACACGCTGACATAGACATGGAGCGAGAGTTGGAAATAATGCCAGTGCTTCTCCTTGCCACATTCCTCCAGGACCGTTACCGACGACAAAGACGATGAAGTACCCCAGCCTAGTACACATAAGAAGAAAGGGCACAGTAAAACCCCCACAATGCACTCCCAACCCCTCCCACATCCCAAGCCATACATACCATAACAAGATGTACTTACCAGACACAATCCAAGATATACCTGCACCAATGCACACACCTTTGCACACCACCCCCCCCAAAGTGAAACGCTGAACAACGTCACAATATTGTGCCAACAGCACTGCTGGCACTTTAACTTTATTTGACATAACAAAACTAATGTTCAAATAAGGCCATTGGCCAGTCCTGTAAGTCCCTGAAGGGCCAATGTAGCCCAAACTTGACTCCCACGTGTGCAAAGGGTACGCCACTGAAAAGAGGCATCAATGGGGCAGCCAGGCACCTCTGGAAACAGGGGCAGGGGGTGGCGGGGGTGGGGACTTAGGTCTGGAAGGGTGGGTCTTGGGCTTAGGTTTGGGAGTTGGAGGGGGTTTGGGCTTGCCCTTGGAAGGAGGGGGAGTTTGCCTGGACCGGGGGTGGCAGAGGGATCTGGGCAGCACGGGCCTCTTCCTCCCTGGGGAAGGGGCATGGGATTGTGAAGGGCGGACATGGGCGGACTTAGACGAGGAAGGAGAGGACTGGGCAAGGACATGGGAAAGTTTAGGGACAAGACGGGGTGGGCCAGTGGGTTTGAACAGGTCAACATGAGATAGGAAAACCTTAGGTGTAGTTGGAGGGGATTTGGAGGCAGGTTTGGGAGTGAAGGTTGAGGGAGTGCTTGTACCAGGTGTAGGTGTACAGGATGTGGATGCAGGTGCCTGTATAGTATGCTTATGTGAGGTGGATGTGTGTGGTGTGGATGTGTGTGAACGTTTGAGTGTTTTGGGAGGACAAGGGGTGGACACAGTGGGAGAAAACAGGCTGCCAGTGTGGATGGATTTTGCTTGGATGTCTGCAGGTCTGGTGAGTGTGCTGAAAGTGTCTGTAAATGTAGAAGTGGTGAGTGCAGGTGTGGTGTCAGGGGTCATGTCTGGATGTCAGATGTAGTGGTGACTGCATGAATGGGGGCAGCAGCAGTGACTGAGGGTGCAGTGCATGTGGATGTGCATGGTGAGGTGACAGACAAGTGGCGGGGGAGGTTGACACACTGGAGGAAGTGGATGTTGTTGTGTGTGCTTTGGTATGTTGGGTGTGTGCCTGCCTGTGGTGGGAAGTGTGGTGCTTGTCTTTCTCTGTGTGCTTCTTGTGTGTTGATCTCTGTGCATGGCTGTCTGGATGTGTGTTTGGGATGAGTGAAGGGAGTGGGGTGCTGGAAGGGGTAGAGGTGGTTGAGGGGGACGGAAAGATCAAGGACACTGTCTGCCGTCAAAGAGGAGGTCAGAGCCTGAAAAGATCTCTGTAGGCCAGGCATGGTACAGTGAATGCCTTCCAGGAATGCATTGCTGCATCTGGGATGCTAACCCCTGGATGGCATTCATGATGGTTGTCTGCCCTACAGAGATGGTTCTCAGGAGGTCAATAGCCTCCTCCGTGAGGGCAGCAGGGCTGACTAGGACAGGGGATGAGATGCCTGGGGTGAAGGAGACCCTCCTGGGTGAGCAGGTACAGGCAACTTGGTGGAGAGCAACTGGGAGGGCGGTGAGGGAATGGGTGGTGGTGGAAGATGACAAAGAATGGGTGGGCCCAGTAGGGTCCACCACCACCAGGGAGCTCCCATCGGAGCCGGTGTCAGAGTCACTACCTCCAGTGGTAGTTGCCTCCCCGTGGTACTCCCCTCTCCCTCCAACCCACTGGTCCCCTTGGAGTCGGTCGACTCTGCTTCCTTGGAACCAGGGGCTGCTGCCGGTGCCTCAGCTCCCTTGCAGATGATGCTAATGTACACAAGGACACAGGAGTACAGAGGTGGGGAAACAAAACAAAGAAAGAAGTATGTCAAATCCTGAACATATGTACATTTTGGGTCACACGCACTCCCACCCAGGTCAGGCACGTACCCTCAGCAGAAACAACATACATTACGAATGTGCCCCTGACTAGTGGGCATGACCCCAGAATACACCACATAACCCTCATGAAACACAATCCTGATACACTGTGTGAAGTACACCCATGAGAAACCATGCCCGGCCAATGCACTTACAAGTCCCTAAGGCCACAATGAATACCAGATGACAAAAAGGGGACCCCTCATAGGCCTATAGAGCCTGCCAAAAATAGCTATTACACCATCTCAAGGACCTGGAGGGGGGCAGGAGTGCAGGGACACACCTGTCTAAGTGCCTGCAATTACAATGCATACATCCCACAGCACCCAAATTCAACCATCAAAGTGGTATCACAACACTGTGGCTACTCACCCCCTTGTGGCTGCTGTGATGGCTTTAAGCGCCCAGCCAAATGCGGATAGGCCACCACCAGAATGCAGGTCATTAGGGGGTCAGGGTCCGACGGACACCCCTTCCTCATTGGGAGACCTTCCCAAGCTGGGTCTCTCCAGTCTTCCTGTCCTAGCGCCTCAGGTCCTCCCACCGATTCCTGCATTGGGTGCTCTGCCGGTTCTAGTCTCCCAGGGTCCGCACTTCCTTGGCAATAGCTTGCCACATGCCTTTCTTTTGATGGGCGCTGACCTCCATGGGACACACAGAGCAAAGAAACAGACGTGAGTGTGGGTGCCCCGTACACAAATGCCATGCCCTTACATACTGATATGGCCCATGTTGACATACATATCAACAACTTACAGGCAGAACATGCCAGGCAACCTACAGCTGGGCAGTCACACACCGAACACACATGCATACAGGCATCCACCACAATCACACACATCTACGGATGACAGATGGTAACTCACCTGCTCCTCTGGTTGCCCATTCAACTGTGCATACAGTACAAATGTAGCACACATTTGCCTGACGGTGTACCTCATTCTTTCAGTTTGTGTGTGTTACCTATGTGACTCATTTTAAAAAGTACAGTGATATCATGTGATGTAAGTGTATGTTGACACTCAGAATGTGTTATTTCCTCCCCCATAGATACAGACCCATGTGGCGAGGGAGGGCGCCATCTTTTTACAGACCCCTGGTAGATCTGGACACTTTGGAGGAAAGTCACATCATTTTCACCTACCGACTCAACAGAGCTACAATTCAGGGCCACTGTGCATTAATGGATCCTGCTCTGATGCCGGACAATTGGAATCAACATGCCATCCCTACAACTATGTAAGTGCTATCTGTGCTCCATTTTTTGGCCATGGGCTCAATTCAGATGACAGTGGGCATGGCGGCAGGGGTCTCACAGCCAATGTTCAGCCTCATCCTCATCCAAATTCCTGGATGCCTTAGTTCACCACTTGAAAACTTATGTCCAGTTTCCCCAAAGGGCTGAACTCACCGCCATCAAATCTGGATTCTATGCCTCCACTAATATCCCCCATGTCATAGGTACCATTGATGGAATCCACATAGTTCTCATACACCCAAGAGTGAATGAACAGGTGTATAGGAATCGTACAAACTATCACTCCATGAATGTACAATTGGTGTGTACTGCTGATCAGTACATATCACATGTCAATGCCAGGTTCCCAGGATCAGTCCATGATTCTTTTGTCATGAGGAACAGCAGTGTGCCACACATTATGGGACAACTACAAGGTGACAGAGCTTGGCTCTAGGTGGGTGTGTATGACACTGGATCAGTTATATAGCTGACAGCCAGGCTGTATGCAAATAAAGGCAGTTTGCTCAAGTTATCTTTCACCCACTTTTGCATGTGATTTTGGCTACCCCTACCTTGCAATGGCTCCTGACACCTGTGAGGAATCCCAGGACAGATGCAGAGATGAATTATAATGAGGCCCATGGTTGTACTAGGAGGGTGAGAGAGCGCACTATAGGACTCCTGAAGGCAAGATTTTGTTGTCTCCATCTTTCCGGGGGATCTCTGTGCTATGTCACTGACAAGGTGTTTAAGATAGTGGTATCCTGCTGCATGCTGCACAACATGGCTGCGAGGAAAGCTATCCCACTTCTGGAAGAGGAGGGTGCAGTCCAGCTAGCCCTGCAACCCCAGAGAGGGTATGAGAGTGATGGTGAGGAAGAAGAGGGGGGGAGATCTTAACTCCAGGACCCAGCTAATCCGGCTATATTTCCAGTGACTCTAAGGTACTGTCAAACATGCTGATGTCTTCACTGCAAAGTTACAGTCTGTCTCATGTAATAAGTACTGTGGTGTCTTTTGTCAGTGACAATGCTAAATCATGACTGAAGTGGCATGTGCCAGGGAAACCAATATTAGGTACAGTGTGATATACTTCAGACACTACAGTGTGTTAGATCCCTTCCTCCTGCAATAAAAGTGTGATTATGATAGTAACTGGCTAATGCAGTCACAATCACAATTGATATCTCATATTAATGAAGGACATACAATTTGAGAGTATAGGTGTATTTATTCAATGGCAATATATATATAAGTGTTGCAACAGTGAAAGGGAGTGGGCACATGGTGAAAAACATACTCAGGTACATATGCTCAGCTGTTGATTGCACTGGGGTTTAGTCCATGTAGCCATTGGATGATGGTGTGATGGCAGTGGCATGTCAACAGGGTGGCTCAGTGGAACACAAGGGAGACAGTTCAGGGCAGAGTCACTTCCTGGTGCTGGGCTTGGTCTTGGCTGGTGTTTCATTGGCCTATCTGGGTCTGAGGGCACATTTGTGAAGGTGCAGCTGGGCTGCAGGGGTAGGGGTGCTGGTTTCCTGTGAGTCCTCTGGCAGTGACACCAGTCTAGTGAATGCTGCAGATGCAGATGGCAGGTCAGTGTCCTGGCTAGTGGTAGGGGCTTGCAGGTGAGTGGAGGACTCAGGTTGGCTGTGGTACTGATGCTGCAGCACCCCTGCAATGGAGGTCATGGCGGCTATGAGCTGTTTCCATTGCTCCATGGCCTCCAGGTGGTGTGCTATCTGCAGCCTCTGATTCTGCTCCAGGGTGGCCAGGAACTGGCCAATCCTGTCCTGGGTATGTTGGTATGCTCCCAGGACCTCAGATATCACCTCCTGGGCTGCTGCATCAATCTTTTGGCCAGCCCCCTGGGTCATTGATGCCCTAGCCCCCTGTGCCTGTGTCCCCTGCACAGGTCTGGCAGTCCCACTTGCAGTTGGCCTTTCATCATCCTGCAAGTTGGTGGGTGGAGACTCTGGCCTCTGTACACGTGGGCAGCCAGTCCGTAGCTGGGAGACACTGGTGTGGGGTCGTTTGGCCAGAGCTGATGATGGTGGCTGTGTGGTAGGGGTGTCAGTGGTGTCCTGGGTGGAGCTTCTGGAGGGTGACAGTCCAAAACTGTGGGAGTGGCCAGGGATTTCCTCTGTGTCCAGGCATTCCTCTGCACTCCCCTGAGTGGGGCATCTGTCTTCAGGTGGAGGGCTGGCATGCCTTGACATCTCCGTCCAGGTGGCATGGATGGTGGTGCCTGTGTGTGGGAGAATAGACATGTGGGTGTCCTGTACTTTTTCGGCAATTGCTGCACTGGTCTGCATTATTTTATGTTTATATTCTCCTATAGTGGCATGCAAGGTCCCTTTGTGTACATTTTGTTGCATTTTTTGTGGGGGTGGAGGTGCATTGTGGGAGATGTAGTGCCACTGGGATTCCATGCAGGGGTAGGTGACTATACACAGGGGGCTGGATGGAGATTTGTTTGTGGGATTCAGGGCATGCAGGGAGTTTGGATGTGGGTGTTGTGGACTGGGTAGCGTATGGGGTCTTGGTGGTAGTGAGGGGATGAGGTGATACATGCATTAGAGGTGTGGTGAATATGAAGATATTGTAGTTGACTTACCCCAGTCCTGTCCTCCAGTGAGTTTGGTGAGGCCCTTGGGAACAGGATGGCCAGGACCTTCTCCTCTTAGTTGGTGTATTCGGGGAGAGGAGGTGGGGGACCACCACCAGTCTTCTGAATGGCGATGTTGTGCCTGGATGCCATAGACTGAACCTTCCCACGCAGGTCGTTCCATCTTTTCCGGATGCCATCTCATGTGCATGGATGTTTCCCACTGCTTTGACCTTGTTGACTATCGTCTGCCATAGCTCTATCTTCCTGCTACGGGTGTCTGCTGCACCTGTGCCCCGAATAGTTGTGGCTCAACCCTAAGTATTTCATCCACCATGGTCCTTAACTCCCTATCGGTGAAGCGAGGATACTTAGGGGGTGACATGGTGTGTGTTGTGGGGGGTGTGTTGTAGGAGTATTGGTGAGGGTGCTGTTGTGTATTTGGGTGTGTGACTTGTGTGATGTTGAATTCAGTGTATATGTTGTGTTGTCAATATCTGTTGTGCTATTGGCATTGCAAAGGATTGTGGGGAGTGTATGTGAGTATTTTATAGTGTTGTGGATGTGTGTCAGGTGTGTGGGTTTCAAACTTGCCAATGTGTGCATTTGTTGTTTGTGGGTCCCATTGCTGGCCGTGGCGGTCCGTACCGCCAATGGTCATTCGGCATTCACTGTCCGCCAGGCTGATTTGTGCATCATTATTTGGTGGGCGGAGGATTTGTCTGCATGGCGGTGGCGGGGTGGGGTGTACTGCCTTTCTGCAGTCGTTGGCCCTGGTGGTAGGTGGATGTTGCAGGATTTTTGGAGGTCTATCTTTTTGGCATCATTATTCTGCACTGTGCAGCCCACCGTCACTGGCGGTCTTCTGTTCACTGTCGGCACGGCAGTCAGCAGTGTTTACCCCCAAGTTCATAATGAGGGCCATGATGTACAACTACAACCTTGGGTCAGTAACATGTCACTGAGCCTCCAGTAGCAAATAAATGATGTGCCATGTAAACAGCCACAACAATCTAAGATTGACTTTACACTATCTCATTGCAGAGGATGATGGCTTACCTCCTGCTGAACTGCCTGCCCTGGATTTTACACATGACATGAATGACCAGCTGCCAACCATCAATGAACATACTCTCCAGGATGTCCTTGGATCCTTCCAGGCACCACTTCCAGTTGCAGGGAGGACACACAGTGTTGTGGGATCTCCAAATGAAATACCCAGCTACAAACACACAGCACCAGCCAGTACTGATAGAGCCCTGGCCTCCGAGGACCCAGATATCACCTTTCAGAGGACAGTGGAAGGAGTCCAGCGGGAGCTGTCCGAGCAGGTGCATGTGAGGATGGAGACCATGGCAGGCAGCATAGAGAAAGTGAGGACATGCTTCAGTCCAAATAAGAACAACTCAGCTGCCATTAGAGGCACCCACTCCCTGCTACATGGGTTCCAGCAGTCCCTGGTAGATAGAGCTGCTGCCATGAGGCAGAGGCTACAACAATTGCAATCCCAAACTGCCAGCAGCATAACAGACAACAGGCTGGGGGCTATGCAGAATAACCTTAGACTCGATACAGTGGGAAGTGGCATCCCTCTAGGAAAACATGGCTGCCTATCACTGTGATGTTGCTATGGTGTTGAAAAATCAGCAGTTCCTCCTTACCGCAGTGATGCATCATGTGTTCCCACAAATGGCAGCTTGCAGGACCTTTGACTCCACATCTCTATCCCTTGAAGTATGTGTGGCCCCTTTTAACTCCACAACAGCACCAGCCAAGGGACAGGAGGTACCACACACATCAGAGGATGAAGATGTGGAAGGAATACCATTGACAAGGAAAAGCACCAGTCTGTGCCAAATGGACAGTATCTCCTTTGTTCTGAGTTTAAGATCATGCCAGTGTTGTGACAGTAGGAAATGTGCTCTTCACCCAACTACTTTTGACTTGTCTGCTATGTACTGTCACTGTCTCCATTCCTACCAATTCACAATTTTTAACCTCCTCCCTAATGCACACTACTCCTAACCGTCTCATGACATGTTCCGGAATCCTGGACTCTGATTTTGCTACATATGGCTAACGTACACTTATGGGGTCTGTGAACTGGACATTGTATAGAATTTATAAATACACTTGCACCTATAAAGCACCTTGTACACATGTAGCATTTCTACGTTCACTGTGATCAATCTATTCAGTTAAATGATTGCATTGTGTGAATCCTTGTCAATTAACACAGAATATCTGTACGTGAGTGCATTACTGTCAGACACATAGCCACACACTAGGATCCTAACATGAACAAGGTGAATGATGGTGTTTTTGGCTACAACCAACTTACTGAGTATTCTGTACAATTATTGAACAGATATCCTTTGAAGTTGACATACGGCATGTATGGCTCAGAACCATGTCAATGGTAATTTACCCAGATGGGAGTAGCAGTACAACTTATTTATGTGGTACAGAAGAAGCTAACCTCATCAGTAATGGGCACCTGTCAGTGTTGCAGGACACCGTTCCAATTTTGCCTGTTGTCAGATGTGCCACACTTGCCAACAATGAAACTGCAGTACCCCACCAATTACAGTTGAAGTTCCATACTTGCCTGTCCAAGATAAAGTATACATACACATTGTGAATGGCTGGATCAGTGGATGGCAATGCATGGACTAGTTGACATTATTTAGCCGCCAATCTGACAGCTCCTTGGTCATAGGGGATGCACATGGTAATCCTTGGAAATCAAGCCAGTAAACATAATCAAGGCCATTCCTCCAACTTGGCCAGTGCACACATGAGAACCCCTAGACACTCAATCAACTTTGAAAAAAAAATAGTTTAATAGAAACAGGATTTATTGTAAAATGTTAAACAACCATACACCTTCTGCCATCCTAAAAACTACCCTACACTAAACTAACCTAAACTAACTTAACTTACAACTACACCTATCTAAACTATTCTAAATGTATCTTACACATGTAACACTACACTCTAAACATTGCCCCCCCCCACCTCTAGATACAAGTAAGACAACATAAACTATGACCACACATGTACTAACCTAACCTATGGCCTAAACAAATACATATTGTTTTTTTTTTTTAATTGTTTATTTATTTATTTTTTATACACAAATACACCAACATGACCTCCCACCCAACCCCCACCAATAAAGAAAATGTACAAAAACCTGCCCCACAACTATACTTATTCTAACTTATACCTATCCTACACTAACCTAATACTACCCATCTAAAATCAAATCTAAAACTATGTACAAAAGTAGAAGGGTGGGGAAGGAACTAGGAGGCTGTGGAGCATGCTTATTACATATTTTTAAGTTTTTCTATTTTTGTGTTTCAACATCTTCTTGTTATCAGCACTCTCCTTCTCCAGTTTGTCCAGTCTGGCCATTATGTTGGCCATGTCCCATCTCATGTCCCTTTCAAATTTGCTGCTCATGACTGCAGCAGGTAGCTGCACTGGTGCCTGGCTCCTAACAGGTGCAGCTCATGAGGAGGGGCTTGGATCTGCAGTGGCCCCTGCACCACTGATGTTTTGCCAACACTGTCCTTCTTTTGCTGCGGCTGCTGTGGAGGTCCCCCATGTGCAAACGCACACCATTCCCCAGTGGCCTTTTCCTCGCAGAACCTCTTTCCCATCCTGTGGTATTCGGCATCCACTTCCGTAATGTGCCTGTCCCATTCAGCCCTGTTGGAAAATGGGTTATTGGTAAGGGCACGTAGATACCTACACTTAGCAATAGGCCACTAACCTTCACTTAGGTCCAGTTAGGTCTCAGTAAATTAAACCCAGCTCAACCCTTGGTAGCTTGGCAACGAGCAACAAGGCTTAACTTAGGAGACAGAGTGTAAAGCATTCAAATATCAAAAAACAGTACTTAAATAAAACACAGGTAACAGTTTAAAAATCCAAAACCAATTCATAAAAATAGATTATATTTTTATCTTTAAAATGACACAAAAACGAATAAAATCGGATAAGGGGTACCGGAAATATGAATTTGTAAAGAATTATTGTTTTTTTTAAGCGCCTAGAAACAAAAAGCGCCAATCGGGTCATCTGGTTGCACCTCGATCGGGGCAAAGTCAAAGTTTATGGCCGACCGCGATGGAGCCCGGCTCGGCTAGAGGCCGCTGGAGGCCTCAGTCAAAAGTTTACCTTCGCACTTAGTCGTTTTTCTGAAGATTTTCTTCAGCGGGACGAACCTGCCAGTCAAATCCGACCTCCTGGAACTCTTCTCCGGATACGAGTCGCGGGAGCCATCGGTGGAGATTTTTACCTTCGGACATAGTCGTTTTTTTCGAGGTGAAAATCCTTCGACCGGGGCAAACCTGGATCTTAATCGGACGTCCCTGGACCCCTTCTCGGATACGCTGGCTGGGAGGTCCGGTCAACTTTTTACCTTCGGACTTAGGGGGTCATTACAAGCTTGGCGGGCGGCTACCGCCGGCCGCCAAGCGGTAACCGCTGTGCGCCCGCCAATGCGGCCGCACTCCCGTGGACCCCATTACGACATCCCCGCTGGTCCGGCGGGCGCAAACCAAGTTTACGCCCGCCGGCCCAGCGGGGATGAGGCCGCAACATAGGAGCCGGCTCCTAATGGAGCCGGCGGTGTTGCGGCCGTGCGAAGGGTGCAGTAGCACCCGTCGCGCTTTTCACTGTCTGCTATGCAGACAGTGAAAAGCTGCCCGGGGCCCTGTTAGGTTGCCCCTGCAGTGCCCATGCCAGTGGCACCCCTTACCGCCAGCCTCTTCCTGGCGGTGCAAACCGCCAGAAACAGGCTGGCGGTAGGGGGGTCATAATCCCCAGGACAGCGCTGCTTGCAGCGCTGCCCTGGCGGATTGTCACCGCCGGGGCTAAAACGGCGGGAAACCGCCGGCCCCGGCCGTGCGACGGTCTCTGTACCGCCAGCCTGTTGGCGGTACGGACGCCACATTACCGTCGTAATGACCCCCTTAGTCTTTTTTTGGAGATTTTCTTCGCCGGGACAAACCTGCAAATCAGGCCAGGCCGCTGTTGAGGCAAGCCGGCTAGAGCTGCAGCGGCGGGTCGGTCCCTTTATGGAGCTTTTTTTCAAAAGTATTCCAAACTTCTGAGTGGAAATTCCCTCCCACAGGCACATCTCTTTGTGTGAAGCCAGGCCACTTCACACCTCATCAATGCAGCCTGGCCAGGCTGCCAGAGGCTGGCTAATCAGGGCAGAGCAGCAAAAACAATGCAGGTCTGCAATTGGCAACTTTTCAGGTAAAGTTTAAAACTCTTTACCTGAACAAGTTATATTAAATCCAACAACTGGAAGTTGTGGGATTTATTATAACAATTAATTTGATACTAAACTATTGGTATCCATTACTTAAGGGGACTTTAAAAATTAAAATAAAGTCTCCCCATTCTAGCCTATGAAGGCCATTCACTACAATGAGGGAAAAACGCATTTGGCTGTTTTTACCTCACCAGGGCTTATAAAACTACTTTAATAAGGTCCCTGATTATAGTTACATGGCACCCAGCCCTACGGACACATAGGGCACACCTTAGGGGGGACTTATATGTAAAAATAAGGTAGTTTAAGACTTTGGAACTACTTTTAATTCCAAAGTCGAATTTGCATATAACTTTAATTTAAAAGCAGCAAGCAAGGCAGGCCTGCCTTTAAAATGACACTGGTCACCTCAGCAGTGCACCTATGGGTGCACTACCTATGCTGTGGTCCCTAAACCTACATGCCCTACCATATACTTATAGGTAGGTTATCATAGCCAATTATAATTAGCCTAATTTGCATATTGATTTTACAAAGAGCACAGGCCCCGGGACTGGTTAGCAGTACCCAGGGCACCATCAGAGTCAGTAAAACACCAGCAAAAAGTTGAAAATGGGGGCAAAATGTTAGGGGGCCTCTGCAATCAGTCCTGTTTTCTCACAAGCCCTTTTGTGGAATGCGTGCCATTGGGCAGGTGTCATATTGGCAGCTTAAAAATAAGGAGAATTAAGCATCTCATTCAGCTTTGGGTGGAGGTTGAACAGACATATAAAGTACACTGCAACTGCAGATGACACATGCAGTCCACCACTCCTTCATCAACAATGGGTTACTCCTCATCTATGACTATTTCCTATCAGCCATCTACGGTATCATGTACATGTCACTGGGATGACGGCTGTCCTTTGTGACCATCAAGGCCCAGAGGTGAGTGGACTTAATTGTCCTTGATCAACGTTTATGTTATCAAACTTGTGAAGATCACATGCCCCAAGAAGTCTGGATTTCCTGTATCCTTGTCCATAAGGGGGGCTTTGCATGAAATCCACCACCTTGACACCCCTGGTGAAACATCAAGGCTTGCCCAGTCATCATGGATGCAAGGTGGGGGGGGGCATATGATAGGGAGTCTGGAAACATCCCGCCAGCTATTCTAAGGTTTGGTAAATCATCATTCATCTTTCCTGGTTTAAGACCTGGCCTGAGCATATGTTGCAAGGGGGCACACCATTGCCCATAATGTGCCCACAAGTACGACTAATGCAGTATCCCCAGGTTGTATGGCCAAAGCCTAACCTAAACATCATGGAAATCACATCAAAGTTGTCTACACATTACAGAACTAATGCCCCTACCCTGTACTATGTTGTGCTACAAGTTTAAAACGGCACACACATGGTAGTTGTTTGGGTGCCCTTAGGCTCACAGTAGTTTGGCACTGCACTGCGTTCTGCAAAAGTATTCTTATATCATCACATGCATGCCAGACATCATCAAAGTACCAGGTACACACTCAGCATTCACATCATATGCACATGTGGTGTGACCTATATCACTCACAAATATCATGGTGGCAGGACCATGTTGTGAACACTGCTGAGATCTGGCTTTGGAAAATTCATATACTTTTCCCACAACCATCCTGAGCTGACTTGTCGCCTAATTGTATACACTACTGACTGTTTTCCATCACAATATAGGTCCTTGCAGTACTACAGACTCAATATATATCTGAATGGTACTGAGGCACCAGTGGTACATGTTTCTCCTACATAAGCCCTCTATAGACCACTAAAGATATAACCTACATCTGTACCGTGTTGTGTGTAAGTGTAAGCTATGTGTGGCACACAGTGCTGTCAATAGTGCTGTGACAAAGCTGTTGTCAACAGTCATGCTATTTACATAAACAGCTGCTCTGACACCTATCATGATAGACATCAATGAATATGTGGCCAGCCATTCAATTTCCCAATACCCACAATTCCATGCCAGCACACGTTGCCTCTTGTGGTATAACCAAGCTATTCTCAATGCTCAACATTCCAACAGACATGATGTCACCATCCTTACTCAATTGATATCATATCATAGGTCAGGCAAAACCATTATTCATAGCATTCCACACATAAGACTGACTCACACCAAACCCTGGATTGGCACACATGACACACAAGACTACACTTCCTGTCTGCATTGGGGTCTTCAAATCTGGCCACCTCACCAACGGTGTAGGGTGGAGGTCCACCTTCAAGACATGAATGGAAAACATTGCTTAGTGATATTTATACATATCAGTTAATGGATAACATTGTTTACTATCAACTTGTTAAGCTGAGTGAGCAAGTCATCCTAGTGGTAAATCAGAGCAACTGAGAAACATCTATGATCAGTCAATCACACATAGTCTCAGATAATGGAGACCCAGTCACCCATTAACCATCACTTTCCTAGACACTCCTGTGGTGCTTTTCACTGCACCATATATACATGTTATTGTCATGCAGGTGTTTGTTAGCTCTACACCTCCATGGTCATATGGGACTGCATGACACTGTATACTGCATCTGAGGGGCATGCAATGGTTGTTGCAGTGGCCAGCCCATTATGACACCCATAGCATTTGAGCCCGCCCCAGATGTTGTAGACATCTACCTCATTGTCACCTCAAACTGACAAACAACTGCCCAGGGGTAGTGTGGGTATTCAAAAGTTTTGAGGAATGCCGTGATACATCCTTGTTTGAAGTTACTAATATGTGTGTGCCATCACAAGGCACACACACAAGCAATAATGCCATGGAGTTTACTTATGTTTAAATAGATGTACCTAAATAGATGTACCTATCTGCACATTGACTGATTTAAATTACGGATGAATTGCCAATAGTGTTTGGCCAGCAATTGCTGGCCTGGTATACTATTATTTGTCCAGGGAGGGATGCGAGCATGCGCATAGACATACGCCTCAACACAGACGCACTTGCTCTGTGGTCCAAGGATGCATATGTTGGTGCAGCTTTCTGAGTAATGTGCCAGTGATGGAGCAGATGCAGGGAAGCCCCATACTGTCAGTAAGATGCAGCTGTGGTACTAAATCAGCACATGTGTCTGTGGCAATAGACATAGTATAGGGTTTATGTGATACACAATGTACAGGAAGAGGAAAGTGCCAGTAGTCTGGACCCAGTGCATAGTCTAGCTCCCTTACAAGGCTTTGGCCAATGACACAAAGGGGCAGATTGAACGACAGTGGTGGAGCACCAAGTACATTACTACAGTCCTTGTGGCCCTCAGTGCACACCGTACCCCAGCCATGTTTGTGCCTAATGAGAATTAAGGCACAGCATGATGCAGGTAGGGTCCAACTGCATCTATTTATGCGTAGGAAAATGAAGTACTTAGCAGGAGTTGCAACAAAACAGATCATCACGACTTCTGCTGAGTACAGGGGGCCAATCACATACATTTATATGCCCCCATGTAACACCTGCTCTCAGCAGCTGTTCAAAGTGCATGAAATATGGAATTTAGGTATTTTTCATTTTTCACAGAGGCTTTAACATTTGCCCCCAAACAGACTTTTGGCCCCTTTTGCATACATGATGCATGGCGCAGGCCTTATTTTGTGCTGCTCAAGATCGAGTTGTCCTATGCATGCATCACAACACTTTGTAATGTTTGTGCAGGGAAGATGGCACATCTGCCCTTCCTCAGCTTCCTTATTGTACATGAGAATGGCAGCCCTAAGGTGGCGTCTGGGCTCTTCATATAGGCAGCATAGGACATGTCTATATCCTTAAGCATGTCGTGCTACACCTGTCATGCACATGCAAATAATGGACTTTGTATGGAAATGAGATACTTACCAACTGCTCCACCAATCCTGATGCCCAGGTGATCCAGCAGATCTTGCTCCCTGGTGATAAGGTCAGCCCAGCAGTATTTCAGTTGGTAGTCATTCCTTCCCCTGACAAAAACTCTAGTCCCTTGCCCCACCTCAGCTTCCTGGCCTCTGTGGGGTAGCCCTGTATGACACGGCCACCCAGTACCAGCATCATGGAGAGGTAATGTTGTATCAACCAAATGAAGCCTCCCAGCTCACCAACCGACATCCTTACCATTCTCCCTTTCCCTGACATAATGCACTGCAAATGCAGTTGACAGAAAAACTTTCCCAACTAACCCAAATACCCCAAAAAACTATCCTACCCCAGACACACACCCCACAATATAGTGACAGATACAGAACACTTACAATACAAAAGACAGATTAAAAGACAAATAATACACAACAGCTACAGGACACAGCACAAAACACTCCAAATACTCCAAAAGTCCAACAGCACCAGCTCCACACACCCTCACACAGTCACAGACAATAAGACTGTGAAGTGAAAGTGGGCTCACTGTTCCATGTACGCAGGCAGGATGTCCTGTTTCATCACTTCCTGGGCCTATATGTCATGTTTCCAGTCATGCGTCATTTTTTTACGCATGATGGTCATTGCTTAGGAGAAAAGCATGGTATATATGTATACATGTAAATATGTGATGCATGACGGTCATGTGTTGAATTTTTCCTCATTATGCAAGAAAAGGCCTGTGGACATTCAATAGATGTTCAGGGTCCAAGCGTCTTTTATCTGTGGACAAAAGTATGAGGTTTTTGCGTTTGCATCTATATTTTTGAGGCATGACAGTAATGCGTCAAATTTTCCCCATGGTGCCTAAAAAGGGCTGAGAAGGTGTGATAGATGCTAAGGGGCAGGCTATATTTTTCTGATGTTGCAGAGTGTAAATCTGAGCCGCCTGAATCATTCTTTTTTAACGCATGACGGGAATTCATGGAATTTTGCAATGTAGGCCTTTAGTGCACCCAGATGCACTTACTATGCCACATGGGCTATGCAACAATGTTATAATTATGGAATGGCTTCATGTGTGTAACTATCCAGTCATATCTTCACAGTGACATTGCTATGTTGAACCTATAGGTTTGTTTATAAGACTGCTGCATGCGAATAATCATATCTTGTGCATATGTGTTATGTCTGAGATACAAATGAACACATACCAACAACTCACAATATGTGATGGCCTATGTCCAAAATACGGTAAGGAATGGGACAGCCATGACAATTTGTACTTTGAGGATGCAGTGGACTAGGATTGAGTTGACATCATGTTACCCCTGCCAATTTGCGTGTGCATGTGTGTCCACTATGTGGTGTGTTGCTGGTTTTGCCTTCATGATGCTCTGTTACACGTGTGACATATAGTTCCCCATGCATCTTAGTTGCAGGAGATGGCATGTACACGTGTCACTGAAGGTTGCTATGTGCTGTGTGTGTGTAAAGATAAATGTAGCGTCATTTCATTAACATATGACCACAGGGATGTGTTCATGGGGTGTGAAAGCTCACAGGACTATCTTCCTGTATTAACACATGTTGGCCTTTGACAAATGCCTGTGTAGTCATGTCAGTACCATCTATGTTTCTGGATGACGGAACACATGTGAAGCTCATTTCTTTCAGTCACTGATCTTGTGATACATATGCCCTTACATTTGTGGTAGGTTGCCTTTTGTTCATAATCCTACACACATTGCCATGCCTGAGTGATTTCAGTGGTACATGTGTGCTGAGATATGTGGTATATGTGTGCATGCCACCAACTAGGCACTCACATTTGTCCACATCATGTTTTTCATGACTGTCACATACAATGGCTTACTACTGTGTAGCAGTGTTGCAGTCTGGCATAGATGGCAACCTATTCGTCATCACTACTGTGGGAGTTTGTATGGCAACACCGAACCATGGTTGCATTTGAAGGGGTAGGTTTATGAAGCTCCGGTTTACTCAGGCCACTGTGCACATGCATCAGGCCCCTGACAATGTCATACGTTTATGTAGCCAGAGCAGTGGTGTTAGTGTGCTTTGAGCAGGGAGCTAGCCTCTTCATGATTGCTACTTAGCAAAACAATGCACACTCCCCTGCAGAAGGACGCATGCACAATTGTGATCAAATTATCCAGCATATCACATGTTCCTCTGTGGTACTTGATGTCAGCCTTCCCCTCTCATGTACAGAGGACTGGGTACTTGCACTTGTAGGACATGTCTCATCATTTGATGTCCTTAGTAATTTCTATGGGTAGGTTGGTTAGGGGTTGTATATCTGGTGTGACTTCTATTTTGGGAATGTGCCAGGGGACAGATGGTGTTATCTGTCACTGCCTCCTGTCATGTTGGCATGTGATGGACAACTACCAGGTTATTGGCAAACATGACTGGGTTATGTATTGACCTGGCCACCCTCTCTGTACGTATGTTGGATGCTCATATGTAGACATTGATGTGTTGCACAGTCAGTATTGGTCTATGTGTGTTCCTCCTCAATGTTATACTGCATTACTTGTAAGGTATATATTGTCTCCCACATTACTCCCATTCATTAGCCTGCTTGCACATTGTACAGATCTTCTACGGCAACATTGTTTGGTCATACATGGACAGGATGCAACATGTGACTTGTGTAAATTGTAGATGTACACATCTTCTACTACTGGCTACATGATAATTACCATCCCATTGATGGTATTTTTGAGATGCAATGAGTGCCAGGGACCCATGACATTACAACTGCCACAACATTTGTGTTGTCTCCAAGTGACCTCCCATGTTGTATTTGCAAGTATCTGTGGGTATCTCTTAGTTGTCCATCCACATCCTCCGTTAAACATAGGTATGCATTTCCTCCAGCATGCCACAATCTAGGTAACTCTTAACATGACTGAATGTTGAGGTGTGAAATCATCTCAGTGCTGTTTTTTTCGTTAGCCAAATGCAACATATATGGCTACTTCTAGTCCCATTCATTTTTTGATGGGTCACCGATATTTTTTAACATTGCTGGACATAGTCACACGTGTCACACCTGATTACCATGTTGGAGCTCAAAACATGTATGGGATCATTTGTAATTATTGCTACTTTGCACTTGTTCTGGCATGTGAATGACAATGAGTGGTGAGTATTGCTATGTGCTGTCTGATGTTGTTATACAGAGCACACTGGGTAACCATACTGACATAGGCCAAGGATTGTTGGTACTAGCAAACCCTTTGCTATCTAGGAAATACACCTGTACATCAGTCTTCACGTGTTTATCTGGAATTGCTGTAGGAATGTGTCAAGACAGCAGATTTGTGTGAAAAGTGTGCATCTTATGTACATAGGGAGTGTAACACACTAC
This sequence comes from Pleurodeles waltl, assembly GCF_031143425.1. Classification (NCBI taxonomy): domain Eukaryota; kingdom Metazoa; phylum Chordata; class Amphibia; order Caudata; family Salamandridae; genus Pleurodeles; species Pleurodeles waltl. Next base: position 914,459,240 of record NC_090444.1, on the reverse strand, counting down.
ATTCCACCCAGATAATTATTTGGTGGTGCATTGTCCTATTTAATTCTTAGATCCTGACAATAGGTCATATGTTTGGACAGTGATTCAGCAGCCATAGCTGCTTCATTTGTCTGGCAACCCTTAGCACACTTCACAGCCAACGTGTGTATGCCATAAGTGAGGTACAGTCCACCATGTGTCAGGGTTGTGCCCAACTGCAGTGCCAGGACATAATCCCATGGATACACTGTGCAGGCTCTGCCTCTAACATTGGTTACAGTCCCTATACAATTCCTGAAGGTCCATAGTTACCAATGATGTCTCCCCATTATCACAAATGCACTGTGGAGGCAAAGCAGCAATCACCCTGAGATGTGACAGTGATCAGTTTCTACCTTACTTATGCACCATTTGATCATAGCCCCTACCTTATGTGTGCCCCCCATGTATACATCCTGGTAGGTGTGGTGTTGAGGTGGGGAAAGGGTCAGGAATTAGCACCTTGCCTACTTGACGGCACAATATATGTTGTGGTGCATAGATCTAGGCCTTCAAGAGTCACATGCCTATGAATTGCATGTCACTGATATGTGAAATGGAGGCAGTAGACTCTCTAACATCACAAACGATGTTGCTACCATACTTGTAACTATTGTGTTTTTTACCTGCTCCCTGAGGTTTGAGTTACACTCCAATGGTATATATAGTGGAGAAAGAGAATCAGGTGCAAAGCATTCTATCTGTGCCAGTTACAATGTGATTCATGATAGTCCAGTCAATATGTATAAAAGTTCTGTACTCTGTGGATTCTCCTGCAAACTCCTGCAGCAGTGTTCTGTTGTTCCTCCTCCAATTTAGCTGCTCCATCATCCTCCTCCTCCATGTTGGGGACATCAACCTTTTCATCCCCGGGAAGAAAAAAAAAACATTATACACATGTTAAGGAGGATTGTACATGCCAGAAGGATTTTACATACCAGTGGAGTATACAAGAGGCTTCGTCCTGTTGGGGCCAGGCACCTAAACCTTGACTTCAGATGCCCAAATGTCCTCTCCACCACAATGTGTGTTCTTCTGTGCCCTTCGTTACATGCACTGTCTTCCACTGTTGTAGGACTGGCAAATGAAGTCATTACCCATGGCTGTATGCCGTAACCTTGATTGGCTGTAAATGAATGAGAGAAGATGTGTTGGTAAAGCTTGATAGTGGTTTGGAATGTACCATGGCAATTATTAGTTGCAGGTGGAGTGGTGACTCAGACTTGCTTGTGGTATAGTGTATGTTCCTGTTTGTGTGAAATGGTTCCATAGGTCTGTGTTGATGGACATGATGATCTTGGGTAGTGGCTTAGGGATCTTTGGATTTGCATATTGATTCCAAACTGATGGTTAAACCATTGCAAAGATGTGCTGTGTAGTCCATATTTGAGGCAGTGTCCCATCGTTGGATGGAACCTACCACCTGCTTGCACCACAATGGTGTCAGATGTAGAGACACAATGGCAGCCCTACAAAGCCAAACTGTGCCATCCATGATACCATATGGCTCTATGCATGCAGTGTGACACTTAGGGGCTTATTTATACTCTGTCTGCGCCGAATGTGCGTCAAAAATTTTGACGCACATTTGGCGCCAACTGTGCACCATATTTAAACTTTGACGCCTGAGCCCGCGGATGTCAAAATTCCTCAGTGTGAGTCATTTTTGGGATGCGGGAAACTGCCTTGCGTTAATGACATGCAAGGTAGGCGTTCCCCCCCAAAAAATGACTTTAAGGCCTGTGCACCTTATTTATACTCCTGCGTCATTTTGACGCACAGGAGGGGGCAGGTCTTAAAAAATGGCGCACAGCCTGTTGTGTGACGTTTTTTAACGCCTGGGTGAGGGCAGGTGTTAAGGGACCTGTGGGCTCACTTCCATGGTCTCTGACCATGGAAGGAGTCCAGAGGTTCCCTTCCCTGCCCCCAGGGACACCCCCTGCCACCCTCGCCCACCCCTCGAGAACACCCATGGATGGGGGGCCCCATCCCAGGTAAGTACAGGTAAGTTGAGATAAGTATTTTTTTAATTTTTTTAAAGTGGCATAGGGGGACCTAATTTGGGCCCCCCTACATGCCACTGTGCCCAATTACCATACCCAGGGGACAGATTCCCCTAGGCATGGCCATTGGGCAAGGGGGCATGACTCCTGTCTTTGCTAAGACAGGGGTCATTTCAATGGGGGTTGTGCATCAAAAAATGGCGCAAGTCCGGTTTGAGGCATGATTTTTTACTCAAACCTGACTTGCAGCATTTTTTGACGCACAACCCCCATTTTCCCCTACGCCTGCGCTACCTGGTTTGAGTCATTTTTTTTTTACTCTGACCAGTCCGCAGCACCGGCTAACTTCATTCCTTAAATAAGGCACCCGCATGGCGCTTAGGAATGGCGTTAGCCGGTGGTAAAAAAATGTATGCAAACCAGCGCCGGCGCTGGTTTGTGTCAAAAAGTATAAATATGGGCCTTAGTGACCTTTGTGGCAGATGATGGTTGTGCCAGCCATCAAGTGTACAAGGGTGTGTATCACACATAGGTTGATCTAATTTGGTGCAATAGTATCTCCTATCTTCCAATACATGTTTTATCACACACACTTTCAACACATGCACAGTGCAGGCTTTGGGAGGGGCCACACCTATTTTTCACATAGGTCCCTGTGTTCAGTGCATGTAAGGTCAGGTATGCCCTCTCTAATCCTGTCTAGTCCTACTATGGCATCCATGATCTTTACAGTTTTGCACAAACTCTCCACCATGGTGGACTGTTTCTAGTATATGGAACAGACATGACAGTGTTAGGGGGAGTTAAGGGGCGCATGTGAGGTGGCACTGGAGTAGCTGCTGCCCCATTTCTCATGATTCTTACCCATAGTCTTTCATGGCAGGCCAATTTGTATTCCTATGTGTGCAACACTATGCAGCAGACAGGTGTATGCACACTACAGGTATGTCAGGTATGTGTAGATGATATGTAGTTGGTAATGGCACCACTTGGGTGGCATTTGACATAGGTGCTGACAGAGGCTTACACAACATGATTTACGTGGGACTGTTCCTATGTGTGACTTTCTTTACATGACCATGGCCTATGCCATTGACATAGCTGAGCTGTTCTTTGATGGTGTAATGTGTGTAAGATCTGTATTGATTTGTCAACCAGTGGACACTTGTAGTGGTTTGTAGGCAGCTTCTGTATGCAAAAGGAACATTGTTCCATCTGTCCACATGTGGTGTGCCGGTCAGGTTGTGGCTTTGTTATGTACATGTGGGTGTATGTGTTTGTGATGTGCAATGACTGTGGTGTAGTGTGGCACGTTGCATATGTGTTGCAGCCTGTACATCTGTGTTCCCCTGCCCATGTGTATTTAGTGTGGTGTATGTCTTGTTTGTCCTACATGGTTGGTGTGTTGTGTGTGTAACGATTGGTATGGTGGCTTACCTACAAGTAGGCCATTGCCATATTGCCTATCCTGAAACCGCTGGTTGATAGTGGAATGGCGGAATATGTAGGCATCATGGACGTTGCCGGGATATTTTCATAGGATGTTAGTGAAGAGCCCACGGTGGTCTACAATGGTCGGCACATTGATCGAATAGGTGTACTTGCAGTTCCTATATAGATGGTCGGTTGCTGCAGGCGGTCCAGTTTGGCATGGGTGCAGTCCATTGCACAAAGCACATGTGGGAACCCAGCAATTTGGTAGAAACCTTGCTTGCTCTCCTGCTGCAGTTGCTGGATGTTTCGGAAGCAGATGTGGTGGGGTGTGAGATGTATGGTTGCATCCAGGAACTTAGGTAGGAAGACCGAGAAAGATTCCTGGGATATACCAGTCACTTTTTCGTCCAATAACTGAAAAGATCCAGACGCCAGCATATGAAGGACAGTGAGGAGTTTTGTCATGGGTGGAAAAGCTGCAGGAGTTTGCACCCTGGCTGTGATGTGTGGCACAATGTTGTGCAGCAGGCGCACAATGGTTCCGGGTTCAGTCGGTACATCCTGATGACATCCTGTTCCCTGAGGCCAAGGATGGTTGTTGGCTGTCTGAAGATCCTCTCCCACCTTCTGCGCTGCCTTTGTGGCTTCTGTGGGGCTGTTTGGGGTTCCAGCGGTGGTGGTGGAGGGACCTGCTGTCTTCGCTGACGTCTGAGGCATGTACCAAGTTGGAGCAGTATTGCTCCATGTTGCCCTGGTGTACGCAAATGCTCCTTCTGTGTGTTTTCCTTGAGACGTGGTGTGAGGGCCTCTTTTTATATTTTGATGCTAATTGGACTTAGTGTCATTTTTGCAGTCCGCTTCCTTAATATGTGTTGTTTTTGCATCAGGAGGTAAAGATTGGTGCTAGAGGTCTAGCGTCATTTTTTGGATGGGACTGTCTACCTTGCATCTCATTGTCGCAAGGAGACACAAGGTGGGTAGGTGCTTCCTAAAAACGGCGCTAACTCCAATATTGTGACGCCAGAGGGGTCTAGCACCAAAATATAAATATAAAGTTAAGTTAGCACCGCTTTTGCATAAAACAAATTACATCAAGGAGACACTAACTTTCCAAAAATATGGACCAATGTTTCCTATTTTTAGTAGAGAAAGTGAACCAGCAAATTTATCTTACAACATGAAAGAAGACATTCACTAAATCCAGCTCTCTATTATTGTACTAACATAAAGGTAGTGTAAATAATATATGTAACAATGTTATTTATTATCTATAGACAAAGGATGAGTACACCTGTGTAAAAGGTTTGAGATTTATTTTTTAACAACTTAAACCTCTGTGGCGCATCGATTAGAAGGAGAAGAGTGCAAATAACATACGTATTGCTTACCATTGAAAATTATTTTTAGCACTGTGCTGAAACATGGAGAGGGAACGGGGGATGATGTGGGAAACTTTTGACATTTATTACCTTATAGTTGAGGTTGTTTATAGTTGCTTATACTATTCTTGCCCTCCCAAATGTGAGATTTTTTGATAGCCAAAATATTACAGCAAAGTAAATCTCACAATTGGGGAAGAGGGTTAGTGTTTCAGTTGATGGTTGGGTATCAGAGCAGAAGGAGCATCAAGGTTTCTTGCTGAAGAAAATTGTTGAATTAGAAAAGAAAAGGCAGAGTGCATAGTGTCGCCGGGTCAGAGGCATACACTTAAGTAAGTGCAATAGACTAATGGTTGGTCTGATAACATCCCTAGAGAACGAGCTGCATGTACCCTAAATGAATGTTCTCACAAACATTAAAGGAAGTTTCGATTTGCCCCTCACATCTGCACATTACTCACTCTGGGTTCGCCACTTGAGCCATTAGTCCCTACAAGTCAGTATCAATCTAATTAAATCACCCGTTTCCAGTCCATATGGTTTGCCTCTTTATGTAATAAAGGAGAGGTACACTCTATATAATGAAATGGATATATGTATATGTATACATTTATATAAGACAGAAATGGGTTCTTCACGATGTTGCCGACAGGAATTGGATTTTTTTTTTTCTTCTACATGAAACACTCTTAGTTAACAAGAAAATAAAAAGTAAGTGATTCTTAAGAGTCAGGGTTAATGGAGAACCAGGTCTCAGAAGATCCAAGAGCTGCTGGAATAAAGGTAACATTGGGCCAGTGAATTCCCAGAGTAATCATCCAAGCATTAAAAATATGAAGTTTACCTAAGCGTCTTGTATCTGTCACGTTAATTGATTATTTGAAGTTCATTAACGAATCTAATCACTCGTTTCCAAACCAGTGTGGTATATATCTACGTGGATTTTTCTATGGTAGACAGGCACATAAGCTCTACAGTCGTTTCAATCATTTCAGTCTTCACTGACCATGTAAATGAAAGGTTGAGCATAAGAGGCACTGTGTTCTTTCAAAAAATGATGCATCAATTGAAGTCTTAGAGCAGTTAATTGCAAAGTATGTAGTTGACCCAAATTTTAATAATTTTTCAATTGTATTTATTTATGTCACCATCCGGGTCACCAGGGCAAAATGGCTAGATTATCATGATGGTCTGTACCTTGTACGTACATCGACCCATTTCAATGTATTGTATTTACATTTCTTGGCACATCAAATATAAAAATATAAATGGGTTTTTACTATTCATTTTGCTTTTTTTCTGTTCTCTCTCTCTAGAATATTTATTTTTATTCCAGAATGTAGAGTTCCTCTTCGTATTCAGGGACTTACAGTCTGATTTATATCTTGGCTGTTGGCCTGTCCTCCATCCACAACAGAGTTTTCAATTCATCCATTTGGTTGGCAGTGTATCTCCCACCCAATTTATATATTGGACAGGAGAATCAGCATCAGCCTTGACTGGCGTTCTACCATTCAACTAGCGATTCTCCCCCATAGATGTTGCACAAACGTATGGCATTCGACATTACTCTGCTGCACTTTGAAGTGGCAGTATACAGCTTGTCAATTTCATATATGACCATTATAGTAACGGCCTCGCAGTAGTGCACTACCAGAGTAAATACGTGGCAGATCTGTTTTGGCTTGGCATATCCATGTGTCATAAAGATAGACAAGTACATCACATACCTGAGATGAATGTGCCAAACAATCACACCTGCATAGAACACTATAAAACACACCCCATTCCATACCATGATCCTTTGCCTTTCACACATGCAACCAGCTAGAACTAGGCTATTTGTATTTGTTGTTGCCACTTTGTTTTGCTGTGAATTGTGTTCCATTAATCCCAGCTACTTCATTTAAATGCTATCTTTTTTGTCTTTATTTACACCATGTCTGGCAGAAGAAAACCCATATTCTCAGATACATCATTGACAATCATGGTGGATGAAAAGATTTAGAGTACGGCCAAACTTGTTTGGAGCACTTGTCCAAAGTACTACTGTCGTTCAGAAAAGGCGAATGTGGGAGAGAATTGTCTCAAGAGTGAATGCTGTATCTAACAACAGACTCTCACAGGAGGAAATGAGTCAGTGGTAAAATGATCCACAGGTAGGGGTTGGATCCCAGGCTTCTAAAGCCCACCTAGAGGCTCACCAGACTGGTAGTTGTTATGACAGGTCTATGAACCTCTTCCCCTGGGAAGAGACAGTTATAGGATCCTTCACACTGAAGCCTTTGCAGGAATCCCTGGTGGTTTCAAGACTGATACGTACAATCATTGTATGTTACATGGCAACTGTCACTTTTTCAATAATATCCTGCTAGAAGTTAGTGAGCTTTAACTGTATGTTTGTGGAAACTGTTTATTACCATTGTATAATGTGAAATCAAATATCAACCTTAATTCCTTTTCCAAATCTAATGTGTACACCCAAATATATAGGTTAGTGGTATATGTGTTATACTCTGGTGACAATTAACCATCCTGGGTGTTATTTTACAGCACCTACGTTAAACTTAAGATAGTGCACGTTTTTTCTCTTTTTGTGGGTCTGATAAACACCATGCCCTTTGAAATTCTTTTTAATATATTGAAATGTGTAGAGTGGTTCGGGACCAAATTGACTGTTCTGGTGGAAGAATTCGGCCACATGTGAGTGACAGTAGGACAGCTAGCTGAAAGAAAAATTGCTGAGGGCTTCCTACTTGTAGACCGCGCTTCCATTTCCAAAAGGCCTGCTACCAAATGGGAATTTTTGAGATTAAGTATTAAAGAGTCACTGCGACCAGGAAGACCAGAAGAACCATTGGATCGTTCGAAAGATAAAATGTCGTCATGAATGATTGAACCACAGCCCCTGACATGTCTCAACCAATGCGAGACCTTGTTGGCTAGTGAAGCTTTGTCTTCTCTCGTGTTTGGGGGCAAAGGTGGAACATTGCACATATATATGTAGTTGTTATTAATTAAATTAGAGTTGTAGCAGGAAGCTTTTGTGGTGTCCCATTTGAAGGGAACATTAGAGAGAAGAGGAGTAGTTCTTCCAAGAAAGGGCATGGGCTGTTTATCAGGACACTGATCTTCTATAGGACCTGCTTCGCATGCTGGCGACGGGGGGGGCCCAGTTGATAGGACGCCTTTTACAGGTGGATGTTTAGTTGACAAAAGATTTAGCTTGGACTCGCTAATAGGGAGAAAATGTTTATTTTTGAGAAGGGTGGTGATTTCAAGCAATAATGATCTCAACTCACCAACTTCAGTCTTGAGGCTACACACCAGTGCTAACAGGTCATTTTGTAGAGGAGCACTCTCTGTGCGTGGCGAAGTTGGGGAGAATGGTTGCTGATTATTCAGGTCATTGGGAGCTAGAGGAGAAAAACGGTTGGAGCATGGAATTATAGGGTGTGGTGTGTAGGCTCTTGGTGCTTCCGAGTCAGAGTGGGGTACAGAAAGGGCAGTGGGGTCTTGGCAAACCAACGGCTGGTGAGATGACTGGTGAGATGAAACAACAGATTGTGAATTGGAGGCAATATGTGAGCTGGATGTTAAAAATGGAATAAGAGTACCAGATTTTAGCTCCTTTCGTTTAGTCCTCTCCTTGTTGTTTAAGATCTGTTCTACCTCTTCTATCAGATCGTCTATTTCCTTAGCAACACAGTTAGTGTGGGGTAACGTAACCTTATTGGTTTTGGGTATTTTGGATTTAACAGAGCCTGATGCCGGGCTATCTTTTGCCTTGCGCTTCCCCATTGGAGAATAATACTATAACACAATGTGAAGGAGAATTTAGGGTACTTCCCTGTACAAAGTAGGCTGATGCCGTGCCTTAGAGCCCAGAGGGGGGGCCCAGCCCAGCCTCCTTCGGCCTCTGACGGGCGCGGACGGGCCCGCCCTTGGCCCAGGCTCAGAGAGACCCACTATCCGATCTGGCTCCTATGAACAGCTCCGGTCCTGTCTCAAGGGCCCAAACAGTACACGATCTCGATCTTCAGGGGGCTACCTCGGACATTGACTGACTATGTTTTACCAACCCTTGCACTTCCATTTTCAGTCCAGACTCAGTGGCTACGGACTTTCCACCTAATCCATTTAGCCCGGGCGTTTTTCTTCCATCGGATCTACAACCTGGAATTATTAACAAAGCCACAAATTCATCTAAGGCGAATCCTGCTGACAGCTATTTTCCAGTTGATACTATTACGAACTCAAGTAATTGTACCACCCAGGACACAGCAAAACTTCTGTCCTGGAATGTGGCTGGCAATAATGGCAAACTCGTCGATACTGAGTGGGGGGCATTTTTCGAAAATGTTAATGTCTGTATGTTCCAGGAAACATGGGCAACACATTGTATGTACAAACAAGGGTTTAGTTCCTTTTTTAAACCTGCTAAGCCATCTCCAGCAGGTAGGGCGGCGGGGGTTTAATTACTTGGGTAAAATCTACAGAGGTGAGAGGTATAAAGGAGATATACGTGGATTCTTATGACATTTTGGCTGTTGCCATCCACCCAGTCTCAGGTTTTCCTGTCCTTTGTATAAACACCTATAGTAGGCCGGGACCTTCCAACCACCGCTCTTCCACTATCGAGCTTTTGAATACCTTAATCCCAGACCTCCGTCTTAAATACCATATCATAATAGCAGGAGACTTTAATGTTCAACTTGAACTTAATGTAGACCACATAGAGGTCATGCAGCTTGAAGATAGTGTATGGAACATCCCTTCCCTTTTGATTCCTCATTCCATCCAGCGAAATTCATATAAACCGTGTGCCAGGGCTACACAGATAATAGACCTTATGATATCCCACGGCCTCCGTTTTGGTAATGGCCGCTTCCCAGCTGACACTCCTGCCAGACCAACTTTTTTTAGGGGCTCATACAGTAATAAACTGGATTATATTTTTTTTGATTTAAGAGTTTGGCACCATATACTAGATGTGGAAGTGGGCAACCCACATACTAGCGATCATGCACCTCTCCAGATTACATATAAGAGACCTCTCTTAGCAGGAGTTGTACTCCCGCCTGTCTCTTCTATTGCTATGGAGTTGTCTAGTAATAGGCGTACGGTCAGATGGGATTCCTTTGTGCAATCAAATAAGCTTCGAGGAAAATTGTGTGCCTTAACTTCTTCCCATCAGCTATTTGACGATAACTTTACTCTTGCTCCAAACGAAGTACTGCCTCTCCATTTGGACCTCTTTGCTACCTTGAAAGAGTTGTTTACTAAATGCCCTAGGCCATCGACTATCTCTTGTATCCAACCTCACTCTAAATGGTTCAACAAGAGGTGTAGGGAGGCTAAAAATACTTTGGTCAATGTGTTAAGGACAAAGGATAGATCAGGTATTATCAATGCTAGACGTCACTATGCCTCTACATGTAACAAAAGCAAACTAGAGTACGAAGAGGGGCTCTGGCGCAATCTACTTGAGGCAGCTACAGTCCACGACTCCAAACGGTTCTGGCTTCTGGTCTCTTGCAGCGATCAGAACCGAGCACCTTATCTGGAGTCTCATATTTCTCCTGACACTTGGCTCTCTTATTTTAAGGAACTGTATGGCCCTTCACTGGCCAGTCACATTCCTGACATAACCTTGGGGGAGTCAACAACTCTGGGTGAGCCCACGCCCTCCTTGCCTCCCTTTTCACTGAACGAAACTGTGCTGGCTATCACTGCTCAGAAAGCAGCGAAAGCCCCTGGGTCGGATGGGATTCCCTCTGACATGTTTAAAGTGGACCAGAACACCTGGGGTCCATATATCAATAGGCTCTCTAATGCCATTTTGACTACCAGAATTTATCCTGATTCATGGAAAGAGGCAATTATTGTGCCCATACACAAGAAAGGAGAGAGGAACATCCCGGGAAATTACAGACCTATCAGCCTCCTCGACAACCTTCAAAAAATATTCTGCTATCAGTTGTTGAGCAGGCTGAACAAATGGACAGTAGAAAATCAAATCCTAAATCATCTTCAAGCGGGTTTCAGAGAAAAAACTAGCACGATAGATCAGATATTCCGTTTTATTTCTATCAAATGGAAAGTTGTCGATGTAGACTTAGGTCATTTATATGTAGCATTCGTTGACCTAAAATCGGCCTTTGATCTAGTACCCAAGTGGGAAGTCTTGTCCAAAACAGGAGTCCCTCGCCCAATTTTAAACATTATCAGAGATCTCTATACTGGCAATTATGGAAATATCAGATGGGGCCCCCAAGGTGAATTAACTGAAAAATTTCTTACTGCTCGTGGTGTAAGACAAGGCTGCGTGCTTGCCCCTACCTTATTCCTCCTCTTTATAAACACATGTATTCCTTATCTTATGGAGTGTTCCAACGATTCCCCCAAACTAGGAGGGCAGAAGATTCCCTGCCTTCTATTTGCCGATGACACCCTGCTGATATCCCAAACAGCCACAGGTCTCTCAACTTTGCTTTCGAGGTTCATGGATTTTTGCAATGACCATGGCCTCGAAATTAATCGATCAAAAACTAAGTGTATAGTGTTTGGGGACAAAAAAGGCAGGATACAACGACATATCTATTTAGAGGGTGCTGCGCTGGAAAGAGTCAGCGACTTTGATTACCTAGGCTTGAAATTAGAAGACTCGCATAAGTGGCAGTGTCATATCCAGAAGGCCACCCCACGATTGAAACAGCGAGCGAGTGGCATTATAAGATTCGCAGCTAGATCTCCTAGCTTTGCCATGACGCCCGCCGTTAAAATCTACAAATTACAAGCAAGAGGGGGAGCAATTTATGGAGCCGAATTGTGGGGCCACTGTAGCTTAGATGATCTGACAAAGGTGGAAAACTCCTTCTTAAGGTCGTTGCTAAGAGTTCCTTCCAGCACCCCATTGCTCCCAATACGAATGGACCTAAATTTGCCCTCCATCAGCCAGATCGTCGCACTTAGGCCCCTGTTATATTGGATTCGTCTATGGTCATTAGATTCTCTCGCCCCCTATAGATGTGGGCTAGCTAATTTGATGGCCAACAACACCAGCCCAAAAATCAAGTGGTGTGTATACGTAGAACGGACCTTCTCACTACTTGGCTTGGGGTCTTATTGGAAGGACCCGCTATCTATCCCAAAAAATGCAATACAGATATTAAAGGATGCATTTTGGCTCTATGTCCAACTTTCACAATTGTCTGCTGTCTCGCCATCTTCCATGACGGGCAATTTCCTACAATTCAAATGCCACTACGAATTAGTACAATATATGGACATAGTTTCTTCTCCGTTCGTTCGTGCATTATATATTAGATTTAGGGTAGGCTCTCTTCCTTTGCGTACCCTTACATATAAATGGTCTAACTCTAGCTGCACTTCTAAGATGTGCCCGATGGGCTGCACCAGAGAAGAATCTATAACCCACATCCTCTTCCAATGCCCCGCATACCACAAACAAAGAGTCCGCTGGATTATTCCTTTATGCAGGAAAATGGGTTTTAAAAATTGTTCGCTGGCTCTGAGAATTTTTAAATCTGACTCATCTGTTTTAGTGGTTTGCTGTTTGGCAAAATATTTAGATTCAATCTGGCATATTAGATTGAACACGCTCAAAAAAATAAAGGAAGATTTAACAACGGATGTGGGGAGCAGTCATTGATGAATCTATCTTTGTATGCACTTACTATTTTAATTGGCCTAGACGCATCTCCCCTCCGCCCTTTTTATTTGTTCTGCTTAGATACTTTTACACTTTTAAATAGAAATGTTTTTTTATCTGATATGTTTGGCCAGGTCTGTATTTGATTTTTAATACCTACTATGTATTTTAACGCAAATCTATAATAAGGTGTGATTTTACAGTAGGGAAATGCTTATGCCCAAACATTTCTTTTTTCTTTTTTAACTTTTTATGACTAAAACTGTCTATTATGTAGTTCGTTGTTCTTTTTTTAATTATGAAATTGTCAAATGTGATGTGCTTTTATGGTATTTATACTTACCGAAATAAAGCTAATGAAATGAAACGAAATGAAATGTGTACATTTGTTGCTAATACTTTTTATATTATTGATGGAGTCATTGTAAAGTGCAGTACAAAACTACTTCTACACTATTAGTGGTCAATGACTAGACCTCCCATAAATCTTCTTTATGAGTAATGTTGATGTATGTAATGTTTCACTTTCATCATACCATATATTGAATTCATATGACTTCTAGACAAGTGTGATAGTCATCTAAAAATCCAATTACCCACTTTACAAAGCCTTCAGATAGAAAGCTGGGTTATCTGTTTCTGTTGTTTTACATTTACCATATTACTTATGTGTACTCTGTGCTCCATGGGGGATATCGGTTCATACGGTTTCTGATGCATTTTCTTGTGTTTGTGATGCTTTACAAGTCATGCTTAATATACAAATTGTACATTAACATGATGCACTGTTCAACATCAAAATTGTAATGAGAAAGGTGCATGTGTAAGAACATGATAAATCACCGCACTATAGCTTTTGTGTCATGACTTACAAGTGTAAGGTTATATCAATACTTAGCATATGATTTGTTAGGAATGTAATGTTTTTGCTTCTGGACATCTTCTCACTCTGACTAAAGAAGTGTAATTTTAAGGTCTAAATTGATGTGTTTGTTGTCTCTCCCTTAGAACACAGAAAGGAGCATTTTATTCACATTGAGAATACATTTCAGTTTCTGTATATTAAGCATTTTCAAATTAAAGGCAGATACAGAAATATTTTGATACCCATTTATACCTAGATGCTCAACTAATTTTTAATATTTTTCATATTGTAAGATCATCAGCCAGAGTTGAAGTCCTGGAAATAGCACCTAGTACTCCAACCATTGGTTCTACTCTTGCAGATGTATTCAATGAAAACAAAACTAATGCTGGTGGTCCTGATCCAGATGAGGAGCAGCCTGGTATGTCAGTTGCATCTCAACAGGCTGATAGAGTGAACCGTACCCTGTCTACCATCACTCATAACAGCAACTATCAACATCAGTAGTGTGTACCACAGTCCTGGCGCCTGTACTGCTAGCAAAACCATCTGCAGTTGAGCCAGGACCTAGAGTGATGGTGCAAACTGTGCATAGGCCACAAGGTACTTGGGGTAGGGGTGTGCTAGCATTTGGCAACAGAGTGAGGACAATGTTGCCCATAGTGCTGGGAAACTATGGGTCAGAACATCATAGCAGCCGCCTCCCAGCACAGAGACCAGATGGGACTGGTCATAGAGCTCCTCGGAGAGAATAACTTGCTCATGGGGTACATTAAGCAGTTGCAGTTGCAGAGGGAGCACAATGACCTCATGGAGAGGCAGATATCCGTCTTGTGCTCCCTATCTATTAGCAGGGCCATTAGTCAGTTGTCTACCCATTCCTGTGGACCTTTAACATCTTAAAACACTCCTCCAGTCTCCTTCAAAGAAATGTATTCCAATGCAAAATTTAACTGTAACTTGGAGTGAGAGAATGACTGTAACTTGGAGTGAGGGCACCTAATATTGGCAATCGTAAATCTACTTTGGTCACTAGTGGCTGTCAGTCTCATTACTCAAATAAGCATCAACAAGAAACATGTATAGGCATTTTGGAAAGATTGGTGCTGTTACTAGTACTCTCAGCATGACCTACACAGTCTAACCACACCCCTAAAGGGTGTGGGCAAAGGTTCATCATATTCCACATTGAAGTATACAACATAAAAATGATGCACAGTTGACACAGTCCCTAAAGGACATTATTTGGTTGCTAAACATTGAGTAATAGCATCTTTCCCCACTAGAGGGTGCCTTTTCATATGATCCTACACATGTCATATTATTGGCCACGAAGCTACAGCTAAATGTTTTTAAGCACATTCAGCTCAACATGCTGCACTTTAACTAAAGTCCCTTAACCCGTTTGCTGCAAGGCCTTTTCCCCCTCAGGTGGCAGGCCTTTTTTTGGCTATTTGGGGCAGTTCCCGCTTAGGCCCTCATAACTTTTTGTCCACATAAGGTATCCACGCCAAATTTGCGTCCTTTTTTTTCAACATCCTAGGGATTCCTGAGGTACCCAGAGTTTATGGCTTCCCCTGAATGGGACCAAGAAATTAGCCAAAATACAGCGAACATTTCATTTTTTTTTTTTAAACAGGGAAAAAAGGGCTGAAGAAGAATGCTTGTGGTTTTGTCCCTGAAAATGGCACCAACAAAGGGTTTGCAATGATAAAATCACCATCTTCCCAGCTTTCAGTAACAGGCAGACTTGAATCAAAATACCCAATTTTTCAACACAATTTTGGCATTTTACTGGGACATACCCATTTTTACTATTTTTTGTGCTTTCAGCCTCCTTCCAGTTAGTGACAGAAATGGGTGTGAAACCAATGCTGGATCCTTGATAGCTAAACATTTCTGAAAAGATGACACAATTATGAATTTAGCAAGGGGTAATTTGTGTAGATCATACAAGGGTTTCCTACAGAACATTATAGCTGAAATAAAAAACTATTGAAAATGAGGTGAAAGAAACAGCAATTTTTCTCCACATTTTACTCTGTAACTTTTTCCTGCTATGTCAGATTTTTGAAAGCAAAATACCCTTACGTCTTCTGGACTTTTCTGGTTGTGCTGATATATAGGGTTTGTAGGTTCATCAAGAACCCTAGGTACACAGAGTCAATAATTGAGCTTGCAATGGATTTTCATTCTATACCGGGTATACAGCAATTCATTTGCTGAAATATAAAGAGTGAAAAATAGGTACCAAGAAAACCTTTGTATTTCAAAAATGGGCACAAGATAAGGTATTGAGAAGCAGTGGTTATTTGCACATCTCTGAATTCCGGGGTGCCCATACTAGCATGTGAATTACCGGGCATTTCTCTAATTGACGTCTTTTTTACACACTGTCTTACAGTTGGAAGAGAAAAAATGTAATGAAAGACCAGGGGCAGTAACACTTGTTTTACTATTCTGTGTTTCCCCAAGTCTCCCAATAAAAATGGTACCTCGTTTGTAGGTAGGCCTAGTGCCCACGACAGGAAATTCCCAAAAACACGTGGACACATCACATTTTCCCAAAGAAAACAGAGCTGTTTGTTGCAAAGTGCCTAGCTGTGGATTTTGGCCTCTAGCTCAGCTGGCACCTAGGGAAACCTACCAAACTTGTGCATTTTTTTAAACTATACACCTATGGGAATCCATGATGGGGTGACTTGTGGGGCTCTCACCAGGTTCTGTTACCCAGAATCCTTTGCAAACCTCAAAATTTGGCTAAAAAAACACTTTTTCCTCACATTTTGATGACAGAAAGTTCTGGAATCTGAAAGGAACCACAAATTTCCTTCCACCCAGTGTTCCCCCAAGTCTCCCGATAACAATGGTACCCCACTTGTGTGGGTAGGCCTAGTGCCTGCAAAAGGAAATGCCCCAAACCCCTACATGGACACATCAAAATTATCAAATACAAAACAAACTGTTTTTTTGGGGGGTGCATCTGTGTTTTTGGTCTTGGGCTCAGCAACCATATAGGGAAACCTACCAAACCCAAACATTTCTGAAAACTAGACACCCGAGGGAGTCTGGGGAGGTGTGACTTGCATTGATCCCCCAATGTTTCCTTACCGAAAAACGATTGCAAACCTAAAAATTTAGCTGAAAAACACTTTTTCCTCACATTTCGGTGACAGAAAGTTCTGGAACGTGAGACGAGCCACACATTTCCTTCCATCCGGTGTTCCCCCAAGTCTCCCGATAAAAATTATACCTCACTTGTGTGGGGGCCCAGGTGCCTGCAACAAAAAAAGGTTAAAAACCTGTAGAGATTGAGGGGATAGCACAGCGAATTGATAAGCACATATTTTTCTTTTATACATCTTTAGGTTGACTCTCCTTTGGGGACCCACACAGGTGAGGTATCATTTTACTTGGGAGACTGAGGGGAACACTGGGGAGTAGGGAATTTGTGCCGGAATGGTGATCCTACAAAGAAAAGTGAGGAAAATATGCTTTTTTAAACACATTTTGAGGTTTGCAGAGGAGTCTGGGTAAGAATATGTTGGAGGATCCTCTTAAGCCACACCTCCCTGGACTCCTTGGGGTGTCTAGTTTTAAAAAAGTGTCTGGGTTTGGTAGGTTTCCCTAATTGAAGGCCGCTTCCGGGTCCAAAAACATAGGTGCCCCCTCCCCCACAAACACAGGTAGTTTTGTAATATATAATTTTAATGTGTTCATGCACTTCTGCGATGTTCCAAACACTAAAATTGTGAAAAGAAACACACTTAGGTTATGTTAAAAAAAACTCTCACCCACCAATCAAGTTGGTGGCATGCTTCATCTTCGGGGTCCTACCTAAGACACCTAACGTGTCACTGGTGTGCTGCGACGCCTGATTACAGCAGAGCAGGTTATGTAATTTTTACCACACATACTGGTTGGATTTGACACGAGGGTGAGTGACAGTTCAGTAGATCAAATTTTATTAACAAGACATTTCACAAAAATGAAATGCACTGTAAATAATAGAAAGGCCAAAAAACGGAACCAATGACTCACAGCTCATGAGCTGTAAAGCCACGTCAAGGCATCAACCGCTTTACAGTCCATTCACACACCTTTCAAACATGACATACACAAGACCATTCACGCCGCCAGCCACGGGCCCAGCACATTACAACACCTGCATCGACAGACAGCGCCACTCAAGGGCCCATCACTTACATACGCCCATATGCCTGATACAGCAATCACACTAGCTGATGGGAGTGTGTGGACTGACGATTGGCTGGAACAGCCAGCCAAGCGCCACCCCACACACACTACCAGCCAAGCGCCACCCCACGCACACTGCCAACCAAGCGCCACCCCACACACACCACCGCCATCACTTTTTTTGTTTATAAACAACAAATAAACATTAACTAATTCTGAAATAAGTACAAAACTTCCAACACAAAAGCTCTAACTAAAAACATGACAGAAATGTGAAACTGAACATCTGAAAATATAAAACAGGCAGTTTACGCTCACTGTAGTTCTCCAAAAATGTTTTGGGTGTGGTAACTCCTGAAACAGCCGGCCACACACAGCCCAGGCTTTGAAGGGCAATCGTGGCATCACATCTAGCTCTCCCTCCGGATACCTCTTCGAGCACATACTCTACATTTCTTAGTGGGAAAGTCTTTTTTGGGAGTGGGAGGAATGTGATCTGGAAAGTGGTGATCTTTTAATCTAGCCACATCCTCCACCACTGCTACTCTTGGAACTCTTGCCTGTTCCACAACAATGAGGCTCTCTATCACTGCCTCCTGAAATTTAACAAATTTGATACTTGACTCTGGTGAACAATCCTTGAACACAATAAAAGCATTAAAGTTGCCAAATGAAATAAATGTATGGTTAACATTTTATACCACACATAAGACTTACGAAGAGCAGTGTAAGGTTCCAACCTCTGATCTACTCTATCAACAGCACCCATGTGCTTATTGAAGTCGAAAATGTACGCAGGCTTGTGCACTTCGGCAACCTTACTCCAAACATTCACAGGGGAAGTACTCTCATCATGGATGGTAGTTAACATGTACACATCCCTCCTGTCTAAAAGTTTCTGAGCTAGCAGCTCAGTATTCCACAAGGAACTGCACTATCCCCTCTCAAGTGTTTTACAGACAAGCTCCCTTGGATTGCCTTTGCGGTTAGACAGATTTTGCCACAAAACAACTCCTTGAACAACTGCACTCGAGTGTAGAAATTATCTATGTACAAATGGTGACCTTTGTTAAACAGTCGTCTACCAAGTTCCCACAAAATGTTCTCTGTAACTCCAAAAGTGGGCGGACAACCAGGGGGGTCAATACTGGAATCCGTTCTAGTGTAGACCCGGAAATTATACATGTATCCTGTACTTCTTTCTGACAGCATATACAATTTAATTCTATACCGTGCCTTCTTGCTAGGAATATACTGCTTAAAAACCAAACGCCCCTTGAACAGGACCATACACTCGTCCACACTTATCTCTGTGCCTGGCACATACACCTCTGAAAACCGATCTACAAAATGATCATTGACAGGCCTAATCTTAAAAAGATGGTCACAATCAGGGTGATCTCGTGGCAAGGCTGAAGTATTGTCAACAAAATGCAGCATCCGAAGAAGAAGCAAATGGCGATTACAAGTCATGGTTGCAGGAAATATAGCTGTTTCCATCAAGGGACTAGTAGACCAATAAGAAGCCAGTGACAGCATCCTTATCAACCCCGTCAAAAAAGTCAAACCTAAAAACTTTTCCATCTCTTCCAGATTTGTGGGAACCCCACTGAGTAGCTCCATTCTGAGGCCTAAGTCAGGCAGCGTTGTCCCTCAAATATTGCTCCACATACAAATTAGTCTGCTCAACAATCTCTTCCAAAAATAAATCATCTATAAACAAGTGAAAGAAATTGATAGGCAAAACGTTTTACAAATTGACTCTACACCCTGGGAGACCAGTAAATACAGGTAACTGTGGCTGCTTCATGTTTGGGGCAATCCAGGTGTAAGGTATTCCAATGGGAAACCCTTCAGCCCCAGGTTGCTGCACTCTTGGCACATCAATGTCCTCCTCTAAAACAGGCTCTTCATCTGCACTGAGTGTGGCTTCCTCATCAGAAGAATCCTCTCTGACAGAAAACTCACTGCCAGAATCTCCTATATCCTCCTCTGCTTCAGATGCAGAGTCAGTCTCACAATCAAAAGATCGACTCAAAAAGTATGCCAACAACCTGCTGAGCAGTCACTCTGCGGCTAGCCATGCTCCTTTCTAACAACAAATGGATTGCCAACAACAATCAGCACTGTCTAAAATAAGTAATAAACAAAGTGTAGCTTTATCATAAAGAGTTATGTACTAAAAAACTATACCACTCACTAGCCTGAAAAAGCTAGACTCACTAGCAACTGCTATGCACAGACACAACAATCACCAAAGATATCCCACTAAAAAGAAAAAAGCAAATTAGACATAAGACAACACAAATATCATTGTGCACAAATCTAAGGACAATTTCACACACAATCCTGCATTTAGTACACCACCTACAAACATGTCATTCATGCATGTCAACAATACTCCTTTGGAGTAAATTGCTTTTAATTACCTAAAACATGCAACTATGCAAACCGCAGGACATCTACTGCCAAAAGCGCAAGGATCGACAGCAAAGGAAGCAAAAGCTTTGAACTAGAATTCGAACAAAAAGAAGAAATAAACTGTTATAATCACAAATACAAATACTTCCCCAGTTGACAAACACCCCGCCCCCAAAATCGTAAAAATGTTCTCTGGTGCCTAAGTGGCTTCTGCCCCCCTTAGGGGCATATGGGCCTAAATGAAATAGGCCGATATGCCCCCAAGGGGGGCAGAAATGGCCAACAGCTCTGTGCCCCCTTTGGGGGGTGACCCTTGTCAAATGGGGTACCCCCAGCACAAGAAAAAACAAAGGGGACCAATAAAATCATTGACGTCTTAGTGGCTTTTGCCCTCCTTGGGGGCAGATGGGCCTAAACAAATAGGCCCATCTGCCCCCAAGGGGTCAGAAATGGCCACCACTAATTTCCTCTCTTTGGGGGGGTGACCTTGCCCAAGGGTGCTCCCAAGACCCAAAACACACACAACACACAATCCATGGGGCCTAGTGGGTTTCGACCCCCGAGGCGAGATTGGCCAAAAACATGGCTGATCTAGCCTGGTGGGGCCAAAACACGGATTGTATTTGCCCCCAGGGGAGCGACCCTTGCCCAAGGGGTCACCCCCCCCCCAAAATAAAATATAAGATCCCTGGTGCCTAGTGGCCTAGTGGAGGATTCCTGCTCCACAAGCAAGAAACCATTGAAAACAGGCACGGGGGTGGAGGAAAAACTCTTTCCTTTCCCCCTGTGTCTGTTTTCCCCAAAACAAAACTCCCAAAAGAGAAGGACTCACCTTTGTTGTGTCCTCTCTTCTCGGCTATTTGCTTCCAGCACGTCCTCTGCAGCATTTGATGACGTTGTTGCCCTGTGAGTGTGCTGACATCATCAGATTGCCGAGAGGGTGGGAGGAAGGCCCACGGGGGGGAGGCACTAGCGCTCCCCCCGTGGACCGGGTGCAGAACGAGCTGGTCTCGTCCTGGGCACACGACGAGACCAGCTCGCCCCAGGCACCCAGGGGGTTAAAGAGTTCTATAAAAGCACCTGTAATTACAGCCTTTCACCTCTAGAAGATGTCCACCTTTCTAACATCCCTTGTTGTCACAATTCAGGCCACAAGGACAGCAGCCATGATCTTCACACATAGAGGGCACAGATCCACCACCCTAAAACAAAAGTTCCAGCTGGGTCAGAGCTTGGAAACACCTTGGAACCCTGGAAGGGTTATCCTTTCCAAGTGCCCTGAAACTGAGGGTGGGGACATCTGACTTTCTCTTTGGGGGACCCTGCGCTCCTCCTGCATCTCCCCCATCCATTTGCTATACATTGTGGTGACCCCCCACCTCCTGGGGCCACCAGAAGCCTAAAATGAGCAGTTTTGACTTGAAACCATGGGCCTCGCCCCGCTGGGCATTATAGGGCCCTCCTTCAGGAGTGTGCATACTTAATTAGCATCTCTCCTACTGAACCAGGGAGAGACGCTTCTCATGTCCTGTGTCCTCCTTGGTGCTTCTTTTTCTTTTGGGGCATCTGGTCCCACCTGGACACCCGTATACCAGGTGTGGTGGGGAGCGGTGCAAGGAGTCCATCCCTTGCCAGCCAGCACACTCCAGTGCTGGAGCAGGAGCCGGCATTTAGCTGCTGTCTGCTCGCTCCACGAGCTGACTTTCACTGTGCGGTCTGGAAGCAGGCCACGGGGGTGTGAGCTAGCTTTCTCCCGTTTCTTCTGGAGGTCTTCATGTCCTGTGGGCTGACACATGGATGATGGTGGCCCTCTTAAACTTACAAGGGGTCAGATGGCAGTCCCCTGGCCACACTACAAGGTCCAGGGATGGGGTTCTGGTCCTCCCTGGATGGCACCTTCCCCGGAAGCATGTTGGCACTCCCTGGCTTTGCTTTGGGGTCGGCCATGCCCATCCAATCGTTCGGAGCATGATGGTGCTCTCCAGCTGGTCTCTGGCCACACGGGGTGCCGGGATGGGTTCTGGGACCTCTTCACACTGGTAATGGGGTGTGCAATGGCACCCCCCTTTCCATTGAACTGCCAGGTCCCCTTGGGACCCTGGGATGACATCCAGGGCCCCTTTCCTTGCAAGACAGGGAGTGAAACAGCACTCTTCTGCACTTATTTTCTTCTTGTGGGCAGCCCCTGGGGCCCTGGCCCATCCTGTGGGCCTCAATGGGATGGAGGCGGAGACCCATGCACTTCATTGCTGGTGCTGCTAAAGGTCGTCACAACTCCAGGGCATATCCTGGGTCCCGGAGTGCCATTTTTGATGATCTATGGCTGACTTTGCTCATGGTGGCAAGCCCTACAAGGTTCCCAACTTGGTGGGGAGCCAGTACCCCTCACTTCCTGCGCCAGCCCTTCATTTGGGTGCCTTCATTTCTTCTGGGCAGCATGTTCTCCTTGCACTAGAGCCTAGTTTTTCCCCCAATTGGTCTTCAGAGGCAGTGGGGTACCAGCCTACCTGGTCCTGGGGCATGTCCCACTAGATGGGGTGATTCAGGGACAGAGTCCTTGTCCCAGAAGACAGTAACTACTGCTTTCCAGTTGTCCATGACACCTGTCTTCAGTCCCAGTGTTCTGCACAGAAGCTCTCTCCACAGTGCAACACCTTTTAAGTGGGGGCGGAAGAGTCCAGCAGGGCTGTGCCTCTGACCTATTCTGATGTGCCACATCACTTCGCCGCCCCATCTTGATCTTCCTGCACAGTCTTCTGGGATAGCTACAAATGGTGTGACCCAGGAGACAGTTGGCACATGTCCTCTGAGATGCTCCGCCCCTCCTCTCTGACATTACTGCTAGGACCTCTCCCAGCCACTCCTCTAAGGAGCCTTTCTCATTGAGGGTCCTGGGGCAGGCCCAGTTCCTGGCATGGAATGACAGCTGGCTGAATAATGCAAGGCCCTACTCCTGCAGCTGGACAGAGCGCTATTTGATACTAATCCTGAGCTGAGTCAGAGAAAGATGACATTCTTGGATGACCCATAAGCTGTACAGATATATTTTGTAACCTACTGCATTATTCTTTTCATACAGGAGCTGCCATGGCGGACAATACTGGAGACAAGGCCCTTAACTTCATACCTGAGGAGTTGGAATTAGTCACAGATGAGGTCCTGCTCGAGTCACCCATCCGTATGACTTGCCACAGCAAAGGGTACACAATTTAAAAAATAATAGTTTCTCATTATTAACGTATATTTTCTTTTTGTGTTAATCCGACCATGTGTTACTAAAACAATGGGTTTATGGAACAAATGGTAAATAAAAATTAGGAGAACATTGTGGAGAGATATTTTAGAAGATATTGATAAGATAATAATGATGTTACCTACACAATGCTCTGTGTTTTTATTATGTTTTACCTTTGGTGTGTATAGTTATTTCATTATTGACAACAACAAAAAATTAAAGGTGTAATTCACAATGTGATTAGAGGGTGGTGACATACTTTTTTCATGTTACCTGCATTTTACAAAAAAATGTATTCCAGCCAAACAGAACGGATATACCAAAAATATATTTATTTGTTTGGAAGTTTACTAGATATATTGATATATATTTTTTTTATAAGAAATATATGATTATATATATTGCGCATGGTTACAAATACATACATATTATCAGAAAAAAGTGAGACACAATTAGCGTGCAGAAGAGACAGAAAATAAATTTGATAAAAAATTATATCATGACTTCTGTTTTTCTATATCAAGAAAAAATGTTGACAACATGCATATAGGTATTTTATAAAAGCAAATAATTGTTTCATGAAGTCAAATCATATGTTGAGGTTTATTGGTCGTGAGTAAGGGTGTCTTTTTGGTTAATTTTATACATATATATATATATATATATGTATATACACACAGATACCTTCTTCAGTAGGCATTAATTACTAACTAAACAAGTTCACTTCAATCCATAGTTCTTCTCTTACCTGAATAGATGAGGCAAGGGAGTCTTCTTACTGCATGGGTTTTCCAAAGGTGGCACCTTAAGGAGGTGGTAGGGATAGTAGCAGCAAGCTATTGTGCTAACAGGGAAGAGAAAAGGTGCCACTTCCACCTATCTGAACTCCAACTGCAGGATTAATTAAAGGGCTATCTATCACAGTCAACTAGATTGAAAGAAAACAGCGATTTTATGGGTCATCTGTCATAACTTTAGGAAGACTGAGACCAGACTATCACAATGACAGCATTAGACACACAACAAACAAGACTATATGATAATAAAATCTAACAATATAATTTTCTGCTGAGCAATGGTGGGGAGCCATAAAACTAAACTTAGGAAATTAAACATAATGGAGTCAGTAGAAGAGGGCTCAGACTTGAGTGGTTGGACCAGGTTAAGCGTTTATGGAACACACACACAAGGCATCAATGATGATGTTGATGGGGCCGGTGTAGAATATTGCACAGGTAATAGAATGTAGATGATCATGCAGTGAGTTGGCATTGCTTTCATCACGTCCACCCCAGAAAATTTGTGATTTAGTGATGGTGTTAAACTAGGTCAACCTCAATAAATCACACAGCCTGGGGGAAGAGCTCTAGGGGCTCAATGAATGGATGGGAAAGCAGATTTGGGGAAAGGTGTGACAAGGACAAACACTACACAAAAGAAACCATAACAATATTCATTGGGGCGCTGAGCAGCACACCATCATCAGTCTGTTGTGGAAGGAAACGAAGGGATAAGTAAGTTACAGTTCAGTACATTTATTGTAAACAGTCTTTCTGCCCCAGAGATATCCCAAATAGTATATCCTAAGTGTTATGTCTTCTAGTTTTGAGATATGTAAGATTGAATTTAACCCACCCTGTTCTAAAAATTATGATTGTTAAAAGAAAAATTATACTGTATTGTCAAATTGGGCGATGGATCTCCATTGTTCTTGGAATGTCTGTCACTCTGGTGCCCGTCTGAACATGTCCGGTAGGTAAGCTGGAGTCTTGAGCCTTCCCAAAGTTTTTTTGAGCAGGAAAGGACTATGAGAAGGCCTGTGTATTGAAAAAAACAGTAGCTGTAATATAAAGGAGAAGGACAAAAGAAAGTAGGGCAAGCTTCATGAGGAGTCAGGAGTGTACCAAGAAGACTTAGAGGCAGCGCAAGAACATAAGAGGAGTTTCACATTTGAGCTAGCAATGCAACAAACTCATATGCAGCAGCATTTCCACCTCAATGTGCCTATCTTTAGTTTACAGAGTTGAATACTAGGCCTCAGAGTCTTCACAATCATCAGGGGTTCTAATTTTATCCTTTCTAGCTATTGAGGTTTTCCCGCCCTGAGTCCTTCGATCTTTCTCCTCCAGATTCTAAGTAACTCCATCCCAGTTCCAAACCGAGCAAGGTAGTTCTGTGAAGTGCACTGCTGTTGAAGAACAAATAGAGAAACAGAACTGGAATATTTTTTGTTTATATTTGAGTTTGGTAACTAAAGTGGCTGGTTTGTTCTGAGGAACCAGAAAAAGTGAATGGACCCTGCACATAAATTTCACTAATTTTGAAAGGCCAATCACTTTAAGGAAAAAATGATCAAGCATCAGCCACCAAACATTGCAACTCATCGAAAACAAGTTTAGAAATGTGTTGAACTCCTTTACTCACTGTCAGCCACCACATACTGTCGTAGTTTGGACTCTTGCTCAAGGCAAGACTGCTGGTTAAAGGATAACAGTACTTTTGTCTGTAGGCGACTATGCCTATCCTACAACAAATCGCAACTGTTGTCCCAACCTTACCGGCTCACTAGCAGCACCTCACCAAAAACACAATAGTAAAAGGTGATTTTTGGCAGCCTTTACGCATGGACTCGAGAATAAGACATCTCAGGGAGTGTCGTGGTTATACGGAGATTACCCTTTTCTCACAGATATATCATGTCTCATTCAAACACAGGCGATGACAAAGATGCAGTAAAGTTTCAATAGTTTTTATTTAAGACTACTGCAATTTGTGATATGTTGCATGGGCTGCAATGATTAGGATAATGAATAATTCAAGAAACAGAATTGTGAAGACGAGAGTCATTATTACAAAGACCCCCACCATCTTGCAATGCATGTAAAAGACATACGAGATGTAATATGCCCTAATACCCTCATGTGATAGGCCTAACCTCCTACCTAAAGGAGAGCTGGGTTTGCTAAACCTAATCTGCCAAATGTCATGTCCATGAGAGGAGCCTCCAACCCTCGTTACCTTGGAATGAGGTCTCTATCTCAGACTCCGCAGGGACACGAAGACTGGGTCAGCATCAAGACGACGTGCAGCATCGGTATCAGCGATGGTAGCGATGCCCTCTGGTCGGAATCCCTCTGATTATCTGTCTAAAGTGCGATGTATTTATACAGATCTACCAGGACCCCTGACGTAGGTTTGTTCCCAAACAATAGATAACAGACATGCTTGGGACGGCAATTATTATAAACAAATCCCTCAAAAGTATAGAGAGGGAAAATCCCTAAGTGTGAACACCTACTGTTTGTTTGTCTTTGTTGCTTGATCTTGACGCCTTAACGCGATGGCACTGATAATGCAAAGCATAACAAGTGTTCTAACTATAAACAAGGCAGCCATCTTAGATGAATTAAATTATTAAATGGGCTAAGACAGAGCAAGCTAAGTAATCACTCACAAATTCACAATCAATCAACATATCACTACTCATTGGTGTAATAGTTATTAGTTACCTCTTCCAATCCACGTTATCCGCACATTGGAATTAAGCATTGGCACTGGCAGTCTTTTAATCAATGATCTTCTAGGGAATCTCTGCTAAGAGATGTAAAAAATAGGAGAGGCAATAGCATGTGAGGGAGGCAGGTATCATCTCCAATGTCCTGAGGGGTATGTGGGACATCTTCATTGCACATGAAACTCCAATTCGGGCTTATATGTGACAATAAAATGTTGGGGCAGCATAAATCAGGCACAAACATAATGTTGCACTAGCATATTTATTTTTTGGAATGAAAGAAAGAGAAAAAGAAGCAGAACGAGAAATAATTTCAAAGTTCTATGGTGGCACTGGCATACTCAGTACGGGAAGTAGAGTTTGTCCTCAAACTCTGGTGGGTCTCCCAGAAGCTGGTCAGCTAACATCCTTGATTTTGACCAATCAACCTCTTCATCCTTCTGTGGTATTTTGGGAATGCTTTTTCATTTTGATCATCTTCAATCTCTTGACGTTTTGGGGTCAGAGATTGATCCTTCTCACTTCAAAAACTGCACCAACTGCACTGAATACACTTCAGCAGACACACTAGCTACAGGACAAGCCAGAAACCTTATTGCCAGCCTGCTGAGCTCTGGCCATTGGTGCATCTTCCCATACCAAAACACCAATGGGTTTTGAGCCACATACACCTCTTTTGGATCAACCAGATACTCTTGGAACATCCTCTGAATGGTCATTGGTTCTGCCACCTGCTCGACCGATTTTTCCTGCACCTCTGCATTGGACTTAAGACCTGCCACTTGAAACCAAGCCAGCACAGTGGTTGGGTCCAATTCTTTTGTTGCTGTTGTTGTCGGTTTTCTTGTGGGTGAGGTTGGCGGATGTGAGAGAAGAATGCCCTCTATGGAAGTTAAAGGCGGCACCCTAGAACTGCGGAGTGGGACTCTAAGCTTCAGCCATTCTTCTTCCAGTTCTCCTGCTTGCTCAACAATCTACATCTAGTATTGTGAAACATCCACTTCAGAAAAAAGGAAATGAAAGCGCAAAGATTTTTTTGCAGCATGGATCAAGTAGGGTAGCACAGATATACTCTTCAGACGAGATAATGTCATTTTGCAGCCTTGCATTTTAAGTCAAACAATAGTTTAGGCTCTCAACCAAGGGATGCGCTTTTGGGTTTTTGTTCACACCCCCAAATGCATACCTTTCAGACACCTTCTTTAGCTACTCCTGTAGCTGATGCAATAACGGGATAGCTTGGCCCATTGTACTGTCCTCCTTGCTAACTTTCTGCATGAAAACGTCAAAAGGGAGTAGAATCTGTGTGAGGCATTTGACCAGGCCCAATTTGTCCGCATCCATGGTCATAGCTTTCCCAATTGCATCAGCTCCTCTTTGAATGACATAGTCATTGATCTGCTTGCACTACTCAAACAGACATTACAACATATAATAGGTTGAGTTCCTATGTGTTGGCTCCTGCTGTATCAGGGCTTCAACTGGTACTCTATTACTGCGCTGAATAATCCGCAACTGTTTCCGGGGTTTAAAAGAATGGCTGAAATGAGTTCAGATGTGTCTGCAGGTGGTCAGTATGTTGCTGACTATGTCTTCTTTTTTAAGAAAGCCTTGTACAACCAGGAAAATGCAGTTTATGAAACACAGGATCCTGAAATAGCCACCATCTGCCATGGCCTTGTCTATATTATTGCCACTGCCGTGGCAACAAATTCAGTTCGGAGACCTCTGGGTTGCAGCAATTAAGACACCTTGCTATTGAATTTCTCCAAGATGTTTGCAGCTGTGTGTGTTTTCTCCATGGTGAACATGTCAACTATTGCATGCTGCTGAACACTGTTACAAATGTATTTGGAGTCAAGACCTATAGATAGCTTTTGCTTTACCCCCACACAAGAGATCATGTGTGCAATGATGCACATTAAATAAATTGCCTGACAACTGGCCCACTTGTCTGTCATTAGGTGGAGGGTCTGGACAACACTTTGCTGCAAAGCTTGTCCGAGCAATTCCAGCACTTCACGATGCAGTGCAAGAACAGCAACTCTGGCACAATAGGTCCAACTTGGACCCTTCCATTTCGGGCAGAGGGCTGCCACAAACTCTAGGAATCCCACCCCTTCCACAAAAGAAAAAGGGAGGCAGTCCAGCACTAACATTTTTTGCCAGTTTCCCATTGGGCAATCATGCCATTGAGTGGTTGTGGTCATAGGGCCCCCTCCTGCCTGTACATGCCCATAATTGTAGCCTGAATTTTCTTCTTTTGTGGGGTTACTGTTCCAGGCAACTTTTGAGATGTAGGTGGTGTCTCCATCTGACTCTGAGTCTTCTTGTGCCATTGTGAGGTTGCTGAGGTGGGTGATTTTGGTGGACTGCTCGGGACAGGGCTGTTTTGCATGAGGATGTCACCCTTTTCTTCTTCACCTTCCACTGTGATTTGACCAGTTGTAGCTGATGTTTCCTGGCTCTCCTCAGCTTCACCACCGCAACCAAGTTGAGACATTTTTTAAGGTGCTCCTCCCACTGGATTGTGTGATGTTTTTTCATATGGGCCATCTGGCCTCCAGTACCATAATGTGGACCTGGCTTACCTCGATGAACACTCATGTGGCACATGGATCATATGGCAGCGTTCTCATCCTGTTTACCAATCGTAAAAAAGTCCCAAACTGGGGAGGATTACTTTCTTATTCGGCCACTGCCAATGCCTGAAGAAGAGCTGAATGTAGGGGGGGGGTGTTGATTGTCTTTCTGCAGTGCATATTTTTACTGAGGTATGGGTTGGTGCAGGTCTCTGCTGGGGCCTTACAAACATGCAAGCTGGTGGTGCTGCCTGTGCCACATCCCTCGGAGCAGGTTGGATAGTAATGTCAGACTCCTCTGTACCAGCTTCCACAATCACTGGGTCATTGTCATCATCCTCCTCTTCATCATCCCCTTCATGATGCTAAGGCTTTCAAGAACTTTTCTTTTACCTTGCCTCTCCTGGTGTCTCCCACACCATGCTGGGATCCACTCCATGTTTGGATCATTGTCATCAGAAATGGTACTTGGAGAAGTACTCTTCCTTTTTCTTGCTGGAGATCAGGAAGCCATTGATTCTAAAAGAAGAGCTTTTTGCTCAACAGGCAGCTTGGCCTACTTTTCTGCTCCAACTTCGGGAAGATCTGGCTGAGACTGCTGTCCACTTTTCTCCGTTTCCTGAAACGATTGGCTACTACTTTGCAAAAGGGACGAATCCAATTCAACATCACAAGCTGGTCGTGTTGCCATGATTGCAGTGGCTGACTCACTGACAGACATGGTCTTGGGCTTGGGTTGGGGTGGTACTGTTGATGCGGGAATGCTGCTCCCAGGTTCCTTCACAAAGACCAGTGTGGCAGGTACAAGTTTCCCAAAAAAGGTTGCATTTGGCACAACACTAGCGGAAAGCTGCTTCTTCTCGTTGGCACACTTTCTTGGAAGAAACTTTCTTTAGTACCTCTTAAGCTCTACGTTGGCAGTGGTACTAAGATGCACAAGGGAAAGAGTTTGGTGCCTGCGGACCGAAGTAACTGTAAAGCCTTCTCTTTGGCAGTACTGCAGGTGATATGGGGTCACTTCTCCTGTGCACCAAAAAACAACCAAGCAATAAAAACATGTAGTTACTGAAACATGGTATTATTGCAGGTTGAAATAGTACAGAGAAATGCAATCTTAGTGTTGTTGGTTACTTATGCAATATACCTATTTAATCAAACATTGTAAAGGCAAACCATACCACCACACCCCAAAAAAATATTTCACATCTGACAGAACAACAGCTCTTTGCTTTGTTTCTATCTGTTTCAAAGTAGACACCTGGGGTAGTCAGAGAGAGGTACAGGGGTAAATGAAATAATCTTTTAAATAACCTATGGCGGCATTATGCTGTTGATTTCTCTGCTGTGCTCCGCAGCTGGGTGTCCTGGAGGAAATGGAATTACACTAAAAGAAACTGAATGCTGTAGTGCAGCTGTGCATCTTTGGTAGATGGGTGGATGGAGGAAAGGATCTGATGGATGTGGATGGATGGATCAAGGCAAAATGCAGAATTAAATAAAAATACAAATACAAAAGTATATAAAAAAAAATATATCTATATATAAAAATTTTAATAAAACAGACATTTAACAAATTAAAATAAAAAATAAAAATAAAACATAAAATAAAAATGTGAAAAATAAAAAATTATAAATAAAAAAACAAAATATATAAAACTTAAACTAAAAAACGAAATTAAAAATAAATGAAATTTAAAATGAAATAAAAAATGGCATAAAAAATACAAATTGAAAATTAAAAATGTAAAAAGAAAAAAAAAATAGAAACTTAAAAAACAAATAATCAATATTTAATTAGATTTGTATGTAAGCCTTGACAAAAACATACTGGCTGCACGCCCAAAATGGCTGCCAGGCAGCCACATGGTCAAACAACAACAAGGAGCAATGAGACCTGGCAAACAATGAACTTATGCAAGCCTATGGCAAGGGACACTGGCTGGATGGACAAAATGGCTGCCAGCCATATGTTCAAACAACAACAACAAGGGGCAAGGAAGCATGGCAAACAAAGAACACATGCAAGCCTGTGGCTATGGGACACTGGCTGCATGCATAAAATGGCTGCCAGCCACATGGTCAAAAAACAACTATAAGGAACAAGAAGAACAAAGAACACTTGCAAGCCTATGGCAAAGAAACATTGGATGGTTAGACAAAATGGCTGCCAGCCACATGGTCAATCAACAACTGTGAACAAGCAGGCATGGGGAACAATGAATACATGCAAGCCTATGGCAAAGGGACTCTGGCTGCATGCACAAAATGCCACCAGTCACATGGACAAACAACAACTGTGAACAAGCAGGCATGGCGAACAAAGAACACATGCAAGCCTATGGCAAGGGGCACTGGCTGGATGAACAAAATGGCTGCCAGTCAGCCATATGGTCAAACAACAACAAAGAGCAAGGAGGCATGGCAAACAAGAACACATTGAAGCCTGTGGCAAAGGGTCACAGGCTGCATGCACAAGATGGCTGCCAGCCACATGGTAAAAAAAAAACACTACAAGAAGCAAGAAGAACAAAGAAGGACAGTTGCAAGCCTGTGGCAAAGAAACATTGGCTGGTTAGACAAAATGGCCTCCAGCCACATGATCAAACACCAACTGTGAACAAGGAGGCATTTGAACAAAGAACACATGCAAGCCTATGGCATAAGTAAACTGGCTGTATGCACAAATTGGCCACCAGCCACACTGTCAAACAACAGCTGAAACAAGGAGGCATGGCAAACCACGAACATATGCAAACCTATGGCAAAGGGACACTGGTTGCATGCACAAAATGGCTGAAAGCCACATGATCAAACAACAACAACAAGCAAGGAGGCATGATAAACAAAGAACACATGCGGGCCCATGGAAAAGGTATACTGGCTGCATGAACAAATTGGCTGCCAGCCACATGGTCAAACAACATGCTATCAAATATTACACTAGAATATATACACTTTTTGCACAAAAAATGAATAGCAAAAAATAGCCAACATTTTAAATTTAACCTATGCCATCCCTGCCCTAAATTAAGTTTTCAAAACATATTGCACTGAAACATTTATTTCATGCACTGATGACTACTAGTGCTGCACCTACTGGCTAAATGGCCCTTTGGAAATCTAGGCCACATACTAAAATAATATTACAAATGTTACAAACATGTAGAAAAGGTACTGAGCTGTGCAACAATTTTCCTTTTCAAATGGTGACAAATCAGTGAAATGCAAAATTAAAACTAGGCTTATACTAAAACTCCAGGCCCCCTACCACTATAAAATTTAAAAATGTAATTAAGGGACAAAGAAATACTGGTGCATGCCCAAGGAAACAAAGAAAACCCTTATACAATAGTTTGTTTAACTTACTTGCGGGATTGAACAAAAACAAAGGCCCTCATTTATGACCTTGGCGGTCAGCTGACCACCACACCAGCATTGGTGGTAGTACTGTGGCCAGGCTGGCGGAGAAGACCAACAAATTATGGCTACGGCGGTGATCCCTCCCATAAAGAGCCAATGAACTGCTTAAACCGCCAGTGCGGTCCGGTCAACGACCACAGCGGTTGGCATCTTTAGGCTGGCGGAACACCATTCACCACCCACCATGTTACGACATAGCAGACCGCCAGGATTTCCTGGGCAGGACGACTGCCATGGAAAGCCTGGCGGAAATGACTCATGTAAAAGGAGACACTCACCTCCAGGGACACAGGGGAGTCCGCGGCTGCCATGGAACCCAAACTGGACGCCCTGCTGATGCCGCCGCCGACGTCGAGTACAGCCACCTAGCACACACGGAGGGAGGAGAGAGTGAGACACCCACACGCACAACACACACCATACACACATACCACACACGGAGAACAATCCGCTGATAAAGCCAACAGCAACACAAGCCAGTACTAAAGAAAGCCAGGACAAATACCTTAGGTCCAACCTCTATATTCCAGTGGGAATAGGGACCATGTGAAGCACAGGCAACTATATGAATGAAGGGCCATTGGCCAGACCAAAAGTGTCCATGCCACTACACATGACAATGTGAGAGGCCCAACTTGACTCCTGACAGCCCAAGTGACTCCACTGGGCAGGGACATTGTTATACAAGGCAGGCACCTCAGGGGACAGGAGGGGTTGAGGTGTGGGGGGATTTCTTCTTGGGAGGGGGGTCCTTGGATTTGGGTTTGGGAGGGTCTTTGGTCCTCTGTCTAGAGGGCTGAGGAGTGGGCTTGGCGTGGGGGATCGGAGTGGCTGTCCTGTGTCCCGTAGTGGGAGCTTTTTCATCAAGGGGAGGGACATGTGTAACACCAGGAGGCCATGAGAGGACTGGGAGCTGGAGGTACTTGGCTGGGGGAGCGGACCTTCCTTTACCAGAAAATACGGGGTGGGGCAGGAAGAGAGAAGAGGTCAAGGCGGGCAGGGAAACGTTTTTTGGGTACAGTGGGGTAGAGTGTGGGGGAGAGATTTGGAAGGGGAGGTAGAGGGAGTGGTTGTAGGAGGAGTAGGTGTGCTGGAATTGGTTGCTGGTGCATGTACAGCGTTGATGTGTGAGGTGGATGGCTGTTGAGTGTCTGAGTAGGAGTGTTTCTGTGTTTTTGGTGGGGCAGACAGGGTGGGAGAGGACAAGAAGGTCGTATGCATGTATGTTGTGGTTGTGTTTGCAAGTGAGGTGGGTGTGCTGCATGTGGTTGTGATTGGGTGGTGGTGACTGTGCATGTGGTGAATTTGGTGCTAGTCTGTGTGTCTGCTGTTGTGGTGACTGTGGGCAAGGCTGTACAGGTGGCAGGATCAGGGATTGAAGATGTAGTGCTTGCAGGTGTGAGCGCTGATGTGACTGTGAGGGAGGAGAATGAGGGGGAGACAGTGAAGGCAATAGCAGTTGTAGTGTATGCACCTAGGTGTTGGCTGTGTGTGTGGGCGTGGCAGGATTTGTGGTACCTGTGATTGTCTTTGCAAATCCTGTCTATTGTCCCGGGTGCATGCAGGTGCATGTGTGCTTGGGATGGGTGGGGGAGAGGGCTCTGAGTCAGGTAGTTGGAGGGAGGATGGAAGAACCAGGGACACTGGCTGCCATCAAACAGGATGCCAAAGCCTGAAACTATCTCTGTAGGGCAGCTAACCCACCTTGAAAGCCCACCAGGTAGGCATTCCATTGCTGCATCTGAATGCCAGCCCCTGGATGGCATTCACTATGGTTGACTGCCTTCAGAGATGGATCTCAGGAGGTCAATAGCCTCCTCAGTGAGGGCAGCATGGCTGACTGGGGCTAGAGGCTGAGGTGCCTGGGGCAAAGGAGACAGCAGGAATGAACTCAGACACTACCATCTGAACACCTACTGGGACTCACTAAGTCATGTCTGCCATGGTGTACCAGCTACTTGCCAATACCAAATGTACATACCACTCACCATTGCTAAGCAGGGCTCTACAAGATTAGCTTCACGGGCATATTAGGCCATACACTGACTAGACCCTTGCACCCAATCACCATGGCAGGCATCAGGAAAGAATTCTACACAGTGTGTACTCATCCCCTTGTGGCTTTTGTGCTGCCTTCAAGCACTCATCGAACTCCAGATTGGCCACTGCCAGTATGTGGGCCAATTGGGGAGGGTAAGGGTCTGACGGGCCCCCCTCCCTCGTTGGATGTCCCCAGTTGGGCCTCTGCGGTCTTGTGGCCCAGCATCACAGGTCCTCCAACCTCTTTCTGCAGTGGGTGCTCCGTTGGATATTTACCCATAGGGTACCTAATTAGCAATGGCACGCTATAACCATTTTTTCTGGAGGGCGCTGACCTGTATAGGGAACACTTACAAAAGGACACCATGAACTCCACACTACATTCTGTTACAGCAATGGCTTACATACTGCATAGTTCCCACATTAACCTCACACATTACTCATACCTCTGCGTACTCATTGCATGCAGTAAAAATATACTCCCCAAATGACACACTGCCTGCACACACATACATCTACATACAGCCGTATTGCATCCAAAGTACCCAAAAAGTGCTCACCTTTTGATGTGGAGGCCCATACAACTGAACATACAAGGGTAGGACCCCATCCACAAGCTTCTCCAGTTCGTCAGATGTGAAGGCTGGGGCCCTAACCCCTGTAGCACGGGCCATTGTGAGTTTCAGATACAGGACACAGCAGCACACGCAGTGGAGGTGTTGATGTGGTTAGAGTCAGGAATCAAGTGAAGTGGGATACAGAAAATGGCAGTCACGTCCGTGCCCCTGAATACCGTCACCACCAGCAGTGATAATCATTGGCCCCTGTAATTCCATAGACTTCCATGTTGAGTAGTGTGCACAGTGGTGCAGACTGCCCTCCGCCATGATACCAAATGCCGGCAGAGTGAGGTCACTTCCACCTGTCCCTGCATGCAGGACAGGCGGTTGCCATTTCCTGATGGTGGTACTTATGACGGTCAGTTTAATGTGTGTCATAGGTACTGATGGTAGACACCAAAGCAATTCTAGTCCACTACATACTTTGGTTTGGTTGTAGACTTTGGCACTCCAATTAGATCTCATACCTGTACAATGCTTGCAGATGAGTAGTTGACAGAACATGTAAAATGGGATGCTACAAGTCTGACTACATCTGTGAGACACAATGGCAAATGAAAAGTTTGTATTTTTGAGGAAGTCTGTTTGCATGTAGAGGATACCAGTGCAAATTATAATCACTGTGTGAATTTGATGTGACTGCTCTGTGTACTGTTATATTGTTCAACCATCCTTCCTGTTGTCACACACTTCTGATGTTTGGTTAAATTAGATACCAACCACTGCGAAGGAGGAGGAGAAGGCAAGCACCCTTGTACAGACTTCTAGGCGACTTGGCCACATGGGAGGAAAGCCACATTATACTCACCTATCGTCTGGACAGGGCCACAATTACTGAACTGTGTCAACAATTTGAGCCAGATCTAATTCCTTCTATTTGTAGCACTACAGCAATACCCCCTGCAGCACAGGTACTGTCAGTGCTCCATTTCCTGGCCAGTGGTTCTTTCCAGATGACTGTGGACTTGGCTGCAGGTATGTCACTGTGAGAAAGTAGCCTCTTTCTAGCATAGTTACCCCCATTTTTTGCCTGTTTGTGAATGTTTGTCAGTGTGTTTTGTCTGTCTCACTGGGATACTGATAGCCAGGACCCCAGTGCTCATAGTTTAAATCCCTATTTGTCAGTGTCTTTTGCCTGTGTCACTGGGATCCTGCTAGCCAGGACCCCAGTGCTCATAGTTCGTGGCCTATGTGTGTTGTCAGCATGCTTGACTGTGTCACTGAAGTTCTGCTAACCAGAACTCCAGTGCTTATGCTCTCTCTACTTACCAAATGTGTCACTATAGTTTAGTGACTCCATATTCCAATTCTAATTGGCACACTGCACCCCCCTTATAAGTCCCTAGTATATGGTACCTAGGTACCCAAGGCATTGAGGTTCCAGGAGATTCTTATGGGCTGCAGCATTTCTTTTGCCACCCATAAGGAGCTCATACAAACCTTTCATCAGGACTGACACTGCAGTCTGAGTGAAATAGTGCAAACATTATTTCACAGTCATATTACACTGCGCTAAGTACCTATATGTCTAACTTTCATTTACTGTAGGGTAGATGCAAAGTTACTGTGTGTGAGGGCACCCTTGCACTAGCAAGGATGCTCCCACGTTGTCCAAGGCCAAATCCCCGGACTTTGTGAGTATTATAAGCATGCACTACATATGTGTCAACACATATATGTAGCTTCACAGTGGTAACTCCAAATATGGCCATGTGAGGTGTCTAAGATCATGGAATTGACCCCCAATCCAAATCTGGTATTGGGTGGCCAATCTTATGCACCCTGGGGACTCCACCATGGACCCCCAGTACTGCCAAACCAGCTCTCTGAGGTTTTCACTGCAGCTCTAGCTGCTGCCACCTCTCAGATAGATTTCCGCCCTCCTGGGGACTGAGCAGCTCAATCTCAGAAAGGCAGAACAATGCATTTCCTTTATGAGAGGGGTGTTACACCCTCTCACATTGGAAATAGGTGTTACAGGCATGGGAGGGGTAGCCTCCCAGAGCTCTGGAAATGCTTTGAAGGGCACAAACATTGCCATCCTTGCATAATCCAGTCTACACCGGTTCAGGGACCCCCCAGTCCCTGCTCTGGTGCAAAACTGGACAAAGGAAAGGGGAGTGACCACTCCCCTGCCCATCACCACCCCAGGGGCATTAGCCATCTTGGATTCCAAGGTGTGGGGACCCTCTGGAGACCCCTGAGTGGCCAGTGCCAACAGGTGACGTCATAGACCCCTCTTTATAGGTGCATACCTGGGTAGGTAGCCAATTCCCCTCTTATGGCTATTTAGGGTCTCTCCTCTGGGTGTTTTCTCAGATTCGGTTTGCAAGATTCCTCCAGGACTCCTCTGGATCCTCTGCTTCAGCTTCTGACCTTCAGATCAACCACAGACTGATCCAGGAACCACTGTAACTTCAACAAAGTAACCAGGATGACTCCTGTGACCTGCTACTTCAGCTCCAGCTAGCATTTGCAACAGTTTCCGATGTGTGCGTGCTCTGAGGACTGCCTGTCTTTGCCCTGCACTAGAGGAACCAAAGGAATCTCCCGTGGAGTGACGGAGTCACTTCCCTGCTTCTGCAGGCACCCTTCTGCGATGACAACTGGTACTGTGGGACTCCTCTCCTTATGACGAGCGTGCCCCTGGAACACAGGTGGTGGACTGAAGTGACCCAGACTTTCCAAAGGTCCAGCTGTCCAAATTTGGTGGAGGTAAGAGCTTGCCTCCCCATGCTGCGACGGTACCCCTGTGCACTGCGTCTTCTGAAGCTCCTTGGGCTTCTGTGCACTTCTACCAGAAGTCATTTGTGAACAGCGCAGCCCAGGTCCCCAGCACTCCATCCTGGGACGCACAGCTCCCTGAGTTGTTCTCCGGCGGCATGGGACCTTCCAGTGTAGTGCTACGAAGACCGCCCTTTGCATCTTCTTTGTCCCCATGTTTATTGGCTCCCGTGGGTGATGCCTGGTCTTCTGAGGGCTCTCTGAAGTGCTAAGAGACTCCTCGGTCTCCTCAGTTTCAATTGAGACCCCCAGGTCCCTCCTGGGTCCAGGCAGCTCCTTTTTGACACAAACTGCATACTTGCTTGAACCAAGGCTTGTTGGCAAAATCCAATGACGCAAACAGCCTGCATCCAACAACTCAATGTGGGACATCTACTACACAAGCAGAAACCCACAGCTATCTTCTTTGGTGCACTTCTGTACTTTTCTTCTGACCTGAGAATGCACTCTTGCACCTTCTTCTAGGTTGGCAGGGGCTCCTGTCCCTCCTGGACTCTTCTTCGACTTCTGGACTTGGTCTCCTCTCTACACAGGTCTTCAGGTTCAGAAATCCATTGTTTGTTGCTTGCAGGCTTGCTTGGTTCTTGCAAAATCCTTTATCGCGACTTGTAGTGTGTCCTGAGGAAACTTGCTGTACTTTATTCCTGCTTTCCTGGGCTCTGGGGTGGGGAACTTTACTTACCTTTGGTGTATTCCTACACTCCCAGTGCCCCTCTACACACTACACTTGCCCAGGGGGGAATTCGACATTCACATTCCAGTATTTTAGTATATGGTTTATGTTGCCCCTAGGCCCATTGCAATCTATTGTATTTTCCACTGTTTGCACTATTCTATGATTGTTTACTTTCCTGATTTTGGTTACTAGTGTATATATTGTGTATAATACTTACCTCCAGAAGGAGTATTACCTCCAAGATATTTTTGGCCTTTTGTCACTAAAATAAAGTACCTTTATTTTTGGTAACACTGAGTATTGCCTTTTATTGTGTTTAAGTATTGTGTAACTATAGGGGTATTGCAGGAGCTTTGCCTGTCTCCTAGTTCAGCCTAAGCTGTTTTGCTACAGCTACCTCTAGACAGCCTAAGCTGCTAGAACACTGCCTACATTTCACTGATAAGGGATAACTGGACCTGGTATAAGGTGTAAGTACCTTAGGTACCCACTACAAACCAGGCCAGCCTCCTACAGTCAGAGCCAATTTTTTCAAATGTGCTGAGAAGAATTTTGGCTGCCTTGCTGAAATACATGAGCATCAACATCTCAGTCCCCCTCAGTGATGATTTGCCCACTGCAAAGGCAGCATTCTTCACCATGGGACACATACCACATGTGATTGGGGCCATTGACCGGATCCATATTGCCTTGGTCCCATCCAGGACAAATGACCAGGCCTACAGAAATAGGAAGAGTTATCATTCAATAAATGTCCAGATGTGTGCCTTGCTGAACAGTACATTTCCCACGTTACTGCCAAATTTCTAGGATCTGTCCATGATGCCTATGTATTGAGGAATAGCAGTGTCCCACAGGTGATGGCACAACTAGAGGGAGCGAGAGAGTAGCTCATAGGTGAGATTGAGGTTCACCCAATGTATGTCACTATGTGCCACCTGGTGTTGTCCTCTGTGCTAGTGTACATGGTTAATGTGTGTCTCTCACTACTTCCAGATGACTCTGGCTACCCAAACCTATCCTGGCTGGTGACACCAGTGAGGAATCCGCGAACAGGGCCAGAGAATCGTTACAATGAAGCATGTGGTTGGACCAGAAGAGTAATCAAAAGGACTTTTGGACTACTGAAAGCCAGGTTCAGATTCCTCCATATTTCTGGTGGATCCCTACTCTACGCCCCTGGGAAGGTCTGCCAGATAGTGGTGGCCTGCTGCATGCTACACAATTTGGCCCTTGAACACCATGTGCCATTCCTGCAGAAGGAGGGGGAAGACAATGCATCTGTGGCAGCAGAAGGACACTGAAGACAGTGATGAGGATGAGGCTGTATCACATCTGATACAGCAATACTTCCAATGAGACTCAGGTAAGACTATACTTCTGTTCATACCTCCATTACAATTAAGTGCTGTGTGGCTGCTATGTTGTGCCCAGCACAAATGTGTGCATTATGTGACCTAGCACTATTCCATCTGTGGTCAGTTGTACCAGTGTTATGGTAACAGCGATCAAGCTTATTCAGCCTATGGAATGTGTCAGTAGTTTAGCATTTTCAAATTTATGCCCACTTTAAACTGTGTCCTCATTCCATACAGTACTTAGCATATGTTGCTGGGAATGTCATGTTACTTGCAATGTGCTTACACAACCGCTGTGTGACTTCAATTTTCCTGACAGTGTGGCCCAGACTAAGTGGTCCAGAGGAGGGATTACCATACTGACAACATACATATCTAATACTGTGGTATCTTGTGTGAGGGCCTGAAGTGAGTTGTTTCTCTTCACTTATGGTGGTTGGAGTCAATTGCTGTTCAAATTTCTGAGTTGAAGAGACCAGCTGAATGTAGGCTGTTATGTTACAGGGGCTCATGTTGCTCTACTCTCTTTACTTCTCAATTGAATGTCACTAATGGTTCCCTTTTTGAAGATCTTGGTGTGGTTGCTACTTTGGACTCATGTGATGCCTACAGACTGCTTTCACACAGTTTGGTGGATGGTGAATTGTGGTATGCTCTCACACTGGTTATGTGTACCCCAAACTGACTGTCCATTGGATGGCTTCACACTTTACATAACATTCGCACAGGATACTAAAGGTCAAGACACTGCATAGTGTTGCAATATTATCACAAAACCTTCAATTGTGTTTAAGTGTGTTTATTGAATTGACAAAAATAGAGGGATAGTGCACA
Source organism: Pleurodeles waltl (assembly GCF_031143425.1). Classification (NCBI taxonomy): domain Eukaryota; kingdom Metazoa; phylum Chordata; class Amphibia; order Caudata; family Salamandridae; genus Pleurodeles; species Pleurodeles waltl. The sequence goes on along the minus strand of NC_090444.1, from coordinate 914,418,185 downwards.
AGAGTGGGGGTGATGGTGGACGATATCTTCAGTGTAGTGGCCCAGTTGGTTTGTAGCACAGGTCCAGTATCCATAGGGCCATAGGAAAAGGAGCAATAGCAGTCCAAAGTAAACAAGGTGTCTCAGTGGCACACAATGGAAACAAGTTGTTGAGCCTCACTTCCTGGCAGTGGTTTTGGTCTTGGCCACAGTCTCTGTAGGATGTCTGGCTTGCAGGGAACATTTGCAGGGCGGTTCTTCTGCTGCAAAGGGAGGGGTGCTGGTGGCCTGTGAGTCCTGTGGCAGGTTCTCCTGTCTACCAGCTGCAGCAGATGTGGAGGGCTGGTCAGTACACTGGCTAGTGGAAGGGACCCGCTGGTGTGTTGTGTACTCACACATGATGTTAGCCATGTCACTCAGCACCCCTGCAATGGAGGTCATGTTGGCATTTAAGGCCTGCAACTGCTGCATGACCTCCTCTTGGTGTTCCCCCTGCAGCCTCTGGTTCTCCTGCAAGATGGTAAATACCTGGCCTATCCTGTCCTGGGATTTCTGGTACGCTCCCAGGATATGTGAGAGTGCCTCCTGGGCAGTCGGTTCCCTGGTTTGACCCACCCCATGGTGCACAGCTATCCTCCCACTGGCCCTGGTCCCCTGTGCCTGTGTAACCTGAACTGTGTGCACACTCCCACTGACACCAGGACCTTCATCGTCTTGCCTTTTTGGTGTATACTTAGGTCCCTGTACAGGTGGGAACACTGTTGATTGTCGTGTCCTTGGGACAGAGGTTTGGGGACACTGGATGTCTGCTGTGGTATTGGAGTCCGATGTGGGGTGGCCTTTGGTGGACTGGGTGCGGGCTGTGGTGTACGACTGACCAGTGGTCTCAGATGGGCCAGGGAGATCATTCAGATCCAGACATCCAAAGTTGTTCTCATCACTGGAGCCTTCTTCTGGTGGAAGACTGGGTTGCATGGCACATGCTGGCCTCTGAAATTGTCTCGGGTACTGAAGTGTGATATTCCAAAGGTTTCAAGAAAGGAAAATCCAAACAAATTAAAGTTGTTTTGTCACAATGTTTATTCTGATCCTTTTCCGCAAGAAGAAACTCCATCCACACCTCCAGATAACTATCACAATCTAACTTATACTCTGGAACCCTTTAACATTCCAGAATACCACAACAGAGAGGTAACGCAGGGGGAGGTAGCACATACCATGTGAACACAATATTAAACTACAACACTACACAGGAAAAAATAGAATAATACTACATGGAAATAGGAAATATTACAATACACTACCCTCCCTCTCAAAAGATAAATAAGGAAAATAAATTCATGTGAGTTTGACAACTCTGTTCAAATTCCAAATGTGGCCATCATCAACCTTGACTGGCCCTTTGTACTCTTTGATAACTTAGAAAATTTTACTGGAATGTGACTGTCCTGCTTATTTTTCCCAGCAATTTAATTTGATGAATCTTCTACTGCCACATTTATTTCATTCACAGATTTGCGAATATCATATACGTGCTTTCATTATCTTGAACATGTTTCTCTTTTTCTAGAGCAATACTCTTCTGATCCTCATAGTTAAAATGCTCTTTAACATACTCTTTCACCCATGGTGAACTCACTTTTGTGTGCAGGACATGTTTTCCGAACAATACAAATGGAGGTTGACTGGTGCACAAATGCGGAGTGTACCTATAAACTTCAACCTTTGACTTAACCAAATCCACCCAATTCACTCTCATTTGCTTTGCTAATTGAATACTTTCCTTTAAAGTTCTGTTAAAACGTTCCACCATTCCATTGGATTCAGGATGGTACAAAGTACACTACCTATGAACAATACCTTTTGAAGCCAAAAAAATCACACATCAACTTAGACATAAATTGAACTCCATTGTCAGATAGAATGTATCTCAGGTTCCCTTTTCTACCAAACACCTCGAAAAAGAAATTTCACAACCGTCATAGACGTAATTTCTGACGTTATTAAAACTTCAAGCCAACGGGATAACATGTCCATCAAAACTACTACGTATTTGGAAACTGAGCCACAACATACAGGACCCATAATATCCATTGACACCTCTTCCTATACTTCATTAGGAATCTTCTTCAATACAATGGGATGCGTCCTAGATTTCAAAGTTTCATCAGCGACTTTACATTCTACACAATCTCTGACCCTTCTCTCCAGGGCCAATTCCATTCCTGGCCACCAATATGCACCTCTCAGTCTTTCTTTAGTTTTGCGTATGCCAAGATGACGGGAATGTGCTAGATTTATAAGACGCTCACGCAGACTAGAAGGAGGTATTAATCTACAACCTCTCAACACCAACCCATTTAGCACAGAAAGAACAATCCAAACTTTCTTGAACTGCATAATATCCTATTCATTAACTTGCTTGAAGCCAACAAATCCCTGATTTTCAATAATTCTTCATCTTTGTTAATCTCTTGTATCCATTATTTTTCTGAAACACAGCGTCTGTCACACTGCAAACTTTGACATCATCATCAATCCACCATGATGTTTCACCATCACCATCATCAACATCAAAGCTCTCAAGCCTCATTCTGGACAAGCAATCAGCAGTTTTGTTCTCACAACCAGGAACATACCTAACAACAAACTGGAAATCTGGTAGGCCAACTATCCACTTGCAAATACGAGAAGATATACAATCCAAGCCTTTTTTCTCAAGGATTTCTTGTGATGGCTTATGATCCGCCTGTACTACAAAATGTACTCCCCAAAGAAACTGCTTGAATTTTTTTGCAGCCCAATATATAGCTAATGCCTCCTTTTTGATAGTAGAATATCTCAATTCTGCCCCTCTCAGACCTTGTGAAGCAAAGGCTATAGTGTTTTCCTTACCATTGTTTACTTCGGTCCTTCTCCTGCCTTCTTTCCTGTGTTTCTTGGTTTCTTTCCTGCAAATCTGTTTTCTCCTCCGTTTTTTCCTTTTTCTTTCTTTCCTTCCTGGTCTCTCCCCCCTCCCCCTTCTTTTCCTTTTCTTTTTCTGCCATTTTCACCGTTTTTGTGTGTCTCTTTCTTTTGATTGGTTTTCCCCTCGTTTTTTTCTCTGTTCTTCGTTCTCTTCCCTTTCTGCCCCTTTTTTGCCCCCCTTTCCTTATTTGTTTACTATACTCCCTCCCCCTTCCGAACCCCCCCTCCATTCCTCCCCCTCCCAGTCCTCTTCATCTTTATTCTTTTTTCCCCCGCTTTCCCCTTTTTTTCCAACCACTTATGCAGCACTCGCGAGGTGTCGGGCCTCAACCGCGGGACTCTCCTTCCCAGAGTCCCGCGGTCGAGCCTGACGCGCCGCACTCCACGCGGCGCGTCATCTTTGGGCACCCCGCCGTATCACTTGGACGGGGCTCATTCGGAGAGCTTTCTCTGAGCCACACTCTCCTCGGGCGCGGCCCTCTGCCGTGGGACTTCATTTCCCACGGGTCCTGCGGTGGGCCGCGCCCGTCCGGACCCAGCGCGTCATTGTAATGCGCCCGACCGCACTCGGCCCCATTGCTGATTTCGGTTGGTACGCAGGTGTTCCACATGCGTACCAACCAGTCAGGACGCACGTTGCCCGACGATGTCGGCTACATCTTTTCCTCATTCCCTGCGTTGATTGCCTGCCACCTTTGGCCTCACATTTGATTGGCTATTGCCACCCTTAAAACCGGGCCATCCCTCCACCGAGTACCAGAGCGGCCTGGCACCGGCATGTAGGTACTCCCCCGGTAATCCCTTTGGAGTGGTAAGTTTGAGCTTTCTTGGCCTTTGGGACTTCTCCTCATTCTATACCAGAGACACCCTCTATGGCCCACAACCCTCTTGGCCTACTGCCTCTATTTTCTCTTCTCTCTTCTCCTCTCCAACCCTTGTCTCCCTCATCTTCTTCTTCTTCTTTTTTTATTTTTTCTTCTTTTCTTCTTTTTTTCTTTTTTTCGTTTTTTCTCTTCCTCCCCTTTTCTTCTTGCTTTCTTTCTTTTCTTCTACTTTTTGCTTTATGTGTTCTTGCTCATTTTCCCTTTCTTTCTTCTTCTCTTCCCTTTCTCATGTTTCCCCTGTTGCTCTCCTCCCCTATATATTTTTTTCTCTTCTTTTTATTTTTAATTTTCCTTTCCTTCTCTTTCTCTCTCTTTTTTCTTCCCCCGTTACCTTTTTCCCTTTCTTGTCTTTTCCTATCTTCCCCCCGTTAAACCTTCAATCTCCTCAGAGTGTGACTACAAGGGAAACCCCCCCCAGCACTAGCCAGACCAGAGGCCACCCGCCCCCAACTCCGGCGTAAGTCACTAATGCATGTGTGTGTGAGCTCCTTTTTCGATGCACTGTCACTTTTTGCTGTGTTGTGTGCAGTGGTGTGCCACTTCTCACTCGTATTAATTTGTGGTTTATCTATTAGCTATTACAGACCTACCACACCATGAACTACCTGTTCAGGTAGGCCATTAATGATTCACTTTGAGCACTTCACCTACTGCTAGTGCTCCGACCCTGACGAATGCCCCTGACCTACCAGCACGCTGTGAGGGCAGAAACATGTTGGTCATACGTATTTTCTTTTAGACTCTAAGAGACATTATCCTCGAATGAGCCTCCTCCCCTGTTCTTAACCTTACCAACATGCACCCCCATTAAAACTAACTAGGAATAACCGGTGACATGTATGGTAATTTTATTTCCACTCCATCTGGATCTCTGTAATTATCCAGTCAGTTTAATTTCAGCACTCCCTCTGGTTCTTTTAACCAAGAGGTTGAGTCTGCCCAAGTAGTATCATTCTTACTTGGGTGGGGCTAGGTGGTCAAATGATGAAGCAAGACACTATTATGTGTGTGAGACCACCTAGTCCGTAAGGGAACTCCCCCCTCCCCCTGTAGGACAACACAGCGCCCCGCCGCTGGGACACTCTTCACCCATTCTTTCCCCACTCCATAGCACAAGGCGACCTTACTGACACCGCCGACCGAGGGAACACTGACTCAGTTCTACCCTCAACTTCTACTACCCCACACCTTTAGTGATTATATAGATTTCAATTGGGAGGTGGTGTGGGATAGCGATAATCCCAGTACTCTCTATTTGTGTTTTATATATACTTGCTTAAGAACACATCCTAAGCCCTTATCAGAGGCATCAGTGATAACACAACAGGGCACTCCTGGCTGAAAGCTGCTGAGAGACTGAGCAGAAGATAAAGCGTGTTTCAGATAATCAAATTCTTCCTGACATTCTTCTGACCAGACAAATTCTGCCCCCTTTCTGAGCCATCCCCTATTGGAACTAGACCTCTTGGCAAACTTTGGAACATATCTAGCATAAAATTCTGCCATTCCTAAGAAAGCTTGAATATCTTCTCTCTTTTTGGGAATGGATATATTTACTATTGACTTCACTAAATCATCTTTAGGTTTAATACCATCCCCAGATATGACGTGCCCTAGGTACGTTATCTCTGGTCTGGTGAATTAGCATTTTTCCCCTTTTAACGTGATACCCTTTGACCAAAATATTTGTAGAACTTCTCTGATTTTCACTATGTGCTGTTCAAGAGTATCTGTGAAAATAAGTACATCATCTTGGAAGAACTTAGCTCCTTCCATTTTTGCAAAAATTTCATCCATAAGCCTTTGGAAAACAGACGCTGCAGAATAGACACCAAAAGGCATTCTATTGAATTTGTAAACACCAAAAGGTGTGATAAACGAAGTTAACAATTTGGATTGTTCACACAATTGCACTTGATGGTAAGCAGAACTTAGATCTAAAGTGGTGAAATATTTAGCATTTCCCAAAGAACTAACCATCTCAGATATATTGGGCAAAGGAAACTTATCCTCAGTGACCGCCTTATTGAGGTTTCTGAGGTCAACACACAACCTGATGTCTCCAGATTTCTTTGTAGCAACTACAATCGGAGCGATCCATTGAGGTGCTTCCACTTCTTCAATTATGCCTTCTGATTGCAATCTCTGAAGTTCAACTCTTACTTTATCTTGTAAACTAAGAGGGATACTTCTGACCTTACAAGCAATTGGTTGTGCATCCTTTTTCAAAACAATGCGATGCTTGTAACTCTTAATACATCCAACCTTAGAATTAAAAATATCAGAAAATTTGCGTATTAATTCATCACCTAAATTATTGATTTTCTGTACTTGCACTTGTGGTACAGAATTTGGATTCAAAATAATTCCCAACAATTTTTGATGTGGCCAGCTCAATATAATATCACCTACAACTGGTACGTAGACTTTACCAAACATCTTGTTGCCTTTAAATGTTATTGTTGCCTAAAAATACCCTTTCAATTCAATAGGTTTACCTCCATAATTGTAAGGTGTAACATCTGGATATCGAAGAGTTACTTTCCCTTGAAAATATTTAACATAATCGACTTCGGATACGAGTGAAAGCTTTGGTCCTGAGTCCATCATCATTGAAGTGCTGATACCATTCACCTCAACCAAATCAGAGGGATATTCACATTGAATACTAGAGACACAATTTACATCATTAACGATTTGTAGAACAAAATCACATTCATCATCGTCACAATCAACCTCATTGACCCTGAATTTTGATTTTGTCAAGGATTTGCAACATTTAGCTAAGTGTCCTTTTTTCCCACACTTGTTACAATAAACATTAAGAGCAGGACATTCTTTGCTGTTGGCTAGATGTGAAGAGGATCCACATCTGAAACATAACAACTTTGCCTTCATGTTGACATGAATTTTGTTCTTGGGTTTGATGTCTAATGTTTTAACAATATCAGAATTGTTTTCAGATTTTTTCAGATTTTCAATGCATGACTCAGAGTTTTCAATTTGCTTGGCCACCATTAAAACTTCATCTAAGGTAGGATCACTCTTTCTCTAATTTCATCACTTTTACACTCAAGCATGAGCAGATCATGAATACACTCATCCACACTTTCACCAAAATTACATAGTGCAGCTAGTTTAGGTAGTACTGGCACGAAATCTTCAATTGATTCATCATCACTTTGTTTACGTTTACCGAAATAATACCTTTGCCGAATAATATAAATTTTTAGTAAATAGTGTATATCTAACCTAAGTAAAGTTATCTCAAACTCATTTAAGGGGGTGTCCCCTTCAGCACCATCAGGAGAGTTTATCGTTGGTAACGTTTCTTGTCCTTCTGCTCCTAGGCAATGTTGTAAAACAGACGTCTTGCTCTCTGTAGATAAATTGCTGCCACATACTCGGATGTACGTTAGAAAAACTTTTTTCCATTTAGGCCATGCAATGGGAGGATCTCCAGGAATAGATTAAAAAATGGAGTAGTCATAATATTTTGCATGGTGATAGAAAGGAAAAAAATGACAATGATGGATAACCTGTTGAAAGGAAAAATTAAAATAAAAAATAAGGTGCAAATAAATATTTTTTCTTAACAAGTGCTTTACAATTTCACATACTTATTATATTTAAAAAAACAATAAATTGTAAACTGTAAAAGTCTCTGCGACAGATGGAAAAAGAAAATAGTAGACAAAAATACCAAAGTCAGAATTTTCTTCAATAGCTCGAAAGACAAATTAAATTGGAAAACAAAATACATTGAGAAACGCTTATCCTGAAGCAAAGCCTGGAATTGGAAAAGAGCTCTGATGCAGGACATTGTGCTGGAATGGAGCGTGAAGTAACCATTGGCAACAGAAGAAAGCATCGAGCAGAGCATCATGCACGTCATGACAACCGTTGCTGGGATACAGAAGAAACTTTACAATGCGTGTGAGGCTGCGCAAGGCCGAGAGAGTCACTGGCAACAGAAGACGGCGTTGGAAAAAGCATCATGCACGTCATGACAACTGTTGCTGGGAGACATCAGAAGCCTTCTGATGCGAGCAAGGCCTGAAGATCGTCCGTTTTGAAAAAATAATTGTTTGTTTCGGTATAGGGTTTCAAATAATGAATCGAGGGGATAAAAAAAAGGAAAAGGTGTCAGTACCTTAACAAAGCTCAGTTCAGTGCAATCGTCATGGAAGTTTCATTGAAGAATCCAAATGCAGGTCCGAAATACAGATCATCACCAAAGTGAAGTGTGATGTTCCAAAGGTTTCAAAAAAGGAAAATCCAAACAAATTAAAGTCGTTTTGTGTGTGATGTGTGACAGGTGTGTAGGTGGATGTGGTTTCTGTGTGCAGTTCTGTAAATGTTTGAGCTGGCAACATGTAGCTAGATTTTAGTGTTTGCAAAGAATTGCGGTTTGTGTGGGGGAGTGTTTTTATAGTGCTGTTGGTGGGTGTGTATGGTGTGTATATATGTGTCAGGTGTGAGTTTTTCAGTCTGTCCAATGCTGGCTTCTGTTGGTGTGGGGTGGCCAAATCGACCACAGTGGTCGGCACCACCAATGGGTAACCAGCGTTGAGTGACCGCTGTGACGATTTGTGGTTCATTATTTGGAGGGCGGTGTGTTGCAGATGTGATGGGGAGGGTGGTGCGACTGACTTTTTTTCACCTTCATTTGGTCTGGCGGGATTGTTGTTTTGGCTGCTTTCTGGTGGTTTGGTGTTTGTGTGTAGTAATATGGCGTGCGGAATGCCGCCTCCTCGGCGATCTGTTGGTGGCCGTCACCACAACCGTCTTCAGAAAAGACTGCCAAAGTCATAAGGAGGGCCAAAGTCCATAAATCCAAAAGTATAGCCAGGAGCCAAAGAAATTGATCCTTCCACCTCGAAATCCAAATGCAAAGTGACCAGGAGATGGACAAAGCACTGGGAGGAGCCTGATAGACAGGAACAGGAAGTTGGAGTCTCTGCTGCCCTTTCTTCCTGTTTGAAAATAAAAGGCTTCTCCATCTGAAAAACAAATTGCAGGGTCAATTGGAGAAGTCAAACTAGTCAAAATCTCTTTTTTTACTAGATTGGTGACCCTGGAGTAGAAAATCTACTTCAGAAGTGAGTTTACGCTCACGCGTGACCTTGTTTTGGCCACCGACGTGGCTGGAAAACGCATGAATGAACGTGAAGTCTTGCACGCATGCACTTGCTAGCAGCGCAGGAGTATCACCGCACTCACTAGCGAGCATCAAAACCCAATCTTGCGAGCGTGAACAAACTCTGCTCTGTGCCGGAGTGTTGAATTTGGGAACTTTGTGCTACACCACGTAGCGTGAAGTGTCTGAATAATGCAAACCCCGCTGGTGGATCGGATTGCTACGCCCAGGCCTAACATTTACCCAATGAGGTAGCACTTATTAAGTAACCAGTAGAAAGTACTTCAGTTGGGTAGACATTTTTTGCAAAACTGTGGATTATTGTTGGATAAACTGGCAGGTTCAGTTATTTTGTAGCCAAGTCACTCATGCAGCTACTGACAAACCCACACAGACACTGACAGTCCCACTCAGGCTCACACACCCACTCACAGACCCACTCAGAGACTCATGCTCTTACTCACAGACCCACTCAGAAACTCATGCATTCACTCACAGACATACTAAGAGATAAGTCAAATAAATTCAGAACCTAACCATAACGTCCCTGTAACCTTTGGTTTTCTCAGTGAATATGTATGTGTTTATATATATATATATATATATATATATATATATGTATAATTACTTCTTGTGAAGATAGATTAGATGAAGATACCATATTCATATTTGTAAAAACATATTAATGTGCAATGTTTAATGTATTCATTAGAGAATGGTGTTATTTTTAACATAGATAGGATTTCCTGCTGAGACATCTAATATATGTTTGTATATTTTTCACTGTTTTCCAATAACATAGGTCAGCACTCAAAATGTGAAAACCATCTGGAGGACTATCTCAAGAAAAGTGCAGACCCTGCATTGCCGCAAGCAATGGGAGAGCCTGTATATATTTATATATATAATAGCAGACATCCAGCTGAGAAAGTTCTCCTGGCAGCGGAAGCAGGTGTGACGCACTCTAAATCCCCTAATGACGTGCAGTATGCCACATGCCTTCCCACTGCTTGATGGGGAGCTGAAGGCCAGAGAGCAGCAAGAAGGGGGATAAGTATGAGTTTATATGTGTGAACTTTTGTATGACTCATATTCTTTTTTCCAGAGCAACCTCATAAGTAGGAGCAATTATTATTACATCACAACTGTGACAACACATTTTCTTAAGGTGTATTTTAAATGCAACTTTTGAATTGTTGTATAATTCTGTTTTTGTATTCAGAAGTGCATAAAAATAATCCCTAATATGATAATGTTTTGTATCTAACAGATATACATGTGAAAAGGGTGTGTAAAAGCAAAATATACCAGGAAGTTGCAGATATATCTGCTATGTGCTTAGAATCACTATGGGGCATATTTATACTCTGTTTGCGCTGAAATTGCGTCGTTTTTTTTACGCAATTCCGACGCTAAACTAACTCCATATTTATACTTTGGCGTTAGACGCGTCTAGCGCCAAAGTCCATGGAGTTTGCGTCATTTTTTAGCGTGGACACCTACTTTGCGTTAATGATATGCAAGGTAGGCGTTCCCGTCTAAAAAATTTACTCCGAGGCATGTGCGCCGTATTTACACTCCTGGGCAAAATTCACGCCCGGGAGTGGGCAGGTCAAAAAAAATGACGTCCAGCCGCTTTTGCGCCAATTTTTAGCGCCTGGTCATGGCAGGCGTTAAGGGACCTGTGGGCTCGGAATGAGCCCAGAGGTGCCCTCCCATGCCCCCAGGGACCCCCCCCTGTCACCCTTGCCCACCCCAGGAGGACACCCAAGGCTGGAGGGACCCATCCCAGGGACAATAAGGTAAGTTCAGGTAAGTATTTTTTTTATTTTTTTTGTGGCATAGGGGGGCCTGATTTGTGCCCCCCTACATGCCACTATGCCCAATGACCATGCCCAGGGGACAGAAGTCCCCTGGGCATGGCCATTGGGCAAGGGGGCATGACTCCTGTCTTTGCTAAGACAGGAGTCATTTCAATGGGGGTTGGGAGTCGGAAAAAATGGCGCAAATCGGGTTGAGGCGAAAAATTTGCCTCAGCCTGACTTGCCCCATTTTTTGGCGCCCAAGCTCCATATCCCCCTACGCCGGCGCTGCCTGGTGTACGTCATTTTTTTTCACGCACACCAGGCAGCGCCGGCGGCTAACGCCGGCTAACGTCATTGAATAAATACGGCGCCCGCATGGCGCTTCAGAATGGCGTTAGCCGGCGCTAATTTTTTTGACGCAAAACTGCGTTAGAGCAGTTTTGCGTCACAAAGTATAAATATGGCCCTTTGTGTATTTGCATCCATTCATATATGGGCATGAGGGAGAGAATTTGTAATGAAGTCATTAGAGAAATCTGTACAGTGTTTGAAACCAAAAAAAGGTGTGTAAATAAGTATCTGAAAACACTAGTGCCAATGTTCCTTTGTGATTATATTTGAAAAAAGCATTTCAAAGTTACTGTCCCCAGGCAAAATATCAAACGCACCCACCCAGTCAGGATGGTCAATTTTGCCAAAAAATAACCCACAATAATTTCCTGTTTGAAGTATAAAAACCAAACTCGGCTAAAAACATGTTCACACTCAGCTGACAGACGACAGAAGCTGCATGCATCCAAAGGTTATGATAACGTAAGGTGTCATTAGTTTATACACATTTGCATATATTTAATGCAATATCCAACTATTGATCAATGTGTTTGGTACACGTCCAACTTTTTAATCATACTCCACCACGGGAAATAGGATGTTACTTTCCACCCTCAGGGGTGACATATGCCTTAAAAAATGATGGATTATGCTTAGACAATGGTTACATGGGCAATGTAGTTTTCCCATTGAAAGAGTCAATGCAGGCAGGACATGTAGGCCTCAAACCTTGTTGAACATTCTCCTGAGATGAGTGGCTTATAAGTGTTGAAGGGCCAATACTATAATTATTTTATAGAGTGCCTAGGTATGTGTACACTGACTTTACTAGGAATGTACAATAAATAACATGTTCCAGTTATGTGTAAGGCACCTTTGGAAGCTTGAAGAAGAGCACTCAAACGCTTTATCACTAGTTAGTGGTCCTAATCTAAACTTACCCATGACACCATACTTGAATAGCTTATCTACACTGAAGGGGTGAAGGTAACCAGATTTGGCTATAACCTTCAGTGTGAGACTAGTGTGGCAACTGTGTAATAAACTATCCCATTAGAGAGGCCCAATGTATAGTTGGTAGGGTTGTCAAATATTGATAGACTTTGGAACATGATGGGATCTAGTTGAAAGATAAATGATGCCCAGAAAATCAACATGACATACTTCTATAAAACAGTGACCCATATCTTCAAATGGCTTTTATGTCTATTCTTTGAATGTTACCAGTGCATCCCTACACAAATACAAACAAACATTTTGATCCTGATTTTAAGAAATATACTTCTGCCGGAGATTCATATGTTGTGTACTGCATGATTATTAAATTTAGAACATAATTTAAAGGTAAATTATGTTTGCTAAGAATCTGAAACAATAAGAAGCTTGTTACATCAGCAAACACTTTCCATACTAGGAATGGTACATCAGCACATTATGATGTGTGGAATAGGTGTGTGTTCTAGTATGATATTGGATTGATCCATATTCAAGGTATGTGTACATAGTAGGCAGAGACCTATAGGTAGACATGAACATAACTGTTAATGTAATAATTGGATTAAAACATCCTAAGTGCCCTCATGTATTTATGTGCCTAGCATATTTGTTAGTTACACACACAACACATACATTCGTACACAATAAATGATGTGGGCATAATTAGGAAATATTATACAATCAATCATGTTGTTAAAATTTGTCTATAAACATAAATGCAAGTCCTGATTATGGTGGATGCGTTCAACCATCAGAATGGTTCCAGATATTATGTTTACCTTAATTTAAGTAGATTATATCATATGATAGAGGTTGATTGACAGTTTATCAGGCATATATGTAACCTACACATCTGTCCACCATGTAAACCAAAAATCACTTGTGATTATAATATAATTCTATAAATAGTATGTGGAGTGATGATGGTTTTTCATATGGGCTAGTTAGACCCCACTTCCTTAATGTCCACCTAGCTTCCCATGACGTGCAAGTCTGTGGCAAACTGTACAATCTGCAAACTGTAAAGATATCCCAAATCATGAAGGAGATCTTCCACATAGAGGCAAAGCAAGAAATTGTGGTGGAGCTTGGCTGGGTCCCCTAGGGCAGGGTGGCACATGGGTAGGCGTTGTTGGTGCTGGTTCTTGGATTTTAGAGAAGGTGAAAGCAGGTATTGATGGCCTAGGGCTTAATTTTTGCCTCGGATGTCATTGCTGGATGTAGGTGTCCACTTCATTGAACCTTCATATGAAGGAGGGCTTGGAGAAGATTGGGGAGTGGTCTTTCTTTTCCTAAAAGAGATGGAGAAAATAATAAGTATGAGAAGTCATGACATCCTACTCTGCAGCAAACTCAACTTGCTGCTCTTCTCAGACTTCATGAAGATTGGGTGTAGCAGATACTTGTTGTTGAGTTTCCAAAGAGGTTTTGCATTTTCTGGGACAATTTCCTTTAGGACTCCCTGGTCTCAGCCATAAGTGCAGGCACTGCAGCACTGAGAAACATCTGCTTTGGTTTGGGTGGTGGGGGTATCATTGGTGATCCACGGGGGATCCTTGCAGTGTCTTTCTTCCCAGAAAAGGGTACAGAAGGTACCCACGCTGTGTACCTTGCCAGAAAAATGAAAATAACCTGATGCCAGTGATTGCAACATACTTCTCCTCTCTAGCCACTTTATTGACAGGTGAATGTTTCTTAGGTGGCATCTTATTTACTTCTTGTTAATCAGGAAATGTAGTGGCACTTAGCAGAGAGGTCTCTGCGCTCCGGTGTCAGCTAATTAGCTAATTCCCAGATGCCTCTCTCCTTCTCAGTCTTACTCCATTCTACCTGCAAGCAGTAAAAAAATAAGACAAGATAATCAGGCATTGCTATTCTATACATATTATCATCACAATAATATACCCATATGTAAACTAATTAAAGTAATTGTTTTGTTAGAAAAGGCACTACTTAGATAAAATCAGGTAAAAGTTATGTAAATAATAAATACTTGGGTTGCCTCTAGGTCCAACTGGACCCCTGTGGGAGCCAGAGGACACTGCAAAAAAAATTGAAAATAATAATAACTGTGGTCCAAATGGCCCAACTCATGTGCCAGGGAATGTGGTAATGAATTTTTAAAATGAGAAATGAATACCTACTGTCCCTCTAGGGACTATGGGACTCCTATGGGAGCCAGGAGAGGTTGGCGCAAAAGTGATTAAATTAATCACAAGTAATGATAACCATGGATACTATTGACTACAAACTACTATGACCAGCCTACACAAACAATATAATATTAGGAATATATTTCTGAAAACTGGAAAAAATAAGCAAGCATATCTGTGCGCTCCAAAAGTGCTATAACACAAGCTATGGTCTTAGCAGATGCAAACAATGTTTTCAAAAGTGGCATACGTTAGTTAATATTCAATGATCAGAAAGAAACACTTGTTTCACAATATAACAGAGGACAACATAGCTTGATGAGGCAGAAATCATGGAGACCAAAGACAAGATGACCATCTATGAGGCGCACACTGGATAAAAAAAAATGCGAACGTCCTCCTTGCAAAGAAAAAGGAGGCATGGAAAACAACGACAAAGTGGCTGCCTATGAGACACACCAGTTTCACAAAATGGTAGATGTACATATGTTAACGAAGTAGGAGTCATGAAGGACAAATGGAAGATGGCTGTATATGCTGAATTCCGTTCCTCTTATATCCACCAAAAAACACATGTAGCATTGCAGGGAAATGATTGCACAAGAATATACCCACATTGTATCCTGCATATATGTGTTGGCCTACACAGGGACCTTGCTATTAAGTGGCAGGGTCTGAACAAATTATGCAGCAGGGTTGACTAAATTATGTTGCAAGAAACAGCAACATGGTAACTGTAAAAAATGTCTTTGATTATATTTTTTTAAATGTCCCAAATAAAAAACGATCATAGGCATGAATGACCACAGCAGATAGCTTTTTAAAGTTTCAGAAAATGCATTTAACCAACTACTGCACAGATGCACAAAAGAACAGAGGAAAATATTTGGCTCCATAGACCTTGACTCCTTAAATGACCTTCACCAAAGCAACCACAGGACAGTGTAAATAAAACATAGGCCCTCATGATGACTTAGGTGGTCTTTTCCAAAGACCGCCGAAGCCGCGGGTGCCGAAATATCACCAGTGCTGGCAGTCTTAAGACTGCCCTAATACGACTGATCTCTGACTTCCACCCAAAATTGGGTGGAATTCCGAGACCAGTTGTGCTGGCGGTGCAGAGCAGTACCGCCACAGGTACCGCCACGCCAAAAAGAGACCGCACATCGTATTACAACTTGTAATATGGTGTGGCGGTGTCCAGATGGCGAGGTGCTGCCGGTGGTGAAAGCGCCAGGACCTGTCCCCTCCCAGACGACCTCCTTGACGTACGAGGTGAGTGGATCGTGTGTGTGTGTGAGTGTCTGTGTGAATGTCGTGAATGTGACGGGAGGGGGAGTGTTTGTTGGTGCATGTCTGCGTGTGAGTGATTGTGTGTGGACAGGGTTGGGGTGATTGTGTAAGTGGATGGGGAGAGCTGGTGAGTGTGTGTATGCGGTGCAGGGTGTGTGTGTGTATATGTATGTATGCACATGGGGAGGGGGGAGTGAATGCGTACATGAGTGCGGTGTTTGTGTATGTTTGTCAGTGTGAATGGGTGTGTATGTTCTGTTTGTGTGGGTGAGTGGGGGTGTGTTTGTATGTAGAAGTGTGTGAGTGCATGTGTGCTCATATGTGGACATGAGTGTCAGTGTATCCTGACGACAGGAATACTTATTCCTGTCGCAAGGGTGCAAGGCCGCCACTTTTCTGGCTGTGTGACCATCAGAAAATGTTGGCTGTTTGCTGCCTTGTGACACCACTAACGGTATCACACCATCCGCCTTACTAGTGGTATGCAGTAATGTGCTGTAACGGGTGGAGGCTCAGCAGTTTGACTTTTGCCAAACTGCCAAACTCCTAATTTGGCAGTATTCACAGCTGGCCCGTTGGCGGTGACACTGCTACAGCGGCCTTGGTGGCTTTCGGAGTGCCAGGGTCATCATGAGGGCCATAGTCTAAACTGGGCTTGAATTTAAGGCCAACTACAGGTCCCTAAAATATTGCTAGCATAGCAGAAGTGAGAATTTGAAAATTCATTATAAAAGATTATCAGTGAGATACAGACTAGACCCCAAACAGTAAAACACCACAGTATAATCACAAATTTGGAAAAGGAGGAAATAGAATGTCAAGCCCCCAACAAAATGGCCATTGACATTATACTCTTTTCTCTTAACCCCCACATGGACATGCCTAGCACTCTGTGGTCCAAAGTCCAGGTCATCCAGCAAAAAATAAACAAGTTCCAAAACATTAACCAAGTGGTAGTGCCTACACTCGCTCAAATATCAA
This sequence comes from Pleurodeles waltl, assembly GCF_031143425.1. Classification (NCBI taxonomy): domain Eukaryota; kingdom Metazoa; phylum Chordata; class Amphibia; order Caudata; family Salamandridae; genus Pleurodeles; species Pleurodeles waltl. Next base: position 914,401,657 of record NC_090444.1, on the reverse strand, counting down.
ACATGTTGCAATGTGCTTCACTGAACGTAATTTTCGAGAACCAAGCATTCCTCCCATCACCTTTTGTGGGTTTCATGTAACTCTCTAGTTAGCCAAGGGTATGCCCTGATGTGGGTCCCATGCTTACTGCCAACAGGTGAGCTCCAATCATGATGAAACTGGCCTTGGATTGCTTGTGTTCTGGATCAGGGAGAACTTGGCCTGGCAGTTTGGTCTGGACTGTTTCTATTGAAGCAGGGTCAAGGATAATTTGCATATGGGTTGGATCCAGTCAGAGGTGACATAGGCGGTCATTCTGACCTTGGCGGGCGGCGGAGGCCGCCCGCCAAAGTCCCGCCGACAGGTTACCGTTCCGCGGTTGAAAGACCGCGGCGGTAATTCTGACTTTCCCGCTGGGCTGGCGGGCGGTCGCCTTCAGACCGCCCGCCAGCCCAGCGGGAAAGAGGCTTCCACGATGAAGCCGGCTCGGAATCGAGCCGGCGGAGTGGAAGCTGTGCGACGGGTGCAGTTGCACCCGTCGCGTATTTCACTGTCTGCGCAGCAGACAGTGAAATACATGTAGGGGCCCTCTTACGGGGGCCCCTGCAATGCCCATGCCAGTGGCATGGGCACTGCAGGGGCCCCCAGGGGCCCCGCGACCCCCCCTACCGCCATCCGGATCCCGGCGGTCGGACCGCCGGGATCTGGATGGCGGTAGGGGGGGTCGGAATCCCCGCGGCGGTGCAGCAAGCTGCGCCGCCGTGGAGGATTCAATGGGGCGGCGGTACACTGGCGGGAGCCAGCCAGTGGTGCCGGTCCGACCGCGGCTTTACCGCCGCGGTCGGAATCCCCATTGGAGCACGGCCGGCCTGTCGGCGGTGCTCCCGCGGTCCTCCGCACTGGCGGTCTTTGACCGCCAGGGTCAGAATGACCCCCATAGTGTGCAAAATAACGATGGAGTTGGGTGCAGACTGATTAGTTGACAGTAGTTGAGATTAATTAAAGCATTCTTTCCATTTATGTCTAGTTCACTATTTATCCCACTTGCCTGGTAAAAAAAAATAGAAGTAAAAAGATGCATTTTGCCCTAAAAAAGTTACCTGAACAGTTTGCTTGGGTAAGCATTTCCCCGCAGGGAGACCCAAAAAAATTGCACAGTGAAATTTACAAGACTTCACTGCGCCATTCTAGTGTCATTATTTAACGCCTGCTCAGGGCAGGCGTTAAATTGACGCTAGTTCATTGGCCTATGGGCATCTCTATGCTTTGCTTGACAGGCGCCAACATTTTTGGCTCTAGTCCACCAAAGCACCACAACAGCATCAAAAATTGTGACGTTATTGTCCTAATGTGCACCACGGTGCGCTGTTTTGTAAATATAGCACTACCATTGTGTTGTTAGGGGGGAGCAGGGCGACACAAGGAAATTGGTGCATCAGAGCCGATGCGTCAGCTCCTTGTAAATATGCCCCTTAGTTTCATGACCCATGAACTTATATATTAGTAAACCGAGAGAATAATCTGTAGGTATCAAACAACCACCCTGGCTAACACACACCACTCACAAACACACAGACACGCAGTGTGTTACAGTGTTTGGTCAGATGCAAATGCGCTTATAGGTACAGCTAATGTGTGTAGAATTGCACCACTGAAGGATTGGTTTCACTGGGAAAATGATTTATAACTCAATACAAATACCACCAGATGATTGCTACAGATCAAAGTATGATAGGAGTAGTAAACGTTTAGACTAAATAGTAAATGCTGCTTGATTGAGGACATTCGTTATGATTTATGCACCAGGTGCAGTAGCCCTGGGTCCCAGGAAGGTGAGAGGCCCTCTGCACCCTAATTAATGACTTTTTTTAATACCAAATAAAGGTAGACAGTCAATCTCTTTCCTTGCATTAGGGCCCTTTGCACCAGTGCCACCCACTGGGCCAATTCTGTTTTCTGCAGTTAATTTTGAGCTGAACCTGTAACTTGACGGCCCCTTGCTAGTGCATTGCCGAAACAGGGACACATTCAGTGTCCTTTGTCGTGGGGACCTGTAAATGACTGCTTTTCATTTCCAGCACTGCTGTCTGAATGATACATGCTTCACTGACAAATTATGTCCAATCAGTCTCTTGGATGGCAATAGTTGAAAGGTAAACTGCAGCACAGCTGGAACACCAAGACAAAAACATAACCCCAATGCTGTGTAAGTTCACAATGTTAAAGAAAAAAACTGAGATTTAAAGTGTTTGTGACTTTTCAGCGTCTGCGTAATATATGTAAATCTGTGCATGTTCTTTAGAGCTACTATGTACCTCTCCGTGTTTGTGTGAGAGTATACTAAAAATAACCATTAACGGCATAACATGCGCGTTTATTGATGTTTTTACTACAATGATGTCGGTTTGGGGTCCGTTTTGCGCACTAGTATAATGGCCTATGATACTCTTGCTACGCCGCTGCCCCGTACTTGACTCGCAGTATCCTCTTATGAACTGACTTTCTTTCAGATAGGGAGAAAGCAAAGGGCCATATTTATACTTTTTGACGCAAAACTGCGCTAACGCAGTTTTGCGCCAAAAAATTTAGCGCCGGTTAACGCCATTCTGAAGCGCCATGCGGGCGCCGTATTTATTCAATGACGTTAGCCGGCGTTAGCCGCCGGCGCTGTCTGGTGTGCGTTAAAAAAAACGACGTACACCAGGCAGTGCCGGTGTAGGGGGAAAATGGCGTATGGGTGTCCACAAATGGTGCAAGTCAGGCTGAGGCAAAAAAATCGCCTCAACCCGATTTGCGCCATTTTTTTACGACGCCCAACCCCCATTGAAATGACTCCTGTCTTAGCAAAGACAGGAGTCATTTCCAGCACTGCTGTCTGAATGATACATGCTTCACTGACAAATTATGTCCAATCAGTCTCTTGGATGGCAATAGTTGAAAGGTAAACTGCAGCACAGCTGGAACACCAAGACAAACACATAACCCCAATGCTGTGTAAGTTCACAATGTTAAAGAAAAAAACTGAGATTTAAAGTGTTTGTGACTTTTCAGCGTCTGCGTAATATATGTAAATCTGTGCATGTTCTTTAGAGCTACTATGTACCTCTCCGTGTTTGTGTGAGAGTATACTAAAAATAACCATTAACGGCATAACATGCGCGTTTATTGATGTTTTTACTACAATGATGTCGGTTTGGGGTCCGTTTTGCGCACTAGTATAATGGCCTATGATACTCTTGCTACGCCGCTGCCCCGTACTTGACTCGCAGTATCCTCTTATGAACTGACTTTCTTTCAGATAGGGAGAAAGCAAAGGGCCATATTTATACTTTTTGACGCAAAACTGCGCTAACGCAGTTTTGCGCCAAAAAATTTAGCGCCGGCTAACGCCATTCTGAAGCGCCATGCGGGCGCCGTATTTATTCAATGACGTTAGCCGGCGTTAGCCGCCGGCGCTGTCTGGTGTGCGTTAAAAAAAACGACGTACACCAGGCAGCGCCGGTGTAGGGGGAAAATGGCGTATGGGTGTCCACAAATGGTGCAAGTCAGGCTGAGGCAAAAAAATCGCCTCAACCCGATTTGCGCCATTTTTTTACGACGCCCAACCCCCATTGAAATGACTCCTGTCTTAGCAAAGACAGGAGTCATGCCCCCTTTCCCAATGGCCATGCCCAGGGGACTTCTGTCCCCTGGGCATGGTCATTGGGCATAGTGGCATGTAGGGGGGCACAAATCAGGCCCCCCTATGCCACAAAAAAAATCCAAAAAAAATACTTACCTGAACTTACCTTAATGTCCCTGGGGTGGGTCCCTCCATCCTTGGGTGTCCTCCTGGGGTGGGCAAGGGTGGCAGGGGGTGTCCCTGGGGGCAGGGGAGGGCACCTCTGGGCTCATTCTGAGCCCATAGGTCCCTTAACGCCTGCCCTGAACCAGGCGCTAAAATCCGGCGCTAATGCTGGTTTTTTAGACCCGCCCACTCCCGGGCGTCATTTTTGCCGGGGAGTATAAATACGACGCATATGCATCGGAGTCATTTTTTAAGACGGGAACGCCTACCTTGCATATCATTAACGCAAGGAAGGTGTTCACGCAAAAAAATGACGCTAACTCCATGAACTTTGGCGCTAGACGCGTCTAACGCCAAAGTATAAATATGGAGTTAGTTTTGCGTCGAATTTGCGTCGAAAAAAACGACGCAAATTCTGCGCAAACGGAGTATAAATATGCCCCAAAGTGTGTAGACTCCAGTGTGCGCATTCTGATCCTGGAAAGGGATTGAGCCACCACCTGCAGGACAATAAAATATGATTGAGCATCTCTGCAGGCAGGGAAAATAAACAGTTATGAACACTATATACCACAAGCGGTTAACAAATGCTTCTGAAGCCCGGGATGCGTGACCCGAACAGACTTCAGAGGGAGCGCAGGGATAGCTCGTGAAGCGAAAACACCAAACACGGAACAGGTTGTGTAAGCAGGAAGGTGGCGCGGGACAGGAAGACATGACAAGACGCGCGCAGGGCAGGTGAGGAGCTCCGCGGTGGCAATCAAGTGGGTTTTTCTCGATAGCTGACTAGTCGAGAAGGAGCCGATACAACTGGCTTATGAATCGCCAGTAGCAAGGAATGCTATCAGGGGATGCCATCGCATATGTCAAGCAGCACAATTTAGTGTGTTTCTTCCACCCACTACTTCGAACTCCCTTGCACTGGGCCACTGCTGAGGTAGGTGTGCGTGTGAGGGGGGAGGGTAGTAAGACGGGCAGTAGAGGGGCATTCCTCCCGCTCATTAGTGCCTCTTGAGTTCTAACGATGCCGCAGGGATAGTTCAGTTCTGTGCACTGATCTCACCCTGTCCTTTGAATGAAACGAGCAGTCAAAGCGGTCCAGGACTGCATCTGGGGTTTCCTTTCCCCCGATGAGCTTCCCTGGTGGGGTCCCCTGGGACCTCCCAACCCTCACGCTCATGTGACGGGGGTCTTCTCATTCATTAATCGCCAATTATAGAAAAAGGGTGGGGGCGTATTGGAGTCGGTATGAGGGTCTGTAGCCCTCTCCTCTGAGGTGGGTCACAGGGACCTTGCTCCGTATTCAGATCACGAGGCTGTGCCGCACAGGAGGACACCTACCGGGGCACGGTACCAGGCAGAACCACAGTCTGGCGGCTGAAAGACGACGACGCAGCGGTGTTACCAGAGCCACGGACCCCCGACTCTGTGCACCGCCCCCTCGTTCTTTCTCGCGCCCCGACTAGGGTTGCGGATGAGACCGAGCATCCCGACTGTTCCTCGCTGCCGCGCCACAGTAGTGGGCGGACTGCGGTCTGAGCGAGGCGGGGGTCGAGGCTGGGCGGGCGCAGTGCGCCTCCGGCAGCAGTACTCACCGGGCGCAACGCCTCCTCTGTGCGCCGGGCTACAGGGATGAGAGAAGGTGCTTGGAGCAGCGGCGCTACATCCGGGACCTCCTGGTTTCGTGATCTTCTCAGAGGCAGGCAGGTTAGTGAACGAGTCTCTTGGGTGTAGGGTTGTGGGGACGCCAGTGCCTGCCTGTCCAGCTGCTGCGGGCTGTGAAGCGCTAACCAGTCTCCTTGGACGGGCACTGTGGAGGCGATGTTTTGACCGAGCGGAGACAGACAGCATTGTGCCTCAGTCTCAAACTAGTCGCGTTCACAAATCAAAATATTGATGATAATAATGAAAATAGTAATAATAATAATAATAATAGGACTGTTCGGCACTGCAGATGGCTGTACGGCTGCTGCATTCACGGAGCTCGTCGTCTGCTGCAGCCTCCGTCCTGTTCAAATGTGTCTATATTTAAAGATGCGTGCCATGCCATACAATGTCAGCTGTAAATCGTGAACTTGTCATGTTCCGTATGGCGGTGTTGGTCATTGCACGTGCTTATATCGGAATTCGCATGTTCGTCGACCTGTCGAGGCAGCATTTTAAATGGGATAGAACTGCATATTGGGAACACAAACATCAGTTTGGAAACATGTTTTATTAGGGTTTGACAAAGTCGTTTACTCGCTGAAAACGAGTTTAGCACGCAGGAGCAGGAAAATAAGGGCAGTGTTTTGCCTATGGTAATTAATTAATTCAACGAGATGGTCCCTTACCCTCAAATGGTCCCCAAGCAAAGTATTTAATGTGCACAGCTCCCTGAAGCTGTTCCGGTTCAGCCTTCCTGGCTCTTGTTTGACTAGCTATAGTGAGTGATAAGCAGGCGTGATTTCCAGAAGACTGTCCTTGAAGCAGCCAGTGAAGCAAATTACTGTGCTGTACTCACACGCGCTGGGAGACTCCTTATGGAGAGCACGCAGGGCGCGAGCCACAACTCAGCGCTGCTTTCGCGCAGCATCCGTCCTCTGTGAGAGGATTCGCCTCAGGTACCGATTGAGCAATCAGTGTAAGGTTTCTGCATTACACGTGCACTCAGTTCACCAGTATTTCATTCAAGGGCAGATCCTTCAAGCTTTTTTTCCTTGAATGATGAGTTTTTCTCCTAAAAAGCTGAGCATCAAGTCACACCTAAATCAGAAAGTCTGGAGTAAGACACAACGGCTCACAGAAAAAGGGTGGTGAACTGGGCGCCTACTATTAATTTCCCACCAATATGTAATATCTGTACCTGTCATCTTACATAGATGCAGCCATGCGGTCATTCCTGCATTCTGTCAACTCATTCATCAGTTCATTCTCTATAAATATTGGTATTAATATAGAGTCGAGTAATTCATTCATTCAGTACCGACCTCTCATCAATGAGGAGCGCAGGAGTCTACTCTTATTCAGGAAACACGCCACAGGCCTGTGTATGGAAGTACAGGTAACACTGCTGTTTCACTGCATCCACATTCCCCCTCCAGAGCACAGGTATGGCGTCTCCGGGTGGTGCAAAAATCTGAGGCACAGAGCTGCAGCGCTTTCCATTAATTCATATTTAATCCTGGGATAAAGGAAAGTGGTGCACCCTTTAAGTTACTAGCTTACCTTGAGCAATGAAGACGAACAGAAGCATTCTTCATTGAAAATAACTCGCTGTTTGTCAACCCGTTTTTTATTAGCTAAAAATTTACTCAGGGGTAACAAGGTGCTTTACAGCTAGGTGTGTGCAAAATTTGCGTAATTTACTTTCCTGTATTTATGCGAAATTATGGCAAAATTATGTGTAACAATGCTAAATGCAAATATGTCATTTCGCCCTATACTTTAGAGCAAAATGCTTCCTCATTTCAACTTTTCACATGGAGACGCATTTCACTCCAAAAAAAGCGAACAATACAAAAGCATTGTGACCAGCAGCAGGTCACGTTCTGTAGTCCCTATGCAATTGCAGTACATTTTTACCACTAATTGTGCTTTGTTAAACAAAGTGGTGTAACACAACATTTAAATTTCATTCAGGCTTATTCACAATAAAGCTAGACCTGAGCTTAAAAGCGATTTTGCAGTTGCAAAGGTAAAATTTGAACCCCAGGGACCACAAAAAGGCTTTTTAAATGAGCAAAACCCAAATCTGATTCAGTTACACATTACTGGAATGTAATGTGTGTTTCAGACGAAATACAAAATTGGTATTTGGAAGGGGCATGTAAAAGGCATCTTTTCCAAATACTGATTCCATGATTTATGTATTAATGTTTTCTGTATGAAATCCGTCCACAAAACATTACTATTTTACCACCAAATCCAAACTGGTGGTAACTATTCCCAAATGGTAAAAGTTCCCGAAAGTACACCTTCTCCTTTGTGAATGTCCACAAAAACATTTTTAAGAGCAAACAGTGGTACACAGCAGGATAAGTCTGGGGTCACAATTAGGGCCGGGCACTCCCAAAAAAGTAGCCCACATTCCCAAATCGTTATTTATTTGTAGCTTTATATAGTAGGAACTCTGCCCAAAAGCATTGGAGCAATTACCATGAGCACCAGCTACACTGCACAAGATCAAATTATTTTTTATTTTAGGTAGGGAAATTAAGTGATACGCCCAGAATCACCGGATGTTGAGCTGATGCCAGACATCAAACGTATTTCTCCAGTTCCGGCGTTGCCGCTCTGAGAACATGATGGTACATCCTGTGTTTTTATTTTTCTCTGGGAAAGGTGGCCTCACTGCAATGCCTATGCAAACACTCCAGGAACCCTCCACTAAACCTTAAAGACACTGGGTCTTAGGTGACAACCCCTGTTCCCTAGCGAGGCCACTTCTCTTATTCACCCCCTCCTCAGCCCACTTTAGCCTCAGGGTATAACCTGCAGAGGAGGGTCAAGAAAAGCATAGGGCTGTTGCTGCTACTCCAAGGGGGTGTGGGGTGCTTAGGTCAGAATGCCCCCCTACGAGGCCCCTGCATACTCCCACACCCACCATGGCCTGAAATTGATGGCCCAGTGAAGTATGACACTGCTTATTGGTTGGGCCGGCCACACCAGGAATGAGTCCCTAGGTGAGAATGTCCTAAGGGTCAGTACAATACCTGGCCCCAGCCTCAGTTGAACAGCATGGCAGGGGACTGCCCATTATGCTGGTGCCACATTACAGTGGCCTGGCGGTAACTAACTAAGACAAAAAGTATTTGTGAGCCGGTTTAGAGAGGACCTCAAAATCTTCCCACAGGTGTCACTGAGGCACCGGCCCAATGCCCAACTGACTGTCTTCCCAAACCAACCCTTGTCCACAAACCCTGCCTTTCCCTTGAAATGTTTGTAAAATAATACAACTTTATTTCTTCATTTAAACGCAATTACAGACATGGTGGTCTGCAATCCCATTAGGGCACCATGCCTGTGACTCTAACCAATCATGGTGGGTCTTAAATTGAGACTCACCACATGCCATATTAATGAGGTAGTTTGACTTGCAATCCACTACATAGCGGTATTTTGTGAGCCAACCTATAAACAGTTCACAAAAAACCAATGCATGTGGTAGAAGTCAGTAATCAAATTGCACCCACTTCTACCAAATCTGTTTGAGTAGATTCCTAATAAGAGATTTCAAATTGAATATGTGACAGAACAACTAGGTCCTAAACAACTATAGCCTAAACCACTACTGCTAAACAACTAAAAAGTCGCTACAACTAAGTACTGAACAACTACTGTCTAAACAACAATTGTGCCTGAATAACAATTGCCTGAACAACTAATATATATATATTCTAAACAACTAATAAACCATAAAAAAAAAAAAAAAAACCTTACCTTAAAATTATTTAGTCAGGCAATTGTTATTCAGGCACAATTGTTGTTTAGACAGTAGTTGTTCTGTGCTTAGTTGTAGAGACTTTTTAGTTGTTTAGCAGTAGTGGTTCAGGCAAGTAGTGGTTTAGACCTAGTTGTTCAGGATGTTTCCCTTTCAAATTCATTGTGTGATGCAATTTACGATTTCCCATTAGAAATCTTTGTACACCAGGCCCACGTTACACAGTTTTCTCCTTTAGTTATGGTGAGGTATATTAACAGATTTACTGAGAATCACAGGAATTTGAATGAGGGGGATTCAAACCTCTTCCCCATTTTCCTAAGTCTGCAGCTCCAGCGAGTAGGTCATATTTCTCCTTGCATAATACAACTGACACTGCAATGCTAATAATATTAGAGTGTTTGGGCGGCAGCAGCAGATTTAGGCACCCACCCACCTGTAGAGTCACCATTGTACTATTGAAGCTGTCTAACTTGAGGACATTTTTTAAATTGATCGCTGGACAAAAAAAATAAATTATATTATTTTGTATAAGTATGAGTCATGCAAAAAGCTACACTAGTTTCTATCACACTTTATAAAGACTGGGTTGTCTGTACAATTACACATCTGATGGGTGTTGTGTATGTGAGGCAAGCCTACTCTTCAGACATGGTCACCAGTGGAGCTCTTGAGTTATCTCCCAAATGTTCATCTGTTTTCCTTATCATATGTATCTATGCATGTATGTGGTATTCAATAGGCCAAATAAAGCAAAGGGGGCTGTACAGGGTCGAAGCAAGCATAAAGTCTGTGAGTGAAATGGGAGATGCAGTAGTTTGTGAACTGTTACTGCCTTGTGATATAGTGTTCTTTGTAGAGCTGCATCTTTCACTCTTTCCTAAATGGGAGCAGCATTGTGGAGGTCCTGAGAGATATGGCGAAGTTATTCTAGATCCTGGGTGCATAGATGGAAAAAGCCTATGACCATGTTTTTTCTTTTTTACACTTCTCAGTCGACGGTGCCCTGGGTGTGGGTGTGCTGTAAACCAGCATATATGGACAACTTGCCTGCAAAATAAATGGGGGTGCTGGTGATGATGGCTTTATAAATGATGTAGGTGGTTTTGAAGAGTCTATGGGCCGGCAAAGGGAGTCAATGGAGTCCCATCAGGATGAGGGTGATGTGATCATATTTCTTCAGGCCCTGGATGAGACATGCTGCAGCCTGTAGTATGTCCTTAAGGGATGCCAGTGTGGAGTCTGGGAGGCCCTGGAGTGTAACTTTATCATAATTAGTGACATTGAATTGTGTGTGTATGAAATACTGAAATATGCACCAGGTTGACTAAATTGTATAGCAAGAATACACATATGCAGCACAATCAGTGGCAGTATTCATTTCAGTGTTTTTGTCATTTTAACAGACATTAATTCAGCCAACATTTTCATGTAAATGCCAGTTTAACAACTACAACAGCAACCAGCAACTGAAATGTGACTAATTAATCTTTAAAAGGGGTCTGCCACTGAGTGGCTCCAAAAGTGGCACATTAAAAAAAACGTTTGGTTGTTTGCAGTATATTCAGAATTATGTTGAAAATGCAGTGGGCAAAAAAAACATTTAATTCTAGTGGTCCTGATTATAAGCCACTCTCACCTCCTTACTTTTGAAATGCAACACAGCCTCAAACATCACCTCTTGGAAATGTGGAGGAAATTATCACATAGGATTGAACGGAAAAAAGATAAATCGATGGCTAGCTTAATTAAGGTTGGACTAATACTGGATGATTGCTTGCTACAACTAGTGACTCAGCTGAAGGCCTCTGTTGACTCAGAATCCTTGCTCCACTAAGTTTGTTTTTAAATCTTGCACAAATGTTTTCCCGTACTAGTATCTTTAGCTAGTCAATACATGTTTGACTCTCAGTGGTGGTTCCCAGAGGTGAAGCCATCACAGCTGGGATGTGGAAAGTGACGTACAAAAAGCGCAGTTTTTGTATGCAAGGTCTGAATGCTGTCCAAGAGGATAGAAGACTTGAGAAGGAGATTTGAGGGGCAACTGTAACAGCAAATGGTGCATTTATATCAGTAACGACTGTGATTTAAACCATTGCTTCAAGTGTACTTAAAAAAGGGGCACATGTTCGCCAGTGTGCGCAACGGAACTACATACCTTGGAGGGGCTAGCATTTATTTACTTAATAATGACGATGTCACCGGGCAGAGGAAATTCCTTTGTAGCAGGCTTCAAATTACAAACATCTGAATGCAAGGCGTAAGGATTGACACTTGGTTGACAAATAAATGAATACAAATCTTCGGCGTTTCTCAGCTCACCACGTCAACAACGTTGATCACTAGTTTGCTGGTATGATTTGCCCTGACTGCTTCGTCAACTTTAAAAAATGTTTCACCTCCATTTCTTTCAATTGATTCACCTTCTAAAGCCACCCCATCTCACCCTCATTGGCGATTCATAGTAGAGAGCCATTAAAGAAACAAAGATTGGCATACCTTGTCTCTACAGAACAAAAAAGATGTCTCATGAATAAAGACATGCTTCAAGGAGTTTTTGTTAAAATGTATATTCTCTTTAGACTTAAAATGTGCAACAAAATATCTTCTATCTTTGTTTTTATGTTTCTAATTTTATTTTTCATTTTTTTTGTAAAATGCTCTGACATTAAGCTTATTTGTTCAGGTCTATAATAAAACACAAAAATAAAGTTGAGGGCCTAAATATAGGGTCTACCTAGGCAGTGCATTGGGTGTAGTGCCACGTTGTAGACTGTAGATTGTGTTGTAGGATGTAGGTGGTGTTGTAGGTGGTTTTCTAGTGTGCAGGCGGTGGTGTGGTAGATAACGTAGAGTACATGGTACTGGAGTTGTAGGTGTGTGGTGGTGGTGTAGGGTGTAATTAGTGGTGTAGGTAAAGGCACTGTCCGAACCCCGACCCCAAGCACTGCCACCGAATTCAGTCACTTACATGCAGACAACCTTGATCTTCCTGAAACTGTCAGTCTGCTTTGCAAACAGAAATATGAACTACAACATGATACACAGCAGTGAACCACTTCTTTTGTAGTTAGCACCTGTAAAGTACACTGACAATATCACCCTCTCATCCAACTGCTGTAAAACAATTGAAACACTTTAGACGCAGTGATGCCAAAACGTGACTCCCAAAAACATAATAAAGACCTAGTGAACTCTGAATTATGTTACCGGCCTCAATAAAGCAAGAAATCCTGGTATCCAGGGTCAGTTTCTGATGTAAGCTGATATAGGTTCAGTATGCACTGTGGGCCTTTTGGGCATTTCTGGAGCATTTGACACTCAAGCTCTTGGTGTCCTGACCCGCTGGCTGGAATCTCAGACGGGGGTTACAAGGACCAGCATCGGGCTGGATAAATGTAGGCTTGCCAAACAAATAAAGGTGGTGTCATCTGGAAGAGTGTTAATGAGAGGACAGTGATTAAATGTAGTGAACAGGAGGGAACTCGCTTCTGCCTCTCATTTAACTCAAACCAAAGGAAGGTTTGGAATATGTACCTTCATGTATGTCAATTTACCCCATAGTGAAATATATAAAAACTTCCAGTTTGCGTCTAGGAAGGTGTGCCAGTTGCTACCTTCCATGTGTACTTCTGGTGACCTCATAGGTATGCAGTGATTCCTCTCTGACCTGTTCTGCCATGGAAATGCTCTAAGATGTACTCCTGTCAAGGGAAGGAGTAAATTCCTTTCCAGGGTGGAAGAAGAAAGGAACATTACAAAATTACATGGGGGTGAAGGGGATGGTGTTTGTTAGACTTGGGATTCTTGGCATGGTCTTCCCTAACTTTTTGCCTCTGTTTCCCAGGTTGTTGATGTGTGCTGGACATTGTTTTTGCTGTTTTTGTTGTTCAGGGCACTTTACCACTGCTATCCACTGCTAAGGTGCAAATGCTCCTATGTAAAATATATGTGTAATTGACTTTCCCTGATTGGCATATGCACAGTGACTAGAGGTGCCCAGGGCCTGTAAATCAAGTGCTACTAGTGGGCCTACAGCACTGGTTGTGCCAACCATATATGTAGCCATGTAAACATGTCTGAGGCCTGCCACTGTAGTGTCTGTGTGTGCAGTTTTAAACTGCCAATTCGACTTGGCAAGTGTACCCCCTTGCCAGGCCTAAACCTTCCTTTTTCTTACATGTAAGGGACCCCTAGGGTAGGCCTTAGGTAGACCCATGGGCAGGGTGCAGCATATGTTAAAGGTGGAAGATGTACTTATGTGTTTTACATGTCCTGACAGTGAAATGCTGCCAAATTCGGGTTTCACAGTTGCAAAGCCTATCTCTCTCATAGGTTAACATGGGGGCTGCCTTTAAATGTTATTAAAGTGCAGAATCCCTTAGGGAGCAGATAGAAATATGGAGTTTAGGGTTTCTGACCTCACAATTTAAAAATACATCTTTTAGTGAAGTTGGTTTTTAGATTGTGCGTTTGAAAATGCCACTTTTCGAAAGTAGGCATTTTCTTGCTTAAACCATTCTGTGACTGCCTGTTTGTGGATTCCCTGTCTGGGTCAGTTTGACAGTTGGGCTGTTTGCACCTCTCTTTAGACAGTGACACAAATGGAGCTCGGCTGCAGCCTGCATATCCTGATGAGCCATCTGTACTGGGAGGGAGAGGAGGAGTGGTCACTAACACCTCAAAGGGCAGTGCCTACCCTCACACAATGCAGTCTCCAACCCCCTGGTGTGTGTCTGGGGCCTGGCCTGGGCAAGGCAGGCTCTCACAAACAAGAGAGACATTCCTTTGAAGTAGGCCTACTTCAAAGGCAGAAAGGGGTATAAGAAGGACACCCAAAACCCCTGAAAAGTAGATCACTTCTGGAATCAAGAGGAACCTGTGCCAAGGAGAAGAGCTGAAGAGCTGAGGAGAAGTGCTGCCCTGCCTGTGACTGTGCTTTGTGGAGCTAATCTGCAGTTGCTGCTTCTGCCTGTGAAAGGGGACAAAGACTGGATTTGTGGTATATTCCTACTTGAGAAGAATCTCCAAGGGCTTGGACTGATCTTGCCACCTGTTCTAAACTCTCAGGGCCATCAAAGACTTCTCTTACCAGCACCTGGACTCTCTGCTGAGACTCCCTCCTTGACAAGTGGGGCCCCATCCAGTCCCTGGGCCCTTGAAAGGAGAATCGGGTGAAAATCCAAGAACACCAACTTTGGACAACTCTGGATCGATGCTGCTGCCGAATCCTGTGACGCCGCCTGCAACCGACTCCGTGGTCCTCGCTGGAGTGTAACCACCCTCACAAGGCCCGACACAGCTGCAGCCATGCCAAAGTCTGCAACTCCATGGAAGTCTCTGCACCACGTCATGACCAACTCCGCCCGAAGTGCGCGGATTCAAAGCTTCACACTGACGCCGCCTCACCTCCACCGCTCTGCAGCAAGGACCCAACGCTTTTTCGTGATGCCTCCGCTCCTTCACCCTGCAGCACCGGAACCGCCGCCGCCTTGAATTCAGCGATGCCGCGATCCCCGACTTCATGCACCAACTTGTTCTCACGGCTTACTAAAGTACTTTATCTGGGGTTCTGCGTGACTCCGTACCCGGCGCCATTGGCGTTGGATTGTTGGAAACGACTCCGTTATAACTCAGTGTTTTCACCTTATTGGATCATTTTGTGTTTCTAAGCCCTATTTTTGAGTTTAATCTTTAACAAGTCATAACTTGACTTGTGTATGTCAGATCTTTGTCGTTTTGGTCTTGTTTTGTTTAGATAAATATTGGAGTCATTTTGTTGTGTTTGTACTATATTACTGTCTGTGTTGGTACAAATACTTTACACCTGGTCTCTGAAGTTAAACCTGTCTGTTCGTGACAAGCTACCAAAGGGGGTGAGCGGGGGTTAACTGAGGGTGATTCTCCTTTACCCTGACTAGAGCGAGGGTCCTTTCTTGGACAGGGGGTAACCTGACTGCCAACCAAAGACCCAATTTCTAGCAGTGTTTCTTTGCAAAACAAGATATTGCCCCACTGGAGAAAAATATGGGGTACTGCACAAAGGTACTGCCATGTCTGCAGGTATATTTGTAAACCATGTACGATTAGGTTGACGGAAATGTCCACGGAAAGGCTTAGCCAATAATTTTACAAAATTGTTTATTGAAGTGTCCTTTCAAAGTTGTGACAGTGGCAGCTTTTGAGCTGTAAACCAGATAAACTTTGTAAATACCTGAAAATAGTAAATCTGCACAAATGCGTGTCATACACATGCAGATGCAGGTTTATGCCTTCATTTATGGATTGGGCCTACAGCTCTTACCCATGCATTAATGTGTTTGTGCAAATAGTTGGTTTTTGCATATATTAGGGAATACAGACAACATATTTTCAAGCACCTACTCTATGCATTGTGTACAGCATTTTTTTACAGCAAAATTGTTTTTTGGTCAT
This sequence comes from Pleurodeles waltl, assembly GCF_031143425.1. Lineage (NCBI taxonomy): Eukaryota > Metazoa > Chordata > Amphibia > Caudata > Salamandridae > Pleurodeles > Pleurodeles waltl. The sequence goes on along the minus strand of NC_090444.1, from coordinate 914,386,034 downwards.
TGCTCTACCTGCCTGAGAAATATCTGCATCAATTATTTCTCCACCACTCGGTTGTGAACTGGGGGCATATTTATGAGAGGCTTTCACTGCGGTTGCATTACTTTTAGTGATGAAGCGGCGGAGCAAACCGCTCAACCATATCTATGGGGCCACTCAAAGTCACTCTGCTTGGCTTTGAAAGGCCTCATAGATATGGAGCAAAGCTAGGCAGCACAAGTTGCTGTGTTGCCTTACTCTGTGCCAGGGAGGCATTCCATAGGAGTTGTGGTGGGTTTTCCACACAACTTTCATGGCTTGTAAACCTGGGATTGTATCAAAATTTTAGGCCTCCCCGATGGAAGCACAACAAGGAGAAATATTATGATTTATCCTTGTTTTTTCCTTTTTCTGCAGAACACCTATAAAGAGGAAAAAAACCTCCATGGATTGTTTCATGCAGGAAGGTGCCCCTTCCTACACAAAAAACAATCCTGCTTACAACACAGGCACTCTCGCACCATGGTGCAAAAGTGCCTACATTGGCACTAGGCTGCTGAAATGGCACCAGCACAGGGGGGAAAGGACAGGAATGAACTGTATTGCATAAATGCGGTGCATTCCTGCCCTTTCACTTTGATGTAGGGCAGAGAAGCAAGGTGAGTTTCTGAGCTGCCTTATGCTTAATCTCTGTAAAGATGGCCCTGGGTGTGCACATATGTGTGGGAAGTCCATCAGCAAATGCTTGTAAATACCCACAAGGGGCATATATATGAGCCCCTTGTGCTGCCGCTGTGTCACTTTTTGTGATGGAACGGTGGCGCAAACCTCCAAATCATATCTATTGAATGGCCTCATAGATATGGAGTACGTCAAGGCAGTGCAAATTGTTGTGGAGGTGTTCCAGAAGCATTGCGGTGGGTGTTCTCATGCAACACCCATGGATTCTGACACATCCCAAGGTTTACCAGAATCTGGGAATGCGCAAAACCTTACGCCTCCCTAGGGGACTGTCGGAGGTGGAGGGGCGTTGAGTTCCAGGTCTGCATGGTGAGGTAGGAGAAGGATCTTCCTTCAGTCATGTTCTTCTGGATTGTAGGAATGTTGGCAAGGGCCAGTTGAGTAGAGCGGAGTTGCCTGGAGGGTGTGTAGAAGGTGAGGCGGTGGTTGAGGTAGGCAGGTCCGATGTTGTGAAGGGACTTGTATGCCTGTGCCACATGTAGTTACATACTGTTCAAACATAAAGGATGTCTGTGAAACCCTACGCATGTGCACATTACAGCTTTTCCTGTGTGGCGGTAGAGACAGGCAAAATTGCATATACTTGTTCATGATAAATACAGATACCATTTCATAAATGTACATGCATTATGCAAATTACACTTGGGAATGTCCATGTGAAAACTGTGCACAAGGTATTAGCTCACATATGAAAAGGTACATGAGATACATACCTTACGGATTTTCCATAGAGTTTCTAAAAGTCATGTGGTGAACATTGCTCATTCAGCACATGTGGAAGCAGGGCATTTTCACTTTGCACGAGTCTCGACTGAGCAAAAAACATGCGTGAGTAGTAAACAGGGAAAATACTAGGGGTAACGTAGCATACATAATTTACTGTATCACAATTATGTGAAATTGTATGAGATAACATGTGTTAGAAATGGGGTCCTTGGTTGGCAGTCAGGTTACCGCTGTCCAAGCAAGGACCCTCACTCTAGTCAGGGTAAGTCACACACAATCCAAATTATCCTATGCCCACCCTCTGGTAGCTTGGCACTGAGCAGTCAGGCTTAACTTAGAAGGCAATGTGTAAAGTATTTGTGCAATAAATCATACAATAACACAATATAGCACCACAAAAATACACCACACAGTGTTTAGAAAAACATAAAATATTTATCTGAATAAATGCCGGTCAAAACGATTAAAGTTGAAATAAGCAAATGTAGGGATATTACTGAAAGTGATATCAAGTGTCTTTAGAGTTCAAAGATTACTGTAAAAGCAATAAAAAGTGTCTTAAGTTCTCCTAGAAACAACAAGTGTCTCTTGCAGGGCAAAGTACCAGGTTCGCATTGGAAAATCCTCGCAAGGGACCGCAGATGAGGCGATGTGTGGAAAACGGTGAGTGTGCGTCGGTTACGCCCCTTCGCACACAAACTTGCGTCATTATTTTCCATGCGGGGGAAGACGTTGCGTCGACTTCCGGTGCGTGGACTTGGATCCTCTTCGGGTTACGGGGTTTATAGGCGCCCCGGGGACGATGTGTGGAATCCTGGGCATGCGGAGCGAAGTCCCAGCGGCTGCGTCGATTCCGCTAGGCGATGTGTGGAATTTTCTTCCGCACGGCAGGCACTGCGTCGATTCCATCGGGCATTGTCGTTCTGAGTCGGCTTGCGTCGATCCAGTAGGGCTGTGCTTTGAAGTTCCGGTCGCGTCGCTGGTGCTGCGTCGATCTTCTGTTGCAAAGTTGGGCTGCGTAATATTAAATCCAACTTCACCAGTCAGCAGGATTTTCTATTACCATTCTGGCCATACTAAATATGGCCTTCCTACTCATTTCATATTAGCAGCTACCACTTCAAACAATGTAGGAGGGAAGCCCCAATGTTAGCCTATGAAGGGAGAAGGCCTCACAGTAGTGTAAAAACGAATTTACGGGTCTTACACTACCAGGACATGTAAACTACACAGGTACATGTCCTGCCTTTTAGCTACACAGCACCCTGCTCTAGGGATAACCTAGGGCACACCTTAGGGGTGACTTATATGTAGAAAAAGGGGAGTTTTAGGCTTGGCAAGTACTTTTAAATGCCAAGTCGAATTGACAGTGAAACTGCACACACAGGCCTTGCAATGGCAGGCCTGAGACAAGGCTAAAGGGCTACTTAAGTGCGTGGCACAATCAGTGCTGCAGGCCCACTAGTAGCATTTAATCTACAGGCCCTGGGCACATATAGTGCACTCTACTAGGGACTTATAAGTAAATTAAATAGTCCAGTTTGGTATGATCCAAGGTTACCATGTTTAAAGGGAGAGAGCATATGCACTTTAGCACTGGTTAGCAGTGGTAAGGTGCGCAGAGTCTAAAAAACAGCAAAAACTGTGTCCAAAAAGTGGAGGGAGGCAAGCAAAAAGTTAGGGGTGACCCCCCTAAGGCTGTGAGGTCTAACATGTGTCCCCCCCAGCTGAAAGTGGGGAGGACTACCCAACCTCCTGGGAGCTCTCATCGCTAAGGCGGAAGTATCTGGAGAGACCATCATCACTGGCGTGGTCAATCCCCAGGCGATGCTCCACCGTAAAGTCTATCCCCTGTAGGGAAATGGACCACCTCAAGAGTTTTAGATTCTCACCCCTCATCTGCATGAGCCATCTAAGGGGCCTGTGGTCCGTCTGAACCCAGAAGTGAGTCCCAAAAAGGTGTGGTCTCAACTTCTTCAGTGCCCAGACCACAGCAAATGCTTCTCTTTCAATAGCACTCCACCTCTGTTCCTGTGGTAATAGTCTTCTGCTAATAAAGACTACTGGTTGGTCTAGGCCCTCCTCGTTTAGCTGTGCTATGACCGCCCCTATGCCATGCTCGGAAGCGTCTGTCTGCACAATAAATTCCTTGGAGCAGTCAGGGGTCTTGAGCACGGGGGCCGTGCACATGGCTTCCTTCAGGGAGTCAAAAGCTTTCTGACAAGCCTCTGTCCAAATCACCAACCTAGGTTGCTTTTTGGATGTGAGTTCTGTCAAGGGTGTCACCATGGTTCCATAGCCCTTGACAAATCTGTGGTAATACCCGGTGAGGCCTAAGAAGGCTCTCACCTCTGTTCGTGTTCTAGGTGGGTGCCAGGCCTTGATAGTTTCAATCTTGGCCTGGAGTGGCTGTACCTTGCCACCACCTACTAGGTGTCCCAAGTACACCATGGAACCCTGCCCAATCTGGCACTTACTGGCCTTGATGATCAGGCCTGCCTGTTGCAGGGCCTGAAGCACCTCCTTGAGGTGGAGCAGGTGTTCCTCCCAGCTGTCACTGTAGACGGCAATGTCATCCAGGTAGGCTGCGCACAACACATCCTTGCCAGCTAGGACACCATTAACCAACCGTTGGAAGGTAGCAGGGGCATTTTTCAACCCAAAGGGCATCACCCGGAATTGGTAATGGCCCTCAGGTGTGGAAAATGCCGATCTCTCTTTAGCCCCTTCAGTCAAGGCGATCTGCCAGTCCCCTGATGTGAGATCAAAAGTACTAAGGAATTTGGCAGCGCCTAGTCTGTCTACGAGCTCATCAGTTCGGGGGATGGGGTGAGCGTCAGTCCGTGTTACTGAATTGAGGCCCGGGTAGTCCACGCAGAACCGAAGTTCTGGCTTGGCACCGGGGGCAGAAGCCTTGGGTACCAGCACCACACGGCTGGCCCAGGGACTGCTAGACTTCTCAATAACCCCAAGAGCCAACATCTTGGAGACTTCCTCTTTGATACTGGCCTTCACCTTGTCTGACAACCTGTAAATTTTTTTCTTTACAGGGGGACTGTCTCCTGTGTCCATATCATACACACAAAAGTGTGTGAGTCCAGGGGTGAGAGAAAACAGGGAGGAGTACTGTTCCAGTAACTGTTAGCAGCCCCCTCTCTGGTCTAGGGTCAGGGAGTCAGAGAGAATGACACCCTCCACTGACCCATCACCTTTCTTGGCAGCGAGGAGGTCGGGGAGAGGTTCGCTCTCCTCCTCCACCCCCTCATCTGTCACCAGAAGCATGTTGACTTCAGACCTCTCAAAATGAGGCTTTAGTCAGATGACATGGAGCAACCTTAGGAGGTTCCTAGGGGATTGGAGGTCCACTAGGTAAGTGGCCTCCCCTTTCCGCTCCTTCACTTCAAATGGGCCAGACCAGCGGTCCTGGAGAGCTCTAGGCTCTACTCGCTCCATTACCCACACTTTGTCTCCATGTTGAAACTCTACCAGGGTGGCCTTCTGGTCATACCAGCGTTTCATTACCTCTTGACTGCCCTCAAGGTTACTTTTGGCCATTTTCCAGAAGCGGTGCATCTGGTTGCGGAGGGCCAGCATGTAGCTGACCACATCCTGAGGGGGTGCCTTTGGAGCTTTCTCCAATCCCTCCTTGACAATGCTTAAGGGTCCCCTGACAGGGTACCCATAGAGGAGCTCAAAGGGACTGCACCCTACCCCCTTCTGGGGTACCTCTCTGTAAGCAAAGAGAAGGCATGGTAAGAGGACGTCCCACTTACGCCTCAGGGCCTCAGGGAGGCCACCAATCATGCCTTTCAAGGTCTTGTTGAATCTCTCCACAAGACCATTAGATTGGGGGTGATAGGGTGTGGTGAACTTGTGGGTTACACCACACGCATCCCACATAGACGTCATGTATGCAGACATGAAGTTAGTGCCTCTGTCAGACACTATCTCCTTTGGGAATCCCACACGGGTAAATATCCCCATCAGAGTTCTGGTCACCACCGGTGCAATTACAGTCCTCAGAGGGATTGCCTCTGGGTAACGAGTGGCATGGTCCACCAAATCCAGGATGAACCTGTTGCCTAGGGCAGTTTTGGGGTCCAATGGACCAACAATGTTGATGCCCACCCTTTCAAAGGGGGTGCCAACGACAGGAAGTGGAATCAGCGGGGCCTTAACCCTTTTTCCTGTTTTACCACTGGCCTGGCAGGTAGGACAGGACCTACAGAATGTATCTGAGTTTGTCCTTATTCAGGGCCAATAGAAGTGGGTGACAAGCCTGGCAAAGGTCTTGTCTTGCCCCAAATGTCCTGCCGGGGGAATGTCGTGAGCCAGTCCCCATAGGAAGGTCCGGTAACACTGGGGGACCACCAGCACACTCACTGCCCCAATGGCCGGAACCTTAGGCTCACTGTAGAGGAGATCATTCTCCCAATATATGTGGTGTTCACCAGAGGCTGCACCTGCTGCCTGGGCTGAGGCTTGCTTCCTCATGCCCTCTAGATTGGGACATACTTTCTGCGCGTTGCAGAATTCCTCCCTGGTGGGCCCACCCTCAAGTTGCCAGCCAGCAAGCTCAGGTAGGTCACCTAGGACGGCAATGTCTTCCCCACTTGGCTTGGGGGCCTCCTCCTCAGGAACTCCGTCAACCACTGCGGGAACCTCTGGGACCGGTTTCCCATGCCACTTGCCCCTCCTCTTGGCAGTTGTCTGGGCCATTGTTCCAGGCTCCAGACGCCCTTGACTTCCCTCCCGGGCAGCCATGGACTGTGTGGTCATGCAGACCCACTCATGCAATCCTAACATCTCCAAGTGAGACCTTAGCTCTACCTCCTTCCAGGTAGTGTGCTCAAGGTTGTTGCCTAACAGATACTCTACAGGCATGGCAGGACTCACAGCTACTTTTAGAGTACCAGAGACCCCTCCCCCACTCAAAGGGAACTAGAGCTACCGGTAGGTGGCTCTCACGATTGTCGGCGACTATGACTTGGTGGAATGTATTTGGGAGGACCTGCTCTGCTGACACCAGCTGACCCTTGACAGTAGTCATGCTGGCTCCTGTGTCACACAGAGCCTCCACCCTTTGCCCATTGATGGTGACCCACTGCCTATACTTGAAAGTATTGGCAGGCATGTGGGTTTTTGGCACCATCTCTGCATCCCCCAGGGACAATAGGGTTACCTCTGTCTGCTCCCCAAAACTGTCTGGGACCATCTCCTCGCCGAGCGCTACGCTAGCCAACCCAGGTGTCTTCCCTCCTTTGGGGGCTGTGCCCTCTTGGGACACTTGGAGTCGCCCTCAGAGTGCCCATACTTATTGCACTCTGTACATTGGGGTACAAACCTCCCTGTCTTATGGTCAGTAAAACCTCTCCTTTTGGAATCAGACCGGGACTGGTTACCACTACTCCATTGGAAACTATTTTGGGGGCCTTTTGAGAACTCTTTGTTTTTAAGTTTTTCTCCCCCCTCTTTCTTCGGATGGGAACCCTGACCACCTTTGTGGGTGTCCCCCCCCGATACCTTTCTGGACACTCTGGTACTAGTCCAGAGGTCCGCCTCCTCAACAAGCTTCCTTGGATCAGTAAGCTTACTGTCTACTAGGTGCTGGCGCAACTCTGTAAAACAAATACTGAGCATATGCTCTCAGAATCAAACTATACAATCCTGTGTAATCATCTACTTTGCAGCCCCATACCCATCCATTCAGTGCCTTACTGGAAAAGTCAAAGAAATCTACCCATGTTTGTGTGGACTGTTTGGTGCTGTCCCTGAAACTCTGACGGTATTTCTCAGGGGTCAGCCCAAACTTGGCAAGTAAAATGGCTTTCTGAAGTGGATTTGTGTTTTGATCCTTTGGGTCCAATGTGAGAAGTGTGTCCCTCCCCAATGCTGGCACATAACTCAACATAGCTGTACCCCATTACCCTTCAGGAACCTCATGAGCCCTTAGTGCAACTCCATAAGAAGCTAGCCATTTATCTATGTCATCCCCCACCACAAAACTGGGCACCACATTTTTGGGTATATCAACCTTCTTTTCTCCAGCAGGTCCTGCCTGTATGCTGCCACCATTACTGCTGGATTCAGACTGCTTTGCCTTAGGATCCAGCTCCTTGAGACTCAGTTCATGAGCCAACAAAAGTTTCTTTTCAGCCAAGGGTCTCTCAGCTGATTGCGCTTCTCTCTCTGCCCTCCTTTCCTCCTGTTGAGCCTCAATTTTCAGTCTTGCCATTTGCAATTGGAACTCCCTCTCCTCTCTCCTTTCCTCTGTGGTCAGGCCTTGATCAGAGACACTGCTCCCTGATCTGGAAGGGGGCACAATTGCAGTGGTAACTTCACTCACTGATGGCAAGAAATCCTCTGAGGGGCTGTCTTCTGGCTCCTCATCCTCAGCATCATCCTCTGAATGGGCTTCTGCCGAGGCCCTCAGTGCCACTTGAAAGTCCTCCTTTCTGGAGGCCCCTTGGGTGGCTACACTCATCTCCTTGCAGAACCCTTTTAGCTGCTTGACAGTATATGTCTTCAACAGGGCTAGGTCAAAATCTCCTGCTTGAGACCCAGCCTGAGACATGGGGAGTGAGGATTTAGGTTTAGAAAATTGTCAGGAAAAATTAATTTAATTCCAGAAAAAACAAAACTTAGCATTCCTTAGTGTCCTGTTTTTGGGATACAAATTATCAGATGAAGGCAAGAGCCTAGCTCCCCGATTTTTAGAAAAATGCACAAAATTGCAATGACCAAACACTATCCAAAAGCTCCAGTCATTGCTGGGATTTTCAAACTTTGGCAGAAATTACATTTTAGATTATTCACAATGTATTAAACCATATATAACTTACTATGTCCTCACTTTTCAAACAAATATTGGACTGTCAAACACACATTCATTCTCAGAGCATTGCAACAAAGCATGCATGCAGCTAAACACTTACACACAAGAGACAATAAAACAAGTTTGGTCATTGGAGTAATTGCTGGTGCCATTGGTTTCACCTATGTAACATTCAATGAGGGTGATACTGTCCCAATTGCATATAAACCACATTTGTATTTCACAGCTGAACAACACTTTCCTCCCACAGAAAAAATTCTGACTGCTGTTCGGATTGCTGAGACCTCAGGCACAGGAGAATATATTGTTGTTGTATCTCCGATCTCAGCCCTTGAGGTTGTCACCAAAGTCAGCATTCCAAACATCAAGGCATTCATGTTGGATTCAATGGGCAACATCTCTGATGGCCACTGCTGTTGATTATGTTTTTGACCCTAAATTACAAACTCAAGCATTTCTCCAATATGAACTAGAATACCCAGTTCCAGCAAACACTTTGCCTATTGAACAATATCCAATAGTAATTATGTACACTGATGGCTCAGCTCAGCCAGTGGTGGGCACTAAACATGAATACGTCACCACTTGTATGGTTGTGAGTGTCTACATGAAGGATGTTAAATTCCATGCACAACATACCTACACGCAGACCTTAAGGAACTGTACTGCACAATTAGCAGAGCTCAAGGCTCTGTTGAGGGCGCTAGAGCACACGGATCCAGGACAGTTAACATGAATCGTCTGTGATTTGTACAACTGTGTCCAGTCCTTCAATTAATACCTGCATTATTGGCATCAGAATGGGTTCAGAGACTCAAACACAGACTCCAGTGGGGGAAAGTAGCTGATCTGAAAGAAATGCTACCTAATGTCCATGTAGTTCATGCATTGGGACATCATTGTGTTGGAATACACGTTACATGCCATACCTTGGCTGATGAAGCATCCAAGTCAGCAGTAGCTGCGGCTTCTGTTGCTGCAATAACTCGTTCATGTGCACGATTGAATGATGAAAAATTGGCTGCTATGAAAGTTTTGGCTGAAACCAAGCCCATGCCAAAGGCATATCCTGTCAAGTATTCCTACCACATATCTAGCCTAAATACTGCCCTAGTAGCAATACCAGGGGTGGGTGATCGTGTGATCCCCAATGAAGATCAGACACCAGAGTTCATTAAAGCAGCGCATGAGCGAGCTGCATCTGCCCCTGCTGGTGTGGGGGCTACTATTTCATTATTACAAGTGTGTTACTGGTGGCCAGGTATATACAAACAGACCAAGCAGTATGTCCTTTGTTGTGACATTTGTCAGCAAATAAAAGGGTCCACTGTCAAATGTCCTCCACAGACACCCCTCCTAATTTCCAACAAACCTTAACATTGTGTGTACCTGGAGCACTGTGGTCTCTAGACACCTGATGTTGCATACAAATACATCCTCGTCGCTGTCGACTCCTGGGAATACACGGTACCAGAACCGTTATCCTACCACCGCTGCCTGGTTCTAAAGAAAACTGCTTTGTCTCCATCACCAATGTCAAGCTACACATATGGCCGATCCTGCACAGCATACCTAGAGGACTCCTGGGTAATCCCCAATTCCATCTCACTACAGACCAGGATGTTCCCCTACAGGTTTTGAGCAGCAACCCTGACACCTCTCTGAGCTTGGGAAGGGTGGAGAATGATCTTTCCCACTAACTTCTTTTGCGACAAGCAATGTCAACAATATTGAGCAATTTTACTCAAATTGAACTCAAATGGATGGAATTGTTTATTATGAAACACTAAGGGAGATTTCTGCCAGTTCTCCTCTTCCGAACACAGCTCCAGTTTTTGCACGAACCACTTCTAGATATTTTGCCAACGTCAATGACTCTTTCACCCACTCATCTGCCTCTTCTGCACCAACACAGTCAAGAGCATGTAAGTGAATAGATTGGCTCACGATTAACTATTTCATTCTTCCACCAAACTATCTGTGGCTTTTACTAACTGTACTTGCCTTCCTTCCTTGGATTGTGTGTGTCATCATCTTTTTGTTATTAATACATAGTCATTATCTTCCTGAATGCTCTATAGTTGAACTGGTGGATGAGGTCCTAAAACCATATTTTTTCTTCCATAAGGTCCGCAGAGACTTGTCCCTAGTAAATATTTCAGCTATACCAATTCCTGATGGGATTTTTTTGGATAAAGTATCTTTTGATATATATAGCCCGACCGAGGTTATTCAAATTCAATATGTATTTAAACTTTCAATGAATGATGTAATAACACCTGGAGTTGTTTCTGATGATTGGGATGTAAAAACGGCTGATTCTATGTTATCTGAATTAGAATATTTTACTGTATTTGAAAGTGAAGATGTTTATCAATTGAAAGAAAAATATGGAGACATGTTCTGTTACAATTATTATGGACATCATTGCATTCATAGAGAAAGTACCCCAAATATTATTTTTAATGAAATACAATGGGAACATTGTCACACTCTGCCAATGTGGAGCTCTGAAACATACTATGAAATTTAGCATTTTATTCTGGACACAATGTTAAAAATGCTGAGTCATGTTATTTTAAATTGCCAATAACGGAAATACACTGCATTCTATTAACTAATACAAAATGTATTTATTCTGGTTCCTATGTTTCCCGGTTGGCTAGAGAAGGCTATGAGTATTGGTTAAAGTCGATTGATATGAAAAGTGTATGGGAAACTAAAAATTGGCAAATAAGGGGAAAGGAAGCTTTATATATACATGCCTGATACCTGTTCAAATTATATTTTTAAATGAAACTGTTCAACAGACAAGTTGTTTAGGGTTGTCAAAAATTAAGGAATTGAATGCACCCACTATCCCTGCTTCTGCTAATTTTTATAAATGGCAAATATATATCAATGCAACTGAAGATCAGCTTGATGGGTGAGTCCAAAATGGAACCTTTAACACATCTTTCACGTCCTGGTGGGTGGTTACTGTGGCCAGTGGACACAAATGGCTATCATGCGCATTTTGTAAACTCAACTGGGGTTTTAGAACAAATAGACAGGACCCTCGCTATGTGTCATCAGAACATTCGGGTATAATAACAACATACAGTGTAGGGAGATTATGCACTAATGTTTAAAAAGTTCCTCACTAGATGCTGTTAAAGAACACCTCAGTCTCCTGTTTAACAACCCAGATTTGCAGGATTTCCTGTTAGGCCCCAGAAGACAATGTAAAAAGAGTTTCTTATATGCATGTGTGAGACTTATGTAACTGAGAGACAAAGATGAGATCTGATCAACCACGATTTCCGTGAGAAGTCATAATGTCATGTGCCCTGTTGCCACAAATCATCCCTGCTCTTGGGAAGAGATGAGGCGCTGCTAGCTAGCCAGAAACTAATTAGGCTGACAATTCTCACATGGTGTGGGATTGGACTCCGTTCCCCACAATTCAGGTGATGCTGCCACCCAAATTCAGCAGCATCTTTGGTCCAATGAAAGCCAATGTGAAACATTATTTAGAATTACATATTACAAAAAATACCTCGGCCTGGGTGAAAGTGCCATTTAAAAGTTAAAAAATCTGTACCTTGTCTGCAACAGTGACAAAATGGGTGGCCATACTTGTGAATGAGCTCCCACCCAATATGAGAAAAACTAACAAACTTTCTAAAGAGCAAAAAGTGCTGAATGCGTAATTGTAAGCATGCAGCAGGAAAAATATTACATTTAATAAATTATAATGCAAGTGTTGGCAGGTATCTTTTCATTAAACAAACGGTGAAAGGATGTTTAATGAAAAAATATGCATTGGAAGTCTGTCAACAGCTTACAGAGCAATACATCTATAACTAAAGATGCTAAGCAACTTATGGCATACTCTATGCTGTTCTCGTTTTGCATATTATTAATTAGCAAAATAATAGGAATACTACTTGAAAAGGAAAAACAAAAAACATATGATAGCCTTCAATGGAAGTCTGTACAAACCCATGCACATACTGCACATAAAAGAGTAATGAAATTGCTGGGGGTGGAAAAATGCAGTTAACCAGTAAAGAAAATAAGTCTGCAACCTTCCCAGATACATGTGAGGTTCCAAAAGGTAGTTGAATGATTTCTGATTACATCAACGAAGACATCATGGCCCATGTTGATTTTCATTAACACTTTCCTTTTTAATAAATATTGTTTTTAAAGTATTATTTATCTTCATAACACCAACAATACAAACAGAAAACAAGTAAGGAGCAATAGCGTTTGAATAGTTTCACCTTGTGAATATCCTTCTTCAGGACTCAGTTTCCCAATACAAAAGGCAAAATACACTCTTCTTTCATCATGTGTTGCATTGCCCCTGAAACAAAAACCTATGCATTTAAATCAGTGGCGGTTGCTGCAAATCTGAAGGGGAGGGGCAGGTGGGGCGGGGGATGGGGACAGTGGTGTGGGACAGGGAGAGTAAAAGAATAATAAAGAAAGTTTATCTCTTCCTGTCGCCACTTCCTGCCGTGTTGCTCCTCTTACCAGCTCAGACTCCCCAGCAATCCTGGCACTGCTTTCATGCTAAACCAAGCATGAAAGCAGCATCACGATCAGTCTAAGTGGCTTGGACTGCAGCTCAGACACTGCCTTGGGGTCTGTGCAGTTTTTACAGCCAAGCTGTTCAACACAGCCGAGCTGGAGAAACCTAAGTGTGCATGTGTGTTTGGCCAGCTTAAGAAGCAAACACACATGCGCACTTAGGTTCACTCTCTCCTCCTCCCACTCCCTTCTATCCACTCCCTTGGCCCAGCCTAGGCCCTCCCTTCACGTTGTTCTGGCTGAGCCAGCAGCTGAAAGATAAAATGATAAAGAAATGTTGTTTTATTTTTCAGCTCCTGGCTTAGCCAGGGGAACGACGCTTCTTCACCATTGCGAAGGATTCACCCCTCATTTAAATATGTATACTCACATAAGAAAACATACCTGCAATATCACTACCCAGACCAATAGTACCTAATTCACAGCCCAAACATGTTCTCACTTTTTTCAGACATCCTTTTCATCTTAGAATGATATCTCTCTTGTGATACAGCAATTGATGTTTGCACCTCATCTCTCTATTGAAGGGGACTCAGCACATCCCCACCTCTGTTCAATTCCTCTGTGCATAGCCAGGACACCAGAATCACACTAATAGGTTAACATACCATGCCAGTGTTTTCACATACCTTTTATAAAGCCAGGTTAATTCTGCAGTTCTGGCTATATCTAATTGTGTAAGTGAAGCTAGTAGAGGCCTTAAATCACATAGACAAAGCCACCTACTCCACACATTCTCAGGCACCAATCGTCTTGTGATTAACAGCATCGTTTCAGCACAATACTGGAAAAATCATTGCTGTGGAATATTTTGGTATGAAACCAGAAAACCTAGCTGTAACTACTACCTTCCGGCGGTATATAAACATCTTCTGCTATTCCATATGCTTTTATTGCCACTTAATCATTCACACAAAGGGACCTTAATGGATATAATAGGTCATCATTACTTGACTAAATCCAAATGAAGTGCTTTCAGAGTACATTTATCTAAGTGAGGTTAAATGTGGTATAAGGTGACCTCCCCTCTGTTCTTACATAAATTAAACACTGTAACATATGCTGTGGTATTTAATCCCATTTTCTAGGCACAAAATTTAATCTTTTGTGTGTTAGAAAAGCGGTTTCTATTTGGCAGTGGTTTGCAACCTGTCCAAGTAGGGACCCTCACTCTAGTCAGGTTAAGCAGGTTAAGGGAGTCACACAGCTAAGGTAACTCCTACTTACCCGGTTGGTAGCTTGGCTCAAGCAGTCAGGCTTATCTCAGAGGCAATGTGTAAAGTACATGTATACACATACATACACACAGTAACACAGTGAAAACAACATAAATGTTCTCCGCACCAGTTTAGAAAAATAGCCAATACTTATCTGAATACAACAAGACCTAAACAACAAAAATCCAACATACACAAGTAAAGACATGACTTTTTAAAAGTTTAAATAAGTCTTAATCCAGAGGAATCAATGGTTGTAAACAAAGACGATGCGGGCCCCAGGGGAGGTGAGGCACCGGAAAAACAAAGCAGTGCGTCGGTTCCTTACTGTGCAGGGGAGGTGACGTGTTGGTCCCTTACTGGAAGGTGAGGTGATGGGTCAGTTTTCTCCTCGCAGGAGTAGTGATGCATCGGTTCCATCCTGGCAGGGGAGGTGAAGTGTCAGTTCCTTACTGGCAGGGGAGGTGATGCATCGGTTCTCTCCTGATAAGAGAGGTGATGCATCAGTTTCTGGTCATGCAGCCTCGGTTCCTTGTTGCTGTTCTGGGTCAATGCGTGGAAAATTCAGACGTTCTGTGATGATAGAGCTGCAATGGAACAGGTACTGTGTCGGTCCTTCAGGTGCTGCATCGATTCACCCACTGCAAGACATCGTTGCAGCCATTCTTCAGCCATAAGACAGGCGCTGCATCGATTCTTTTGCCGCAAGCCAGGCGTTGTGTTGATTTTCATCTGCTGAGCATTGATGCATGGATTTTCCTCCTCAGGATACCAGCTTCCACTTTCAAGGGCCCAGGGACCGGATTTGGCACCACTGGGCAAGTTGGGACTCTCAGCAGAATAGCCCAGGCAATGGCAAATGAAGTCTTTGATGTCCCTGTGACTTCTAACAGGAGGCAAGCTCAGTCCAAGCCCTTGGAGAACCTTTGAAAGCAGTATGTAGAAAGCAGAGTCCAGCCCTTTCACTCCCAGGACAGAGGCAGCAGGCAGTTGTGGTCTCAGAGGTCCAATACCTATACTAATTTCTGCCTTTGAAGTAGGCAAACTTTAAAGGACAGTCTTTGTAGTGCACAAGACCCTGCCTTCCTTTCCCTGGATCCAGACACACACCAAGGGGTTGGAGACTATTTTGTGTAAGGACAGACACAGCCCTATTCAGGTGCAAGTGTCAGCTCCTCCCTCCAGTCTAGCCCAGGAAAACCCATCAAGATATGCCGGCCACATCTCAGCTCCCTTTGTGTGACTGTCTAGAGTGAATGCACAAACAACCCAATTGTCATCCTGACCCATATGTATATATCACAGACAGGCAGAAACACAGAATGGTTAAGCAAGAAATGCTCACTTTATAAAAGTGATATTTTCAAACTAACAGTCTAAAACCAACTTAACAAAAAAATGTATTTTTAATTTGTGAGTTCAGAGACCCAAAACTCCATATCTCTATCTGCTCCGAATAGAAATCACACTTAAAAGATATTTCAAGGCAATCCCCATGTTATCCTGTGGGAGAAATAGGCCTTGCTACAGTGAAAACCGAATTCAGAACATGTAAAACACATCAGTACGTATCCTAACGTTCAAATACACTGCACCCTGCCCATGAGGCTGCCTTGGGTCTTCCTTAGGGATGACCTACATGTAGTTAAAGGGAAGGTTCGGACCTGGCAAGTGGATGCACTTGACAGGTTGAACTGGCAGTTCAAAACTGCACACACAGACACTGCAGTGGCATGTCTAAGACATGTTTACAGGGGTACTCTTTTGGGGGACACAATCAGTACTGCAGGCCCACTAATAGCATTTGATTTAAATGCCCCAGGCACACATGGTACACTATACTAGGGACTTACTAGTAAATCAAATATACCAATTGTTAGACTTGGCAGTCTAACACCAATCATGGATAAACCAATCACCAATACAATTTAGACAGAGGCACTTGCACTTTAGTACTGATCAGCAGTGGTAAAATACCCAGAGTATTCAAGCCAGTAAAAAGGAAACTCAGCACAGGATGAAAAACAGGAGATCAGAAGTCAAAAAGGCAGGGGGAACCACGACATAAGCTGACAGGTCTAACATTGTGTTAATGTGATTTCCATTTTAATGACTAGACTGTATACTGAATACTTTGTGATAAGTTCAATAAAATCTATGACAGCTTGCAATATATGCATAGCACATGTGTTTCATTTTCTTATTCAAGTCAAGTGTGATATCACAAAGAAAACCTTTATTATAACCTACAATAAGACAATAAGGTACCCACTCTACTGGAATAACTTACTACACTACTGTGATGTCCCAGTGTCGCCCCTAAAATGCGGTCACAGAGTCAAATTACATCTCCTGTTTAAACAGTAAAAACGACTGCTACCTTTATTTGTCTTTTGTACTACATTTTCTTGACATGAATTGCCATTAGCGGAAAAAATACTTTTTTAACAGTGTATTCTGAAATGAAGTTCAGTGGCTTACATTAGTTCTTTACAATTTCTGTACTGCTTGGTTTCTTTGAATGTAATTTAAAACAGATGAATCATGCACAACAATTTCGATTCCTGATATAAAAATATTTACCAGAGTAAGGGATGTAGATAAAATTGTTCAAGTAATGTGTCTGGTACATTGCCAATCGACACAGAAGAATCCTTTGTGAATCTTTTGTTATGAGATGAGAGTGAAAAGTATCTAGTTAGAAAGATGGATGGAGGGAGATAGACATACTGAAACACAAACTGAAGGTGGGAGAGGAAGGGGAGAGCTAGAATCAGAAAGAGAGAGAGGGACAGACATCAGACTATCAGATTAATGCATACAACCATAAATTATTTTGCTGTTTTAGTTAGCAGCACAGGGGTATTGGCCTGTTCCTTTAAAAAGCATATTTGCCAGGGAGGCAGTAGTGTGGTGTGATGTATACAATTGTATGATGGGTTAGATGGTATAATCTGAATAGGTGGCTTGGGCATCAGGAAGTACTGAAGTAATCCCATTAGATTTGTGTCTGGTATCCGGTGAATAATGTGCTTTAAAATTTTGTCTGGGTTCTGCTTTTGACCTGATACTTATCCTGACTATTCCTTAATGTACCTAATAACATCCTCCTCAGTACGTCAGAAGGCCTCTATTATATCTGAGTCATGGAGCTAAAAGTATACAATAGTGATGGCCGAACTAGGCAGAGAGCACTCGTTGCCTTCTAGATGGACCTGGAAGGTTGGGCTGGACTGCTCCTGTTGGATCAGGTCCAAGCCTTATTTGCATGCCCCTGGTCTCTGTCTGAAGTGGCATAGTAGGTTAAAAAAAACAAAGGACTGGAGGAATGTGGCAGCGAACAGGTAGCGGAGATTGAGACTTTTTCACACATTCCATGTATCACCCTTGTGTTTCCCCTGCCCGCTAAGACAATTGTTTTTTTTTTAGATTAGTACATTAGTTTTAAAATGAAAACATTTATTTTATTGTATATTATAAGAGGGGTAAGCTGCAGAGAAAGTTAGCATGTACACTGGCTTTAGGGCACACCAAATTTACACCATTTTTATTTCTGTCAGATATGAGTTATTGTGATGGCATGGTATGATCTTCACAAACAAGATAGGATTGGTTAAGTTGTGCTGTGTAGAGATATCATCAATAAAATATGTTATTTGTCTTGAATTGATTTCTTTGAGTAATGTATTGTTGACTGCTCTTTTTATAACATCTTACATAGGTACTGAAAAGGATAGAGTTAACTCACTACTTGGCGCGTGGGTCATTAGTTGTCTGGCATGCACAAGTAATGGGCCCGCCCTTGACCACCACTTGAAACCAAACACTCCATTGTAGTGCATGACTCTTATCTTATAGGGTAACATTTCAGAGCAGTCCAAGGCTTACTCAAGGGAGTTGGTATGGGCTAAGAGTCACCATTCACAAGCACACAAGAAGAACCCTCAATAAATGATTGTCCAGTCTCTGCTTTTTCATTTGATAAAGAAAAAGTACATTTATTAAACACACACTACTCAATACTACGCAATAATTTACAAATATACACAAGTTGATGGAAATACTTTTGGAGGACATTACATAATCATTCTTGTCTCGCCAAAGTGGAGATATAAACCAACAACCTACATGGCAGAACATTCACTTGTACTCTAATGCAATATTTGATCGTAACTTGGGAGTGAGAGCATCTGATACTGGCAATAGAGTGCATTTACTTTGATTACTGGTGGCTGTCAGACTCATTACTCAAATAAGCATCAACGAGGCATGTTTAAGCAGGGTGGAGAGGTTGGCATTGCTAGGATTACTCCCAACATGATCTACATGGTTGTTTAGGGCTAAGTTCATCATGGTCCACGTTGAATTATTCAACATAAGAGTGATGCACAGTTGAAACAGTCCCTAAAGGACATCACTTGGTGGTAAATCATGATGCAACACGATCCTTCACACCTATAGGGTGTCTGTACATTTTAAAACACATTTAGAATACCATGCTTTCATTTTAGCTTTAGGGACTTCATTATTGTAAAAACACCTGCAATTACAGCCTTTCACCCCTAGAAAGTGGTCACCATCATTAGGGCCACAAGGACTGCAGCCATGATCTTTGCCCTTAGAGAATGCAGTTCCAGCACTCTAGAACAAAAAGAATCCAGCTGGGATGTTGGTGGAAGCATATTGGAGCCCTTGAGCCCTTGGGGGGTTATCATTCTCAAGTCCCACCCAAACTAGTGTGAGGACATTAGGAAAATCCTTGGGGGGTGGCTGCACTCCTTCTGCAGCCCTCCCATCAATTGGTTACATGTTGGTGGTGACTACATCTTCCTGTGAACCACCACAAGCCCAAAATGAGCAGTTTTGGTGCTCAAACCTGGCCCACAGGGCATTATGGGGTACTCCTCGCTGGGGTGTGCTTATTTTATTAGTGCCTCTCCTGCTGTGCTGGGGAGAGCCGTATTGCTGCTGGATGATCGATCACTGCCACACAAGGTGAGTCCCTCATTGGGGAGTGGCACAGGGAGCCCTTCCCTGGCCGCTCCCACCAGCTCCCAGTGCAGCCAGCACTTTCCTGTGCTGCTGCAGGGTCTGGCCCTTTAGTGGAGTCTGCCCACTCCAGCGGGGAAACGTGCTTGGAGCTGCAGCTGGGTGGCCACCGGGGGGAGTGCAGGAGCACATCCACTGTCTCTTCAGCACCCTCAGGGCCGAGGGATGGGGTCCTGGGAGCCCATCCCAGCACTGCAACAGTGCTCCCTGACTTCCTCTTCTTTGTAGGGCCCCAATATGGGGTACGGGGCCCCTCAGCATTCTTTATGTGGAGCGTGACGGTGCTACCCAGCTTCTGCTTCGGCCTCTGGCCTCGCCCACAGTCCACAGGCTCATATTCTGTGCAGGGCCCTGGGGTCCCTTGGGCAATCTTTGCAGGGCCACTACAGCATTCTCCATCTTTAGGGCAGTAATTGGCCCCAATCCTGAGGTGTGTCAGAGAAAGATGACATTCTGGATGACCCATAAGCTGTACAAATATGCTTTTGAAACCTACTGCATTATTCTTTTCATACAGGTTACAGTGCACATTAGTGAGACTCTGAAGTCTGTGGACCCTAGGGAACTGCAGTTGCACCCTAGGCCAGCCTTTCTCATTGGCATATAATGATCACTACAATGAAAACAGTAAAGCACATTGACTATCGTTCACATGTATAAACCTATCTCATAAGGCCTACTTCAGGTTACCACCCTATCTGCATGGTTCCTTCTGCGCCAGGCTACCTAAGCGGAGTTCTTGGGTGCGCATGCCAGGAATCCTCCCTGCGCAACCCTCACACAGGTGCACACATGTGTGCACACGTGATCATTTGTAACCAGCCCTGGGCCTTCTACCCTTGCTGCCTTCCAGCAGCCTTTGCTTAACAAGGCGGCACAAGCAGTAAACACGCACAGTAAACACTCACAGTCCATTTTACCATAAGTTTACTGTGGGTGATTCCCAGACTATGAGTCTCCCTCTCAGTAAAAAGTAAAAAAAACGGGTGATCCAAAAGCAAAAATTCAGGGTGGACCAGATAGTCAGAACCATCCTCTCACATTCCTGAATTTTATTTTGGTTGTAATAAGATATTTCGTAGGCCTTTTGTATTCAATTGTAAATTATATGTCTCTGCTAAGAAGAATGGATAGATATGTTTTATTGCAGATTACCTGCATATTAGCATTGATCTTAATACGAGATTTTTAAGACTGTCTAAAGTGTTTTGAAAGCATGAAGCTTTCTCACAGACTCGTGAATAGTGATGCAAACAATGATGTGTTCGGTAAATCCTGTAGTAAAACTAGTAGAGGACGGAAGATTACTGTAATCGACAGAAGTAACTGGAGTTTACCAAGACTCTGTAAGCAGTCTATCTGCAATCATAGTTATGTCCTTGATAATCTCAAGCTATGTGACTGATTGTAGTGCATAAATGTATTGGATGCAACTAAAAAGAGTTATTTAGAGGAAGAAAGGGATACAAAGCATTTGGTTTAAAATTTGATATGGGGACTTTGAGAGTAACAATTTTCTGTACTTCCCTGCACTTATGGATCTGCAAACAAAGGGGCATAAATTACAGAAATGCCCCCGGGAGGTGGTGGTCCCTGGGGCTGCAGGGGGGCTGCGTGCCCCTTGCATACATTTATAGAAATGCCCTGGTGAGATGTCCTCTCTAGGACTGCAGGGTCCACGCAACCCCTGCATGCATTTACATGTTTGCCCTTGGGAGGTGGTGGTCCCAGGGGCTGCAGGGGGAGTTGCACGGTCCCTGCATACAATTACAGAAATACCCCAGGAAAGTGGCAGTCACCATGGCTGCAGGTGGGTGCGCACCGGCACATAAAATGACACCAATGAACCAGGAAGGTGGCGGTCCCCGCAGCTGCAGGGGGCTGGGCGCTCTTCCCGCATTTAAACAAAAAAATAAGCTCAGGGGAGGTGGCGGGTCCCGGGGCAGTAGAAAGTCGAGGAGGTACCCCATACATCCCCTCCCTATTTATCACATTTATCATGTCACACTCTGTGTACAGATTTATGAGCATACTTAAACTGGTTACATCACACTTATGGACTATAACTACCATAATGCCCTGGGACGCAATGTAAAAATGAATGGCAAATGAAAGGACTGATCTATTTTTGAATATCCCACTTTGAGGAAGAAGGAGGTTAAAATGCTTCATGGAGCAAGATGGCATCAGAGGTGGATGTTTTGTCATATAAGATAGAACTCCAGTTCTTGAGTGTGCAACAAATTCTTTTTTGGTCTACAAATTTTGGGGGTGCGGTTAAGCCTGCTGCTCGCACCAGCAGGGAAGCACGCCACTTCTGATTGTGCCCCATACATCCCCTCCCTATTTATCACATTTATCATGTCACACTTTGGGTACAGATTTATGAGCATACTTAAACTGGTTACAACACACTTATGGACTATAACTACCATAATGCCCTGGGGCGCAAAGTAAAAATGCATGGCAAATTAAAGGACTGATCTATTTTTGAATATCCCACTTTGAGGAAGACGGAGGTTAAAATGCTTCATGGAGCAAGATGGCATCAGAGGTGGATGTTTTGTCATATAAGATAGAACTCCAGTTCTTAAGTGTGCAACAAATTCTTTTTTGGTCTACAAATTTTGGGGGTCCGGTTAAGCCTGCTGCTCGCACCAGCAGGGAAGCACGCCACTTCTGATTGTGTTTGGTGTATATACATATATATATATATTACTCAGTGGTGGGCAGCGGTGTCTGACGGTATAGTTTTTTTTTGTTTTACTAGTAACTTTGGTCCACCGTTTGATGAATCCACACAAAGCTTTCCAAAAAGGTGCTACTTTTTCACTAGTTTAGAAATGGAAAGTTTCAGGGTGATCTGTTTAGCAAGGGCCAAGAAAAAAGGAGGGATCCCAAAAGGCATAATACCAATTCATTTTTCATAAGCTTCTTCAGGCAGGGCTACAACAAAAACTTGTTGACGAAATAACACCAAATTTGGCAGGAAGCTAGACTTGTGATTTGGTGTAAATCCGCAGTATTTTTTACCAAAAATTATGGTTAAAAAAATGTGGGTATATCTGGATGGTTGGGCCCATGAGGTGCTCAGGAGAATCTTGCAGGAGTGCCAGTTCAGAAATAGAGTGTTCTGTTAGCCCATGGGGCTTTATTTCCCTTGGGCCAATTCACTCCCATGGGATCGAGCACCCTAATTGGCTGCGAGAAACCTGAGAAAGATATTGCTGGCAGACATTACAGGATTTGAGGACTTACTTCCCTGTCCGGAAGCTTAAAAAAAAGGTGGTATAAGGGGGCAGGGTAGGTGTCCCCTGTCCCCCTAGACCTCATGAAGATGACCCAGAGGGACACCCCCAGGGCCAAAATACATAACAATTTGGCATTTTTGCAATCCCTCATGACCCCGTGGTATTGGAAGAAACATGGCGTCTTGGGGTCACAATATGTGATTAACGGGAGGGGATGCACTGCCCCTTCCCCCAGCCATTTTAGGCCCCAGGGAGCCCATCCCCAGGGCCTAAAAGTGCACAAAATAAGAAGGGTACCAAGCAGTCCCCCTCCCCAAACCTTCTAAGTCCCTTGGATTTCATCACCCATGGCCGATTCATTTGAATAATGGGAAGGGGGCCATGAGGCCTCCCTCAGCCATTATAGGCCCCAGGGAGCCCACCCCTGGCCAAAAAGTGAACAAAAGGGAAGAGGAGTCATGTGGCCTCCTCCCCAAGCCTCCAAAGGTCCCAGGGATCACATCCACTGTAGCCAATTTCATTTATTAAGGGGAGGGGACCACAACCTCTCTCCAGAGCTAAATGATCCCACCCCAGGTCTGAAATGTGCCAGAGGGGGCTGTGTGGCCCTCCTCCCCGAGCCTTCAATGGCCTCAGGGACCCCATCCTCTAGAGATGATTAACTTTTTAAAGGGGAGGGGAGTCACACAGCCCCCACGAGCCTTTTGTGCCCTCAGAGACCCTATCCCCCAGGGCTGCCTCAACTACTGTGTCCTGGGTAGCCCCTCCCTGGAACATAGCAGTTTCCCTGCTGACATGGGCGATGGCTAGAAAAAGTGTGTTTGCTCTTGCCTGACAAGAGCATTTTCAAAACTCCCGCCAAACGGGAGCAAACACAAAGTCTTATCCCAGTGTTCAGGAGCTTTAAAAAAACTCCTGCCCCGTGGGAGCAGACTTGAGAACCCGGCTGGCGGGCAGGAGCAATGCCAGCTCCCACAGCATTCGGAGGCAGCTCGGGCACCCACGCAGTCCCTAATGTTGTGTATGATGGGTACCCTGAGTGGGCACCTGGGTGCCCATCTATATTAAATGTAAGCCTCTGGGGATGGAATCCCTGGGTCAGAATAGGCCCAGGGAGGTGTGGCCTGGAGGAGGAGGTCCCCAGGACCTAACAAGGCTCATGGAGGGAGGGCCGAGAGGCCTCTCCGTCCCCTTTAAAAAAAATCCCTGGGAAATTGGGTCCCTAGGGCCATTTGTGGCTTTGGGAGGAGACACAGCTTTTGAGACAACTGGAATATGTGTGTTGAAAAGAAATCAACCAAAGTGTGCACACAACTATGTTAATTCAGTATCACAAAGCAAACAGAATTCCAAGAGGGCTACACATTGCTTTGAGACCGATGTCATGCAAATCAAACAACCAGTACTTGGAGAAATCGTTTTTGATCTTTAACAAGTGATCACTAGACTTGGTTCTATTAATTATTGAGGAATTATCAAAGGTATTTAAAGTTCTGGAAGAACACATACACAACATCAAATACAACCTAAACAAGAGATTTTCTGATGATGAATGGACAACTACATTGGAGGACATCAGTAAAAAACTTGATAGTTATTCCAAGGAAACACATGAGCGCAAACTACAAATATTCAAAGGGGACACCATAGACTATAAACTTCATGAAGCATACACCTGGGCTGAGGTCGATTCACAAAGTAGGATACAAAAGAAACCCACTACAGAGTCTTCAAAAGAAAGCTTGCTAAGTGAGGCAGGATGTTGTTTCGGCCAGCAATGCACAGTCAAGCACCTCAAAGGGAAGATCACTCAGTTAGCAATGTTTCACAGAAACCAATGAAACAAGATTTTTCAGTGATCAGCCCCGAAGCCAACAATTAGCCTGAAAAAAGTATCGAAAAACCAGGCAAAGCCAAACCTAAGAAAAGGGGAAAATGAACCTGCATAGTAAGAAGAATTAGTCATCAATATATTTTCCATGAGTTTAACTCCATTTCAAACCAAAGTATTAAACTGAAGAACCTCATTTGTGCCAACCTATTGGAGTAACATCACAGAAAGTGAGATATCATTTTTTAAATTCACTAAAACAATAAGGCTAAAATACTTTTTCAGTACCCTTGAGCCACCAATACAGTCACACAACAAACCTGAATTCGTGGAATTTAAGCCAAAAGTTAATTCATGTCACCAGTTTCTCATAAAACCTTGGATTCATTTGAGAGGCTTGTAAAAATTGCATGAAACAGGTGAATTTTGACATTAGAGTTCTAACGAACCTATCAAGTAAGGAATGAAGCACTTTACGTTCATTGGCAGACAATTGTAAGAACAACATTGCAATCTGCAGATGAAGGGGGAGCCGTACTGGTGATGGGTACTGAATACTATGTGGGTAAAGTAAACATTTATGTTAATGATGCAAATGTATATATGCCACTGGAAACAGACCCTACAGAAACATTCCAACTAATCCTGAATGAAATATTCCACAAAGCAGTAGACATGGATTGGATTAGTGACTGCACTAAAGATTATCTGTTCACTGAATTCCCAAGGAGATCCAAACTGTAGAGGGTCCTGAAGATACATAAAAATCTCTATGACCCTCCATTCCAGCTGAATGTATCGGCATTCAAAACTATCCATGAATCAATTGGGTGTTATTTAGATCAGTTTCTCCAACCATTTGTACAACAGTGGCAAACTTACATCAAGGATACCACAGCTTTTTAAACGTGATCAGGTATTTAAAGGCAGATTATATTGCTGATTGGTGGTTATATACCATAATTGTCAATGCTTTATACACATCTATATCACAGAGTGAAGGATTGGACGCAGTGAAGAATGCGCTAATCCAACAGGATGTAGTTGGGGCCAATAAAGTTTTTTTATTGGTACTCATTCATTTTGCCTGGTATCATAGCTATTTTCAATGTCAGGAACCCTTCTTCCTGCAAAAACATGGAACATCCGTGGGTTTTCCTGGGGCTTTGTCATATGCAAATATCTTTATGGCAAAATTTGAAGCGAATTGGGAGTTGCAGGATGAGCAATGGCACCTACATGTAGTTGTGTATAAATGGCTCATTGATGATATCTTCCCGATATAGAAGGGCAATCCCATAACACTTATTGAGATTATTCACATTCAATATACCAATCAAATCCACAGACAAGAAATATCTTTTCTGGAAGTCATGGTAAAAATCACCTCCATAAATCAACTCAGACCTTGAAGATTTATTCAGATCCTATGATGAGTTCAAGGCCAGATTTAGACATTGGAAATATCGCAAACATATACTGGATCAATCCATAACTCAAGTTGAACAATTGGATAGAAAAAACTTGTTGAAAACAACTCGGAAAGAGGATTCTCAGAGGATAGCATGTGTGCTAAGATACTCAACAAAGGCTCATTCCTTTAAAAGTATTATACACGAGAGATGGGAAATCCACAAAAATGAATCTGACTTTCATGGATTTTTCACTGACAGACCCTTATGTGCACATAGTAGATCAGGGAACATCAAAGAAATCCTGTCTTCCAAGAAACAAAATTGGAACTCCATGTTTAAAAGAACTCAAAGATGCTGAGCACAAAAGCAACATTCTAAACAAAACCAAGATATCTAGTGTAGCCACACACTGGGAAGAACCTGGCTATAACATTTCTCAACTAAGTTTTCAGATTTTGGAAGTCGTATTAAGAGCAGACACGGGTAACCATAAAATGCTGTCCAAAAAGGAATTCTTTCAGATTAAAAGACTGGATACAATCCAACTGAACTGGATGAATGATAAGCTGGAATACATGTGTTTTCTATAATTATGTGATGTCCATTCATATATTTAAACTCTATGAGCTGTGGTTTGATATGTCCACACCCATGAGGTAACGATACATTCTTAAGTTTTAGAGTACCAACACACATATGCTGTATATTTGTTTGAGATTGGGGATTTCATTTTGGAACCACAAGGAGATCTAGGGGAGACCGACAAATATGAGTGTGGTCTTTAAGATACTTAGGGCCAGATGTACTAAAATGCAATTTAGAATTTCCTAATTAGCGACTTCAGAGAAATCACTGTTAAGGAAGTACCAAATGCTAGGTACAGAAATACAAATTTCCTAATAGCGATTCCTACAAAGTAGAAATCACTATTATGAAATCGCAAATAAGGAATCCCATTGCATTTGGGTCAATGGGCGATTTTTGTGTTTCCCAGATAGTGATTTCCCATTAGGAAATCACTACTTGGGAAATGCAAAACCAAGGATGGCAATGGGCAAAAGGCCCCCTTTGGTGCACCCCAAGGGGCACGTGTGTGATTTAAAAAAACATTTTGGGGTGCTTTTTTAAATTGCACATGGTTACAATCGACTTCAAACAGTGGTAATTGCAAATCACATTTAGGAAATGCTTTGTACATCAGAATAGGAATCTCAAATAGGTAATCCTTATTTGCCATTTCCTATTCAGGGGATCACAAACTGCGATTTCTAAAGGATAAAAATCTCAATTTGCTATTTCCTAAAGGCCTTTGTACATCAGAAGCCTCCGTTTTGGATTTCTTAATGGCCTGAAATACCGATTCGGACCGTTAAGAAATGTAAAAAGGCTTTGTACATCTGGCCCTAAGTTATTCAGTAAAAAAAGGACACATGCATGTATTCACCCTCTGTCACAATTCTATCGTTTTTCATTTGATTTGTTTTATTTTAATCATAGTCATATTCATATTCTTCTTCTTGGTATTATTATTATTATTAGCATTTTTGTTTTTATAATGCTGGTTATGTTTCGCAGGTTGCACTTATTTGCATGGTTATGGCCATCACCACAGAGCAGATCGCATGTACTTCATAGTCACATTGTTCATGTTAGGTTGATGTAGGTTTTTGATTGGCTAGTTGACAGGCTACTCCATGACTTCCTGTACTTCACTTCTGTATTTATGCAGTTGCATGAATGTTCCGAAGGGCAGGAGTGTCAGGCGAAAGCTGTCTTCAGATCTTGCCAACGCAGCACCATTATTTACATGTTGCACAATTAGGGGCAGATTTGAGAGCCCCTAGTGCTTCCTTGCGCCACATTAGCGTCATTTATTTATACGCTAATATGGCCCAACAAGGCTAAAATTGCTGCGCCAAATTTACAAAGTGGGGCAATACATACATTGCCACATTTTGTAATCCTTTGCGCTACATTATGCCTGTGCCAGGCATAATGTATGCAAAGGGAGCATTCCCCCTCTAGGTGGGCTGAAAAATGGCACAAAGAAATCTAAGAGAATTATTTGTGCCACTTTTTTCAGCACTTTTAATACCTGCTTAGAGCCAGCATTAAATGGAGGCACACCATTGATTACAATGGGCCTCAATGGGCTTTGCAGGATTTGCGTCAACATTTTTTACCCTAATTCTGCAAAGCTCCAAACTAGCATCCAAAATGTGGATGCTAGTTCCCTAACTACTGCTACGGTCCGACGTATCTTAGATACAGTGCACACATGGTTGCATTAGTGGGGCTCCTAGAGGCGCAAGAAAAGTGGTGCTGCACTGGGTGCACAGCCACTTTTCTTAAATCAGGCCCTAAGTGTTACCATTTGTCGGCACTATTTCAATATTGGGACACGGTTGTGTAAGTCATCCACAGTGTGTTTCTTAATCATGGGGCATGATAGTTGCATGGGGTGTGTGAGGCGGCATACCTTTGACCATTGCGGTTTGATGAAGTAAAGATTAAAACGGTGAACTTCCATTAAAGGGGCATGGCAGACGAATTTTCAAACTGACTGTTCCGATACATTTTGCGTATTGACCAAAAGGCATGCAGGCACAGCACCTTTCGGAACGGATAGAAGCAATCACTTTCTTCACCTGTAAGGCATGAGATAATTTAGGGTTTTTTGACATTCAGTCACGTGAGTTTGTTTATTACTTTTCTATTTTTAATTTCAAACACACTAGGGTTTTTCACGTTGGTCCAATGAGGGCTCGCCATAATGTGTGGGCTTCAGCATGTACGGATCCTCCATACCCTGACTGAGCGGCGTTTCACTCGCAACCTATGGAGGATTGAAGTTCATGGGAGCATTCACAGCATGTATTTCCACAGCTTGGCGTTCACTTTGATGATGGATAACAACATGGACATTAATGCTCATACAAGGCCACACAAGGGGGTGTGCAGTGACCTTTTGTTGAGGAAGCAAATGCATAAATGGCTGTATTGTTTGATTTGCTTGATTTATAGATACTCCTGATGAAGGGTAATGGACTCGAAATGCATTGGGAATTGACAATAGAGAATTTCTGGAGAATACAACTAACGTCCTTGAATTTATGTTGTTTCTATGAATACATGAACTCTTTTGGCCATAATTAATTTGGAGTTTAGTTCACCCAACTTTTTCACCATTGGAAATACAATATGAGTATGAATAATATATAAAGAAAAGTTCACTACAAAAGTCTGAATACCAAACTAATGAACGGATTGCACCCAAAAAATCGATAGATAGATAATGGGGAAAAACATGGCTTGTGCCAGATAAAAAGTGGTGGTGCTTGGGCACTTTGCGCTGAGCGCAAAGGCTGCCTTGGACTCAAAAACAAAGAAAGCAAGCAGAAGGCTTTCAAGTTCCTGACAGTTTTTACTGTGACGTTTTCACCACAGGTTGCCTGGTAAGAAGCACTCAACACAAGAAACTACCCTCCCCACTCTGCTAGCAGGCATCTCTTTTAGATACAATGTAGGTCATTTACATTAAGCATGGAAATAACGTTATTTGCAAGGCCAGCTTCCAAATCATGGCTTACAGAATAAGGATTGACAGACTTCTACACACTAAGGCCCATTATTTTGTAAGTTTGCACCGCTTTTATGTTAAAAGGCGGCGCAAAAGCGGCGCTAAAAAATTATAAATACGGGCCTAAGTGCATTTCAGAATGAGGAAATGGCAATAGTATGATAGAATGTTTGCTATTATAATTTCCAGGATACTGGAAGCTTCATGGCACACTTAGGTGGATATACCCACTAAACTTGTCATCGGAAGGACTAACTGTGTTTAAAGTGTGGGTATGGGGAGAGAACTCTGATATATTTTAGTGTTGCTAATTGAAATACAGTTTTCCACAGGAGAAAGCATTTTACTGGAGGAGCACAAAAAGTCATATGTGCATGACATCAATAGAATATAGGGTCTCATGTTTTAAATCTAAAAAGAAGGGACCCTCTGAACTGTAGGTCCATACTTTTAAGATATCAGGATCAAGGGAATTATTATGAAAAATGGCAGGGAAGCAAGAGTTATAGAAGCACCCTTAGGCTGTTTGTTTAGGATCTTCCCTCTCCTATCCTTTGACGTGTCCCAAAGAGGGCAAAACATAAGAAGCCTGATAGCAAAATGCAAGGCTGCCAATGTGCAGGCTGAAGTGCTGCAATAGATTCAACTGTGGGGCTCTGGAAGATGGAGTTTCCGTTAATGGAAGACCTTTCCGGGGCACAAGACCTGCTAAAAAATACAGGTGAAACAAAAGAAAACTTACAAAGTGGACAAAAAAATACAAATTGCTGGGCCAGAGTAAAATATGTGTGGGCTACATGCTCTATGTAGAGCATGGTGACTTGATTCGGTTGTGGCTCCCTTGGAGTTTCAACAGAGTAGGATTTTTCATAGACTATGGTGATGGAATACATACACACTTTATTAATAGTGAGAGGGAGCAGAGTAGAGGAACGGGGCTGAGGACTGTGTGGAGGAGGCTGAGGTAGGAATGGAGAAGTCTGAGAAAATGGAAAGTGAATCAATTAGTTAAGAAGTAGGGGAAGAGGAAAAAAGTAAGAAATAAAAAATAAAATATATATTAAGACTAGGTTAGAGATAAGGAAGTGCAATGATATCATGCCCTTCTTGGAACAGACCACAGCTGAAATTAATTGTCTCCTATTGATGCATCACTCAAAGAAAAACCAGAAGGCCTAAACCAGACATTTGTGAGTACAAAATTTAGGAAATCCTGTGCTTCAGCATTTGTACAGGGGTGACTATCATAAAGGAACAATGTGGGTGATAGATGGATTACTATTATGCTCAAACAAGGAAAGGCATCTTTACTAGAGTTCATTTATTATGCACCTATCTGAGACAATCTCACCTTTAAAGGAGATTGTTTTTGCACTGCTATATTTTACAGCTCCACTAATGGTAGGTGTGAGAAATTGGGATGTTGGTTGACTGTTGTGTTAACCCTGGTCAATCAACAGCCACAATCCCTGGAAGGGGGAACCACAAAAAGTCACTAAATTAATCTGTGCCTGATCCTGGGTAGATTGGGTACAAAAAGCACTCAGGTTTAAATTAGAGGCAAGATGTTAAATATGTATGCAGCACGCAAGCATTAATAACATGAAAACAGAACACGAGAAAATTCCCACATCAATTTAGAAAAATAGAGTCAAGTTTAAAAAAGTATTTGACAACAAAATGACAAAAATCCAATCAGTGGAACCCGAGTCATGAATTTTTAAGGTTTCTAGTGAAAACTAGCACCTAGAAGATCAAAACACCAACCGTAGACATCTACGCTAATTAGACCTGGTCAAAGTCGAATAATATGCATTAGAGTGCAGTTCAGATACAAGAAGTGGTTTGGCTGGCTCCAGTCGGCGCTTGCCTTCGGATTTGCAAGAATTTTCATAAAAAATGTTCTGAGATGCTAAAGTTTAGCGTTGTGAGGCTGCAAGCAGTGTCAGAGGATGTGAGTGTCGTCATTCAGGAGCCACTGGACAGAGTCACTGTGAAGATTTTTCAGTTCGGACTTAGTCACTTTTGGAAGTCTAAAATCTCCAGGAGGTCGGATACCCCTTAGTGAAGAGTCGCAGACTGGGTTTGCTGCTGTGGAGAAGAACATAGTAAGAACAGCCTTGAAGTCAGGCTGACTGGCGATGCACTTGGGGCAGATCGACAAGCAAGTTGATCCCTGTCTTCTCTCAGTTCTCAGAGCTGTTTATAGCCCAAAATGTTCTAAGTTCCAAGTTTTGGATTTTGACTATTTGGTTTGACACCACTTGAGGGTTCAGGACTCACTTAGGCTGGGCCTGGGAATGGATTCAAGGTGATGGGAGCCTTTCATGCCCCTGTGGCTCTAAAGAGTAGGCCAGCAATATAGCCCGTGGGGTAATTCTCATAATCTTGTGTTCAGAGGAACATGCAGGGCTGACACAGCAGGGCTGGACTCTAAGGGTTCAAGGCATGCTTCTAGTAGCAAATCAGTCCTTGAAGGTGCAGAAATCTAGTTTTGTGGAGTACACAGCAGGCAGTTCCTCTTAGAGTCCTGCGGGTCTAGAAAGTGAAATGAAGAGTGGATCTGAGGGCCCTATTTTTATACTTGGTGCCTCCTTCGAAGTTGGGAGAAGTTTCCAGAGATTTCTCTTAGAACTGCTTGTAATTTCCTGATTCCCCTACCTTGGCTCCAAGCTGGCTGCAGAGACAATTTGGAGGTGCCAAGCCCTGTGTGTGAAGACAGAGCACAGCCTATTCAGTTGGAAGTCGGGCTGTCCCCAGCTTTATCCCCTAATACTGCCAGCACATGGACCATTCAAGCACACCTAATCCTCTATTGTGTGAATGTCTGGGAGGTATTCACAAAGTCTGTTAGTTACACCAGGTAATGTGACCCAGTGAAGGCTGCAGACACCAAATAGCTGAAGGCAAGCAAATGGCAGCTTTCTAAAAGTGGGATTTTCAAAATTGTAATTTAAAATCTGACTTAAAGAGGATTTGTATTCATGGTTGTTCAGATGCCAAACATGAAATGCCTATCTGTCCTCAATCAAACGTTAGTACTTATTTATTGCAATAAGCAATCCACTATTATCCAATGGGACAGATATGCCGCACAGTAGTGGAAACCCATTTAAGAGTATTTCGCTACCAGGACATGCACAACTTAAAATTACATTTCCGGCCTTTTAATTACAATGCACCGTGGCCTATGGGATACCCAGGGCCTGCCTTAGGTTTGACTTTACTGTAATAAAAGGGGGTTTAAGACTCAGTAGTCGGCTTATATGGCCAAGTTGAACTGGTAGTTTAAATCTGCATTCAGGCTGCAGTGACATATATGGGACATGTTTTAAATGGACTACTTAAGTAGGTGGCACAGTATGTACTGTAGGTAGGCCCACTAGTAGCATTTCATTTACAGGCCCTGGGTTTATGGTATACCACACTCCAAGGTCCTTATAAGTAAATTAAGTATGCAAGTCAGATGTAAAACAATGTAATCATGTTGAGGGGTGTGAGCACACACACTTTAGCACTGGTTAGCAGTGGTAAGATTCACAGAGTCCTAAGGTCAACAAAAATTAATTTCAGCAGAAAATTGAGGTAAGTAGTCAAAATGTTTGGAGGAAAACCACCCTAACGCTGACAGGTCTTACAATAGATCTAGATTATAAAGTGGGCTTACCACGTACAGACAGATTCACTAGCTCACAGAAACAATTTCATATTCGGAAAGGCCATATGCACAAGGCTGTCTGAAGGTGGCATGTGGCAAGCCTGCATTGTCATGGATTTACACCCTAAAGGCTCGATTCACAAATTGTATTTTGTAGTATGCAAAGTAGTAATAGAGTAACTACTACTTGCTTCCTAAAAATGAATTCCCAACCTACAAGTGTAAATCTTCACCTCTACCTCTCCAAACTTTCTATGGGTGATCGCCACCCAAGTAAGTTTACTACTTAGTAGTAAATGTAGAAAGGGTCAGGGAAATGGCTGGAAAAAGAAGAATACTTTATAATAAATAGGATGGGTTTAGGAAGGGCTAAGGAGGGCTTTAGGGAGGGACAGATACCCACCAGCAATAGAGTAAGCCATTGTTATTTAGAAACCGCACTTCTAAAAATGTCACCGCCAAAAAGGACCCAAATCAGTGGCAAATGTACTCCATTTCAGACCTGGAGAAAGGCCACTGCCACACATGACTAACCACTGGACATCCTCTCATGGACCATAACAGAGGCAGTGACTTAAAATAGAACCCTGAAGGAAATAAAGTTAAAACAAATGAATTAATTTGGACTTTTTAAACAACGATATACTCTCAATATATGTTAAAAATATATACAAATAATATTATTTTATGATAAAATATGTTAATAACATTCTATTTTAAAAAAACATGTAACTTGATGCCCCTGGTTTTGAAGCGTGTAGAGGATTTTCAAACAATGTGATTCAAGGGCTGTATTGATATGGCAACATGCAAAGAAGGGGGCAACACAATGCCTATGCCATATCTTGTGTTGAATGTCCACAGAGCCAAAGTTCAATAGTCATAGGGCCAAAGAGGAGGGTGGAACAAGCGAACCGTGACATGTAGGCCTAAGCAGTGGGTGGTAACCGGGGAGGGCGGCCATAAACATTTTGAACAGTATGGTTTGATTTTGAACAGTATGGTTTGTTTATGTGGGCATGTGAGATGGTAGGCCAAACTTACAGAAAATTAAACTGACAGTATAATCAGATTAGTGTCATCAGTGGTTATTACCTGATATCTCACCAGTGCTCTAATAGTATTGTTTCTCAACATTATCAGACTGTTACTTTAGTGCCCAGTGTTATTAGTGGCTTAGTATTCTTAGTAATTCAGTATCACCAGCAGCTCTTTATCATCGATGTCTCAGCATTATCAGTGATTCACTACCCACTAGTGGTTTGTTTCGTTGCTGAATATATGTTATGTTATGGGGCTGTATATTACTCAGTATGTGTAATTACGCAGTATGATTATTGGCTCACATTGTATTAAGCATTCATCCTACACAGAATACTATGCTTTGATCACAGATCCGGCCTCTCTCACCATCAGCAACATAACAGAGGCCCCCGCAGCCTCTGAAGTGCGGGGGCCCCACACACTCACCAATACTGGATGGGGCCCCCTGAGCCCCTACTGACGTGACTGTTGGGTGCCCCTTCAACATATCTTTCAGAGGGGTCCTCACATTGTTACACAACTGCTGACCTCCATGATTTGTTATTTGCTTTGATGTGATAATCCACGCAGCATCTTGGTGTAAGAGGCCAAATATTTCAGAGAATGTGTGGTCACCAATGTTTGGTCTTGCCTTATGTTGTCAAAGGATATAGGCAGCACCTTTAGCATTGAGCTGGCTGAGCCAGAAAAGAAGGAAAATGCAGCATCTTTGCTTGTCTCCATGTTGCAAAAACGTTCTGCTTACCCACAAAAAAAAGATCTGGCTTCAACTTGATCCTTGAAAAATCACACAGCATCAACTTAAAAATTTGTGTCCTGCAAAGCAGCTCATGTAATGGATGGTAGAGAGCCATTGTAGTGGAAGAACAAAGGTATAACTGGACAGACCACACGTTGACAGCATTATGGATATGCAGGCACCAAACAGGCATTGTTTAAAAAAAGTAAAATGGCACATTCACTGTCAGTATTTCTAAATTACCTGCATTGCACAGTATGCTGCAATTACGAGTAGTATTGGGAAGGGCTACGATTGTCAGTGTGTTATATCTTAGGTCTTCATTTCTGTAAAATCAAAATGAAATGCAGTGTGAGGGAGCATCTCAGAGAAGAACTTAGAGGAAAAGAAACAGACAGACAAGCATAGTTGGCAAATTCCATCACACATATGGAAAGCTAGGGGTGTATTGTGGTCATCATCAAAAATACTTTATTCAATTGAGTTTTACAATCATAAAAGCGATTATACATACAAAAAACAGTATTCAAGAAACAGGCAAGTACAAAATGAATATATAAATATAAATATGACCAAGTAAAAGGATAAAAATAGTAGAAAATCAATAAAACAATTTAGTTAAAACAGGAAATATGCTCTTTGATGAAATACTTATGAAGCTTAGAAGTCCTCACTTGTTTGCCTCATAGTGTAGTCTGGCCTTAATCACTGCACACAGGTATAAGGCTAATCCATTACAAACCATAATTGATGGAAGGGACAAGAGGTACAGAAAAGCTGATCGACATTGTTTAAAGTGCATTGGTTTTAAAAGTGGTGTCACAAACGTTTTCCTCAGACCTGAGTAAAATTTATAGAAGAAAAGTGTGTGCATTGTGTTTTGATCAGAAACTGTGTCACAAGGACATTTTTCCAAAGCTAAGGACCAATCATTAGTCAGAGGAAAGTTAACAAGGAGATGGAAAATCTCTAATCTTAAACGCGTAAGGACAAACCGATGTCTTGGCTTCAATACGTTACTTAGGTAAGGTTCCATGCCATCTGTTTATTGTAGCATACGATTTCTCCTAACGCTATGTTTGTTTGCCTCTATATCCCATCTCAAGTCGGCCAGGTGAGTGAGACAGATGTTTTTCAAATCTTTCCTGGAGATTGTTTTCACTTTATCTGGAGTTAAATACAACTCAGGATGGCCCAACTCCACGAGAAAATTATTTATATAGTTTAGCCATGGAATTTTAAGCGAGTGAGTTAATGCTAATGCGTCTTCTATAATGGCCCTGTTCAGCCTGGCAGGATCAGAGGTCCATACTTTATGCCAGAGTAAAATTGGTTGAACGTGAATAAGATCTGTGAGATATGTTACTCCCATTTCTAAATGGCATACTGATGTTGAGGTAGATTTTGGGACGCTTAAAGTTGTCTTTAAAAGAGCATTTTCAGCTAACTGTAAAGTGTTACAGTCCTGGTGTCCCCAAAGTCCTGCCCCGTACAGTGTGACCGAAACGCATTTCACATTGTATAGTGACATCATATCCTTAGGAGTCACTCTCCCAACCTTTTTAGAAAAGTTTTTTATGGCCATAATGGTTTTTGTGAAGAACAGTTTCCTCACTTTTATGGCTTGTGCCCATGTACCTTTATTGTCAAACGTAATACCTAGATATGAGAATGTTCCTATATCAACTAGTTTCACGCCTTTTAGCATGATCTGACATTTCTTTATGGAACTTCTGCTACATGTCATTGAAAAGGTTTTAGTATGATTAGTTCTGAGACCCAGAGCATCCATATAATTATCAAAAGTTGTTATTAGCCGTTGCATGGCTACTGGAGTACGGGCCATCAAAACGGCATTGTCCGCATACAGGAGCGCTGGGATCTTTCGAGGGCCTACTTGTGGGAGATCACTGCAGGTGTCGGATAGCACCCCCTCTAATTTGTTGATATATAAGGCAAACAATAAGGGAGCTAGCACACAGCCTTGACGTACCCCTCGTTGAATGGGGAAGGATGAGGTACATTCCCCCTGGAGCCCATAGCGAACCCTGGCATTGGCTCCGACATACAATTCCCTAATGAAATGTACTATAGCAGTATCAACCTCCATATCCAATAAGATGGAGCACAGTTTAGAATGCACCACACAGTCAAATGCAGAGGTCAAATCGACGAACACGAGGTATAGAGCTCCGGCCTTGGCCCTTGTATATTTACCAAGTATGATATCTAGGTTAAGAGCTTGCTCCGTCGTCCATATCCCAGCCCTAAACCCATTTTGCAAGTCCGAGAGGATATGGTTGTCCTCTGTCCAATCTTGCAGCCTATTTAAAACAATTCGTCCCGCAATCTTTGCAAGTGTATCGAGCAGAGAGTTTGGGCGATAGCATGCAGGATTTTGACGATCTCCCTTTTTGAAGATTGGGATAATTATAGACTCGCCCCAGGTCGAGATGAAAGCTGTAGAGCAACAGGCGTGTAACACCTGCGTCAATAGTGGGCCCCAGAGTGACACATTGGTTTTATAAATATCAACTGGGACTCCATCTGGGCCTGGTGCTTTCCCGTTTTTGCTGGCGTTAATAGCGTCAATAACCTCATTTAGGCTGAATGGTGGAGTAATGGGATCAGAGTCTAATCTAGAGAGATTTGGTTCCAGAGCCAGATTTTTTTAGAAGTATATAGCGGAGAAGAAAGCGACCCAATCCTCTTCCGTGATGGCAATTTCAATTGTTGGTAACTTTCCATCACATAGGAGGGGGGAGTTCACGATTTTCAAGAACTCAAAATTGTCATTCTGGAGGCTTGCGTCGTGAAGGGATTGCCATGCCTCGTTTTTTAAGTTCTGTTTCCTTTTCTTTATAGCATTTTTGTACTCCTTCCTCTTAAGACTTATTTCATGTTTATCAGGGTTTTGTGATTGTAAATAATGTTTTAGATTCTTAAGGGCTTGTGTGCATTCAGCGTCGAACCATCCTTTATCTACCTGAGGTCTCAATTTACTAAAGCTTACTTTGAGGGACTGTTTTATTCCAGTAGTTATTGCGGTGAAGGCTTTAATACAATCTTGTGGACTGGTGTTGTCTGAGAGAGAAGCATGGAATTATTTGGAATAATTACTCATTAATTGTTCCATGAAACCTATAGGTTCAATCTCTGACCAGCGAATTGTATAGCCATTTCTTGCTCCCAATTCGATGTTTACTACCGCCTCTTCCTATTCCCTGTGTTTGAATATAGCTTGTGGAAGTGTGAGACCTAAGGTTTGAGGATTATGGTCACTGAACATGGTGTCTTGAATATTATACTCAGGTACGTAAGAAAGAAGATTGTTGGATAGTGATATAAAATCAATTATCGTATTAGCCTGCCTACCATTAAAGGTGGGTTTTAATTGTAGTTTACCATGAGTGAGACTGTTGCACAGAAGGAGGTCAAATCTGAATAAGGCTTCATTCAGCAAGTTGCCTAGATTATTATGTGTGAAGTGGAGTTAATCGTCATCTCCGCCAAGGGCGAGAGGGCAGAGTCCCTCAATCATTTGAGGGCACAGATGTATATTAAAATCACCACCCCACACAATGTAAGACTGTTTATGCGAGGAATTGCAAACTCGATCTAGATCTTCCTGTAGGAGATTGAGTACAAATTGAAAACTTTGTTGAGGAGTGTTGTTATAGAAATTAATGACCACCAATTGTGCAATATTTTTTAGTTCACATGTGATCACCTGATAGAACATATTAGAAGTTAAAACAATGTCCTTGATTATATCGCACTTATTAGAAATGAAGGTGCATAGACCACCTTTAGCCCTGCCCCGTGCGGAAGGGACGGCAGGGGTATGGAATGTCCTGTAGCCGTTTATATGAATTGGGTTTACAGACCAGGTCTCTTGAAGACACACCCAAGGGAAACATTGAATGTATTCTAACCAGACCTCGTTCATCACTTTAGTTTGCAGGCCTACCACGTTCCAAAGTAAGAATGAAAAGTTCTCCCTCTGTGATTTAGTACCCAGCCCCACAGGAAACTTATTGCTTGCCTGATTTTTCCCTAGAAAGATGTTGCTTTCTTTGCGAACAAAAGAAGTCATATCCCCAACATCATAGGTGCCATTGATGGGACACATGTGGCTTTGGTTTCCCCCAACAGGAGTGAACAGGTGTACAGAAACCGGAAGAGTTATCATTCTATGAATGTACAGATGGTATGTTTGGAAGACCAGTACATCTCCCATGTGAATGCCAAGTTCCCTGGCTCAGTGCATGACGTCTACATCCTGCGGAATAGCAGCATCCCTTATGTGATGGGTCAACTCCAGAGGCACCGTGTGTGGCTATTAGATGAGCACCTGGAAGCAAGACAGTGGGAATGGTTGTCTGGGTCTGGGGACATCCCTACAGGTTAGTGTGTGTCTAACAGTTGTCCCTCGCCATTTGCAAGTGACCCTGGTTACCCCAACCTTTCATGGCTACTGACCCCAGTGAGGAATCCCAGGACAAGGGCAGAGGAACGCTACAATGAGGCCCATGGGCGAACTAGGAGGGTTATTGAGCGGACCTTCGGCCTCCTGGAGGCCAGGTTCCCGTGCCTCCATATGATGGTGGATCCCTATTCTACTCACCAAAGAAGGTGTGCCAGATCATCGTGGCCTGCTGTATGCTTCACAACTTGGCTTTGCAACGACAGGTGCCTTTTCTGCAGGAGGATGGTCCAAATGGCGGTGTTGTTGCAGCTGTAGAGCCTGTGGACAGTGAAGACGAGGAAGCAGAAGAAGAAGACATGGACAACAGGGAATCAGTGATCCAGCAATATTTCCAGTGAAACACAGGTAAGAATACAGACCTGCCTACTACATGTACTTAAACACTACTACCTCTCTACTGTCTGTTGTTTTCACCCAGTGTATGGTCACTGAGTTGTCACTTTCCCTTACGATTTCACAAATGTGGGTCCCACAGTGTGACATCTGCTTTGATTTCTCATGGACTAGAGCTGTGTGACATAGGTATGTTGACATTACAAATGAAAGAGCTTTTTGCCACAGTGACTGCTAATACAGTATTCCGAAATCACAGACTGGCTCCAGATTGTTTTGTGCTTCAAGGGTGTTTATTTAAGTGCACAATATTGGAGGGGGTAGCAAAATGGTGAGGGTTGATGGAAGAGGAATGTCCATGGCAGAGTCCAGTCTATTAGTCACACAGGTGCATTGCCCTAATGGGCATAGGAAGTGGAGCAGGGGCAGTTTAAGGATGGACAGGGTGACAAAGTGGGACAGTAGGGTGACAAATCAGGGTGGTCTCATTTCTTGGCGGGGGTCTTGGCATCGTTCTCTATCTTTGTCCTGGATCTCAGGGACCGTTTGCGAGGTGGTTCTCCGTCTGCAGGGGGTGGGGTGCTGGTGTGGTGGTCCTGTGGCGGTGCCTCCTGTCCACTAGCGCCGGCGGAGGTGGTGGGCAGTTCATCGTCCATGCTAGTGTCAGGGGCCCCTTGTAGTGCCACAGTGTCCCTCCTAGTATTGAGCACTTCCTTCAGCACCCCTACGATGGTGCCCAGGATGGAATTGATGGCTCTGAGTTCCTCCCTGAAGCCCAGATACTGTTCCTCCTGCAGCCCCTGGGTCTCCTGAAACTTGGCCAGTACCGTTGCCATCGTCTCCTGGGAGTGGTGGTATGCTCCCATGATGTTGGAGAGGGCCTTGTGGAGAGTGGGTTCCCTGGGCCTGTCCTCCCCCTGTCGCACAGCAGCCCTCCCAGTTCCCCTGTGTTCCTGGGCCTCCGTCCCCTGCACTGTGTGGCCACTACCACTGCCCCCAGGTCCCTGTTGTTGTTGGGGTGATGGGTTAGCCTGGGTTCCCTGTAGTGGTGGACACACTGCTGATTGACGTGTCCTGGGGACAGAGGTATGGGCCCGCTGGGTGGGTGCTGTGCTGGTGTTTCCAGATCGGGGAAGGTCTGTGGTGGCCTGTGACTGGGTGAGGGGAACCGACTGTCCAGAGGTCCCCGATGGGCCGGGCTGGTCATCTAGATCCAGTTGGACAGAGGTGCTGTCATCGCTGTGGGCCTCTTCTGTTGGTGGTGTGGACATATGTAGACCCTCCTGTCCGGTGATGTAGGTTAGGGGTCCTGCAGGGGTATAAAAGGATGTTTATTACATCTGTGTGTGGCATGGTGTGCAATGGGTGGGTGACTGTGTACCCCAGTGCTTGCATTCCTGTGTGGGACCTTGTGTAATGGTAGTTTAGGTGGGTGTATGGGTTTCTGTAGTAGACATGCTTTGGTGATGGGTGTCCATGCTTTGTTGTTGCATGCAGGGCTTGGTGTTAGGATGTGTGGTTTGTGATGCTGGAACATGTGTGAGGAGTTAGAGTGATGGGGGTGAGGGTGAGGTATGTGCTGGCATGCAGGTAGGGGATGTAATATTTAAGATTTGACTTACCAGAGTCCATTCCTCCTCCTATTCCTGCGAGGCCCTCAGGATGCAGAATCGCCAAGACCTGCTCCTCCCATGTTGTTAGTTGTTGGGGAGGACGTGAGGGTCCGCGGCCAGTATGCTGAACCGCAAGGTGGTGTCTTGAGACCACGGAACGCACCTTCCCTCGTAGGTCATTCCACCTCTTCCTGATGTCTTCACGATTTCTTGGGTGCTGTCCCACTGCGTTGACCCTGTCCACGATTCTTCGCCATAGCTCCATCTTCCTAGCTATGGAGGTGTGCTGCACCTGTGCTCCAAATAACGGTGGCTCTACCCTGATGATTTCCTCCACCATGACCCTGAGCTCCTCCTCCAAGAACCTGCGGTGTCTTTACCGTGCCATGGGGTGGTGTAGGTGATGTGTGGGGTGGTGTGTGGGGTAATAAGTGTGCTGATATGTAGTGGTGTGTAGGTAGTGTGAGGTGCGTAGAAGTTATGTGGGTGATGGTGTTGTTTGCCTGTGGATGCTAGTATTGTTGATGGTGGTGGTGTCTCTCTCTGGCCTTCTCTCAGTAATTGTTGTCGTAGGGGTTTGTGGGTGATGTGGGTGTGTGTTTTATATTGTATTGGGTGTGTGGGAGTGGTGTGTGTATGAGTATCAGGTGTGTGTATTTCGAATTGTCCAATGTGGTAGTGTTTTGTATATGTGTATGTATTTTGAGCGCGGCGGTGTGTACCGCCAATGGAATACCGCGGTTGAAAGACCGCTGCGTGGATTCGTGGGTCGTGATAGTGTGGGCGTATTTCTGTTGGCGTGATGGTGGAGGATTTGTTTTTGCCAGTTTATCACTGACCTTTGGTGTGGCGGACTTGTGTGGGTGTCTGAATTTTGTCAGATTCCGTGCTGTGGGTCATAATAGCTGTGTCAGAATTCCGCTGCTACGGCGGTGTGTTGGCAGTCTTCTGCACGGCGGTAAGCAGCTTTTACCGCCAATGTTGTAATGACTGCCTATGATTCCTTGTTAGCACCTGATATTAATCCAGTAAGGTATGGTGGATCTAAGATTGATGTATTAGGATACAGAGTTATGAAAATTCAATTTTAAAACATGGAGACCATTGGTAAAGTTTACGTAGCTAAGCGGGGGATAACTTATTAGGCTGATGCCACCAACGTGACATGGGAATTAGATTGGATCCAAACTCTCTGTGTCAAGTGATGGCAGTAAGTAATGGGAATACTAACCAATATATTTTTAAGGGATTTCCAACAGTCTTTGGTGATAAATTAGGTGGTTTAAGGAACTTCAAATATAAGATTATTCTTAAAAATAAATTTAAGAGGGCACAAATTAAGCAGGGTTCCCAAATTAATGCTGGAATCTTTAAGGAAGGAATTACATAAATTATTGGAGTTAGGTGTTATTGAGGAGATTGAATCCTCAGAGTGGTTGACACCTGTGGAATTGGCACCCGAGGAGGGTGGGAAACAAATTTGCTTGTGTGTGGACCTTGGAGATCTTAATAAGCACATAGGGGTAGACCGTCAACCCTTACCTAATATTTCAGAGGAACTCACTAGTTTGGATGGATCAAAGTTTTTCAGTGTTCTTGATTTATCCTCAGCTTACCACCAAAGTCTGAGTCGAGACATTTGACATCCTTTGTTACACCCCTATGTGCATACCAATTTTTAAGAATGCTGTTTGGTTTAGCCTCAGCAGCTGCTTGTTTCCAGCGTATCATAAAAACAATTTTAGGAGACGTACCATCTGCATTATTTTTCCAAGATGACATTCTGGTCCACGGGAGGACGTTACCTGATCATGAAGGACTCTGAGGATGGTATTAACTAAATTACCCTCTCCAGGGCTAATAGTAAAAAGAGACAAGTGCAGGGTCACTGCTGTCACCTATCTAGGACACACAATTTCAGGAGAAGGTATTAAACCCAAATTAGAATTTGTAGATTCTATAGTTAAAGCACCTGAATCCAAAGATAAGGATGGACTCAGGTTCTTTTTAGGGTTAGTGAAATACTATTCCAAATTCATTCCAAACTTTTCGAGTGCAGTACAACCCTTGAGGACTCTCTTGAAGAAGGGGAGTAATTTTGTTTGGACAGATCATTGTACATCTGCTTTTGCTTCAGTGAAGAATAACATCCGCAAGATGCATACTTTGGGTCATTTCAATGCATTTGCTAGAACTGTATTACATACTGATGCTAGTATTAATGGTTTGGGAGTAGTTTTGTCTCAGAAAGTGGCTGGGGAAGAGTAGTGATTCCTTTTGCTGTTTGCTGCCCATTCTCTCAAAGGTGATGAACTGAATTGTTCTGTCACAGAAAGGGAAGCTGTAGCATGTTCTTGGGCTATCAAACATTTCAAGTTTTACTTTTAGAGTGCGCCTTTCGTAGTAAAGATGGACAACAGGCCTCTCATTCAGATTGTTTCCCCAAAGAAGAACGAGGAATTAACCCCCAGGATAAATAGGTGGTTGGAAGGTTTAACCAAATTTAAATTTCAGGTGGAATATTTACCTGGTGCAAAGAATAGTGTGGATGATTTCTTGTCACATGCTTCAATTGAAAGAGAAGATGAGGTGGATGTGGGTTGTGTGATTAGTTGGGTGAGAGAAGAATCCATTTTATAGGAAGAATGGAGATTAGTGGGGAAACAGGACACAGACAGGAAAATGCTAAAATAATTTGTTGTGACGGGGTGGACAGAATTTAGAAACCTTCATTATTCCCCTAGTGGTTATTGGACTGTGAAGAAGTAGTTATATTTGTGTAGTGATGAGTTGTTCAGAGGATTGCAAACTATACCTCCGATGGGAGAAAGGGAGAAGATGATCAATTTGGCTCATGAGGGTCTACTGGGCAGGAATGTAACTAAATTCAGGCTTAGGGAGATGTACTGGTGGCCTGGGCTCGTTGAAGCAGTAGTGAAAGACTGTGTGTTGTATGCACAAAGCGACAAGAGTAAATCTGTGACTAAAGCCCCCCTTTCACCTGTTGAAGTGCCTGATAAGCCCCAGAAGATGGTTTGGATTTTATGGTTCCATTTTATTTACTACCTGCTTCTGAATTCTAGGTGATGTTAGTGGATGATTATAAATCCAAATGGGTTGTGTCAAAGAGTGTAGGAACTTTGGACACAAGAG
The DNA here is from genome assembly GCF_031143425.1 of Pleurodeles waltl. Classification (NCBI taxonomy): domain Eukaryota; kingdom Metazoa; phylum Chordata; class Amphibia; order Caudata; family Salamandridae; genus Pleurodeles; species Pleurodeles waltl. The sequence goes on along the minus strand of NC_090444.1, from coordinate 914,341,806 downwards.
TGGTGATTGAGTTCTTTAAAGAAGAATTCTTCCATGAAGGTATACCTAACCATTTGGTAACAGACAATGGTGTACAATTCACCTCTCAGGAGAGGCAGGATTTTTTGAAGTCATTGGCCATTGTATATGTGAGAACAGCTTTGTACTTGCCGCAAGCTACTGGTTTGGAAGAACAAATTAATAGAATGGTAAAACTGCGTGTTCAGAGAGCTCTTGAAACTAGAATTCCCTCAAATGAGGTACTCAGGGATATGTTGTGGGCATGCCGCAATACACCCACTTCTATTACATTGTTATCTCCTTTTGTGTGTTTGAGAGGTAGAGTTGGGTGTACTAAATGAACCCAGCTTGGATGGAGGAGTTGTTGAAGGAAAAACAGTGTGAACGAAGATTGAACGAAGAACCTGAGCTCAGAAGAGTGTATCAGCAAAAGTATAAATCTAGGTATGTCTGTAAACATGGTGTTTCTCATGTCAAATGGAAGGTGGGTGATATGGAGTTGGTAAAGAAACCTGGTTTTGGGAAGAAAGGGAAATCTGCGTTCATGGGTCCTTTCCAGAAAAGGGAAGTGAAGAAGAATGTAGTTGTTTTAGAGAACAATATTGTGTGGAGCATATCTTCTATTGTGAGATGGAATTGCCCATCTACTAGTCCAAACAAGTGCATTGTTCAAACACACCAACAGGAAAAATGTAAAGCTAATATTCCTACTAAGGTAGATTTTAGAACTAGAATCCGTCATAAAACTGAATGGTTGAAGGATTATTTACCATAAGTGCGAAATATTGCTGTTACAGTTGTTATATTGCTGTTACGGTTATTTACATTTTATTTTTTCTATATTCTTTCTTTCTTTATTATTTACTTGTTTACGTATTGCTTGTCTTAATGTTAGAATAATAGACAAAAGTTTGTGGGGAGGGGGATGTGTTATGTTTTAATAGCTAGTGTCATGACAACAGTACCTGGGTAAGCAATAAAGAACTCTAGTAGCCCAGGGTTCTATAAGGAGTCAGTTGATGTATCACTTCCATGAAGGCTGCCTGCTTCAGTTGGTGTTTATGAATAAACTACGTTTTACACCTCTGATGTGTAGCCTGCTTGCAACAGTATTTCTCCAAATCCTTACTTTTATCTGGGATGTAAGTACAGAATTGCTGAACTTTTAACATCCATCAGACTCTGCCCTCTTTTGCAAGAAGAAGTTCTAACTGCAAAACCATAGATCACTACCATCTTAGTATTCACAAACAAACAATAAGGATTTTGCTGTACTTGTTGCCAATTTATCAACTATTGTAAACAACTTCCTAATCTTCAAATCATTCAGTATCACACCTACAGATGGAGTCAATGCACTAAAAGTATCTCCTACCACTTCTCCAGCACTAACTCCTCCCCTAGTTCTAGATTTCATTTTGCATAGAGATCATAAATAAATAAATATTATGTGTGATTCCATCCCTTGAACAATGTGAAATATGCTTTCATTTCACAAGTAAAGTATACTGAAAGGAATAACAGGATATTTTCCATCAAAAAATATTTTATCCTTTCCTTTACCTCAAAAGTGTGTTCACATTCACTCTTCTCTATAAGTAATGGATGCAAATAATTGTGGTCAATTCGTATGCACAGCTTTCCCTTATGCTGCCAATTTAAATCTATTGCTGGTTGATTTCCCTTCACTCAATGTTCAATTTGTTTTCTATTACACTTGTGCGGTCTATGAAGGTCTTTATCTGTTTCAGACATAGACTATAGATCTCTTCTTCTGTCTTCCACAGGATTCATAAAATTTGTCTCTTCTGTCATGTCACAAGTCAAATTATGTCTGTGTGCATATGTAGTGTCTAGTGTTGTGGCAGAAACAAAATATTTGCTTTCTATTTCTGCACATTTAAAATAAAGATTTTTATTCAGGTAATTAAACAAAGGAACTTCTGGAAGAACTAATTCATAGTTAAAGAAGTATTATTGAAAACTACCTTGCCTATAAAATATACTTAATAAAAGACTATAGTAAACTCCATATGTCAAAGAAATGTGATGGTAGGTGATACCTTGTGAACCCGAAGCAGGTAATTGCATATAAACATAGAAATCCCTTGCATCCATTTTCTAATTTAGTGAGTGCCTTCTATCCTCAGTAGGAACTTAAATCTTAGGAACACTTCTAGAACTAATATCCTCTATACTAGACAGTGTAGGTAAACTCAATCCTAAAAGCAAAACAATTATGACTATAAATGTCACAACTAACACTCCTGCATATATATATTTACCAGTTATTGTTTCCATCTTCTATGATTTCACTAAATTCATACCTATTTTAATAAAATGCAGCAACAGCAGTAAACAAAGTCTATGTGATAAACCGCAATAGTTTATTTACAAAGGTTTTCATGAGTCTTCTGGTGCCCTACTCCATGTTCTTCTAAAGGACAACATTACACTCCTTCAGCTATGCCTCGAGCTTCTGTACTCTTCTTAATTCCCTAACAAAGTCAATGCAAAGTGTCTACATAAGGCACAGTTTAAATTTGCTAATAATCACATCCAGTGGAAATGTCTCAGTCTATCCAGCAGCACAGAAAACTCAAAGTAGAAATGAAGCACAATGTTTAATTCAAGGAGGTTCTATTGGCTTTACAGTGTTATCTCTAAATTGCCAAAACTTTCTCTCTCCATCATTTGCAGCAAAATGTATCCATTCAGGTGAAGTGTGCCTTTGACAAGATAGTCCAGTCTTTTAGATATCCTCAGTGCCAATCCTTCGTTTTCACTTACACTAGGATCAGAGTTATCAGTTCCTTCTGGGACTGTTTGACGCACACACTCACTGGGTAAATCCAGTTTCCCTCTTTCTTGCTTTCTGGGCCAATAGTCTCCGGCTTCCACTAGCCTTCTCAGAAATCTAGGTCTTTTGTCAGGGTCTGTATCTGAAGTTGACTCATTTGCCGCTGCAGGATGAGACTCTTCCATCTCAGCTGTGGATCTCTCCAGGTGCCCTGGTAGAGGTGCTGTCACATCATGGGGACACTCAACTCTGTGAGTATGGGAAGCATGACTCCAGTTAGGGGGACCTCCACATTTATCACTTGTCATTGTCACTAAGATGACTTGATATGGCCCACGCCAACAAGGCTCCAAACACATTTTCCTAATCTGTTTCTTTACCAGGACCGAGTTGCTGGGACTGAGGTCATGGTACTGTTCCTGATGGTGAGGGGGTATGGCTGCTTCAGCCTGATGATACATAGAATGCATCACATCAGCTATCCTTTCTCAGTTCTCAAAGATCATATCATCTGTAATGTTCCCAAATGCATTCACAGTTATAGCTGGCAATCTCATAGCTCTGCCCATGATTATCTCATGGGGAGACAATCCAGTCTTCCAATCAGGTACACTTAGAAGACTTATCAACACAAGGGGAAAAGCATTAGGTCATTTCAAAGATATTGAAGCACACACTTTTGTGAATCTGGATTTCAGTGCCCCATTAACCAGTTCGACAAGACCCAAAGCCATAGGTCTATAGCTGCAAGGTAGTCTCTGTTTCACTTACAGAACTGTGCACAATAATCTCAGCAGCTCATGATCAAAATGGGTCCTTTGGTCTGTCTCTAGAGAAGTTGGGAACCCGTACCTAAGAATCAGTTCTCTTCACAATAATTTCGCTATAGTGAGACTGTCATTCCTTCCAGTCAGGTACATTTTAACCCAACGCGAGAAGGTGAACACGACAACCAGGACATAACTCAGCCTATTACACACAGGCGTCTCCATAAAGTCAAACTGCATCCTGTTAGAGAGACTTCCTGATCTTCCTATGTGACTTAATATTACTGCAGTTCTCGTCCCAACATTGTTCACTTGACACAAATTCATCTGTGACACAGCGCTTCAACCATCAATCTGAATTTGGGATTAAACCACGTTTGCCTAAACAATCGCACCATGACATCACTACCAACGTGAGCTGGACCATGGAAATGCCTAGCCAATGGAGGCAGCAAACTATGTGGCAACACAGGTTTTCCCTCCATTGAAACCCAAATATCATCATTCTCTCTCTCGACACAACCTGCTCTGACCTAACTCTGCTGTTCTTTCTTTGACACCTCTGCATGAAGCCTCATAACCTCTTCCCACATGTCTGCAGTTGTTAACAAAAGGTTGTAATCAGTCTCATCCATTCCCTCATTTCTATATTCTCAGGTAAAGGGTCAAATATTCCGAACACAGTACTTTGCGATCTCATTTATCTATTGCCCAAAGTTTCATGATCATCTCCACTAGAGTGTGGTGGGCTCATGAAGATTTTTCACTTGTTCACCATTCTGGATAGGGGTTCCGGAAGATGTCATAATTACCCTCTGGGACCATAACTGTCCAAAGTCATGCACAACACCAAAGCCATACTGACTATCAATGATAATCATCACTTTCAGCTGGTCTGAAACACAACAAGCTCCAGTAAGAGCAATCAATTTAGCCATGAATGCAGAAAATATTCCTTGAAGCCAGGAAGCTTCGACAACTCCTAAAATTGTGTAGACTACATTGGCAGCTCTCATACTTCCTCCTTTGTCTGGTAAACACGAGCCATTCACATATAGCACAAAATCAGAATGAGGTAGTGACTCATCTTTTATCTCTGCTCTTGGCTGGTGCATAGTTCAGTGACATGGAAACAGTCATGCTCCACTTCACAATGATCAGTTTTGTTTCCTGGTACAGGCAACAGCGTAGCAGGATTTAGAACAGCACAGCACTTGACAAACACATTTTCAGCCGCAAGTATGGTATGTTCATACTTAGTAAGGCAGCTACTTGTCAAATGCTGGGTTGTAGCCCTTCTCAACTGTAACGCCACAGAATGCAGCACATAAACAGTTAATGGCTGACCCATAACAATGTGTTTCCACCTTTCTATACTGACATTGACAATTGCCACTGCTTTAAGGCATCCTGGCTGTGCAGAAGCTACGGGGTAAAGAGTAGCAGAAAAATAGGCCATAGGCTGTGTGGCGTTTCCGTGTAACTGTGTCAGCACTGAGAGAGTGCAGTCATCCCTTTCACTGAAGAAAAGTGCAAATTGACTTATTGTAATCAGACATTCCCAGTGCAATAGTTGTCCCACATTATCGGATCAGACAAATCTTTGAGTGTCAGCCTCTGTAAAGGCTTGGCCACTAGCAAAAAGTTGGATATCCACTGGTGACTTGTTGCAAAAATGACATGGGTTTGTCTTTCAGACTACCGACATCCATTTGGGACACCTCATCCTCTACCCTGCATCACAGTAGTTCCCTGCTGATACACTCCTTGCACAGCACCAACATTCCCTACAAAAGGTTACATCTGACTACTTCTCTGAGCAGTCACCTTCTGCACAGCAATTAACTTCTCCTTCAGTTTCTTCTGATTCATCTCTTTTTCATCACTGCAGTACTTCACATATCTCAAATGACTTATTTTGCCAACAAATCAAATGCTGCTGAATCATCATGCTAATTTCAAGTCTCAATTCTGACACAAACCTCAACACAAAGTGTCCCATAGCCTATGTTTAAAGTATCTCCATTTCAGTATACTGCTTAAATGCCTGCAACAATCTCTCATAGTAAGCATGAATCACCTCTTTAGGTTCTTGAGTCATTCTGTCAATTCTGAACCAATCAATATATTTGGGTGACACCTTTTCTTTGAATTTAAAAATGTCATCACCTGTAGATACTTTTTCTTCACCAACGGCAAAGGGCCTTTCTTTACTAGGCTTCTTGGCGGTTCTGACTCAGGCAGTTCAACACCTATTATACATTCTGCCCACAAGTCACTCAGAACCACAATGTCAAAGTATTCAAATTGACCCTTAATACTTGTGAAATTTTCACAAATCACTCACCCTACTTGTGCTACTCTATTGGCTTTTCCCTCAGCTTGCAAAGGTCATCAATGAATGATTTAAGATCACTTGTGCTCCTAGGCACATGAACACAACCTCCACCTAGCACTACTCTCAGCAAGAATTTGATGTGCTCACCTCTCCTGCTACAAGAGGAGGTGGTTCCCCTGTCTGTTTCTTCGGTTCTTTCTTTCTTGCCTATTGAATTTCCCATTTGTCTAACTCATTCCATTTCCGAATGTTCTGAATTAGCTCTTTTATTTGTATTTTCATGCCTATAGTTCTCATACCGACTATGACTTCTTCATTTAAAGCATAGACAGTAACTCCTCTGCAAGGCTTTGGTCTTGTTCAATTCTATCTCATACATTTTAGCCAAATCAGATAGTTTGTCATTAACTTGTCCTACATGTCTGGTAAAATCCTTACACATGAACACAATCTAATTTTCTTGGTAAGAGTCTAAACAAGTCATTTCAAAATTTCCACTAATCATCTCATTCAATTCAAACTTCAATTTTCCTATATCCACCAAGTTTCTCCATCACAGGTGCCTCTGAATCATTCCCTGACTCAACTTAGAACTCCTGCTATCACTAAAATGAGTATTGGTTTTAAAAGCTTTCACCCACTCATTGATTTCCTTATTAATGAGACTCTATTGCACCACAAAGATCTTAGACATATTCCCATCTCCATGGGTACCGCTAGTGGAATTTAAAGGCGGCTCCCATACAGGAGTTCCTGAAGTTGCCATTCCCTGATATGTACCTATGGAGCTGCACACTTTAAGATTTAAAGTTCAATCATCACTTGCCACACATGGAAAGCTTGTGTGTGTCGGGACTAGAGGAACAAATCCTTTCCTATTGGAACTTGCTGCAGCATTACCTGAAGCATCTGCTTTACTCAGGACAGCCAAATTATAAGTTGTTTTTTCCTGGGAAATGAGGCTTAAACATGGGAACCACAGGATCAATAGTAACTGGAACAGTAATATCATGGGCAGTATTTGGGATTGTAGGGTTAGCAGAAACACAAATTCCTGAACCTTCTCTATTGGTTAATAATACACATTCACTGGATTAACCCCCAATTAACCATAATTCAAGTTTATTGGGCAGTAGCTAATCCAGGACTGCTACCACCAATAATGCTAACTCCAGCCTCAACTCAGGTCTCATCGTAAGGAGGTGGACATTCTGACATAACACATCGAAAAAAGCTGCCATCAGAATCACTGTCATTGATCTCGTTTGTATGATTTGCCTCTTCTTGTCTTCCACCTTTCATTTTCTTGTCCTTTTTCTTTTCCTTCTCTCTCTCAAATGCTTTAATCGTTAAGGCTGGGTACAATCTTATTCCCACTATCATGTCAGTTGTTCATCTCTTTTGTTCAGCATCCCATCTAGCATTTGCACAGTGACGCACTGCTTTTTGAGCTCTTCCCTGATACTTCTATTTGTCTCTAACATGAGCAGCACGTTCCCAAGAGTTCAGCGCCTCACACTGTGCAGGCCTAAGAGGTGGTTTCATCTCATATAATACCCTCCTCAAGTTTTCAATTCTCAATTCCCAGATTAAACGTGCTTTAACATGGAAACCTCAATACACCTTCTTTTTTCGGGATCTTGTGCCATTGACCAAGCCAAATACATGTGTGGAACACTATATTTATCGTCATATTATGACCTGGGGTACCTTCAGGAAGTGCCTCTTCTCCCTCTCTACTAGTTATAGGCACATCTCCTCTAAACAAATCTTGTAAAACCTTGAAACAATTCATTTTTAATCAAATATCAGTAATCACAAATAAAAAGGTTGTTCCGGATGAGGAAATAGCTCTTTTTCTACAGTTCTCCTTCAAAAGCAACAACCAATAACAACATGACCCCTTATGACATGGTCAGCCAATACTAGTGCAGCACCACACCAATCAACCAATACCTGCGTTGCACACTTTCAGGCCAACCTCGCTCCTTGCAGCGGTTCACCCTCCTTCACAATCTGTACGCACACACTCTTTTCAGCACCAAACACTTATAATAAAACACAGTACAAATAACTTTTGTCTGCTCCAATAAGAATTGACAATATTCAATCACACAAGAGTCAAAGTAGTCAAGCACTTCAAACGAAACCTTGACCTACGGGGTATCATTCAGATTGGTACAGATTCACCCTGCACATTAGGATCCACTATACAAACCACATCTCAAACTCATGCAAAGATAAATGTCCCTATATCAATTGTGCCATCAACAAGCACCACCAAACTTATCAGGCAATTACCATTTAGGTCTTCTACACTTTTTAATACTATCCCGAGATCTTAGTACACATCGGACCCGATAACAACTTCAACTTCTTTTACAAAACACAACACTCACCTGAGTTTGAGTTCCTCAAAACACCAGGCAAACCCGATAAAGCACCACAAGCTAAGCATAACCCACTGCAACTCACAATCCTATTGATACTCACTACTCCCCTGACGCAACTCTTTCCTGAACCTCTGGAACTCCACAGTTCCTCCAAATTCTGGACATAGGCACTAGGGACTGGGCTGTAGGGGCTAACTAATCTAGAACAAAGGGTTCTAGCTCTCCTTAATTATAAACTCAAACCATCCTTACTCTGCTACTACCTAATGATGCTCTAGGCAAATAGGTTTATTTTTTTTCTTCCGGCTAACCTTTTTGTGATGCTAGAAAAGCAAAGGAGAATCAAAATCAATAATTTGAATCAATTGACAGTCAATCCTATTTGGTGACACATTAAATCCAGGAGGCAGATGATAACATTTAAAGGTTTCTTACAAATTAAGAGCCAAACTGATGTATATGAATCTGAAAGACATGAAGGTGAAATAAAGGGTTGAATGAGGTTAAATCTTATAATCATAAGGCAAGTGAGCATTTTGGTTGAAGCAACACAAAAGATGAGAAACAGACCCTGGTCACCTGTAAATAAATCACAGTTCTTTTGCCTATTAATTGTAGTATCTAAGTTAATCTGAATACCCTAAACTAAGCTATAGGGAAATCCTACTTAAGTTTCAGGAAATATGTGAAAGTGTCAGCAAAACAGAAACCTCAGTAGAACTTCTGATAGAGAGGTGATGCATAGCATAAAGGCACAAAGAAATAAGAGTGGATCTGCTCTCATCTAACTAGTTAAATAGCAATTAAACCTACAGAACCTTTGAGAAAGCTATATTATCCACACCAGTAGTTTTTCATCTTCCTTGCACAGTTGAGATAGATGACTCCCCTCAAATTCTTATGTCACGAATTGAACATCAGGATGACCTTGAAGGCATCTCAGAGTCACACACGGGAGTCATTTCTTCCTAGTTCATTAGCGCTCCTGGTTCTCGCGAAAGTATCCTCCCATACCCCACTGTCTTCAATAGACATGCCTTTCATTAACTGTAGATTCTCACAAATGCACCTCTAAAGTAAGAATATTGCAAAGCGAGCAAAACTCCACATTGAAAATCAGGCTCAAGAAATCAAATGTTCCATGCCTTTGGGTATGCTAACTTAATAAGGTATTGAATGCACATTCGAGTTACATGATTATAAGTGCATCTAGCAATTATAAATGAAACATGATTATAAATAAAGGATGAATATTCATGTGGTTACATCTTGATTTCATAAACCGAGTACATGTATATAAATGTGCATGAAAGCTACATTTCAGCATGTTACATTCAAACATTAGAACACACGTAGATATGAATTTCCAATCCTCTACTGTAAATGCACATTTTGTTATACGATTAATATACTCCACTGTAAGTAATGGTAAAGCACACAAGAAATGTACTGTTGAATACATTATTATGTCACTCCTGTAGCACATGATGGCACAACCAAATTGTTGTTTTACCAGGGTCTGCAGAGGCCTGTGTTATGCACCTCTCTCATCCCGCTATCAACAATAGCTCTGTGTAACCAGTACTTCAGTGTCATAAATGTCTTGGTGTTGTCAGTGGCTAAGTCTTATCAGTGATTCATATCACCAGTAACTACACAATCTTTGACATTTTTCATAACTACACAGTCATTTTCTCTCATTTGGCATTATCAGTTGCTCAGTATTACCCAGGCGTGGGTATCATCTATAGCAGGAAATGTTGAGGAGAGACTGATAGGAAAATGGTGAGATGAAAATAGCAAATACTTGTGAGTACAGAGCAAGCACAACAGGGAGAGTTGGGGCACAAAAGTAAAAAAGATTAAGGGTGTAAGACAAACATTCTGGAGCTGAGGTTCCTAAGAGATGGTAACCCAAGTAGAACCTGTGATTAAAAGTATTGTTCCTATCACCTTACTTAAAATGTATAGTATTTCTCTCTGAGCCATACTGACTTCTTTTCCACTGGGGTACAATATATGACATAGTCACTATTAATCACCTGCACATTCACTATTTTTACATTTGCACACAGTTTCTTTTTGTCACATAAGTTTTGCAGCTGCAGAAATAATGCTTCATGTACAGTGGCAGGTTCTAAAGTATTTGACTATTTCATAAGCTCTCCTTTGGTGTTGTCTACTAAACCTCAGGCCTTTTAGGCAATATATTTCACAATTAGGCTGTAAATATACTTTTAGAAAAGCTTTCTGAGGATTAACATTATGCCATCTTTGTTGGCGAGCTAGGTGAAATCACTTTTTGACTAAGTGATTATTCTCACCTCCTCTAACTTTAGTTATAGTATGTCAGTGTCTGGTGGGCCCACTGGAATGAAATATCCTGCTAGTTTTGGACTACAAATCTGGTGTATGGAGAAGGTGAGGGAGACAGACTGGATCACAGCTCTTCCTTATTTTCTGGGTTCTTAGTACACATTGGGCAAACTTTTCCTTTTAACACTATTTCCATTAAATAGGTGTGCTGGGCACAAACAGGGAAAGTATACCCTATTACAGACAGTGTGTTGCCCTCAGGCAGCCATGAACTCATGCTGCCCTGGGGGGCAACGCATTCAACTGAAATATTGAGCGGCTGCTTCCAAGCTATTCCCTTTCTACTGTGCAGGTGACATCTTGATGCACTTTCAGGAGGAATTACGGATCTGTTTGCAGATAGGTGCAGTGAGTAACTGCACCTGCCTGCAGGGGGGATGTGAGAGCCATCCATGAGACACCCATTCCCCAGAGAACTGCCCTTAGACGGTGTACTGACAGTGCACCACTTTTTCGTGGCACACTTTCAGTGTGCCTCCTGGCAGCTTCTTTGCCTTTTTGCCCCCATCCATAATACAGCTTTCTCACAGAGAAAAAGGGATTCCCTTGATTGCATGTGGACACTTGCCCATGCAGATGAGTGAATGGCATCTTGAGAGAGCGCTGGTGCTACATATGCACCAGCACTATCAGTATTACAGAAGGGCCACACAAGCATATACGGCCCCTTCTGTAATACCAAAGTGTCCGCATGGCTCCCAAAAAAAACTGATGGATTTAACCCAGATCTGTGACTAGGGGTGAATGTTTGATTTGATCTGCATTCCAGCCATCATCTATTGTTTTTGTTTTTTGTCGCCCCAAGTGGGAAGGGTATGCCCAGACATGGGTCCGTACTTGCTTTGCCACCAGATTCAAGCTAGCCTGGCTAATGAAGGGTGATACCCTGAAACCGGTCCCAGGATGCATTTCTCTGGCCAGAGAGGACCTGGCCTGGCAGTTTGGGCTGGACTGTTCCCATAGGCAACAGGGTCAAGACTGATTTGCATATGGTTGGGTCCAAACTGGAACGGCATGGCAAGCAAAAAAACTGATGGATTAAACCCAGATCTGTGACTGGGATTGAATGTTTAGTTTGCTCTGCATTCCGTCCATTATCTGTTGTTTTTGCTTTTTGGCTCACAGAGTGGGCACACATTCCCATTGTGTGCCGGGGTGCTTTCTGTATATGGCACCCAGTAGTTAAACCGAGATTCCTGTGGAAACATGAGCTTACCCAGAGAGTGAAGTGCTGAGAGCTATGTGATAATTATTGCACCCAATATTTCGTCTAATAAATTTATGGCTTGATTTATACTTTTGTTTAGCTCCGCATTTGCGTTATTTTTTTGCCCAAAAGTGGCGCAAACTTACAAAATTCAATTATATTTTCTAAGTTTGCACCACTTTTGCGTCAATAAATTACGCAAATGCAGTGCTAAAAAAGTATAAATCAGGCCCTAAGACAGGAAATAGGAGGAAATAGCCTAGAAAAAAGCTAAACATTCAGAATTGGGTGAATTACATCTCAATTCTTCACTTTAAACCACAAATCCCAGTGGAAATCATGGACTGAGAAACATTTTGCCATATCATATAAAGAACTCACCTTAAAGGGTATTTGAGTTCCCTTTACACAGTAAACATTTCACCAATTTCTAACCTACTTGAAATAGAGGCCAATGAGAGAAACAGCAAGCTTGTCGTAATTGTTTCTCTCAGGAAGATTTTCTGTGCTTATGAGACTGTTAACTTTCAAGGTTACAGTGTCCATTGGTGTTTTTTTTATTTGCAACACAAAAATGCTCCTGAAATGTCTTTTGGGAATGGGAAGAGGAGTCTATTCTCATTCCTTACAATATTTACTGTCATATATTCTATAGTTAGTATTTAAATGATTGTTATTTGCAGCTCCTACATATGTATCTCCATATATCACCGATTCTTTTACAATGTAAATTCACACAGTGAATTTGACTAAGAGTAAGAGGAGTGCTGCAGTGGATAAACACTGATGTTTGTATCCAGAAACAATGGGGCATATTTACAAGCCCCTAGCCCCACCAGAGCATTATTTTTTTGTGACGCTCTGATTGGCCCTGTACCCTACGCCATATTTAGAAGGTGGTGCTAAGCCACTTTCTGTGGCTTAGCAAGGCATGTCAATATAGGCCCCCCACGCAGTTTTCTGCAGCAGAGGGACATGCAATGAGTGCTGCTGTGGACATACTCATGCAACACCCATTGCTTTTTGACACTGCCCCAGATGTACAAGGGGGGGCGTTAGCAAGGCGCCACGAGAAGAAATACTTTTATTTCTCCTCATTTTTGCTTTTTCTGTGTGTGCTGCATTCTGAAGCACACATAGGAAGAGCAAACTGTCACTATTGATTTTTTATGTGCAGGAAGGTGTCCCTTCCTGCACATAAACAATCCTTAAATAATGAAGATTTGCTACTTCTATGTGTGCTGCATTGATCAGCACACATAAGAGTAACAAATTGCCATTATTGATTGTTTTTGTGCAGGAAGGGACACCTTTCTGCAAATAAACAATCATACCCTGTAATTCAGTACTGCGCTGTGCCACTTTCTTGTAAATATGCCCCAATTGACTTCTACCCCTAACCTGATTTCGAAATTATATTGTTAACTGTCTTTCTGTAGGATAGTAAATGTCCGTTTGAAAATGTGAAAGTTCACTGGATTATTCTAAAAAAATAATACCTATTTATGACAACTGCCCAATTTGGTGTTTTTTTGTATTTTAAGCTGCACATGTCATTTATTTTTTCTTTTAGTTTTAGTTTTATCGAATGGATACATACTGTGATGTAGCAAGGGTGTTGTTACGGGCCCTGCCTCAAGCAAGCAAAATGCGTTCCTATCTCGTTTGATTAGTAATACACAAGAATAACAGGGGTGAGGCCCCTCAGCTCTCTGTGGCCCACATGCCGTTACACCTGCTGCGCCAGTTATCGTTAAGTTTCCTCAAAGACAGTTAAATAGATGAAAAAGTTCATTACAGACCTGATTCAGATTCGGTTTTGTATAGCTGCGCAGTGAGTTGAGTGAGTATATTAATTTTAATACGGTGTGAGTTTTTGGCAGACTGCAGTCAACTTATGCAATGTCGAAAACTGACACTTTCAACTATTCTTAGATTATTATCTATCAGTACTTTGCATTGAGGGATGTGTGGGCTTGCGTTTCTTGATGCATACATTTGAAAGCCTTTCTCTTTGGCAGTGCTTGACTCAAAAGCCTGGGCTGGCCACGGGCATCAGGGATGACATAGGACCAATGGAAGTTTCAAACCATGCGCGAATAATCATGTGCATCCCTTCTTTTGTATTGCCAGCAAGGTATATTTTGAGTACTCCAGTACTGAGCAGGCAACTGCACTGGCTTACCGCTGTGTCTTGGAGCACACTTCAGCTGCCATTATTTCACAGTGTTTTTTCTTTTTTTTAAATTAAATCCGTGGTTTTAATCATTATGTCGAAATAATATTTGCTCTGCTGGTCTTCTATTGGTCAGTTCATTTAGCAACTGAATTCGGAAGGGACCATTTGTGCAGGCTCAACATTAACTTGTACAAAAAGTAAAATAAAATGTATTTAGAATTCAGTAGTATTTACAATAATCTTGTTGTGGTAAAATGTTGAGAAGGTATGTCTATAGATTTAGATAAAGAAACCCAACACCCATAGTCCTATTTTATTTTTAAATGGAGTGTGATAACAATATTTATTGCTCCTAATAGAAGCATTGCAAGAGAATGGTCTATCAATACTCCCAAAATATGGGTGATAAGATGCTGGTCTTCTGTTAAAGCTAATGCTGTGGGAAAAAAGAACACATATGTCAGATCAAGAGTGGGAAATAACTTGTATGTAGCGCTTGCTATAAGTAATACACATGTAATTCCTGGTTCAATACATCAGTGTGTTTCTTTTGTGATCCAGGCCATCACTTTCCATGTTGAGCATAGAGATGAGTGTTTACTCAACCCAAGTTGTGGTTCTCCTCTTCTCAAGATGCATTCTGCTCAGCCCTCTTACCTTAAAATGTTAGTTCCATCTCTCTTCTTTCCATGCAAGTCAAAATATCTCAAAAACATTAATCTTCAACTAATTTTATTTTGACCCTGCTCATTCGGGATTTTCACTCGAACACAGCATGCAGGTGGTCCTTGTGCCTATGCTGCACAACATCACACTTATGTTTGATTGGAACTTTATTACAGCCCTCATTTCTCTTGATCAGTAAGCTGTTTGTGACATATTTGAGCTCCCTATGCTTATCTTGGGCCTGCTTCACATGGTGATCTCCCACACTCTGGCATGGCAGCAGTCCTGTCTGTCAGACAGAGTGCCAGGTGGTTCTGTTTCACTCTTCACATCCAAGTTCAAACCTGTTACCTGCAGGATCCCTCATGGCTCCTCACTCAGCCACAAACTGATCAATGTTTCCTGCAGCACCGATACACTCATTTGGTCTTGATCTCTACACATATATGGACAATAACAACATTCTCATCAGGGTGAATAATCCCTAATGAGCTGTTTTTTTCAAGCGTTCAATTCTATGTGATAGAAACGGTTGAGTAGATGTTCCTTTATTCACGTAACCCACCATTAATCTGATGTCTGCTTGGTGGCTGATTCACTGAGTACGCTTCGTACTCTGTTGTCTCATTCTGACAACATGGGTGCCTTTTTTGCATTATCTTTAGGTTTGCCAATAAAATGGCATACCCCTGCTTTCTCATCTTGGAGACTCTTAAAAAATACTTACTTTTTTATCCACAGAAGACAGTGGTTAAGAATAAGTCCAAATATTTCCTCAGTAACACAGAAGCCAGCGGCCAATGCTTTTCAATGTCAATGTACTGAGCACAAAAGATTCACAGTCTAGATCCCACCCCATATCTCTTCAATCCACCACCAGAAACCCATTGCCCTTTTATCTCATCGTTGCAAGATCCTGATTTCTCCCTTTGTCATGTTTTCCTGTCTGCCTCTTCCTCCTCCTTTCCACCTTGTGATTTTTCTCTCTCATGCTCTTGGTCAAAGTTTGAAGAGGAAATATGTGTTGTTGTCCCCAAAAATGAGCAGCACTGAGCCCTATCTGCAACCACCAGCACTCTAAGTTGGCCATCAATTGGTGGTCCAGACCGTCATATTGCCCTGAGAGTGCTAGTGGAACTCCCTATTCCCTGACCTTCCCCATCATCTCCTAGAAGATCACAAAAAGCTCATACACAGCAGTCCATCTCCTACTAGCACTCAGAATATAGGAATCTAGCTGACCTCTGTTGCCCTCTCTCTATTGACTCCCGTTAGAGGAACACACTTCCTTGAAATCTTCAGCCATGTCCATAAATCTATGTATGGCACTAGTCCATTCTTCTTATCGAACACATTTCCTCTTCATATTCATGGACAGATGCTAAAATGTGTTTCCCTAGTACTTATCACCACTCCTTTCATTCACAGGCCACACACTAAAGATTGGCTTTTTCTGGCAGCCTCTGCTCAGAACTTCAGCCCTTTGGATGGCAGATGTGCCTCCAATCTCCTGGCTTTCAGAAATCACCTTAACACCTTTTTGTTTTCTTCTTAATCCTAGACTCCACCTCTTTATCTTTTGTTAGCTCTCAAGAATGAGGTACGGTAGAGTTGTAGGCATCTAGGAAGCAGGTTAGCAGATGGCATGAGATAGAAGGGTGTCACTGCACAAGGCAATGCTTTCCAACACTAGTAAGATGGCAGAAAACATAGGTCATAGAAGAGTAGTCCAGCAATGTGGCTATTTTTACTGCTTACCTAATCTTTTTCCTGTTGCTGGGCTGATAGGGTGATGCCATGGATATTCTCCAGGAGTGTGAGGCTGCTTTCATAGTTTAATTGTTAATGAATTCTTAGGTCATCTATCCCTGGGAAAATCTTTAAAGAATCAACAGTGGGAAGAGAGAGAGAGAGAGAGCAATTGAGAAAGACAGAAAATGAGAAATTTAGAGAGAGAGTGAAAGAGAGGGAGACTGTTAAAAAGCAGAACACTCTCAAAGGTAGAACGTAATAAAAAGCCACATCTGTTACAATTCTGGTTTTTGTAAAGCACATGTGCAAGCAAGTAGATCAGAGCTGAACACTGAGTGGCAGTATTGATAGCAAAATATCCTGAAATATTAGGTCGGTGGAAGTCAGGGTGGCTCTTGGGACAGGACCTTCACCACTCACGTATTATTGCAGGCAAGTTGGCACCACTGAAGACCTCAGAGCAGCTCCACTGTGAGATATATATCAGCACTCCATTGTCTCTAATGGAGCCCCCAACATTCCTATGTTCTAATACAAAGATAAAATCAACAGTAAAACTGTCAGAGAACAACAGGCTACCGGGAGCACTGGCTATATGCATCTCATCCATGGTGAATTTCATGTGGTCAGCAGTTGAGCTATCATCAAATGATATTCTATGGACTGCCATTAATTTCCAAAATGACTATAATAAAGGAATACTCATCTACAATGTATACACACTACCAGATCTGGTAAGAAAGAGGCTAACTCAGGACACATTGCATCATCATCATCATCTAAAACATCAACAAACATCTTACCTGGATCATGAGGTTATTGTAACAGGGTACCTAAATGAAGTACTCTTACTGGCATACCTGCAAGTCCCTGCCCTATGCAAATTAAATCTGTACAATAAGATTCCAGGAATGGTACACAACACCATCATGACAGGCAGAAGTAATATATTTCTATTCGATCGGGGCTGATAAACATAAATGGCCACTTATAGCCTGACACGTCAGCGAGGCCAACTGACATAGTTGGCAGTTCTGCTAAAGTACTGGACTACATAGCAGTATCCCCACACCTGTTGGAGCACGTACGGCCCTTTCAAACAGATTCCAATGATAAAAGTAATCTTCATTTGCAGGTGGCAAAGATCAAATAGGAACTAAAATTCAGTGAACAATTTGTTACAATCTCCTCGGAGGATGAAACCATCAGACTGCATTAAATAAGATAGAACATTCGCTCACAGGACAAGTATAGAGAGTGGAAACGGCATGAAGGGGGTGATCTTCTAACCAAAATGAATCATGTGAATTAAGACCTATCAATAATCCCAACCTGGTATAATAGCATTTAATTACGGGTTGACTACCAGCAAGCAAAGAGTAATCGAATAACGTTACAAAAACAGAACAATTCTTGGAAAAGCAAAAATAAGAATGAACTCCAAAGGTAATGAAAGGAGATGACACATCCATAAAGATTTCAACAAACAGTTAAAACTGTGCCACTGGTGTGAGTCAAGGGCTAACAATAACTCAGCTATAAAACAATTAGCAAACAAATATAAAACAAATTGTTGGGAAGCTAAATTGGCATTTGATGTCTATACCAAGGATAATATGATGTTTTGGAGGATAATTCACAAACAAGAAATATCTGAATCTTTAATAAACAATATGGATGAGAAATCTTGGATGAATCATTTACTACACATCAAAGGTGTAAAACGTCATTTATTCATAACCACCAACTGATGCAGGCAGCCCTCGTGGAAACAATACATCAACTGACTCCTTCACAGAATCCCGGGCTACTAGAGTTCTTTGTTGCTTACCCAGGTTTTGTTGTCATGACACTAGCTACTAAAACATAACATAGAGGTTTTCATCAATTTATCAAGAACAGAGCTTCTTTTAACATCCTTTCCCTCCCAGCCCCGTGACCATATTTGTCCCTAAATACGAACCAAACTACAAGAAATAAATATATAGCACCGTGGGATTCATGTGCTACCCCTCAAAAGCTTGTTGTAGAGGGTGTGGGTACAGCTCAGAAACAAAAGCACATGTAATCTGCTTACATAAGCTTTTAGTGCCTCTCTGAAGGAAGCTTGTATTTGTATGCTTCAATTGACTGGGAATAAGGTCAATGGAGCAAGCAATTAACACATGCCTGTGTGAGGTTGGCCTATAGCTCATGAGCCATTTATTGAAATTCTTGGACCTGACTATATCTGAGCTGGGGAAAGCAAAAGTGACCCAACACGCCCTCTGCACTAACAGACCTGTTGGCTTTGGGCTGCCAAACTGACTTCATATTGGAGACATGAATGAGAGTTTAGTGTGATATGCCAGTGGATGTACTGGGATGCACAGCAAATGGCTCTTCATTGTTATATTACCACTAGGTGGCCATCTGCTGGCTCCAAGACTTATTTATGCAATTGGCACTTTAATAACGAATTTAGGGCCAGATGTAGCAAAATGCGATTTTGCGAATGGGAAATTGCGAGTCGGTGCGACTCGCAATTTCCGATTCGCAAAATCGTATGCAGAATGGTGTCTCAGACACCTTCTGCGAATCTCAAGATAGTCGCAAAGACCCACCTCATTAATATTAATGAGGTGGGTTGCAATTTGCGACCCCCTTGAGATTCCCTGCACTCACAGGGATGGTGGCCTGCTGGTGACAGCAGACCTCCATGTCTGTGACTGCTTTTTCAGTAAAGCAGTTTTTTTTTTTTTCTAATGCAGCCCATTTTCCTTAAAGGAAAATGAGTTGCATTACAAAAGAAAAAATTAAACAATTTGGTTTCGTTTTTTCAGAGTAGGCAGTGGTCGACTGGACCACTGCCTGCTCTGAAAAAATATTTTGGGTGACATTCACAAAGGGGAAGGGGTTCCCTGGGGACCCCTTCCCTTTTGCGAATGAGTTAGCACCCACTTCAAGTGGGTGCTAACTGCGAATTGCTTTGCGACCGCTTTCGTGATCACAAAGCAATTCTGCATCACGGTGCGAGTCGCAAATAGGAAGGGAATACCGCTTCCTATTTGCGAGTCGCATTCCCATTTTGCGAGTCGGTACCGACTCGCAAAATGGGAATGTGCATCGCGATGGACGTTTTGCATGGCGCAAACTGCGATTTTCACAGTTTGCGCCATGCAAAACGGTTCGTACATCTGGCCCTTAATTACCTATCCTGTGTAACCGCCATCATATTGGAGACATGAAAGAGGTTTCAATGATCCAAGACTTATTGATGCAGTTTGCAAGGCTCATTTAACAATGAATACAATGACCTATCCTATACAAACAGCGTCATATTGAAGACATAAAAGAGAGGTCAGGGCAATGCGCCTATGGACACACTTAAAAGAAAAGCATATAGCATTTTGTTGTTACTCCATTTATCAGGTGGCCAATTGCTGGGTCTATGACATGTTTATACAATAGGAATTTTAACAATTAATTTAATGATTTGGACAATAACTCTCTCTACATGTTTGGTACGTTAGCCATTAGCAAGAGTATGTACTGGGCAACTGTAAAGCAACAAATTGCCTGCTAGGATTTACGGTTGAATCAGGAAAAGTGGCCATCATAATTTAGTCTTTTTATGTTAATGATACACGGGCAGCTATGTGCAAGAGTTCTGTTTGGGGGGGTTCAGCTAAACACCTTTTCTTTTTGATTGTTATGACTAGTTCAGTAACCTGATGATTTTAATAACTGTCAGTTAGAAGCGCTGCATTTACACGTGCTTTAATTGTAATGGTTTTTATGGACCCATCAACAAATTTGACTTTATGGGTTCAACTTAAGAGGTAATCAGAAAGTGTGTGTATGTATACACATACACACACATACAGCTAGTTATGGTAATAAGATCGTAGCTTACATTAAAAAAAACAGACATTACCAAAAGGTAAAGTGATGTTATTGTTAGGTTGTGAAATGAGCTAAAAACGAATGTTTACAAAACAAAACACTGAAATTCACCAGTAATAGTTTACTGAACTAACTATAGCTTGCACACCCACTATGCACTGCTTAAGACCTCACATATTATATCATTCATGACATGTTAAATGAATCATTGATGCCATCACTGATGTCTTCTTTTTTTCTGAACCAATAAATGAATTATTTAAAAATTAAGGATTCACTACTTGAAATGGGTGGGTTAAGCCAACCCCTTACAAATACTGATTACGTAAGGTATGTATTAATGTTTTGTGACCAAAATTCAGTCACAAAACCTTAATATTTTACCACCAATTCAAAACAGATGGCAATACATACACAAATGGGAAGTGGTTTGAAGGGGATCTCCTCCTCTTTAGGAATGTTGACAAAAACCTTTTTAGCAGTAGGCAATGGTTCAAGGGACCACTTCCAACTCCTAAAAAAGGTTAGTTTAACTTTTCATTCTTTTTGCAAACTTTTCGTTTTCCTTTTAGAAAAATGGTCTGCATTTAAAAAAAATGCTTTATTTTAAAACAATCACAGACATGGTGATGGGCTCATCCCAGGAGGCCACCAAGCTTGTGAAGCTAGCCAGTGCTAATGGATCCCAATTGCAAGGTGCCTCATGCATATTAATGAGGTAGGTTGATTTACAACCCACTACGATTTGAGATTTTTTTAACTGACCTGGTAGTGCGTTCGCAATTTGCATCCACTTTTTGCAAATGGGAAATGTATACATCAGGCCTGTAATTCTAAAATTCAAGATGCTGATTAATGCTCATTAGAGGAGCAAAAATTAAAAAATGTCACAGTGTGTATTTCATTTTTTAATTACATTTTTTTGAATCAGCCATCTTTCCAATTCCTTAATTGTTGGAATTATTGGGCTTTTTCAGCTCTTTGTAATCAATATACATGTGATTAAATCTGCTGTATACATAACCCTTTAGTACTTTGACTTGACTTACTTTTGTCTCCTCCACATAGATGTTCTTGTAAGAATTCTCAACCATTTGAGAGCAACTACATCCTTTGACACATCGGATAGAAAACAATTCCTTCAATGGTGTTACCATAATACGTACTGTTAGAAGATATATATATATATTATTTTTGGTATGAATTGATTTCTTACATCGTTTATAACATTTTATAATCTTTTATTACATGATAAGAATTAATAACAACTTCATAAAAAAATAATATAAAACAACTATCAATTACATGCACAGTGTGTCATCTTACAGCCCACATTTATAACATTTAAAAAACACACTTCAACAGCTTTGGACAATAAAAATGATTTGCTTCCTTACATTACTGTTAGACCTGGTCCCATTTGCATGGTCTCCCCCATATTTTAATCTCCTGATGCTGAACCTGTTCTTTTGTTGACGTTAGGGTTCTGAGTGCTTTTTGCTGCCAACTAGGGGTTGTGTTCTCTCCCTAAAAAAATGGAGAAATTCTCATCTACCAGATTGGTACAGCTAACCTGTTTGCAAGTCCCTAGTAAATGATTCCACATGTACCCAGGGCCTTTAATTTAATTGTTACTAGTGTGCCTGCATTACTCATTATACCACCTGCCAAGGTAGTCTTTAAAACGTTTTGCAGGCGTACCACTGCAACCTGTAGTGCTGTTTTAAACTGCCATTCTGCCCTGCCAAAGTAAACCTTTTGCCAGGCCCACACCTTGCCTTTAAATATTTATAAGTCACCCCAAAGGTAGGTCCTAAAGACTAACATGGCAGGACGCATTGTAATAAACAAGTACAGTATGTGTACTTCAGTTTTACATGTCCTGGCAGTGAAAAACACCTGAAAGTTATTTTCATTGTGGTAAGGCCTATCTCTCTTCATCTCTTTCACTAGGTTACCTTATTACATTTAATAAGTGATAACCTTGGATTGGGAGCAGGTAGAGATATTGGCCCTCATTATGACTGTGGCTGTCTTTTCCGAACACCACCGCAGCTGCCAGAAGACCGCCAGTGCTGGGGGTCTTCCAACCTTCATATTATGACTGTCCCCGGATATCCTCACCTCTGGCGGTCGGTGACATTCACTATGGCGGTCCGTGGCGCTTAGGCAGTTCCTCTTCCAGCACTTCCACAGCAGAAAAAGACCACCCACAGAATTATGACCAGTACTTCTGTGTGGAGGCCTTTTCTGGCGTGGTGGTACCAGCGGTGTGAGCGCTGGGTCCTGGCCCCTCATAGAGGAATGCTTCATCGTTGTCCACAAGGGGAGGGAGGTGGGGCGGTGTGAATGAGTGTGTGTATGCGTGCCATGAATGTGGAGTGGAAGGAGGGGGAGTTATTGTGCATGCGTGCGTATGTGCCTGTGTGTAAATGTGGTGATGCGTGTGTGTATTCATGTGGACAGGGTGGGGGTGTTTGCATGGGTGAATTTGTAAAGGGTAAGAGGGGTGTGAGTGCTTGCGTTTAGGTGTGTGTATGTTTGTATGTGTATATGGCGTGTGTGTATGTGTGTGGGGTGAGGTATGATTGGGGTGGGGGTATGGTTGTGTTATGATGAGAGGGATTGGGTGTTGTGTATGTATGTAGTTGAAGGGAGGGGGTGGGGGGATGTAGAGTGTATGCGTGCATGTGTGATGTGTATGGGTATGTATGTGTATCCATGGGGTGAATGTTGTGAATGTGTGTGTGAGTGGGGGTGTGATTTTGTGTGTCCATGCATGCAAGTGTGTGGAGATGTTTGGGGGTATCCCGGCGATGGGAACGCAAGTTTCTGACATCGGGATACCTTTCCGCCAGCATTTTGTGGCGGTGAGATGGCCAGAAAAATGTTGGCCGTGTCCCTAGTCAGAATAACCTCGGCAGTTATTTGACTCCTGCTGGGCTACATGTGGAAACCTCCAGCCCAGTGGGCTGCTGTAAAACGGTAGGACAGACGGGGACTCAGCGGTTTGGCAGTGGCCAAACTGCTGCGGTCGTAATATGACAGTCTGCACCGCCAGTCCCGTGGCAGTGAGACCACCACCGTGGCCCTGGCAGTCCATCGACTGGCAGGGTCATAATGAGGGCCATTGTGTTTACACTCAGATGAATTGCAATTTAAAACCACTTCTGAAGGTAAAGTACAATTTTAAGTTGCAATTGTGAAAATGGCACTTTTAGAAAGTTACCATTTTCCTGCCCAAAAGTTTCTGAGACTTTCTAAGAGTTTCCAGCTACGTGGGCCTATGAATTACCAGTCATGAATAAGTATTGGGCCCAGACTGTAAGCAATAGGATCTGGGAATTGTTAGGTGAGGGCCATACTGCCAGGATGGCGGTAGTCAGAGCTGTGTCTTGCATCACTTAGATTGTAAAGGGTTTTTTCTGTAGCACTCACACTAGTCGTTCTTCACCCCAGACATATTGGATCCTTGACAGGGAAGGAAGAACTTTCCAGAACCATGTGTGGGGGTAGCGTAGAGAGTCTCCCACTTCAAAGACTGGCAGTCGATAAAGTTATACTAGGTATAAATATTGAACTGCCAGAGCTACTCTTCAATACACTTTTGTATCTGCAAACACTATAGAAGAAGGATTGCCTTGTTCCCCAGAGACCTGACCTACTGTTGAGGCCTGCCTTGTTTCCCAGAGTACTGCGCTGCTGCTACCAAAGTACTGCCCTGCTGCTTGAATCTTACTTTTTCCCCAGAGTCCTGCCCTGCTGCTTGAGGCATGCAGCTGGGAATAAGTTGGTTCATGCCACGACTCTCCCAACCTTGATGACCACCAACGTGAAGCTCTGGTGAACCAGATACTTTGAGATAAGCAACTGCCAGCATCAACCAGCAATGCAAAATCTGCAGTTCATGCTACAGCAATTACAGCCTGAGGTGATCGTCAACATGAAGCTTCAACATTGACTGTCTGTGATGCCCGACCGGATCTTCGCGTTACAGCCATGACTGTCTGTGACATCAGGCCAGCTCTTTGCACTACAGCGACAATCATCTGCAACACTCTCTTTGCCCATTGTGGCCTCCTCCACTGAGAACTGGACTTTTCACCATGAACTTTGAGAATGTAACTTTTTCAGCAGGACTACCCTGGTGCTGAATCTGTCCCTCACTCCATTGGGCTCAGCCTGAAATTGTGACTTTCCCTCGGTTTAGCAGTACGAGATGACTGAGAGAGGTTCTTTGTCCATTGAGGTGCTTTAATTATGTAAAATTTTGAAAGTGAATATCTCCGGTTCTACTGATGGGGTTGTTGTTGCTTTGGTATCATTTTATTTTTTTAAATGTACTATATTTCTATAAATTGGTTTGGGATTTTTCTTGTGTTTTATTTTCACTTTATTAGTGGTTGCATTCTGCATAAATACTTTACACACTGCATCTAAATTAAGCCTAACTGCTTTGTGCCAAGCTACCAGAGAGTTAAGCACAGGTTAATTTAGTGACCTTTGCGATTCACCCTGACAAGGATTTTGGTTGCTGTTTAAGAAGAAGTCTCCCCCCACTCAACCAACAAGGCCAATTTCTTACAAGGTTAATTGTTTATTTTACTAAAAAATAAAATCAAATTTAAATATTTTAATCCCACCATTGAAACCCTTGCAATAAAGGACAATGTGCCTTAGGTTTCTGAAATCTTTTCTTTAACATAAATAGACTCAATCCTTCCCAAAAAAAAATACCAATATCAATCTACTTACAGAGAGAGGCAAAAATAAGTCTTATCTTAAATCTAAGAAATAGGTTACTCACCTCAGTGGTAGGTATTGACAAAAAAAATGGCTTTTGCCCATCAACTAATTCCATCAACAAATAACATGCTATTAACATCCTTCTTTTAAACAACAGATCACTGATTGGAGTATAACATATCAAACATTCAAAGGATGGCCACAATGGGGAATTAGGAAGGGGTGAGGTTACATAAGCAGCACTGAGCTACAGCACACATGAAATCAGATGATGAAGGATAAGAAAGGAAGGAAGCATTGAGGAATAAGAATAAGAGGAGGTAGGGCATTTATTGAACCATATGCACCTCCCAAACCCACATACATCAAACTAGAAATCGTTCGAATAAAGAGATATAATATGATAGATTGCATGTATATGGGAGGAATGGAAATGAGTAATGACACATAAGAAACATGTATTCCTAATACATTTTATAACGAAGCAGTGTTTACTTTCTCTATGAATTGGTGAGACATTTATTTTCTATTTCCTATGTATGCAGGTCAAGGCAGCCCTCAAGGCAGTGGAAAACCAACTTCTCTAGTAAGACATTCTGGGTTATTAGACACATCATGAATTTGTGCCATTATTTCCATATGGGGAAAATCATCACCACGTGATTCTAGGATAACTGACAAGACCAGATTTCAATATGTGTGTTTATACTTGGGCAGAGACGGAGAATGTGGATAATGCCACAGCCATGATAAAACCATCTCTAACAGAAGAAGTCAGAGCTGAGTCCAGCTGAGAGTATGTGTGAAGGTGATTAGTGCCACTCATGCAGTATTTTGAATTATGTGCACTTCTCATTTTCCTTTATGACTCTTATCATGCCAACGTAGCAAGATTGACCACTTTTCCTCAGTGGATACTGAGGAGGAGTGGTTCTTGAAGTTCTTAAAAACGTGTGAGTACTCACTATATGGTGGGTTTGCAAAATATCTTGACTAGCAAGGACTTACTGAGGCACAAGAACAACTCTCAGTTTCAATTCTGTGTATTTGGATGATCTGACATAAGCAATGAAGAGATGGTGCAAGGGCCCAGGACTAGCAGTTCACAAAACAGTGTGACTGTTGTATATATTTCTTCAGTTGTGAGACGTGGAGGCTAAAGTCAGCCTATTCCATCCAGTGGAATGTGTAGTCCCATTAGGTAATCTTACATTATGTCTTACAGGTTAATTCAAATGAAGAACACATTTCTAGCTGCCTATCTGTCAAATGCCATGATAAAAATAAGGAGTGTATCTTTAGTTTAGTAGATTTGGCAGAATTATTATTCTTTTCTGCAACATCATGCGCCTGCGTAGTAAGTTTTTCTTCATTATCAGCCAAGCCATACTTTCTTTGTTCTTCTAGAGAAAGATATTTGGAGGGCCATTAAACCGGAAGCAGGAAGTGGAGGCCCCCGTCATTGTCACTGCTTGGAATTAGGAGATTTGCAGACGCAATCTGACTGCATTTCACTTGAACTGCTTTATTTTGCTGTCTCATTGAAGTAACTAAGTTCAAGGGAAGTTCAAAAGCAGTATCTCAAGGATGTAGTTGCACCTCAGAGCAATTGACACCTTCAAATTCTGAGCCATGTCCCCACAGGAAGAGATGAAATTTCAGTCAACAAAGAAAATAGCAGATGTTTTTTTCAGCAATGGGTTGATATTGTCCCGCAACATGTTGAGCACACCCCGCTTGAGCACAATACTTAGGAATTTTAAATGTGAATGGATGCACCTTTATGAAGATGGCTTTTGTTTATTTGTGTTATGGGTAGCATATATCTCTTTATCTACTTAATATTTAGATAAAAAAAGAAAAGAGAATGCAGATAGTTTTTGAAGCAGGGAGGGAAGAGTATTAGTTTCTACTCACCTGTTGCCCTGGAAATCCCTGTAATGTGAGATTGTCTAATTGCTCTTGTCAAAGTAATCAGCGCGAGATAGAATTTAAAGGGGAACCTTGCCAGGTGCCTCTAATCACCTAAAAGAAAATGAAACCAGAGGAAAAATCATCTTGTGTGGTCTGATTTGTGTAGAACCACTTTACCTTGCTGATGAAGTCAGCATAAATTTTCGCCTTTTTGAACGCACTACAGTGATAGCTCCACCTCTGAGACAAACACTTTCTCCTTGTCCAGGGAAGGCACTAACTCAGTGTTGAGAACATCCAAAACTAGCGAAATATTTGGTATTTGAGTATTTGTATTGTTCCTAGTAGGGTGCCCTAGAACTAATCCTCATTAAGAGTCACGTATGAGACAAGAGGTTACTGTGCAGAGCCTATCCTCAAGAATCTTGGTTAGGATCATAATATCTGAACTAATCAGGTAAATAGAGTGTTAAATGGAACATGCTAGTGGGTCCTTTTCAGGCACAGGGTTGACAGAGGTAGGAACCTTATTAAAGCTGCATGAAACAAATTGGTGTGTTCTGCATCCCTTTATATTCTTCACAGAAACAGATAGTCTGGGTCTTTCAGTCTTATACAGATCTATTGCAATGCCCGTATCCCAATCAACGTGACATGGTTTATTTTCAATATTTCTTTGGCAGTGCTTGACTGCCCTCCAAGGGCTTGAGTTTCCGGCAACAGACAAGGTACTGGGAGCCTGCAGGAACATGTTAAAGTTATTTACATGTCTGAAAAGGAGGTAAATTAACTCATGATTTCCTCATGATCCATGGAGATCAATTGCAGCAGTCTTTGAATTAAGTTTCCTAAAGGATAATAAAAACAATTCAAATTAGGCAATCAAGCATATGTGGGCATGCACATGCGTAGACAACACTATTTGTAATGGTAAAAAACATTTTAAGATGGCTGCATGCTGATACGGGAAAAGAAAGATCAGGAGAAGAGAAGACATAGCAAAGAAAGCTGCAAGTCCTGAGCGAGGGGCTGACCCAACTATTCTCTGTGTATTGTATTTTTCACAACAGGTCTTCTTGAACAGATAGCTAAGGCTCTCTGTAGGCGAGATCTAAAGTGTTATGACACTGTGGTAAGAGTGAGTCTGTTTATGCAAATGTGAGTGCTCATTCACTCCAAAGGTTCATCATGTCTTATGTTAGAATACAATAACAATAATGGTTAGCCTCTGTATCCAATGAAGGGTAGAGTTACTGAGGTATGTCTTATTCCATTAGCATGTTCCATTACATGCCAATACACTGAATTCTACAAAGTGCTTTTAAAGACTGTTAGGTGTTTCCTTTCATTGCTTTCAGTGTTTGGACTTTTACTTATGGTTGAAGCAACGCTGGATTCAAAGTTTTGAAAGTTTAGTAAACCACTACTTAAATCAGTGATCCTTGCCATTCTTCCATACTACTGAGGCTGCTTTGATTTGGGCACTTTGCCAACAAACGCCGAGAAGAAGAAAGGCCAAAATGTTTGATGTTGAAAATTATTTGTTGTTAAATAGATTTAAAAGCATATAAAGCAATTACCTTCTTGAGTACTCTTCCAAGCATGGGACTTCACCTTTGGTACATCCTAGAATTTTTACTACTTGGTGAGAAGAGCTTTTTACAAACTGACACGTGAAATTTTAGGTACATCTGTGAAATCTGTAAAATTCTGTGTGAGACAATTTGTGCTCCAGCCAATGCCCTTGCTTATTATCTACAGTGACATTTGATGCCTCAAAATGAATTTTACGAACGTTCATATCATTTTCATCAAACTTAATTAAAGAGAATTTTGCAGTTTTGCAAGGCCATACTTAAAATCCATAGCACCATGGAGAATGATCCCAATGATATGTCTGTGCGCAGATGTATGAAAAAGCGAGAGAAAGAGGAAAAAGAAAGCAAGACCAAAAGCCATCAGTAAGCACCACATACAGACAATTTTAAAGCAATTGTCTGCATAAGATGACATCCCTTGCCACCTACTGACAAAATATGTCATCGTATGGAGTATGTCCTATAAAATTGATATGGAAAAAAAGAAAACAGCTCACACTTTCCTCTCTTAAGGTAAAATCAAACGTTACCAAGAAACACAGCATATCGCGTTTGTTGCTTTAGCATTACTCCACAGTCATCTAGTATGCAGGTCTGTAGTCTGCTGGGGAAAGCAATCTGCCAGTGAATAGACCCACTGAACCCTGCAGAGTGAGTAATTATCTGATGGATCCAAGTGACATTGTTGGGTGAAAGTCAGCAGTTTAGACCATAGTAGAAAAATGCACTGCTCCAAAGAAAGCACATCAGTTATTGAAGTAAATATTAGAAAAGCTTTTCTGTCAACAACAGTCCACCGTTTTTCTTGATTTCCAGGAACGGCGAGCGTTTTGATGCATGGTAATGTGAGAAGCTCATAATATCCCTGCTATGGGTTAGTGAAATTTGCATAAACTGTTTTCACATAATTGTATCAGAATTTCGGCAAAATTATACGAAATTACTTGTAAGCATGCCAATGCAAATCTATCACATAGAGTTATACGTAAGCAGGAAATATGTACATGTGTCAGTTGTTTACACAAGGATGCATTTTGTGCTTAAAAAATAGTGCAAAAAACACGAGTGCTGCGCACAACAGCTGCTCACATTCTGGTTGCTCGCGTTGTTCCGACGATCTTGTGCTATTATTTTGCTGCAAATACCAGCGTAGTTACATGACGTGACATAATTTCGGACAATTTGTGTAAAACGCATACCACGAAATTACCAAAATAATGTAAATTATGCTAGCATATTTTACACTTGGCAAGGGCCTAATCATACTGAGCACCACACCTGACCATCTGTCTAGTTAATAAGTAAGGTCAAGACCATTTTACCACTAAGGCCTCAGTACATTTGCAAAACTGTTTGTGAGAAAACAGGGCTGATTGCAGAGGCCCCATAACTTTTTGCCCCCATTTTCCACTTTTTGCTGGTGTTTTCCTGACTTTAAAGGTGCCCTGGGTACTGCTAACCAGTCCCAGGGCCTGTGCTCTGTGTAAAATGGATATGCAAATTAGGCTAATTATAATTGGCTAAGTTAACCTACCTATAAGTCCCTAGTATATGGTAGGGCATGTAGGTTTAGGGACCACAGCATAGGTGGTGCACACCTAGGTGCACTGCTGAGGTGCCCAGTGTCATTTTAAATGCAAGCCTGCCTTGCTGGCTGCTTTTAAATTAAAGTTATATGCAAATTCGACTTTGGAATTAAAGGTACTTCCAAAGTCTTAAACTACCTTATTTTTACATATAAGTCACCCCTAAGGTGTGCCCTATGTGCCCCTAGGGCTGGGTGCCATGTAACTATAAGCAGGGACTTTATAAAAATAGATTTATAAGCCCTGGTGAGGTAAAAACAGCCAAATTCGTTTTTCCCTCATTGAAGTAAATGGCCTTCATAGGCTAGAATGGGCAGACTTTATTTTAAATTTTAAAGTCTCCTTAAATGTTACATACCAAGAATTTGGTATCAAATTGATTGTTGTAATAAATCCCACAACTTCCAGTTGTTGGATTTAATATAACTTGTTCAGGTAAAAAGTTTAGACTTTACCTAAAAAGTTGCCAATTTCAGCTCTGCATTGTTTTTGCTGCTGTGCTCTGATTGGCCAGCCTGCAGCAGCTTCTGCCAGGCTGCCTTGATGAGGTGTGAAGTGGCCAGGCTTCACACAAAGGAATGTGCTTGGGGGAGAGAATCTCCCCTCAGCAGATGGTGAGGCAGGAAGGGGGAGGGCTGCCAAACTGGTCTTCAAAGGCAGAGAAGGACATTAGGAGCACCCAGCAACACCCCCACATCCTGCAACCCCAGACAATTAGGTGCCCCCTTGATTAGATTAGGAGAGGGCAGGAGAGGGGTGTGTTTATGATTTTTAGCCACACCAGTGGGTGGGCTCAGCCAGATGTAACCTCCAAAAATCAGATTCATCCATGTTGGATTTTTAGAGACTGTTGCCTTCTGGGATGGATTTTTGCCACACTTCCCAGGAAGTGGTCATCACAGGGGGACGACCCTGTCCCTGATTGGAGAACCAGGGCCCCCCTGCTTTTCACCCAGGAGCAAGGATAAAACTGGCAGACCTGCTCCCACACCTCAGATCCCTACCAGATTTCAACAAGAAAAGAACTAAAGGAGAAGAAGGACTGCCCTGCTGGACCCCTGGCCTGCACCTGGAACCTGCACTCAGAAGGACTGCACCAGCTGCACACTTGGGCTTCACCACAAGAAGGACTTTGCCTGGCTTCAACTGGTTCAAGGAGGGACTCCCTGTTTGCTACAGGTGAAAAATTGCTATCCAGAGTCCCCTGCACCAACTCCTGAAAAAGGTGACCAGCTGACCACTGTCCAGTGGCCAAAAAGGAGTTTGCGCCAGGTGCATTCTGGGAGTTGAAGTCCGCACCCCCCAAGGACCATCACAGAACTTCTGGACCCTTGGGGTGAGCTGTGGACCCCAAAAGAACCTTAAAAGGACATCTGGGTGAAGCCCCAGAAGTTTGGAGAAGATTTGACAAATTTTGTAAAAAAGCTCCAGAGAGGGACCGACCCAAAGCGGAAATTCTAGCCGGCTTGCCTCAACCGCGACCCGGCCTGACTTCGTGGTTCGTCCCGGTAAAGAAAAACATCCGAAAAAGAGACTAAGTCCGAACGTAAAAAGTTGACCGGGACCTCCCAGCCATCGGATCCGAGAAAGGCTCCACGGACGTCGGATCAAGATCCAGGTTTACCCCGGTCGAAGGATTTTCATCTCGAAAAAACGACTAAGTCCGAAAGTAGAAATCACCACCGAGGAAACCCACATCGCGTATCCGGACAAGGGCTCCAGGAGGTCGGATTCAACTGGCAGGTTCGTCCCGGTGAAGAAAAACTTCAAAATAAAGACTAAGTCAGAAGGTAACTTTTTAACCGAGGCCTTCCGCGACATGTAGCCGAGCAGGGCTCCATCGCGGTCGGCCTGAAAGTTTGACTTTGCCCCGGTCGAGGTGCAACCAGATGACCCGATTGGCGCTTTTTGTTTCTAAGCGCTAGAAAAGTAATAATTCTTTAAAAATTCATATCTCCGGTTCCCCTGAACCGATTTTAATCGTTTTTGTGTCATTTTAAAGATAAAAATATAAACTATTTTTATAAATTGGTTTTGGATTTTTAAACTGTTTCCTGTGTTTTATTTAATTACTGTTTTGTGATATTTGAATGCTTTACACTTTGTCTCCTAAGTTAAGCCTTGACGCTCGTTGCCAAGCTACCAAGGGATGAGCTGGGATTAATTGACTGAGACCTAACTGTACCTATGTGGAGGTTAGTGGCTTGTTGCTAGGTGTAGGTACCTACCTGCCCTACCAATAACCCATTTTCCAACACTGTTTAATTTGTTAAACAAAATAAATATGTGCAGCAAGTCCCAGTTTTTCTTAAGAGTCTTTCCCCGTACTACCAAATGTCGGGGTTAATGAATATCAAAGCTGGCTAATCCTGATTCCATCTAATGCCTCTTTCTTCCACCACTTCCTAATAATTTAACTCACATTTGCAGCCCAGATTCTCTCTTTGTCAATACGTTCCTGCATTTATTTTCTTCCTTATTTCTCCCTTTTTTTAAACTTTTTTCTGTCTTGTTCCAAGGCTAAGTCTGATGATAAAAATAAGTCCCAGCGGCAAAAAGAGTGCTAGAGCCAATACAATCACCAGCACAAATATGAAATAATACCCTTTGGCCAGAAAATGCAGCAAGATGCTAGCATGCCAACTTAAACAAATATGATCTATCCCTAGAGCATGTTGTTTGTTTTCACAGTTGTTAAGAGAGACTTTGTTAAACATAGGCCCCTTTTTATACTTTTTTGCGCCGCATTTGCATCATTTTTTGATGCGAAAGTGGCACAAACTTGCCAAATACAATTATATTTTGTAAGTTTGCGCCGCTTTTGCGTAAAAAAATGACGCTACTGCAGAGCAAAAAAAGCATAAATGTGGGCCATAGGGCCAGAAGTATCAAAGGGTTTTACCCATTCTGTGTCTATGGGAAAATGTGTTGGTACATTTGGCCCATAGGGGGTCATTACGACCCTGGCGGAACAAGTCCGCCAGGGCCGTGGGACGCGGTGGCACCGCCGACAGGCCGGCGGTGCCCCGCGGGGCATTCTCACCGCGGCGGCTCAGCCGCGGTCAGAGAAGGGAAACCGGCGGTCTCCCGCCGGTTTCCCGCTGCCCCAAAGGAATCCTCCAAGCCGGCGCAGCATGCTGCGCCGGCATGGGGATTCCGACTCCCCCTCCCGCCATCCAGTTCCTGGCGGTTCTCCCGCCGGGAACCGGATGGCGGGAGGGGGAGTCGCGGGGCCCCCGTAAGAGGGCCCCTAAAAGTATTTCAGTGTCTGCAAAGCAGACACTGAAATACGCGACGGGTGCAACTGCACCCGTCGCACCTTCCCACTCCGCCGGCTCTATTACGAGCCGGCGTCATCGTGGGAAGGGAGTTTTCCCCTGGGCTGGCGGGCGGTCTTGTGAAGACCGCCCGCCAGCCCAGGGGAAAACTCGGAATACCCTCCGCGGTCTTACGACCGCGGAGCGGTATTTCGGAGGGGGGAAGCCTGGCGGGCGGCCTCCGCCGCCCGCCAGGCTCGGAATGAGGGCCATAGTGTCCAAATGTGATCACTTTCCAATTGAAGAGGCAGTTTCACAGACACAGGATGGGTTAAGGGTCCACATGGAGGATCTTAATCCATTCCTTATCTTTAACACTAGTCAACACAAAATAAGAGAAATGTGGGAAGGGTTGCTTAGTAAAAAGATAAGTTCATTTCTATCAAACAGCAATTTGTGAAGATTTTCATTTTCTTAAGAGAGCCCCGTTGTGTGGTTTTATTTGGTTCTATACATATCTCTTACTCAATTAAACTACTTTCACTTTGCAATTTACTGGTTGCTATTGCACTTTCTTGAATTATTCAGTCATTTTGTGGCAACTTTCCAACTGTTTAATTGCTTTTGCTTTAATAGATAATGATGTCAATTGATTCTTGTACAATGTAAAAGCAATACCCTAAATTTAGAAAATCTCACCTGTTTTCAATTCTATTCAGCCTTGTCCTCAAATCTGCAAATATATTTCCTTTTTATAAAAAATATTGTGGTGATAAAAATGAAAATTAACACTGATGATCAGCTCAATGAAGCTGGATCTTTATTGGACACAGTCATCGACTGCTCCAACTGCTTTCTACAACTGTCCTCTCTGGAATCCCCTAGAGGATCTCACATTCCACATTCAATGTATAGCATGGAATGTAGAAGGTATGAGAACACCACAACATCTTCATTCGCTATACAAAATGATAACATCTGAATATAAATGCATTTCAAAATACATAAGTAAAATGATATCAACTGAATATAAATGCATTTCAAAATACATTAGTAAAAGCTTCATCACAATATCTAGCAAGTTTTTTTAATAATCCTCTTACTTCTGTGTCTTAATAGTTCTTCATTGTTTGCTTTCAAACAAGGTTTGTTTTTTTATATTTGTTCACTGTGATTTTTAATCCTACTTGACTCTTCAGTAACATCGTGAAATCTCCCTCTAGTGTCATCATCATAATCTCTCTTGATTTTCACTATTCTGCTTTTGTTCCACTATTCGTGACCTTTGTTTTTGGAAACAGCATCTACTGCCTCTGGACTTCTAAATTTGGACAACCCCTCAGCCACATTTTTGGGATCTTTTACTCTGATCCAATCACCTATATTAATTTCGGTCCTTTCTACCCATGCATTGTGTTTGTATCATAGTTGTTGTTAGACCTGACAGCCTTAGGGTGGTCACCCCTAACATTTTGCCTGCCTCCCTCCACTTTTTTGACCCTGTTTTTGCTGATTTTAAGACTCTGCGCACTATACCACTGCTAACCAGTGCTAAAGTGCATATGGTCTCTCCCTTTAAACATGGTAACATTGTATCATACCCAATTGGACTATTTAATTAACTTATAAGTCCCTAGTAGAATGCACTATGTGTGCCCAGGGCCTGTAGATTAAATACTTCTAGTGGACCTGCAACAATGATTGTGCCACCCACTTAAGTAACCCCTTAACCTTGTCTCAGGCCTGCCATTGCAAGGCCTGTGTGTGCAGTTTCACTGCCAATTCGACTTGGCAATTAAAAGTACTTGCCAAGCCTAAAACGCCCCTTTTTCGACATATAAGACACCCCTAAGGTATGCCCTAGGTAACCCATAGGGCAGGGTGCTGTGTGGGCAAAAGGTAGGACATTTACCTATGTAGTTCAACTGTCCTGGTAGTCTAAAACTCAAAAAATCGTTCTTAGACTGCTGTGAGGCCTACTCCCTTCAATGGGGCTGCCCTCATACATTGTTTGAGTGGTAGCTGCTAATCTGAAAGGAGTAGGAAGGTCATATTTAGTATGGCCAGAATGGTGACATAAAATCCTGCTGGCTGGTGAAGTTGGTTTAATATTAATATTTTAGAAATGCCACTTTTAGAAAGTGAGTATTTCTCTGCACTTAAATCTTTCTGTGCCTTACAATCCTCATCTGGCTGGGTTTAGTTGACAGCTCCTTGTGCATTCACTCAGACACACCCCAAACACAGGATACTCAGCCTCACTTGCATACATCTGCATTTTGAATGGGTCTTCGTGGGCTGGGAGGGTGGAGGGCCTGCTCTCACACAAAGGACTGCAAAATCCCCTACTGGGACCCTGGCAGACAGGATTGAACTGAAAGGGGACCTGGTGCACTTTTAAGCCACTCTTTGAAGTCTCCACCACTTCAAAGGCACATTTGGGTATTTAAACAGGGCCTCTGCCCATACCAACTCAGACACTTCCCGGAGAAGAAACTTGTAACCAGAACCTGCATCCTGCCAAGAAGAACTGCCTGGCTGCCCAAAGGACTCACCTGACTACTTTCTGTGAAGGACTTCTGCCTTGCTGTTGCCCTGCTGCCTTGCTGCTCTCTGGCTGAGGTGAAGAAGTGCTCTCCAAGGGCTTGGATAGAGTGTGGCTCCTGTTCCCTGAAGTCTCAGGACCAAAAAGACTTCATCTCTCAAAGAAGGACTCCTTGTGTGGTGAAATTCGACACACAGCCTGCCAGAAACGACGCACAACCTTCACTGCGGTGTAAATTTCACCACACGCCAAACCAGAACGACGCAGCCTGACTTTGCATCAAGAAGATCAACGCAGTGCCAGCGTAGCGACGGGAAATTCGACGCACAGCCCACTGGATTGACGCATAGCCGAGCTGGAATGTCGAAGCCCGATTTCCAGAGAGGAATCGATGCAGCGCCTGCTGTGCGGTAGAAAATTCAACGCAACACCCACCGGATCGACGCAGCTTCTGTGACTTCATGCTGACAGCACAGCAAATCCACACACCGTCCCCGGGGTGCCTGAAAGCCCCACAACCCGAAGAGGATCCACGACTGAGCTCCGGAAATCGACATACAGCCGTCCCCTGCGTGAAACTAAAGGATGCATCACCATGTGCGGCCCGAGAAATCGACGCACACCCCTTTGTTACCACGCTTCGCCTCCTCGTCCGGCCCTTTGCGGAGATTTTTCATGCAAACCAAGTGCTTTGTGCTTGAAAGAGACTTTGGTGGTCATTCTGACCCTGGCGGTCTTTGACCGCCAGGGCGGAGGACCGCCGGAGCACCGCCGACAGGCCGGCGGTGCTCCAATGGGGATTCCGACCGCGGCGGTAAAGCCGCGGTCGGACCGGCACCACTGGCGGGGTCCCGCCAGTGTACCGCGGCCCCATTGAATCCTCCGCGGCGGCGCAGCTTGCTGCACCGCCGCGGGGATTCCGACCCCCCCTACCGCCATCCAGATCCCGGCGGTCGGACCGCCGAGATCCGGATGGCGGTAGGGGGGGTCGCGGGGCCCCTGGGGGCCCCTGCAGTGCCCATGCCACTGGCATGGGCATTGCAGGGGCCCCCGTAAGAGGGCCCCTACATGTATTTCACTGTCTGCTGCGCAGACAGTGAAATACGCGACGGGTGCAACTGCACCCGTTGCACAGCTTCCACTCCGCCGGCTCGATTCCGAGCCGGCTTCATCGTGGAAGCCTCTTTCCCGCTGGGCTGGCTGGCGGTCTGAAGGCGACCGCCCGCCAGCCCAGCGGGAAAGTCAGAATTACCGCCGCGGTCTTTCGACCGCGGAACGGTAACCTGACGGCGGGACTTTGGCGGGCGGCCTCCGCCGCCCGCCAAGGTCAGAATGAGGGCCTTTGTTTGCTTCTAAAAGACTTAAGACACTTATATCAGTTTTCAGTGATATCTCTACATGTACTTATTGCATCTTTGATTGTTTTGACCTGCATTTAACCAGATAAATATTATATATTTTTCTAAACACTGTGTGGTGTATTTTTGTGGTGCTATATGGTGGTATTGCATGATTTATTGCACAAATACTTTACACATTGCCTTCTAAGTTACGCCTGACTGCTCAGTGCCAAGCTACCAGAGGGTGGGCACAGTATAGTTTGGATTGTGTTTGACTTACTCTGACCAGAGTGAGGGTCCTTGCTTGGACAGGGGGTAACCTGACTGCCAACCAAAGATCCCATTTCTAACAGTTGTCTTTCATTTTATTCTGAAACTTCTGAACACAAGGTCTAATGATCTCATCTAAAGACTTAGGCCCATATTTATTCTTTTTT
Organism: Pleurodeles waltl; assembly: GCF_031143425.1. Taxonomy (NCBI): domain Eukaryota; kingdom Metazoa; phylum Chordata; class Amphibia; order Caudata; family Salamandridae; genus Pleurodeles; species Pleurodeles waltl. Next base: position 914,304,020 of record NC_090444.1, on the reverse strand, counting down.
AGCGCCGCATTTGTGTCTTTTTTTTATGCAAAAGAGGCGTAAACTTACAAAATACAATTGTATTTTGTACATTTGTGCCGCTTTTGGGTTAAAAAGTGGCGCAAATGCGGCGCTAAAAAAGTATAAATATGGGCCTTAGCTGTATCAGCTTTGGTCTTAACTTCTCTCAACCAAGCAGGACACAGCTTAGAGGCCGAAAAACAACTTCTCATCACTTCAAACGGACTTACACCAGTAACCGCTTCTGGAGAGGAACGGTGTGACCACAACATGTCCTCCACTGCTTCATTCACTTTTGTTTTATTTTGAATCACCCATTGTATACATTCAACCAGTGTGCGATTAATTTTTTTCAACTAGACCATTTTCTTGAGGATGATAAGGAGCTACCCACTTGTGTTAGATGGCATCTTTTCCCCAAAATTCTTTCATTTCTCTAGAGATAAACTGTACCCCGTTGTCAGACGCTAATTCTTTAGGGACTCCTTCCCTGGCAAATAATCACTTCAAACTTTTAATAACCGCATTTCCATTGGGTTCCTCCATAAAGTCTACTTTCCACCATTTTCTATCATAGTCCAGCACCACAAACACAAATTTAGATCTTCTTGTTGGGGTGCTAAAGGGACCAATAAAATCAATGGCCAGCCTGATCCATGGTCACACAGGCAAAATACTTGGTATTGAAGGTGCTGTCCGAGTTTTCAACACTTTGTCACTGTTTGCAGTTGAGCTTTGGAGGAGGCCTTGCTGGGTGGATCGTGCTCCTTGGCCGTGCTGCATGCTGGCCCCTTCTTCACCTTGGCAGGTGGCGGAATGGGTTGCTCCTTTGCAGGGATCAGTGGCACAGTGCCTTGCCTTATGGGTGTCCCCTTTGATCCTCTGGGAATTGCAGTGACCACAGCGGACGCCGACTTGGTGGCTGAGGTGCTGGCCTGGGATCTGGACACCCTGGCCCGAGGGGAAGGATGGGGAATAAGGGGTAGGTATACCATTGGCGGTACATACTGCCGTGCTCAAAATACACACACTCAAACAAAACAATACCACATTGGACAGTTCAAAATACACACACCTGACACACATACACACACCACACACTCAAACCACTATAAAACACACACCCACAATACCCACAACCCCTTACATCGTAAAAAAAGAGATCAAGCACAGAGAGACAAGCAAGGAGCACCCATTCAAACAGAGGCACAGACCACCATCACCCACACACCATTCACGCACATCACAGCATACACCACAACACATCACCCCACACATCCTCATCCCCAGGGTCCGCACCTCCTTGGCGATAGCATGCCAAATACCCTTTTTCTGGTGTGTGCTGACATGGAGAGAAAAGACAGCAGAAATGGAAATCACTCACCTGTCCGGACCGTCATACTCATTGCCCACCAGTTCCCACCCATACCCTGACACACATACACCGACGACCTTACATGCTGCACTCTAGCCAGGACGCCTCAGCACCCTCAAACATGTGGCTTACATCCACAGCATTCCATACATTCATGGCCCACTCATCATGCTCACAGTGTACTCACCTGTTTGTCTGGAGAACCATAGAGTAATGTGTATTGGGGTAGGACCCCATCCACCAGTTTCTCCAACTCCTCCGCTGAGAATGCAGGACCTTTTCCCCAGACACATGAGCCATCGTCTCTTCCAGACACAGGTCACAGCAGCACTTGCAGTGTAGGTCCTCTCCTGTTGAAGGACAGCTGGCAAGTGAGTGAATAGTTAGAAAATGGTGGTCATGTCCGCAGCGGTGCATACCGTCACCGCCGGCGTACATCGCCATTGGCTCCTGGAACCCATAGGGCCCAATAATAGCCAATGCGCAAAGTTGCGCAGCGGTCATCGACCGCCTACCGTGATGGCGCACAACGCCAGCACAATTACCTCATTTCATCTGTCCCTCCTCACAGATCAGGCAGCCACCATTTCAGGGGGGCTCAGGGTACGGCACCTAATTGCGTCACAGCAGACATTGGCACATCAACTGACTCTCAAGTTCACATACTGCTTCTGTAAAGTAAACAAATCTACATTAGTGCAAAAGATATGGAATTATGACCCTCTGCTCACCGTTATCTTCCATAGGCTTCAACCGCTGAGGAAGCATAAGAGATGACGGCATCCTCTGGTGTACAGACCACTGGTGGGCCTTGCGAAAATGGAGGACAGACACATTATCATCACATACAGATTTGATTGTGTCACAGTCCTAGAACTGTGTGCCCAATTGGAGCCAGACCTGATGTCAGCTATCCCCCAGCCCACAGAAATCCCTCCGCTAGTGCAGGTCCTGTCAGTGCTCCATTTCCTGGCAAGTGGTTCCTTCCAAACAACAGTGGCCATGGCATCAGGGATGTCTCAGCCAATGTACTCCAACATCTTGATCAGAGTTTTGTCAACCCTGCTGAACACATGCACAGCTACATTGTATTCCCCCAGGTGGAGGATCTGGCCACAGTGAAAGCTGACTTTTATGCCCTGGGACATATCCCCAACATCGTTGGTGCCATTGATGGTACACATGTAGCATTTGTCCCCCTCAGAGAAATGAACAGGTTTACAGGAATAGAAAAAGCTATCACTCGATGAATGTGCAGCTGGTGTGTTTGGTGGAGACAGTACATCTCCCATGGTAATGCCAAATATCCTGGCTCTGTGCATGACGCCTATATATTGAGGAATAGCAGCATCCCATATGTGATGGGCCAACTCCAGAGGCACTGGGTGTTGCTAATAGGTGAGCCAAAGGATCCTATCCGAGTATATGTTGATGTCTGGGTATGGGATTGCCCCTAAGGGTTAGTGTGTGTCTAACAGCTGTCACTCTATATTCACAGGTGACTCTGGTTACCCCAACCTCTCATGGCTACTGACCCCAGTGAGGAATGTCAGGCAAGGGCAGAGGAACGTTTCAATGAGGCACATGGGCGTACAAGGAGGATTATAGAAAGGACCTTCGGCCTCTTGAAGGCCAGGTTCCGGTGCCTCCATCTTACTGGTGGATCCCTGTAGTACTCACCCAAGAAGGTGTGTCAGATCATCGTGGCATGCTGTATGTTGCACAACCTGGCCTTGAGACGCCAGGTGCCTTTTCTGCAGGAGGATGTGCCTGGAAATGGTCTTGTGGCAGCGGTGGAGCCTGTGGACAGTGACGAAGAGGAGGCAGAGGAAGAAGATGTGGACAACAGAACAAACATCATACAGCAGTACTTCCAGTGACACACAGGTAAGACACTGCAAGTTCACTTTACATTTCAGTTTTCTGTTTGACATTGTACATGGCAGCCTGTTTCCCTATGTCTATGGCAACTGACTATTCCCTTTGGAATCTCTATTTTCAGATCACTGTGCCCCATTTTGGCTCCTGCTACATGTACTGCTGCCCACCAAAGGTCATCCTGTAGTATATTTCACTGTACATATAAGTTGCAATGCTTTGATGATAATGTACTAATACTACATTTGTGAATCATTAGAATGATTACAGATTGTTATTTGTTTCAAGGGTTTTTATTTAGGTGCTAAAAGTATAGGGGTATGTGCAAGGGGCTGGGGTGATGGTGGAGGAAAGTCCATGGTAGAGTCCAGTCTCCTGGTATCACAGGTGCATTGTCCAAGGGGGCATGAGAAGGGGAGCAATGGCAGTTAAAGGTGGACAGGGTAACAGAGTGGGGCAGAAGGGTGAAAGTCAGGAGAGTCCTATTTCCTGGCGGTGTCTTAGCAATGTTCTCTGGCTTCTGCCTGGATCGCAAGGACCATTTGCGGGGTGGTTCTCCCTCTGCAGGGGGTGGGGTGCTGGTGCCCTGTTGGTCCTGTGGCGGGGCCTCCAGTCCACTAGCACCAGCAGAGGTGGAAGGCTGTTCCTCGGTTTGGCTAGTGTCAGGCATCCTTTGTTGTGCCACTGCCTCTCTCATGGTGTTGCCCATGTCAGCCAGCACCCCTGCAATGGTGACCAGCATGGTGTAGATTTTTTTTAGGTCATCCCTGATCCCCAAGTACTGTCCCTCCTGCAGCCGCTGGGTCTCCTGCAACTTGGCCAGTATCTGGCCCATGGTCTTCTGGGAATGGTGGTATGCTCCCAGGATGTTGGAGACTGCCTCGTGGAGAGTGGGTCCCCTGGGCCTGTCCTCCCCCTGTCACACAGCAGTCCTCCCAGCTTCCCTGTTGTCCTGTGCCTCTGTCCCCTGAACCGTGTGCCCACTGCCACTGACCCCAGGTCCCTGATTGTCCTGGGTTTGTGGGGTTGCCTGGGTTCCCTGTAGTGGTGGACACACTGCTGATTGATGTGTCCTGGGGACAGTGGAATGTGCCCGCTGGGTGGGTGCTGTGCTGGTGGATACTGAGGGGGGAGGCTCTGTGGTGGGTTTTGACTGTGGCAGAGTAACCGACTGTCCAGAGGCCCCTGATGGGCCAGGTTGGTCATTGTGATCCAGGCATGCAGAGCTGCTGTCGTCACTGTGGGCCTCTTCAGGGGGGGACTGGATGTAGCTGGCACCTCCTCTCCAGTGACGTCGAGTAGGGATCCTGTTGGGATGCAAATGCATTGTTAATGTATCTGCGTGGCCCATATTGTGAATGGGTGTGTTTCCATCTCTGATTTCCCTGTCAGCTTTGCTTTGTGTGAGTGGTGATTTTGTGGGCTGGGTGAGTCTCTCTACTGGGCATGCTGTGGTAATGGGTGTCCATACAGGTCTGTGATGGGTGTCCATGCACTGGTCTTGCATGCAGGGCTTGGTATTGTGATGGGTGGGTTGTTATAGTGGGGTATACGTGAGTTGGTGGAGTGATGGGGGTGAGGGTAGGGGTCGGAGTTTGTGATGGCATGCAGGTAAGGTGGGGGATATAGTAGTATAGATTTGACTTACCAGAATCCAGTCCTCCTGCTACTCCTGTGAGGCCCTCAGGATGCATGATCACCAAGACTTGCTCCTCCCATGTTGTTAGTTGTGGGGGAGGAGATGGGGGTCCACCGCCAGTCCTCTGTGCAGCAATCTGGAGTCTTGATACCATGGAACGCACCTTCCCCCGTAGGTCATTCCACCTCTTCCTAATGTCATCCCTGGTTCTTGGGTGCTGTCCCACGGCATTGACCCTGTCCACGATCCTCCGCCATAGCTCCATCTTCCTTGCAATGGATGACTGCTGCACCTGTGATCTGAAAAGATGTGGCTCTACCCAGATGATTTCCTCCACCATGACCTTTAGTTCCTCCTCTGAAAACCTGGGGTGTCTTTGTGGTGCCATGGATGTGGTGTGAGTGATATGTGTGAGGATGTGTGGGGTGATGTGTTGTGTGGTGTGTTGTGGTGTATGCTGTGTTGCTTGTCTCTGTGTGCTTGGTCTCTCTTTTTACGACGTAAGGGCTTGTGGGTATTGTAGGTGTGTGTTTTATAGTGGTCTGGGTGTGTGGGTTTGGTGTGTGTATGTGTGTCAGGTGTGTGAATTTTGAATTGTCCAATGTGGTGTTGTTTTGTTTGAGTGTGTGTATTTTGAGCGCAGTGGTGTGTACCGCCAATGGTATACCGTGTTTGAAAGACCGCCGCAGTGATACTGTGGTTTATCACTGACCTTTGGTATGGCAGACTTGTGTGAGTGTCTGTATAGTGGCAGAATTCTATGTGTGGGTCATAATACCCGTTGCGGATTACCACCGCGCTCACGGTATGTTGGCGGCCATCAGCACGGCAGTAGGCGGCATTTACCGCCAGGGTTGTAATGAGGGCCATTGTCTCTTAAGCCTCTGTGTAGAATGAATTTATTGTTCCTCATCAAAATACAATTTTTCTCTACCAATAATTTGTCTGTAACTTTTGTGTAGGCTTGTAAATTTATTGGCAAAGAACTTTCCATGGGTTAAATAGTTCATATATGCATACCATATCTTCATCGTTTAACGTTTCTTTGTTCCACTCAGTCTCCATAAAAGTGTTGCCATCAAACACATCTACAACCGCACTTAAACACTCTTCATCTTCTTCATCCACAAACTCTTATTTTCTCGTCCGAATTGATTGGCGAACAAGACAAATATTCGGCCAAGATATGTTTCCAGCTAGGAATACACTCTACTTTGAAATCATACTGCAGTAGTTTTTAACTAAATCTAGCAAGTCTCAGAGTGTGTTCTTTGATAACTTCTCCACTAAGAATGTTCACTAATGGTTTATGATCAGTCTTGAGTGTGAACCTTCTCCTCCAAATGTAGTTCTTGAATCGCTCAACAGCCCAACAGCAAGCCAATAACTCTTTTCTATCACAGAAAAAAACATTTTGTTGACTCTCAAAGAACGTGACGCAAACCCTATAGTTTGTTTTTGATTGTTTTTGTCTTCTTGGGATAACATTGCCCCCAAAACATTGTTAATAGTATCTACAGTAACTTAGTGCAAGGTACAATAGGATCAAATGGCGCAAAAATTCCTGCCTGAACTATGTCATTTTTAACAGCTCTAAATTCTTCCTGTGATTTTGCATCCCATAAAAATTATTTATTTATCTTGAGGAGTTCCCATAAGTTTGCTGTTTTAGTTGAAACATTCTTAATAAATTTTGAATAAAATTCACACAAACCCAGAAAATATGCACCATGGTCTTTTCTTTTTGGTTCAGGTGCACTAAAAATCAGTCTTGGTTTAACCCAATCTTTTGAGATAAAATGACCTAAGTACTCTATGCTGGATTTAGCAAACTCAATTTTTTTTACATTTGCTACTACACCATATTTATGTGATCTTTGTAACACTTTATTCATTGCTTCATCACGGGTAGGTTCATCCTCACCAGCGATCAATATATCATCCTGAAAAGTTACGACAGCTTCAATACCCTGAAGTATTTTTTCTAAAACCCTCTGAAAGACAGAAGCGGCGGACACCAACCCAAAAGGCATTTTTCTAATTGAAAAGTGCCAAAAGGGGACACAAAAGCTGTGTAATGCCTTGAAGTTTCATCTAACTCAGCCTGATGATATGCCGAAGATAAGTCTAGTTTGCTGAAAACTTCTTTTCCAGCAAAAGTAGATGTGATGTCATCAATGCATAGTAAAGGATGTACATCGACCCATATGACCTTGTTCAGACTACGCAAATCAATACAATCTCTTAATTGCCCATTTGTTGGGGGTGATGACCAATGGAGATAACCAAAGTGACAACTCTATTGGTTCTATTACTCCATCAACAACCATTTGGTTAAGAATACTCTCTAAATCCTGTTGTACACTGAAGGGTACATTTCTCAATTTATGCTTTACAGGTGCTTCACCATTTTGTTTCAAACATGTGATCTTGCCCAAATTATTAGTGAACACCTTATTGAACTTTTGTAACCACATATTCGTGGGCTGTTTGTCTTGAACTACCAGCGATTCATCATTTAACTCATCGGTAACTAACGAAACTTGAACTATCCTCCCCGGTCTTAATGTTATCCTGATTAACCCCTGGTGATACCACCAGAGTATATTCAAACCTTTTTTAGCTACATAAACTTTTCACTAGAATCACTTTGTTTTTATATTTCATAAGTGCTTCAAAATAACCAATGAGGTCTACTTTTTTCCATCATACGACACAGGGTTTCTGTCAGAGAGTAACAAGCTCTTTTCCCCATTAGATTGCAATAGCAATTCTTCAGTAATTATGGCCATCCTCACCCCAGAATCTATTAATAGCCATAGTTTCTTCCCATCTACCTCAATGTTTTCATGAGGGTCTATGCAATTATGTTCACCACATTGGACCACTAGTATTACATCTTTCTTTGGGTTCTCTTCATCGCTAGCGCTTACATCTGGATCAAGTTCTTCAATCACATTCACTTTATCAGGTGTTTTACTACTCTGACAAACTTTGACAAAATGCCCTACTTTCCCACATATTCTGCACCTGACATATTTAGTTGGACATGGGAGAGTGTTGTTACATGTCTAGGATTACCCCATCTGAAACATATGTTCCTTCTGCTGAAGAATTTGTCTTTAGTTTGGTTCTGTGGTGGTCTCTTTAGTGTAATTGCTGGAGTCCCCTTTAATTTTGACAGTGCTTACTCCAACATGTTCTTTTTTGAAAGTTCTTTGCATGCTTTCTGAGACACTTTTTATACTTTTTACAATTTCTACTGTTTCTGACAAAGAAGGATTTTTTAATGTTAAACGTTTTTCTTGAACTTTCTCATCTCAGCAGTGTACCACTATTTGATCACAAATAAGTTGTGCCGTAAAGCTCTGCAAATTCGCATTCGGAAGCTAATGTATGTAAAGTTGCTACATAACAGTCAATTGATTCATCTTGACATTGTGCTTGTGTGAAAAATGTATGTCTATTTACTATGAAGCTTTGTTGAACACCAAACTGCTTTTCGAGTTTTATTTACTTCAAGTTGATACTTATCAATATCATCTGCTTCACCATCCAGTAATTCGTACAGTGGTAAGTATTCATAAACTGATTGGCCTTCAAACTCTAAATTGTGTTTTAATAAAACTCTTTTCCTCTCTGGGCAATATCTATTACCACCTATAGCTCCTAAATATTTTGTGAAAGCCCTATGCTAACTTCTCCAAGTGTTGTTGGATGTTCAGGTGTTTGTAAATATGGTGGCATAGTGTTTACGCTCTGCATAATGGCTACGATAATGTGTTGTAATAGTATGTGAACATAAATTTGATTAACATTGCTTCCTTTCTGCTTTGAATACATGTTGCAGTAGTGTTGGACCTGGCCCTTGTGGCAGGTTCATCCCCTGACTTTTTGCCTCCTTTCTCCTATTTTTTCTGACTTCTCGCTGTTGGCTCTAGGACTCTGAGCACTTTATCAGGGCTGATCAGTGCTAAAGTGCAGGTGGTATCCCATCTAAAGTTGGTATAATTGGATTATACCTAATTGGCATATTTAATTTACCTATAAGTCCCTTGTATAGTGGTTTCTCTATACCTAGGGCCTGCAAATTAAATGCTAGTAGTGGGCCTGCAGCGCTGCTTGCACCACCCACTGATGTAGCCTTTCAAACCTGTCTCTGGCCTGATAGCAGAGGGCCTGTATGCGCAATATTCTGCCACAGGGAACTGGCATCTAAATTTACTTGCCAGGCCCAGAGCTCCCCTTTTACTACATGTATGTCACCCCTAAGGTAGGCCCTAGCTAGCCCTATGGGCAGGGTGCCATGTATGTAGAAGGCAGGACATGTGCCAGGTTGCGTGGCCTGTCCTGGTAGTGACAAACAGCCTTACTTGGTGTCTCACTGCTGTGAGTGCTGCCTTCCCATAGGATTGCATTAAAAATGCCCTGCTTTATATGTAGGGGGTATTGTCTGATTTATGAGGGGTCACGTTTGCAAGTTTGGTATGGTTGTAATGATGGTAAAAAATTATTCATACTGGTGTAGGTGTATTGTTTATTAATATTACAGAAATGCCACTTCTAGAAAATTAGCATTTCTCTGTGCTTATGACTCTGGTGTTTTTTAGCTTGACTCCAATCCACATCTGGGGCAGAGTGAAAGTTGGGCTTTGTGCATACTTTTCAGACAGCCTGTACACAGGGAGGGTGGACGTGTCACAGATGTGCATCTGCACACTGAATAGTATTCCTGGGCTGAGAGAGGGGAGAGGCGTGGCACACCTACATTTGTAAAGGCTCTGCCCTGGCCTCACACAATAGGGTCATTTACCCCCAACTGATGTTTTGAGCATGTGCTGGAGGAGAGAGGGGGCACTCCCAGAACCAGTTGCAACTGGTTGGAACCTACTCTCCCCTCCTTTGTGGACACACTGTAAAACTGAGTATAAGTAGAGGGGAGTTTTCCCCATAATTGGGAGACACTTTTGGAACTTACTTAAAACTGGACACAGAGTGCTGGAGGAACTCACCAGGAACCACCATGGGCTGCTGCTGCTGTGCTGACCAGTGACCTGCTTGGTCACTGTAAGGAACTGCCACTTGCTTGCATCCTCTTTGTGCTGTCCTGTTGCTGGGCCCTTTCTCCTGTGTGCCGTGACCCTTCAACGATCTGAGGCGCTTGAGGAGTGCTTCTTCTTCCTTGATCTAGCGCCTGGAGGGCACCCTGTTTCTTCTTAAAAGCCAGCGCTTTGAAAGCGCTTTGTTTTGTTGCCAGAATTCACCTCTGTGACCAGGGTTTATTACGATGCCCTAGCGCTTTGAAAAGCACGTCGCTGTGCCCCGTTTCACTGCCACAACCTGGGCTCCCGAATTATCTGAGCGCATCAGAGATGCGCTGCTTTTGTGCCCCTGGGGCACAAGGAAAATACATAGAAAGGAACTCGGAGCAAGCGTCCTCCTATCGGTGCACCCGGGACGAGGTTCACTTAGAGGAGCGCCCCCAGGGCACCAGTAGGACAGGACTTAGGCCTATTCACTGCTGCGACCCAGCCGGGAGCAGGAACACTCACGCACCAGACCTCATCAGAGGTCTCCCCCCGATCCCAGGGCCACCCAGACAGCAGGACGCGGAGGAGGTAAGGAAAGGACCCCTCCTCCCCGGTCGCTGACATGGGAGCCTGAGGCTCCAGTGATCATTTGGGCACGGGGAAGGGCAGGTGGAGTGGAAGCCTCATCGGAGGCATCCCGCACCACTGGGCCCCTTGCTGGTTTTCCTTGAGCATTAATGCGCCCCCTGTGTGGAAGGGCAGTGGAGGCCAAGGGGGGCCCCTAGTTATTGCAGGCCCCTACAGGGGCCCGTTACAAACCAGAGGGGGGCGTGGCACCCCCCTCCTTCCCTAATTGTTTGGCTGACTTGGACCCCCCCTCGTGCGGGCCGGTTCAGGCCGGAGGGGGGCCCTGAGATCGCAGGCCCAGGAGGGGCCCATCATAAATCCAGAGGGGGTGCGTGTCACCCTCCTCCTCCCCAAATCACAGGAGGGCCCCCATTTTGCACAGTGGAGCGCTGGGGGCCCCGTTCTGCCTTTCATAGCACTGGAGGTGCCTTCATCATAAAACCAGGTACTTTTAAAAGGACAATATATATATCATAGATTCTTTATATAGACATTACGGATTTATATGTTGCCTACCTATGTTTATGATGTTTCCTATATGTATGCAAATGTTCCTTTTATGGGCATGACACGCTAATATGTTTTCTTGACTTGCCATAAGTTTTATAATGTTCCTAATAATGGCGTTTATGATATTTCTATGACAAGTGCATTGGTGTAGTAACGTGATTCCTGACTACTGCTTATGTTGAAGAATACTAAGTAACCTGTGTGTTATATGTCACTACTGCTAGTTTTGCAAAGTAACTAATGTGTAACGTTCTGACAACTGCTAAGGTAGCAGGATATTACTGATATGTTGTGTTTGGTCTACTAATTGCGTTGTGTACAATACAGTATATTTTCATATAACTTGATATTGTGTTTCCTTTGAGGTGGGGATAGTGCGTCACATGTGTTGTGTGTGTTGTGCGAATGCTTTAAATATTGCCTCTGGAATCGGCCTGACTGCTCGTGCCAAGCTACCAAGGGGGCGAGCAGGGGTTATCTTGGATGTGTAGCTCACTTGCCCTGACTAGAGTGGGTGGGTTCTGCCTGGCTTAGGTACATACCCCAACCACCCAGAAACCCAAATTTCTAACAAGTAGTATGTAAAAATACATTTGTTTAACACTGCTTCACTTCTATTTCAGTGGCTCCCTATTTGCATGTGGACAGCAGTAAAATCCACAAACTCCTGAATATTATGTGTGCGAATCGGAGTGAGTTTTTTCATGGGGGTGGCAGTAAAATCTACCGACTCGTGAATATTATGTGTCATCTGATCACAGTGGATTTGTTGTATGTTCGTATCTCAGTGAAATCCACACATTTCTGTGAGGGGTTTATTATGCGTGTGGATCTCAGTGAAGTCCACACGCTTCTGTGAGGGATTAGATTGCTGCATGTGTTGCTACGTATAATTCCACGTTTCTTTAATGTATTTTGCCAAAGTATGTCCACCGTACTTATTATGCGTGCGAATCGAGGTTTCCCAAAGTATGGCTGACGTGCGTATTTGTACGTGCCACGTGGCGTGGGTGCCTCAAATTGCATGGGGCTGAATATACGTAATGATGTAATGTGATGCTGGACGTGCTTGAATGCGTGTGATGCTGGACATGCGTGAGGCTATGTAGTGCATAGAGGAGACCGTTGGGGACCGGAAGTAACAATCACATAAAGTTGTAAAATGTAAACAAAATGAACGTACATGGGGGATCTCTGGCACGGAGCCTGTCAAAACTTCACAACAAAAACAAGCAACGGGCCTGAAACCATGTACCGCAGTCTGCAAGCTCTTCGCGCTCGTTGCGCTCGATGAAGGAGAATCCCTCAAGGTCCAGAAAAACTGGAATTGGGTTCTTGACTGTGGCCAGCTTGTCTCCAGATTTTGTGGTGATAAAAATGTGAATGAACACTGATAATCAGTTCAATGAAGTTGGATCTTTATTGGCCACAGTCATCGACCTCTCCGACTGCTCTCTACAACTACCCCTTCTGGAATCCACCTGAGGATCTCTCATTCAACATTCCATGTATAGCATGGAATGCAGAATGTATGAGATCACCACAAAAATCTGTTAAATAAGTAGCTCTTTTCTTGCCGTCTATGGCCCTGACTATGAGTTGGATGGCCCTGGAAGGGTGCAATCTCCACACCCCGGATTATCAGTATGATGCAGCAACATTCAACCAGTATCAATCATTTACAAGTTCAATCCCATGGAATAGTGAAGAACTGTGCGGACTTGGGGTTGTACAACCCACAGAAGTCTCATGTTTGTGGATTCAACTACTCCCATTTACCAACTGCTGTCAGTGGAGAGGTGTACGAGGGGAATGGATGAGGATAGGGAAAGGAAAGTGAAGAGGGGTACTGGCAGAGAGAGCATTCAAGGCTTTCTCCAAGCCAGAAAAGATGTTGGTGGGGGTAGGTACATGGCCTAGCTGTTGTTGCAGCTGAAGCCTAAAGTGATTTTACGAGCCAGTATTTCCAGCCAATAAAATTTGGACCTGTGTTCTGCAACTCAAGAAAACTGGGTGCAAACAAATACCAGTCAAGTCAATTCGCAATCAGGCAGAGCGTAATTGTATACAGGATTTTCGCTCCACATTCATAATGAGGCCCTAAATAATAAATTCTGAATTTAATTTATGATGTCTGTTTTTCATTTGCATTTATCATCAACCTGACTTGAAATGTGTAATTTGTAATGTAGTCACTGTGGTGGAGTCCTACCCTGTGTGGTGTCTACTGCTAGAAAACATTAATATTTGCTCAGACACAACAAAGTCATCTTCCTTCACACTATGGAAAAATTGGAGCTCCAACAATTTCTATTCTGAAGGTGATGAACACCAGAAAAGGTCTAGTTCCCATACACATTTTTTCTGTGAACTGGAAGTTGATATTGAGCACCCAGAATAAAAAAAGTTTTGCTTCCCCTGTAATGTGGAATAGAGCATTCCTAAAGAGAAGCCCTGCAATAGACTAGCCAAGAGCTTTGAAACAGGTATAAAGCTATGATCATATTTTAGAAGCTTATGGTTTGGAGCCACATGGTGTCTCTGCTTATTAACAAACCATTTAGTGAAGACGAGGGCTTAACTGGTCTCCAACACCTAGACACAGTAAACTTCAAAAAGCATATTATGTGGATTGATGGCCATTTATCTATCTATTTCTCTGTCAGTATGCCTGTCCGCCCACTCATCCTTTAATTTATATGTTATCAATCTGTCTTTTTATTTGTCAATCTATCTGCCTATCTGCTGGTTCTTCTGTCCTTCCATTCTTCCATTTACCTCTTGAGGTAAGTCACATGTGAAAAACAAATGCATGAACTTGGTAGATAGAAATCTGACTACCATAGGAAATTTGTCCTTTCTGCAGGGTCACCCCAGATTTTTTAAATTTTTCTGGACCCTATATTTTTGCTGGCTGCAGACCTCTATGCAATTTACCCCTCCTAACCAGTGATAAAGCGCCTGGAATCCCAGTTTCACCATGGTGAAATTAGCATACCCATATTGGCATGTTGAACTTGCCAATAAGGATCTAATGTACATGGTACAAAGTGCCCAAGGGCCACAAAGTTAAATGTCACGAATAGGCTGCAGCACCCATTGTGCCACCTACTACTGTGACAGGGGATACTTTACGACAGGTCTACCAATCATAGCCTGGCTGTTGCAGATTTAAACTACAAATTCAAACTATCACAAGAATAACCCCTTTTGACAGGTCAAACCCTTCCTTTTAAATATCTATAAGTCATCCCTGTATAACCTTTATTGCCCATAGGACATTTAGGCCCTCATTTCAACCTCGATGGTCTCCTCCAGAGACCGCTGAGGTACCGCCGGGCCGAAGACCGCCCGCCAACAATATTATGACTGCTGGCAGCCCTCCACCCTTTTTTGGATGGAGAGCTGCCAGCTGCCATACTGGCTGTCGTCGGTGAAGTGGAGGCTGCTCCACCATCACTGCTACGCCATCAGAACACCGCCCACCAAATACGACTCAGTATTTGGCGTGGCGTTGTTCCGGTGACGGGGTGCTGGCAGTGGAGCAGCCCCCATGGATCCTGTTCCCTCCCGGAGGATCACCGGAACAGGTAAAGTGATCGTCCGTTAGGGTAGGGGGGTAGGGGTTGTTGTGTGCGTGCATGGGGGTGTGCGTGTGAGTGAGTAGAGGGGTTGTGTGAGTGCATGTATGCATGTGGGGGTGTAATGTGTTTGGTGGAAATGTAACTCGTATGTATGTGTGCATGTGTGCATGTATGTGCGCGTGTATGTGTGTGAGTGGTGTGAGTGTGCATGTAGGGGAGTGTGGGGGGTATGTATGTTTTTTTTTAATGGGGATGGGGTGGAGAGGGGAGGGGGTCCTACTACCTTTGAGGGGTGGTAGGTGGGGTCGTGGGTGTGGGGGGAGGACTCAGGGGAGGGGGGAGACCCCAATCAGTGCCAGGGAACTAATTCCCCGGCACTAATGGTGCATACCCCATAGATTAAAAAAAACTAGTGACAGCTGTCGGGCTGGAGACCGATGTCTCCAGCCTGGCGGTTGTTACCACCAAGGTGGACGGTGCAGGACATTGGCAGTTTGGCATATGCCAAGCCGCCAATGTCATAATGGGGTGGTAATGACCGCCGGCCTGTTTGAGGTCTTACCGCCCTATTTGCGCTATCCGCCAGGGTTGTAATGAGGGCCTTAATGTTAAAGGTCCTTATACTGAAAGAGCCCCAAAAGTTATTTTTCACTGCATTACATCCAATTTGTGGTAAAGTCAGATTTTCGATACATATTAAGGAAAAGGTACTTTCTGAAAGTTACCTTTTCCCTGCCTAAAGCCTCTGGAGGACCTTTCACATTTGCTCTCCCACATGTGCCAGAAAATGATTAGCATAGGTGTGAATGAGTTATGCTGCCTTTCAGGAGCAAAAAATATACTGGCCTGAAGGGGCAGAGGTGACACTTCTGAATCTGACAGAATATGCATGGTGGAGCTGCAAGCATCCTTTGTGACATTACAGCTTCAAATTGTGCTTGAATGTCGAATCCTGCTTCACAGGTCTACTGTGTTTTTGCATATAACACTTGAGACACTCTTGCAAAAAGTGTCCCATATTAAAGGTAAATGTTAGTTGACTCCTGGACAGGGCACCTCCTTTTTCCCCCTTTCAAGACATGCTTTAATCACAAAGGGAATCTTTTTGACATTGTAGATTAAAATCCAGTTGGACTGTCGCACTCTGACAGGTCTGCTGATGTTTACATGTAATACTTAGGAAACACCTCAGAGGGCGAGAACAGGGTGCCCAAACAATTCTTATGTATCTGCTGCCTGGTTGCTGGAAATCCCAGATATCTGTCTCTTTGTTTATTGGGGGTACGGTGACTGCAGCAAACTGGATTTTAGAGTTAGAGGTGGAAGGACACTACGACTATCATAGTACATACCCATACACATTAAGCCCTCAGATTCAAAGTTTGGTTGACCAAAGAATTCTGCCACCTAAAAAATGCAGAAGGTGGGCAGGATTGCCCAGGAACATTTACCCCATTGGCTAGGGCATGCCTAGGAGTCATTCCTACACAGTAGCCCATGCTAGGCTTAAATGTGGCATCTCCAGACACCCACTTCAAGACCCTCCTTGACCTGAGGAAGATTCTAAGAGGACTGAACCTGCTGTCTGTGACCTCAGAAGAACCCGGAAAGGATCTGATCTGCTCTCCCTTTTGTAACCAGGACAAAGAAGTGGACTCCAAGGGGCATAAGGCTGACCTCCTGTTAAAGCTACAGTGATACATTAAGTAATAAGAGGCTTTATATGCAACCACCCAGCTGACCAGTGGCACTGTATCTGGACTAGATGCTCTGCCTGGCTCCCGGTGATTCTCTGTGTGTCTTCCTTAAGGTCCTGGGAGGCTTTAGAAGTGTATTCCTGTGGTGGCTTGTGGCTTACAGAACTAAAATCAGATGGACAAGGGCGTGACTGTTCCTTGAGATAGGTAGTCACCCACCCCAAGTTTTAATCCAGTTTATTTATTTTTTTGCAAGGCTGGGTAATAGATAGTTGTGGGATCCCCCACTGCTCATCTTCTTCATCAGTTAAACCACTTGTGAGAATAGAAGGCTCGAAGGTACAGTTAAAATCTCCAGCTATGATTAGAATAGTTGAGGGGTGGAGGCTGCCTACAAATTCAGACAGAATAGCCAGGGTATGGGACTCGGAGCCATTTGGGACCGATCGTATATAAGCATTAACAATAACAATTGATAATCTTCTGTTAAACGTAATAGACATGGCTTTTAGATCTACAGAATCAATTCCCAAAAGCTTGTAGTCACACTGCAAATTCTTGTTAACAAGTAATAAGAGCCCACCTTTTGCCCGGCCCCTCCCCTTCTCTGGAGGTATAGCAGGTGCACTAAATGAGAGAAATCCATCTATGTTGGTGGCATCCTCCGCCCAAGTTTCCTGAAACAAACATATGTCTGTTTTTTTAATAAAAGAGGCCCATTCACCATCATCTAGTTTATTTGCCAGGCCGGCAACATTCCATGACATAAGTTCTAATGTACATTTATCTTGGTTTGTCACCACAGGTGTGCATCCAGCGTCTACCACACTCGAGTCAGTACTACAAGTGTTTGGTGATAATGTTTTGTCATCAGCAGTGGGATCCAGGACTTATATATTTCAATACTACTCAGCGATTTAAGCTAAAATCAAAAATCCTTTTTGTAACTTGCCATCAAAGTTAGCTTTTTTATTTTTAAATTAATTTCTGATTTTAATTGCCAATTTTCAATTTTCCCTAAATTCACACCTTACCTCAAGTGTTTATACCTGTGATTTGTGAAGGAATGGAGATGGATCTCAACAGCATGGAGAGCCTCAGCATGACAGATCTGAGGAGTATGTGCAACATAAGTGGGAGCTAAAGCTGGTGAGGGTATCCAAGAATAAGAACTAACAGATTGCCCTCAGAGCCTGAGAGAAAGAACGCATTCCACTGTCACCCTCCCACCATAGAAGCAAGTGAGTGAGGAAGAAGAAAGGAGGTGCAGGAAGGAAAGAAACAAATATGACATTCAAGAGGAGCCGGACAAGAATGAGCCCACAGGGGCCAGATCACCAGCAGTGTACAGAACAGGGAGCAGTGTGTCCTGTCACAGCTTAACTCAGTCAGAGCTGGACGACAGGTGGTCACAGAGGGCTTTGAAATTGCAGTTGTATGCCCTTGCCCTAGAGACAAAGAAGGTGACTATGGCCAAAAAAAAGCAGCTCTGATGACTGAAGGAGAAAAGGCAGCATCAACTTTGGCCCTGGAGGAAAAGAAGTTCACACTGGCATAGGGGGAGGAAAAGGTCCTGCTGGTCCAAAGGGGATCTAGCCCAAGATGTACTTGAAGATGGTGGCAGAGACAGTGAAGTGCCTAGGAAGGTAAATGGGACTTCATCCCAAAAGACCTGGTACCTATCTGTATGGTGGGGGATGGCATAGATATGTGGTTAAGAGCATTTGTGGTGGTCCTATGTATGCATAGAGTCCCAGAAGGGCGTTTGGGGGCCAGTCTGCTGAAGTGTGTGCCCCATGCAGGAAGGAATACCTTTTGGTCCTTGAGGAAGCCACCCAGATTAACTATACTCCTGTGAAATAAGCACGTACAACAAAGTTTGGTTTAACCCCAAGAAATATTTCCTGAAGTTCAGGGATAGTCAGAAGCAGTCACACCAGTCATGAGTAGATTTAGTGTATTTTCCTAGCAAGGCATTGGATTGTTGGGTGAAGGGCAGCAAAGTGAATGATTACAAAGCATTTTACAGTTTGTTTATGAAGCAACACAATCTAAGTAATTGTTTTACAGAATTGCGGCCGCACTTAGTTGATGCCAAGCTTAGTGTGTCCACTGTGCCCTGTAGAAATAACTAACAAATTCTAATAATATATTCGCTAAAGTTTTGCTTTAGATTGGATGACAATTGGTGAGATCCATCATTAACATAGTAAAGTGCTCATTTAGAGTTTGTGGGAATGGGCGATCCACAATCAACTGACATCTTACTTGTTAAAATTGGTGGATTACATTGGGGGACCCTCAGCTGATTGTGATGGCAGCAAATCCTGGCCTGGCAGCAAATCTACCACTGATTACATTAGCTCTCCTCCTATTTAGGGAACACCAGCCATTACTTATATTTCCCTCTAAAGGACCACTATACCAGGAACATAGCTCACAGGAATTCAAATATTCAAATGTCTCCTGGGCAAAGGGGGAAAACTGTCAAAATATAATCATAGTTGGAAATAATGGTGAAAGCCATGCAAAGCAGGCCATGAAGGCCACCCACGATTTTGTCAGCTGAAATTAATCATGTTGCCTGCTTAGAAATAATGAATGAATTACACAGTACATTCTTTTTTCAGTTTTCCCTTTTTACTGATCCTTTTTGATGTTCCTTATATCATCCTGTAATGTGCCTTAAATTATGAGTTAATGTTACATCCTACAATATTGGAGACAATTCTAAAAGTGTAAAAAGTTTAAATGATGGCTTTGTTTCTTGACATCGGTCCTGCCTGGTTGTTATTATAGGCCACTGTTGAGGGTTATACCAGATATTGAATGCCTTGAACCTCAATTATAAGCCTGAGCCCCGGGGAAGGGCCTATCAGATGGCCTTAACAACTAATAGATCCAGACACAAAAAGGTGATAAAGCTATTAGAACATCTACCAACAGAGAGTAGAATGTTCTAAATGAAAAAGGGAGAAACAGAAAGGCAAACGTTGGAATGTTAGAGCAGAAGGCTTATACCAGTTATCATAAGCCCTGAGCCACTCCGTTGTCTTCAACGGATCTCCGAACATTCCAGTGTTTTCATATAGCCTTGAAGCCCATCGTAGCATCCTATTTCGGAGCTCAAGGGGGTTGGAATCCCAGAGGCTCCGAAGTCTTCGTTTCAGAGCTGTTGCTGTGATTGTTTTACAGGTAACACCCACGTGCAGGGCCAAGGCTGCTAGCTGTTGAACATTCATAGCAATAGCTGTAAAAGGAAGCTGAAGTCATCCCCTTGTTCTCCCTGGGCTCCTCTAAACTGCTTTTTCTCATTCAGCAGGGCCAGGGAGAGCCAGGAGATGAGCAACATTCCCCCTCCTCCTTCCAAGGCTCAACTGATTCTGAGAACTACTGGGGGAGGGTGAAGGATCCGGATTGTTCTGCAGCACAGCCTCTACCTTTCTCTTTCTCCTCCTCACTCCATATATTTTGGAGAGACAAGGGAAAGAGAAATGCAAAGGCTGTGTACAAGAATAATTAAATGCTGAGATTGATTGTCCTAGATCAGTTTAAATAGGCAGCTACTGTACCAGTGTTCTAACCTGACTTAATGAAGACATCAAAAGGTGATAATAAAATGCCATAATTTTAACAGAGGAAAGACATCAGGATATGGAATACATTTGGGTAAATGTCCTTAGAACACAATGTTTGTAAGAAGGCAGTGTAGGAAGGCAGCTTCCGAAAACTAGAGTTGGGCCATAAAATGTGCTACCTAGTCTTGTTAACATACAATAACTTCCAATTGGGCACAGGTCACTGTTGATGTCTTGCAGAAAATTCTCAAAGTTTTGATGCATGTCTTTAGACAAAAGCTAAGCATGGAATAGGTAACATGCCTAAAGACATTTATGTAATTTAGTATGGGTTGCAATGGGAATGTCCTTGCATGGTGACATAAGCAATGGTGGGAGCCTACTGATTTTTGCAAAAAAGAATGCATCCTGAACAGACATTTTTTTCTGTGTGAGAGATAAGTTAATTCTTCTTGGGTGAAAGTCCTGCTTCAGTGTAACACCTACTAACTTTCACTGACATTATGTGGGTATGTGTTGAGTGTATGTGTACATTGTGTATGTCCGGTACAGGGATGCCGATGAGACTGCATTCAATGTGATTATGTTGGCTGGGGCAAGTGGGAATCATTTTGGATCGACTCTGGTTTAACATGGCAAAAGAAGGAGGATGGATACTTCCTCAAATAGTAGTCCTACATTCCTGAAGTTGGAAGGTAGCATCCAGATACCAAAGTGAGGGAGGATGAAAAGTGGCTACTCTTAGAAATTCTACGAGGACCTTTCAGCAAGGGATTGCTGATTAGATTTTCCTTAGCAGTGCTAATTGATAAATGGTTGGTGAAAGGGGATTAGTCGGACATGTCTATTGTTACCAGTAGGGAAGTTTCTAGATAGGACCTACCCTTTGGTCTCTCCATGATTGCTACTTCAGGAAGTTGATGACAGCCAGGTAGAGAGTCATAACACTTCAATGATCCTCTGTTTTGGAAAATTCTGCTTGGAGCCAAAATCATCGCTATGTACTGAGTGAGCTGCAATACAATCAGAAAATGACATTTGAAAGGGACCCACCTCATACAGGTTCCAACACCTTAGATGGTAGTTCCACAGGCCCTGTCTTGAAAATAAGTATGAAAGTGGGATCCAGACTATCCTACCTAGTTAGAGCTCCAAGTACTATTAGACCAAACAAGGGATTTTTCCATGGAGTATTGAGTAGCTGTTATGGGAACAGGGGTGATCTCTGTATGACAGTCAGTCCTCCAGAAGTGAGGAGAACACACTTGAGGTCTGTGCAACCTGCTGGGGAAAGTGTGGGTTTGCCAAGCACCTAGACGCCTTCCTACAAACTCATAGAGGAAATGAATGTGCTTAGTCTTGCAGGTGGAGAGACTGTCCAGGAAGATACGCCCAGCCATGTTGTCAATATGTGGAGCAAACAGAAGAGGCTGACGGTCAAGTGGGAGTATCACAGGGGCTGACTTGAGACATTTGGTCTTCCATTTTGTGGTACCTGTGATGAACTCAATAACAAAACTGTGAAGCCAAACAAAAGTGTGCCAGCCAGCAGCCCAGCAGTGTAACCAGAGGACTAGTGCTGCTGATGTGTGTCACATTTCCCCATGGAGCCATCATTGTTGCTGAAGCATGAGACTTGTCCTTGCTCTGGAAACTGCAACAGCTGAAGATAAGCACCTATCAACCCCGGTTGACATTCTGAACTATTGTTCTGCCCAAGTGAAGGGTGTGATCACACCTGTGTTCAAGCGATGCCAAAGATGACACAGATAGGCTGAGCCCGATGAGCGCACCATCCAGTTCCAACTAGGTCGTGTCCCTCATGAAAGGCTGTGTTGCAAATGCACTGAAATAAACTGCCATAGGAAATTGCGTTTGTTAGTACAAACTCTTTAGGTTTAGGACTATTCAAATTGAATTACATTTTATCTATGTGTTAATGACTTAGTGTACTTGTACTGAAGAGTATTCTTGCCTATGACCGAATCATACAGAAGTGGGACATTGGGAGACACAATAAAGCAGGAGAAGTGCACAATAGAGGGTGTAGTACTTTACCTAAGAGTGCTTGTTAACCTTTTAGTCTTACCCTCTTTCTAATTGTGTAGTAGTATTTCCTGCTGTGAAATTAAAAGTGCTTTCTTTTTAGAAAAAGATAAACACTGGTCTGCAAAGTGATTTACTGCGCTAATTGAGTTCTGAGTCTCTGTGTCCCACACTTCCTCCCTGAGAAGGCTTTGACTATTCATCCTTACTTCCCTGAGAGTCAAGTGTAAAAAGGGTGGCCCATTTTTCAGAACCATAGCAGGACAGGCCCCCAGGACTCCAGTGATAAATGACCACAACCACCACAGTTGTAGCCCAGTATCCCCACTTTGCCCTGAAGCCCCCCAAAGTGGTTTGAGAGATTGCCTTCTAATTATGAAATTTCAATACATTACAAAATATTAATGAATCCTAAATTGACATGTACAGAGCCTGGACGATATCAGATTGCTAAGCAATGGTAGAGAGAGGCCACAGTCTTTTACTAAGCTCTTATGATGCCCAGTGTGATCCCTATAAGTTAAGTTACTTTCAGGAATCCATGGCTCAAGCTTGGTAACTTGGCTCAATTAGGAAGGCTTTCTTCAGAGAAGTGCATGTGGCCTTTGGCCAGAAACTAATCAAAACGAAAAACAATTAAGGCAAACCTTTGACGTTACTTAAAATACTAACTATATAAATAAGAAAGTCAGTCAATGCAGTGCAGTGCAGCAAGTCACTTTGCTGCACTGCATGACAGGGAAAGGGCAGGAATGCACCATATTTAAAATAAGATAGCACATTCCTGCATTTCACTGTGTATGCACCGTTTTGCCTGCCTAGTGCCATTACAGGCACCATTACACCATGGTGCAAGAGTGCCTGCAATGTAAGGATTGTTTTTGTGCAGGAAGGTGGACCTTCCTGCACAAAAGCAGTCATCTGAGGCATTTTCCCTTTCTATGTGTGCTGCAGAATGCAAAGATGAAAAAAGCTGAAAAAATTAAAATATTTCTCCTTGTTATGCCTCACCTGCAGTAGCAGTTTTGGCACATTCTCAGGTCTACCACTTTTGGTAAATCTGGGAACAGACCAAAATCTGTGGGTGTTGCGTGGGAACATCCACACACCACACATGAATGACTCCCTGGTGCACACAACGCAGTGATTTGCACTGCATTGCTTTACTATGGATTCATCAAGCCACTCATTGTCACTCAAGGTGGCCTTGCGTGGCTTGATAAATTTAATTTTGGAGTTGCGTTGCGCATGCACCATGTTGCATGGTGCAAGAGGTATGCAACTCCCTTATAAATATGGCCCTAAGAATTCAGCAACTAAAATACAAAAGACGGAAGGAAATCTAAGGTAGGGATCAAATGGTAAAGAAAAATGAATTGAGATCACTTTTGGTAAACCTAGCGTGTGAAAGCTTAGCACGTTTCAACATCACATTTTTTTTATTTTTTTATTTCATTTTTTTTATTTTTTTATTTAAAACTTCACCAGCTTTAAATGCAAAGTCAGTACTATTCTTTTTTTAAATGAGAAACAAAGAATCTCTACATGATAGAAACAACATTCCTGGTGCTACTCAGGCCAAGGAGGGTGCAGCAGCATTTTATGTTTCCAAAAATTTTGCAAGACCCACAGCAGCTAAAATGCAAAGTAGTAGCTGCTAAATGGATGTTGGCTTTTTGGGCTCCTTTCAACTATTCAGGACTAATGCCATCCCCGGATAGAACAATGGTAAACAATTTCTTGCAGCCTGTAGTTCTATCCATTGTGGTCGGGAGATCTAGTTGCATGCATCCGGGCCCTAGTGACACTTAACTTTCTGCTCAAAAGGTTTTCTTGACTTTCAAAACTTTGCTGGCAAAGTTTTCATGTTTCCTTTTACTTATAAAAATATCTTCTTTATACCCAGCAACCAAATCTTTGCTGTTAAATTTCATTTTATTAGAACAGTACAACCTGCCTTGAAAAAACTTTGTTTATCACACGGATCCCAATAAAAAATCAGTGTAGAGAGTAAAGTAACTGGGTACAACTTTGCATTGACTAGTTATTATGAGCCTGGCTCATAAAGGTAAATATGGGTCGAATGTATGAAGAAAGTCATTTGTGAGTCCCTAATAGTGAATAGTGAATTTTAAGAAATCGCTATTTCAGGCACACAAAATGTGATGTAACAAAATTGCGAGTCGGAAATAGCGATTTCTTAAAAATCGCTAATGCAATTTGCGAGGTCCAAATACTGAATCGCGAAAATAATTGTATTCGGTATTTGAAAATCGCAAATTGTGAAAACGGTCCTCTGGCATAGCCTGATGACATCACAAGCAGGAAGTGAGTCAGCCCATGCTGTTTCGAGGTACCACACCCACAGGAGCAGTCAGAGAGTCACAGACCAGCCCCAGGGAGCAAGTTTGTGAGCAAGCCAGGACCTGACACCAACATGGCCAATGCTGGTAATGGGAAGCAGAAGGGAGAGAGGAAGATGAAGCTGAAATTCAGTGAGCAAGAATTGGAGGTGCTCACTGAGGAGGTGGTCATGACGGGCTCTTTGGGAAGAGCTCACTTCAGGTGCCAGAGAGTGAGAAGCGGAAACTTTGGGCTGACATCCAGACCAAAATCTGCACAGTGGGGGTTGCGCAGCGCTCAGTGGAAGAGATACACAAGAGGTGGTACGACCTGTGTTCCCGTGCCTATGAGAGGGTGGCCATCAGGCTAAAGGAGGCAAGGAGCACAGGAGACGGACCATCCACCCAGACACCCTACACCCCCATGGAAGACCTGGTGGAGTCCACACTGCTTCCAGAAGCTGTCAGTGGGGTCACTGACATTGACACTTCCGGCACACCCAGCACCTGTAAAGTTAAGTCCAATAATGATATGTAACCCCATATGTGCATGTACAAATGCCCCTTAGGAAATAGCAAGTAGTGCAAAGTATTGTGATAAGTAGTCCATTCCACATCTTACATGCACAATAATGCCTTATGGGCGTGGTAGTCCACAACCCAGAGCTCAAAATAGCACATAGAATGCAATTAAGTAGAGCGACACCCAGAAGAACAAAACACCCAGTTCATAGTGATACGATGTAAGTGTACATTTATTACCATTGTGCCACTTTTGGTGATACATACATAAATGACATGCTGCACATTGTCGTTACAGATGGCTCAGGCCCAGCAGCAGCAGAATGTGCCAATGTGGGGGATGCAGAAACACAGCCTCTGTCTGACTCAAACACCAGCGAGTCATTGTGTATAGCACCAATCAGACGCAGGGCAAGGGTGTTACCTCTCCACGATTTGAACCTGGACTCCGATTACATGCCGGATAAAGGCCACACACCACCCCCAGAAGCTAGATCCACAAGAAGGCAGCAGTCCCTGCCCCCGCGTCACTCAACTCCCCGCAGGAGGCCTCACGATGCAGGCATACAGCACACAGATGTAGGTGAGGGACCATCATTCTTTGGTGGCCTTGAAGCGTCAATGCTTAAAGTGCAGCGCCTGCAATACAAAAACATGAGGGCAATGCACAGGCAGTTGCAGTCACACAATGCTAATACGGGGGGGGCTGCACAAGCAATTGGAGTGTCTGAATGCAAACATCTGCAAGATGCATGAGGGACAGCAAACCGCTGCAGAGAAAACCAAGGAACTGACAAATGCCATTAAGGAACTCTGGCGGTCATTCTGACCGCGGCGGGCGGCGGTCGCCGCCCGCCATGCGGTCACCGCCGAATGGCCGCTCCGCGGTCAGGAGACCGCGGATGCCAATCTGGCTTTCCCGCTGGGCCGGCGGGCGACCGCCAAAAGGCCGCCCGCCGGCCCAGCGGGAAAGCCCCTGCAACGAGGAAGCCGGCTCCGAATGGAGCCGGCGGAGTTGCAGGGGTGCGACGGGTGCAGTGGCACCCGTCGCGATTTTCACTGTCTGCAAAGCAGACGGTTCCCCTTTTCTGACCGCGGCTTTACCGCCGCGGTCAGAATAGCCCTGGAAGCACCGCCAGCCTATTGGCGGTGCTTCCGCTGCTCTCCGCCCTGGCGGTCAGAGACCGCCAGGGTTGGAATGAGGGCCTCTGTACTAAAATCAGGCATGAGCGAGTTAGCCACCGCAGGCGCGAAAGGCAATTCATGGGAATGTTCAATGGCTTTTGCAGATCTGTAAATCGTCTTGCTACATCTACTGCCCTGATATCACGGAGTGCTGTGGCCGCACAGGTGGAGGCAGCACATAGCAGTCGGGATGTTGCCCAGGGATTGGTGCAAATTACCAAGGTTCTGGATGCTATGCTGACAGCACACAGTGCTACACCCAGCGAACTGGGAGTTGGGGATACTGAGGAGTCATTTGCCTCAGCAGTCTTGCAGTCCCTGTGATGGATCCTAGGCGTCGCAGTGCCTGGCACAGTACTGCCTGTGAGCCTGATACAAGAGGTGCTGGCGAGGCCACTGCGCACTCAAGTGGAATGTGTGGTCGTGAAGTGACATTGAGGGCCACAGGGGACTACCTTCACATGTAGCAATACAGTAAACTACGATGACAATAGTGTGACACTGTTAATAGCTCATGTCTGACTCATATGTATTGCTTTGTCTTAGTGACACGTATGTTACCTGATGTCAAGGTAATAAAAGTGCTAACTTCCAGAATTCATGTCAGTGAGGTAGTGTTGTCATAACTTACATCTGAAATGGTTGTGCGTGATGTCAGCACGCCTTTGCCTGCCCTCTGCTGCACTGGTCCTGTCTGCTGGCTGTAGGGGTGGTATGGGATCATCATCCTCATCTGAGTCTGGCTCCGATATTTCCACAGGTATGCCCCTGGTGGTGGCAATATTGTGTAAGATCGCACATGTGGCCACTATTCTGCAGGTCCTGTCCAGGCTGTACTGTAGTGCCCCCTCCACTTTTGTGGATGCATCGGAAGCGACACTTCAGCAGGCCATAGGTGCGCTCCACAACATTGTGGGTTGCCCTGTGTGCTGAATTGTATCTCCGCTCTGCTGGCGTTGCAGGATTTAGATAGGGCGTCATCATGTAGGTGCGCACTGTGTAGGCACTGTCTTCTGGAAGGAACAGAGGGTATAATGAGTAGCTGTGCCATCTCACGTCACATTGCCATAAATGCACCATTGTAAAGTGGGAAATTACCGAGTAGATATCCTTCACAAAATTCCCCAGCTATCAGTCTTGTGGGAATCCCGCTGTGGCGAAAGATGTACGAATCATGTGTGCTCCCCGGGTACCTGGCCACGAGATCAGTTATGATGTAGGAGGCATTGCATATCACCTGTATGTTCATTGAATGTTGGGATTTACGGTTGCGGTACACATACTGTTGGAAAATGAGTTATTGGTAGGGCAGGTAGGTACCTACACCTAGCAACAAGCCACTAACCTCCACATAGGTACAGTTAGGTCTCAGTAAATTAATCCCAGCTCTACCCTTGGTAGCTTGGCATCGAGCGTCAAGGCTTAACTTAGGAGACAAAGTGTAAAGCATTCAAATATCACAAAACAGTAATTAAATAAAACACAGGAAACAGTTTAAAAATCCAAAACCAATTTATAAAAATAGCTTATATTTTTATCTTTAAAATGACACAAAAACGATTAAAATCGGTTCAGGGGAACCGGAGATATGAATTTTTAAAGTATTATTATTTTCTAGCGCTTAGAAACAAAAAGTGCCAATCGGGTCATCTGGTTGCACCAGGACCGGGGCAAAGTCAAACTTTCAGGCCGACCGCGATGGAGCCCTGCTCGGCTACAAGTCGCGGGAGGCCTCGGTTAAAAAGTTACCTTCTGACTTAGTCTCTTTTTTGATGTTTTTCTTCCCCGGGACGAACCTGCCAGTTGAATCCGACCTCCTGGAGCCCTTGTCCGGATACGCGAAGTCGGTTTCCTCGGTGGTGATTTTTACCTTCGGACTTAGTCGTTTTTTCGAGATGAAAATCCTTCGACCGGGGTAAACCTGGATCTTGATCCGACGTCCATGGAGCCCTTCTCGGATACGATGGATGGGAGGTCCCGGTCAACTTTTTACGTTCGGACTTAGTCTCTTTTTTGGATGTTTTTCTTTACCGGGACGAACCACGAAGTCAGGCCGGGTCGCGGTTGAGGCAAGCCGGCTAGAATTTCCGCGTCGGGTCGGTCACTTTATGGAGCTTTTTTTCAAAAATTCTCCAATCTTTTCCAAACTTCTGTGGCTTCACCCAGATGTTCTTTTAAGGTTCTTTTGGGGTCCACAGCTCACCCCAAGGGTCCAGAAGTTCTGTGATGGTCCTTGGGAAGTGCGGACTTCAACTCCCAGAATGCACCTGGCGCAAACTCCTTTTTGGCCACTGGACAGTGGTCAGCTGGTCACTTTTTCAGGAGTTGGTGCAGGGGACTCTGGATAGCAATTTTTCACCTGTAGCAAACAGGGAGTCCCTCCTTGAACCAGTGGAAGCCCGGCAAAGTCCTTCTTGTGGTGAAGCCCAAGTGTGCAGCTGGTGCAGTCCTTCTGAGTGCAGGGTCCAGGTGCAGGCCAGGGGTCCAGCAGGGCAGTCCTTCTTCTTCTTTAGTTCCTTTCTTGTTGAATTCTGGAGGGGATCTGAGGTGTGGGTGCAGGTCTGCCAGTTTTATCCTTGCTCCTGGGTGAAAAGCAGGGGGGCCCTGGTTCTCCAATCAGGGACAGGGTCGTCCCCCTGTGATGACCACTTCCTGGGAAGTGTGGCAAAAATCCATCCCAGAAGGCAACAGTCTCTAAAAATCCAACATGGATGAATCTGATTTTTGGAGGTTACATCTGGCTGAGCCCACCCACTGGTGTGGCTAAAAATCATAAACACACCCCTCTCCTGCCCTCTCCTAATCTAATGAAGGGTACACCTAGCTGTCTGGGGTTGCAGGATGTGGGGGTGTTGCTGGGTGCTGCAAATGTCCTTCTCTGCCTTTGAAGACTAGTTTGGCAGCCCTCCCCCTTCCTGCCTCACCATCTGCTGAGGGGAGATTCTCTCCCCCAAGCACATTCCTTTGTGTGAAGTCTGGCCACTTCACACCTCATCAAGGCAGCCTGGCAGAAGCTGCTGCAGGCTGGCCAATCAGAGCACAGCAGCAAAAACAATGCAGAGCTGAAATTGGCAACTTTTTAGGTAAAGTCTAAACTTTTTACCTGAACTAGTTATATTAAATCCAACAACTGGAAGTTGTGGGATTTATTATAAAAATCAATTTGATACCAAATTCTTGGTATGTAACATTTAAGGAGACTTTAAAATTTAAAATAAAGTCTGCCCATTCTAGCCTATGAAGGCCATTTACTTCAATGAGGGAAAAACGAATTTGGCTGTTTTTACCTCACCAGGGCTTATAAATCTATTTTTATAAAGTCCCTGCTTATAGTTAAATGGCACCCAGCCCTAGGGGCACATAGGGCACACCTTAGGGGTGACTTATATGTAAAAATAAGGTAGTTTAAGACTTTGGAAGTACCTTTAATTCCAAAGTCGAATTTGCATATAACTTTAATTTAAAAGCAGCCAGCAAGGCAGGCTTGCTTTTAAAATGACACTGGGCACCTCAGCAATGCACCTAGGTGTGCACCACCTATGCTGTGGTCCCTAAACCTACATGCCCTACCATATACTAGGGACTTATAGGTAGGTTAACTTAGCCAATTATAATTAGCCTAATTTGCATATCCATTTTACACAGAGCACAGGCCCTGGGACTGGTTAGCAGCACCCAGGGCACCTTTAAAGCCAGGAAAACACCAGCAAAAAGTGGAAAATGGGGGCAAAAAGTTATGGGGCCTCTGCAATCAGCCCTGGTTTCTCACACAACCCCCCCGCCCAGCCCACACACCCAGGAGACTCAGCCCAACCCTGGGAGAGTCTTCCTGGCTTGTTTGGCGAGGAAGACAGTGAAGAAAACTGGCTGTCCCTTTGCAGGGCCTACTCTGCCTTATATCCTCCTGTCAGGGTCACTCCCTATGGGTAGTGAAGCCATCCCAACAGTAAAAGGACCCAACTCAAACTGAAACTTTCCTCTAGGGGGGTCTTCCTCCTTTCTCTCTGCCAACTTGGGTAGTGAGGTGCCCACCTCCCGTACTCCAAACTTTGCTAGGGCAACACCTAGCTTACCCAAAGAGGTCACCCAACACTTGAGCAACCCCACCATGACCAATAGGGTCAGGGGGCCTACTTTGCTATTGGCCCTGGGGTCGGCCTCCCAGGCCAAGTACAGTGCTGCCAGGAAGGCTAGCACCCAGCAGAGGCTACTGACAGCTGTCAGTACCCAGAACCACACCCTAAGCTCTCGACTTACAGGTGGCTGAGCTGCTTTAGGGGCATCTTTGGGGTCCTGGCACCCCTCTTGCTGTCTAGAGTGGGGGGCTACCACCTCCTGTGGCAGACACCCTCCTTCCACTCTCCCTTCTGTCACTGCAGGGGCAACACCTTGCATCTGGACAGCTGCCTGACTACTCAGGACTTCCTTGGGGTCAGGTGAGGCCTCACCAGTGCCAACTCTGGGCTCCCCCCCTACTGGGGCAGAAGGCCCTTGGCTCCCTGGAACTCTCTTTAAGAGTGGCCTACCCTTCCTTTTCTTCTTTCCTTTTCTTGGGGACCCCTGTCTCCTAACTGTAGGGACTGACTCCCCAGGACTTTGGGTTGGGGGGGCGCCCTGGGCGACCACCCCATCTGTGACCAGACTCACCTCTGGGAGGTCATTGCCCAGGATACAATCTAGGGGAAGGTCAGCACTGACTACCACCCTAATCCAGTCAAGGATACCCTCCCTCTCTAGGGGCACTATGGCTACAGGTTTGGAGGTGACCTCCCCTGTGGCTATCCTGACTTTCTTTGTCTTTCCTGGGACATACATGTCTGGGGTCACTAACCGGTCACTCACTATAGTGTGACTGGCACAGGTGTCTCTCAGGCCAGTGGTAGGGATCCCATTCACTTGAATGTGGTGGAAGTGCCTACTCCCACCCTCAGGGATCACCAGCTTACCATCTGGTCCTGTCTCCCAGCACAATGCTAGGAGGACTTCATCTTCTGAGGAATCCTCCTCTATGGCTACACTGGACAGCCCAATGCTAACCACCTTCTTTGGACAGGCTGCATCTCCTCTGAAGTGACCTGTCTGCTGACAGTCAAAGCAAGCCCTACTGTCCAAGAGCTTTTTTAACCCTGGGTCTCCCTGTCTCTGCTTGTCAGAGTGGGAGTGGGATTTACTCTCCTCCTTCTTAGGGTTCTGGGGTACAGAGGGAGTCTCTGTGGTGGGCTTACCACCTCCCTCCTTAGGTTTTTGGGGACCTGTCCCCCCCCTCTTGGAGTCTCCCCCCTGGGACTTGACAACCACCCTGGTTCTCAACCACTCATCAGCTGCCTCCCCTAGCTCTCTAGGGTTGGTCTGCTTAGAGTCCACTAGATGCTGGCGTAACCTTTCTTGGGTACAATTGGTCAAGATGTGCTCTCTCATGATCAGATTGTATAACCCCTCATAAGTATCTACTTTGTTACCAATAATCCAGCCCTCTAGTGCCTTTAGTGAAATGTCCACAAAGTCAACCCAAGACTGGGTACTGACCTTCTGGGTGTCCCTGAACTTCATTCTATATTGCTCTGGGGTCAGACCAAACTTCTTGGCTAAGCACCTCTTCATACTAGGGTATGAATCTGCCTCCTCCCCCCTTAAGGTCAGAAGCCTATCCCTCCCTGAGTTGGGGACCAACTCCCACAAAAGGGAACCCCAGTATTGAGGCCTAACCCTTCTCATTTGGAGTGCCCTCTCAAAGGCCCCCAGCCACTTATCTATGTCATCCCCCTCTACATAAGCAGGAACTACCCCCTTGGGTAATCTGGGGCAAACTCCCCCACCCATGGACACCTCAGCTTCTTTATCGCTGCTTCCATCTCTTTTGTCTTTGTATGCCCACTTTTTCTTTTCTAGGGCCAGCTTCTCTGCTTCCAAAGCTATGTATGCTAGCTGGGCCTCCAGCTCTCTTTCTCTGATGGATGGGTTCTCTCCTCCTGAAAGGACCCCCTTCCCACCACTAGCTTTGGATCTGCCCCTAGTGACTGTATTTACTGAGGACCGTTCTTCCTCATCCTCACTTAGGGTCAGATGCCTTCCCTCCCCTGAGTGGTTAGAGCTTGCATCCTCCCTTCTTTCTCCCTCCTCTGGAGCTTCTTCTGACTCTACCTCTTGGGCCTCAGCCCATGCTGTCAGGGATGTGATCAGGATTTGCTTCCTGAGATCAGTGGTTGCAGGCAACCCTCTTTCAATACACAACCCCCTAAGCTGGACTACTGTCAGTGTGGGTAGGCTAGCCAGATCAAGCTCCATGGTTCCCTAGTTTTGTGTCAACAAAAACTTTTTGCTAAAATTGGAAACAAGAATTTAGAAAAATTACAAAAATTCAATAATTGAAATTAATCCAAAAAAAAATTAAAAACAATTTTTGCACAAGGACAATTTAAAGGATTTTTAATTTGTTTTACTGAAAACTGTAACGTGATATTGAACACAAGTACAGGATCCCGTCGCTGCTTCCAATTATGTTGGATAATGGGTTATTGGTAGGGCAGGTAGGTACCTACACCTAGCAACAAGCCACTAACCTCCACATAGGTACAGTTAGGTCTCAGTAAATTAATCCCAGCTCTACCCTTGGTAGCTTGGCATCGAGCGTCAAGGCTTAACTTAGGAGACAAAGTGTAAAGCATTCAAATATCACAAAACAGTAATTAAATAAAACACAGGAAACAGTTTAAAAATCCAAAACCAATTTATAAAAATAGCTTATATTTTTATCTTTAAAATGACACAAAAACGATTAAAATCGGTTCAGGGGAACCGGAGATATGAATTTTTAAAGTATTATTATTTTCTAGCGCTTAGAAACAAAAAGCGCCAATCGGGTCATCTGGTTGCACCAGGACCGGGGCAAAGTCAAACTTTCAGGCCGACCGCGATGGAGCCCTGCTCGGCTACAAGTCGCGGGAGGCCTCGGTTAAAAAGTTACCTTCTGACTTAGTCTCTTTTTTGATGTTTTTCTTCCCCGGGACGAACCTGCCAGTTGAATCCGACCTCCTGGAGCCCTTGTCCGGATACGCGAAGTCGGTTTCCTCGGTGGTGATTTTTACCTTCGGACTTAGTTGTTTTTTCGAGATGAAAATCCTTCGACCGGGGTAAACCTGGATCTTGATCCGACGTCCATGGAGCCCTTCTCGGATACGATGGCTGGGAGGTCCCGGTCAACTTTTTACGTTCGGACTTAGTCTCTTTTTTGGATGTTTTTCTTTACCGGGACGAACCACGAAGTCAGGCCGGGTCGCAGTTGAGGCAAGCCGGCTAGAATTTCCGCGTCGGGTCGGTCACTTTATGGAGCTTTTTTTCAAAAATTCTCCAATCTTTTCCAAACTTCTGTGGCTTCACCCAGATGTTCTTTTAAGGTTCTTTTGGGGTCCACAGCTCACCCCAAGGGTCCAGAAGTTCTGTGATGGTCCTTGGGAAGTGCGGACTTCAACTCCCAGAATGCACCTGGCGCAAACTCCTTTTTGGCCACTGGACAGTGGTCAGCTGGTCACTTTTTCAGGAGTTGGTGCAGGGGACTCTGGATAGCAATTTTTCACCTGTAGCAAACAGGGAGTCCCTCCTTGAACCAGTGGAAGCCAGGCAAAGTCCTTCTTGTGGTGAAGCCCAAGTGTGCAGCTGGTGCAGTCCTTCTGAGTGCAGGGTCCAGGTGCAGGCCAGGGGTCCAGCAGGGCAGTCCTTCTTCTTCTTTAGTTCCTTTCTTGTTGAATTCTGGAGGGGATCTGAGGTGTGGGTGCAGGTCTGCCAGTTTTATCCTTGCTCCTGGGTGAAAAGCAGGGGGGCCCTGGTTCTCCAATCAGGGACAGGGTCGTCCCCCTGTGATGACCACTTCCTGGGAAGTGTGGCAACAATCCATCCCAGGAGGCAACAGTCTCTAAAAATCCAACATGGATGAATCTGATTTTTGGAGGTTACATCTGGCTGAGCCCACCCACTGGTGTGGCTAAAAATCATAAACACACCCCTCTCCTGCCCTCTCCTAATCTAATCAAGGGGGCACCTAGCTGTCTGGGGTTGCAGGATGTGGGGGTGTTGCTGGGTGCTGCAAATGTCCTTCTCTGCCTTTGAAGACTAGTTTGGCAGCCCTCCCCCTTCCTGCCTCACCATCTGCTGAGGGGAGATTCTCTCCCCCAAGCACATTCCTTTGTGTGAAGTCTGGCCACTTCACACCTCATCAAGGCAGCCTGGCAGAAGCTGCTGCAGGCTGGCCAATCAGAGCACAGCAGCAAAAACAATGCAGAGCTGAAATTGGCAACTTTTTAGGTAAAGTCTAAACTTTTTACCTGAACTAGTTATATTAAATCCAACAACTGGAAGTTGTGGGATTTATTATAACAATCAATTTGATACCAAATTCTTGGTATGTAATATTTAAGGAGACTTTAAAATTTAAAATAAAGTCTGCCCATTCTAGCCTATGAAGGCCATTTACTTCAATGAGGGAAAAACGAATTTGGCTGTTTTTACCTCACCAGGGCTTATAAATCTATTTTTATAAAGTCCCTGCTTATAGTTACATGGCACCCAGCCCTAGGGGCACATAGGGCACACCTTAGGGGTGACTTATATGTAAAAAAAAGGTAGTTTAAGACTTTGGAAGTACCTTTAATTCCAAAGTCGAATTTGCATATAACTTTAATTTAAAAGCAGCCAGCAAGGCAGGCTTGCTTTTAAAATGACACTGGGCACCTCAGCAATGCACCTAGGTGTGCACCACCTATGCTGTGGTCCCTAAACCTACATGCCCTACCATATACTAGGGACTTATAGGTAGGTTAACTTAGCCAATTATAATTAGCCTAATTTGCATATCCATTTTACACAGAGCACAGGCCCTGGGACTGGTTAGCAGTACCCAGGGCACCTTTAAAGCCAGGAAAACACCAGCAAAAAGTGGAAAATGGGGGCAAAAAGTTATGGGGCCTCTGCAATCAGCCCTGGTTTCTCACACATACTCTGTGGCCGATGGTGGACAGATTGCAACATGTGTCCCATCTATGGCACCTAGAACGTGGGGGAACTGTGCTATCTGGTAGAAATCTATTTTTGTCTGCTGTATTTCCTGTGGGGTGTGGGGGAATCTGATGTACTGGTGTATCCTACTCAGCATGGCATTTAGAAATGCATTGAACATCTAGAGAGGGCACTCTATGATACCCCTCCAGCTGCTGCTATGACCCTAAGATAGCTCCCTAAGGCAAGTAGTTGCAGGGAGCATAATACATAACATGGGTGGGTATGCTATTGGTCCTATGTGTTGTGCGCTGCAGTATGGGTTGTAGCTCAGCTATCAGGTCAAGTATCATGGCTGAGCTCAACCTGTACTTCTCAAATATTTCCTCCTCAGTCTGATCAAAAAGGGTAATGCACACTCTGAAAATTCCCTCCTGTCTCCTCCTCCCTCTCCTCAAACCTGCCAAGATCCTCATTCTCCTCGCCATGACGTAGAGGACAGCCATTGTGGAAAAGAGGCTGAGTCATTCTGGGCCTCTTTATATAGGTTGCACCTGGTTACCACCTGGTTTCAATCCGTTGTAATTTGCATGTGTAAAAGGCCATTCTGCGGATATTCGCAATTTGCGATTTTTTGATGCATCGAATTGCGACATGGTTTTGCGTGTCGCAATGTGTGTATCGCAGTTTGCGACGAGAAATACTGAATCTGTATTTGCGGGCCTAACATTACTTGCCAGATTTGGGACTTGGGACTTTTTTCCATTACTTTCCATTACTTTGGCACACTTTTTTAAAATGTAAGATTATTTTTTGTTTTTTCAGAATTGTTACAGCTTGTAGGGAGATGGCTCTTTATGTAGTGGACCAAATTAGGTACACCATGCAAAGAGTTTAAGCTGTCCTCTAGAAATATCACAGAAGCACAAGTGACATTGCTGGTGCTCTCTTTTTGGGTTGTGTGGCTGAGCAGTTAGGCATATCGAAGGGTAGTATGAAGCATGTAAGGCACACACTCATGCAGTGAGACACACACTCAATAAAGAAATGGGACACCAATTAAAAAAAAATAATGTACTTTTATAGAACGTTTGATACCAGGATCACCGAAATCAGGTGAGTACTTTTTGAGATAGAAATTTTTACAGTTTTAAAAAGTTGACACACTATGCAGTTTTTGGGTGTGATGATATTATTCTCTAAGAGAAAAACATGTTCTGTA
Organism: Pleurodeles waltl; assembly: GCF_031143425.1. Taxonomy (NCBI): domain Eukaryota; kingdom Metazoa; phylum Chordata; class Amphibia; order Caudata; family Salamandridae; genus Pleurodeles; species Pleurodeles waltl. The sequence continues at coordinate 914,267,797 of NC_090444.1, read as the reverse complement.
TTCAGGCATTTCATAGAGACTTACAGGACTGTTCTCAGGACTTAAGGTCCAGGGGAACCCATGGGGGACGTGACTTTTGAGGTCCTTGGGCATGTGGGGACACCATCAGAACACTTCTCCGTGAGCTGTGGGGCTCGGGTGGAGTGGTGTCTTTTGGTGCTGGGTCTGATGCTGGAGTTCCTCACGGTTCAGGGGGCCGGCAGAAATAGTCTGCAGGTGTGGACTGGGGCTCTAGACTGACCAAGCCAACAAGTGGGCTCAGGTCTCACAACACTGGGAGACATGAGGACATCCTTGGTTCTCTTCTCCTATGTCTGAGGCGGAAAGGTGCAGGGATGTCCTGAGGCATCGGGTTTCTGTCTTCTGGTTACTCACGGTTGCCGGGGGGTCTGCAGAAACAGGCTTCAGATGCCGTCTCGAAGACCACAGTGGGCAAACTTAGGATGAGCTTCATCTCTGGAGGGCCTGAGGACCATGGTGACCATGGTGACCCAGTTGGGCCACTTTAACTTGGACTACGTGGCTCAGGTGCAGTGGTAATGTCCGGCATTGGGTTTCTGATGCTCCCATTCATCACAGTTCTAGCTCGAGTTGCCTGCAGATGCAGGGGAGCAGCTCCTCTATCCAAGGGAGTCTTCTTGGTGATTTGAAAGGCACTGGCAACTCTCACTGGTTTTTGGAGGCTGCATTGGCAGGACAGGTCAGTTGCTCCACGAGGGTCGGGTGCAGCAAGCAGGTTGGCAGTGTTGGTGCCAAGTCAAGCATGATACTCTGTTCTCAGGTTCAGCAGGCTTCTTGTTTACTCCTTCCTCTTTGTCTGCGAAGATCTGTTTTCCAGGTATTAGGGAGTCTCCTACATACTCCATTTAGGGGGTGTTAAGGTGGGTGAAGGGAAGTAGGTAATGGGCTACTTACCCTTGGGGTCACTGCACCCCCTAGATCAATGGTTCCCAACCTGTGGTCCGGGGACCTCTGGGGGTCCATGGAAACTCCTCAGTGGGTCTGGGACTGCTTATAAATGTAAATCATATTAACAGATTAGGTCCCCATCTTTCAGTATTGACTCAGTGGGGGGGGGGCAGATTCCAATAATGATTCTGTGGGGGTCCCTGGGTTCCAGTAATGATAAAATGGGGTTCCACAGAGGTCAAAAGATTCAGAATCAGTGCCTTAGATGACCACTTCCTTAGGGGAGTGGGCATCACCCTGTTTAGAGTACTTAAATTCCACCACATGCAAGATGGTGGAATTACTGAGGCTGTCTCCACTTCAGGCTGGCCACCCTAGGGATATGTCCAGCCTAGAAATGCGACACACCACTGCATAGCTACATTTTTCACCTGTCCAGGTGCCAGATGGGCCCTGAGGCAGGGAGGTTGCCAGTTCTGTATACCAAAGGCTGTGAGCTTCTTTCAAGCTCCATACCATGGAATGCAGATTTGTGGGCCATCCTGTTGGGATGGGTGTGTTAAGACCCCTGCCAGTGCAGGCTTTGCTTCTGAGCTCCAAGAAGTGGAGGCTCTCACACCTGGAGGTCAGATTCTCGTCTTTTGGTGGCAAACTGATTAGAACTGGTCACTGAGCTCACCAGCAGTTGGTAGATTTTCAGGGGGCACCTCTAAGGTGCATCTGGGTGCATGTATTAATAAATCCATCACTGGAACTAGTGAGGATTTATTAATATGATATTCTTTGATACCAAACATCCCTAGTTTCAGTGTAGCTATTATGTAGCTTGGGAACTCATATTGACCAGTGGCCAGCACATGTATTTAAACTGGCTTCCTTGTTCACTTACTATGTCTAAGAATCCACACAGACAAAGCAGGGGCATATCTGCTCTTGCAGATATGCCCACACATAATATAATGCACCCTGCCTTAGGGCTGTAAGGCCAGCTCTAGGGGTGACTTACAAATATTACATGCAGTGTTTAGGGGACATGGTACACAGACTGTGTGCCATGTTGTGTTTTCAGTTTTAGGGACCACCTTGTCATGCATCCTGCAATAGAAGTCTGCATGACTTTGGTGCTGGGCCCCTTAGAGTGGCACAGCATTTAGGGCCTTCAGTACCCATGTCCTCGGTAGTAGGGATACCATTTACTAGTGATTTACAGAGGTGCTAAAGGGCCTGGCCTCTGGTGGATCAAGTGATCAAGGGTCTTGCTTTGGGGATGGAACATTGGCACTGGGGACCTGGTTCGCAGGAAAACCAGTAGCGGCTAGTACCAAAAACTATTGGTGGGGCTACCAACCAAAAATGTAGTGTACCAGCTGCATGTGAAAAATAAAAAATACAAATGTACTCACCCCATTGGCTTGCCTTTTCCCGATACTCGGCTCTCGGTGCTCTGAGTGCAGCTATTCAATGCTGCATCCCAGTCTAGATGATGTTCTCATGCTATTGATGTTAGCGGCATGAGAGCAGCATCAGGATTGGTTGGAGCGGGCTGCCTCGACACTCCAGCAGGCACTGGGAACCTGTGCCTGCTCTCCACTCAGGAGAGTAGTTCTCTGTCTCTGCCTCTGTCAGGCTGGCCGTCGCAAGACAGCCAGCCAAAATTACATGTGCAGTGTAAACTGTGCAGTGTAAACTGTGGGCATCACACCCCTGCTGCCAGTCAGCAGTAGTGGCCCAGCCCCAAGCACAGCTGGCTGGGCAAAGGGAAAAATAAAATGTAATAAAATTATTTTTTCACTTTTTTGGCGGCGCTGGCTGGGAGCAACCGCCGCTGAGGAACTCAGTGCACTTCAGTCAAAGTTGCACTAAAAACAGGCAAAACGTGTGTGTGAGGGGTATTGCAACTAGAACCCAGCTTCCCACACAGCTATTCAGATTATATACACAGGCAACAAAATTACAAATACGTCCATGAAACCTTCATGAAGTGGACAGTACAGATTTCTTGTATGTCCTCTAAGAGTTAGTCTGTGCCTCAGACATTCCTAGGTGTGCTCAATGCAATGTGAGAAAAGAAAAACACAGTTGTGACATTTGGTAAATAGCAGGTATTACTGTTATCCAGTATAGTGGTTCTCAATTTATTGATTTCTGAGAAAAGGACGGATGGGTTGAACTTGCGAGTTTTGATCTCATAACCTTCACATCATAGAAGATGTCTTTGGATAGGGTGAACTCACTGAGCTGTACTGACATCCTGAAATACATACTTATTGAATCTCATGCAAACTTGGTAATGATCACTAAACCTAAGATTAAGCACATTTCGCACAAGGGATTCCTATATTTCAGTATATACTGGGAACGATTTCAACAACGGATTTATTTAAAATGTTAATTTGTTCCCAATGAAATGTATTAAACAACGTGTAAATATTATTAAATAGTGTCAACATTTCCATGGCAAGAAATACTCACCGAATCGCTGCATGAAAACACGTTTCCACAGTTTTCTGCTGGCATTCCAGCTTCTAACGCCTTCTTTTCAAATTCTTATGAGTCACACTGCTTTGAGTACTGTTACTTATCTATTTGTTCTCCGTAGTAGGCAGCTTAAGTTTTTATTATATTAGCCAATGCCATTGTGACTTACAGTAACAAACACTGAGAGTCAACATATGAAAGATATATTTAAGTTGATTACTACATACATCATGCTATGTGCTTTTGTGGCCATAAAATGTCACGCTAATTATAATCTGCATCACCAATTTACGAATTTGTGTTTTTCATTCATTCTTCAGTTCTCTTTCGAGAAATGTCAGGATTGTGACCTACAGTTTTAATCAGATGTTTGAAATTCTGTTTATTCATCTGGCACGAATGTGTGTGTGTTTGTGTAAATGTTTTTTTGTGTGTGTGTGTGTTTTTACAATGGATGCTAATTTGAAGGCATTGATTGAAAAAAGAAGGCATACCTTCCTTAACATGTAGATGACCTTTTTGGTACTTTGACTTTTTGGTGAAAAGTCAAAGGGAATGTTCTACTGCATATACCATCTGAAAATAGACAGCTTCCCCCATATACATATACATATATAATGTATACTCTCAGTAATGACGCCATGGAAGCATGCCATTTCATTAACAGCTATCTCTCAAAAGGTGAGACCGTGACACACCTTCCACAATAAATAATAATAAAGATTTGTTTCAACGAATTGTCCCTTGACCTTAGTCCTTCCTTTTTGATCTAAGACCCTGCTCCTCCAAAGAATTTTCATAAACATGTCACTCCCCTTGAAAGACACTTTTACCTTCTGGAGACAGGTGTTTTATGTCTTGAGTCCATGAGGAGGCCTAAAAATAGGTAAGAAGGGCCTGGGCGAATGAGACATTTAATTGTTATTTAGTTCTATATCTTAAATTACATGCATAAGTTTAGATCTAAACAAATCAAGCCAAGCCAAGCTATGCTAAAGTGGGCTTGTATTCCAGTTTTGTCTTTATTCTTGTGGCCAGTCCTGGAATATGGAAGGTGTGAGGTCTTCAATAATACCAGAGATGAAGGCTGGCTTAGACGAGCCAGTGCCCTGTTGTAAGAAAATGGGTTATTTGTTGAGAGCCCCACTCAAGTAATAAACGTAATTTTTGCCAGGGTAAACCACACAAACCACTAAATAAAGCTGTGCTTAACCCAAAAGCAGTCAGGCTTAAGTTACAGGCAATGCGTAAAGTACTTATGCAGCACTCAAGCAATAATAAAGTGAAAACACAACACAAGAAAAACCCCAAGCAATATAGGAAATATAACACATTTCAATAAGTAAAATGACACCAAAATGACAAAAATCCAATCAGTAGAACCAGAGTTATGAATTTTTAAAATGGTAGGCACAATTTGCACCAAGAAGCACAAAGAGCCACTAGCAGTTATCTGGACCAGAACACTGTCACAAGTTCAGGATGATCCTGATGAAGCATGGGTCAAATAAAGGGAGTCATTTTGTCCTAGTGAACAGTTTACTTTCTCAATGTCCAAGTCCATGTGAGGAGACATAGCTGGGGCATCACTTTGTCAGGGCCCAACAGGAGGCCATTGTCTAAGCGAGGAGCGGTTGCTGCTGGAGCTTTGCACTGGCAGTTGAAGCGGGCAGCAGCTTTTTGGTGAAAATAGCGGGTCGGCATCTGAACTTCTCATTGGTGGGAGATTCTGTGACCACTGCTAAAGTGAGTAGCCCATTTGCAGTTGCGAAGTTCTGCAAACGTCTGAACTTTCACCTCAAGATTGATATTGGTGATCAGGACTCACTCTAGCAGAGGCCTGCAGTAGGGCTCAGACTGGCCCAGTTGGGGCTAGTCAGCTAGGCAATTGGAGGGAAGGCCTCTGGAAGCTTGATGTGTCCCTGTAGGTCAAACATGAGGTCAGCCAACTGACCTTTGGAATCAGTACTAGGAATCCTGGGTTCAAGGTAAGCAAGCCTGTCTCCCTTCTTGAGACAGCAGGGCGTTTTTTCTTCTGAATATTCCACAAGTCCAGGACTATTCTGATTAAAGGTTCTGAGGGTGCCATTCTTATACCCAGAGCCAGCCCATGGGTGGTGGAATGCTGCCTTTTCTAACCTTCTTCCTTTCCTGGGTTTGGTTCCAGTCCGTCTAGGAAAACAAAGTTATGCAGGCCTCCGTGTGAGTTGCATTTGTCAGTGGAAGGGCAGGCAACTTTTAAACGTCAGGAATGGGGAGGGCACAACCCTCAGGTTACCCCTTTGAAGATAAGGAAGGGCTGAGTACAACACCGCAGGACATCCTGCTCAGACAGGAACACCCCACCCAATGCCTATTTGTTCCCATGTCTGGAAGGAATATAAGTCACACCAAAGGAAAGGTATTACAGTCATGTGACCTGAGACACTGGCAGAGAGGCAAATTTGGTTTGGGCAGAGAAAAGCCAACTTTAAAATTAAAGCGGGCTTCAAATTACAATTTGAATGAGTGGAAGAGGTACTTTTCTATGTGTCCTCAAACTTAGGTTATCAAGTATACAGAGTCCTAATGCCAACAAAACAAGTTCTGCAAAAAAAATGGGAGCGGATCCAAAACAGTCTAGGAGAATGCTATACCAGGATTGTCAGGTTTAACACCTTTTTTCAGCAGCAGTTGCAGGGTGAAGGAGGCTTGAGAACACAGCCCTTGTGTGGCTGAGCCCATGATCTGGTGCAGCCCTTGATGACAAATCTAGACTGCCTGCTACCTCTTTAATCCCCCAATCATGAAACCCATGGCTTTACCAGAAGGTTATTAGGCCAAGTGGCGGCAAGGTTGTGAAGTTTTTTTGGCCTTTTTGGGAAAGGTCAATGAGCAATACAAGTGGTGAAATCAGAATATCAAGTGGAATTCCAATTCCTGCCTCTTGAACATTGGTTCCATTCTATTCTTTTGCCATTAGGAGAAGAAAAGAGAGATACTCTCATCAAAGTACTCTAATGTCTCCTACAAAATGATGCAGTCATTTAGATATGCCATCTCCAATACAGTGTAGAAACGTACTCCATCATATCATTGGTCATAAAGGGGGTGATTTTAACCTTGGCGGACGGCGGAGGCCGTCCGCCAAGGTACCGCCGTGAAATGACCGCACCGCGGTCAAAAGACCGCGGCGGCCATTTAAACATTTCCGCTGGGCCGGCGGGCGCTCTCCGAAAGAGCGCCCGCCGGCCCAGCAGAAATGCCCCTGCAACGAGGATGCCGGCTCAGAATTGAGCCGGCGTAGTTGCAGGGGTGCGACGGGTGCAGTTGCACCCGTCGCGTATTTCAGTGTCTGCAAAGCAGACACTGAAATACTTTGCGGGCCCTCTTACGGGGGCCCCGCGGCACCCCCTACCGCCATCCTGTTCATGGCGGGTTTCCCGCCATGAACAGGATGGCGGTAGGGGGTGTCTGAATCCCCATGGCGGCGGAGCGCGCTCCGCCGCCATGGAGGATTCAATGGGGCAGCGGTAAACCGGCGGGAGACCGCCGGTTTACCCTTTCTGACCGCGGCTGAACCGCCGCGGTCAGAATGCCCTCGGGAGCACCGCCAGCCTGTTGGCGGTGCTCCCGTGGTCGGTGACCCTGGCGGTCACCGGCCGCCAGGGTCAGAATGACCCCCAAAATCTTCAGGTAATGTGAGACCCATTCTGGATCTGAAATGACAGAACAGGTTCATTCCAGTGGTTAACTTCAAGTTAGTTATTCACTTTATCAATCCAACAGATTTTTTTGTCAACTCCTGACTATTATTCATGTGCCATTTCATCTGTGGTCCCAGAGGTTTCTCTTAATTTCCAACTGGCAGCAATATTTATCAGTTCAGAAGCATGCCTTTCGGTTTATCTTCTGCATCCAGGACCTTCACAAAGCTACTGGTTCCCCTAGGTGCCTTTCGCTAGTTCAGGTAATTCAGTTGTTTCCCTATTTTATTGATTTAACTTGTGTGTTTCCACTTTGCTTAATAGCATGAGGATATATAATGGACCGCCAGGGCCGCGATGGCAGTCTTACCGCCACGGGACCGGCAGTGCAGACCGCCATATTACGACCTCGGCAGTCTGGCCACTGCCAAACCACCGCATGGAGGTTTCCACATGCAGCCCGGTGGGATTTGGATAACCGTCGAGGTTATTCAGACTAGGGACACCACCAGCATTTTCCTGGTGGTTTCACTGCCATGAAAATGCTGGCGGAAATGTATCCCGATGACAGGAACTTGCATTCCTGTCACTGGGATACCCCTAAACACCTCTGCACACACGCACGGATGCACCCACACGTACACAATCACACACAGACACCCGCCCACTCACACACGCAGTCAAAACATTCACCCCCATAGATATGCATATATAACCATACACATCATACACTCTCCATCCCCCAATCATTCCCTTCAACTACATACATACATACATACACAACCCCCACCCACTCACTCATCTTCTCACAATCACAAGTCCCACCCCAGTCGTACCTCACCGCACACACACACAGCATATACACATTCAAACATACAAGCACCTGCACGCACATACTCACACCGCCTTAACCCTTTCACATTAACCCATGCACACACCCCACCCCGTCCACATGCATACACAAACGCATCACCACATATACACACACACGCACACACGCACACACGCAAATCACTCTCCCTTCATCCCCCCAACATTCATGACACAAATACACAAATACACACACTCACACACACCCTTTCACCCCCCCAACCCTTTCCCCTTGCAGAAAACTCTTACCTTGTCCCACGAGGTGCTCCTTCATGAGGAGATGGGGCCCGGTGCTCCCACCGCCACGCCAGAAAAAGACCACTAAACAGAATTTCTAGTCATCATTCTGTGGGCTGTCTTTTTTCTGGTGTGACGTTGTTGGCAGTGGGACTGCCTATGCGCCGCCGACTGCCATAACGAATGCCGCCAGATATCCAACCTCCGGCGGTGTGGATATCCAGTGGCAGTCATAATATGGTGGTCAGAAGACTGCCAGCACTGCAGCGGTCTTGGGAATAGACCGCCACAGCCATAGTGTGTGAAATTCAACAAGACTGCAGATTTCTCTTGAAATTGAAAAAGCCACACATGATTCTAGCTTATTCATGGAGGCTATGTCCAGAACAGATCTGGGGATGGGATCTCATTTTCTCGTTCTGTCTCATTGGGATCCCACTTGTTTGAGTCTGCAGACACCAGTGCATGCTTCCCATTTAATTCGAAGAGAACTAGTGTAGTGGCTGATGAGTGGATGTCTCTTGAGCCTCCTCTTGGCATGATTGTTACCGCTCATGATGTGGGATGGAGAGCCATTCTAGAGGACTCAGTGGTGCATGGTCAATGATTTCAGTTGGAATTGGAGGAAGTTCTTAGTGGTGTTTCAGTGTCTCTAATAATTTGCTACTTACTTGATAGGTCACACAGTCTTAGGGCCTGATTTAGAGCTTAGAGGATGGGTAGTTTGACCCAAAATTGACAGATAATCTGAACCCCTTACTTTGAGTGCATTATGGTATCATGCACTGAATACGGTGGACAAAATTCCATTACATTTCTGATAGAGTACCCATCTGACAAACTTGAAATTGGGCCCTTCATCTGCTCAGACAACTAAGGAACTAACTTCTACAAAACACTCTATACAGTAACAGGCTTTCAGATTCTGGCAAAAGTGGCTTGCTCCACAGCATTGTGAGTGGAGTCCCAGATAGTGTCTTTGAAGGCTTATTACATGTGAGGGTCAGAAAATACCAAGCAGGCACACTAGGAGGAGTGTTACCATTTGCCATAGAATTCCATTCCTGTCTGGATGTCTGTCAAGACTTGACTTTGTAGCTGTGGGTTCCTTGGCTGGATTTATTTGTATCCCAAGGTGATGTGTTACAGCCCCAATTTACACCAGAATGATATTAGAGCATTACCCCTCAGTCTACCTCTCAGAGTTTTGCTCTCAGCGCTGGGAGGCCTATGGGTAGCCCTGCACTCTGTAAAAGACTTAACATAACATAACATTTTTAATGGTATGAGATTTAGATGCACTGTATGTCAGATGGCCCACAGGTCTCCTATATACCTTTCCTTCATTTCTCATCATCCCAGGGTTGTTCAGGTAGACTCAGCAGAATAAAGCTCAAGTGATATTATCACCTCCTTATTAGTCTAGGAAACCAGGGTTTTCTCTTTTAAGTAGATTGTCAAAAGTTCCTCTAATTTATCAATAATTAGCACCAAGTCTAGTACGGTTTCCCCTGTTATGAGGAGATGGAAACAGTGGAAACATTTGCAGGAAAGTCTTTAACATCAAAGATCAATGATTCATGTGATCTTCCCTATTTTACAAAGCCAACAGGATATCCTTTTGCACCCTTATCAGGCAAATAATATTTGTTATTTGCAATTATGTTAGCTTGGTGTATAGGGCATTAAGGACTTTGGTTTTTGAAGAACCGTACCTCAAATGCTTTTCCTGACAAACATATTTTGACTTCTCTGGATCCATGGAGAAGGCTAGACACAAAGCGGGGACCCTCCTTGGGACAAGCAGCCCATACTGGGGTCCTCTCTCCGTGAGTACCGATGGGACCAGACTCATTTTAAGCTCTAGGTCCTATTCAGCATCACACAAATTTCCTCAAGAATAGGGGTAACTTCAGATTTTCTGTTACTTTGACAAATGTGATACCAGGTGTGGGTCCGGTGGACACTATTAGGTACACCTAGAGATTAGATTAGGCATTAGTCCATTGGTTCTAAAAAAATATTACTGATCCATTTAGGGGCTATACCTGGTAAAAAGCAGGTTGACCTAGATTGGATATTGTGGAACCTGGTTTTCCCAACATCTCCATTGTTTTTTATCTTAACAAAGGCCTCCATGGATTAAATAGAATAGTTAGTGAGTTCAATTATTGGGGCAACGTAATTTGCACACACATCAAGCCTATGAAATTTGGACATTGTAGCTGATTCGGAAAAAAAGATATCTGACAAAGACCCCCCTTCAGGGTTCCATTGGGCATTCCAGCACTAGCACAATGAGGGGCATAAGCCCAATGATGAAGCATGTCACCAATTGGTGGGTGAGGGCTCTTGCTCCTAAACATTAATACTGTTTTTGACCCTCAGATGGTCCACTTATCAAAAATGGTTGTGCGTATCTCTTCAGAACTGCCCACCAGGAGATATGAATATGCCATTCAAACTAAAATATGTTGTTTGTATTTAAAAATGGATATTAAGCTCCCTGTTTTTATTCAGAACCCATCTTCCCCAGAGAATGTGAGCTGACACTACTTAGATGTCAGACAGGCAATGATAATCTATTTATCACATTCTTCTGTTTCTGCCCTCCTTTATTTGTTATTTATAAATAGAACATAAAGTTAACAAAACCACATAATTTACTGTTAGTTGGCAGATAAAGATGGATATTTCCACGCATGTGCAGTTGCAGGATTAAGGGAATCAAAACTTCCTGGATCGAGCAAAGCAAAAAGTATGTAATCTTTCATATGTCTTTAATTTGTAAGGCAGCCACCTTAGCTACCTCTAACACTTTTGTTCAACTTTATCACTTGGGTGATTTTTAGGACATGCAAGAGCCTTATCAGAAGAGGTTTTGACCTTTTCCACTGGACCTTATTAGATCAGTATGCCTTTTTTGTTAAGGAGTAAATAATTGTTGCTTTACAATCTGTGTTAAAAAACAAATTGAATGGTCAGCAGATAGTATATTAACTTAGTTGATTATCACTTGGTAAATAGGGGTGTGTGAAACACTGTGTAATTTGCTTTTGTGTAGTTACGCATAATTTTAGGAAAATTATGTAAAACTATATGAAATGCAAATTCGGATTTTAGCACTATATTTTAAGACAAAATGCATCATCATAAATTTTTGACATCCTATTTCTTTGACAAAGATTTCATTTCATGATGAAAGAAATCTATGATGAAAAACATGAGTGTCATGCACAATAGCTCATGGTAAAATTTTGCATCGCACAACGCATAACTCTTTCATGTTCATTCTGGGTGCAGAAGTGCTTAATGCTCAGTTTTGCCCACACAATTTTTTCCAGTTAATACATTAAGTAGTTGTGCTGCTAAAACAGTCCAAAAGGGGCCGTTCTGGGCTGTAAATCAATCGCAGACCATAACCACAAATATTTCCTCTGTTAAGGCTACCATTACATGTGTAATTCTAATGTGTCACAAACAAGCAGTTACCAGAATACCTGCAATTATAAATTTAGTGGGAACATCGCTGTTGTTCAAGCAGGCAAAGTCTTGGATATAAGTCTGAGAACATAAGGGAATCAGTAGAAAAAGCCTGATTCCTGCATGCTAGTCCTAAAAACATCTTACCATCATTACGCCCATCCACCAGGAGCCCAGATAATAGCTATTCAAAAGGAGCATTTCCTCAGATTATTAAGCCACTTGCAGCTTCTGAGGGAGGTGTTCAGACATATACAGAAAAGTGGCCTAACTCTTCGTAAGGACAAATGCAAGTTTTTCAAGATTGAGGTAACTTACTTTGGGAGCACCATAAGTGCTGATGGTGTCAAACCAAAACTCTGTCTTGTTGTATCAATTTTCAATACTCCAAGACCTACAAATAAGGATGAATTAAGATCATTTTTAGGATTGTGAAAAATGTATGCAAAGTTTATTCAGAACTATTCGGACCAAATTGAACCAGTGCAGAGTCTGACAAGAAAGGTGTTGACTTTGATTGGAATGATGAATGTGAAAGATGTGTTCACAAATTGAAGGAAGAAATTCAAAAAGCACCTTCATTTAATTTATTTGATGAAATCCTTTGCTCCATAGTAACTGTTGAGTGAGTAAGATTGGACTTGGAGCCATTTTGAGCCACCAATAACAACATTAAAGTCAATTGATTGCCTTTGCATCACATAAGCTAAAGAAAGCCGAGACAAGATACTGTGCACTTTGAAGAAGTTATTGGCTTGTGTGTGGGCGGTGGCAAAACTTTAAAAATGTTTGTTGGGAAACATTTACTAATTCACACTGACCATAAGCCATTGATAAGCATATTTAGTAAGTGCAGTACCAATAAGGTGTCTCCACATGTAACCCAAATCAGCCTGTATGTTACATGGCTATGTTTTCGATGCTGAGTATCTGCCGGGAAAGACCTATGTTACAGCTGACTATTTATCTCATTTGTCTTGTAAAGACAATGAGGAAGATTAAATGAACTCTATGAATTTTGACCTGGCTGTTGCTTACTTAGGGAGGCGTTAGGGGAGCAAGATAAACCTTAAAACTGTTTTTGCGAGGGAGGGTATACATCACTGTATTGTGAGTGACAATGGGTCTCAGTTCTTGTCAGTGGAAATCAAAGCAATTTTGCAAGCTTCAGTAATTGCCATTGTAAGTCATCCTTATGTCATTCACAAGGAAGTGGCCAAGTGGAGCAAGCTAACCATTTCATTAAGGAGGCCATTCAGCTGGCTTTGAGAAATAAGATACATGTGAGGGAGGCTTTCCATTATCGCTTGTGGGCTCACCAAACCACTTCCCACAGTGTTATGGGCGTCACACCATTTGAGTTGTTGAGGGCAAGAGTGCCTGCATAAAAACTGAGTACACGTTATGTGGCTAGACCTACAAATACTGGCATTGTAGATGTTCAAAGTAAGAGAAATAAGGTACAGGAAGTGGCAGCTGACAAGTCTGAAGAAGTACTATGATATGAGAAAGGCTGTTGTAGGAGACTGTGTCTCTATCTATTGTACAAAAATGATGTGCACTGTGCAGAGAGTCCAAACAACCCCACCTTGGATTACAGAGGTAAAGACTAGACCACCTAATGCTCTAGTTTTATGGTAATTTGGTTGAGTAGTTAGGCCTATCTTGGAGAAGTGCAGAGCATTTGTTGTACTCACAATATCACTATATGTGGACACACGCTTAAAAGAAAACTCAAGACCAATTTACAAAAATACTTTAGATTTGTATATATTTTTTAAGACCAAGATCATCAAAATTGGGTAAGTACTTTTTAAATTATGGTTTTTCAATGTTTAGCAAAAACTGTCTTTTTGTGCGTAATCATGCACCATAGGAATCAATGGTAGAACATTTTTAAAATGCATACCTTGGGTCTTCTTTGTTGCAGGCCTTCTTGTGTCCTTGAAACCTGAAACCTGATCTGAAGTTCTGGGGTGCCCACTAAACACTTCCTTTAGTAGGTGTTTAGGGAAGTCCTTAGCAGTGACTAATGGGTCATCTACCTTAGTGTGGCTACTCCCACTATGTGACCACTTCCTGCCGACAGAGGTTATGTCCCGATCCCTGATTGACTATTATCCTACCATGCAAGATGGAAGAAAATGAAATTGAAGGATCACCTCGCATGCAACACCTTAGGGTTGGTGCAAGCTGGGGGGTGGCCACTCCTCCTCTCCTTTCTGCATTTTCCCACCAAAAGTGGGGATTTGCAATGGGGTGGCCATCTACTGTCAGCAGCATGCCTGTGTCAAATTTCAAAGGTGAAGCTCGCTTGCAGGGCAGGGCAGTGCACTGCACATTCCTGTGGGAGGAGGTGTAACACCTCTGCCAAGGAAGGGCCTTGTTTTCTGAACCCAGAGAGCAAGGGCTCTCACCCCAGGGTTCCAGAACCTTGTCTGGTGGTGGCAGGCAGGTTGTGACCAGCCAGCAACCATGACAGGATTAGTTAGCTTTTGCAGAGGGCACCTTTAAGGGGTGGCTTACCTATATTGCAGGCGGCGTATATTGGACAGGTCACACAGGCTATGTGCCAAGTTAGTTTTGCACTTTGGGATTTCACCAAGACACTGAGCCTGCAATAGCAGTGCTGGGTGCACCACCAGGATGCATGGTCCCCAAGGGTGATACTATCTGTGCCTGCTGCCCTCAGGGGCATACCCTTAGTACTCCATGCCCTAGGTACCTAAGTACCATGTACTAGGGACGTTTAGTGGTAGCTAAAGATGGTGCCAATTGTGCCAAAATGTTTGCAATTTTAGGGAAAGAACACTGGCACTGGGGGCCTGGTTAACCGATACCAGTCCACTTCAGTCCAAGTTGCATACAGAAAGCAGGCAAAAGGAGGCGGGGGTATTGCAACAGAGTGAGTATCCCAAACGTGTGACAAAGGTAAATGTAGGTGATTATGTGAGAATTAGATGTCCTAGAATTAGTACAAGTCTAACTCAGTTTGGAGAACCACATAGTTCATCATCATCAAAAATACTTTATTTGATGAAATTCAACAATCATAAAAGCAAATACATACTGATAGCATCAGTCAACAATAAAAAAAAAAAAAGATAAAGGAAACATAAAATAAATCAAGCCATACAAAGAAAAAATAAGAGCCATATAACAGGTTACATTAAAAAAGATTAAGTGAATTTTCATGAGAAGCAATATAAAATCAGTAAGACAATATGTTTAAAACAGAAACTATTATCTTGGGTAAAATACTTGTAAAAGTTAAAAGACCTCACTGAATTGCCTAATAGTGTGATCTAGCCTTGATCACTGCACATAGATATAAAGCTAATCCATTACAGATCGTGATAGATGGGAGGGACAAGAGGTAGATAAAGGCTGGGCGACATTGTTTAAAATACATTGATTTTAAAAATGGGATCACAAACACTTTCCTCAAATCTGAATAAAATTTACAGAAAAAAAGTATGTGCATTGTACTTTGATCAGACACTGAATCACAAGGCTAAAGTCCAGTCATTAATAAGCGGCAAACTAACAAGACTATGAAAATTCTCTAGTCTTAGGCGCGTAAGTACAAACCGATGCCTTGGGTTTAATACGTTTCTTAAATATGGTTCCATGCCATTTATTTGTTGCAACATAAGGTTCCTCCTTACGCTAGTTTTTTTTTACCTCAATAGCCCATCTCAATTCAGCGAAATGTGTAAGACAAATGTTTTTCAAGTCTTTCCTATAGATTGTTTCCATTTTATCTGGAGTAAAATATAGCCCAGAATGGCCCAACTCTGTGAGAAAATTCCTTATGTAATTCAGCCATGGAATTTTCAGCGAGTGAGTTAATGCTAGTGCATCTTCTATAATAGCCCTGTTCAGCCTAGCAGAGTCAGAAGTCCATACTTTATGCCATAATAAAATTGGTTGAATGCGAATTAAGTCTGTGAGCTATATTACCCCCATTTCTATATGGCATACCAGTGTTGGGGTGGATTTTGGGGTGGATTTTGGAACACTTAAAATAGCCTTTAGAAAATCATTTTCTACTACCTGTAAGATGTTACAATTCCTATATCCCCAGAGTCCTGCCCCATACAATGCAACAGAAGCACATTTTGCGTTATACAATGTCATCATGTCCTTAGGGGTTGCTCTGCAAACCTCTTTAGAATTTTTTTTATAGCCATAATAGTTTTTGTAAATAACAATTTCCTCGATTTTATGGCTTGTGACCAGATACCTTTATTATCAAACATGATGCCTAAGTATGAAAAGGTTCCTGTGTCATCTAATTTCGCACCTTTTAGCGTAATCTGGGGTTTCTTTGTGGAATGTCTACCACATGTTATTGAGAAGGTTTTAGAGTGGTTAATTCTAAGGCCTAAGGCTTCCATATAATTGTCAAAAGTTGTTAATAACCGCTGCAAAGCTACTGGAGTGCAGGCCATCAGAACGGCGTCATCCGCATACAGGAGTGCTGGGATCTTTCGAAAACCAACTTGTGGGAGATCACTGCAAACATCTGACAACACCCCCTCTAGTTTGTTAATGTATAAAGCAAACAATAAGGGAGCTAGAACACAGCCTTGGCGTACCCCCGCTCAATGGGGAAAAGCTGAGGTACATTCCCCCTGAAGCCCATAATGCACCCTGGCATTGGCTCCGGAGTATAGTTCCCTGATGAAATGAACAATGGTTGTATCTACCCCCATGTCCAATAAGATAGGCCACAATTTGCTATGAACCACAAAGTCAAATGCTGAAGTCAGATCGACAAACACAAGGTATAAAGCTCCTGACTTGGCCTTCGTATATATTTACCAAGTATGGTGTCTAAATTCAGAGCCTGCTCCATGGTCCCTATCCCAGCCCTAAAGCCATATTGCAAGTCCGAAAGAATGTTATTATCTTCTGTCCAATCTCGTAGCCTATTTAGAACAATATGTCCAGCAATCTTTGCAAGAGTATCAAGCAGAGAAATTGGGTGGTAACATGCAGGGTTTTGACGATCTCTCTTTTTAAAGATTGGAACAATAATGGACACAGCCCAGGTCGAAATAAAGGCTGTGGCACAACATGCACATAGAACCTGTGTCAGTAATGGGCCCCATAGTGAATGTGTGTGGGCGGTGGCAAAAGTTTAAAAATGTATGTTGGGAAACGTTTACTATGTGTATTATGTAAATATCAATTGGGACTCCATCTGGGCCTGGTGCTTTCCCACTTTTACTAGCATTAATAGCGTCTGTAACCTCATTTAAACTAAATGGTGGTGTGATGGGATGAAAATCTAGTCTGGGGGGATTTGGTTCCAAGGCCAAGTCTTTTGAGGAGTATATACCAGAAAAAAAAGTGACCCAATCCTCTTCCGTGATGGCTATTTCAATTGTTGGTGACGTTCCGTCACATAGGAGGGAAGAGTTCACGATTTTCCAGAATTTGACATTGTCATTCTGAAGACTTGCGTCATGAAGAGAATCCCATGCCTCATTTTTTAAATTCTGTTTCCTTTTTTTATAGCCTTTTTGTACTCCTTCCTCTGAAGACTTATTCCATGTTTGTCAGGATTTTGTCTTTGTAAATACTGTTTTAGATTCTTATGGGCTTGTGTACAATCGCTATCGAACCATCCTTTGTCTACCTGAGGTCTTGGTTTGCCAAAACTTACTGTAAGGGACTGTTTTATTCCGGTGGTGATAGCAATGAAAGCTTTAATACAATCCTGTGGACTGATATTGTCTGAGAGACAAGTTTCAAACTCATTGGAAAATGTACTCATAAATTGTTTCATGAAACCTGTAGGTTCAATCTGTGACCACCGAATAGTGTAGCCATTTCTTGCTCCCAGTTCAATGTCCACTACCTTCCCTACTGGTTCCTTGTGTTTGATTATAGCTTGTGGCAATACAAGACTTAGACTTT
Source organism: Pleurodeles waltl (assembly GCF_031143425.1). NCBI lineage: Eukaryota > Metazoa > Chordata > Amphibia > Caudata > Salamandridae > Pleurodeles > Pleurodeles waltl. The sequence continues at coordinate 914,250,206 of NC_090444.1, read as the reverse complement.
GAGGATAATGGTCACTAAACATAATATCTTGGATTTTATACCCAGATACATAAAAAAGGAAGTTATTGGATACTAATATAAAATCAATTATTGTGTTGGTGTGCCTGCCATTAAAAGTGGATGTTAACTGTGATTTACTATGATTTAAACCATTACACAAAAGGAGGTCGAATTAAAATAGTGCTTCATTCAACAAGTTACCATAATAATTATGTATAAAATGGAATAAATCGTCATCTCCACCTGTGCCAAAGGAGCAAGATTTCTCGACAGTTTGAGGGCACAAATGTGTATTAAAATCACGTCCCCACACAATAAAAGTCTCTTTATGCGATTAATTGCATGCTCGATCCAGGTCTTCCTGCAAAAGCTTGAATACAGATAAAAATCTTTGTTGAGGGGCATTATTGTAAAAGTTAATAATCACCAGTTGTGCAATGTCTTTTAGTTCACATATAATCAATTGATAAAACGTATTAGAAATTAAACTAATGTCCCTAATTAAATCAAACTTATTAGAAATGAAAGTTCACAGACCACCTTTTGCCCTACCCCGTGAACATGGAACTGCGGGTGTATGAAATGTCCTAAAACCATTTATATGAATAGGTTCCACAGACCAAGTCTCTTGGAAGCACACCCAAAAAAAGAATTGAATGTATTCTAACCAGTCCTCATTCTTGATTTTAGAACGCAGACCCGCCAGATTCCAAAATAGAAATAAAAAGTCCTCTCTCCGAGTATTAATGCCCTGTCCCACAAGAGACTGTTTTATTACTTTATTTTTTAGTGAGACAATGTTACTCTCTTTGTGAGGAAAGAAAGTTGATGCAGAGAGGGGCGATTAGACAGGAAGACCACTTATTAGCGCTTCATCGTTGACAATTTGTCTCTGTGATAATTCCATGGCCATCCGTTCATCTCCGATACTCTCCGCCAGACCATCGCCACCCTTCAATAGATCAAGGGTTGGGGTTATCGTAATAGGCTTAGTCCTGCCCACTTCCTGATCAAATAGTAGTCAATCAACTTCTTCCGAACAAAGAGCATGGAATCTGTTCTTGGTTGGAATCGTATAATCTCTCTCAGACCTGTTTATTTGTTTTTCAGGATTAGAACCAAAACGATCATGACCTAAAATACAGGTGTAGAAAAACCCCAGAGGGAGCAATCCAATGCCGTGGTCCGTGATCTGCCGCGGGCCTAGGTTTCTCAGAATGTCTTCGACCAGTTTAGGGGTTTTAAACGAAAGTATTGCACAGTCACCCCTGAGTATTTTGTGGTTCCTGCCCACCCATTTTACCCTTCTAACCATCTTAATATCCTCAAAGAGTACATTTGTCATGCCAGATTTCATGCGAGATCCTATCCAGTTCAGAGATTTATTCCTCAAAGCTGTCCATGTTTCCCTGTGATCCCCGGATAGGGTAGGAACATTTGCGAGGACTATCACGTAGAGAGTACCCGCAGGAGGAAGATATAGTATATCTCTTGATGTTGGGGAAATATCCTGGAAAGGTTTCAATCTGTTCGGTATTTCCCCTCTGATTGTCTTCACTTTTACATATTGGGGACTTCTGGCACTAGCTGATGGTGTATGAGAGTCTACATATCGTTGAGTGGTCTGAGTAATGAATGGTAGCTGTTGATGCTCTGTTGGTAAATTACAATTATCGATTGGGCCTGTATGGCCACAATGTTGAGTAGTTGCAACTGTTAAGCTTGCAAACTGTGCCTTCATTAAATTAAACATTAGCTCCACATTTTCCTCCAATTGATTTAAACGTTTTATCATTAGGTCAAAGGATGACCTAACTAGATGTTAGTAGTCTCTAGTGGGTTGGTTTTCACTTTAGCTATGGGTTGTTTATTCTTCTGACCAGATTTTATATTCTCACAAACGATTTGTACGTGTTGCGTGGGTTCCATGTGTTGAGCTCCAGAAATACCATGTCTGATATTATCAGGTGGCTCTTGACTGAAAACTTTGTCCTTCCTAGCTATTTTAGGTTTCCTTATACGTTTAGGTGAAGGTGGATGCTCGTCAGCATCTGAAATAGAGTCAATTATATCTTGAATACATCCATTTATACCTCTAATTTGAATTCCGCTTTCCAAGGGCTTGGGCGATTTTGAGGAGGTTATTGCTGGTGGGGGAGGATTAGGAGGTCCCAACGGGCCCTTCTGAATTAATATCTTTTCCTCAACATTAGTAATCTGTTTATCAATTGCCCCCATGGCGCCTGAGATAAATTTGAATATTGATGAATGATCTTTCTGAGAAGTACTATCTTTTGCACTAGGATGCTTCCTTTTACCCATTCTTACTAATTATTCAGTTATTCAATACTAGAAGGGTTCAGCAGTAATATTCTAAAAACGCTCCTTACTAATAGAAAAAATGAGGGACTAACCCAGATGAAACGATCTCTATATGACTGTGGCGAAACAAGGTTAATAATAAAAGTCGTCTTCTCACAATGCTAAGAGTCAGTTTGCAGGGTCACCAAAGATGCAAAGATTAAACACCCTGCTGCAAAAAATAAAAATAAAAAAAATAGAAAATACCTGCTTGAAGGCCTGATGACCAAGTCCAGTGATCAGAGAGGAAATGTCAGGGGTGTGGCCCAGCCCAGCCTCTGCCAGGCGCTGACGGGCGAAGGACGGGCACGCCATTGGCCCAGGCTTGGTCCGTGCACCGCCCGCGCGCATCCCGCAATGCCGGAGCACGTCCAAAGTTTAAAGGGGCTCTTCTGGCCCTGCCCCCTTCCTTGCTGGTCCGCTGCGCGCTTCCACATAGTTATTAAAACATCAGAGTCAGCCTTTCTCATAGAAAATGTAGGGTGGTGGAACATGTCCCAGTATACTCGTGTGACTCCCACTGTGGTGGAAGATTCTAGGAAAGCTATGGGTAGTGAAGGTGCTAATGGTGACCAGGAAACGCAGTCAAGTTTGTCAGACATAAATACATGTTTCCAAGCATACTTTAATAGAACTGCATCATCACATTTTGCTTAAGGTTCTGATGTCAGCAGTTATAATCAAATGATGGATACCAATGATGAATCAGTTTGCAGGCCTAAACATAAGTGGGAATGCCTTCCAAGTTCAAGGATTGTGTAATGCTGTAATTTCTCTGAAGAAAGGAGATGATGTAATATCCTATATTTGTGTAAACATTGAGTGCACATATGTTAACACACTGTTAGTGGTCTTTTGTTTATTTCCACCATGTCGGTGAGCACGTGGAACCCTGCACTCACCATGGAATGTTGAGGGGATTTGATAGTTGGAGAGAAAATATTGGTTAAGAGTATTCTATGCATGGCTGAGGTAGTGAACAAACCTGCCTTGCATACTCCGTGTCCTGTCGTTACTGCATTGGCCAGTGCTTTTCTGTTTACCTAGATGGTTGGATGGAATGTGAGTGCTTCCATGGTCACCATGTTTGGTTGTATTCTCATATACTTTAAGAAAATACTTTCCAAAATACCTAGCAGCACAAATGTACAACGGGAGCCAGTGAAAGAACCTATGCAATTTAGATTGTTGATGGTTTGTGCTTTCTTTAAATATAACAAAAGAGATTCCACGACCCCCTCTATGCATGTCTGAGTTTGTACGTGTGGCTGGTCATCTTAGAATGGTTATATAGGCATTTTAAGGTGGTTGTCCGCAGATTAGGCAGCTGGTGATACAAGTGCAAGTGAAATGGGAGGGAAAGTGGTCATAAGGTGTGGTCCTAATATTGACAGGATGGGGACAAGGATGGAAAGTTTATTAAATAGAGGTGGGAGAGGGAGCATGGACAGAAGGAGAAAAATAGTCCCTCGTATTCACTGCAATATAAGGTTTAACATCACCATGCCATCAAGTCCAAACACTGTGAGATCAAAATGCTTCTGGTTAGGACACAATCGAGAATAGGGAGGAAAGCCATCAAATCAGAAGCAGAGATGTGAGATAGGCAAGAAAATCATCCAATCATGAGTTAGTGATTGACCCTAAACCACTCTATGTATGCTATTATTCACGATAAGTTTACAACAACAGATGGCTGAAGGCGAGACCTAATAAAGGACTGACAGTAGCTTCTACAATGGGCCTATTCCATATTATCTAGCTCAGAATTTCTTAAGATCTACTTTTACTGTCCATAATTGCTAAAATAGTTTCACAATTAAAGGTGTTACTTACTCCTATTGGATACTTTTGTGGTTAGCTTGGTTTTCTGTGTATCATTCTACTTAGTAGAAATTGCTTAAGGAGGGGGCTGAACATCAACATGCTCTTACTGTACATTTACTCCTGAATTGTTTTTCATTTGAGCATCGAAGGTCAGATGCATTTGCTCCTGTTCATTAACACCACCAGCCATATTTGACAATAATCAACCTAAAACAATAAGTACCACTATAAACTTTTTTTCTAATTCTCACTTTAACTATAAAAAGATTATGAGTATGATTGCTGACTGATCTAGAATGGCAATTTCAATTTTCCTATTTAGAAAAATCCATACATTTCTTTACTGCTGCTACAGTTGCAGTCCTCTGAACCATTGAAACTGTCCATGAGCAAGAAATACACCACCCTGGCTACAACTGTACATTTATGTATTCACTGAAAAGCTGTAGAGACTATAACTTTAACGGCAAACATTCTCACAAACTACAGGGAGGTCAATAACTGAGCTTTAGGTCGGTAAGTCAATAACTGAGCTCCAGGTCTAGTTGCTGAACTGAAATGTAGCAGAGTTTAAAGTGTTTGTATACCTGCATACTCTAGTAGAAACAGCTATTGTAAGAAATCAGGTTAATAGTTGTTGGAGGAGGCTGCCCTGGTTAGTAGTGGGTACCTAAGTTCCAGTTATCCCTTATTAATGAAATGTAGGCAGTGTCTAGCAGTTTAGGCTGTCTAGAGGTAGCTGTAGCAGAGCAGCCAAGGCTGAACTAGGAGACATGCAAAGCTCTTGCAATACCACTATACAGTAGTCACACAGTACTTATACACAAAAAAGACAATACTCAGTGTTACCGAAAACAAAGGTACTTTATTTTAGTGGCACTAAACCAAAAATATCTTAGAGGCAATACTCCTTCTGGAGGTAAGTATTATACACAATATATACACTACTAACCAAAATCAGGCAAGTAAACAGGCATAAAATAGTGCAAACAGTGAAAAACACAATAGGTTGCAATGGGCCCAGGGGCAACACAAACCATATACTAAAATAGTGAAACGTGAATGTCAGTTTCCTCCCTAGGCAGGTGTAGTGTGAAGAGGGATGCTGGTAGTGTAAGAAAACCCCATAGGTAAGTACACTACCCCACCCCAGAGCCCAGGAAGACAGGAGTAAAGTACAGCAAGTTTCCTCAGAACACACTAGGAGTCGTGGTAAAGGATTATGCAAAAACCAAGCAAAACTGCAAGACACCAATGATGGATTCCTGGACCTGAAGACTTGTGGAGAGAGGAGACTAAGTCCAAGGACAGGTGAAGAGTCCAGGAAGAACAGGAGCCCCTGCTAGCCCGGATGAAGGTGCAAAAGTGGATTCCCCGGTTGAAAGAAGAAGTCAGAAATGCACCAAAGAAGACAGCTGCGGGATCCTGCTTGGTGCAAGAGATGTCCCACATCGAGTTGTTGGATGCAGGCTGGTTTTCTTTGTTGGATTCCGCAAACCAGCAAATGTCATAGCTGATGGGAAAAGGTGCTACCTGGGCCCAGGAGGGACCTGGGGTCTCAACTTAGACTGAGGGGACAGAGGGAGCTCTCAGCACTTTAGAGAGCCCTCAGAAGATCAGACAGCACCCACAGGAGTCTGAGGGCACGGGGACAAAGGAGTTGCAAAACGCAGTCATTGCAGCACTACACAAAGGGATCCCACACCGTTGGGGAACAACTCAGGGAGCTGAGCGTCACAGGATAGAGTGCTGGGGACATGGGCTATACTGTGCATGAAGGATTTCTGGAAGAAGCGCACAGAAGCCCTTGGAGCTGCAGAACACTTTGTGCACAGGGGTACTGTCTGACCTGGGGAGGCAAGCCCTTACCTCCACCAAATTTGGACAGCTGAACCTTTGGACAGTCAGGATCACTTCGTCCAATACCTGTGTTCCAGGGATGACGCTCGTCGACAGGAGAGGAGTCTCAGAGTACCGGTTGTCATTGCAGAGAGGTGCCTGCTGAAGCAGGAAAGTGACTCTGTCACTCCACAGGAGATTCCTTCGGTCCTTCTGGTGCAGAATGAAGACAGGCAGTCCTCAGAGTGTGCACAACGTGGAAACTGTTGCAGTTGCTGTCAGGACCTGAAGTTACAGAGTTACAGTAGTCTTCTTGGATACCTTATTGCAGTTACAGCATTCCTGGAGCAGTCTGTGGTTGATCCGATGGTCAGAAGTTGAAGCAGAGGGTGCAGAGGATTCCTGCTGGAGTCTTGCAAACCAAATTGGAGGAAACACCCAGAGGAGCCTAAATAGCCCTGAGAAGGGGACTGGTCACCTAACCAGGTAAGCACCTATCAGGAGGGGTTTCTGATGTCACCTGCTGGCACTGGCCACTCACATGCTCCCAGAGTTCCCTGACCATCCTGGAAACAAAATGGCAGAACCCAGGGACACTCTGGAGGAGCGCTGGGTACCACCCCTAGGGTTGTGGTGGACAGGGAGTGGTCACTCCCCTTTCCTTTGTCCAGTTTCGCTCCAGAGCAGGGACTGGGGGTCCCTGAACCGGTGTAGACTGGATTATTCAAGGAGGGCACCATTTGTGCCCTTCAAAGCATTTCCATAGGCTCTGGGAGGATACCCCTCCCATGCCTGTACCACCTATTTCCAATGGGAGAGGGTGTAACACCCCTCTCCTAATGGAAATGCATTTTCTGCCTCCCTGGGATTGAGCTGCTCAAACCTCAGGAGGGCAGAAACCTGTCTGTGAGGTGGCAGCAGCTGGGGTTACAGTGGAACCCTCAGAGAACTGGCTTGACAGTACTGGGGGTCCATGGTGGAACCCCCAGGGTGCATGGAATTGGCCCCCAATACCAGAATTGGATTGAGGGTACAATTTCTTAATCTTAGACACCTCACATGGCCATATTTGGAGTTACCATTCTGAAGCTACATATATGCATTGACAAATATGTAGTGCACGCTTATAATGGTGTCCCCACACTCACAAAAGTCCTGGGAATTGGTCCTGGAGAATGTGGGGGCACCTTTGCTAGTGCAAGGGTACCCTCACACACAGTAACTTTGTACCTAGCCTTCAGGAACTGAAGGTTAGACATATAGGTGACTTATAAGTTACCTGATGCAGGGAAAATGGCTATGAAATAGTGTTTGCACTATTTCACTCAGGCTGCAGTGGCAGTCCTGAAAGAGTGTTTGTATGAGCTCCTTATGGGTGGCAAAAGAAATGCTGCAGCCCATAAGAATCTCCTGGACCCCCAATGCCCTGGGTACCTAGGTACCATATACTAGGGACTTATTAGGGGGGTCCACTTTGCCAATCTGGATTGGAATATTGAGTCACTAGACTATAGTGACAAATTTGGAAAACAGAGAGAGCATAAGCACTGGAGTTCTGGTTAGAAGGACTCCAGTGACACAGTCAAGCATACTGACAATACAGTAAAACATACTGACAAAGCAATAGGTCCACAATTCCCCCTTACTGGGAACCAAACACCCCACTGTGGGGCTTGACTCTTTCAGCACTCCAAGGCCTATTCTATGGAGGTGGTGTGAGCTAGTAATCACCATTCACTATCATGCAATAATAACAATAAATAATTGTCTTGTCAGTGTTTGTTCTTTAAAAAGTCACAGTACTGCCTTCTATTCCAAACAACACATTACAATATATGAGGGTATCACTTAAAAAACAAGCCTATTGGCCTTATCAAGGGTCATCACTGTATATAAGGCAAGCGTATTAGCTTCATGAAGGGTTAGAACAACATATAAGATGAGCCTATTCACTTTATCAAAGGTGCAAGATGCTAAATGCCAAACAAAGCACATGTTATACATAACCACCCTTTCATTATATTATAGTCATTAATCATGTCTAAATTAAATCCTTATTGTCAATGAAGTATTACCAATAAATGATTTTAACATTAATCAAAAGCACTGTGATTTATAAAGCATTGAAAATAAATAACATTTCTGTGTCTTTTTTATACACCTTCAGGCCACATAAAATGCAGTCATAGCACTAACCTTTAAAGGGCACTGCACTCACAGTTGTAGAGTGAACGCTCCCTCCTTAGCAGTTCTTGAAATAATGAGGAAAATCCTAATGTGGTGGTGACAATTTTCCAGATCCCTTAGATCGAGAGGGTCAATTGTTAAATTCTTTTGGAGGGTGGGGTTGATGCAGTCCTGTAGCCCCCCCACCCCCCACTATATATTATCGGTGGAAACCCTGCCCATTTTGAGGCCAACTTTTCTAGGGGGTGCCTGGTCCCACAAGGACACCCCAACCTTCAATATGTAGTGAACACACAGTACGCCCACTCCAATATAGCACACCATCTCCCCATCTGACTGGCATTGTCCTTGCCAGCGCAGAAGCCAGCAGTCTCTTTCTCCCTGCCCACTCTGTGAGAAAGCTGCACATGTGTACGGTCTGCTCATGTGAGCCTGGCACAGAAGGAACTCTACAGGGTTGGACACTGACCTGGGGTATGCCTTATAATATTAATGGGCACTCATAGATACATTCTGCATGGTTTACTATTTTGTCTGCAGTTACACTTTATTATATTCATGGGGGAATTCTGCCTTAGAGTGCAGTTTTGCTTACCTTTAGCCTACAAAGTCCATCGAGGTATTGAAATAGGGTAAATAATGTGCGCTAAGATGGATTATGTAAGTCTGAAGCAGGCATATGTACATCTCATGGGTCCTCCAGAATTCTCATATTTCCTGGTTCAGCTCAGGATGAGAGTCCAGGCCGTTTGTTACCCTGCTGGGCCACATATATTACAGCAGAGGGAACAAAGGCCTCCCCACAAAAAAAGAGTAATTAACAGTGCTTCCCTCAGCTCTTGAGGAGGAAGGGGTGGAGAAGAAAGTCTGCATCTGTTAATTAGCAGTCACACTGTGAGAAGGCTGGGAGCAGACCAACCCACAGAACAAAGGAGGAAGCCCAGATAACTAGAGCCAACACAGGTGGGGGCTCTTCTTTGACGTTTTCGTAGGATATGTTTTGGTAGTGATGTCAGTGAGGGTCGGAGCTGAGGCTCCAAGATGAGATGTGACCAGTGACTTCTGGAAGGCAGACACTGTTGGTAAGCACATGAAGACTGTTTACCAAGTGGTTACCGTGAGTGAGATACATGTAGTGAGATTCACCCACCGTAAAAAGTCCAAAACAGGGTGATCCAAAAAGCAAAAAATCCAGGCATAGTAAATGGGTGAAATCCAACAGCTGTGTTATGGAAAATCACTAAAGTAAGGGAATGCTAACACCAAAAGTACATAGCTTTACAACTCTGAGCACACCTTGATTCTGGAGATGGTAGCCCACATGAAACTAATCTTCACCCTCCAAACAAGAGTAGGACTTCATTTGGATCATCTGCCCTGTAAATCCTCCTCACTCTGCAACAAATGTTTAATCTCTATTGTTTTCAAAAGTGCACCATCCAAAACCACTCATTTTTACCGTCTATGGAGGCCCCAAAATGTGAGGATCTGCACAGTTTTGTAGGTCTATACACAGTAATCTTTGAACAGAGTCTGCCTTTTCATTGATAATTAAGGTCCTCACTCATAGACTCTGTTTTGGGAGGGGAAAGAGTGAAACAGTTTTAAAAAAGCATATCTTCTTTTTATTACCACTTGGAAACAAACATTAGAGTTTCTTTTAATGTTGGATATTGATTAAGGGGTTAGTAGGGCATACAAATGTTCCTTTAGTTCCAACCCCTCCGTAGCTATAAAGTAAACACTTGAAAAATTGTGTAGCTCATTCACTCCTTACCAAATATGAAAGTGCAAAAGAGTCAGTATTGATTTGCCTATTTAGTATGCGCCCAATATCTTCTTCTGTTGTGCAGGGGACTTACATATTTTTTTTTAATTCAGTCACCAATGATTTATTTGAAAAAAGCTAACTGTTGACATCTCTTTGGGCCTCTACTGTAACTCTGTGGCTCTGATAACTTGCACCGAAATACTCCACCTGATAATAGCAGAGGGACTCTCATAGTGAAATACTGGGGATAAAGGAGGAATAATCAATACAATCAGGTGCACAATTACAGATTCCCCTGATAAATCCACATTTGTAAGGGTACCCAACTAAAACATGTGGTAATTCTGTTCCTGGTAGTTATCAATGTCGCTAGCATTAATAACTTCAGGGTAGGCCAAGTTACTGGGCTAAACTCCAGTTGCGATAGGAGCAGGTTGTTTGTATCAATGACTAAAGGTAAGGAAGAACTGACTATGATTGGGTGCTGCTTGCTTCTTTAACACATGAACACTTACATTTAAATAAATATTCTTCTCAAGGTAATTGTACCATAAGAGCACTGTAGGCTTTAAAGTCACATTAAGTTTTGTTCTGAATAAAGTCTTTCAGCACTGTGTTATTGACAACATTGTTTTGATTGACATAGTGCAGTCTTTCTCTGTAGCAATAAGGCTTTTGTGGCACATCAATGGTTCTATTCACCAGTGACCAGGCACCCATGTGAAGGTGATCATAACTGCCCATCTAGGAACCCATACATTAGTAGGCAATTGATTTTAAAGTGACAGAAACTATTCTATTGTCCAGAAGATCCAAAAGAATAATTATTGAGCCACTAGAGAATGTGTTGCTTTCCTACAATGCAGTAACAGAGGCAGGTCTTTCACAGCCCATGGAGGCTAGGACTATGTAGAGATAGACTATTTTCTGGTCACTATTTTGGAAAGATGTGATAGGGATGATTCTGGAGTTGCTGTAATGGAATCCAATCTCAGAAAAGAATCAGATGTGCATCATCACTACTTCATAGGTTATAAGGAATAGACATGGCAAACAAAAACATCTAATAGTGATTAATGGATGCTGACGGGGAGTCACAAAGGCAGATGGAGTATTAAATGTTGCTGAAAGATGCTGGCATCTGTTGTTCATTACTTAGGACCCTCCAGAAGATTCTTCTGTTGTTACCTGCCTCGGCCCGAGTGCAGGTTATTCACAGTGTCATTCTGAGGATGCTGGACCTCTTGTTTGGTGACCCTACATTTTTATTAAATAGGCTTTCAAGAGTTCACTTTTTCGGCTGCCAAGTTAGCTCTAAACAGACCTCAATGTGCTTCAGCATCAAAAGCACTAAAGGATCTTCATTGGCTCCCACTGAGGTACAGGATTGTCCATAAATCTCTCTGTATCATTTTTAAGATCCTCCAGGGTCATGGTCCAGCCCCCCTGAGAAAAAGGTTCAGGAGATATTATCCAGGGAGATGTCTTCGTTCTTCCTCAGCCAATCTTTTCTATGTAGCTAGATTCAGGAAAGTAAGATATGGTAGGAATGCCTTTTTTATCAGAGCAGCCCAGTTATGGAATCATTTGCCTATTTCCTTTCACTCCCTGGCTGACCTTTTGACTTTCAGAACAGCCTTAAAAACCTGTCTCTTCCCGAAATAGGTTCCTCTTTTTAAGTATCTCTCTAGTGGCTACTATCAGCTTAGGCTGCTGGTAATGTTATAGTGCCAGGATACCAGTTTGTTGGCAGTGCACTTTACAAATACCCTAAAATAAATCAAATTAAAGATGGGAAATAAACATGCTTCTTCCACTTTCAGAGATTAGAAGTTGGACCTAAAACAATAATGGAAAACATCTGCAAATAAAAAGTATTGAAAGATAAATTATGTCAAAGTAGAAGTGGGGTTACAGTAAAATATTGTAACAGCCATGTAATATATGTGGTTACACATCAAACAAGTAAAATAAGAGGCAAAGCTAGGGTTGTTGGATGAAGACAATGATCAATGTGATTACCATCAATCACCAGTAATAGCAATTCATAAATGCTGAGATACTGCTGATTCCTCTAAAAAGATATCATAATGTATCTAGCACCTTGTAGCAGGAATTATAGCTGTAAACTGTTTGTTAGAAGGGGTGTTTTCATAGACCTGTTTTGGCAGGTTTTACATGGAACAGGCTTATGGTATTTTTGGGTTTTTCAATTTTTGCACTTTTGAAATGCATTGTAGTCAATGTCTGGTTTAGAGGTTCCCAAAAAAGGGGCATTTCCAAAAGGTGATAGCAGATTCTCCAGTGTTCGTTTGCTGCATCACCACAGAGTTCCAAAGAACAGCTAAATTGCAAAAGTGTCTAAATTAATGAAAAAGTGAGGCACAGCTGAGCATCATGTCGCTGAAATAGGAACTGCAGAACTATGGAGAAGACTGCAGTAAATGAACAGCATGAGGGTTTTAGTTTTGTAGATGGGAATTTTGGTTTGTACTCCAGAAACCTAAAATGAGGGCAGAGTTCTGTGGGTGGGTGAAAAATTCCACTCTGCCAGTGGAGTTTGCATGTCTTGCCCACACCGTACTCCACTTGGAGTGTGGAATTCCAGCAAAATTCACCCAACCACTAATTGGGGGTGTTTTTTTGTGTGTGCGACTCACCAACGTTAAGTTAATGACTGAGAATTTGCCCCCTCTAGAATGATTTTTGGACGATACAATGCCTCCAGGTAAGATTTCTCATCACATGTGGTCGCCGCAGGTCGTGACTGATTGTGTTGAGGAAGCTGCTGCTTGAGTAAAAAATCCACTCGAGCAGCAAAAGGAAGCAGAGCCCTCTGGCATGCCGCATGATGTGTTCATGCTAATTTTACAGTGCGGAACAAGCTTCTGGTGCTAAAAATCAGCACGAGCAGCACAACATTCCCAAATTGTGCTTACTCACGTATATGCATGGAATCTCGCTGAGTTTCTATGTAACACCATGGAATTCCTGGAATTCAATGGAGTAAAACTATGCAAGTCCTGCCCAGGCCTAGTTGATACTTTAATGAGCCTTGACTTAGGTGTTAGCTATAAACCACCTAGACAGTTGTTGACTGGCTAGAAGCCAATCAAAATGCAGCATTTGGTAAAGCAAAGCTGTCTGATTTACAATTCCTCATATTAAGTCCAAGAGAACGATAGATATTTAGACTTTATGTAGGTGACAGTATTTGGGTCAAATTATATACTGACAAAGATATTCTGGTACCACACCTTTATAGCATGCTCTGGAAGCAAAACTTAAGCTCCTACCTATAATACAGCTCTAATTGTTGCCCGGCAGGCTGTGTCGTAATACCTTACCTCATCTTATGGACGTTCCAGACCTGTCCTATAGCTCAAGAACTCTAAGCCTGAATGGATATAGAGGAAGGTACTACAAGTTTGAAATATGTGACCCACGCCTCATTGAACATTACAGTACCACCGTACTGGCAACATTCCGAAAAAAGAGTTGGATTTGTCTGCTACCGAAATTGGAGAAATTAAAGAATCAAATGCCAACAACATTAATGCCATTTTCATCTAAACATTCCTATGTTATGACTAGTATTTTTTTGCATGAGACAAGTCGCTGATGAAACGTCTATGACCAAAGGAAAAGCATAAAGTATATGCAGAAACATGGAATTCTGCTTTCAAAGAAACCACTATTATGAGGGGATCTCACAATCTATGACACAAAATCATGCATTCTAAGCGTGTTTTCTGGCTGTGGGACCAGAAAGAAACCATCATCTGATTCATTTAACACAATGATGGACGTCACACATAAACACCCACCACACATGAACGTGAGATTGCACTGTGTGTTGATATGATATAACCATGCAAGTAAAAGCAATTACGGCGACCTGATTAGCTAAAACACTACAAAATAGAAATAGAAAACAGCATGTACCTTATACCATGAATGTACATGTATGTACACTTAAGTAGCATATTTTGTGGCGGAAGCTGACTCCATGCAATTATGTAATTAAAAACTCGAATAATACATTTTTACTATCTGTAAAGCAAAAGCATTTTCATAAGAAATGATGTGTATATCAAACTATTTACAGAACACACAAGATGTCAGTTTGGATAGCAATGTTCGATAAGGTTGCAGAATTGCTACATGTGGATATTTATCAAATCGGATAGTACAAACATATTTATATATTCATATTCAAAGATGCACATGGCTTAGTGTGAAAGTTATGTTATTGTGTGATGAAGGTTTCTGACTTTCTTCACGTGATTCTTGACAGCAGTCATTAAGGAGATGAGGATAGAGGCAGAGCACATTTATGCCATGACAAAGTTTAAGTACTGGGCTACCAGGAAACAGAAGAACTGAAATCTGAAAGCGGTATGTGGATGTTTGAGAGTGGCAGAGAGATTAAGTTAGTTGAGTGTAGGTTAAAAGTCGGGACATATGTATTTAGGATTGAGTAATGGCTATTGGGGAAGGAGGCGTTTGTCGCCTTGAACATGAGAATAAGCACATTTACAACTCCTACTCCTGCGTAACACGTTGAGGGGTACTACGAGATGGATCTCAATCTGGGATATTGATGCAAAAACCTGATTTGTTTTAAAGACAAATCTCTAAAGTATTATTTAATATTCTTTGGTTTTCAACTCCATGCTGAATTAATTTTCAGCCGTTAAGTATAAAACTGCTGGATAAGATCTGAAAACGGCTACATAAAAATTGAGCAAAGTTTCTTATTTTAGGAACTTTCAGGAGCCAAGTAAAACACTGTCAGAACCCTTTTCAGAGGTCCACGGTGCAAGCAGGAACCACTCCGTCAAACTGTGAGGGTTGCCTTTTACTGCTGATGTCCTGGGGCTCGACTTATTATCGGCTCTGAACAACTAAGCTCAGTACTACCCCTTCAGTACTGGAGTCTCAGTGGTACCACAGGTCAAGCAGTCCAAGATTTCTCAGGTGAGAGATCGTGCAAGGTTTACATGGATAAAAAACTCAAAATACATTCAGAAACCCCAGTAAATGATTGTCCAACCGGATACTTGAGGATGTGACAATAGTAGTATTTATGTACAAACATAAAATAAAATATGGTACATACAAACAATATACACAATCTATCTGGATTTAATTCCTGATTTATTATGTAAAAGTTTGTATGCCCGTTTTAGATATGGGTGTTTACCGTTAAATTCTTTTACCGGCAACTGGCGGCCATAATTTACATTTGACCTATGCCTTAGTTGCAATTGTGCTCCCAAATCTATAGTACATTTTATGTTCATTTGCCCAGCTTATGGGTTCGCTCTGCGGAAATGGATTAGTCCAGTTTGCAGGAATCTGGGTATGAGAAACGGTAAAGTTGCACTTAGGATGTTGATGAGAGACACTTCCCCATTCTTAATTTGTGCGGTTAGCAAGTTCCTTGCAGCCGCATGGTATACACGTACTCGCTTTTAATATTTTTTTTATCTTTTAATGATTGCTGTTCTAAAACTTTTTATCCAGTTATTTAATTATGTATATAAGTTTCTGATTGTTGTGATTTCTCTTTTTTTTATGCTTTGATGGTTATATGTGACCGAATAAAGGTTGTGTTTGATGATGAATATACACAGTCTTCGTAAGACCAGCACTCTAGCTTTGTCCAGGTAAGATCCTGAGGCTTTCTTCCCTGTCTTCTGGCACTGGTTATTCCCCATTTATGTGAGGCAACATTCAGGTTAGGCCCACACTACTGAGTACAAATCTTAGAAGTTCCACAATGGCTTTTTATAAGTCAAAGTGCCATAGATCTAGTAGTCAGAGCAAGTTCCCCAGGGCTCTGTGTCTCTGTGATCAGTCTTACCGGCTCCTGATGGCGTTGCATTGGGAGACCAGGGAGCTTTCAGCAGTCTGGCATTGTGGTAGATTGGTGCAGATTCTGGCTAGGAGTAGTGTGTCATTGCTACAGGCAAGTCTGCTGGGCATCGAAATCAATCAATCAAAAAAAGTTGTAGAGCGCGCTACTCACCCATGAGGGTCTCAAGGTGCTGGGGGGGAATGGGGGGGCAGGGAGGGTCACTGATCGAACAACCATGTCTTGAGTTTCTTTCTGAAGACCAGGAGGTCCTTGGTTTTGCGAAGGTCGGTGGGGAGGGAGTTACAGGTTTTGGGGGCAAGGTAGGAGAAGGACCTGCCTCCTGTGGTGGTGCGGTGGATGCGGGGGACTGTGGCTAGGGCGAGGTCGACTGATCGGAGGTTGCGTGTGGGAGTGTGGAAGTTCAATCTATCGTTGAGGTAGGTCGGGCCAGTGTTGTGGAGGGATTTGTGTGCGTGGATGAGGATCTTGAATGTGATTCTCTTGTCTATGGGGAGCCAGTGAAGGGATTTGAGGTGTGGTGAGATTCGTTCATGTGCGGGGGAGGCCAAGGACGAGGCGTGTGGCTGTGTTCTGGATTGTCTGGAGTTTGCATTTGAGTTTGAGTGTGGTGCCGGCGTAGAGGGTGTTACCGTAGTCCAGTCTGCTGCTGATGAATGCGTGGGTGACTGTCTTTCTGGTTTCTGGGGGAATCCATTTGAAGGATTTTTTTAGAGTGCGGAGTGTGTGGAAGCAGGAGGAGGTTAGAGCATTGATTTGCTGTGTCATGGAGCGGAAGGGGTCAAGGATGATGCCGAGGTTGGGTGCGTGGTTTGCAGGGGTGGGTGCGGGGCGTAGGGCGGTGGGCCACCAGGAGTCGTCCCATGTGTTTTTTTGGGGGCAGAAGATGATGATCTCGGTTTTGTTTGAGTTGAGCTTGAGGTGGTTAGTTGTCATCCATTTGGCGGTGTCGAGGAGAGCGGCGTGTAAGTTGGTTTTGGTGGTGGTGGGGTTGCGGGTGAGGGAGAGGATGAGTTGGGTGTCATCTGCATAGGAGAGGATAGTGATTCTGTGTGCTCAGAAGATGTTGGCTAGGGGGATCATGTAGATGTTGAAGATTGTGGGGCTGAGGGAGGACCCTTGGGGGACTCTGCAGGTGATCTTGGTAGTGTTGGAGTGGAAGGGTGGAAGGCGGACTCTCCGGGTCCAGTCGGTGAGGAAGGAGGTGAGCCAGTCTAAGGCTTTGTGGTGAATTCCTATGTTGTGGAGGCGTGTGCGGAGTGTGTGGTGGCAGACGGTGTCAAAGGCTGCGGAGAGGTCTAGGAGGATGAGTGCGACGGTCTCGCCTTTGTCAACTTTGGTCCTGATGTCGTCAGTGCATGCGATGAGGGCGGCTTCCGTGCTGTGGTTTTTGCGGAACCCGGATTGTGAGGGGTCAAGAGTGTTATTTGCTTTGAGGAAGTGGGATAGGCGGGCGTTGACTAATTCTTCTGCAACCTTGGCGGGGAAAGGGAGGAGGGAGATGGGGCGGTAGTTCGAGAGGATCTCCAGGTCGGCTTGTTTTTTTTTAGGAGAGCGGTGATTTCCGCGTGCTTCCAGGCGTTTCTGGGTAGGTGGCGGAGTCGAAAGAGGAGTTGATTATGTTGTAGAATATGGGGGCGATGGTTGGGCTAGCTTTGTTGTAGATGCGGTTTGGGCAGGGGTCGGAGGGGGAACTGGAGTGGATGGAGTTCATGTTTTTTTCGGTGTCTTCGTGTGTGGTGGGGGTCCAGGTGGAGAGTGTGGTGGGGGATCATGATTGGGGGTTGGGTAGGATGAGTGAGGGCTGTTGTGGATGTCCAGGATTTTGTGGAGGAAGTGGTTGGAAAGGGCGTCACATAAGGGCTGTGTGTGTGTGGGGTCTATGTTGCTGGCTTTGGGTTTGGCAAGTTCTTTGATGATGGTGAAGAGTTCTTTGCTGTTTTGAGAGTTGTTGTCAAGGCGTGTCTTGTAGTGATCTCTTTTGGCGGTGCGTATGAGTTGGTGATAGGTACGAATGGTGGTTTTGAGGGTGGAGAAGTTGGTTGTCGAAGGTTCTAGTCGCCATATTTTCTCAGCTTGGTGGCATTTGTGCTTGGAGTCTTGGAGTTCAGGGGTGAACCATGGAGCGTTCTTGATGTTGCAGGTGGCGATGTGTTTTCTGAGGGGGGCTAGTGTGTCTGCACAGTTAGTGATCCATTTGGAGAGGTTGTGTGCTCCTGTGTTGGGGTCATTGGCGTGGGGGGGGTTTGTGGGCCAGTTGGGAGTTTAGTCGTTCTGTGGGGATCTTGTCCCACATGCGGTAGGGGGTGGTGTGTTGATGGTAGTGTGTGGGGGGTTTGGTGAAGGAGAAGTGGACGCAGTGGTGGTCAGTCCAGAGGAGTTCGTGGCGTGGGTGTAGGCTATGTGTTGGCTTACGGTGAAAATTGCATCGAGCGTGTGTCCTGCTGAGTGGGTGGGTGCGGTGACCAGTTGTTTAAGTCCGAGGTTGGTGAGGTTGTCTATTATGAGGGAGGTAGTGTTGTGGTCCTGTGGGTTTTCTAAGTGAAAGTTGAAATCACTGAGGATGATGTAGTCTGTGGAGGTGAGGGCGAGTGAGCTGATGCTGTCGGCGATGGTGTCACAGAAGACGGGGCGTGGTCCGGGTGGTCTGTAGATTAGTGTACCTCTGAGGGTGGAGTTGTTGTTAATGTGGATGAGGAAGTACATGTGTTCAGTGTTGTCGATAGTGTCTTGGGAGCTGGTGGTGACTTTGATGGTGTCTCTGTGTAGGATGGCGATGCCACCGCCTGGCCTGTTGAGGCGGTCTTTGTGTTGGAGTTTGGATACCTTGGGGGTGGCTATGTCGGGCTCTGAGGAGGGGTTGGTCCAGGTTTCCGTGAGGCAGGGGATGTCAGGTGAGTGTGATGTGATGAGGTCCCAGAGTTCTATGGCATGTTTGTGAAGGGAGCGGATGTTGAGGAGCAGGCAGTTGAGGTGGTTGTTGTGGGTGGCGTTGGTGTGGTGCGTGAGGGTGTTGTTGCGGGGTGTGTTCTGGTTGTGGGCTGGTGTGCGGCGGGGTTGGTTGGTGGGGGCAGGGTGGGTGAGTGTTGTGTTGAGGGTGTCGTGTTTGTTGATGGTGGGATCGCTATGGTTGGTGTGAGGTGTGAGGGATGAGAAGCAGGAGAAGTGACAGGTGTGGCAGTTGAAGGGGCCATGAGTGTGTGTGGGGCTAGATGGGGTGCATGTGGGGTGGGGGCCTGGGTTGAGAGAGTGGAGGGTGAGGGGGGAGTAGGTGTGTCTGAGAGGGCCAGGGGGACTGGCACTGGGCACGGTCTTGGCGCGGACGGGTGCAGATGGGCTTGCCTTTGGCGCGCCAGCGGCGCGTCCGCTGCGCGGCTGTGCCGTGGCTGCCATAAGAGGAGGGGAGGAGGGGAGGGTGGGAGTGGCAGCTGGGAGGCGGGAGTGCCTGATGAATGAGAGGGCTGGGGCCGCAGGGGACGCAGCGGTGGGAAAAACCAGGCAAAGGAACGGTGAGGAGGAGGGGGGATGCCGGAGGTGCCATAGGGGACGCAGCGGCAGGAAAAACCAGGCAAAGGAACATTGAGGTGGAGGGGGGAGGTGGGAGGGGCCGCAGGGGACGCAGCAGCGGTGTAAAACCAGGCAAAGGAACGGTGAGAAGGAGGCGGGAGGGGCCGCGGGAGATGCAGCGGCAGGGTAAAACCAGGCAAAAGAACGGTGAGGCGGAGGGGGGACGCGGGAGGGGCCGCAGGGGCGCAGCGGGGGGGAAGGCAGGAGAGAAAAATGGAATGGAGGTGGTGCAGATGGCGGAGCGGGGAGCGACCTGCCTTCTCCTTGTGGTATGGTAAGTTCCCCTGAGCCCTACGGCAAGTCTTAGGTGGCTAATTTGTTTATAATGCTCCAGAATATGCTTTGGTTGAACTGGTCAAAACCTGCTATAATTCACAGTTGCATGCTGCACGAGCATCCTTCTTCTCTGCGGTCCCTACTTGACATTTGGGGGTCGCAAGCAAATGCACACAGGGCAGCAGCCGTTTTCTGGTCACTATACTGTGCTAGGGTAGAAGTTCTCCCTCTTTACAGTGGTGCACCTGGGTGAAAGCCCTTACTCTACATGATAGCCCCTCCCTGGTATACAGTATTACTTACTGGGTGGCACACAGACAAGCGTCCCAACCTGTGTGGCAGTATTTATCTTCAGTGTGGCCCTCTTTAGCTTATGGGGTCGAATTTGGGTGGCACTCAGGCAATGGCCTGATCGGTGCAGCAGTATGTATCTTCATAGTAGTCCATTCTGCCATATGAAGTTGCCAACTTTGGGGAGCACTTAGCAATGGCCCAATCGATGCAGCAGAACTTATCGTCACACAGACCTTCTGGGGCATACAGGGTCACTGACTTTATAAGGCACACTTGCAGTGGCACAATCGGTGCAGCAGTTCTGTCTGGACCATATACCTCATACTTCACTTTCAGGATCCACTCAGCAGGCTTCCAACTCGACCTCACTCCCTCTGGGCATTCTCCTGCCCCTCCTCAGTAGGTCTCTGGTGTCCCCAGGCAGGCAGATGCTGGTGTTCCAGGTCCCAGTGCAAATGTTTTTTGTTCTCCTGGGTAATGCCCTGTCCCCACCAGAGTCTGATAGCCCCACAACACAGGATAAAAGTGGCTTGAGGATCATACCTGATTGTCAGCCTCACTGATATATGTCTAACAAATTTTACCAAGACCTCAGCCCTGCTTTTTATGATTCCCTGTCTCTGCAGTGTTTTCCTTATCAGCTTTATCCTCTTCATGAGATGTGCCAGGCCCTACTGACCAGTGGCCTTTCCAGAATCAAGCAGCCCTTTTGAAGGGCACTGGAGAGCCTCGCTCTACCTTCTAACAATGTATGTCCCACTCAGCTCTCAAAAATGTAGCAATCTACAAATCTGTTTGTGAGGGCTCCTCTACCCCCACAAGCTTTACTAAGGCCCTGGGTTTCCAAAATGGAACCCACACGCCTCCATGTAGTCTACCACTCAGAGGAACATATACATCAAAGGACGCATACAAAACTCACACATGCTGCACAGCACTACATGCTAACATGATTTATGCCCAAAGGGAGTTAAGCACACAGCAGCAGAACTTTGCATGAGTGGGTAGATAGGTCTGACTTCAGTGAATCAGGTGCCAAGGCTTATTCACCAAATTGATCTTTATTACAAAAATGCAGGGCTGCATCAACAGTGCTCATATCACTTAAATCTTCTTAAGGGCAGTAGCCATTTGCCACTATGAGAATAGTGGCTCCCAGCCTGTCAAGACCACAATCCATGAGACAGGCGTAGGTTATGGCACACACTCATGATCTGTGTTTGGCCATGACAAAAAACCTGTACCAAGGATTCAAGTATCTTTGCAGCTTGGGCACTCAAGGAGGAGTGAACATCCATTACTATGCGGGTGACTATTCCCTCCCAACACACCTGGTATACTAGAAACTGTTTCATGCATTCTAGAAGATTTATGATTAGAGAAACCTTGCCTTAGAGTCATATTACACCATAACCGTAAGAAACACATCGAAGACCCAAGTAAGACCTCAGATTTTCAGTGGTTCTCAGACAAATGTAACTCCTGACAAGGCCAGGGCAAAATTTGATTATGCCAGAGTAATTTCAGTAATTCCTCTTTACTCTTTAATGCAGAATTACTAGTATGTGATTGCTCTTCATCATGTAGTCGAAAGTAATTTTGGAGGAAAATCCTAATGCAAGACCACATTTAGCGCGTGCGAGCAGCCGCTCACGCTCACTATTTATGGTCACCTGAATGTAGCATTGTATCTTAGCTTAAAGTTGATTCTTGCATCAATTTTGGATGAGAAGGTGTATTTTGCGCTAAGAAAATAGAACTAAAGCCAGTAGTAAGTTGTGGAATATCCTACCCTAAAATCACATTAATTGTGCATGAGCGGCTGCTCGCGCTGGCTTTTAGTGTTCTTTTGCTCGCACTGGATATTAGTGTTCTGCTGCATTTAGTGGTGTTTCTTAGTGCAAAATGCACCCTCAGATCCATGTTGGGCGCAATGGGGCATTTTTGTGCCAAGATATAGTGCTAAACACCAAATTACTCTTCTTGCATAATTCAAGCATATCCTTGAGGGGATACACTGAATTACCTACTCTTGATATTTATGACTCTCTTTATGATAGGGAAACATCATGAGGGACTCTTACACCAATACTTGATATTTAACACTTGCTATGTGTAAAAATATTTTTGAGATTGAAAAATCTATAGAGGTCCAAAGCACCGCAGATCTGGAAACCTCCTGCAATTCTGATTGCATGAGTGGGATAAAAACTGTGGAGCTGATTCACAAAGCCATTTTCACATTTAAGTCTACTAGATATGCACGGTTCAATTCGTAAGTGAAAGTTCACGTTTGTAATTCAGAAAATGCACATTTACAATTATAAAAGGAATCTACTCATGCATAATATTACCTGTATTAATCTTTCATAGCAGAAAGTCCTGAAACATCTAACACCAGAAGTAAACTCATGTTTGTGTGGCCATTCAAAAAAGTCCACATGCCGGAGTTCCACACAAAAAGTAGTCGGAGATTTACTCTTGTTGATGACAGATGGAAATCCTTTTCCCAATTGGGAATGGAACACTAACATCCCCACGACTGGGGAGGGTGGATGGATAATCTTTCTTCTAGGTAAAGTCATCAACTCTGCATCCAAGTAAGGGAGTAAACCTTCGAGTGCAGACTCACAATTTGCTTAGTGTTTAGAATAGGCCTACGATTGTCATATAAAACTGTCCAGTAATATTTATTCTACGTTTTGAGCATGAGGTCCATGGTTTACGTTGTCTTCTAGAAGTTAAAATACATCAAGATCTCTTATAACTGATCACTTATTCAGCAGACAACTTATTGCTAGTAACCAGAAGGCAACGCAATAAAATTATTGTATTTTAGAAACATACACATAAATTGCCCATGAGATAAAGCCACTCAATGTATTGTAAGATCTGAGATCCTATAGAATATTCTGGGGGTCACTATGCCCCTGGCGGTCGGGGTTAATATGGCGGTAGTACCGCCAACAAGCTGGCTGTACTTAACGGCATATTATGAGATTGGCGGATTGGCTGCAGCCAACCCACCACTTCTCCACTCATAACGCCATGGCGGCATGAGCCACTGGGCCGGAGATGTCTATCTCCAGCCTAGCGGCCCACAGAGTACCACCCATGGCATTATGAGTCGCCCTACCACCATGGTTTCCGTGGCATTAGCAATGTCACAGAATCCATGGAGGTAGGCCCTACCGGTGATGGGGAATTCTTTCCCTATCACCGGCAGGCGGTTCCCCCACTCCCTACAACGCTCACCTGATGCCCCCCACCCCCTCCATCCAAACTCACCCACCCCCATAAACACACTAAACCCACACCCCTGATACACAAATGCACACCCACCCCCACCCCCACCGATCCACAAGCACACCCCACCCCTTCTGATCCAGAATCAGACCCACACCCCCTCTGATCCACAAATACACCCCCACCCCTCCGAACCACAAACACCCCCCACCCCTTCCGATCCACAAACACACACCCACACCCCCTCCGATCCACAAACACACCCCGCCCCCTCTGATCCACAAAAACACCCCATACATGCACACACCTGCAGACAAGCACATACCACAACTTATCCCACAGCCACACATGCACAAATAACCCCCTTCCCCACCCCACCAGTCACAGCGCCCCTCACCCCCCTCCTGCATACATGCACACGGACACTCACACGCACCACACATACACTCATTCACTAACACTGCCATACAACTATTCATACACACACTGCATACATGCATTCATACACACATTGCATACACGCATTCATACACACACTGCATACATGCATTCACTCACACGCATACAATCATGCAAACTACACAACACACACACACGCTTTCACACATTCAGAAACACACACAACACCCCCACCCGACCACCCCCCTCCCCTGTCAAACGCCCGACTTACCTGGTCTGGCGAGGAGGTCATCTGGCAGGGAACAGGAAGGGGCGTATTTCTGCTCAAAATACGGCTGGTGGTGTTCTACTTGCGTGGCCATGCTGGTGGTAGCAGCGCCAGCTTACCACCATCCGCCAGCATGATCACTGCCAGATTTGCACCCTTCTTGTGGCAGAAGTCCGGCAGTGATCATAATATGGCAGATGGATGGTAGCTGCGGTGATGTTATTTTGGCACCTGTCACCGTAGCGTTAGGCGGTTTTTACCACAAATGTCAAAATAACCACCTTTGACTTTTTCACTGGATTTGACAGAATAAGGAATAAAGGGCTCCATCATTTTTCATATTCTGCTTTAAAGGAAATAATTCCATAGTATAAGAATAGGCTGAGTGGTTTGCATTCTCCTTCGAAATTTGATGTCTTTCTGAAACTGACAGCTGGAAAGTTCATCTAAGTGATCTTTCTATTTGGATGAACATCATAGCCTGTAATGCAATGCGTAACGTGTGCCAGTGCTTTGAGAATCAACTGGTGTACACCCACGACTGTCAGGATTGCTTTGCTTCACCTCTGAAAAGCTTTCCAATGGCCTTTTAGAGTTGTGCAGTATTACAAAGGTGTAGTGCACAAAAATATACTGTACCACTAAATGTGTCCTCTGCCAACGTTATGGTTGTGGGCTGGTAGAAATACAGGAATAAGGGCCCAAAAAACTGGAAGTTTCCTTTCAGGTTCGAATTAATGTGTTATGACTGACAAGGCATTTTCTCTTGTTTTGTCTCAGCAGCCACAGTCCACAGATTTCCCTCAGTGCAATTACCAATCCAAACATGAATCTCTCTCATTAGTACTAAAATATATAAAACATTATTGGGGTCATTACAACATTGGCGGTAAAAGCCGCTTACCGCCTTGCAGAAGACTGCCAACACACAGCCGCGGCTGTGGAATTCCACCACGGTCATTATGACACACCGCTCAAAATCCGTCAAAATCCAGACACCCACACAAGTCTGTCACACCAAAGGTCAGTGAAAAACGGGCGATAACAAAACCGAAACAGTCACGCCAACAGGAATACGCCCACACTATCACGACCCACAAATCCACACGGCGGTCTTTCAACCGCAGTATTCCATTGGTGGTACACACCGCCGCGCTCAAAATAGACACACATATACAATACACATCCACATTGGACAATTCGAAATACACATCTCTGATACACATACACACACCACTCCCATGCATCCAATACAATATAAAATACACACCCACATCACCCACAAACCCTTACGTCAACAATTGCGAAGGAAGGCCAGAGAGAGACACCATCAGAAAGAACAATAGCATCCACAGGCACCCTACACCATCACTCACACAACATCCAAGCACCTCACACAACACACCTCTAAATATCACCCCATACATCACAACACACCCCATCCCACACATCACCCACACCACCACATGGCCCCGCAAAGACATCTGAAGAGGGGCTCAGTGACATGGTGGAGGAAATCATCCGGGTAGAACCACAGCTATTCGGATCACAGGTGCAGCACACCACCATAGCTAGGAAGATGGAGCTATGGCGAAGAATCGTGGACAGGGTCAACGCAGTGGGACAGCACCCAAGAACTTGGGATGACATCAGGAAGAGGTGGAACGACCTACGGGGGAAGGTTCGTTCCGTGGTCTCAAGACACCACCTTGCGGTTCAGAGGACTGGCGGCGGACCACCACCTCCTCCCCCAGAACTCACTACATGGGAGGAGCAGGTCTTGGCTATACTGCATCCTGAGGGCCTCGCAGGAGTAGCTGGAGGAATGAACTCTGGTAAAGCAAATCTTTCACTACTTCATCCCCCACCCACCTTCATGCTATCACATACCCCCACCCTCGCCCTCACCCCATCACTCCAACTCCTCACGTATGTCCCAATATCACAAACCACACATCCCAAACCAAAGTCCTGCATGTAACACCAAAGCATGGACACCCATCACCAAAGCATGTCCACTGCACATACCCATACACCCCCCTAAACCATTATCACACGAGGTCCTACACAGGAATGGAAGCACTGGGGTACAGGGTCACCCACCCATTGCACACCATGGCACACACAGATGCAATAATCATGCCTTTACACCCCTGCAGGACCCCTATCCAAAGTCACCGGACAGGAGGGTCCAGACATGCCCACTCTACCCACAGAAGAGGCCCACAGTGATGACAGCAGCTCTGTCCAAATGGATCTAGATGACCAGCCCGGCCCATCTGGGACCTCAGGACAGTCGGTTCCCCTCACTCTGGCACAGGCCACTACAGAGCTTCCCCTTCTGGAAACACCAGCACAGCACCCACCTAGCAGGCCCATACCTCTGTCCCCAGGACACGTCAATCAGCAGTGTGTCCACCACCACAGGGAACCCAGGCTAACCCACCACCCCAACAACACCAGGGACCTGGGGGCAGTTGCAGTGGGCACATGGTTCAGGGGACAGAGGCCCAGGAACACAGGGGAATTGGGAGGGAAGCTGTCCGACAGGGGGAGGACAGGCCTAGGGAACCCACTCTCCACGAGGCCCTCTCCAACAGCATGGAAGCCTACCACCATTCCCAGGAGACGATGGCAACGGTACTGGCCAAGTTTCAGGAGACACAGCGCCTGCAGGAGGAACGGTATCTGGGCTTCAGGGAGGAACTAAAATCCATCAATTCCATGCTGGGCACCATTGTAGGGGTGCTGAAGGAACTCGTCAAACACCAAGAGGGACACTGTGGCACAACAAGGGGCCCCTAACACTAGCCTGGCCGATGAACTGCCCACCACCTCCGCCGGCGCTAGTCGACAGGAGGCACCACCACAGGACCACAACACCAGCACCCCAGCCCCTGCAGATGGAGAACCACCCCACAAGCGGTCCCTGAGATCCAGGACAAAGACAGAGAACAATGCCTAGACCCCCACCAAGAAATGAGACCACTCTGATTGTGATCCTTCTGTCCCACTTTGTCACCCTGTCCATCCTTAAACTTCCCCAGCTTCACTTCCTATTTGGACAATGCACCTGTGAGACTAATAGACTGGTCTCTGCCATGGACATTCCTCCACCATCACCCCTGACCATTTTGCAACCCCCTCCACTATTTAGCACTTAAATAAACACCCTTAAATCACAAAACAATCTGGAGTCAGTCTGTGCTTTCACAATTGTGTATTTGCAATAACTGAGGGAAATAGCAATGTCCATTGTATTGTCAACATACCTATGTCACACAGCTCAAGTCCATGCGGGAACAAAGCAGATGTCACACAGTGGGACCCACATCTGTGAAATCGTAAAGGAAAGTGACAACTCAGTGACCATACACTGGGTGAAAATGACAGACAGGTGAGAGGTAGTAGAATTAAATCAGTTGTAGCAGGCAGTGTTGTCTTCTTACCTGTGTCTCACTGGAAGTTTTGGTGGATCACCGTGTTCCTGTTGTCTATGTCCTCTTCTTCTGCTTCCTCGTCTTCACTGTCCACAGGCTCCACAGCAGCCACAACACCTCCATCTGGACCATCCTCCTGCAGAAAAGGCACCAGTCGTCGCAAAGCCAAGTTGTGAAGCGTACAGCAGGCTACGATGATCTGGCATACCTTCTTTGGTGAGTAGAATAGGGAACCACCAGTCATATGGAGGCACCGGAACCTGGCCTTCAGGAGGCCGAAGGTCCTCTCTATAATCCTCCTAGTTCGCCCATGGGCCTCATTGTAGCGTTCCTCTGCTCTTGTCCTGGGTTTCCTCATAGGGGTCAGTAGCCATGACAGGTTGGGGTAACCAGAGTCACTTGCAAATGGCGAGGGACAACTGTTAGACACACACTAACTCACAGGGACATCCCCAGACACCTATTCACACTGTATAGGGTCCATGTCCTCACCTAATAGCCACACACGGTGCCTCTGGAGTTGCCCCATCACATAAGGGATGCTGCTAGTCCTCAGAATGTAAGCGTCATGCACTGAGCCATGAAATTTGGCATTCATATGGGAGATGTACTGGTCGGCCAAACACACCATCTGCACATTCATCGAATGGTATCTCTTACGGTTTCTGTATACCTGTTCACTCCTGTATGGGGGGGCCAAGGCCACATGTGTCCCATTAATGGCACCTATGATGCTGGGGATATGGCCCAGGGCATAGAAGTCACCTTTCACTGTAGGCAAATCCTCCACCTGAGGGAAAACGATGTAGTTCTGCATGTGTTTCAGCAGGGCAGACAACACTCTGGACGACACGTTGGAAAACAGGCTGGGACATCCCTGATGCTATGGCCACTGTTGTTTGAAAAGACCCACTTGCTAGGAAATGGAGTACTGACAGCACCTGCACTAGAGGGGGGATTCCTGTGGGATGGCGGATAGCTGACATCAGGTCTGGCTCCAACTGGGCACACAGTTCCAGGATTGTGGTACGATCAAGTCTGTAGGTAATGATCACATGTCGCTCCTCCATTGTCGACAGGTCCACCAGCGGTCTGTACACCGAAGGATGCCGCCATCTCCTCACCTGCCCCAGTGGACGTTGCCTATGGAGGAGAACAGCAAGCAGAGAGTCAACCAACTCTGAGGTACGTAAACACAACTTAATCAGAAAATGTTTGCAAATCGACATATGGCTGTAATAGTGTTTAAGCAAAGCCTAGATATGTGTGACGCAGTCCAAAATAATGCCATGTGAGCCCCTGAAATGGCGGCTGCCTGACCTGTAAAGTGGGACAAGGGGATATGAGGTAACTGCGCTGGCGTTGTACACTGTAGCGGTAGGCGGTTGAAGACCTCGGCGCAATCCTGCATTGGAGCCAATGACGATGTACGCCGGCGGTGAGGATACGCACCGCCGCGGACGTGACCGCCATTTTCTCTCTGTTCAATCACTTGATACCTGATCTTCGACAGGAGAGGACCTACACTGCAAGTGCTGCTGTGACCTCAGTCTGGAAGAGACAATGGCTAGTGTGTCTGGGGAAAGGGCCCCTGCCTTCAGCACGGAGGAGTTGGAGAAACTAGTGGATGGGGTCCTACCCCAGTACACGCTACTCTACGGTCCTCCAGACAAACAGGTGAGTACACTGTGAGCATGCTGTATGGGCAATGGTTGTTTGGAGTGGTGTGGATGAAAGATAGGGGGGGGAGAATGAGGTGTGCATGAAACGACGGTGAGTACATGTGCGTTATGGCAAGGGTAGAGATGCGGGCCAATGACTGTGACGGTGCGGACGGTTATATCTTCTCCTTTTCCCCTGTACTATTCCTGTAGGTCAGCGCCCACCAGAAGAAGGATATTTGGCGTGCCATTGCCAAGGAAGTCCGGACCCTGGGGGTCTACCACAGACAGAGCACCCACTGCCGGAAAAGATGGGAGGACATTCGCCACTGAAGCAAGAAGATGGCAGAGGCCCAGCTGGGGATGGCCTCCCAACGTGGGAGGGGTGCCCGTCGCACCATGACCCCCCTGATGTTCCGGATCCTGGCGGTGGCGTACCCGGATTTGGATGGGCGCTTGAGGGCATCACAGCAGCCACAAGGGGGTGAGTACACTCTCATTCAGCTGATTCGGCGCGCATTGTAGGTGTCTGGGTGGGGGAGGTGGGCTGTGGGTTCCCTTAGGCCAGGGCGAGTTTAGTAGGCAAAGTCCCTTCTGAAGGCAGGTCCTGTGGCACCCCACCCCACCTGTGTATAGAGCCAACTACGCCTAGTCAGGCTCTCGTGACATCCATGTGTGCAGCAATCGGGCATAGCCTTGTAACCCATGTCCCTGTGATTGATTAGCAAACTCCAAGTGCACGGCGTTGTGCAGGGGGCTTCTGTGTCTGTAGTGTCTGCCAACGGTAGCGGTATTGCATGCACTCAACATGTCTTTCTTCTGTCTCCCCCCCCTTTTTGTGGTCTCTCTGTTCTTGTGTGCATTAGCATCATCAGGCGGAGGAGCAGTGGTACCGGAGCAGGTGGGAGCTGCTTCCCACATGGTCCTGGAGGGCGACACAACCGAGTCTGAATTCACCAGTGGGACGGAGGGCGAGGGGAGCTCCACGGTGTGGACAGGAGCTGAGACCAGCGATACGGACTCCTCCTCTGATGGGAGATCCCTTGCGGTGGCGGGCCCATCTGTGCCCCCCGCATCTACAGGTACAGGCGCCACCCCCCCTACCAGCACCGCCCTCCCAGCAGCCCCTCAGCGTTTGCCCCGTGGCCGCTCACCCAGGAGGGTGGGCATCTCCTTCGCCCCAGGCACCTCAGCCCCTGCTCCTGTCACCCCTGTTGCCCTCAGTGAGGAGGCCATTGACCTCCTCAGGTCCCTCACTGTTGGGCAGTCTACCATTTTGAATGCCATCCAGGGTGTAGAGAGGCAGTTGCAATGAACCAATGCATACCTGGAGGGCAATCATTCTGGTCAGGCAGCCCAACAGCAAGCTTTTCAGGCTCTGGCCTCAGCACTGATGGCAGCCATTGTCCCTGTCTCTAGCCTCCCCCCTCCAACTTCCTCCACCCAGACCCAAACTCCTGTACCTCAGCCTATCCTAAGCACATCGTCAGACCAGCATGCACACACGTCAACACACAAGGAAAGCTCAGGCAAACATAAGCACCACACATCCCACAGGCACTCACGCATGCATCATACACATGCAGACATACCAACATCCACTGCCTCCACTGTGTCCCCTCTTCCTCGTCTCCCTCCTCCCTCGCTGTCTCGTCTCCACTCACACCTGCATGCACTACATCGTCAGCCACTATCTCCATCACCAGCACACCCACCACCACACCCCGCTCACGTGCACTCACCACCCCCACTACCATTCACACATCCCCTGTGTCCTCTCCCAGTGTGTCTGTGAGCCCACCTCCCAAGGTACACAAACGCAGCCACACACCCACCCAACAGCCATCCACCTCACGACAGCCTCCAGCCGATGCACCTTCACCCAAAGTCAGCAAACGTACACCTCCTACAACCACTACCTCTTCCTCCACTCCTAAACCCCCTCCATCTACCCGTCCCGGTCTGCCCAAAAAACGTCCAACCTTGACCTCTTTCCCTCACCTCCCGCACCCCTTCAGTCTCCTAGGGCCCGCCTCTCCAGGTCCCAACTAGCGCCTCAGCCACAACATCTGCGGGAACAGTGGTGCCAGTAGTAACCGGCTTCTGGAGTGTGCCAGGCAACAGGGCAGCCAGTGTGGCAAGGAGCCAGAGCACGGACAGTCCCCCACCTCAAAAGCATAAAAAGTTGACCAGGGCCTCTGCCACCAAAGCCGCTCCCAGGGGTACAGTTGGGAGTGTGGAGACAGCTGCGCCACCATCCAAGGTGGGGAAGGTGCACAGTAAAACCGGCAAGTCTGGTGAAACCTGCACAGTGGACAAGACAGCAACAAGCACCATTGCCAAGGACACCGCCGCCACCAGCACCACTGCCAAGGACACCGCCGCCACCAGCACCGCTGCCAAGGACACCACCATCACCAGCACCGCTGAACAGGACACCGCCACCACCAGCACCGCTGCCAAGTACACTGCCACCACCAGCACCACTGAACAGGACACCGCCGCCACCAGCACCGCTGCCAAGGACCCCGCCGCCACCAGCACCGCTGAAAAGGACACCGCCGCCACCAGCACCGCTGAACAGGACACTGCCGCCACCACCGCTGCCAAGGACACCGCCGCCACCAGCACAGCGGAACAGGACACCGCCACAACAAGCACCGCAGGCCAGTGAGCGCCAAAGATTCCGACGCTACTGAGGCTGCCACGAGCAGGATGAAGCACTCTGGGCACAAAGCCCCCTCCAGAACCAGTGGAGAGATACCTCCACTACCTCAGTCCTTGGTAGGATGAAGAACTCTGGGCACAAAGCCCCCTCCAGAACCAGTGGAGAATGACATCCACTACCTCAGTCCTTGGCAAGATGCAGCACTCTGGGCACAAAGCCCCCTCCACAACCAGTGGAGACTGTTATCCACTTGAGAGACTGTGGCTTTGCACTCCCCAGGATGAAGCAGTGGGCAAACCACCCACTGTAGAGACTTGAGAGACTGTGGCTTTGCACTCCCCAGAATAAAGCAGTGGGCAACCCACCCACTGTAGAGACTTGAGAGACTGTGGCTTTGCACTCCCCAGGATAAAGCAGTGGGCATGGCGCCCCCTCGTGGATCTGACGTTGTGCACTCATCCGGCTGAGGTGCCCCCCCTTCCCTTCATCCTGAGGTGCCTGTTTTATTTCTATCTGATGCCCCAGCAGTGTTCTCTCCGTCTTATTTGGGTATTGAGTGTGGGCCTCGCCCATGCATTTTGGGCCTAGTGGTCCACGGACTATGATAGTGGAATCCCTTGGACTTGTATTCTTGGTGTATATATTTGTTTATAGTGTGAATATCTTTATATATGTATATATTTTTGATTCATGTATTTGAATATATTACAATCATTCAACTCATTTCCTTTTGTCCTTACATTCTTCCAGGGGGGTTTGGGGGGGGTGTAACTGTAATGTATCATGATGTATTAATGAGTGTGTTGTCGTGGGTGAGGGTGGGGGTGGGTGTGTTGCATGTTGCGTGTGTGTGTCACTCTCTTTTCCCTCCCCCCTCCCCTGTGTCGTAGGTGCAGTAGTCACCGTGGTCTTCGCCGCCGTCTTTGCTGTTCTTGGTACAGAAGCAGGAAGATAAAGGCTGGCAGTATCTGGAGCTCGGGTTCCATGGCATCCTGATTCCTCGTGGGGTGTGTAGAGGTGAGCGTTTTCCCTTCCAAGTCCTGTTTCCGCCATGTTTTTGTTCGTGGTGAATCCGCCCCGGAAAAGGTGGCGGATTGGACTGTTGTAATTCTGTAGGCTGTACATTGTCCTCTGCCTGTCTGTTGGCGGTTACCGCTGCAGTGTTTGTTTGTACCGCCTTGGCGGTCGGAGTGTTAAAGTGGCTTTCTATGTTGGCGGTTTCCGCCACGGTCGTGATTCCAAATTTCTTTCCGCCGGCTTGTTGGCAGTTTTACCGCTGCTTTAACACCGACCGAAAGGGTTGTAATGACCACCTATGTGACAATATTTGAGCTTGGACCAATTGTACAATAAATATAAGACTTGCGATGAATGCATCATTTCATTTTTCAAATATGGGCTGTGTTTTTTTTATGTGACCACCTCTAAATGTTTTTTTTAATGGATTTACGATATCTGATCAGTGCTTTTCTACCTGGAGACACAATTGTTTTGAGAATGTGAGAAACAGATAATCTTAAAAAGATAGCTACTCCTTAGACAGAGGCAACGGGTCTGATTAGGACCTTGGAGGATGGAATACTCAGTCACATACGTGACTGATATCCTCCCATCATTTTACAGATTCCATAGGATATTATGTAACTTGTAATACGGCGGTCGGAGTATCAAGGTCGTAATAAGGCCCAAAGTCTTTAATGCTCTCCCAATTTTAATAGGTGAGATTCACAAGATAAGGATAATTGTTAGATGTTCCATATGGTGGCTGCTGCCATCAGGAAGGTCAGTCCACCCAGTCTTATATTCATTAACATCGTAAATCTAAAGTAGATTCCAATGGTGAGGGCCAGTACCAGCTGAAGAACAATGTGAGGGAATATTAGTCTTGGCAATCAGAAAGTTCTGTATTAAGCATACGAATTTAAAAATCACCCTCTGCTTCATGAGGAGCCAGTGTAAAGAAGATGAAGCAGAGGTCACATAAGCCATTCAAATCAGCAGTGGGACTTTCACTAAGATCTAGTGGCCATGATGAGAATGGGACAAAAAAAAAATATATGATTTTGATCTCCTTTCAATTTCAATCAAATATGACTAAATCTTACTTCAACCTATGTCAAGCATAATTTGAGAGCGGCTGCTAGATCAG
Source organism: Pleurodeles waltl (assembly GCF_031143425.1). Lineage (NCBI taxonomy): Eukaryota > Metazoa > Chordata > Amphibia > Caudata > Salamandridae > Pleurodeles > Pleurodeles waltl. The sequence continues at coordinate 914,216,372 of NC_090444.1, read as the reverse complement.
TTCTTAGGCCATCTGTGACATTTAGGACTATCCGGGTGTCATTGGCATACGTGAAAAAAAGTACAACCACAAATTTGATTAAGAAAATCAGGAGTACATATAAATTAAAAAGCAGTGGGAACATGATGAAATCCTGAGGTGCACCCTATATAAGGTTTTGTACAGATGACATAAACAGAGCACCCTCAAAATTTTGGGTTAGGCTATTGAGACAATCTTGAGAAACTGATGATTTGCAGTTTTAAATGCTGCTGACAAGTCCAGCAAAATGAGTGCAGCTGCACAATATTGGTGGTACATCTGAAGCTCGTCTACTGAGCTGAGTACCACCATTTCAGTACAGCAGCCAGATTGAAATCCTGCTTGCATGACTGAAGAATATCATTTGTCTCAATGAGATTCCGAAGTTGGTGATAAACTGCTTTCTTAAGTAATTCAGAAAGAAAAGGAAGTTGTGAAACTGGGCAGTAGTTTATTGAAGATGTGTAGTCTAAAGATGGTTTCTTCAAAAAGGGCCAACAATTACAGTTTTCCAATCATCTGGTTCCTACCGAAGCTGTAGTCAGAGAGGAATTTATAATATCTCTAACATATGTTCCCTCAATCAGTATGTGTTTCTTATGGATGCAAGTGGAGAGCATGGTCTCAGGAGATCCCAATGGTTAATAAACTCTGGTGTAGCTGATTTAAGTCTTTGCTTCTCAGTGGTTGAATGCCAACAGGAAAACCTGAATATCTGGAGCATTGAGGACATTCTCTTGAAGATCTACAAGGGTTTTTTTTCTGATTTTTAAAATAAAAATAATATTTACGAGCTTAGAACTAAACTAATCAGCAAACTAATTGCATCTATGTTAAGAACTAGATCCACTGGATGGGCAATTAGGATGCAGAATGTTTTGGTAATGGAGAAGATCATAGCAGACTTATTTGGTAGTTTAAGGCACTTCTCTGCAGGGTATAAAGCTATGCAATTCTTGATAGCCCGTTTATAGTTGTGATTACTCTGCTGTCTTTTGAGTTTGAGGTCATAGGCATTGCACCATTTGTGCTTTAATATTTAAAGTTAATTCTCCAATTGTTTAAGTTCACAAGTGTACCAAGACTGAATTTTAAGTGAAAATCTTGAAATGAATTATGTAAAAGCTTCTTTAATTCATCTTCATTTGCTAAATGATGCACTTGAAATGTTAATGTGTCTTTATAAAATGGGCATTGGACCTGGCCTTTTCTACAGGGCCATCCCCAAACTTTTTGTCTTACTCCTCTCCTCTTTGCTGAGTTCGTTTTTGTTGACCATAGGACTCTGTGCACTTTACCACTGCTAACCACTTCTAAAGGGCTTGTGCTCTCCTTAAAACATGGTAAAATTGGCTTATTTTCACTTGGCATATTTAATTTACTTATACGTTCCTAGTCAAGTACCCTACACATGCTCAGGGCCTTTAAATAAATGATGCTAGTGGGCCTGTAGCACTGATGGTGTCACCCACTTAAGCAGCCCTTTAAACATGACTCAGCCTGCCAATGAAGAGCTTGTTTGTGCAGTTTAAATTGTCATGTCAACCTAGCAAGATAAACCTTTTGCTAGGCCCAAACCATCCCCTTTTATATATATGTAAGTCGCCCCTAGAGTAGGCCCTGAACAGCCCAGAGGGAAGGGTGCCGTGTATTTAAAATGTACTTATAAATTTTACATGTCCTAGAAGTGAAAACTATTAAATTTGAGTTCCACTACTGCAAGTCCTATCTCTCCAAACAATAAAATTAGAGTTGCCTTATTACATGTATAAGTATAATTTCCAAATGGGAAGAGATATAACTGAGTCATGTTTGGTGTCTCTGGAATCCTAATTTAAAATCCTAACATGTTAGAAGTGGAGACTTTGGTTGGCAGTCAGTTTACACTCTGTCCAAACAAGGACCCTCACTCTAGTCAGAGTAAAGGAAAAACACCCCTGGTTTAACCCCCGCTCACCACCTTGGTAGTTTGGCACAAGCAGAAAGGCTTAACCCAGAGGTAATGTGTAAAGTATTTGTACCAACACATGCAGTAATACAGTGAAAACACTACAAAATGGACACCACACAGGTTTAGACAAATAGTAAATATTTATCTAAATAAAACAATACCATATACGAAAAAACCTACCATTCAATTGAAAATATGACTTTAGCAATTAAAAACAGAAAGATTGTGCCTAGAAGCACGAATGCTGCAATCTGATGTTAAATCAGCGTCTTGATGGAAACATCTCCCACAATGCAATGCCACTAGCGCCGTTTACAGAGTCACACAGACCCCCAGGCACAGTACCTTAGCAAAACGTGTGGAAAACAGACCGGAGCACAGAGTCGGGGAGTGAGGCGTCGCTTGATCCGATGCGGCATCGGTTCTGGTGCTGCGGGGCAAAGGAGCGGAGGCATTATGAAGAATTGCCCAGTCCTTGCTGTGGAGCGGTGGAGGTGAGACGGCATCATGGAGAGGAATCAGTCCTGTGGCACCTCTGGCAAGGTCGAAGTCTGGTGAAGTCACAGTGCTGCGGATGGTGAGGTCACGATCATGCCACAGGTGCTGTGACAGAGTCAGGTGTCGCGAATGTCGGGTTTAAGACACTCTAACTCATGAGTTAGTATGGATGTCAGTGGCTTCAGCGACGTTGGGCCTATGCTGACGGTGGGGTTGTTGCGCCTCAGCAAGGTCCACGGATCCAGGAGTAGGCGGGTGTTGAAATTGGCCCTTTATGCAGGGTCATCCCTAAACGTTGTGCCTCCTTCCTCCTACTTTTTCTGATCTGTTTTTGTTGGGTTTAGGACTCTGGGCACCTCACCTCTGCAAATCAGTGCTAAAGTGTATATGCTCTCTGTGTAAATTGTATTGTTGATTGGTTTATCCATCATTGGCCTATTTGATTTACTAGTAAGTCCCTAGTAAAGTGCACTAGAGGTGACCTGGGCCTGTAAATCAAATGCTACTAGTGGGCCTGCAGCACTGGTTGTGCCATCCACATTAGTAGCCCTGTAAACATGGCTCAGACTTGTCACTGAAGTGTTAGTGTGTGCAGTTTTAAACTGCCAATTCGACTTGGCAAGTGTACCCACTTGCCAGGCCTAAAACCTTCCCTTCCCTTTTTATACATGTAAGGCGCCCGAATGTAGGCCCTTGGTAGCTCCAGTGGTAGGGTGCAGTGTATGTTAAAGGTGGGACATGTATGGATGTGTGTTACATGTCCTAACAGTGAACTACTACTAAATTCAGTCTTCACTGTTGCAGGGCCTATCTCTCTCATAGGTTAACTTAGGGGCTGCCTTTAGAGATTATTGTAGTGCAGATTCCCTTTGAGAGCAGGTAGAGAATTGGAGTTTGGGATCTCTGAACTCACAATTTAAAAATACATCTTTTAGTGGAGTTGTTTTTTAGATTGTTAGTTTGAAAATGCCACTTTTAGAAAGTAGGCATTTTCTTGCTTAAACCATTCTGTGACTCTGCCTGTTTGTGGATTTCCTGTATGGGTCAGTTTGACAGTTGGACTGTTTGTGAATCCCCTCTGGACAATGACACATAGGGTGTTGAGATGTAACCTACATATCCTAATGAACCATCTGGGCTGGAGTGGAGGGAGTATTGGTCACTTACACCTGAAAGAGCTGTGCCTGCCCTCACAGAAAGCAGTCTCCAACCCCCTGGGGTGTGTCTGGAGCCAGGCCTGGGCAAGGCAGGATCCTGTACACAACAGACACTTTTCTTTGACATTGGGCAACTTCAAGGGCAGAAAGGGGTATAAGTATTAGATATATATTGTGTGTAGCATATTCTGTGCTGCAGGCCCACTAGTAGCATTTGATTTACAGGCCCTAGGCACCTCTGGTGCACTTTACTAGGGACTTACTAGTAAATCAAAAATGAAATCATGGAAAGCCAATTGCACATACATTTTACACAAGGAATACTTGCGCTTTACCACTGGTCAGCAGTGGTAAAGTGCCCAGAGTAACAAAACCAGCAAAAACAGAGTCCACCACACAGTCAAAACACAAGAAGCAAAGGCAAAAAGGACAGGGGAGACTATGCCAAGGATGTTAGGTCTAACACAACATGAAGAAATCAGATTTAAAATTACAGTTCGGAAAATGCCTCTTTCTGGCTTTAGCCATTTGCTGCCTGTCTCTGGTCACATGACTGGGTGTAGTAGGCAGTTGGGCTTTCTGTGTTCGTCCTAGACAGCCTCACACAATGGAAGTGTAGGTGTGACTGGATGGGCCTTCACTGGCAGAACGAGAGGGAGGAGCTGGGCTCAGCCTCACTTACACCTGATTTGGCTGTGTCCTCTCTCCACACAAAGGGCTGAATACCCCATTAGTTAGTCTGGAGTCAGGACCAGGGAGGCATGGCATCTGTGCACTTCAAAGGCATGGTTCTAGATGTTTTTCTCCACTTCAGAGGTGTAGCTGTTGTAAAAGAAGGACCTCAGACAGCACCACTTCAGTACACTTCTGGAACTGTGGATACTCTACCAAGAAGAAGGACTGCATGCTATTACAAGGACGGCCACTCTTCTGGACTGCTTCTTTGAGGGAATTACTGCTCTGCTGTGCTGACCTGATGCCTGCTTCCCTCTTACCTGTGAAAAAAGAACTGGACCTGCAACTTCGTTTTGAACCCAGGGCCACATAGTGACTCAAAGGGCTTGACTTCTGACCTCTTGATCTGAGCTGCAGTGACAAAAAAGGTCCACAACAGCTCTTGGACCAGTTTGCAGTGAGTTCCTGATTCCTAAGTGGTGCCTCTCAGATCCTGGACCCTTGGTGTGGCCCCCGAGCTCCAGAGTTCAAGATTTTGGGCTCTTCGTGACTGCAAATGGGCTACTTTGCACCAGAACTGCGTTGCTTTCATCGAAATTCAGTGCGAGCTGCCGCTCTTTGCACAGCAAGCATCAGTCATACGTGGAGGATCACCATTAGGAAGCACCAGCCCACCTGTCCGTGACACTTGGCCTTTGTCTCGCACCACGCCTACCACCACCTGCAACGCTCTCCTTGCTCCCTGCAACCCTCTCTAATGAGAACGGGTCAATTGGCCCAAAACTTGAGAAGATAAAGTTTCAGCAGGATGAATATCGGACTGTATCTGACTGGCCCTCTATTATGGTCAGCCTGCACTTTTGAATGTGACCCAGTCCACCACGATCAGATAGCTGCGGTTGGTGCTTAAAGCTTTTAGGTGCTATATTGCAGTTTATCCTTTAAAAATCATAACTCTGGTTCTACTGATTGAATTTGTATAGTTTCGGTCTTGTTTTATTTATTGATTTTTGCTCTAGTTTCCTAACCAGGTGTGAGATCTTTTTTATGTGATGTTTTCACTGTTTTACTGTTTGAAGTGTTGCACAAATACATGACACATTGCCTCAAAGTTAAGCCTAACTGCTCTGTGCAAGCTGCCAGGTGGTGAGCACAGGTTAATTTGGGTTACTTGTGCCTTACACTGTCTGGGATTGTGTTTGCTGTTTGACCAAGGGTCACACCCTAGTCAACCTCTACCCCAATTTCTAAGAATCGGTTTCTCTGTTAACAACTTGGTTTACAATCCAAGGATGTCACTTGCTTATTTAGACATCTCTTCCCTCTTTAAATCTCTGCTCATGCCCAGGAATATTTTGAAGTCCATTCATTTGTGTTTCAACAAAGTTGCCCCTTTTGGGTTTTATTCCTGGTGCCTTCTCCTGCTGTCTGCACCTGTGCCTGACCCTCTGGTGCCTCTTGCAGCCGGCACTGGGGGGGTCTATCCCAAGTGCCTGCCTTCTACTCTTTGACATGTTTTCCATCCCATTACCGCATTTCACTGCTGTCTGACCATGTGCATCGATCCTTGATGCTTACTCATTGTCTGTGCCAATACCCCGATAACTTACCATTCTACACATCATTAGTCAAGTCATTGCTCACAAGGTAAATCCCACCTCGAAGCATTAAACCTTTAGAAAAATATTTACATTTCAAGCCCCGTCCACCTCCTCTGATGCCATTAAGTGCTGGCATTCCCAGCATTCCTTGTTTTTCCCTGTTTCTAAAAGAGATAATGAGCTGGAGGGCATGCATAGGGTCTCTGCGTGGCTTCATCTCCCTTATTTCTATTCAGTAGTGTACCTTTGCAGGGTATGGGGGATATGGTCACACCTCATCAGACAAGGATTTGATCCCCACCTGTTTACCGGTTTGCAGGAGTGAGAAGCTTTACTTCTGATCATAAGGTAGACTTACGTGGATGTTGGGATGACCCACTGGATTATTGTTGTGTTGTGCCTCTTACTCATTCGAACAAACAGTGGTGTAGTGAGGGTGGGTCCATGACCAGCATTTTGGAGCCTGTTTCTCTAGTATGCTGATATGAAAAAAGTGGGCAGTAGCAGAGCTTTTGCCATGTTCCTAGGGCTGAGGTCTCACGAGAAAGGCTCCTGATCTTGTCCGGGTCAGTTCTTTGTTGTGTAGACTATTGGATGTTTGGCCGGAGGGTGATGAAGATGCTTTGTTCCCATTGCATTATAAGTGACACTCCTGTTTTTGTGCACCTGTTTTGACTGGGGATGGTTTGCTGCTTTGTCCACTCAAATCTGCTTGTTGGGTGGGGATGTGAGCCTGTTTCATTTGAGGCACGTCCCCGTGAGAGGGGAAATGTGAAGGCTCTCCTTTTTGATCAGGGTCTTTTCCAGTACAAGAAAGTCATAGTCGTAGTCAGCATGGCGGGGAGGTTGTGGCCTGAACCGTTTGTGTGTGCTGAGAACAAAGAACAAGGTGGGTTGGTGGTCTGAGCTCCTTGATGTGTGTTCAAATAGTGGAGGGGTCATAAGCTTTAAACTTCTACACTTACATGTCTCCTATTTGCGATCCTTTGGCAGTGAGTTAATTAGTAATAATGCCTTCTCTTTCATTTCACAAAACGTGAAGCGCCAAGAGCATGTTTTGAAAAGAAAGGCTGACGATATTGCTGTTTGTTAGGGCTAAAGTTGTATAGGGCTCCTCAAAACCGAGACATGGGGTTGATGAATAATGTCTGGGTCGAGGACGAGGGACCTAGACGTAATGTGCTTAACTCCTTGATAGCTTTACCTGCTCTCCACTCACGTGCTCCACCCGCTGGAATCTGCTTCTTCTAGATCGGGAAGTGTTTCATCCTTTATTTTGTGTGTGTTCTCTCTGCACACATCTTTGATCTTAGTTAACACACCTCACCTGTGGTGTGTGTTCTGACTGCTTGTGCACCTGTTTTACCAACATTTCTAGTCATCTAATTTACTACTAACACAGTCAAACAGACCATAGCCTCTTCTCCAAGTCAATCCTTTCTTTAACTATTTCACTGTGTATTGGGAGATGCACAGTTGTAACTCCATTACGACGGCGGATTGTTCGAATTCAACATTCCTAATATCCTTGCTGTTTCTTGATTATGTAGCTTGGAAGCTCTTCGGAGAACCCACTATTTCATCGAGTTCTTCCATTATTAGAAATGACCCATCCACTTGGGAGTCCCTACACAATTATTTGAGAGAGTGAGATGGTGCTCAGTAACACAGCCCGAAAGTTTAATAAGCCTGTTTCCACACTGCGTGAGAGCTGTAGGTCATTTGTTGAAAGTGTTATGGTATTTACTACTTACAATGACTTAGTGGGTATATTATAGCAAATAACTAGCAAGCTATAACGTGCATGCTTGCTTTTTGCTTACAAGATCCCAGCTTTCATCGGTTTATTTTCAATTTCCACACTACAGTATAATCCGTGACAAATAAATATGGGCTAATGCAGCAAACTGATGATTGATATGTCATATCATAGGCGAGAAGTGACCGGGTCTTCATGTCCCTACATTATGGCTGATGCACCATCTAGATTCCTTTCTTAAAAATCCACCAAAACCACTGATTAATCACTTATGTTATTATAAGTATACACTCCTCACATAAGAGACCCATGAAGCTTTTCTAATTTGTAGTACTATATAGTATTATTGTACCACATACTCAGTATTTTTAGAATATATTCTACAGGATAACAACAAAGGCATAACCATATCAGAATAGTATTGTCACCTTTGACATCCTATTTGTATTAATACTTCTGTCATTGGAAAGCAAATCCTACAATCAACCACCAGACAGCGGAGAGAAGTGTATCATTTTCTTAGATCCTAAACAATTCCATAATTTGCTGTCTCGTCTCCCATCACAGGCTTCCCCTTTTCCTGTTCCATGCAGAATGAGCTCACTGGCTTTCTTTTCATTTGCTCCTCGTTACCCCGGTCTCGTGGTTTGTTAAATGTAAAGTAACTGACACCCACTGAGGTAAGAGTACCTATATAAGATCAATACATTAATAAATAAAAGTGAAAGAAGGAGTGATGTTTCAATTCGTCTTATTTGGAAAATGTGATGCCTAAAAAACATTTGTGGTAAAGACGTGTTGTCTGGGAACAAGTATTGCAATCTGAATTAACATTCACAATACAAAAACTGTAACAAACAGCCACTTCATATTCAATTTATTTTATCATTTATGTGCAATTTCACTCAATCATTTAGGTAGCAGTCATTACATACACACAATACACTCTTCAAAGTAAAATATAACATAAACAGATACAATAGATTGAAATAACTGCTCACCATTGTGCTTCTGGGAAATTAAAGTTGTCCTGAAAAAAAGAGATTTGCGCTGTTAACAAAGGAATGAATACTTCATGCTGAGTCTTTCTGGGTGTTCTGTGTAAAGAAAATGATATATCAGCTAACGGTGGATCTACTGCCACTGCTGAATACTAGCCTTATTAGGGTTTGAACTAAGTGTTCATTAAAAAAAGCAATTATGTATAGCAGTTACTCTTACAAAAATACTTTCACATTGTTCAAATAAGTACTTATATTGCAAACAGACTATAAATAGGATCGTATTCACCAAGTTAATAATCAGCCAAGTGCTCTTTACGTATGGTGCTTACGCTTTCCACTCAATAAGGAGCAACAGCGTATAGACCTCTGCACCCAAGATCACGCAGGACAGATGAAAAAGAGGCGAGTCATACTTACTGAAAAATTACTAACATCACACAAGACCTCACATGGAATACAGATGTGGCAACCTGTACGCAGGATGCAGAGTTTCCTAAGTTCTCCTCCCCACCGCCCAATCTCGGGTAGAGCTCCACAGAGCGAACTCTCGTTTTACATTTAACTCCTGACAAATCGATAGGATGAATGCGCTGCACTGCACAAGCACTTATAGCCTGTGTGTGTTTTAAGGTACGTGGTTTAAAGAGACAGGGGATGCTTCTACACATAAGACAGGACAAAATCAAAACAAAATGATTTCATTTAATATCTTCTCCAGTCCCCTTGGTCATAGTACAATCTTTCTTGACTAAATAACAACATCCCCACCACCAGAACAACGCACTATTACTTCAAGTAATATCTTCCTAAAAGACTTCAACTCCCACTGAACATCGGCAAAATCGCCCTCTCCTCAGCAATTAAAGAAATCTGTACACTTCACAGTCTCTCTAAATGTGCTTCTTTTCTGCCTCACAGAAAAACACACACACTAGACCCATTGATGTCCTTTCAAATCCTCTCACCTAGATAAATCTTTTAAAGACAAGGGAGACAGCATTCTTCGCTGCTAAACTGAGGGTTAAAGACATTTATAACAACTAACTATCAAAAATCTAAAATCACAGCAAAAGCCAAAGATATGCTTAAATCACCTGAACATCTTGCTAAATACTATAGGCCACTTTTCATGTGCACCTTAGTGCCTCCCTAACGCCACCAGGTGTGCACTGTATCTAAGATATGGCGCACCATGGTGGTAGTTAGGAAACTAGGGGCATAATTTATTTACGCTAGTTTGAAGCTTTGCAGGATTAGCGTAAAAAATGTTGATGTTAATCCTGCAAAGCCCATTGAGGCCAATTGTAAACAATGGTGTGCCTCCTTTTAACGCCTGCTCTGACCAGGCCTTAAAAGTGCCGAAAAGAATGACGCAAAGATATCTTTTAGATTTCTTTGCACTATTTTTTACGTCCCACTAATGGGGAATGTCCCCTGTGCATACATTCTTCTGGCTAAGGCATATTGTAGTGCCAAGGGTTGCAAAGTGGCGCAATGCATGCATTGTGCCACTTAGTAAACTTGGTGCACTATTTTAGCCTCATTGGGCCACATTAGCATCAAAACAAATTACACTTATGTGGCACAAGGAGGCACCAGGGGCTCTTAACTCTACCCCTTTAGATTTGTCATTCCATATGCAAATAATAAATGTACTCTTGTCACACAAATATCGACCAGAAAGATATGTGTTTCAAGGTATACCAGACAACTGAAAGCGTAAGAATAATCACAAAAAACCTGCAACAAGACCTAGAGAATAGTGAACAAGCCGGAAACACTGTAGGTTCTGAAACACCATTCATAAATTCTAATTCCCCTCACCAAAAACAATTAGAAAGGAGATCAATGAGGCCTCTAGCCATTTCAGATCACTCTTCCAAACCAATAAATGTTATGTGTGCTCACAAATCAAAAGTCCTGAGTTTGGTTCTTATTTAATCCAACATCATCATAATCTTCTTAGAGAAGATGTTTAAAATGAGCAAGGGGCATAAAACAGCATGCCAGTCCCATCCGCACAAATACCAACATAAGCGTTTCAAAAGTCACCTTTCAAGAGCTCGATGCAAAGTTCTTTCAAGAAATTATGGCCTTGCTCCACCGTACATAGGGGCATATTTATACTCTGTTTGCGCCGAATGTGTGTCAAAAAATTTGCCGTACATTCGGCGCAAACTGTGCACCATATTTAAACTTTGACGCCCGCGAACGCCAAAATTCTGCCGTGTGCGTCATTTTCTGGATGCGGTAAACCACCTTGCGTTAATGAAATGCAAGGTAGGCATTCCCCTCCAAAAAATGACTTAAACACCCATGCGCCTTATTTATTCAATCGCGCAAAAATCACGCACGGCTGGGAGGCAGAGGCGGAAAATGACGCACAGCCCGATTTGCGTCAAAAAATAACGTCTGGGTCAGGGCAGGCGTTAAAATGGGGCAAACACACCAGTACTTAATGAAAACACACAGAAGCAACAGAAGAGCTCCAAAAGGAAGACATGGAGGTGCTTTTCATCCAGCATGCACGCAGACGCAGAGCACAGGAATAACAACAGCAGCTTCCACAACACCAGCAGGGACCCCAAAGGCAACACAGAAGGCAGGAAAGGATATTCCACACCAGGACAACCCTTCTGGGAATCCCCCAACAAGACATCATCCAGAGGTACAGGCTCAACTGGCAAGCCATTCAGCAGCTGCTGCGCAACATTAAGCCACAGTTAGCACCCAGCTTGCAGACACCCAGCACCATTCCACCAGAAACCAAGCTGCTAGCTGTACTCCACATGTTGGCAAGTGTCTCCTTCCAAACCACTGATGCCCTGGTTGCCGGGATTTCACAGCCCCTATTCTCTGCCTTCCTACCCAAGGTATTGGATGCCATCATCTCCCTCACACCCCGCCACATCAGCTTCCCCAACACACAGCAGAAGCAGCAGGAGATGAAACAGGGCTTCTACCAAATCAACGGCCTCCCACATGTCCTTGGTGCCATTGACTGCACACATGTACGCATTGTGCCACCTGCTGCAAATGAGCATCTATACCGCAACAGGAAGCACACACACTCCAGCAATGTGCAGGCCATTGTCGATCACCGGGGTTTGATCACCAACATTGTGGCAAAGTATCCTGGGAGTGTACCTGATTCATTCATCTTCCGTCACTGCACCATCAATCAACACTTCCAGGATGGAGGATATGGAAATGGCCTACTTGTTGGTAAGTACAGAAACCTACTTATATACACACAGCACAGCAACCCTCTAGCAGACACAACACATACACCACAACATCGACACGTGGCCAGGAAGAGAATGAGGTTGTGACACTGCTAGGCATGTGTGATATCCTGACGCATTTGGATATACACCTATGGACAAATGACAGTACCAAATAACAACAGATGCCACTCCACAGACACAAGGGAACAATTTAAAACAGCACAATGACAATGACATGGCCTCAACTGGCAGTACAACTCGGAAGATTAATCTTTCAGTATTGCATCAATAACACTCAATCAAACACCCTTCCAACCAATACGTACTGTGTAAGGGGTGTGTAATGTGTTATGCTGCAGGTCAAACACCATGACACAAATAGCATGATGATGACTACAATGAAGGTGACATGGAATCATTGAGGCTGTACCAATATTACACATCACTCCTGCTCTCACATTGCCCACTACCAATAAGCAAGTGGACTGTGCAAAGAACACATATTGATGTGACAATATTGAAAGTGCACATTCCTACACATACGGATTGAGACAATTTCACACACACACACACAACAGATGTACAGGCATACAGACATTCTGACACTCAAAATGACAACCTCACAACCAAGTTAGCCAGCTGAACTAGAACATGTTCAGATGTATAGGTACACGTTAAAACCTGAGTCGACTTGGCAAGGGCAGAGAAATAGGTCTGCAGAGAACTTGTCCCACATGGGATATTTGTGCAAAGTCAAATGTCAACACGTCAGTGCTGACAACGTACGGAGATTTGTTGTACATTGTCACCTTGCCACATCTAAGGGTCTCACTGATGTTGCAATAATTCTATTGCATATGTGAAATTGGATGGGATGTCCAGGGTATATAGATGCAACCGTGTTATCACCACTGTGGAATAGATTCTGTGTATGGAAGTATCATGTCACCCCCAGTAAAGACACATGGACACCTCTTTCACATGACATAATGCAAGGGAGTACACAATGTACTGCAACTCTACAAAAAAACTGCTGACATCCGGTCAATCATCCAAACAGCCGTTCAGATAAGGCCACAACCCAATGCTGATGGTACATCCTAGAAGCCTAGGATTCCACACAATAACACAAACACTGATGAGTCACAGACAACACAAGAGAACAACTGCCATGCAAAGTGATAATCATGGTGGAAGCTACGTCAACATGTTCTCACTCATTTTCTCTTTCAGCTGATCAGGGGTATGAGATCCAGCCATGGATCATGACCCCATTTGCAAACCCAAGCACTGCAGCAGAGCTTGCCTATAATGAGGCACATCGGAGGACACGCACCATAGTCGAGAGGACCTTTGGCATCCTGAAGTCAAGATTCAGGTGCCTCAACATCACCGGACGCAGCCTCCTATACTCACCTGAAATGGTGTGCAAAATCATTTTGACCTGTGCCATCCTGCACAACATATGTGTAAGAAGGAACATTCCCCTATGTGAACCCGACCCACAAATGCCTGAAGAGGAGGAAGAGGAGGATTCTGTCCATCAACATGAGGGGGACCATCCAAACACAGCTGCAGGATTGCGTCGGAGACAACATATTGTCCAAAATTTCTTTTAACTCTACTCATGCATCGCCACTGCCTTACCATATGTCAATAAACACCTATTCTAATCACTATATCATGGTCTGGATAATCATTTTTGCATAACATTATCCCTAACTATCAGAATCAGAGTGTAGCCTCATGGACCATTGCAGAAATACAGATTAGGATACAGAAAAATCCACATCAAATTTGATGCGTATGAATGTACAGCCAAATTCACACTCACTGTAAATGACATACATCCTGTACATTTCACATTTGAAGGGCAATAGCAGAGGACCACAGCTATTTCACACATACATGTTGGCAACATGGTTCATCGCAGCATATGGCACACAACTAAGACACCATCAGTCAATAAGGGAAAAAATGCCTCATACATGAGGCAGTGGATGTGCTATTGCATTGGTACCATAAAGGTGTGACCAGACCCTTGACAGAAGTAAGTGTTACATCAGCTATCTTTGCAAGGACTATGTGTTGCAATAATTCCAAATAAGCATCAAATGGATAGCACAAGTGCCCCAGGTATGACTAGCATTGCTCACAAGACATCCGCTGCACATGGTAGCCAGGTCGTAAGTCCTGCCACACCCATGTTCCCTGTCTCACCCCACCCTTCTTCAGAGGTCCCTGGAAAGGGAATATGTGTACCCATATAATCCCTCCTCTACACACACACCCAGACTCACATTGTGAATCCAGTGTGCTCCCCTCTTTAGTATGGTATGCCGTAGTCATTGTACTTCTGTCTGCATGGACTTCTGGTTAAATAGTGAACTGCCTTGTAGTCTGTAGGACCCGTAATCACATGTACATTGCTTCCCATGTGAAAGGTACTGTTGGCCCTTGGAACTTGATTTTCACCTACAGGACGTGTGAGAGACTGAAGCTGCACACACCTGTGAGCACCTCCATGCAGACCAGCCATTTGAACATGCTTTTCCCTTGCAGCTGCCTGGAACAGCATAGAAGCTGCCATTTTATGTATAACACTGTTATGCATTGCCGTATAAATCACTTGTGTAACACAGCCCTTGGGTTATTGTGTTACGTTCCAACACACAGGACACACACAGTTTTCATTTTCCACAGTGTTGTTCCACCTTGGACCAGTCTCAGTCTGCTCACTGTGTATTTGCCTCGTTAAATTTTTTGATCCTGATTGACCCTGCATCCCGGTAGCCGACTGGTTCCTGTCTTTCAATTATCATAAAGGTTCCCTGTGGCTACATTTGTATCATAGTTTCTTTCCCAGCCCTCACTTTCCTCCGGGGGTATTGTGTCAGGTGGATCTACAATGAATACTCAAATACATTGTATCGCATAATCAGTTTACTTATCGTACCATGGGGTGGAACTTGTCTCCAAATAGCCTAATTATGGCCCATCCCTTGTCTGGGTTTCATGTATGCATGAGTGACAAATAGTGACAGTGTACCATGCTGTATGCATGGATTGGGTATGGTGTCTCCAGCACAACAAACAACGCCAGATAATGTGCATGAAATGTCAACACATGTTAGGACCCTGACAGTCCACACGCTGATTCACATTGGCCCCACATATTGATGGGGCTTGCCTGGTGAATAGATGTGAGATTAATCAGCACAGAGGCACTGATGTTCCCGAATGCAGTGGGAATTTTAGAGGCCGACCAGTGTACAAATGTTGTGAGGAAACCTGCCGGTTTAAAATTCCTGATCCATTAACTTTGGCAGCACACCAAGGTTGCCCTGTTGTCAGTCTCATAACACGTCTGCAGTGCCATAGCTGGACTATCCCCGTGTGTTCTCAATCCCTCATTGGCTTTCCTTCAATTCAGCTGTGAAGGATACTTTGTAGATGCAGAAATGGCTCCACAGACTCATGACTAGACCTGCACGTAACTGTGACAACATGGACCCCAATAATGATACAGGCTAAACATTGGCCCACACACTTGAACCGTACACCTATGTGCATTTTAATACTGGAAATATGTGAACACGTGCTGCTTGGTCTGCTGGTCCTCCACTGCCACAGGAGAGACATGGCTCATTTATATGACTCCTACCGTGGCGTGACATGACATTTGTGGATTGTATTTGGGACTCGGTGTCACAAACTCCGTACATTATCCCATGCCTCACTCATGGGGAGTAAACAAACAAGTGCCTCGGAAGTATTATCCAACATTCCAGGACATGTGATGGCTTAGTTTTGAAGCATTGCCATGATCAACCGTCTGCTAACTATCCTGTGCATGCTTTGTCATTGGTGGAACTTATGTTCCAAAAAACCTAGGAAGTGCACACAGCATTTGTTGCTACGTGTATGACAAACATATTTCCTCTCTCATTTCCACACTGAATAGCATCTGATGGTTGGACACATTGGCCCTCATTCTGACCTTGGCGGGCGGCGGAGGCCGCCCGCCAAAGTCCCGCCGTCAGGTTACCGTTCCGCGGTCGAAAGACCGCGGCGGTAATTCTGACTTTCCCGCTGGGCTGGCGGGCGGTCGCCTTCAGACCGCCAGCCAGCCCAGCCGGAAAGAGGCTTCCACGATGAAGCCGGCTCGGAATCGAGCCGGCGGAGTGGAAGCTGTGCGACGGGTGCAGTTGCACCCGTCGCGTATTTCACTGTCTGCGCAGCAGACAGTGAAATACATGTAGGGGCCCTCTTACGGGGGCCCCTGCAATGCCCATGCCAGTGGCATGGGCACTGCAGGGGCCCCCAGGGGCCCCGCGACCCCCCCTACCGCCATCCGGATCTCGGCGGGTCGGAATCCCCGCGGCGATGCAGCAAGCTGCGCCGCCGCGGAGGATTCAATGGGGCCGCGGTACACTGGCGGGACCCCGCCAGTGGTGCCGGTCCGACCGCGGCTTTACCGCCGCGGTCGGAATCCCCATTGGAGCACCGCCGGCCTGTCGGCGGTGCTCCCGCGGTCCTCCGCCCTGGCGGTCAAAGACCGCCAGGGTCAGAATGACCACCATTGACTCTGCATGCATACAAGCAGATTTGCAAAAATGCATCTTGTGATGTTCAGACAGTGGGACAACTACAATAGTAAGAGCCAAATCACACACATTGACCCATAGGCATTGAGTTTCTGTATTGAGTTGCAACGCCTTGCTATCCTCTCTTGACGCGAAACATGCCCAAACTGGGTAATACCTAATTGTATTCCACACGTTTGGCCATCTATTGCGTCAGTGAAGAGTGCAAATCCGGTACAACAAGTAGAGGATCACGGTCCGCAGTAATATGATCTGTCATGTTCCCATACACCGGAATGCACAATGTTGGTGCAATCAGCCTATCTCTGTATTGTCTCACCTGTCATGTACTGTTACAAATGAGAAATAACCCAAACCTAGTCAAAGACAGAAATGTTGACGCATATGCGTAAAAAAAGACGCATATGCATCAAAAAATGATGCATATGCGTCAAAATATGACACTCATTGCCATGAAACATCCATTGGCCCTGAGCGGTAATTCCCACACTGTACCCCCTGAAATTGGTTAAGTATGCAACATATTTCAAAATATGGATGCGGGGTTATTTCTAAGCATGTGCATCAAAATAAAATGACGTACAGAGTGTAAGCGTTATAATATTTTGACGCATAAGATTAAAAACGCACCGCATTTGAGGCAGGAATTGATGTAATAGGATATCCTGTTTACAGAATTGGTACAGTGGGTGTACTTTCACTTTCACTTTGCAGTCTGTGATATTTCCTGACTGTGTGGCTGTGTTTTGACTTGTCTCTCTGTGCATTTTGTGAATTTGTCTTCAGTGTGCTCTTTAAATTGTCTTTTTGTGTTTCTTAAGTGTCTGTGGTATCCTGTGTTAGCGTTTTTTGGCCATTTCTGGTGTTTAAATTTGTCTTTGTACTGTTGGGAGTCTGTTGTGGGTAGTGTTAGTTTGGGGATAGTTGGGTTGTGTTCTGTTAAATTTTTTGCATTCCCCTCTCCTACTTTCCCTCCATTCTCCTCTGTACCCCTTTATTCCCTTTTTTGGTGCAAGCATGTTGGGTAGGCCTCATCTTGGCAGGATGGGAGAGGAGGAGCTGGGTGACTTTATTTGGCTGGTGTGCCACTTCCTACCCTTAATGATCAAAGAAGGTGGGCGTGTGATACAGGGGTATCACACAGAGGCAAGGACGCTCCGGTTGGCAAAGGTCCTGTACCATCTACAGCAAATCTAAAACACACTGTGCAACGACCACCAGCTGAAGCACTGTTGGGTTGACCTGGTTGCCCGGGAGCAAGACCTGCTGGACCACCTGAGGATTATGATTGGTGGCCCTGTTGGTGAGTACACATCAGAGTAATGTGCACATTTAAATGCTCTGTAGTGACAGTAGAAGATTTGTTCAATGCTGCAGGCAATGTTTTTGAACACGTGGAATGCAAGTTAAACATACAGGCCCATATTTATACTTTATTAGCACCGCATTTGCATCATTGTTTGAAGCAAAAGCGGCGCAAACTTACAAAATACAATTGTATTTTGTAAGTTAGCGCTGCTTTTGCATCAAAAAGCTGCGCACTTGCGTCGCTAAAAAAGTATAAATATGGGCCATAGTTGCCTGTGAGATATACAATAATTCCTACACATTACCATCATTTGTTGATGCCACAGCTAGACTAACTTACAAAACACAACAGGAGCCTGTACATTAGTGCTACCTTCACGTCAATGGATGATGCAAATGTGGCTCTAACATATGTTTCATGCATGGTCTGTGAGTGTTCCAGGAAACATGTTTTAAATCTCGATTTTTACAAGAAATATTGTGTCCCTCAATTTTTTCAGATACATGTCTGAACTGGATTCTGACACATACGTAACAAGGTATAGCTGACCTCAGTTAACATCTTAGACTGATTTTGGACTCTGTAGTGCCACAATTAAATTAGGGATGGATGCCAAAAGTTATGCACACAGGTTCATATCTCTATGGTTGGTGCAACTTACCATAGCTGTGGCACATAAAATGAAGAAAATGATACAAATTGAGGGCTACCAACTGTCCCTGGCCCTCTGTACATAGTACCTGTGTGTTTTAAATTATCTTAGTCACAATAGCTGGGTAACTGGTATTGCAGTCCTCCCGGAAAGTGGCTTTGCATATCTCTCATGGATACACATGATGAGGGGAATACACTCCATGAATCAGTCTGCTAACTAACGATGGAGCATGTTTGCCACCACATGGTAGTTAGGGCCACTGCATGTGTGCAGATATGTGTGTATCACTCACTGGAGTCCCCGGGTCTGTACATATTTGCAGTGGTATGTTGGATGCAGTATCATCATGTCTGAGAGGCTTGACTTTCTGATTTAATATTACACATAGTATTTGTATTTGGAAGTTTTGTACAGTGCAAAGACATTGAGCACATTTCTCCCTTCCATGCCTTACAGGTGGACCTGCCCCCTACACTATCGGAGAGGTGGCTCGATTTGCGGACCCAGACATCTCCAGTAAGTGTTGATATTTCTGTTCTGTGTTGTGTTTGCTGATGTTGTGTGATTGACTCCTGTGTCTTGGACACATAGCAAGGTGTGATGCGCTGGTCACTGATCGGATACGTTCCTTGAGTGGAATATCGTTTTTTTCCCCATCTTTGAGTTGGCCAATCATTAGCGTATTGTCATAATTTGGGATTGTAGGTCAGTCCTGTAGGCACGGCCATGTGAATAGGGATGAGTTTTGTGGATAAAACTTAAAATCAGAAAATGTCGCAGAGGGCCATATTTGTGATTTAGTCAGCAAGTCAGACCCTGATTCTCTCAATTAATAGGGATGCCAAAGCCTTACCAACAGACTTCAGCTTCCCTATTCACTAATGAAGATGTTTGACTGTATGTTTTACTTCCTAGCAGCATGTAGATCCACATGTTGTGCTATGAGTATGAGGCACTTGTGTACAATGGCCTAGGTGTGCATGCAGCACATGGCCAGATGTGTGCTTGCATCTATCTGCTTGTTGTAAGTCATGTGTTACTGGTAGGAAATGATGTTGACAATTGTCTGCATTTCAAACATAAGTGTGGACGGGATTGTCCAAGGTTTGGCTGTGTCTTAGTTGGACTTCCTCCTTATCTGTGGTGGGCTGCCCAAACCCAAGTTCAATTGTCCAAAGCTTCCTGGGTGTCCTTGTTGTTTGAAAGTATTTGTTGCCTGCACCCCCCCAGGCACAGGCATAGAGGCATAGGGTTGTGAAAAGTGTACCTAGGACTGATGATCCAAGTTTAGTACACAGACATGTAAATCTGTTAGTGACTTGTCCAAACCTAGGATACCCACTCATGATTAGCAACTGCATTCTATCCTGGCAATTCCATTTACAACTCGCTGATCTTGTGGCTCTTGATTGTCATCAAGAACATACGGCCAGATGTATCATCACGGCCCTTTGCGATTCGGAAATAGCGATTTTTAAGATATCGCTAATTCCGACTCGCAAAGTGCCATGTATCACATTTGCGATTCGGTAATAGCGATTTCTTAAAAATCGCAAATGCTATTACCGAATCGCAAATTGCGATACCAGCCCCATTCGCAGCTAGGGGCCTGTTGGCCCATATCTGCAGATTTTTTGCATTTCCAAAATTGTGATTTCTGAACCAGAAATCGCAATATTGGAAATGCAAAACCCCAGGGTGCTGGGGGGCTTAGGCCCCCTCTGCTGCACCCCAAAAAATTTGGGGGGACATGTTAGGTGCACACATGCCAAAAGGGCATGTGCGCTTACATGTACAATTTAAAAATGCATTTTAAATGCATTTTTAAATTTTGCACATGGTTACCACCAAGTTCAACTTGGTGGTAATTAGCGATTCCTAAATGCCAAAATCGCATTTAGGAATTGCTTCATACATGTGGTAAGAAATCGCTAATAAGGTATTCTTATTTGTGATTTCTAATTTAGAGAGTTGCAATTTGCGACTCTCTAAACAGGGTCGCAGTTTTAAGGAATCGCTATTTTAGCGATTCCTTAAAATTGCGTTCAGAATGTATTTCATACATTCTCAACTGGCATTTTGCATTCACAAACGGGCATTCGCACCGTTTGCGAATGCAAAATGCTTTCATACATCTGGCCCATAGTCATTAGTTGACCTGTCAGTGGTGGAGGACTTGAAGCATTTTTTTTACCTAACAAATGGCTGAACAATGATGCATAACTCATTCAAGTTGTTACCCATCTTTTAGAGTATTGCTGTGCTGTTTGATAGGACATGTGTAGGCTGCATTGGCATGTACTTCCCCAGGGACAATCAGTGATCTGTATGATGATATGGCCTGTTTCTGGTACATTAGATGTATTGTCTGATTTACTTCTGGAGCCATATTACACAATGAAGTACCTAATGTTTGGTCTTCTATTTGTTTTAACAGCTGCCAATATGAATCCCATCCAGATTCTGGAATTTCAGCGCAGGGTGATGCGTTACCGCCACATTCTGGATGTGGAGTCGGGGTTCCGCAACATGGCAAGGCGTTATCGCCATGAAAGAGTCTCCGGAGTGTGGAGGGCATTTGCCAAAGGGGGCCCTTCCGTGTCCACCACAGCCACCACCACCAGCACCACCACTACCACCCAGGTGGCACCAACCTTAGCAGGCACCTTTGCTGGTCCGTCAACCTCCACTGCTCCAGGACCTGTCACAGCACCACCTGCATCCCCTCCTACAGACATGACACTGACAAGGGCACATAATTCCTCAACTGGCACCCAGAACACCCCTGCTGCAGTCATAGACCCAGCAGCTTTTCAACAGATGCAACGGAACTTGGACCGTATGTTGCGGAAAATGACCAGGCTGCAGCAGGAGGTGGCACAGGTAAATAGGAGGGTGTGTGCCATAAAAAAGACCCTGCAGAGGGCAAACTTGTAGACAGTATACCCTCAGCCATGATTGCCCCCCCTCCCTCCTCCTTCCTGGTTCTTTTAATTAGTGGGTTTAGGGGGATTAGTGTTAGGTTAGTATAGGCTGTTAGTTTAGTTAGTAGTAGTGGGTGGCGAGGTGGGGGTATGATACTTTTAATATCTGTTTTTATTATGTGTGTATGATGATGTTGGGGTTTTGGGGTTTAAAAAAAATATATAATAATTAAAAAAAAAATCCCAAAAATATATATATTTGTTTAGTATAAGATAGTATGTGTTTAGGTTAGTATATGTTGTCCTCCGTGTGTCCCATCTTATAAAGGGGGGGTTGATGTTTAGATCGTTTCATTAAATGTGATAAGTAAGTTTAGCTTAGGTTAGTTAGGGCCAGTTGTGGGTAATGTGTAGTTAGGACAGGTTAGGTTAGGTAAGGTGTTTCCCCTGGTTTTAGCTTCTGTTTTTACTGTTTAATGAATATTTTGGTAACCCTTTACAGTATGTGTCACATGCTTGGAGATCAGGGCCTTGGCATTAGTGAACAGTGTCTCTTTTGTATTAGCTTTTGTGTCCCATGCTGCAACCAAATACCAAAACAGCTGTTACATTGGCAGCTACACCAAAGCTACTTTGCTCAGATTCCGCCATCCATTGCACCCACCAGTCACGGTTACTAAGGATCACAAAGTGTGGTTAATTTTTGATTTATGTTTTCAATGCCACATACTTTTCTAACAGAATTGATATTGATGACACTGTGTTAAGTCTACCTGCAGCCTGATGTCCAAGCGAATCCTTATATGGTGAGTGGTAGTATGCTCTCATGTAGTATGGTATATATAACTCCCACCTATCATTTGTTACAATATTCAGCCCGGTGACATCTTTGTATGTAAACTCATACACATCCATTCATGCAGTATGGTGTGTGTTAGGTAAAATTTGGGTCAAATGTCACATACGTAAGTTTTGGCTTGAAGAAAAATTTGAAGGGAATATTTTTTGGCTTAGACATCCCTTGAGGAAGCGTTATTCTGTCCAACACAGCATTATGGTGTATAGTTTCTATTTTCCTCTGAAATAACCCTCAGGGAGGGCAGATGATTGTACAATCCAGACCACTGTGCATAGGTGTCAGCCAACATTCTTTCAGGTCAGGTGTATTGACAATCTATGATCATTGACCTGAGGTAAACATCACTGATCTACCCCATGGTTGATGTGTCACATTACACAGAGACAAAGTTGTTGTGTAAGTGCTATTTATTTTAAAGTGCTGTAGTGCTATATGTACATTGTCCATGATTGTGAGTCCATTAGTGTGACACTTTCCATTGTGATCCTACACAAGTGCAAAAGAACATGTCATTGGACATGCTGGGGTGAAGTGTCAGACATTGCAGAGGGACAGGATTTGCCAATGAGTTAGTGAGATACAACCACAGGGCAGGGTGACAAGATAAACAGTGGGCTGAAGAACAGTGCTTGAGTACAGTTGTTGCAAGACTGGCATGTTACAAAGCACAAGACCTTGGCAATAGGTGGCCATGTGGCAGAACTAGTGCTACCAGGTACTCTTACGGGTGAAGGTGATCTGTTCCACGTCTTCATCTTCTGATGTGTGTGTTGTCTCCTCTGCCCTTGGTTGTGGTGGTTGTGAAGGGACAACACACACCTCAGTGTTTGAAGACGTGGAGTCAGACATCCCGGTAGCTGCCAACTGTGGGGCTATTAAGGGCAGTACTGCAGCAAGGAGGAGCTGCTGGTTGTTAAGAATAGCAGCCACATCACTGTGGTAGGCAGCCAGGTCAACCCTGAGGGGTTCAATATTGCATTCGTGCACGCGTTGACAGGATTGTTGTTGTAGGTGTTGGGTCAACTTTCTTACAGCTGTGCTGATTTCCTTCAACCTTTTTTTAAGTTCCTGCAAGATTGTTGTTTGCCCTTGCATGGCTGCTGCCTGTTCTTCCGTTGACATCATGCACGAACGCACCACCTCTAGGCTTGCTGCCATATTTTCCAACCCCACCCACACCTCCTTGGCCAGCTCCCGCTGTCCTCTAACTCCAGTTCTCTCAAAGCTGGTGCCAGTGTTGTCGGAGTCCTCAGCTGTGTTGGAGCTGGCAGGTCGTACAATTGGGGTGGTGGGTGGGTCCTCTCTGATGGCTGCTAGTTCTGAGCTCCTCCTTGTGACTGAAGGTGGGGTCTGGAGTGTTCCAAGGACATCTTGGAGGGTCTGCTGGCTGATGTTTGTCAGCTCGTCATCCATGTCATCAGGGTAGTCCTGGACAGGCATATCCACAGGAGGGCCATCATCCTCTGCAATGAGATATGGCACAATTAGTGTGTCTGTGTTGTGGGATTTGTAATGTGACGTGCCTGCCTTCCTATTATTTTCACATTGTGATCTTGGTTCCTGTTTATTGTTCCTGTCTTTCATAATAGCATTCTCCCAGGCCTATGCCTCAACTGCATGTCACATGTATTGTGGTCAGTTTGTGGACTTGTCAGTATCACATCCTCTAGGTGTTGGTTCTGGCCAAATTGTGAATTGCCACCTTCTTGTCCTATTCAACCCTCGGTCTACTTCCATTTTCATGGTGAGGCCTTTCACTGGCTGTGGGTGTTCTGATGGCACTAGCACCACACTTAACATTCTGGAACTGTACCAGTCTCTGATATTTCCCATCCACCTATATGTTGCTGAGATCTAGCATATACTATGTATAGAATTGGTATGGCGTGATACGGATGTCAGCATTAGTAATGTGAACTGATGATGTTGGGAAACGTGTGCTACATTGGATTGCACTGATAGTCCTAGCAGTGTTCCATCTCCTCCTCTGACTGTGCGGGTGTATTTCTGTAACCAGTTACATATGTCCTCCCCGTCAATGCTGTTGTCTGAGCAGTATGACATTTGGGATGTTGCATTGTGACCCAGGCACAGGGTGGACCCTGGCACTTGCAGCATGGGTATGACATTAGTGCTGTGTACCTCATAATGTTTATGACAATGGCTAATGTTTGTAGCAACTATGGACAATCACATTTGACAGGCTTAGAACATTTGTATTGATTTCAGGGGATTGATAATGTTGTGATCCTGAAACCTCTAATTTGGGTGCGTTTGAGCCATGGGGATGTTACTGCCATTAGCTACTTGACCTGCACACACAGCAGCGGTGATAATGGCAACTGTTGTCAATGTTAAATTCAACTTGCAGATATGGCCAGAGGTTGTTAATTGGGCCCTAGTTCATGTAGGGAGAATACTGGCTGACGTGTAACGGGCATGCCAGTTTTACGTTGTACTCTACCCTCCTAGCCTGGCTTTACCTTTCCAACATTCTTGGCATGGCGGCATACCCCCATGCAAAGGTTGTCGGTGTGGTGTAGTACTATGCCCCAAGTTTCCTCTGAATGGGCTATGCCCTCGTACCGTGCTCCTTTAACCATGCCACTCCCTGAATATCATGACTTCCATGCATTGTGTAGTGGGTATGTCCCCCCCCAGGTTGCAGTTAACAATTAGGCATTTTTGTTCCCCATGTGACTTACCCTGCATCTGTGTTGTCTCCTGGTAGTGTCCGCTGTGCTGTCCTTGAATCCCTGTGACGATCTCCTCAGGAATGATGACTGCCACCATCTCCTCCATGTGGTCCAGGGACTCCTGCCGTGCTGGACTCCCACCTCCAGTCTGCACTGCTGCCTTCCTGTTCCTGGCCAACCTTTCCTTGGTCCTGCGCTTGCAGTCATGCCAGCGTTTCTTGCACTCGATGACTGTTCTCCGTACTTCTGCCACAATGTTGATCTTGTCAACAATTTGTTGCCATATTGCCTCTCTCCTACTAATTGGCAACGTTGAGGTGACAAACAGTTGGTGCTGGTGTTCCGTCACCTCTTTCACTAGAATTTCCTGCTCCTCTGCACTGAAGCGACACTTTCTTTTCATCTTCTCCCTGTCCTGGGTCTTGTGTGGGTCCTCCTGGCTGGTTCCTGGTCTGTTGTCATCTTTCTGGGGTCTGTGCAAGCATCTGGTATCCATTTTGGCTCTCCTTAGCACATTTTGCTATGTTTGTGCCGCTTTTTGACGCTATTGCGTAGAAAAATGACGCGTTTCCGGTTTGCGACGCCGTAAATCGGCTCACAGTAATTTTTGCCACGTTAACGTCATTTTTCTTTATAACGAGATGCATTGGTTTGAGTCAAACAAAATGACTCACACCTGTTGTTTGCGCCGCCGTACGTCAAAGTATAAAATTGAGGCACGCACGGCGCAAAGAAATGGCGTTAGCCGGGGGTAAAATTCTTGACACAAAACTGCGTCGGTGCAGTTTTGCGTCAAAAAGTATAAATATGGTCCATAATGTGCAGAGAACTCGATCCCACCTTATAAACTACTGTGCTTCAGAACAAAGACCCTTTAATACTGGTAACCATAGACTTCTTCCTAGAATAAAACAGGAAATGTAGATCCCTTGGATTTCCAGAGCCCAAAGCAGGTGTCCGTGCATTCCTTTTTTCGAAAAATTATCGAACAAGCAGTCTTGAATCCACTTGTATCCCTCATAGCAAATGCGGTTGTTGGACTTTTGCTTATGCAGGGTCATCCCCAGACTTTTTTGCCTCCTGCCTCCTATATTTTTCTGACATGTTGCTGTTGGCTTTTCAACTCTGAGCACTTTACCACTGCTAACCAGTGCTAAAGTGCATATGCTCTCCTGTTTAAATTGTATGTAAGTGGTTTATCCATGATTGGCATATTTGATTTACTAGTAAGTCCCTAGTAAGGTGCACTAGAGGTGCCAGGGCCTGTAAATCAAATGCTACTAGTGGGCCTGCAGCACTGGTTGTGCCACCCACATAAGTAGCTCTGTAGTCATGTCTCAGACCTGCCACTGCAGTGTCTGTATGTGTATTTTTACACTGTAAATTCGACTTGGCAAGTGTACCCACTTGCCAGGCCTAAACCTTCCCTTTCCATACATGTAAGGCACCCCTAAGGTAGGCCCTAGGTAGCCCCAAGGGCAGGGTGCAGTGTAAGGATAAGGTAGGACATATAGTAATGTGGTTTATATGTCCTGACAGTGAAATACTGCCAATTTCGTTTTCACTGTTGCAAGGTCTGTCTCTCTCTCATAGGATAATATGGGGGCTACCTTTAAATATGATTAAAGTGTAGATTCCCCTAGAGAAGAGATGGACAGGTGGAGTTTGGGATCCCTGAACTCACCATTTAAAAATGCATCTTTTAGTAAAGTTGATTTTGAGATTGTGAGTTTGGAAATGCCACTTTTAGAAAGTGAGCATTTTCTTGCTTAAACCATTCTGTGACTCTGCCTTGTTTGTGGATTCCCTGTCTGGGTCAGTTTGACAGTTGGGTTGTTTTTCACCTCACACCAGACAGTGACACAAAGGGAGCTGGGGTGTAATCTGCATTTCCTGATTAGCCATCTCTGCTAGGAGGGAGGGGTGGAGTGGTCACTCTCATCTGAAAGGACTGTGCCTGCCTCTGACAATGCTGTCTCTAACCCCCTGGTGTGTGTCTGAGGCCTTGCCTGGGCAAGGCAGGATTTCACAAGAAGGTGTGAGTCCCCTTTGAAGGAAGGTGACTTCAAAGACTAAAATGGGTATAAGAAGGGCACCCAAACTTACAAACTTGAGAAACACTTCTGGAATCAAGGGGAACCTCTGCCTGGAGAAGAGCTGATAGCTGAGGAACAAGTGCTGCCCTGCCTGTGACTGTGCTTTGTGGAGCTTTCCTGCAGTGCTGCTTCTGCCAGAGTAAGAGGGCAAAGACTGGACTTTGTGTGCCTTCCATCTTGAAGAAGAAATCTCCAAGGGCTTGATGTAGAGCTTGCCTCCTGTTGTTGAAGTCTCAGGGATAGCAAAGACTTCTTCCTGCCAGCACCTGGAGTCTCTGGAGAGACCCCTACTCTGCTCTGTGGTGCCCTTCCAGTTCCTGGGACCCTGAAAGGAGAGGCTGGCAGCCTAAGGACAAAAATACACGCACCGAGCACCGTGCGGAGAAAAGATCGACGCGAATCCGATCGCGGCTGAGAAAACGACGCGACGCCGGCTCCGCAGCTGAGAAACGACGCCGCTGGAAACGCGACCGGAGGATCGACGCCCGGAGCAGGAGAAACGACGCGCAGCATCGCTGACGAAGGCTGAGAGATCGCAACCAGCGCCGCGGGACTTCGGACCGTCGCGTGGCTGGCTTTTTCGACGCGCCTCGCCGAGCTGTTTTCGACGCATATACCCGTGCCGGGTTATTTTCGACGCACACCGCCCGTGCGGGGTTATTTTTGCCGCAAACCAGGTACATTTTCACGCTAGCAGCGCTAGTGTGTTGTTACAACTACCTAAAGACTATTTTTATTTTAAACCTTTAAAAAATCATAACTTGACTTGTGTATGTTGGATTTTTGTCGTTTTGGTCTTGTTTTGTCTAGATAAATATTTCCTATTTTTCTAAACTGGTGTTGTGTCATTTTGTAGTGTTTTCATTAAGTTACTGTGTGTGTTGGTACAAATACTTTACGCCCAGCACTCTGAGGTTAAGCCTACTGCTCTGCCAAGCTACCAAGGGGGTAAGCAGGGGTTAGCTGAGGGTGATTCTCTTTTATCCTAACTAGAGTGAGGGTCCTTGCTTGAACAGGGGGTAACCTGACTGTCAACCAAAGACCCCATTTCTAACAGCGGTCAATCAAGATTCTGCCACAAATTCAGCACAGGAACAGCAACCGTTCAACCACTCAATGCCATTTTATGTCTGCTGGATAAGGGCTTTTCAAAGCATTTACTATTACCTGTCCCATTAGTAGTATTAAACAAACCTGACCACAAGCATCTCTTTACTATCCCTTTCACCAGGATGAGAAAAGAAGGACACGTTTTCATTATTTATCACTTCATGATCACAATAAAAAAATAATTTCTTCAGATCCCATGTCCTACTTTAATGTGTGGGTATCGCAAAGCTCAATCATATCTCCTCCTCTAGTCAGTCTTTACTTGATTCTCAAGCCAATGCTCTAGGAAAAAGGGACCATCATCATCAATATGCGTATGGCGATCAACTTTATTTAAGAATCTAAAATCCATATGGCATAAGGATGCTAAAAACGTCCTAAAATGCCCTAAAGTGTTTGAGCTCATTTTCCCTGAAACTAAAGCCAAAATTTCTTCTCCAATCATCAGAGAAAAATGGCTAGAACATTTCTCACATCTTTGAATTTCACATATGTAAATCACCTTTGCTACTGGGAAGGCTGTGCCATCATATAACGATAACAGTGTAACATTGCTACACTTATGATGCCTTTCATTTCCAAACATGTCACCTTCTACTAACTACTTTTCCTCAAACTTGCCATTCATCTCCTCAAGCTTCAGCCTTACAGCACATACCCTAGATTTATCAAATCTGGATTGCAGTAATGTGGTATGGGCTGACCTCCTTAAATCTACCCACATAATGCCATTATCCATGCTGCAGCCTCCTAGTCAAAGGCACAAAGAAATAAGACCATATCACATCTGTTATAAAAGTCATCCTTTGCCTTTCACTTGAAACCAGAATTAACTTTAAAATTACTTGTATCACTGTAAGAAAACAGGCCATTGGTAGTGTAGCCTATGGCTTGTATCACTTTAAGGAAACAGACCATTGGTAGTGTGTTCTATACAAGCAATCAGTCCGCATGTGCCCGCCACTGGGAACCAAACACTCCGTAGTAGTGCTTGACTCCCACAGGGTAGCACAGCAGAGCAGTCCAAGGTCCACTCAATGGTGTGGTGTGGGCTAGTAATCACCATTCACTGGCATGCAATAATAACACTCAATACATAATTGTCCAGTATGTGCTTTTTCTTTAGAACAGTAAAAGTACATTTATTGCAGACACTGCTCCATATAATGCAGTAATTTACAAATGTACATAGGGCTGGGTGAAATACCTTTAGTGACATTGTGTAGTTACCTCTGACCCCCTAATGGGGTCAAAATCAACTAACTACATGTCAAAAAACATAATTTTAGAAGTAGTTGCAATAATCACTTATAACCATAAGTGAATGTACTTATTAATGTTCATAACACATATGCACCTTGACCGGTAATTACTGTCAACATTATTATTTCAATAAAGCATTTACAAATGAACTTCTGAGGGGTCTGTGTACTTTTCATATATCTTCCAACCATTGAAAACACAATTATAAATACATTCCATAGAACAAACCACAATTTGATAAAAAAACATGTAATCATACATTTCATTGTTGGAAAGCATGGGATAACATATGTCTTCATTTAGACATTTTTAGGCTACAGTAACTGCAACCATCCATTAAAAACACAACACTCACAGTTGCAGCACAAATGCTCCAGCCATGACAGTGTTTATAAAGGCATTAAAGCCTGGGATAGTCAGTGTTTCTATTACCCATTCAACTTAGGGTCAGTACTTTTTTTAAAGTACTTTGGGTCCTTGGGGGGAGCTGTGACACCTCTGCAGCTTCCCTGCACTCTTTTTTATGTTGTTGGCGGTGGCCCCCACTGTCCTGGAAAACCACAGCAGCAGAACATTTTGTCCAATAAAGACCCACTGGGCATTATGGGGCTCTCCCTCAGGAGCACACATATTTGATGAATGTCTAACATACTGCTCTGGGAAGAGTTGCTGCCTTTGTTTCTTGCCACACTGCCCTGAGCCGTGAAGCCTTTTCTTTTTATTTGGGGGTGCCTGGTCCCAACCGGGCACCCTCCATGTGTCCACACTTTGGGGGCAGTCGAGGGTGCCAACCACTCACTGGCCCACAGGCTCGATGTGCGGGCAGCACTCTTCCATCCGTTCAGTTGTGGGAACTATTGCGTCTCTTCTGCCCTGTTTGCCCTTGTGGGCATGGCGCAGATCATGGTGGTGGCCTCCTGCTCCCCCCAGACATGAGCACAGGGAGTGGGGTGGACCCAGCCCTGCGGGGGTACAGTGGCAATCCCCCTACACATGCCAGGGGCTGGGCCCAGGGATGGGTCCTGAGCCCCTCCTCCTCCATTTGTGGGAGGTGCAATGGCACTCCAACGATTTCCTCTGGCAGGAAGGGCCAAGGATGGAGTCTGTATTGTGGCTCAGAGATTGGCATCCCCGGACCTTTAGGTCTCTGAAGAGGGGGCTCCACGCATACACCCTCTGAGGACTAAAAATACAAAGGATTCATTGTGGCAACCACCTTGCCCTGGCCCACCCAGTGGGAGGCAGGTGGGGGGATTTGCTCAGTTGGCAGCAGAGTTTCAGACGCTCTGATCGCTGGTGGGGGTCAAAGGTCAAATCCTTCTTCAGCAGATATCTCGAGCCCATTGGGCCATTTTACTCCATCTTGGGTTCATTTTGCTGCTGGTGGAGAGCCCTACCCACTTGGAGCACTTTACTCATGCCTCTGGGCCTATAAGGTGATGACATTTCGAGAAAGATTTTTCACTGGGTCCCTGTGCCAGCCTTTTTCCAATGTTGCATCTGGAGCTTCTCTATCTTTAGTACAGAAGCCCAGTATTTGCCCATCTAGTTGTAAGGGGCACAATGGGATCAGCTTCTGTTGTCCTGGGGAGAGTCCCACTGGTCCTAGGGGCAACTGCGGGCAGAGTCTTAGTCCACATGGATATCAGCGGGTTCCTTCTTCCAGTTGTCCATGGCAGGCACCTCCAGTCCCCAGCAGAAAAACACAACCAAGAGAGAGTTCTTCCTCTTGTATCAGTCCTTTTAAGTGGGGTGGAGGTTCTGGAAGCAGGGCACCTCTGACTTATCATAGGGTCCCACATCACCTTTCTGCCCCTGTTCCAACCCTCCTGCGCAGCGTTCTAGGACATTTCAAAATGGTAAAAGCCAGGAGTCCCTATTCACATCTGCTCTGGGGCCTCAGCTCCTCCATTAGCTGACATCACTGCCAGGGCATATCCCAAGAAACCTCCAAAGGGAGCGATCTTCTGTGTTGGCTCCAGAGGACTGGGCTCAGTGAGCTTGTCTGGCCCTTCCCTGATACAGTGTGGCACTGATTAACTGATGCCTATCCTTCATCCCTACCACTTTCCTCCTTAGGAGCTCAGTCAAGGGCTGTTACTTGCTCCCTTTGTGTGCCACCCTTTGTTCCTGCTGCTCGAGAGAAATTTAATTAACATGGAGCAGTAGGGTAATAAAAGGCCTGGACTCTGATCCTGAGCTGAATCAGAGAAATATGACAATACTGGATGACCCATAAGCTGTACAGATGTCTTTTTGGAACTTGAAGAAAGGATTTTCCCACACAGGTTACACCCCAATTCGACATGTCATTGATCTTTGTAGGCCAAAGGGGAGCAAAGCTGTTCTCTAAGGCAGTCTTTCCCATAGGTGTATAATGGAGTGTCACTGCAGATAAGACAGCTAGCACACTCACTTTCTCTACGAATGTACACTAGCATTATAAGGCCTACCCCAGGTCAGTATCCAATCTTGCAGGGTCCCCTCTGCACGAGACTACCTGTGCACAGTTACTGGGCTGTGCACAACAGCAGTCTCCCACGCACAGCCCATAGATGTGCACACATGTTCACGTGTAACCAACCAAGTATCCTTTACCCTTGCTGCCTTTTAGAGTCCTTATCTTAAAATGCAAAAACTGGTGGTAAACAAGCTAATTCCATTACCTGTGAGTTTATGAGTGGGTGAGTCATCAGTTGTAAGGCTCACCCATAGCAAAAAGGTCAAAAACTAGGTGGTCAAAAAACAAGGAATCTGGGCAGATTTTATGGGCAGAACCAATTTCTTTACAATCACAAATAAAGTCTACGTTTCTGCCTATATATAGATATGAAGAGCACATTTTGGACCTCAGAAAGTGAAAGAGACCATAGAAGCAAATCAAATCCATTCAACTACTAGAAATCCTGAAATAAAAAAAAACCGAAACTATGAACTAGGCCTTCTGGTGTGAGTCATTCATTAAGAATCTAGAACCATTTACCAAAAGAAAGCAAAATCCACCCAAATTTGCTGTCCTTCCAAAAAGATCTATCAGTTCATCTATTCCGAGTCTATCTTCAATATTAAGCATCATTTGGAAAGTCAACTGCGCTCCTAAAATGGTTTTATTGATTATAAGTTAATAGATTTACAACTGCAGAAAATAATTAAAATGTAACATTGTAGTCATGTGTCTATTTATCCTTGCATGTTATTACCCCACAATTGTGTAATTTTAAAAGCGAATTAAACTCACATAG
Organism: Pleurodeles waltl; assembly: GCF_031143425.1. Taxonomy (NCBI): domain Eukaryota; kingdom Metazoa; phylum Chordata; class Amphibia; order Caudata; family Salamandridae; genus Pleurodeles; species Pleurodeles waltl. The sequence continues at coordinate 914,183,718 of NC_090444.1, read as the reverse complement.
TGGGAAGGGAGTCTTGACAGTTTGAGAATGCCTATAGATAGGTAAGGTTATGGAAAATCAGAATCTCTTTTCCAACCGTTCACCTTCCTGGAATTAGTTAGAAATGTGCTACCGTGAAAAACTTGAGTACTGGGTTAACAAGAAATGGAAAACTCCTAAGCTTTGAAAGGATCGCATTCTCCACAGTGAAAATATTTTTCCTGTGGAGAAAGAAAAGCGAATTTCCAATACCAAAATGAAAGGTAACTCACATAATTTTCCTCTAAATCACCTTGAAAGCTGCAGCATGTGGTGCTTTTTATATATTATGCTGAGACGTTTTATGAATACGAGTCCTACATATGCTGCAATGTATATATTATCTTCATCAACAAAAATAGAAGTGGTAATGTTAATATCACAGCAACAATAAATTGAGTGCATAATTAAAGCTATATTTTTCCATCTGACTTGTAAAATGATTCCAAAATCTTCTGCAACAAATACATAGCTGATTTTTGTGTGTTTAATTTTCCCTAGAGATTGTATTCTTCATGTTTGAAAGCATCCTACCTGTTTCGTATAAAAAAAGCTCCATTTCAAGGATTTAAGTGGTTTGAGGGAAGGGTTATAATGTGATCGTGTAGTATAAGAAATGCAGTAACTTAGTTGTACATCATAAGGGTATTGGAAATGCCTGTGAGTTCCATCACTTTACAGAGAAACAAGGCCTTCAGCATTCAGGGAGACTCACAATATGGCCAAGCGACTGCTGCTTACTTGACCATGTGTTTACAAGTAGAAAACGGTTAAATGGCACTGATTACCATGTTAGCTGAAGTTAAGGAAAAGAAGCAAATGTTTCCTGTACTACTTATCTTTACAAACACCTTCGATTTTAAAGACGTCATGCAACAAACGTAAAAATATGATAAAGTCTCTTCAATATTCAAAATGGTGTTTCTAAGCTCATGTTTGAGAACTGCCACATTTAATAAATATATCTCAATGCAGGGATGTATCGAATGATATCACTGTATTGAGATGTATTTATTAAATGTGATAGTTTTCAAACATAAACTTAGAAACACTTATGCCTCTCCTTGTTATGACAGCATATGATTAGTTAACCAAGAGGCAAGTCAGTTGTCATGTGCATTTCTGGGTGGCCTAGGTTGTGAATATACATGGAACAAAGTAATAGTTTATTCAATGAAACACAAGAGAAGATTTTGTACAGCACATAGCGTGAACTCATGATATTGAAGGAAAGGGAGGCCAAGAGAAATAAAGCAATTGTCTAGGATCACACAGTTCGGTCAAGTTAGGAAGTCCGATTGTTCTCAGGTTTTCTGGTGCAATTGAGCCACTGGATGGGTTTTCTTTCCTTGTCTCATTTTACATCTCAAAGTGAATGCTTTGTCTTCAATTCTTAGGTCATGAGGTTAGAGCATGAGCAGCACACAAAAGGCATAAGAAGACTCGACTTGGTTTGAGCTTTATGATCCAAATTTGCCTCAAACTGAGCCGGGAAAGATTGACTTGAGCCTTCAGTGGCCGACCAACCTCTTTTACAGTTATGTGGATAAAGGCTTGCAAAGATGTTGCTTTCACCATGATTTATAATTTGGTAAAGCAGGAATACCAACACCATAGTGCGCCACAGTTCAAGACTCATTATGTCCAGATTGGTCACTTTCTCACTGCACCATATTTTTGGTGAGCTGACTTTAAGGCTGGCTGTTCCCTCCCAAGAGAGTATAATTAATTGATTGTTGGGCTACAGTACTGTTTTCTTATCACACTTACTACCAGTGTTTAATTTAAAATGTTCCTTTCTCTATTTAAATTAAAAAAGGAGCCAAGCACTGAAATATGTTCTGAAAGTGATTACCCAAGAGGGCACAATTTGTAACAAGGATAGGCTGAGAGTTACTAAAAAACAACATGCCTCCTGATTCAATGGTTTCTATGTTTATGAGAAACAAGATAAGATTTCATTAAATGCAAGCATATGCTAATGTTTATGTGTATATAATGCTTATATTTACCTGGATGTACTGTTGTATTATATTTGGCTGCTTAATTTTGTAAAATGCAACAGGAATCAAAGTATGGATGCATGTTTATCAGTTAAATATATGTGGAAATATACCACATTGTGACTCCATTTATTTTCAAAACACAAAATAAATATGGATACATACCAATGCGATTGCCCCAAATAAAAAATATGGCTAAATACAGATGGAAATATATTCCATAAAACCGAGAGCCCTAATCATAGGCTACCATAGCTTGAAGTGCTTCCTTCTTTTTCTTGACTCACAAAGCTTGTCAACAAATTGTAAGGTTTTGTCCTGGCAAATGAAACAAAATGTTGTACAGTTGGAGTGTCACTTTATAGAAGCACCCCATCCATCTAGCATTCAACTCGTTTTGCTCCCAATTTAAATGTTAGCATTCGGAACTTCAAAGAAAATTGCTCCGCTAGGAAAGCAGCCACCCTTATTGTTGTACAGATATGTCAATACGTCACAGAAGTGACAATGTCAAAGGATCTTTTAAATCTGTTTGAGTGAAACGGATGAAGGAAAGAGGTGGGCTATCACCAGCAGAGTGGCAAGTGTATACTAGATGTTGCAGATAGCCAACTGAATAGAATTGTTCAAAGTCACAAGGGGCCAGATGTATCAAGCAATTTTGCATTCGCAAAAGTTGCGAATCTCAAAATTGGGTCGTTTGTGAATGCAAAAATGCCTTCAAAGATGTATGAAAGGTATTTGTTGTGCAAATTTAAGGAATCGCAAAAATAGCGATTCCTTAAAATTGAGACCCCATTTAGAGAATCGCAAATTGCGATTCTCTAAATAGGAAACTGCAAATAGGGAATTGCTATTTGCGATTTCCAAAGCACATGTATCAAGCATTTCCTAAACGCGAATTGGGCATTTAGGAAATGCAACTACCACCAAATCCAATTTGGTGGTAAGCATGTGCAATTTTTAAAAATGCATTATAAATGCATTTTTTAAAATGAAATGTCGCCATAGGGCAAGTGTGCACTTCACATGTCCGCAAATATTTTTTAGGCCCCCTTTTATGCACCTTGGGTACGCAGTACCTAATTTGCCATTTCCTAACTGGAATTCACAAATTAGTCAATGCAAAACCATTCACACCTATGGGCCGACAGGCTTATAGGGACGAATGGAGTCTCGTTCCCTAATTGCGATCGAAAATAGCGACTGCAAATTTTCAAAAATCGCTATTACTGACTTGCAATTTTCATACATCCCATTTTGCATTTCTTAAATAACGATTTCTTAAAATTGCTATTTAAGAAATGCAAACCGGGAGCTTGATACATCTGGCCCTATGTTTCTTAACAGCCTCAGGTAAGCCATTTTTCCTTTTCTATTGAGGTCCAAATTTTGATCTTGGGAAAAGTGGTAGAGCATAGGATTTTAAAACTAATTCCATGTCCATTTTTGGTAGGCTGGAAAATTCCACACCATCCTATAACATTTTCCATACTCTACTCTGTATTTCTGACAGCATACAGTTGTCCTTATCCTGGGTGAGAGCCCTTTTGGTAATTGCACAATGGCAATTGAAAAAAGAAACATGGTGCACTTTCTGAAGTGTGTGGAAGAACTGTAGCAGAAGATTGAACCCGTTTCAAACTCTTCTGACAAAAGATGAACTAGTCATCGAACATCAAAGGTATTCATCACCTCTCTACAAAACCAACCTGCATGATCAACTACAGAACATTGTATAGCTGTGCCTGGGATATGACCACCTTTTGAAAAACCTGAACAAAAGACCTATTATTAAATTCCTGGCCGAAACAAGTAAATTCCTAATGCTGCGCCAAATCTTTTTTGTCTTTAACCTAGGATGTTTTTGAACTATGGAACTGGCAGAACTCACAGTAGGAAAATTAACAAAAGATAACTACATTGCCCTTCAGACTAAATATCATATTAACCTAGTTAATTCACATCAGGACAAAAGCAAAATATTTAAACATCAATTTCCCATTTATAAAAAAGGTAAAACAGATATTGGACATCTGTCTTGTAATTTTTCTCTTGATTGTTAATATCAAAATGTCCTGGCACATTAATAAATAAAACAAATGTAGCTTTATACAGGGCACCCCCTTCTGCTTAGGTTGATTTGCAGTAATTATTATATATATGAATAATACCATTTTATGAGGAGAATACAGTGGCATCGGCCTGTTTGTCAGACCCTGGGCCACAGCAGGTATACACTTGGGGCCGGATTTAGATCTTAACGGGAGTCCCGTAGTCCTGCTGTGGCGGTGGTTCAAAGTACTTCATCAAGCTGACAGACTATAGCAGCTGAACCTCGATCTGCATTAAGAGAGTGGAGTCTGCCGTGTACTCAGTCTATGGCTGCTGATGGGGCGGAAGCCAATGCTAGCAGATGATGCCATGCTGCTGACTAGAACAGGCATAGCGGTGCAGTGTCTTTTGGATTGTTTTGTGGATTTTGCAAACTCCCTTCATGAACCACACAAAATTTCACCTTATGGTTATGGGCCCTAAGCAGAAAAATAATAACCTTAAAAAATGTTTTGAGGTGCGGTTGAAATTATGAGGGTTAATGCATTTTCATATCTGGGAGTGCTCTTTGATGAGACGGGCTCATGGACAGCACTAAGGATGGTTAGGAGAAATGCCATAGCCAGTTTGCAACTGCTGTCTTCTATTCAGCTACCAGACTGGGTGCCAAACCTGTTCAGGCCCTTCTGAAAGTGTTTCACTCGAAATTTATTTCTTTAAGCAGTTATGGATGCAATATATGGGGCTGTAAGATCATGTCTGAACTGCAGGTTGTATAGAACAACTGCTTGAAAAGATTGATAGCGGCTCCTCAGTCCATTGCCTCTTATATTGTTCATGTAGAACTGGGCGCTGATTATATCTTTGATTTTCTGGCTTTGTGCTCGGTGGTTAGGTGGCTCAGGATTTGGAGCAATCCAGAATTAACATTAAATTAAATAATTATCAGGGAATGTCTATCTCTGGAGAAGAGAAGTAGTATCCGGTGTCTTGGGTCAACATGTACGATGATCCAGTTTTGCGACTTGCAAACTGCGAGTCGCAAAAACAGATGTAGAACAGTGTCAATGACACTGTCTGGGATTCGCAATGGGGTCCCAAATCACCTACCTCATAAATATTCATGACGTAGGTTGCAATTTGAGACCCCGTTGGGAATGGCAGCACTCACAAGGGATGGTGGTCTGCTGGTGTCAGCAGCCCAGCATGTCTATCACTGCTTTTAAATAATGCTGTTTTTTTAAAAAAAATGCAGCCTGTTTTCCTTAAAGGAAAATGGAATGCATTTCGAAAAAAAAAAATGAAAAGTTTTCTTTTCATTTATTCAGAGCAGGCAGTGGCCCGTGGGACCACCACCTGCTCTGAAAAAATGTTTTCAGATGCATTCACAAAGGGGAAGGTGTCCCATGGGGACCCCATTCCCTTTTACGAATGGGTCAGCATTAATTTGAAATTGGTACTAACTGCAATTGTTTTGCGACCGCATTCGCGGTCACAAAACAATCATACATATCATTTGGATTCGGTATTAGGAAGGGACGTCCTTGTCACGCCCCTTCCTAAGTCCGAATTGCAAAACCCAAACTGCAATTTGGTAATGAGTTACCGAGTTGCAGTTTGGGCTTTGTACATCCCAAAAAGCATTTTTCAAGTCGCCAACGGGTCGATTCTTCAAATCGGCTCCTTTGAGACTCGAAAAATGCTTCGTACATCTGGCCCTTGATTACATTAGGTTGGGCATGGTCAAGCTGAGCTGCCCCGAATTGTATAGCTCCCAGAATCAATCCTTGGCCCAGGCTGAAAGAGAAGCTAGAAAGCTAGTCAAACACTCTGTTAGGGCACATGTTTTATTAAAGTCTGGCCCTGCAATCGAGCCCTATTTATATCCAGTGACCATCCCTCAATATCGGTTCCTTGTAAGTAGATTTAGGTTAAATCTTTTGCACTGGCTATTAGCCTACCCTTTGCCTGGAACATGGTGGCTAACCTGGACCTTTGTAGTTATGATAATTACTCACCCCAAGACTCACTATGGATGTTGTCATGTTTTGTGATTATTGTTCATTAAGACAAAGATACATTTTCCCATTGTTAAAAGGGATTGACTTTGTAGACGCCAGACCTGCTCTTTTATACTAAAGATGATGTCCAATATCAAAGTATGTTTTAATATAGCGGGATTTTTAATGGGGGACTTACGATTAAGGAAGAGAGTCATCCAGACACAACGGCGGGTTTGTAGTCACAATGATATTGCCATTTCAGCTCGACCAGAAGGAGTACCGTATATATCTGTATGAGTTTGTTGTGTTCATGAATTTTATGTCACATTTTTAATAGCTGTTAATCTCTTTTTTACAACTTTAATGAATTGAATAAAGATTATTTGATGATGATGATGATGACACACACACTGCACCCACTCCAGCTCCCTCTCCCTCCCAAAGCCTATCCTCTCCCAACCCCTTCTATCCCTTTTTCTCCATATGCCTTTTCAAAATACCTGGCCCTGGCCCTGCCTCTGACTCCAAAGAAATCCAATCCCACCCCCTCCAAGAAACATCATTGAGGTGCCTGCTCTGCCCACTACGGGCTGTATCACACATACGGTGCATTTTCCTTGTTTGCTCTAGGCACACCTTTCAAAAGGTGTGCCTGGTGCAAGCAAGGAAAATGTACCATATTAGCATTATTGTACTGCTCCTAGGGCAGCCGCAAACTTGCACTGCTCTGGGGGCAGGGCATTGATGTGAAAAATTGAGTGAGTGCTTTGCTTTAAAGCTGCTCCATTTTTCATTGTGCAGGCCACAACCTGCATGCATTTTAAGGGGATTAGAGATTTGCAGTGAGTGACCACACCCACTTGCAAGGGGATGTCTGGGGGGTCCATTGGACCCCTTTTCCCTCCTCAAGATGGCTGCAATCAGCGGGCACACTGTCAGTGCGCCTCCTGACAGCTTCTTTGCCTCTGTGCCAGCATCTACAATACAGTGCAGGCACAGAGGCAAAGAGATCCCTTTCACTTGATTGGGACCACGCCACCATGCAGATGAGGGATTACACTGGGCCACCTCTGTAATATGGCCCCTGATGCCCCTTACTGGAGAAGTTGTACTTGACAGTGTACTTAGGAGGCAAGCTCCCAAGTAGGGCCTGAAGCCCCTAGATGAACTCTATTGATAATGGACACTATGGACAATTCCCTTTTATTATTTTTTTGATTTAAAGATGAGAGAAGTATCTCATTCTTTGATAACATTTCATTTATTTTCACTACCTTTGTCCTGGCATTATTTTTCAATTATTTGTAATTGATTGCTGACAATGTTTTTGACACAGATGTGTGTAACATAAACTTATTTTCTTTTCTGACAATGACAAACACAGTATTTATTTTTTACTTATGTATGTAGTGCATACATTAGTGTTGGACATTTGTGATGGACATGTTAATTTTGGTGCAAGCATCATGATAATTGACTCTCACACCAAGATTAAACATGTGTACATTTTTGTAACTTGTGAATGCTTCTGTGTTTATTTTAAAATGATGTGTTAATAATAAACATGTATGCATTACACATGGTAAATAACACTTTTGAGTTCAATGAAACCTAATGGCTAACAGAAATTGAACACGACAAGGGGAAGTGTGACATTAATACATCTATGGTATGTTTGAAGTTTACAGGTGACATTGGTTGTACATTTTGTGTAAACCCACTTGTTTCATTGTATAGTGCACTTACTGCATCATATTGAATGTATGTAGTTACAATGGTCTGTACACTTTATGTATATGATATGGTAGTTTAGGGAAAATAATTACAAACACCTGTATGGACACATTTGGAATTGGGGATTAATGTAACTTTTTTGTGTTGGTGTCTATTGGCATAAAGGCACTCAATACCAGACTTGTGAGTGTTAATAATATATAGAGGTGTGTTTTTTAAGTTTCAAAAACTACCACACATATCTATGGCACATCATTGTACTATTGCTTGCAAGTATTCTTTAAGCACGCACAAGTCCAGAGCCAAACAGTCACTTACCTTCAGTTCCGATGACAACGGGGTTTATTTGCATCATGGACCAGTATCAGTAGCTAGACCATGGTGATTGGATCCATGGTGACAAGGGAAGTGAACAAAAGAGAAAATTTTAATTTTCGGCCTTTTATCCCTTCCAATTCGCCAAGTCAGGTGTGGAAGTTTAACCGACACAGTCGCATCTATGAGAAGGCAGATCTTGATTGGCCTGGAGGTAAAAGTTACTGTGGTCCTGCCACCAGCCACTTTTTCCTTAGCTGCTGTTGATGCAGGTGTAAAAAAACTGGCATTGACGGCGATTCACTGATGAATTTTATTCTATTGGCCCACCAGCATCTAAATAGAGCAGACGGGCCGCCTAGTTGGAGGGCGGATTATCCAGTGGAAAACCGACAGCAGGAACAATTCTGCCAAGATCTAAATCAGGCCCTTAGATTTTATGTCTTACACTTGTATGCAGGCATTAATAAATGTGCATGAAAATAACTTCATGGCTCAACTAGTGGAACCGATCATTGGGTTGAGTGAGGCTACACAAGGGCATGCACACAAAGGCTGAATTTTAAGAAGAAAATCAGGCAAACAGACAGTGACCACAATGCCCATGACATATTTCCATTGCAGAAATTATACATGCACAACAAGTCCATATGCTCACCACAAAATATCTGGAAATGAACATTATAACATACCTGCATTCATCATCCTCACCCCTGATCTGCAAGGAAAGGCTTCTGCCTATAACAACACTCCACCACTACACTAGCATGGATAGCACAGATGCGTTTATTAACTGACTCGTTAGTGTAAGAAAGCATAACATCTCTGACACCACTAACATGGATCCATGCCAGCAAGAGGAATTCATGTGTGAGATAAAGTGTCTCTCTCTCTCTCTCTCACACACACACATACACGCACACTCTCTTGTGGTATTATCTGCTCTGTATAAAATGAATATATACTTATTACAGCTGTTCATATTTCATTTATAATCACTGTCTAGGAAAAACTATTTTGTTCTGTTATATTGTTATGTCAGTAATGAAAACATTTTTTATTTAATAGCAATTATTAAATGGTATTGCTGTGGGTGAGCTTGCTCCAGCGGCACAGCGCCGAACTACCCACCCATTTAGAGCGAAGGGTTGGGTGGGTTTTCTCTGCTCCTCACTGCTGGGAAAAACTTGGCCTTACCGGACAGAAATAAAAGAAAAATGAATGCCACACCCTGGGAGAACCCTCTCATGGTGTTGTGTCATTAGTTTTCCTTGTTTTTCAATAACAGACTCCTATTTTGGGACATAGTTTTGAAAAGCAAAACCATGTGGTGCGGGGCCACATGAAAGATGATTATCATCCATTAAACTTGTAACTACTTCTGACACTGACCAACGGTGCAGACTGCCCGTCAGACTCTGAATCAGCCCTATAATCTAGTTGTATCTTCTATCCGTTCAGTATTTTTCATCAGCCTGGTCACCAAAACTACCACATATTTTTAGGTATGATTATCGTTAATACATATTTATTTTTCATAACATTAAAATGATTATGGTTAATTATTATTATTTTTTTCTCATAAGAATGCAATTCCAAATGGGCTTGGTTGAGTGCTAGTAGATATATTATTTATTATCTTCAACAAGGTCATCACAAAGTTGAAAAATGCAGATATTTATTTTAGAAATGTACCTGTGTTAAACAAAAAGTGACGGAGCCAACTGTGATGGAAAATATAGAGGGAGAGAAGAAATACGTTCCCTTTTGTATCCTTCTTTCTTTGCACCTTATGATAACTGCACACTATTTATATGAATATGGTAGGTCTGAATAATCAATCCATACACATGGCATCCAAGAGCATCTGGAAAGACCAAAGACTGTCATGATTCAGTTAAGTAAAGAGTTGAATGACCATGCAAAGTACACAAACAAAAAGATTGTATGAAATGCAGCAAGTGCCAACACGTACACCTCAATAGCACAACTAATAATATCCCCAAAAAATACATTACGAACAGGAAAGAAAATTCATTCAAGAAACAATGACCCTAAAAGGAATAATGAATGAATGAATGAATGAATTAATTAATTAATTAATTTATAGGGATGTATAAAGCGCACTGTCACTCAAACAAATGAGCATCCTGGCACTAGTGTGTGATTTAAATGAGGGAGTAGCAGAGCTCATCAGAGGCTTGAAACACCCACGTCTTCAGGGTCTTTTTAAAAGTCTCTTCCAAGTTTATAAATCAAAACTACATTGGCAATCCATTCCATGCCTTCGTACATTTTACTGTAAGGGATTTTCCGCCTCTGGTTTTTAATCTAAACTGGTGGGGGTAGAGTGGCTTCAGAAAATTTGCATTTGAGGATCTCAATGCTCTCAGGGACTCATAGGGGGTCATTATGACCCGGCGGTGAGTGGTAATGTAGCGGCAGTACCGCCAACAGGCTGGTGGTACATACCGCCACATTATGAGAATGGCGGGTTGGCTGCAACCAACCCGCCAATTCTCCACTCAGACCGCCATGGCGGTAGCAGCCGCCGGGCTGGAGATATCAATCTCCAGCCCGGCGCCCGCTATACTACCGCCAGCGGCATTTGGAGCCAGCCTACCACCATGGTTTTCATGGCGTTAGCAATGCCACGAAAACCATGGTGGTAGGCCCCACCAGTGACAGGGAATTCCTTCCCTGTCACTGGTAGACGGCTCACCCAACCCCCCAAACACTCCCCAGACGCCCCCCATAACCCCTCTTCCACGCTTCCCCCTTCCTATCCCCCACTACCCCATACACGCACACATACGCAGACACGCACCATGCATACAGCCACTCACTCACACTGGCATACACGCATTCATACACGCATACATCCAGTCATGCTCGCACACATATGTACACACATTCACACTGACATGCAGACACGCACTCACATTAACATTCATACACGCATTCACACACATGCATGCACCCACGCAAACAACACTACACACACAGACGCATTGACACACACACTCACACATTCATGCACACATATATCCCCATCCCTCTGCATACAAACACACACGCACACAGACATACAGACCCATCCCACACCCCTTTCGGATGGTCTACCTACCTGTCTCGGACAGGTTGTCATCCGGGAGGTGATGGGCGTTGGTGTTTCTACCGCCAAAACTGCACCGCACCACCGTTCAGGAAACCACTGCACCGTATTACATGTCGTAATACGGCAGGCAGAGTCCTGTTCTGCATGGCGGTGCTGGCAGTGCAAACTCCTCTCTTCTGCCTTCGGCGAGGCCGACAGTGTCAGATTTCCACCCATAAATGGGCAGAAATCCAACTTAACTCGTAATATGGCAGTCTTTGGACTGCCAACACTGGCGATCTTCTGGTGCCCGCAACTTCGGCGGTCTTGTGAAAAGAATGGGTTCTTGTGTAATGTAACCCATGCTCATGTAAAGCACTGTAATACCTTGTATCAAGTTTGCACTACATTAACTCTATTTCAAGAGGCACAATTTACATCCAATGGCTAGATGTTTTTTGCCATCAAGCATGAGGCTGTAAAGTGCCTGGGACTGGAGTGACTACTCTTTTTCTGCCATTTTGGAGACAACACTTTTCACCATCTTCTTGCCGAGAACTAACCTCTTGCTTGGTTGGTGACTCTCCGGAGGTTATCAAGAGCAGGTGCTTTTGCCTAGTGTTAAGCTCTACTCAAGTCAATTGGTTAATGCATCCACTGCAGAGGGCTTGATAGAATGAGAATATCACAAATTACAATCCAGACATAGCTTTTTTACCTCTTCATCTCTGCAAGGTTGATGCAAATGAATTATAGCATTGTTGTTAATAATGGCTCCTGCTTTGCAGTGCTATGAAATAGCAGAACCAAGTGCTATATAACAAACCGAGTTATTCCCAGCATGCCCTAACACGCACCAGACAAAGAATCTTACGGGAGAGGATGTGGTGTAAGGGCCAGAACTTCCGACTTTGGTGCTGAGGAACACAGCTCCACTCTCTGAGCCGGCTCAACATCTTGTGATTCTGGGCAAATCACTTACTCTCCCCTTGCCACTAAAAATGAATATGTTCTTGTGTAATGTCACTGGTGCTCATGTAAAGCACTGCAATACCTTTGTATCGAGTTTGCGCTATATAAAACTTCAAAAAATATAAATAAATAAATTGCTCCAATACCTTCATGTTGAGTTTGTGCTGTATAAAACTGCAAAAAAAAGTAAAAAAGACCCTACATACATCGCAAAGAAACAGCAAGATGCCCAAAAACAAGGAACAGAAAGGAACAACATAACACCATGAGCGCAAAATGACAAGGGCAAATAAACAATTAGTGCATCACACTAAGGCATCTCACTGATTGTGCAATAACCATGTAACAGGGTCAGTATCCAAGGCAGTAACAAAACAGCCTCAAGGTGTGACGCATTTACCAATGACATCAAGGGATTTTTGAAAGGCAGGCCCAGGAATGAATTAAAGTGATGGACATGAGGTGGGTGTGGTTAAAGCCCAAAGAATAGAATTCAACATGTCGAGAAGAGCAGTGCTTGTGCACTGCTGTGCTCGATCTAATGATGTCTGGTATGTCAGAACCAGAATTTTGTTGTAGTTGCTCCCTACCAATGCCATTGTGGTCCTCCCCTATAACAGTAATTACTTCAAATTTGATACCAACATTTTGCCTTGGGTGCTCCCATCTCAAACATTTCCTCCAGTATGCCATCATCAACCTTTTTCATAAGTGCCCTGCCTATATGTCAAAAATTACCTCTGGTGTGCCAGAAGAAGTATTTTGTTATAGGTGCCTGTCATGCTAAGAATTAACTCCATCACGCCAGCATCATGGGTGCCGCCATAAGCCAAAAATTACTTTAGAATTCAGGATCAGCAGCAGACTCGGAAACATAACTCAATATTGTTTTGCCCACTTACATTCACTCACTCACAATCATTCCCAGAGTCATTCTCTCACTCACTCATTTACACTTATATATTCATTTGCTTACTCATTCATTCTCACTCCCTTGCACTCACTTTTTCTCCCACTCATTCATTCTTGTTCATTCTTGAATAGTTGTGTCCCTGATTCCTTTCTGAACTACAGGAACCTTGAGTGTGAATGGACATTATCAGCTTTTCAAGTATAAATAGTGTTTTTTTAACAGCATTGAGTTCAAAATATTGACCTGCCACAAGATTAAAATCAAGTACCACACTATCATAAGGTAAGTATGTAGCTAAGTATAGATTTGCAATTCTTAATTCCACATATGTGTACTGTGATGACATATACTTTCCAGGTGTGTTACTGTGGAAATAATAGTTAATCTACAGTTATAATATGATGGTAGTCACTATTCATCATTCAATATTATTCCAGGTCTATATTTTGTCACTTGATCCAAGAGCATACAATATGCATTAAAGAGAAACGTTACAGATACCAAAAACATGAATGACTTACACAGACATACAGTAGCGACAAACTACTTAAGTGATTCTACTGCAAACATCTAGACTGATTATTACATCTGGAAGATCATTTCCTGGACGGTAGAAGGCCTTGAGAAAAAATACATGACAAAGAATTGTTGACAGGCTTTGAAGTCTGGATGTTATTGCACTCCAAGAAACGTGGGTTGTTAATGATGTTAGCATCCTGGCCTAAAAGTATTTAATAGAATTGCAAAGGCAAGTCTGTAAGGTGGAGCAAGTGATGGCTTATTTCTCACATAAAAGAATCTCTGGTATCAATAAAAAACAAAAAATGTAGGCAGATCATCTAATTTCAGAGTGATATCACTATGGCCTGGGAAAACCAAAAACGGAAACATCTTCAAAGAGTATAATAATAAATAGTTCTGTTCAACTGAGCTTATCCCATTGTCGAAGAGATATAAATGAGTCTCGATACAAGTATAAAAATGAATATGGAAAATAAGGGCAGCTTTTCTATTGAATTGGGAACTTTACCCCAAAATTGACTTACCCAGATGACGTTTCCTGAAAAATTGAAAATAATATTAAGTGGGATATACCACCACTATCTCTGGTATTCTGTTAAAAGAGAAATATATAGAACTAGACCAGAAGGGTCTGAATGGAAGGTTTAAGGCAGACCATCCGCTAAACTACATGAGGATTCACAAAAGTCACCAGTCCTTAATTGAATGGCCATTTATTGTAGAAAATACTTCCTTTAGTTTGACTTTCTATATCGACCAGAGTGTTCACTATCCCCACAAATTTTGTTCTCACTTAAAGTAAGCAATCAATGATGATGACAGAAGAAGTGATGCTAAGGGAGAGAAGAAAAATTGATTGGAGTAATGAGATTTAGGAACATGATTAACACAGAAAAATGTTGAAGTAATAAAGCACAATGTACAGCATGAATTGAAGAGCCCTAAACTTAAAATGGAATCCATCAACAATTTACTTAAAAATAGTAAATTGACATAGCTCAAGCAATATACTTCCAACAATTGTTTTGATCGAGAAGTAACAAAGAAAATAAAACTTTATGGAGCAACCATGAGGAAGGCAAGAAAGTAGGGCTCAATGCATCCATCAAAAACATTAGAAAGCATCTGAAACAGTAAGCAAACCTTCAACCTCACGTGGTATACATAAAAAGAAGAAATTCAGAAATTGTGAAATAATGCAGAAAGAAATTATATTTTATTATTATAAGAAGTTCTGGAAATGAGTAACTTGCTTAAGCATCATGTGTAAGATAGTGTAACATATTAGTGTAAGATCATGGGCCTCCAAAAGAGTATACCAATGGAAGTAATATAATTGTAAACTGATATTATGGGCCTGATTACGACCTTTGTGGATGGGATATTCCATCACGAACGTAATGGATATCCCGCCCACTGTATTACAAATTCCACCACATCTTATGGAACTTGTAAAATGGCGGGTGGGATATCCATCACAAACGTGACGAAGTATCCCATCCCCCAAGGTCGTAATCAGGCCCTATGTCAGTTGTGAGTAGAGCAATTCAATCATTGCTATGCTGGCTTGATACATTCAGCACCTCATTCAATCTCAAAATGGATTCTTTACATTCAACAACAGATCGGTGCATTACAGCTGATATAAAAAGGAATGTGAACTACCGACTAATAAATTGGATCTTAAAGGCACTCTAGCGGAAGAAAGAATATCAACAAATGTAAAAAAAGTATCCATCACAAAATACTTAAAGATCCCATCTCGAAGATGATAGTATAAGAGAAAATAGAACCTTGTAGCTTCAAAGCGAACAATCATGGATTATTCATGATACCTTCAAGGAAGGTATTCAATCCAAAACATTGATTCTTGCACAATTTAATCAAGTGCCAACATGTAAGGTGAGGAATAGATGGCTGAGAAGACAGAAGTTACCGACTGGGCAAGGTCAACACAGAACCCCACTTACATAGTATATTTCAACACTTAAAGGTGATAAATATTTAAGACCAAACTATTCTGGCTGTGTTAAGATTGATGATAACGAAATAGTTGAAAATGTTATAAATGGTAAAAACGTGTTGCTTACTTAGCAATTGTAAAGAAGTGGTTTCATTATTTTGTATTGCAACCTTTTACTTTTTACCTCCCCCCAAACATCTACTCATGGATTGTGTAAAAAGATATATGTAATAACTCTGACAGATGTAAAGGCAATGAAACATTTCAGCATAATAAAAAAGACAATTCTTAGAATCAATTACCCAGAATTGAATCAATTACCCATAGCTGCTTGTAGTTACTCTTGTTTCGGTATGGGCTTGGAAAAAGACAGTGCAACATTTAGAGTGTTGTATCATGCCCAGACAACAATTGACATCCAATAAATGCTCATTCATAAATTGAGAATCAAGACCAAATTAACTTGCATAGTGTGTCATTGGCAACATTGTAACAAAAGGTACATACTGTACACAAAAGAAAAAGATACAACAGAGCCTTTTGGTATCATGCAGATTCCTGCCAGGTAAAGAGAGTGTTCCGGGGTACCCAAGAAAAAGAGAGCATGAGAAGTAATCCTGAAATCCAAAAGATTGTAGGATTCAGATTAGCAAGAAAACAATCAATCTGTAGATAGAGATCGTCCAGATAACCCCGTTCACTCCTCCTAGCTGGGTGGCCCTGCTCCAACCCACCCCTGTAGGAGGGTCCAGATATGTCTCCCCTTATCCTAGTTTTCCTTCCTTTCTTAATATACAGGGTACTTTCAGGAATGTATAATGATAACAGCCGGGCTAGCCATTGATGGAATGTCAGGGGTAAGAATTACTGCCATGTCTATAAAGACCAAAAAAGTGCAGACCTTGCAACCCCTTAATTATGTACACCGAGCACCATTAGCTAAGGGGTCATGATCATATCCACCGCTAGCACATTTTTCATAAACCTTGGGGCATCTGCTAAGAACATGAATGAGATCCACCCCCTAGCGTTGACACCAGGGGCAGCAGCAAGTACCTGCCTCTCCTCCCTTTTTGGCAATTTTGGCTGGCGTGTGGTACAGGTCAAAAATTGTTTTGTATTGCTACACCTGTAAACCAGCAAACAGCAGCAAGGTTTGGCCAAGCTCCAGGGATTCATAGAAACTACAGTCTGTAGAGCCTAGTTTCTTCTGCCACTTTCCAAGATACTTTTCTAAGTCATCAGACGTATAAACCCTAGAAGCCCATAGATTTGACTAATTGTACAACTGGCATTGCTCCACACCATCCCCATTAATGCACTTTTGGAAAAGCCAATTGGACCCTCTCCTTCTTTTCCAAGAAAATCCCTGATCTGTAGATATTTGAAGAAGTCCTTCTTATCAATCCTGAACGCCACCTGTAGTTCTTCAAAGAAGCAATCCTGTCTTGCATGAAAAGATCCCATAATCTCTTTATATCCCGGGCCTCCCACCAAAGGCAATCAAGATCATGAAATATTGCTGCAAACATAGTGGTTTCCCATAATGAGGTTTAATTCTTAAATCTTCCAAGCCCTATTTTTTGGCTGCACAAAGAGTTTTGAACCAAACCTTCTTAAAATAGCTTGGCTCGACAATCCCTATAAAAGAGCCCCTAGCATCTTCCCCCAGTAAAAGCTTTTCATTGGGGGGAATGTTCTCTCCCCTCTTGCCATCTTCCTCATTCCTGCCGATAAGAGAGTACAGATACTGGAGGGCAACTACTCAATAATAATATTTAAAATTTGGAACTGCCCAACCACCTCTGTCGCTTGGATGCATCAGATATTTTATTGCCCTCATGGTTTTAGCATACGACAATACATATGCTTGCCAGATCTTCCATAACTTTAAACCAGCAATTTTTAAAAACCAGAGGGATCGCCCTAAAGTGATGTAGAATCTTCAGCAAAAAAAGCATCTTTATGACATTACAGTGACCCATAATTTTGACAGGTCTAGGTTGTCTCTTTTCCATAGATCCCCTTTGCTTTATGGATTACCAGGACCAAATTGGACTTGACTATTTGATCTTTGTAAAGTTTTAAGTGATGTTAGCATTTTGGTTAACTAATTGTCGGTCTTACCTATCCGTTTATAAGGTTTGTATTAAATTGCTCTTTATGCTATTCATGTGGACCCTGATCTTGGTTAATTTTCACAGTAAAGAAAGTTTTTATGTTGTATTTGTGAACAAAATGTGGCATTACGAAGTCTGCTTGAAAACTGATGAAATATTTAACTCATGTGAAGAAGAGTTTTTATTTTGTAGCAGCTTCTGTGATAGTTGTTTCTTGCCTTGGCTGTAGTATTATGGAGAAGAGTGTCTTTTGTTCCTTTGGGTCATCACGTGAACAAATGGGATCTTTGTCACCTGAAACATTTTGGAAGAGGTAGTTTGTTAGGGTGCATGGTTAGTGGGAAGGTCGTTTCCATGCCGCTTTTCAGAGTTACAACCAGGCAGTTGAGGAGTTTGTTAACATTAGTTGTTTGTAGTGTGGTTGATAAGGTGAAGAAGCCTTACTGAATGTAGACATGGGAATATTCTGAAAGAGCAGAACTGTCAATATTTAGGTTTTTTGGGGTTGCCTCCTTTGGGTAGACAAATCATGATGAAATGATACCAGTACAGTGAGATTATTTGCCCAGTCCATTGGTATCAAATATGACAGGTGAATGATACGGGTTTGAGGACTAGATAGCAAATACCGATTTTGATCTAGGTCATATGGTGATGTTTTGTGCGATTTCAAGTTTTTTTTAGAGAGATTTGGGAAAGTAAAGGAATGTTTAAATCAGGCTCTTCATTTTAGTGTCACTTGGAAGGATGAAGCCTCTGACGTTAGAATTCCTCATGGGTGTGGTCTAAATGAGGTTGGCTGTTTCATCAATGCCATTTTTGTTTGAACTTTGGTATCGGTAAAACAATTAGGACGTAGACATCTTGGAAGTGGAGGTGTGAAAGTGGGGATCCCTGATAGGCATTGACTGGCGACAAGTAAATGGGGCAGTCCACGATTTGTATTTCTAATAGTTTCCATTATAGATTAAGACGTCGGGGCACATAGAGCTATGGTGGTTATTTTCCTGTAAAACGAAAAACGAAGAATGCTTTCTTTCATTGCATTTGGAACATGCATTAATATTCACAAACGACTCTGAATCGTACTCTAATTAAGAGGTATTATTATTAAAGAATACATTGCCATTCATTGCTTATTTATAATATTCAGTGTTTTCTATGCTTGTAGGAAAATGGAAGCCATTAAGCAAATGTGACCTGCCTTTTCAAGTTACAATTAACACCTCAGCAGCAGGAAGGCAAACATCATGGATGGTTTAATTGAACAGAGCAATGTGCTAATGCACAACAAAATCACTGAAGCTGGAAAAAGGAATGGCCTAATCAACACAAGAAACTTAATGGCAGAAAATAGGGATGGGCTGGTGTCGGTTTATCCCACTCCACAGTACCAGAGCCATATTGTTGGAAGCATTTCGACTCAGCCCTGCAGGGACAGCAGCACGAATGACCCGGTGCAACAGCTGCTTGACCCAAACATGCTCCAGCAGACTGTGGAGTCTCACTATCGGCCCAACATCATCCTCTACTCTGAGAACATGCTTCGGTCGTGGGGTGAGAATGTCAGTTCGGAGTGTTGTGAAACGACTTTCATTGAAGACAGGTCGCCCACCAAAGACATTTTGGAATACCCAGATGGCAAGTTCATCGACCTGTCAGCTGATGACATCAAAATCCACACTCTTTCGTATGACGTGGAAGAAGAAGATGATTTCCAAGAACTAGAGGTTGGTTATCGTGTTAGGACTAATTGATTGTATCTTGGTATGCTTTGGTGTGTATAACCCTGAATCTGATGTATAAACAGACTGTAACATTCACCAATCCTGCACAACACACTGGGAGGCTTTTCAAGGGTGAGAAACCAAAATGGAAGTTATCAGTCTCTACATTGCAGTTTCATGAGACTCTCAAGAAAAGGGGGAATTCATGGCCTTTGCCCCTTCCTTGTACTTTGCAAAGAAATGTATCAATAGTAAGTAAGGACTTTGGCTATCACAGATCTCTTTAAGTATACAAGCTTCCCCTGTCACTCAGTAATCATCCGCACAGTCGCTGTTGTCCTTGAGGGACAGCTTCAGCTGAGTGAATGACTGCTGTGATGAACAGAGGAACTATTGCTGGACTGGGGAATCAAAATCACCACATGCAAAAATTCTCAAACTGACCCCACTCTTCCTTTGCTTGCTTTATCTCTTTCTTCCATCCTTCCGCTTCTTCTCTCCCCTCCCTCTCTGATCACTTGCTTTCTCTCCATCCTACTCCCCCCTCCCTCTCTTGCTCTTTGTAACCCCCTGTGCTTGCTCAGTTAATGCAGAGGAGATGGGGAAAGTCGGAAAAGCACCAACAGCGGTTTTGGGCTTTCAAAGCCGGTACCTAATCTCTACAGTCCACCAGTGAAATAGCTGTTGGGAAAATAACCCTGTCCAGCCCTGGAGAAGCAGACAGCAGTCCTACCGAGATGTAGGTCTGCTATACCCCTATTTCTGAATTCGTATCTGATCACAAGAACTCACAGAAGGAATTATGCTTTTTGAGTATTGATGAGACGTCATTTCAGAAGATCATTTCGGCAAGCAGGCAGTGCTATGCCGGCTCGATACAGCGAACAGATTGAAAGGCATTGGCCAGATGACATTGCAGGGGCACCAGAAAGACAGTGCACGCTGCTCAATGAAACAGTTTTTCTTCATTCTTCGCCAGTGTCTTTTAAAATGTGTATTAATGTTACGGCGTTTGTAGAAGTTAAAGTAGAGATTATTTCCTGTACAAATTCAAAATACCTCATCATAAGAAACGACCATTCAATCGTTTACACAAAATAACTATTATTCTTCTAAATGATGCTAGGTAATCATTTTGGGATACCGAGTCAGAAAGTGTAGCTTATTTTTTTAAGAAAAGTAACTACTTTATGTAAGCTTTTGAACAGTATCTAGTTAGGTACGGATAATATTAATTGCTACTAAATCGTTCCTTAATGCCGACCATTATTTCGAGCCTAAGGATGCAAGATATGATATCACCCATTAATAAACGAGACCCGTGGGCAGTTGCAGGTCATGGAATATGGAGTGTGAGTTAGGGGTGGGTTTAGAGCTCGAGGAGGCTTGTGGCCTGACTTGGGGAGTATGGCATAGGAGAGTGTTGAGGGGCGACCTTTTCCTGTGCCCTCTACCTACGCCCAGATCAGCGGGTGATTGTACCAGGTGCCGATTATCAGCAATAACATTATGCCTGGTAACTTCAGGTTTGCTGCAAGCATTTGGGTTTGACCGATACTGGATGCTCACTTGCTTTAGACAAAGCTATACTTCTCTGACACCATCTAATAAATGCAAGACACGTGTCAGAAGCTGCTTTTACTTTCTCCACATTAAACTGAATGATACTACACCAGTCCAGAGCTGTGATTCTGTGCCTCCAATGGTAAAATGTATTTGCTTTTTTTCAGTTTGTCATCAGTAGAGCAAGCTAATCTTATGCTTAAAGACTTTGCTGCACGAATGTCACTTTTCTATGTATGCATGGGAACACTGTGCTAATTCATTGCTTTAAAATTCTGCTTGAAAAACAACCTTTGAGGTGGGTAGGTTTAGACTGTCTTTGGTGTTTTTGACAGGCTCCTTAAAAATGAAACAGATTACAAATGAAATATTTTACAAATATTACATATTTGGGTGTTTTTGTTGCAGAAAATGTAGTGCTACAAACAGCCACTTTTCACAGTGAACCACAAAATTAGGGAAATATTTTGTGATTCCCGGTGAATTATTGGGGTCCTTCAATATAATATCTACCCATACACCACGCTGCAAGCTTTATCATAGTCAGGACAACTAGAGTTAAGTGGCAGCAGAGGGCCACATTACACAGCAAGGTCATCTCCATGATGAAGCAAGAAAAGACACATTGTGAGGCATATCCTGTTTCAGTAAAGGTTTGATGCATTATTACAAGGCAAAGCAAGTGGGAAATATTGTTGAATCCATAACTATATACACAATCCGTAATTACGTGCAAAAAACTGAGAATTGCACAATTCCACTGCTTTGATTATTAGCTGTAGTTTTATCCAGAATCTGTTCATGAAGGGTTAAACAAGAACTTCCATTCTTATTCCAGTCAGTGCTCATTGATAACTACACCTTGAAGACAATAGCTTCAACTGACTCTCTTCTCTATAGACACAAAGGGAATTTTTTTCTAAAATGGCATCTTCTCTTTTTTACTTATTTAAGTATTGTACCTATTAAATATCGTAGTTTTATTGTGGACAACCAAGTGGTATAGTCTGATAGTCCAACATGGATGCTAACATGGAATGTTCTGCAGTCTCCAACAAAAATCCCTGTCTTAACTGGATTCTGAATGAAGCCAGCTTCTGCTTAGTCCAGGAAAGATATAGTATGCCTTCTAAGTTTGTGAAGATATCATATTTTTGACTTGGAGTAAGTGCAAAAAAAAATAAAAGCTTATGTTTCAATAAATATTTACCTGTTTAAAATTGCACATTTTTGTATTAATTACCCTAAAATGTACATGCAATATAAATAATACACAACACAGAGATAGATAGATCAATAAATAGGCAGACAGACAGAAGAGGAGCAGGCCGGCAGATAACAGATAAATATCTCATAAGCATAAAAACACATGAAACTTTAGACAGTGGCTGCCAGGCCCGGAATGAAAACCAAAATCAACCCTGGCAAAAGTTGCAAACAAACCCCACATTGCAGAAGCAAGCAACAGATAAAGCCATGTGAGCATGGTTTGGTCATGCCATCCAGTCCTGCCATCAAAGCAGCCAGTAGCCTGCAACCCACTGAGAAAATGTCAGGGAAGCAGAATGGACGGCCCGGCTTCGGCTGCCATGTTCAACTACAGCTAAAGATGTACTACAAAAGAGTGATAATATAGCTCTAAGAATATTTCAGCAGATCATCATTAAATAGTCATCATAATCCTCATCAGAAGACTTTATTTTGAATCTTAATAGATAAACATAAAAAGTACAGTTACATAAAATATTATACAAAATATCCAAAGCATTTTATTTCGACAATCAATAATACATTTAAAAAATGTGCAGCCATAAAGGAAACAACATGACTGAATAGTCCTTGTGATGGTCACTTATGTTGCCATTGACTTGTTTACTACAATGGAAGGTTAACGAGAGACTCACTTTAATCGTCTAAGGGAGAAGATGACGATTATGGTACAAGACATTCCCTCAATGGTTATTGATACAGATAATGAGGCAATTCTGCCATTGATAGTTCTTCACATTGCTATGTTCATCAATATTTCTAATATTTAGCACAGAGATCATCAATATTATTCACTAATTAACACCCGTCACTAAACTTGCCTGTCAGCTTAACCCCTTTCAGTTCAATGACACATAATGACCGAATTGTAAAGCACCCCTTTTAAGTGTGGCACATGAAAGTGTTTCATTATGCCTTTTTGGTCTCATTGGTTTTATGAGCACATTTCAAACCTGACTTTCTGAAAAATGTAATACGACCCTCTTGTGGTAAAATAAAGATTTATGGTTAGTTTGCCATCAATAGATAATAAAACGCGTCATGTATGCCGCAGCATCACATATATTGGCACATTGTTGGATATACTCAGTCATTTGGTGAATGAGCAATAGAGACAAGGACTAGTAGAGAACAAGGGCTCCCTGAGGAGCACCTTCTGACGTGATGTTTTGCCTAATTGTGGAAGAAATGCTAGATTTCTGTTCTTCCTGCTTCTTTAAAGTTTAACCTACCTTCTATGTCCAATATGTGCAGCATCACAAAAGAAAGGCTAAAGCGGCAAAACGGCAAGCAATTCTACGTGAACCACTCAGTTTCAATATAATTACAGAACGCTAAGCATCCTCCCAGAACGTATCAGATGGGGCTTCCAGGTGCTGAAGAAAACATTGCTAGAATATTTCAGTGAGCTATGCAGAAGGCTGAATAGCGTTAGAGGACGCAGGAGGAGCTCTGGCCCCCATTGCCCTGCTGGCTTCCCGCTTGCACCCATCCTGGGTGCAGCAGGGGCCAGGATTGTTCCTACCTGGATTGAACAATGTATTTTTTTGTGCTTCTACTGGGGCAGGAATACCCTGAGGTTCGCACCTGCAGCAGGCAGGGATACAGATGTCTGCCCCCACCCTGTGGGAGCATTTTAGCAGCTCCCACTAGGTGAGAGCAGACACATTTTCCCTGCCCGCGCTCTTGTTAGCAGGGAAAGAGTGTCCTTGGAATGGGCTTCCCAGTACACAGTGTTTCAGTGGGCCCCATGGTTGGGGTCCAAAGGCCTTTCAAGGTTAAGGGAGTGGTGCTGCATGCCCCTCACCTTTTCTGAAATATTGGTCCCGGGCGATGGAGTCCCCTTGGCCTTTAGAGGCTTGGAAAGGCAGACACCACCTCTCCCCTTTCATTATATGTGCTGGAACTGGGCGATAGACTTCCCAGGGCCTTTGCAGGCTCTGGGAGAGGGGCTGCTGTGCCCCCTCCCTTCTTTTTAAATATAGTGTCCCTGGAGGATGGGGTCCACAGGACCAAAATCAGCTTGGCGAGGGCTGCCTCATACAAGCACCCTCTCCAAAGCAATATATATATATATATATATATATATATATATATATATATATATATATATTGTGATATCAGGCTCTGGCCCACCACAGGTGTCATTGTAATCTAAGAATGAATAGTAGTTGCCATTCTGATCTTTTTTGCCATGATCCTGCAGAAGTAGCATGGGAGTGCAGCAGAAAAACACATGTTTTCTTTAATACTGGCCCCAGGGAAGTACCTCAAGGACTACCCAAAATGGCTGGAGGGCAGAGTATCTTTATCCCGCAGACTTATACCTTTTTCTTTAAACATTGTCAGGACAAGGGACTAAGGGGGTCATTACGACCTCGGCGGTCTTTTTGCAAGACCGCCGAAGGACCGCCGTGCGGAAGACCCCCTGTGCAGGAGGTTTGCCGCTCGGCGTATTATGACTGTTGGCTGCTCTCCGTCGTTATTCAGACGGAGAGCCGCCAACAGCCATACTTGTGGGCCTCGGGGAAGTGGAGGTTGCTCCACCTCCACCGCCATGCCAACAGAACATCGCTCAGCGAATCACGTCCTGAGATTCACTGTGGCGGTGTTCTATTGGCGTGGCGTGTTGGCAGAGCTGCCCCCATGGCTCCCGTCCCCTCCCGGAGGATCGACGGAACAAGTAAGTCGATCGTCCGTTAGGGGCGGGGGTGGGGGGATGTTGTGTGCGTGCATGGGGGTGTGTGTGTGTGCATGTAGAGGGGGTGTGTGAGTGTGTGTATGCTTGCAGGGGTGTTGTGTGTATGGGAATGAGTGCGTGTATGGCTGTGGGTATGTCTGTATGGATGTGTGCGTGTATGTTTGAATGTGGGTGTGCGTGCCTGACAGTGTGTGTGGCTGTGGGCATGTATGTCGGGGTGTGTGCATTTGTGTGTTGCTGGTGCCTGCATGCGTGTCGGTGTGTGTCAGTAATGTTATGTCGGGGGTCGGGGTGGGCAGGGGGGCCCTGCCACCTTTGGGGGGTGGCAGGGGTGGTGGGGGGTGTAGGGGAGGGAGTCGGGGTGGGGGTCGGGGGTAGTTGAGACCCCTATCAGTGCCAGGGAAGGAATTCCCTGGCACTGATAGTGCTTACCGCCATGGATTTCATGGCGGTTCAAACTGCTGGAAATCCGGCGGTATACTGACGGCTGCAGGGCTGGAGACCAAGGT
The DNA here is from genome assembly GCF_031143425.1 of Pleurodeles waltl. NCBI lineage: Eukaryota > Metazoa > Chordata > Amphibia > Caudata > Salamandridae > Pleurodeles > Pleurodeles waltl. The sequence continues at coordinate 914,158,234 of NC_090444.1, read as the reverse complement.
CTCCAGCCCAGCGGTCGTTTCCGCCCTGGCAGGCGGGACGGAGAACCGGCGGATGACCATGGCGGTAACCGCCATGGTCATAATTCACCTAGGTAAGACCGCCAGCCTGTTGGCGGTCTTACAGACGGTTCTCCGCCATCCGCCAGGGTTGTAATGACCCCCTAAGTCTCTGAGTCCTGTAATAGCAGCCACAACATTTTTGTTTAAGTTGCGGTAAGCCAATCAGAGTGCTTACTCCCACAGGACCCTCTCTCCCACAGGAGCAATGTGGCCCAAGGGGACGAAATCCTACTTGGCCAATTAGAACACTTTATTTTTTTAAGTTGTGCTCCTGGGACTCTCACAAGAGTAACTCAAATGAAACCATCTCATTATACAAATAATATTAAACCTTAATTTCTCAAAAACTACTGATCTTCTTTATACTACATCACAAAAAGCACATTTTTGTGATTTCTGAAAATTTTGTGTCAATCCGTTCACCAGTTTTCACACTACAGTGTATTCTATTGAAAATGCATTGGGATTTTGAGTTATGGGGACTCTCCCCACCCCCTTTTTCTTGGTTCCTGTTTGAGAGATCCTGCCAAAGATTTCCATTAGAAAACAGCAAAAAAGGAGCACTTCTTTGGAAAGTTTCCTGAAGATTTGTCAACTGCGTCAAAGTTATTAGCAAATCAAAAAAGGTCTCTTTCCTGTGGAAATGCAGGCCTAACTATCAGTACTTCTCAATTATGAATTTTTTGTTTTGGTCTGTGAACAGTCTAATTTAGTAGTCTGATGGTGCCATATAGATATTTACTGCATTTTCCCTTCTTTTTTCACCTTTTTTCACATTTGCACTGGTATGGTTATGGTACCTCAATCACGGACAGTAAGAGAATGTGGTTTTAGGAAAGTGAGTTTTTATAGTTTGCTCCACTTGTGTCAGAGCCCCTTTTAGGGAGCCATAGGGAAAATCAGGAGCTACTGGATCCTACTGTGGTGGCTAAAGCACTTTACTCCTGGTGTTGCAGTCCTGACCTTCTATGGGTCCTTATAAACTGGGCCAAGTACGCCTTCTGCACTTGACTCTCAGTGTTAGCACTGTGCAAGTAGGCTAAGGCTTCTCAAGGGAGAGGTAGGTTCAGTGTTAATACAGGGTTAAGACTCAAAATACATTCAGCAACCCCAATAAATGAAAGTCCAGCTAGACACTCTGTGTAATGACAAAAGTAGTGTTTATACAGGAAAAAAAGTGAAACACAACATACACAAACAATATACACAGCCTTACACTACTGCTTTGCCTATGCAGGGTCATGAGCCACGCTTCCTTGTCTACTGGCAATGGGTATTCGCCATTTATGCTAATTAACATTCAGGTCAGGACCCTCTATGAGTCTGAGCATTACACGTTCCAAGATGGCTTTCTAGAAGTCAAGGTGTTCCAGCACAATAGAACTGAGTGCTAGAGCAAGCTCCCCCTGGGCTCTCTGGCCTGCTGACCAGTTAGAGGATCTCCCATTCGTACTGTAGTACGGAACATCCTGGGAGCATTGAGCACTATAGCATTGCAGTGGACTGGACTGGATGCCGGTGATGAGTGGTAGTCTCATTTCTGCATACAAGGCTGCTAGTCGTCTGTGGACCTCCTCATAGGATGTGGTATGTTCCTGTATTCACGCTGGCATGTTATGGCAGTCACTCAGCTTCCACTGCTTTAGTCTGGTCACCGGCACCATGCATCAGCACTATCTGTTCTTCATGTTTATATGCTGTTCATATGCTGAATACATGTGCAACAGCCCTCTCTCTTGGCATACAGTGCACAAGGGAGTTGACCCTTGCTCTTCATGGCTGCCCCCTCTGGCAAATGGGCTTTCAGATGTTTGGGTGAATGGCTTGATCATTGTGGCAGCACATATCTTCACAGCGGCCCCTTCTGGCATACACAGTCACTGAATTTGGCCAGCAACCTGGCAGACGGCTCAATCTCTGCAACAGCAAATATCTTTATGGAGGCAACCTTTGGCATAATGGGTAACCAACATTGGCCAGCACACAGGCAGAGGGGCCAATCAGTAAGACAGCAGATATTTTCACAGTCGCTTTGAATTGTGTGTTGCGGGAGTGCCTCCATTGAAGTGCCTTCTCCTCTGTCTTGTCTTCAGCCCAGTAAGAAGCCTGTCATTGCAAGAGTGACCCCAACCCAGATAGCCCCACAACACAAGCTACAGGAGTTACTTATGAATCACACCTGGATGCCAGTCTCATTGATATTCCTAACAAAAGGTAACAAAAGCCCCTAGCCCTACTCCCTATGATTCCCCTATCAGCCCTTTGTAGCTGCAGTTTGTAGCCAGTCTCCCTGCCCTCTACCGCTGCATTTAATTCATTGATTGTGAGTTGATCACTGTTTTTTCTTCTCTTTTTCACAATTTCATATATGGCTGACTGTGTTTTATTTTATTTTTATTTTGCCCAAAGTTCGATTATAGCATGTTTTTTTTTCAAGTTCTTCACAACATTAAGGTTAACGGTTCTTTAGAAAAAGAGAATGTCTTGCCATTGGAAGCATTTTTTTATTTTACTCAAGTACAAATTTTAAAGTAAATAGCAATGAAGAAATCACGTGTAAATGTCAACTTAAGCAGCAGTAGTAACCTAGAAAGATGTAGTGTTAAAAAATGTGAGTTTTCTTCATTTTGGCGTTTGTATATCTGCACAAACCCAGGAAGGGGTGATTGGTATACTTTGCAAGCTCTCGGCAGTTCCACCTAATTACCTTTGTACAGCAGCAAACATAATGCTTCAGTTCTACCTACATTCCTGGCTGGACCTAAAGTTTAGAAACACTGTATCCAGTTTGCTGTCCGAGGTGCTACTTTCATCATAGTCTGCTGATTTATCCTTCACAATCTTTAAGAATGAAATTTCTAATCCCAGAATGAAACTTTGATGTTGCGTAAAAAAGTAAACAAAGGCTCGCGGAGTTACTTAATCCTTTTTTTTATCATCTCATTACATGGGCATAATAACTTTACACCTGGCAAATTATCACTCAATGTGGCACAAAGGCGTTTGAATGTCACACTTAAACACATGGAAAAACATCAACATCTGAAGCACACTGTGATGTTTATTCAATGAACAGAGTGCATTCCACAGCTTCATTCGGAATATAAATGGTTTTACAACTGTTTTCCAGCAATATGCCGTAAGGGGCTAGCATATTCTAGAGTTAAGTAAAACCTTCATTTCTTTTTAGGCACTTTCTACCATCGGCGAGCGTGGTAGCCATCTTAGAATGTTGACACACTAACTAAACACATGCATTACCGTTTTAAAACAAGCATGAAAACCTCCTGCAGATTATTTCATACTTCGGCCTCTAATATAATTACCTGCTCCCCAACTGAAAATCAGCAATTCAGGGGTGGGGAAATTGTCTGAGAGTCTCTGAACTTGGAGCTAATCCGGCCTTCTCCAGTGAATATTTTGGGATGGAAATACCTTGAGTTCTTGTTCTCTCATTTCATTCGTGTCAGGACAATACATCAGACTCAAAGAGCTGCTTTAGGGATATTGATCGAATTAGTGGCTTAGTACTATCTTTACACACCCACAACCAATTAATAGCAATTATCAGCACATCACTTGGAGAAGTAGGAAAGAAGAATCTGGAGCTGCCAGGAATTGGGAGAAAGGTCATCAAACGTCTTTGGAGTCTGAGCTGCAAACATCCCTCCACCCCTAAGTAAGAAAGACAAGAAACCCACGATTTTGTCATACAAAATATGCATTGTAGCTTCTTGCCTCTTAAAACGTACTCCCCAAGTTCATCTGAAATGTAATTCTATCACAGGACCGGAGGCGAGGATTATGCAGATCTTTCTTCACTTTTAATTAAACAGCAAGTTCAAAGTAAAACAAAACATGAACAAAAAAACTACAAGTTCCATGAGCCCGCCGCCATGGTAACGAGTATCCAATGAGGTGCGCTCCTTCACGTTGGTATAAGTATCCCGAAATGCGTCACACTTCCTCTTTCTTCACTGCTGTGAGCCAGATAAGTGCCTTTCTGCCTCCGGTTCGGGGGTTTCTGTTTGCTTTGGCGCGTCTCTGCTACATTTCATTTTCTGTCTTTCGTTCGCCGGAACGAACGTTCCGCTCGAGCGTTTCTCTCGTTTTCTTCCCTCCGGCGTGTTTAAATACACGTCGGGCCCACTAGAGGGCGCACGCACGCTGTTTTTCTTTCGGAGAGCATGTAGCTCTCAGCGCTCGGCGCTCGCGCCTCGCGTTTGTTTTCTTTTTGCCAAATTAAGGGTTTTTTGGCCCTCAATTACACGTTTGTACCTTCGGTACAGTTTTGTCCCTACCTGTGACACCCATTTGGGTAAGGTTTACCCCATTAGGGAAGATATTATTTTTCTTGCACTTACAGTGACAGAGTGGGTAGGGATTTTACCCTATATATCATATTTTTTGTTGGGTGTGCACTCTGTCCAGTCCTCATTATGCACTCCTCTCAAGAAAATTAGCCTTTTCCCAACATGTCCCCAGGTGAGGGTTCCTCTCGCCGTACCCTCCCCCCCGGGGTGGACACTTTGTTTTCACAGGCTATTTCCCACGCTTTAGCCCCTCTTAGGGATAGTGTAGCTAAACTTACTGAACAGGTGTCCAGAGGTACGGGCATGTTTGGTGTGACGGGAGCGGAGGGTGATTCCTCTACCCTTTCGGCTCCCAGGAAACTGCGCAAGCGCGACGCGGGGCACCTGGAGGAGGGCGAGTTTTTTTCCCATCCCAAGAGTGCGCGCGCGCATACGCGCTTACCCTCCCGGGAGGGCTGTTTGCCCGGGGTAATGGGTGACTAGCTTCACCACCTATGGAACCCTGATTTGGAATCCCCCAAAGGCTTCATGGGAGGTTCAGATGAGGACTCATCATCTTTGGATGACGACTCAGGTCGCCCTTGGCGCCCTGGGACTACCTTACCAGATCCTTCGGATCGCGCTGATTCTGCCTCCGATATGTTTGAACCGGAGGGTATCTACCATCCACGTTCCTCGGAGTGGCGCCCAGACCACAAGGTGGCTGAGTATGTCGCCAGCAAAATTAGGCAACCTCTGGACAAGGAGGTGCGGGCCCGGCTACGGGCAGAGTGCCCACGCCCGTCTTTATCGGATAAGGTCGCTTGTACACCTGATATTGACCCTAAAATGTGTACGTTTTTTGCAAAGTATACCAAGGATCCCAAAAAAGGGATTGACCGCTCCTGGCGAGCATGTCAAGATAAACTTCTTGATGTCCTTGGTCCCCTCACACAGATTGTTCAATTGGCGGAGCGTGCCAGGCAAGCAAACACTCCCCTACAGACGGACATCATCGCAGGATGGGCTCAGAGAGCTGTTTGTCTCCTGGGCAACGCGAACTGTGCCATCTCTGCAGAAAGACGCAGGTCTTTATTAATCAAAATCGACCCCAAATTGGGGGAACTATCTAACTCGGAGGCAGGGGCTGTTGCCCAAGGCAATTTATTTGGCGACCCTTTTGTCAAAGAATTGGGGAAGTTTGTGGCTACGTTTTCGGCTTTGGATAAAGCGCAATCTTCCATTAAGAAGATTTTCCCCAACAAGGTTTTTGGCGGGGCCGGGCGAGGCAGGGGTCGCTCTTCCGGCCGTCCTTTCCAGCGAGGCCCCAGTTCCTTCCGGAACAACGGTTGGAGGGACGGCAGACAAGGAACTTTCTTCCCCAACAGAGGCAGGGGAAGAGGCAGAGGGTCCAGAAACACGCGAGGAGCATCTAACGCCCCTGGAGGTCCCTCTGGTGAGGCTTATCCCTTTTTCCCCAAAAAATTTTGGAGGGAGATTGAGGTTTTTCAAGGACAATTGGAGGCGCATTACCTCCGACGCATGGGTTCTCCAAACTGTCTCAGGTTTTCAGATAGAATTCTGGGGTACCCCACTTCAGGAGAGACTGCCTCCGCCCATCGTATTTTCGGCAGAAAACTCAGAGCTCATAGAATTAGAGGTTCAGGCCCTTCTCCACAAGGTAGCCAGGGTGATCGGCCTGCTTTCCTCCTCGATTCAGGCCATTTTTCCGGGTCCCCTACACTACAGAGCCCTGCAACGCTTGAAAGCGTTTCACCTTCGCCGAGGGGTCACGTACTCCGAGTTGATCTCCCTGTCTCCAGAGGCAAGGACGGAGTTGTTTTGGTGGCTGGACCACATGGAGGCATGGAATGGCAGGGCCATTTTTGGTGCAGCCCCGGATCTGGTGATCGAATCAGACGCCAGTCGCCAGGGATGGGGGGCTCGTTGCGGAGACATATCGTTCGGGGGACGCTGGACCCCGCAGGAACTAACCATGCATATCAACTGCCTGGAACTCCTGGCGGGATCTTTTGCGATCAAATCTCTCACGAGAGACAAAGTCTCATGTGTTGTTCTACTACGGATGGACAACGTATCGGCGGTACAATACATAAATCGCTTAGGGGGAACAAGATCAAGAGCCCTAGCGGAACTGGCGAAGAATCTTTGGCATTTTTGCCTTCAACACCAAATCTCAGTCACAGCAGAGTATCTTCCGGGAGTCCAGAATGTAGGGGCAGACTGGAATTCTCGGTTTCTCCAGGATCCCAGCGATTGGCGGCTACATCGCTCGGTTTTTCAGCCGATCATGGATCGCTGGGGTCCCTGTTCAGTGGATCTCTTTGCGTCTCGTGGGAATGCTCAACTTCCCCTATACTTCAGCTGGCGACCGGATCCGGGAGCGGCGGCAGTAGATGCGTTTCTCCAGCATTGGGGTACCCTTCAGGGTTATGCTTTTCCCCCATTTCTCCTCATTCCGCGGGTTGCGGCTCAGGTTCGCCGCCAAGAGGCGACGGTGGTTCTGATAACCCCCTGGTGGAGGTCACAGCCGTGGTTCCCGACCCTGTTGGAACTCTCGTGCGAGTGTCCTCTTCGCCTCCCGCATTTTCCCTCAATACTCCTGGATCCGTTGGGTTCCTATCACCCTCTGGTCCTTCAAGGTCATCTTTCCCTCATAGCTTGGAAAATTTCCGGCATCGTTGGCAAGACAACCGACTTTCGCAGGAGGCTAATAACTTCATCGCACAGGCCTGGGCCCCGGGTACATGCAAACGATATAGATCTGCATGGAACAGATGGTCTCGCTGGTGTGTGGGCAAACACTGCGATCCCATGGGGGCCAGTATTACCGACATCATAAATTTCCTTGCAGAATTAGGGGAATCTGGCTTAGCGTATCGCACTAGCAATTCTTTTCGTTCGGCCATCTCGGCGGGCCACCCGCCCCTTAACAATCTCCCGATCGGGGAGCATCCCTGGATTTGTAAACTTCTTAAGGGTATTAGACTCTCCAGACCTCCGCAACCCAGATATTCGGAACTCTGGGACGTGAACTTAGTTCTTACTCTCTTGTCCTCTTGGCGGGACAACCAATATTTGTCACTAAAGGAATTGTCAGCCAAATTGGCCATGCTTCTCTGCCTCATTTCCTGTAAGCGAGTGTCCGATGTCAGAGCATTGGATATTTCCGCTCGTATCTTTTCTCCAGAGGGAGTCACGTTTACTATTGCAAGGAGGACAAAGTCTAATACCAGGTCGGTATCCTATCCCGCTTTTCCTGATTCCCCGAAGCTATGTGTGGTTCGATGTCTCAAAGTCTATGAGGAAGTAACCAGTTCTTGTAGACCTCCAGGAGTCGTGCAGTTATTGATTTCTATAAGGAAACCGTTTAAGGCGGTTTCTTCCCCTTCCATTGCCAGATGGATTCGATGGATTCTCTCTGAGGCAGGAATAGATGTTCAAGTTTTTGGCGCCCATTCTACTCGGGGAGCTATGGCTTCCAAAGCCATACAGGTGGGGGGCAGATTGGAGGACATCATGCATGCTGCTGATTGGTCTTCAGAGTCTACTTTTAAAAAGTTTTACTTTAAACCAATTCATGAAGCAGCCGCACTTGTGGTGAGTAAGCTTTAAACTTGCATAATCCTCGCCTCCGGTCCTGTGATAGAATACGAAATTTCCTAGCTATCGTGAAGGAAAGTTTCAATTCTATTAAGGACACGGAGGCGAGGATTATCCCACCCACATACTTTACGCTGGTATGTCCCCTCCCGATTACTTCTACCTACGTAACAAGGTAGTATACTTGAGTTTGTACATTTATTTATTGTCATTCTGATCATGTTCTAAATACATCATGTTGTACTTGATTCAGATGTGATCACATTCTATTTAGAGGTATTTTAAGGTTCATGACTTTATTGCAGTCAGTATGTATCTGTGTTTTATCGGATTTGCATCTAATTATACCTTTTTTGGTAGGTTCCGAGACTACGACCAATTGACTCTACCAGGATTCCTTCCGCAGTGAAGTCGAGGAAGTGTGACGCATTTCGGGATACTTATACCAACGTGAAGGAGCGCACCTCATTGGATACTCGTTACCATGGCGGCGGGCTCATGGAACTTGTAGTTTTTTTGTTCATGTTTTGTTTTACTTTGAACTTGCTGTTTAATTAAAAGTGAAGAAAGATCTGCATAATCCTCGCCTCCGTGTCCTTAATAGAATTGAAACTTTCCTTCACGATAGCTAGGAAATTTCGTATTTTCCGTATGTTGGAATAGGTGGGCTGTCCTATTTTTTCTGTGTCATGAATGGGTGACTAGTGTTCTACTTTACTGTGGTGGCTATCCTCCTGCTGAAGAACTGAACTAGTTAGGCACATGCTGCAGTTATTGAACCAGGAAAGCTGTTAGTGCTTCCCACCAAAGACCGATTCTCGCATTCATTTCTTATACTAAGCATTTCCAGGTTGTCACAAATGACCACAGTTCGGAGGACGGGTTTGATCCCCATGTTTCCTTCCACCGGAACCGGAGGTAGATTTTACCCTTCTTTCCACAAGAGGTCAAGACAACATTATCTTCTATTAAAATTGGCAAGATAGTTCATCCTCATTAACAGTATTTTAATAGTGGTTTATTGAAACTAGAACGTAATTTAGTTCCTAAATGTATTTAATTATTTGGGAGTCTTGCAAAAAGCTGTTCAGAAGAACGAAGGGCCAGAAGGGGACGTTAAACACCAGTCACTTAGCCGTGTGCAATATTCCTCTCTCTTAACACCAATTCTGTACTGAGTGCAGTTGATAGCAAGTGCAGATAGTTCTATTTTCAAACATTTTCTGAAATGCATTTAGATTGTTCAGACATCAAGCTAGAGCATATGATGATGTTCCTCTACTTTCCAGCAGCCCCCCCCCCCTGATGAGCTCTTCCACTGTAGCAGGTTAATTGGTGGTTGTCATTGGGCATGATAGGCTGTTGGACAGGGTCCCTCTAAAGCAATAATTAATTGCATTGGGCATCCTCTTTCTGATGGTCTGCAAGCAAAACACCCTTAATCAACACTGTTAGGGGACACTATGGAAGAGGGGTGTGGGATGTGAGCTGAAATGTAGATTGAGGGAAATGGTGAAAAGGGGGAAAATAGGAGAAAAACACAGAGGCAAATAGAAAGTGAGCATGAAAAAGTTAAAAACGAGCAGGTAAGAATGCGAGGAAACAGATTTAATGATAGGTGAAAGAAGAAGAGGGAGGCAAAGAAATGGCAAATGAAATGTTGGAAACATGAAGGAAAGAAAAAAGATAATGTGAACTGTAGGATGAAAGGGTAAAAGGAAGGATAAAATAATGAGTACATGGAAGGGAAAAACGATGGATGAAAGACTGAAATGATTGATAGATGAAAAGGTGAATGATTTGAAAAATGGAAGAAAGGATACATGGGCGAAACAATGGAAGAGCGAAAGGACAGATTAATAGTTGGATAAGTAGACATATGGAGGAGCAAAAGGATAGATGTATACGAAATAGCTTACAGATGGACCATGAAAGAAAGTGTATCTGGATTATAAAAGTGTAGGGAACAGAAGACTGGATGGATAACTAGATGAAAGAGTGAAAGAATAGCTGGACAGATGGATGGAAGGAAGTTAAAATGGCGAAGGCGACTCTTCTGAGGAGAATCGGGTTCTCTCACTTTATATGCTGGGTGTGATGATTGGTGCAGTTCAAAGTGGGTGTCTTTTAGTTTTCTGAGTACTCCTTTGACTTCCACAATGAACAAACAAAGGCTACCCACAAAATGAACCAGAGGATAATAAGTCATTTTATACAGAGATACACGCCATGAATCTGAAACAGATAGAACGTTAGGGAATCATTTACCACCAGGTTTCTATGTCGTAAATGTACTGTGATGAATGCACCGGCAATGCATGTTGCCTGAAGACTTATAATTTGATTGACACCATAATGTGACCCACGTTTTGCTCATACTGGCAATGGCGAGTGTAGAATTACAAGAGGCCCTCCGTGGTGAACGTAACACCTCGATAATTACAGTGCACTTCCCTCTACCTTTCAGGTAACCACGCAGAAAGCGAACTTTAAAATTACCCGCAGGCCCTTCACTCTACATGCGGCTTTTTATAATGAAAAGTTAATTTCCGGAAGGGACACTAATGGATTCTGCAACTTCCATGGAGAACAAATGAAGCAATAAAGATGCCACTGCTGAATGGAATAGTCCGTTTTTTATTTTATTATTATTGAATCGATATGTTTTACCCAAGCAGAAAATGGAAAACAAGTTGCGTGAGGGAAGAAGGAGAGCTGTCGGAATTCGAACAGTATTAGGCAGCCTTTTCCAGGGGCTGAAACATATAAAGTAAAATTAGAAGGCAGGATACAAGGAGAGCTTTTTCACATTAACGATAACGTTGAAAATCAAATATTGTTAAAGTGTATAATTATTTAAGTGCTTATTGCTGATTCTTTTTTACATCTGCAGAAGCATCATTTGGTATGCTGCCTGACACCATGAATGAAAATCTATCTATTAGGCACACCTATTAGCATCTGATTATATCCTCAAACACACCGTCGTTTTACACACGAGAACTGGAGTGCTTTGTAAGTAGTGTCATGAAGAGTCGAAAATCAGCGGCCCCTTTGCTAGCTGCATTAGTACATCAAAATAGTTAAGGTCAACATATTTTTCTTCTGTGGTATATGGAAGTAAATTCCAAGAAAATTGTGTGACATTTGCTATCATCCAGTACTTTATATGGCATGAAAAAAATGAAGGGTCTATAAAAAGGGTGAAGCCTATTTAATTAAGGGTATAGATCAATGGTTCCCAAACTTTTGACTTCCGTGGACCCCCACTTTATCATTACTGGAACCCAGGGACCCTGGGTGAATCAATATTGGAATCCAGGAAACCCCTCTCCCTCGGAGTCATTAATGGAAGCAGAGACCCTGGCCTAAACCACGTTGATGTTTTAAAATGGAAAACAACACACACAAATGCAGACACAAGCATTCATCAAACACACACACAGAAATGACAACACATTTTATCTCATAATAACTGCAATACAACTAAAAATAGCTAGGGCTCTTAGCTTAGTCGTTTGATGTAAGCTGTTTAAGATAACTTACCATATTTTTTGTAGATAAGAAGTATCTCAAACATTTTAGTTCTGATCTTGTAATACTGTGAATTAAACATTGCTGAGGCCTTTGCAACATCTAGTTGTCTTCAGAGAGTCTCTGTCCCTCTCTTTATGCTCACTAAATGTCCAACTCCATATCTTACACCTCATCTCTTTCCTCTTCAGCATCTTCTTTTCCTTGTCTCATACCTGTGCTTCCTCAAATATCCTTCACTTTACCGCCCCACAAATACGCAATGCCCCCACTCACTTATATTACATTTTCTTTACTTTAACCTTGTCAATATTTTGACAATTGCATACCTCCTTCACACACATTTGCATAGAATCACAATTGCAAAAGGAATACATGATAATTTCTTTTGAGCTCTTTAGAAAGGCCAGTGATTGGATGTGCATGTATTCTGAACACAACCTTGACCCACTGACAGGCATTGTGAGAAACTCACACTGCCTTCAGCCTCAACTTCAGAGCTCTCAATAATGACTATTAATTAAAACCTGGAGGCAACTTAGTACAAAGTATCCACTATAGAAATAGTAATATGCTACACAAAATACAGTAACTCAATATCCTGGAAATAACTGTTAAAGTAAAATGTGAATTATAAACAGGAACTAAATTAGAGACATTGATTACTTTAATGTTTTTTGTGTTCATTGTTCAGAAATTGTTCAGAAATTGTTCAGTGTTTTGGAATACAGAGTTTCAATGTTCATTTTTAAAAATTGCTGGCTCTGAGACTCAGAGGGAACTAGCCAACTTAAATACCGGTATCCTCCCATTTGAAGATAAGGGTAAAAAAACTGATAACTGATTTGTCTGGTCAGATTAGGGTATTTTGTTTAATTTTCGTTTTCACCAGGCAATAAAGGCCATTGAAAAATAAATTAACCACAAAAACTACCCGTTTGTGAGTAGTTCCAGCAATTCTTGTGGTCCTCCTTGGACCAATTGTACCAGGGAGGATCACAGGAAGTATTGGACCTGTATTATCTGCCAGTTTCTCAGGTTCCCTTGCAGAGCAATCCTTGACAAGTCCCTCGTAAAGTGCATTACATGTGCCCAGGCTTGTCAACTGAATGCAATGCTGCTAGTGGGCCTGCAGCAATGGTTGTGCCACCCACATAAGTAGCCCCTTAACCATGTCTCAGGCCATTTCAAGGCCTGTGTGTGCAGTTTCGCTGCCACTTTGACTTGCCATTTAAAAGTACTTACCAAGCCTTGAACCCCTCCTTTTTTCTGCATACAGGTCACCCCTAAGGTACACCCCAGGCAACCCCTAGGGAAGGGTGCTGTGTAGGTCAAAGGCAGGACATGTACATTTGTGTTTTATATGTCCTGGCAGTGAAAAACTCCTAAATTCATTTTCCACTACTGTGAGGCCTGCTCCTTTCATAGGCTAGAATTAGGGCTACCCTCATACACTGTTTGAGTGGTAGATTCTGATCAGAAAGGAGTAACCAGGTCATATTTAGTGTGACCAAAATGGTAACAGAAAATCCTGCTTATTGGTGAGGTTGAATGTTATATTACTATTTTAGAAATGCCACTTTTAGAAAGTGAGCATTTCTCTGCACTTAAAATCAATCTGTGCCTTACAGCCTTTCTCCTATCAAGGACTGGGCTGGGTTGGTTGACAGCTTTCTTGTGCATTTCACCCACTGTTAGACTTTTCATCCTCAGCGTGGTCTCCCCAACTTTTTGCCTCTGTTTCCCAGGTTGTTGATGTGTGCTGGACTCTATTTTTTCTGTTTGTGTTACTCTGGGCACTTTACCACTGCTATCCAATGCTAAAGTGCAAGTGCTCCTGTATAAAATGTGTCTGTAATTGGCTTTCTATGATTGGCATATTTGATTTACTGGTAAGTCCCTAGTACAGTAAACTAGGGGTGCCCAGGGCTTGTAAATCAAATGCTACTAGTGGGCCTGCAGCACTGGTCGTGCCACCCACATTAGTAGTCATGTAAACATGGCTCAGACATGCCACTGCAGTATTTGTGTGTGCAGTTTTCAACTGCCAATTCGACTTGGTAAGTGCACCCACTTGCTAGGCCTAAAACTTCCCTTTTCTTACATGTAAGACACTACTAAGGTAGTCTCTAGGTAGCCCTTTGGGCAGGGTGCAGTGTATGTTTAAGCTAGGACATATACTAATGTGTTTTATATGTCCTAACAGTGAAACACTGCCAAATTTGTTTTTCACTGTTGCAAAGCCTACCTCTTTCATAGGTTAAATTGGGGGCTGCCTGTCATAAATGCTTAAAGTGTAGATTCCCTTTGGGAGCAGATAGACATTTGGAGTTTGGGGTCTCTGAGCTCACAATTTAAAAATACATCTTTTAGTAAAGTTGGTTTTAAGATTGTGTGTTTTAGAAAGCGTGCATTTTCTTGCTTAAACCATTCTGTGACTCTGCCTGCGTGTGGATTCCCTGTCTGGGTCAGTTTAACAGTTGGGCTGTTTGCAGCTCTCTCTAGACAGTGACCCAAAGGGAGCTGGGGTGTAGTCTGCATATCCTGATGAGCCATCTGTGCTAGGAGAGAGGGGAGTAGTGGTCACTTACACCTGAAAGGGCTGTGCCTGCCCGCACACAATGAAGTCTCCAACCCCCTGGTGTGTGTCTGGGGCCTGGCCTGGGCAAGGCAGGATTTCACAAACAAGAGAGACTTTCCTTTGAAGTAAGACTACTTCAAAGGCCAAAATGGCTATAATGGCTATAAAAAGGGCACCCAAAACCACAGACTTTAGATCACTTCTGGACATCAAGAGGAACGTCTGCCTGGAGAAGAGCTGAAGAGGTGAGGAGAAGTGCTGCCCTGCCTGAGACTGTGCTTTGTGGAGATATCCTGCAGTTGCTGCTTCTGCCTGTGCAAGAAGACAAAGACTGGACTTTGTGTGCCTTCCTGCTTGTGAAGAAATCCCCTGAGCGTGCCTCCTGTTCTTGAAGTCTCAGGGCCATCAAAGACTTCTCCTGCTCTGCTGAGACTCCTGCCCTGCCAAGTGGTGCCCTATCCAGTTCCTGGGGCCTTGGAAGGTTAAACTGGCAGACCAAGACTGAAAATCCACGCAGAGACCATGTGCCGGCAAATATTCTATGCACCTTCCGAGAAGCGGCTGAAAAACTACGTGACGCCGGCTTCACAGCAGAAATCGACACTCAAATGGCAATTGCGGTTGGAAAATCAACGTACGGAGCTGGAAGAATGACACGCAACACCCGCTGACGGAGGCTGTTAACGTCGCAACCCACATTGCGCGGTTTTGCTGATACAATGTGGCAGGATTTTTGATGCACACCTTACTGGGCGTGGAAAAATGATGCAACGCCTGCCTGCACCCGAGTGCTGCCCAGATCGGCGCATCGCTCCCCTGCGAGGAGTTAAAATGACGCACTCTGACCAGAGAACGAGAAATGACGCACGGTCCCGCTTGAGGGGGAGAAATCGATGCACTGCTTACCTTTTTTGACACACACTCGCTCGTGCATGTTATTTTGATGCTACCCAGGTACTTTTCAAAGCTAACAGTGTTATACCTGTTTTCTCAAGGATTTAAGACTCTTTTTGCTCTTTAATTAATAACTTGACTTGTGTATGTTGAATTCTTTTTCGTTTTGGTCTTGTTTTGTTTAGATAAATATTTTCTATATTTCTAATCCTGTGTTGTGTCATTTTGTAGTGTTTTCATTAAGTTACTGTGTGTGTTTGTACAAATACTTTACACCTAGCACTCTGAAGTTAAGCCTGCCTGCTCGTGCCAAGCTACCAATGGGGTCAGCGGGCGTTAGCTGAGGGTGATTCTCCTTTACCCTGACTAGAGTGAGGGTCCTTTCTTGGACAGGGGGTAATCTGACTGACAACTAAAGACCCCATTTCTAACATCCACACAACCACAAACACAAGATACTCAGTCACACCTGCCCTCATGTGCATACTGGATGGTTCTTCCTGGGCTAGAAGGGCAGAGTGCCTGACACTTACATTTCAAAGGATAATGACCTTCCCTCACACAATGGACTTCCAACCCCCTACTGGGAACTTGGCAAACAGACCTGTATCAAAACCACTCTTTCAAAGCCCCCCCCCACTTCAGAGGCATTTTTTGGCATATAAACTGGGTTTCTGACACCACCAAATCAGACACTTCTGGACCTGTCAAGAGGAACTGCCTGGCTACCCAAAGGACTCATCTGGACTGCTTTACTGAGAAGGACTGCTGCTCTGCTGTTGCCCTGCTGCCTTGCTGCCCTCTGACTTTGCTGAGAAGTGCTCTCCAATGGTTTGGATTGAGCTTGCCTCCTATTTTCTGAAGTCTCATGGACAAAAAGACTGCATCTCTTCAGGAAACTCCTTGTGCACCAAGAATCGCCACACAGCCTGCCGGAAAGAATGCACAGCCATGTAGCGACTGAGGAATCACCGCACAGCCAAGCCAGAATGAGGAAGCCCGACTTCCTGAGTGAAGAATCGACCAAGCACCTGCCATGCGGCTGAAAATTTGACACACATCCTACCAGATCGATGCACAGCTGAACTGGAAGGACGCAGCCCGAATCCCGGAGTGAAGAATTGATGCAGCGTCTGCCGTGCAACAGAAAATTTACTGCATCGCATACCGGATGGACGCATCGCCTGTTACTTCGTCCCACACACCCAGGATTTCCCCGCATCAACCCTGGGTGTCAAAAAGATCCCAGCATCGCAATGAGGAACCAATAGTGCACGCTGGAAATTGGTGCAAAGCCCCTTTCTGCATGAAAAGAAACAATGCATCGTCTGTGTAGCATTGGAAAATCCAACACACGCCCTATTTTACCACTCATCTCCTCCTCTGTGGTCTCTGTGCATGTAATTTTTGATGCAAACCAGGTACTTTGTGTGAACAAGAGACAACTGCTGACTTCTAAGATTTAAGGCTCTTTTTAATCCTGCAAAAGTGATATCTCAACTTGTGCTCATAGATTCTTTCTCGTTTTTACTTTAATTTAACCAAATAAATATCATATATTTTTCTAAACCTGTGTGGTGTACTTTTGTGGTATTTACACAGTGTTACTGTATGACTTATTGCACAAATACTTTACACATTACCTTCTAATTTAAGCATGACTGCTAAGTGACAAGCTACCAGAGGGTGGGCACAGGATAATTTAGATTGTGTGTGACTTACTCTGACTAGGATTGTGGTCCCTACTTGGACAAGGGTGTATACCTCTGACAACTAGAGACCCCATTTCTAACAGTCACCAACTCCTATTTATATTACAGTCAGTTCTACTCCTTCTCATAATGATTAGAAAGGAAAAGGAACACAGTTCAACCCCTGCAACAGATGCCATGTTGCATCTTTTTCTGTCTTTTGTCTGGCTATTTATTATCATCTTTTCATGCAGAGAGTTAATAGGGACATCCTTGAAAGAAAGAAATGATGCACAAAGAGCAGAAATCTCAGCATCCAGATTTGACAAACACCAGTGAAAGTTGTGACATGAAGCCTTCCAGAGGGAAACTTGAATATAAGATGGCTTACAGAGAAGAGTATCCAAATTACATCACTTTTCAAGTTGATTTGATGACCAAGAAAAAACTTCAATACTATTAAGAAAAGAAGTAGGACCTCAGCTGTAGGCTCGAAAAGGTTGGACTGCAAATCCTATGCTTTCAGAGGAACTTCCTTTGGAATGAAAAAAAACACTTAAGAGGACAAGATAACAGAACATTCCACAAGTACATGGAATAATGTCATGCCTCTTCAGTTCTCTTCCTAGGCACTTTTAAATCTGTGGGCCTGAAAGCCTAGGCAAATGACAGAGAAAAATAATTGAAATAATTGGGGCATGCAAAAGCATCAACTTACACCATGCACTTAATACTTATTTGCCTGTGAATTGATCCCCCTCACTACAAATACATAAGGCCCCTCTTGTCTATGGACTTTAGACAAATTGGCCCTGTATTTCTGAATTTGAAACTTTTATCTACATCGAAAATGTGTTTTTATGTATCATGGTTTCTGGCTGTTGTTTTTGGGGCATGTTTTTAGTCCTATTGTCTATTAGTTTTAAGTGTTGTCTTGATTGATACCTTTCTATGCACCAAGAATTTTGTTTAAGGCTGTCTGCGAGCTATTGATTTTACCATATTTTATACTTTTTGATGGTGTATTCTTTTAGTCATGTGAAGATTTTATAGATTTTTGTATCGATGTTTGTGGAATGTTATTGAAAAATAAACTTGTATGATTTATGCTACAAAAATTGAATACATTTTTTTAAAAAAAGCATCTACTTCTATACAAAAGACAGGATAGAGGAGGATGTGTCATTTTGCATTTTCTGATCAGTTATGAGATGAAGTCATTGAGCTGAAGAGTAAGGTGAGCTATATAAGCTGGAAAACATTTAATAAGTCAATAGATTTTGTTTTTTGTGTGGAGGATTTTGTGCAGCTATAAAACATGATTTTAAGTAGAAATAAAGTTGATCATGAGCCCTTGATTCTTTCCTTTAAGTTGTGTGGAAGACTTGTATATGTGTATGTATTGAAATTTATGTAGTCTTTTGTTTGTCAAAAACAAAATCACACTTTTGAAGTTTGATTTTCCAAAACCTGGTGGTATATCAACAAACATTCAATGCCTTCAGAGGGGGCTTCACGTGGCAGATGCCTCCAAATATGCAAATATGCATCATGCATGTTTATGAGATATTTGAAATTTTTCAAGATATTCGTTAGGCAAACTTGCATAAATTACATTGCATAGCTAAGCCATGAGTTAACCACTGCAAATACAAGACAGTTTTGTTAGGCATCCTCAAAATAGGAAAAGGTTTGTGTATTAATTAAAGGTGGTGGAAAGCACCTTTATCAACAACATGACCAGGGTGCAAGAAGGATAATTCTCAAACAAATCATTTAAATTTAGTACTTTTTATATTGTTGTTGGAGGTTGAGCACATGTCTGGCAATAAAAATGGTAAGGGAAAATGACTTGTGGGTCTCAGATACAGAATCTTGATGTTGCACTCATTGATACATCACTGTGTGACCTGGTCCTTTTGCATGGTCATCCCCAGAATGTTTCCTTCTGTTGCGTAAAGTATTTTTGTTGGCATTAGGACTCTGTGTACTTTTCCCCTGCTAACTAGTGGTAAAGTGCTTGCACTGTCCCTCCCTAAAACATGCTACAATTGCAATATACCTGATTGGTACATTTAAATTGCTTATAAATTCACAGTATAGGGTACTACATGTGCCTAGGATTTGTAAATTAACTGGTACAAGTAGACAGCAGTACTCATTGTGCCACCCACTAAAATAGCACTGTAAAACCTGTCTCCGGCCTGCCACTGCAGCTTGTGTGTCTAGTTTTAAACTACCATTTCGACCTCGGAAAAATAAACCTTTTGCCAGGCCTAAACTTTGCTTTTTAATACTATTAAGTCAATCCTAAGCTATGCCCTAAAGGCTCATAGGGCAGGGAGGATTGCATTTCGAAATAAGGACATATGTGTTTAAGTTTCACGTGTCCAAGCAGTGAAAAACTTGTTAAGTCGTTTTTCACTGTAATAAGGCCTATCTCTCATATTGACTAACAATAGGTTATATTATTACATTTAATAAGTGGTAATTTTAGATTGGTAGCAGATAGAGATTACACTCAAATGAATTGTAATGTAAATTCCTCTGTAATGGTGAAGTCTGATTTTTAGTGACAAGTTTGAAAATGCCACTTTTAGAAAGGTGGCATTTTCTTTTCCCAAACAGTTCTGCCTTCTGCCAGTGTTCTAGGTCAGATGACTGTAAATGGATCTGCTGTTGGGATTTGTGTATTGATTCTTGACAGTGACATAAAAACGGCTTAGATGTGGACAGAATAGCCAATCCTGGCATGATGAGTGGGGAGGCGGTCTGTATCCAGCTCCACTTATACTTCAAAGGGCTTTGCTAACCACACAGAAAAAGGAGCCTGACACCAGTCCTGCCTTTCGTAATCCCAGAACGATTTAGGGCCTTGATCAGGGGAAGGGGAATAACTGTCTAAAACCAGTATGAGAGGTAGTTTAGGGAGTTCCCTACACAAATGTTGACACCAGGTATAAATATTAGATCTCCAGATCCACTTATCCGAACACTCCTGGACCTGTTGAAGATTCAGAAGAAGGACTGCCCTGCTGCAGATGGCTGACATGCTGCTGAAGGAACATTGGACCTGCTTGACTCCATCCCAAGCTACCCAGAGTAAATTCAAAGGTCACTTGGCTAACCTTCTGTGCGAGCTACAGAGACACCACAAGGTTTAGAGGCCTTGCTGCATCTGCCCCAGCTGACAGGTGCAACTGGTCCTGCCTGAGCTCAGCTGCTGGAGTGAGTCCTCATCCTCAAGTGGTGCTCCCCTCCAAGTCTTGGACTCTTGCCCAGTATCAGTGGGAGATACTCCAAAGAAAATGGTGCATACCCTGAAGTTTGGGAACACGTCAACCCCAAATGAGTTGTTCACACCAAAACTCTGCCACCCACGAAGACAGCCAAAGCAAGGCTCTGGTGAGACCTGCTCTTCCCACCGACAGTGACCACTTGTGACGACTGGCAACATGAGACCTCAATTCATGCTATAGCAACAACATCCCACGATGACTCCCAACATAAAGCTCAACTAACAACTGGATCTTCTTTGTACATCAATTGCCTGCTATGATGCTTAACTTCCTGTTTGTGCTGGAGGCCTCCTCTTTGCGGCTTCCTCCAACTTAAACAGAACTCTTTATGCCAGACTTGAGAATGTAACTTTTCAGCAGGTGTTAGACCTGACAGCCTTAGGGTAGTCACCCCTAACTTTTTGCCTGCCTCCCTCCACTTTTTGGACACTGTTTTTGCTGGTTTTTAGACTCTGCGCACTTTACCACTGCTAACCAGTGCTAAAGTGCATATGCTCTCTCCTTTAAAACATGGTAACCTTGAATCATACCTGATTAGACTATTAATTTACTTATAAGTCCCTAGTAAAGTGCACTTCATGTGCATAGGGCTGGTAAGTTAAATGCTACTAGTGGGCCTGCAGCACTGGTTGTGCCACCCACTTAAGTAGCCCCTTTTTCCTTGTCTCAGGCCTGCCATTGCAAGGCCTGTGTGTGCAGTTTCACTGCCACCTCGACTTGGCATTTAAAGCTACTTGCCAAGCCTAGAACTCCCCTTTTTCTACATATAAGTCACCCTTAATGTGTGCCCTAGCTAACCCCTAGAGCAGGGTGCTGTGTGAGTAAAAGGCAGGACATGTACCTGTGTAGTTATATGTCCTGGTAGTGTAAAACTCCTAAATTCGTTTTTACACTACTGTGAGGCCTGCTCCCTTCATAGGCTAACATTGGGGCTGCCCTCATACACTGTTGAAGTGGCAGCTGCTGATTTGAAAGGAGCAGGAGTGTCATATTTAGTATGGCCAGAATGGTAATACAAAGTCCTGCTGACTGGTGAAGTCGGATTTAATATTACTATTCTAGAAGTGCCACTTTTAGAAAGTGAGAATTTCTTTGCACTTAAATCCTTCTGTGCCTTACAATCCACGTCTGGCTGGGCTTGGTTGACAGCTCCTTGTGCATTCACTCAGACACACCCCAAACACAGGGTACTCAGCCTCACTTGCATACATCTGCATTTTGAATGGGTCTTCCTGGGCTGGGAGGGTGGAGGGCCTGCTCTCACACAAAGGACTGCCACACCCCCTACTGGGACCCTGGCAGACAGGATTGAACTGAAAGGGGACCTGGTGCACTTCTTAGACACTCTTTGAAGTCTCCCCCACTTCAAAGGCACATTTGGGTATAAAACAGGGCCTCTGCCCTACCTCATCAGACACTTGCTGGAGAAGAAACCTGAACCAGAAACTACATCCTGCCAAGAAGAACTGCCTGGCTGCTCAAAGGACTCACCTGTCTGCTTTCTACAAAGGACTGCTGCCTTGCTGTTGCCCTGCTGCCTTGCTGAACTCTTGTCTGGCTGTGAAAGTGCTCTCCAAGGGCTTGGATAGAGCTTGCCTCCTGTTCCCTGAAGTCTCAGGACCAAAAAGACTTCTCTCTTTTACTTGGACGCTCCGTGCGCGAAAATTTCGACGCACAGCTTGTTTCGCGGCGAGAAAAACGCCGCACTCCGACGCTGATCGACGCGACGCTCTTGGGACGATCGAAGATCCGACGCACGGCCTCGCAAGGACAACGCCGCCCGACCTCTAGAGGAGAAATCGACGCGACGCCTGCCGTGAGATCGTAATTTCAACGTGCAGCCCCGCAGATCGACCTCTAGAGGAGAAATCGACGCGACGCCTGCCGTGAGATCGTAATTTCAACGCGCAGCCCCGCAGATCGAAGTCTAGAGGAGAAATCGACGCGACGCCTGCCGTGAGATCGTAATTTCGACGCGCAGCCCTGCAGACCGACGCGCAGCCGGAGAACAAGCAGGAAAATCCACGCACAGACCCGGGACATCTGGTAATCCCCGCGATCCACAGAAAGAGACTGTCCGCGCGCCGGAAAACGACGCCCGACTTCCCCGCGTGGAAAATAACGACGCAAGTCTGTGTGTGCTGGGGAGAAATCGACGCACACACCCGTTTTCCACGCACCTCTTCTTTTGTGGCCCTCTGAGGAGATTTTCCACCAGAAACCAGGTACTTTGTGCTTAAAAGAGACTTTGTTTATATTCTAAAGACTTAAGACACTTTATATAACTTCCCTGTGATATTTCTACAATTTTCCATTGCAACGTTATTCTTTTTGACCTACAATTATCCTGATAAATATTATATATTTTTCTGAACACTGTGTGGTGCATTTGTGTGGTGCTATATGGTGGTATTGTATGGTTTATTGCACAAATACTTTACACATTGCCTTCTAAGTTAAGCCTGACTGCTCGTGCCAAGCTACCAGAGGGTGGGCACAGGATAATCTTGGATTGTGTGTGACTTACCCTGACTAGAGTGAGGGCTTTTGCTTGGACAGGGGGTAACCTGACTGCCAACCAAAAACCCCATTTCTAACATTGGTGATCAGCGGTGAGGATAGGACTTGTATTTGTGCAGTGACATACAGTAGCTAAGTATTTCACTACCTACCCACAGTTGAAGGTCAACTTGGTTTTTATCTCTTTTTGAAAACCTGATTTTTTTCCTGACAATTTTCAAAAACTAAATCCTCACTCAACATGTCTCTGACTGGGTCTCAGACAGGGGACTTTGACCTAGTCCAGTTGGATACATATACGGTCAAACAACTAAGAGGATTCTGCAGGGCACTGAGGGTACCCACCCAAGGGGCCTCCAGAAAGGAGGACTTTCAAGTGGCGCTGAGGGCCTGGGCAGAAGCCCATTTAGAGGATGATGAGGAAGAGGAGCCAGAAAATGGCACCTCAGAGGAATTTTCACTATCTGTGGATGGTGTTACCACTGCAATTGTGCCCCCTTCCAGACCAGGGAGCAGTGTCTCTATGCAAAGCCTGACCGCAGAGGAAAGGAGAGAGGAAAGGGAGTTCCAATTGCAAATGGCAAAACTGAAAATTGAGGCTCAACAGGAGGAGAGAAGGGCAGAGAGAGAAACCAAACAAGCTGAAGCTGAAAGAACAGCCAAGCAAGCAGAAGCTGAAAGAGCAGCCAAACAAGTGGAAGCTGAAAGAGCTTTGGCTGAAAAGAAACTATTGCTGGCTCATGAACTGAGTCTCAAGGAGCTGGAGATCAAGGCGAGACAGTCTGAATCCAGCAATAATGGTGGCAGCATACAGACAGGACCTGCTGGAGAAAAGAAGGTTCGTATACCCAAAAATGTGGTGCCCAGTTTTGTGGTGGGAGATGACATAGATAAATGGTTAGCTGCTTATGAAGTTGCACTAAGGGCTCATGAGGTTCCTGAAGGGCAATGGGGGGTAGCTATGTGGGGTTATGTGCCGCCATTGGGGAGGGACACACTTCTCACATTGGATCAACCTGATCAAAACACATACCCACTTCAGAAAGCCATTTTACTTGCCAAGTTTGGGCTGACCCCTGAGGGATACCGTCAGAGGTTCAGGGACAGCACCAAACAAACCACACAAACATGGGTAGATTTCTTTGATTTCTCCAGTAAGGCACTGAATGGATGGGTGCGGGGCAACAAAGTAGCAGATTATAAAGGTTTATATGACTTGATTCTGAGAGAGCATATGCTTAATGTTACTTATACAGATTTGCGCCAGCACCTAGTGGATAGTAAGCTGACTGATCCCAGGAAGCTTGCTGAGGAGGCGGACCTCTGGGTTAGCACCAGAGTGTCCAAGAAGGTACCTGGGGGGGACTCCCACAAAGGTGGTCAGGGTTCCCAACAGAAGAAAGAGGGGGGAGATAAACTTGCAGATAAGGAACTCTCTAAAGGCCCCCAAAAGAATTCCCAGGGAGGGGGTGGCAACCCTTCCTTTTCCAAATTTGGGAAAAAGCCAGGGACATATGACAAGTCAGGGAAATCTAGCCCCAAATGCATGGAGTGTTACCAGTATGGTCACTACAAAGGCGATCCACAGTGCCCCAAGAGGGCACCGTCCACTACTGGACAGGCACCTGGGTTGACTAGTGTAGCGCTCGGGGGGGAGATGGACCCAAGTAGCTTTGGGGAGCAGGTAGAGATTTCCCTAGTGTCCCTGGGAGAAGGAGAAATGGTGCCCAAGGCCCACATGCCCAGAAATACTTCCAAGTACCGGCAGTGGGTCACCATTGATGGGCAGAAGGTGGAGGCTCTGCGTGACACAGGAGCCAGTATGACTACTATCAAGAGTCAGCTGGTGTCAACAGAGCAGATAGTACCTAATACATTCCACCAGGTCAGAGTCGATGACAATCGCGAGAGTCACCTACCGGTGGCTCTGGTTCCCTTTGAGTGGGGGGGGGGTCTCTGGTACTCTGAAAGTAGCTGTGAGTCCTGCCATGCATGTAGATTGTCTGTTAGGCAATGATCTTGAGCACACTGCTTGGAAAGAAGTGGAGCTCAGGTCTCACCTGGAGATGTTAGGGTTACCTGAGTGGGTCTGCATGACCACACGGTCCATGGCTGACCGCGAGGGAAGTCAAGGGCATCTGGAGCCTGGAACGATGGCCCAGAGGGCTGCCAGGAGGAGGGACCAGGGGTGTGGGAAACCGGCCCCAGAAGTTCCCACAGTAGCTGACGGGGCTCCTGAGGAGGATGCTCCCGAGCCAACTGGGGAAGACATTGCCGCCCTAGGTGACTTACCTGAGCTTGCTGGCTGGCAAGTTGAGGGTGGACCCACCAGGGAGGAATTCTGCAAGGCGCAGAAAGAATGTCCCACTCTGGAAGGTTTGAGGAAACAAGCCTCAAACCAGGCAGCAGGCGACGCCTCTGGCGATCACCACCTATATTGGGAGAATTATCTCCTCTACAGTGAGCCTAAGGCTCCGGGCTTTGGGGCAGCACGTATGCTGGTGGTCCCCCAATGTTACCGAAGCTTCCTACTGGGTCTGGCTCACGACATTCCCCTGGCAGGACATTTGGGGCAGGACAAGACCTTTAACAGGCTTGTCACCCACTTTTATTGGCCAAAAATGAGGACACACTCAGATAAGTTCTGCAGATCTTGTCCTACCTGCCAGGCCAGTGGTAAAGCAGGAAAAAGGGTTAAAACCCCCCTGATCCCACTTCCTGTTGTTGGCACCCCCTTTGAAAGGGTGGGCATCGACATTGTTGGTCCCTTGGACCCCAAAACTGCCTTAGGCAACAGGTTCATCCTGGTTTTGGTGGACCATGCCACCCGTTACCCAGAGGCAATCCCTCTGAGGACCGTAACTGCACAAGTGGTGGCCAGAACCCTGATGGGGATATTTACCCGTGTGGGATTCCCCAAGGAAATAGTGTCTGACAGAGGCACTAACTTCATGTCTGCATACATGAAGTCTCTGTGGGATGCGTGTGGTGTGACTTACAAGTTCACCACACCCTATCACCCCCAGTCTAATGGTCTTGTGGAGAGATTCAACAAGACCCTGAAAGGCATGATTGGTGGCCTCCCTGAGGCCATGAGGCGTAAGTGGGACGTCCTCTTACCATGCCTTCTCTTTGCTTACAGAGAGGTCCCCCAGAGGGGGGTAGGGTTCAGCCCCTTTGAACTTCTCTACGGGTACCCTGTCAGGGGACCCTTAAGCATTGTCCAGGAGGGATTGGAGAAAGCTCCAAAGACACCCCCGCAGGATGTGGTCAGCTATATGTTGGCCCTCCGCAACCAGATGACCCGCTTCTGGAAAGAAGCCCAAGATAACCTTGAGGCCAGTCAAGAGGTGATGAAACAATGGTATGACCAGAAGGCCACCCTGGTAGAGTTTCAACCTGGAGAGTGTGGGTAATGGAGCCAGTAGAGCCCAGAGCTCTCCAGGACCGCTGGTCTGGCCCATTTGAAATAAAAGGAGCGGAAAGGGGAGGCCACTTACCTAGTGGACCTCCAAACCCCTAGGAATCCCCTAAGGGTGCTCCATGTGAACCAACTAAAAGCTCATTTTGAGAGGTCGGAGATCAACATGCTTCTGGTCACAGATGAAGGAACGGAAGAGGAGAGTGAACCTCTCCCCGACCTCCTCTCTGCCCAAGAGGTGATGGGTCAGTAAGCGGGGTCATTCTGTCTGACTCCCTGACTCTAAATCAGAAAGGAGACTGCTATGAGCTGTTGGAGCAGTTCTCCCCCCTGTTCTCCCTTACTCCTGGACTGACCCACCTCTGTGTTCATGATATTGACACTGGTGATAGTCTCCCTGTGAAAAACAAAATTTACAGGTTGTCGGATAAGGTGAAGGCCAGCATCAAGGAGGAGGTCTCCAAGATGTTGACTCTAGGGGTTATTGAAAAATCCAGTAGTCCCTGGGACAGCCCAGTGGTGTTGGTTCCTAAGGCTACTGCCCCAGGTGCGAAGCCAGAACTCCGGTTCTGTGTGGACTACCGGGGTCTCAACTCAGTTACACGGACTGATGCTCACCCCATCCCCCGAGCTGATGAGCTCGTGGACAGACTAGGCGCTGCCAAGTTCCTGAGTACGTTTGATCTTACTTCAGGGTACTGGCAGATCGCCCTGACTGAGGGGGCTAAGGAAAGGTCCGCATTTTCAACCCCTGATGGCCATTACCAGTTCCGGGTGATGCCGTTTGGGCTGAAAAATGCCCCCGCTACCTTCCAACGGTTGGTTAACGGGGTCCTAGCTGGCAAGGATGCCTTCTGTGCAGCCTACCTGGATGACATAGCTGTCTACAGTTCCAGCTGGGAGGAACACCTGCTTCACCTCAAGGAGGTGCTTCAGGCCCTGCAACAGGCAGGCCTGACCATCAAGGCTAGTAAGTGCCAGATTGGGCAGGGTTCCGTGGTGTACTTGGGACACCTGGTGGGTGGTGGCAAGGTGCAGCCACTCCAGGCCAAGATTGAAACTATCAAGGCCTGGCAACCACCACGAACGCAGACTGAGGTGAGAGCCTTTTTAGGCCTCACCGGATATTACCGCAGGTTTGTCAAGGGCTATGGTACCATTGTGTCACCCTTGACCGAACTCACTACCAAGAAACAACCTAGGTTGGTGAATTGGACAGAGGCTTGTCAGAAAGCCTTTGACACCCTGAAGGAAGCCATGTGCACGGCCCCCGTGCTCAAGGCCCCTGACTACTCCCAGGAATTTATCGTGCAGACAGAAGCTTCAGAGCATGGCATAGGGGCAGTCCTAGCACAGCTAAATGAGGAGGGCCAAGATCAACCGGTAGTCTTTATTAGCAGAATGCTATTACCACGGGAACAGAGGTGGAGTGCTATTGAGAGAGAAGCTTTTGCTGTGGTCTGGGCACTGAAGAAGCTGAGACCCTACCTGTTTGGGACTCACTTCCGGGTTCAGACAGACCACAGGCCCCTCAGATGGCTCATGCAGATGAGGGGTGAGAATCCAAAACTCTTGAGGTGGTCCATTTCCCTACAGGGGATGGACTTTACGGTGGAACATCGCCCAGGGGTTGACCACGCCAATGCTGATGGTCTCTCCAGGTACTTCCGCCTTAGCGATGAGAGCTCCCAGGAGATCGGGTAGCTCTCCCCACTTTCAGCTGGGGGGGACACATGTTAGACCTGACAGCCTTAGGGTAGTCACCCCTAACTTTTTGCCTGCCTCCCTCCACTTTTTGGACACTTTTTGCTGGTTTTTAGACTCTGCGCACTTTACCACTGCTAACCAGTGCTAAAGTGCATATGCTCTCTCCTTTAAAACATGGTAACCTTGAATCATACCTGATTAGACTATTAATTTACTTATAAGTCCCTAGTAAAGTGCACTTCATGTGCATAGGGCTGGTAAGTTAAATGCTACTAGTGGGCCTGCAGCACTGGTTGTGCCACCCACTTAAGTAGCCCCTTTTTCCTTGTCTCAGGCCTGCCATTGCAAGGCCTGTGTGTGCAGTTTCACTGCCACCTCGACTTGGCATTTAAAGCTACTTGCCAAGCCTAGAACTCCCCTTTTTCTACATATAAGTCACCCTTAATGTGTGCCCTAGCTAACCCCTAGAGCAGGGTGCTGTGTGAGTAAAAGGCAGGACATGTACCTGTGTAGTTATATGTCCCGGTAGTGTAAAACTCCTAAATTCGTTTTTACACTACTGTGAGGCCTGCTCCCTTCATAGCCTAACATTGGGGCTGCCCTCATACACTGTTGAAGTGGCAGCTGCTGATTTGAAAGGAGCAGGAGTGTCATATTTAGTATGGCCAGAATGGTAATACAAAGTCCTGCTGACTGGTGAAGTCGGATTTAATATTACTATTCTAGAAGTGCCACTTTTAGAAAGTGAGCATTTCTTTGCACTTAAATCCTTCTGTGCCTTACAATCCACGTCTGGCTGGGCTTGGTTGACAGCTCCTTGTGCATTCACTCAGACACACCCCAAACACAGGGTACTCAGCCTCACTTGCATACATCTGCATTTTGAATGGGTCTTCCTGGGCTGGGAGGGTGGAGGGCCTGCTCTCACACAAAGGACTGCCACACCCCCTACTGGGACCCTGGCAGACAGGATTGAACTGAAAGGGGACCTGGTGCACTTCTTAGCCACTCTTTGAAGTCTCCCCCACTTCAAAGGCACATTTGGGTATAAAACAGGGCCTCTGCCCTACCTCATCAGACACTTGCTGGAGAAGAAACCTGAACCAGAAACTACATCCTGCCAAGAAGAACTGCCTGGCTGCTCAAAGGACTCACCTGTCTGCTTTCTACAAAGGACTGCTGCCTTGCTGTTGCCCTGCTGCCTTGCTGAACTCTTGTCTGGCTGTGAAAGTGCTCTCCAAGGGCTTGGATAGAGCTTGCCTCCTGTTCCCTGAAGTCTCAGGACCAAAAAGACTTCTCTCTTTTACTTGGACGCTCCGTGCGCCGAAAATTTCGACGCACAGCTTGTTTCGCGGCGAGAAAAAAGCCGCACTCCGACGCTGATCGACGCGACGCTCTTGGGACGATCGAAGATCCGACGCACGGCCTCGCAAGGACAACGCCGCCCGACCTCTAGAGGAGAAATCGACCCGACGCCTGCCGTGAGATCGTAATTTCAACGCGCAGCCCCGCAGATCGACCTCTAGAGGAGAAATCGACGCGACGCCTGCCGTGAGATCGTAATTTCAACGCGCAGCCCCGCAGATCGAATTCTAGAGGAGAAATCGACGCGACGCCTGCCGTGAGATCGTAATTTCGACGCGCAGCCCCGCAGACCGACGCGCAGCCGGAGAACAAGCAGGAAAATCCACGCACAGACCCGGGACATCTGGTAATCCCCGCGATCCACAGAAAGAGACTGTCCGCGCGCCGGAAAACGACGCCCGACTTCCCCGCGTGGAAAATAACGACGCAAGTCCGTGTGTGCTGGGGAGAAATCGACGCACACACCCGTTTTCCACGCACCTCTTCTTTTGTGGCCCTCTGAGGAGATTTTCCACCAGAAACCAGGTACTTTGTGCTTAAAAGAGACTTTGTTTATATTCTAAAGACTTAAGACACTTTATATCACTTCCCTGTGATATTTCTACAATTTTCCATTGCAACGTTATTCTTTTTGACCTACAATTATCCTGATAAATATTATATATTTTTCTAAACACTGTGTGGTGTATTTTTGTGGTGCTATATGGTGGTATTGTATGGTTTATTGCACAAATACTTTACACATTGCCTTCTAAGTTAAGCCTGACTGCTCGTGCCAAGCTACCAGAGGGTGGGCACAGGATAATCTTGGATTGTGTGTGACTTACCCTGACTAGAGTGAGGGCTTTTGCTTGGACAGGGGGTAACCTGACTGCCAACCAAAAACTCGATTTCTAACAGCAGGCCAAACTTGTTCCTTGTACCCAACCCGTGCTGAATTGCAGTTGGCCTAAACATGCAACGTACCCCCGTTTAGCGCAACCAGATGACCGCAAGCCTTACTTTGCGCTTTTAGATGTTCTTTTTACCTAACAGTTTAAAATTTGAAATTTCTGGTTCTACTGATTAGATTTTTTTTCATTCTAGTATAATTTTATTTATTGAAACATAATCTATTTTTCTAAATTGGTTTGGAATTGTTTTTTGTGTTTTCATTTTATGACTCTTTGTGTGCTGTATAAATACTTTACACACTGGCTCTGGTTGAGCCTGACTGCTTTCTGCCAAGCTACTAGAGGGCTAAGCACAGGTTAATTTAGTGTCTTTTGTGGTTCACCCTGACAAGGATTGTGGTTGCCTTCTGAGTGGGGCTTTCATCCCCTTCAACCAATAGCCCAATTTCTTACAAGAGCCAGTTGAGTTTCATCCATTATTAGACTACTTTCAGGCACTTAACCACTATTTAAATTTTGTCAGAACCTTCTTCAAATTAAACGTATATCTGCATATTGCTGACATGCATGTGATGGCCAGTATCGTGGGTGTTTAAGATGTACATTAAAGCAAACATGTAAATGCTGAAAATTAGTGAGAGAGCTGATCCACGTGGTACTCTAGATTCAATAGCAATAGTTTCACAGAGTTAGTAGTCAACTTTGCTGAGTGTGGCTCTTTAAGAATCTTTAAGAAGGAGAGCAATTAAGTATGCCACTGGTCAATGGTGACAAAGTCCAATACATCCAAAGGAATCAGATCAAAAGTTACAAGTAGACCACATGAAATGAGCAGTTATTCTCTGAAGTTGATTAGTGCTGCTTCCGTTCAATGATAAGGCTAGAACTCTGATTAGAGGTCACGCAGTATGTTGCTAATCTCTAGATGTAAAGAGAGTTGTTTGGTCACTGCTCACAGGGCCTTTGCAAAGCAGGGAGTATGCAATAAGGACTTTTAGTTAGAAACAACTTTTAGATCCAAATGAGCTTTTTTCAAGAGTGACATAATAATGGCATGATAGAGTTTTGAGAGGGAACACCTGTAGATGTTAACATTTTGCTGAAGACAGGGGTAGGGGGAGGAAGACATCAATTATTGAGTCTTGCATTGTGTGTTCTTTCGGGTGGCAATTTCTTTTAGATATTTTGAAAGTTTAAAAAAGATAATATAAAGATGACAATTCAATCAATCAACCATGTTTATTTGTACAAAAGAAAAACATTATACTTACCACAACACAGTACATACCACATTTCTGAAATATAAAATATTAAATGTTAAAGATATAATGAGAAAGTATAGAACTAACAGCTTAAATGATTCATGAATATGCTGCTTGAGCACATACTATTACCAGAGGTAAAAAAGCTAGGGCTCTGGACAGTACTGGACAATGGAGAAATATTATAGGGTAGATAGGAATGCAGGCTATATAATGGACAACTGAGTGTGTGGGACTGAGAAAAGCTTTTTCGAGGGTATTCAATTAAGTATGAACATATTACATTAAATTGCTGCACATTGATGTAGGATAAATTGAAATAACTTGCAAAAAATGTGTCAATGGCATAACTTGCTAAACTTTGTCAATGGTAGACTTCCTTAGGGTTGTCTTTCCCCAAACCTTTTCGGCTTATTCCTCCTTTTTTTGTGATGATCTCATTTTTGTCGGCCTTAGGACTCTGTGCACTTTACCACTGCTAGCTAGTGCTAAGGTGTCTGTGCTCACTCACTAAAACATGTTAACATAGGCTTACACCCAATTGGCAAATGTAATTTACTTAGTAGTCCCTAGTTCAGTGGGCGTGCAAGAATCCAGGGCTACTAGTAAGCCTGCAGCACTTTTTGTGCCACCCACTTAAGTAACTTGAGTAGCCCTTTAAACATGTCTCAGTCCTGCCATTGCAGCCTGTTTTGCAGTCTCTAACTTCATTGGTGTTTGTGTGGTGGAAAAAGTGGTGCAGACCAATCAGATTATTCTCCTAGGGATGCAAGCAGGTGGGGTTCCTAACCGAGCTCAAAGATTTATCTTTGTTGCTTTGGCTATAGCTCGACTTTGTATTGCTTTTTGTTGGCTAGATAAGACACCACCAACCTTTCAGCAATGGCTGGCATGCATTTTGGTGGGTTTTCACCTGGAAATGGGTCTGTATGCTAAAGGAGGGAATAAATCTAGGCACCTAGGTGAAGGCGTATGGGCACCATTAATAGATTAGCAAAGTCAGCTAGATCCGAAGTAATTGAGCCAGGAGGGTGGTGAGCGTGTGCCGTGGGTGGGTGGAGGGGTAGGGCCAGTGTTGTAGATCTTGAGGGAAGTATACTCTCACACTTCAGAATAGACTGGAATGGAGATTATTATCCTCTTTGCCAGTACTCTAGTAATTTGACTGTCTCTCCTTTTTTTCTCCTGTCAAGGGCCAATTCACTCTCCCTTTTGAAGTGTTGTTGTATTGGTTCTGTACCGGGAATCACTATGATATTCCTTTTCTTTTTTCCATGACATTTGTTTTCTCTGTCCCTTCGGGGGGTCATAAAAACAAAGGAATGTTCACAGATCATCAATATGGGATGAATTTCAGGAAAGCATGCATTTTAAATCTGAGACTGTTACTACTATAAATTTCCTTGCACAGGATACTTGTTTTTTAAAATAGTCTGTAAAGGCACATGTTTATTGGTGGAATGTGAATTAAAAAATAAAATAAAAAATAAGCTGCCAGTTTGATGTGGCAAAATAAATCTTTTGGCAGTAATAAACCTTAGTTTTAATACATGTAAGTCACCCTTGCAGTAGGCCCAAAGAGCCAAATGGCTCCCAAGAGGTAATATTGGGTTATCATATAACATTTAATGAGGGGTAGCGTTCAATTGGGAGCAAGTGGTGATTTCAAGTTTATTGTCTAAAGAACTGTAATTTGAAACCCTATTTAAGGTTATAGTTGGATTTTTAAGTCACAATTCTGAAAATGCCACTTTTAGAAAATTAGTATCCTATTGTCTCAACCACTTGGGGACTACAGCCTGAACCCTGGGTAACACGACTAGGTGTAGCTGGCAGTTGGCCTTTGCATATTGCTTCCAGACAGTGAAACAAAGGGGGAATAGGTGTTCGTAGGATGGGCTATCTCTGACTTGATGAATGGGAGGAGCTATCACCAGCCATACTTGCACATTGCAAAGACTCAGTTTGAGCACCCTCACAAAAGATTTAACACTAGCCTTTTGTGCCCCAGACAAGCTGGGACAGGAAACCAGGAAATTCCAAACACCTGTGCAGGTGGAAACCTCCAGAGCCCCCTCCTACTTCAAAGTGAGCACCAAGTATACATATTGGACCCTCAGACCCTAATCTTGAGTACACCTCTGGAACTGTGGAGTACTCAGAAGGACGGCTGTGCTACTCTGATGCAAGAAAGACTGCTATTCTTCTGTCCTGCTACTCTGCAGCCCTGCTGTGTGAGTGAAAAGAACTGGACCTGCAGCTTGAACCCAGCACTATGATAGTGGCTCTAAGAGTTAGTTGGCTGGTCTATTTTTGTTAGAGTCAAAGAAGGCCCACGAATACTGTGAACTCAGTACCTGGACTCTGTCTGCTATGGGTCTTACCCCTTCCAAAGTGCTACAAACACAGTTATAGACCCTTTGCTTTACTAGACCAACTGTGGTACAAGCAGAACCAATGCAGCACAGCGCATCCCTTCACAAATCTGTATTGGAACTACCTCTGTGTGACGCATCCCCTGATGAAGGGCCATGCAGCTCTTTGTAACTGACACTTCCTGATGCCTTCTCACTGCAGGGCCACACATCTCAGCTTGCACCTCCTTGGAACTTCCTCTGTGTGAAGCATCATTACCACAGGACCTTGCATCGCAGCCCCACAGCTTCCTGGAATTGTTGCTGCATGGTGCATCCACAATGCAGGACCTCGCATCATACCCCGCAGCCCAATGGAACCGCAGCTGCGTGACACATCCTCCATGCAGGATCTCATAGTACTTCACAACCCAGATTTAATGTACTTTGTTCAGCGGGCTTAAACTGGTCCCCTTATCTGGCCTGTTCTCCATCGTGATTGGCCTGAACGCTTTGTGCTTCTAAGCGTTGTTTTCACGTCTTTACATCTTTAAATTTGCATATCTATGGTTTCACTCAATGGATTTTTGTTGTTTTGGTCTCAAATAATTTATTAAATTGTACTCTATTTTTTAAATTGGTGGGATTTTCCTTGTGTTGTGTTTTCACTTTATTACTGTCTGAAGTGCTGAGTAAATATTTTGCACATTGCCTCAAAATTAAGCCTGACTGCTTTTGTGCCAAGTTACCAGAGGGACAAGCACAGGTTAATTGGGAGTTTGCATGTGAAGTCACCCAAACAGAAACTGTTGTTCCTGCTTGAATAGTACTCTCAACCAGTTACCAACTTTCCTACAGTAAATCACAAATCAGCCACAGAGCAACAATGAGAACAAAGAAACCCATTCACTGATGCTGGAAGATATAAAAATATAGCATGGACATGGGAGGCACTTAAAGGAGCATGTGGCACAGAAACATGGTTCAAGTAGGTTGTGTGTGTTTATGCATTGCTGTTTTTGAACATATTAGCACATCGCAACCTGTCCTATGACCTTTACTAGTGCTTATTTTCTCTTGCACATTGGTCGGTTGTGTTTATATATATAAATTAATGTTTTAAAAACAAAAAACACTGAAATTCGCCTGTAACCTCACAATATTTTGGTCTGAATTATGTCCATAGTGTTGGTTGGCCTGTTGTGGAGGGTTGGGTGCAGACCCTGGCCACAGGCTAAGCCTTGTGCCATGCCCCATGTATGGCTGAAAATTGGGTGCAGTGGAGCTTGGGTGTGGGGCATTGCTGGAGGGCTGGCACTAATTCCAAGCCCTGATGCAGATTGGATGGAGGGCCTAGCCAGAGGATATAACTAAGACGTCATGAGTGATGTAATTTAACAAGCCATCAGTCCTGTAATATGTGAGGTCATAAAGGCTGTATTTCAGATAACTATAACATCACTTTAACTGAAAGTTTATCGGTGATTTTCTGGGCCCTTGTTTTAAGGTAAGTTAAGGTCTTAGCAGCAAACCTAAGTTTAATGTCATGAGGGAGCACACAGGAGAGAAATTAGTTTATTGGCAAGTGGGATGAAACCAAACCGTACTCGAGCAACAGACAAGATCTTTGTCAGGGTGAACCACAAAAAGTCACTAAATCAACCTGTGTTATTACAGTTACCCACACTCTACGATACACCATTCCAATCTACTCCAATCCACAATACTATGGGGGGGCGGTGGTACCAGAGGCCGGGAGTTGAGGGCACGGGTAGGATTGCGGATTTGAGGGTAGGGAGTGCAGCAAGAAAAATAAGAGCCACATTGGATGCAGTTTTTCAGAGGACGTTTGAGAGTAGATATTATTTTAATGGGTGATTATGTCAGAAACATATTAATCTGTAGAAGGCCTAATTAATTTTACTTGGGATATATACATAAAACTAGTAAAAAGGTCTCCTTAGATAAATAAAAAATGTTCACAGACCAATAGGTCATTTAGTGTGTTTCATAATGTGGACCAACTGCCTGACTCTGAATGAGCCCCCACATTTTAAGACCATTGGGGGTGATCAAGCCTCAGTCACACTCTGACAAATAATTAATTGCCTGTGGTTCATTTTCAGTTTGGACCATCGGATAAAAAAAGGAGGACACTGATTCCTTCCTACAGATCTGTTTCCATTTGTCACTCAAACAGTGCACGTGCCTTCCAGACTTATGAGCGGCACACTGTGCGTTTTTATTCCATTGCTTAATGTAATCGTGTATCTTTCCTTGTGTTAAAGAACCAGGGGTACACATTTCCTCCCACTAAAATTTCAAACTCTTGCACAATCGATTTAGTCACTGAGTAGAAGTGCGCTTTTTTACAGGCTATACTCATCCTTTTGTATGAGAAGCAGCAGAAGAACCCATTCATATCATTCATAAATAAAAGAGTGTATATTCATTTTCATTACTGAATGAAAGACTACACATATCTTGCCATTACAAAATAAATTACACATGTCCTTTCATTACTTTAATAAAAGAGTGGGCATTCTTTGACCCTACTGACAAAAAAGGCCATAATTCACTTCATTACTGAATACAGGGCACTTTCGTCATAACAAACATTCTGTAACTTTAGTTGTGTTTCTTTCCAACCAGCACTTCACCCAAAGTAGGCCAATGCCATGCACATACATTTTTTTTAAAGTTGCTCTTTATATGGCTCTTCATTTTATTGAGTTGTTTGCATGTTACCATTATCCCGTAAAATTGTTCAGCTTTTAAAACTAATCTCCTTGCTTCAGTGAAATGGCATTTGGCGAACTACACGTATACGCCACCCACCATAATTCACTTTTACAGCGATCTTCATGCATAATTCAGTTCCCCTTCAATACTCTTTAGGAAGAAAGGGCACCTTTACCGGACCAGAATATTTTATGAATAATCAAAAAATCTAAAGTGGCAGTACAAATGTCAAGTGATTTCATATGGACACTGCATCTGCATCTCAAGAAGCTGTTGTTCCACCTATTATCCCTCCTTCTATCACCCTGCTTAAGAAAAATAAGGTAAAGAAAACCACAGTGCTTCATTTTAATTCCTTGTTATTTGAATCAGTAGTTTTGAGTCTTATTCCTAAACTGCAATTTTTCTTTTGATTTCTTTTGATAGAGATCAGGTTCTCTCTCCCCTTGGTCCTTTTCTGTTTTGCAGTGCCACTGACTATCCACTGTCGAGTTTAGCAGGTTCTAGTCAAAGCTTATTTACAGAAAAATCCCAAATCCCAAAATAAAAAGAACAAGGGTTGCTGTAGTAGTGCAGTCTACCAATTGCGGCTAGCGACTTGGCAAAGTGCGGGCGGAGCAAAACAAAAATAAAAAATATATATCTAAAAAAATGAAACTTACTTGGTCGCCGCCACGCACTGCACCGCTGCCGTACCTCAGGCACAGGCTCCCAGCCTGTAAATGTTGAGATTGAGGACCCACTTAATAAGTACTTGTAAGTTAATATTGCATAATGCAATCTTGCAAGCAGTCAAAAAATCGTCCAGTCCATGTGTTGTGATTCAAGTATATTTATTGGTTAATTCGATGAGATCCAATCTTGGAAGAGACTTGAAAGTTACACAACGAACACAGCCAACATGTGTTTCGCCCTCTATGGAGTGTTCACCTAGGGATTTCTCAAGGCTGCAAGTGATCAAGAATGAGTAAGTCAGTTATTGAAGTGAACCTTCCAAGTAAAAGTGGGTTAGGAACATGTGAAAGTCATGCAGAGCTCTCACCCATCAGTGCAATTATTCCAAGAACTACGTGAGGATAGTGAGATTATATGCGAGGGGGACGGTCTGAGAGTGTACCTTGTGACCCTGATTTAAGGCACTTTTTAAAGAAGAGAAAAGAAGAACAAAAATGTGTTGACTCCCTATAGCCCTTATCCTGTTAGTCAGGATTGAGTGAGATATCAAGACAAACCTGTACAAAATTTGAATGGTCAGTGGATTAGTGTAAAGTTGGCAGTGGTGCTGGCACATTTAACTGAGATATAGTGTTAGATTAAATAGTCCAGAATGTCCAAAGATCCCACAAAATTAATCAAGCACTCTTATTGATATTCAACAAAGGCGAAGGAAAAGTCATACCATTACAGTTTTTTTAAAAATCTGTTTGTTAATTTTTATCATTGTTTACATTGAGCTGAGCATATCACCACATTGTCACATCAATTTATCTTACATTTGGTATGTCTCTGCAGTTTACATGATGTATCAACAGATCACTCAGACTATATCCAATTAAAAATAAAACAAAGGAGAAAAAGGTTAACAATAACAAGAGGCGCCAGAAATAGGTTGAATTGCTCATATATGGTTTCAGTCTGTGTCCAATGATGTGGGGAGAAATAACCCGGAGGGAGGGTGGGACGTGGGCGAGAGCGTTGAGAGGAAGGTGGGAGGCAGTGGGAGAAGCAGGGTAGGTGGGGGGGAGGAGCGGCGGAGACGATGTATAGAGCTAGGAAGAGAGAGAAAGGGGGGAGCTCAGTAATCAAGGGGGGGGTCCAGGTAATGGGAGGGCATGCGGCCCAAGGTCAGTTGAGGAGATGAATTATCTATTTCAATGCTATCTTAGCGACACGGAGGAATAGCGCATGGGTGTATCTACTCCCGGAGTAGCCATAGCTCTTGTTCAGGAGGGCCGGGTATCGTCTTTTTGTTCCAGCTGCTCTGTGATAGAGTCCCATATATCTGCCCCTTTGACTTCCACCCCGCTGTCGCGCAGTGTATGTAGCACTTGTGTTTCTGCTTTAGTCCAGTGTAGCATCTCCTGTGTCCAACGATGTATGTTTGGTGTGCAGGTGATTTCCACTGTATGGCTCTTAAGCGTTTGAGTAAGATGAACGCGAGATCAGCGCATCTGTGTTTTTGTTTGCCTTCCCCCCCTCTAGGGAAGGGAGTAGGGGTAATCTCAACCAGGTGGCTGTTTGTGTTGTTGCTTCCTGCCATATGCGATGTACCGGTGGGCAACTCCACGTCATATGTAAAAAATCTGCTTCCATCAGCCCGCATCTCGGACATTCTGGGTTAGACTGTGGGAACATCCGTTTTATTCTAGCTGGAGTGAGGTAGGTCTGGTGTAGATAACTGAATTGCGTGTATCGGAAACGAGCATTACGCGATACCTTTTTTGTGTTTGCCAGTGCTGTGTTCCATTTTTTTGTGGGTAAAGGTGCAAGTAGAGCCATCTCCCATCTATTTTTTGCTTGTGTTTGGGCCTCTTCTGGGTGATTCTGTAGCGTCCAGTATATCCATTATATAGCTGTTTGCATGCCTGCCCCTATCAGTAAGCCATGAAGTACTGGTGAGGTATTAGGTTCATTGCTGCCGTTTCCCCATGTATTGCGCACCACTTTTTGTAGCACCATGTGTGTGAGGAATTCACCCTTACCTAGGTTGAACCTGTATGTTAGTGCTTCATATGATAGGAAGTGTCCCTCTTCGAATATATCTCAAATTGTGTTAATACCTTTAGCGACCCAAGTTGCTAGTTTAAATTGTTATGTTATGTTGTTTGGTCATGGGGTAGCTAGTAATGGGATTCTGGGTGAGTATGGTGGTGTACGCCCCGTCGTCGCCACGTATCGACGCCATATCCCGTCCGCCACTTCCAGCAAGATATTGCTGTTATGTGCTGGTTTGTCTCGGCCGATGAGGCAGTTTATCACGTCAGATTGTCCCAGCAAGGTGTTTACCATTTGCCCCTCTGAGCCATTTGGGTTGCATAGTATTTGTGCCGCTGCGTAGTATAATTCGAACTGGGGTGCTTCCATCCCTCCCTTTTCCAGTGGCAGGTAAGTCTTGGCTAGAGCTACTCGGCGGCGACCTGTGTTCCACATCAAGTCTGTCAGAAGGCTAGCTAGGGGTGCAAAGTAGCACTTGGGGAGCTTGAGTGGTAAAGACGAGAAATAGTACAAGATGCGTGGCAATATAATCATTTTAGCTACTGCTACCCTCCCTATAGGCAAAAGTGGGAGTGAGCAACAGAAGGGCATCGAACTTTTTATAGACCTGATTGTTCGGTTTAAATTACCTTCTCTGAGGTCCTGCTCGTTGTGATATATTTGCACCCCCAAATACTTGAAGGTGGTGTAGCACCATTGTAACTTGTGTGTGGAAATTATTGCTCTTTGGGGGTCTGGTATTAATTGCATCGGGGACAAACATGACTTTGCCCAGTTTACCCACAGGCCTGATATTTCCCCAAATGTAGTTAGCAGGTTCAATAGGTCTTATAGGGATTCCGAACGGTTGCGCAAGTATACCAGCGTATCATCTGCGTATAGGGAGACGACCTTATGTGCTTCTCCGTCAAGAATGCCCCATTTTGGCGCTTCATGTCGCAATCGTGCTGCAAGTGGTTAAATTGCCAGTGCGAACAGTAGAGGTGACAGGGGGCAACCCTGTCTGGTGCCTCTGCCTATTTCAAATCTCTCTGATATCGTACCGCCTGTCTTCAGTCTTGCTTTCGGGTCTGCATATAATGTTTTTATCCATCTTATGAATGTATTGCCGAAGCCCATACATTTTAGGGATCTCATCAGGTATGGCCAGCACAGTGTGTCAAATGCCTTTTCTATGTCCAGTGAAATCGCTGTTCGTGTATAATCAGTTTTTGGGGTCTCGGCTATTAATCGTAAGAGGCATCTAATATTTGTGTGTGTGCTGCAACCAGGTATGAAACCGGACTGATCCGGGTGGATTAGTGTTGGCATCAAGCATGCCACAATATTCGGGCAGACCTTCTTGGGTGAGTAGTACAGGGATCCACCTGTTAGATGGAGGCAACAAAACCTGCCCTTCAGGAGGCCAAAGGTCCTCTCTATAATTCTTCCTGTTCGCCCATGTGCCTCGTTGTAACGTTCCTTTGCCCTTGTCCTGGGATTCCTTACAGGGGTCAGTAGCCATGAGAGGTTGGGGTAACCAGAGTCACCTGCAAATATCGAGGGACAACTGTTAGACACACACCAACCCGTAGGGCCCACGCCATGCCCATACACCAACATCCACAGGCTGAGAACCAGGGCTCACCTATTAGCCACACCCTGTGCCTCCGGAGTTGAGCCTTCACATATGGGATGCTGCTATTCCTCAGGATAAAGGCATCATGCACAGACCCAGGCTATTTTTCTTTGACGTGGGAGATGTACTGGTCCGCCAGGCACACCATCTTCACATTCATCGAGTGAAAGCTCTTTTGATTTCTGAACACCTGTTCATTCGGCCGGGGGGAAAAATGCTATATGTGTACCATCAATTGACCCAATAATGTTGGGGATATGTCCCATTGCATAG
Source organism: Pleurodeles waltl (assembly GCF_031143425.1). Taxonomy (NCBI): domain Eukaryota; kingdom Metazoa; phylum Chordata; class Amphibia; order Caudata; family Salamandridae; genus Pleurodeles; species Pleurodeles waltl. Next base: position 914,117,389 of record NC_090444.1, on the reverse strand, counting down.
AAATCAGCTTTCACTGTGGCCAAATCCTCCACCTGGGGGAAAACGATGTAGCTGCTGCATGTGTTTAATCAGGGCAGACAACACTCTGGTCAGCACTATTGAGAACATTGGCTGAGACATTCCTGCTGCCAAGCCCACTGCCACTTGGAAGGAGCCAGCTGCCAGGAAATGGAGCACTGATAGCACTTGCACAAGAGGGGGGATCCCAGTGGGGTGACGGATAGCATGTATTAGGTCAGGCTCCAATTACTCTGTGATTGTGGCCCTGTCCAGTCTATAGGTGAGAATAATGTTGCCAAGTCCACCAGGGGTCTGTACACAGGGGTATGTCTCTATCTCCTACTCATCAACAGCGGTTGCAATCTATGGGGCAAAATGGTGAGCAGCTGGCCAGTATCTCTTATTTCAAACCACTACACTTAAATGCATGTCATGATTGTAACAGTATTTTGTTGGAGAGGTCCAAATGGTGTATATGTGTACTGTGATGCAGTTAGGAGCCATGGCCTGCACCCCCCCTGAATGGCCTGAATGGCCTGTACCCCCACACCTCCTGTTTGGAGGGACAGGTGGAAATGAGGTAATTCCGCTGACTTTGTGCGCAGTTGCGGGAGGCAGTTGAAAACCGCCTTGCAACTCCTCATTGGTTAACATTGGGCCCTATGGGGTACCATGCCAAAGGTGATTTACGCCGGTGGTGACAGTATGCACCGCAGCAGACGTCATCGACATTTTCTATCTGTTCACTCACTTGTTACCTGACCTTCAAGAGAAGAGGACCTACACTGCAAGAGCTGCTGTGACCTGTGTCTAGAACTAATCATGGCTCATGTCACTGGGGGCAGTGTCCCTGCCTTCATTTCGGCAGAGTTGGAGCAACTGGTGAATGGGGTCCTACCCCAGTACTGAATGCTGTGTGGGCCTCCAGACCAACAGGTGAGTTCACCATGAGTACGATGCAGGGGTCGTGAATGCATGGAGTGCTGTGTGTGAAGGCCTTATGTAGGGGGGGTTGGTGGATGGGCCCTGAGCAGCGTGCTGCATGTATGGTGGGTCATGTCTGTGCTAATGGGGATGGGAAGAGGCTTGGTGGGCCATGAGTGTAACAGGCAGAACGGTCAGACTAACATCTTTCCCTGTGTCCATTTCCCTGCAGGTCAGCGCCCATCACAAAAAGGGTATATGGCTTGCCATCGCCAAGGACGTGCGGACCCTGGGGTCTACGGCAGGTGGAGCACCCATTGTCACAAACGGTGGGAGGACCTGAGACGCTGGGCACGGAAGATGGTGGAGGCCCAGCTGGAGATTGCCTCCCAACGAGGAAGGGATGCCCGTCGAACCCTGAACCCCCTGATGGCCCGCATAGTGGCAATGGCCTATCCGGAGCTGGATGGGCACTTGGGGGCATCACAGTAGCCACAATGGTGTGAGTACAGAGCCTCAATATACAACTTGCACATGGTGGGGTGGTATCCGGGTGGGGGATGTGGGCCTGTGGGTGACCCTAGGCCAGGCCTGACATTGCAGCGTAGGTCCCATGTTGGGCAGGGGTTCTGATGTAAAATACCTCCAACCAAGCTAGTAGGCATCCACTACTGGGCAGGGGTCTGTTGGTCTCAGGTATGCTGCAATTGGAATTAGGTGTCCCTATCCATGGGCTGGTGACTAGCATTGTGACTGGTAGCGCATTGCCTAGTTTGTAGGGCTGTTTCCTGTGTGTGTGTGTGTGTGTGTGTGTGTCGTGTACACCAACAGTGGTGTTTTTGCCACCCTTGACTAAGCATATACTTTGTCTTTCCTCCCCTTTTTGTTTTGTCACCCTGCCCTAATGTGCATTAGCATCATCTGGCGGAGGAGCTGAGGCACCAGCGACAGAGGGAGCTACATTCCACAGGTCCCAGGAGGCCGAATCTGCCAATGGTGAGGGCAGCCGTGGGATGGAGTGCGAGAGGAGCACCACAGCAGAGACAGGAGAGGACAGTTCGGACACAGATTCCTCCTCCAATGGAAGCTCCCTGGTGGTGGCAGACACCTCTGTGCCCACCCCAGCTACACATACATCCGCCACCTCCATACCTGCACTGCCCTCCCAGCTGCTCCTCAGCATGTTTCCCGTGCCCAATCACCGAGGAGGGAGGGGAATCTCCTTTGCCCCAGGCACCTCAGGCCCTTCCCCAGTGAGCCCTGCTGCCCTGAGTGAGGAAGCTATTGACCCCCTGCGATCCATCTCTGTTGGGCAGTCAACCATTGCGAATGCCATCCAGGGGCTGGCAGCCCAAATGCAAAAGACAAATGCATTCCTGGCGGGCATTCACAACGACATGGCAGCCCAAAAGAGATTAATCCAGGCTCTGCCTCCTCTCTTTTGGCAGCCATTGTCCCTGTTTCTAGACTCCCCCCTCCAACTTCCTCTACCCAATCCTATCCCCTCAACCCCAACCTATCCCAGGCACACAGTCAGACAAGCAGGCACCCAGGACAACCTACAAGAGTGGACATGGCAAACACAAGCACCACACTTCATCCCACAGGCACTCACACAAACACCATTCAGATGCAGACACACCAACATCCACTGCCTCCACTGTGGCCCCCTTCTCCTCCTTGTCCACTTCCTCCCAGTTGCGTCTACACTCACACCTGCATGCACTACATCCTCATCCACTACCCCCATCACGAGCACACCTATCAGCACACGCCCCTCACTGGCAGTCACCACCCCCACTTCCATGCACACGTCCCCTGTGTCCTCTCCCACTCTGTGCCCCCTCCTCCCAAAGTACACAAACGCAAGCACTCAGACACCCAACAGCCATCCACCTCACAACAGCATCTAGCCCATGCACCTGCACCCAAATATAGCAAACAGACACCTCCTACAACCACTCCCTCTACCTCCACTCCCAAACCATCTCCCTCTTCCCGCCCCAATATCCCTAAGAAGCTTTTCCTCTCCACCTTTGACCTCTTCCCTAGCTCTCTCTCCATCCCTCACATCAAGCCAGGATGGTCAGAACCCAGCCCAGCACCTCAGCCACCCAGTCCAGGGGCACAGTAATGTCCACAGCTACACCAGGTGAGAGAGGATCCCGGGCACCAGGCAGCCACACTGATAGGATGCCTGCACCAAGTGCTGCAAGGAAGGGCAAGGAGGCACCCCCAGCTGCTGCAAAGAAGGTCAAGGAGGCACCCCCAGTTGGTAAAAAGAAGGGCAAGGAGCAATCCCCGGCTGTTGAGAGGAAGCACAAGGAGCAGTCTCCAGCTGCTGCCAAAAGGAGCAAGGAGCCATCCCCAGCAACTGGCAGGAGGGGCAAGGGGCCTCCACCTGCAGGCAAAAAGGACAAGAATACATGGTGCTAGGACTCAGTCAGAGCCCCCACCACCAACCATGGTGGTTCAGCGGTCAGAGGCTGCAATGGATGGGCTGGAGCCTCCCCCACCACTGCTAGCACCGCCACCAGCACCACCCCCAGCACCACTGTCAGCAGCAGCAGCCCCAGTGGGCAGCTGTCCGAGGCTGCATGGGATGTGCTGGTGCCTCCCACCACCACTGCTAGCACTGCCACTAGCACCTCCACCAGCACCATCACCTGCACCACTGCAAGCAGCAGCAGACCCAGTGGGCAGCCGTCCGAGGCTGCAGGGGATGGGCTGGAGCCTCCCCCCACCACTGCTAGCACCGCCACCAGCCCCACTGCCAGCAGCAGTAGCCCCAATGGGCAGCCGTCCGAAGCTGCAGGGAAGGGCTGGAAACTCCCCCCCCCCCACTGCCAGTACCGACACCTGCACTGCCACTGCCACCACTGAGCAGCCGTCACTGCCAGTGGACAGTGTGTAGTCCTGCATCCATGGGCTGTTGTGCGACCTGGCCCCTGCAAACCCTGTGGGCCTGACACCCAGCTGAGAGACTGGGACATTGCACTAACCAAGACCTGCATCACAGGGCACAATGCCCCCTTCAGAACCAGTGGAGAAGCCATCCACTCACCCCATCTTTCCCAGGGAGAAGCACACTGGGCACAATGCCACCTCCAGAACCAGTGGAAGTAGTCACCCACTAGAGAGACTGTAGCCTTGCACTCCCCAGGACAAGTCAGTGGGCAAATCACCCACCTGAGAGACTGTGGCCTTGCACTCCCCAGGACCAAGCATAGGGCATGTTGCCCTCTCCAGAGTATTTGGGCAAGTCACCCACTTGAAAGACTGTGGCCTTGTACTCCCCAGGACCAAGCACAGGGCATGTTGCCCCCTCCAGAGCACGTGGGCAAGACACCCACTTGAGAGACTGTGGCCTTGTACTCCCCAGGACCAAGCACAGGGTGTGCTGCCCCCTCCAGAGCACGTGGGCAAGTCACCCTCAGAGTGATATGCATGTTGCCCCCTCCAGGACCAGTGGCGTTGTACCATCTTCTGGCTGAGGTGCCCCCCCTTCCCTGTCCCCCTGAGGTGCCTGTCTATTTTTGACCTTATGTCCTTGCAGTGTTCTCTCCGTGTTGTTGCAGGAGTAAGGTTGGGCATTGTGACCAAACCCATAAATATCTGGAGCATAAGTCAACAGCGACTAGAACGTATTTGTATGCACTATCTGGTGTCAGGGGACCAAAATGGTCCACGTACACACATTGTAAGGGTTTGTTGGAAATTAAGAAGTGTCTGCGGTAGGCGCTTGATGGTAGATCCTTTAATTTGCTGGCAGATGTCACAACAAAGGACATACTGCTTGGTCTGTTTGTAAAGACCTGGCCACCAATAGCGTGATTGCAATATTGAAAATGTAGCCGCCACATCAGCATGACCAGAAGCAACTCCCTCATGTGCTGCTTTTATTAATTCAGGTCTTAAGTCTTTATTGGGAATCACTCAAACTCCCACACTTGTTATTGTTACTTGTGCATCAAACATACCACCCATCAAGTAGGAATATCTAGCAGGATATGCATGAGGTAAGGGCATGCCATCAGTCAAAGCTTTCACGGTTGCCAGTGTTTCATCATCCACTTTCAATTTGGAACAAGATACTGCAGCAACAGAAGCCAGAGCTATTGCTGATTTGGCTGCTTCATCAGCCAAAGTGTTGCCCTCAACATGTATTCCAGCACGCTGATGCCCTAGTGTATGTATAACATGGACATTGGGTAGAGTTTCTTTCAACTCCGCTACTTTCCCCCACAGAAGTCTGTGTTTAATGGTGTTGCCTTTTGCATCTCTGAACCCATTTTGGTGCCAGTAATGCAGATATTCTTTGAAGGACTGGACACAATAGTACGAATCACAGATAATCAATGTCATCTGCTCAGGATCCATATGTTCCAGTGCCATCACCAGAGCCTTGAGCTCTGCAAGTTGTGCAGTCCAATCTCCTAGAGTCTGCGTGCAAGTATTTTGTGGATGGAACTTGCCATCCTTCATGTATCTACGCACGACTGCGGAAGCAGTGGAGTATTGATGTTTGGTGACCATTGCTGGTTGGGCTGAACCATCAGTGTACAGTATTGTATGATATTGTGCAATAGGCAATGTATTTGCTGGAACTGGATTCTCAAGTTCATATTGTAAGAATTCTTTGGTTTGTAATTTGGAGTCAAAAACATAGTCAACATCAGTGGCCATCAGAGACGTTGCCCATTGGAACCAACATGGATGCAGTGCTTTAGCGTTTGGAATGCTCGCTTTGGTAACCCTCAAGGGCTATTGTTGGGGATAAAATAATAATGCACTTCCCCTGGGCCAGAGGTCTCTCTTTAAGGACCGCCATCTGAACAGCAGTGAGGATTTTCTCATTGGAAGCAAAGTGTTGTTCAGCTGTGGAGTATAAGTGTGATTTCTATGCAATCAGAACAGTCTCACCCTCATTGGATGTCACATAGGTGAAACCAATGGCCCAGCAATTACTCTGTTGACCAAATGTTTTTGATTGTCCTTTCGATGCAAATGTTTTGCTTCGAGCATGTATTTTTGTAAAACTCTTAGAATGCGTGTGTATTCGACTGTCCAGAATTCGCTGGTAAAGTCAGGACGTATTGAGTCATACAATGGTTTGATGTGCTGTGCATAATCTGGAATATATGTTCTGCCAAAGTTTAAAAAAAAAAAAACTGACTGGAGCTTTTTGATTGTGTTTGGTGGTGGTAGTTGTGCACAGTTTTCTAAAAATTGGGGTGGAAGGTTCTTGCCTTCATCCGACTGTTTGTATCCTAAAAACAACACACTAAGTTAGGCTATTTTTAGGTTTTTTAAGGTTGAATTTATGGCCGATTTTGTCAAATCCTATATCTTAAATGTTGCATGAGGTCGTCATCTGCGAGATGGATGTCATTCACATATGACAGCGCCTCATGGTCTGTGTCATGTAAGATAGATGTTACACAAACTGAGAACAGTCGTGGGCTGCTCTAGTACCCTTGTGGGAGTTGGCAGGATTTTTTCTGGGAGCCAACGGCACTAAATTTGTTACGTCCCTACTTTCAGGTGCTATGTTTTGACAGAAAAAACAGTTGGAAAATATCCAGGGTCAATTTGTATTTTCTTCGCACTTTGTTGTTTATCAGTGCTGTGCTATGTGCATTTTGTATAGCTAATGTCTTTGTATGACTATTTAAATGTCTGTAGTCTAAGACTATTCTATATGACTGGTCAGATTTAGCGACTCAAAATAATTGATTCTTCATTGATGAGTCTGAGGTTTCAATGACACCCTGGTATTCTAATTGGTTGAGGATTTCCCTCACCGGTGCTTTTGCATCATACTTTATTGGATATTGAGGTTGAGGTTGTGGTTGGGATTTTATTGGTATTACGTGGTAGGGAGAATCTGTATCCCACCCTACATGATTGCGATATAATGCAGGTGCTCGTGCCAGTGCCCAATTAATGGCATACATTTCAACAAGCTTTCTCGGAACAAGGGGCAAGAAGGATTTTTGAATAACATCCTCTCCATAAGGGAGATTGTGGATAAATCTTGGCGGCCAAGCTGTTTAAGCCAGTAAAATAGCATAAATAGAAACAACGTGGTCCCAAAAGATGGCATCTATCATGCGTTTTATGTCTCCTAACTGAATAGTTACTTTAAACACCCTATTGGGTGTGGAGACACTGATGTCCGCAGTCTCAACTTGCAAGAAGTCATCAGTTTCTTTCACCTCCAGATGCTCTTGAAGATCCTGGCAAACCATTGTGACCTCTGCCACACTGTTGAGCAGTGCCAGTGCCCGCTTCCTGTTCTTCAGTAAAGCCTTCTTCTTGAGTGGCATGTTGGATTGTCATTGCTGCCACTTTATTCTTTTGTATTTGGGGTTTTTGTTGGGGAATTTTCTCCTCTTTTTTAACTGAAATTTCAGACGAGCGTTGTGAGTCCTTTCTTGGTTTCACATACTCAGTTCACTGCTCTGGCCGTCTACCTCTCTTGCTGCATTTTTCCGGTGAGTCTTGAAAGGAACGAGATTGGCGTGTATTAGTATATTGATATCTGTCAGGAGTTATTATATTATCCCTATTTCTAAGGTTATACCTATTTTTTGGAGTCTCCACATGCGGTGATCCTCCCCTTTCTTTTTTAGGTGTTTGTTGTTTGTTATCCCAGCGTTTCTTTAGAACTATCAGGTGCTTGCTTGGTAGTGCCTTTGTTATATCTACCTTGAAATTGTGGTTTAATCGGTCTGGCCCCCAGACTTTTTTGACCAATATTAGAGAGGTCTTTGCGATAATCTTAGGCAGCTCACATTCTTGATCCTGTACAGGAATGTCCTGGAGCCGCATGTGCACCGCTAGTGCAACTGCTTCCCCTGTAAGGTTACTTAATATAATTGAAGCTACTGTGGCAAAATCCCCCTTAATTGCATCCCCAAATCCAGGGCCGGGATAGTCCTGTATTCATCTTGAATTTGTTTTAACACCTCCGGAAGATTGGCAAGTGTTTGTGTATCATGTGCGGTAGTATAGAGCATATACCATGACCCATGGTCAATTTACACAGAGAGCATATACACTTTAGCACTGGTTAGCAGTGGTAAAGTGCCCAGAGTTCAAAAGCCAACAACAACAAGTCAGAAGAAATAGGAGGAAGGAGGCAAAAAGTTTGGGGATGACCCCGTCAAAAAGACAGGTTCAACACATATGCTCTGTATTGTACAGGTGCAGGCAAACTACCTTGCGTCAATGAGATGCAAGGTAGGCGTTCCCGGGCAAAAAATGCCTCAAAGGCCCTAGCGCCTTATTTATCCTCCCATGCAAAAAGCACGCATAGGAGGATTTGGAGGGCCTTAAATAATGGCACTAAGCCTGCTTAGCGCCATTATTTAATGCCTGGGTATGGGCATGTGTGAGGGGACCTGGAGGCAGATTTCCATGGTCTGAGACCATGGAAATTGCCCACAGGTGCCCTTCCCTGTCCCTAGGGCACCCCCACCTACCTCTACCCATACCAGGAGGTCACCTATGGATGGGTACCCATCCGACGGTAAGTCCGGGTAGGTATTTTGTTTTTCTATCCAACACCACTCTGGGGTCCTGACTTTGGGCCCCCAGCATGGCACTGACCCAATGGCCATGCCCAGGGGACAATGGTCCTCTGGGCACGGCCATTGGGGTGGTGGGCATGGCTCCTAACTTTACTAAGATAGGAGTCATGTCAATGGGGCTTGTGCGCCAGAAAAATGGCGCTACACTGCTTAGAGACAATTTGTTTACCTCTAAACAGTGTAGCAACATAATTTGGTGCACAAGCCCTGGTTATCCCTATGCCTCCAAGGCCCTGTTTGCGTCCTTTCAAAGGACGCTAACAGGGCCTTAGTGCCGGCTAGTGGCATTCTTTAAATATTGCGCCTGGCCTGCATCTAGGAATGGCGCTAGCTGGCACTATACTTTTTGCTGCAACCCTGCGCTAACGCAGGTTTGCTGCAAAAGGTATCAATCTGCCCCTAAATCTGTTATCTGGGGGGATGAGAATGACCCTCCTCTCATCTTATAATACCCCCAAGTATCTGTATAATTTGACTTGTTCAAGTTTTGAGCCTTGTAGGTGCCACTTATATGTTTTCAGTCTTCTGCTGCTTATTACCATAATCTGTTTTTGTTCTCATTTATAACTAAACCATTTTGAGCTGCAAAATCTGCCAATTTTGTTACCAAACGCTGTAATCCAATTTTCATGGAACTTAAAAGGACAACATCGTCAGCATAAAGCAGATTTAAGATGAAGAGATCCCCAATCTTTTGGGGCTGTGCGCATTTACCCCATTTAATATATGAGACAGATCTGATAAATAAATATTGAAAAGATAGGGTGCCAGGACGCTGCCTTGTTGAAGACCACGTTCAGTCCCCACCTTTCTTGATAGAAAAATACCATTCCCAATTTTCACTCTAATACAAGTGTCAGCATACAGCATCTGCACTGCTTTTAATAATTCTGATGGGAAACCCCATGTGTTTAATTTTGCCCACAGCAGGCTACGCTGTACCAAGTCAAGAGCGGATTTAAAATCCACGGAACATACAGACAGAGGTTGTTTTCTTTGTTACCATTTATCTATAATAGCAGTGAGGGATAGGACATTTACTGCTGTTCCAGACCCCTTTATGAAGCCTGACTGGTTGATCTGAATAATGAGGGCACTCGCATGTTATTTATCCTCAGTGTCAGTTAAGGTGATTAAACAATAATTCTCAGAGTTGGCACGATCACCCCTTTTAAAAATTGGGTGGATAATGGCACCTTTCCAAGATCATGGGATAGTTTCATGCTCCAATGCACTGTTATAGATTGTGACCAGCCTCTCTGCCCAGAAGCCTGGAATGGTTTTATATAAAGCATTTTGGACCCCATTCGGGCCTGGGGCCCCGTCCTGCTTGTTTCTATCAATAAGTTTTGTTATCTGAGGAACAGAGAACATTTGATCATTATCATCCGTAGGTCTGTAACTGGTTGAATTATTACCTGATTGCAGCCCATGAGTCACTGATAGACTCCCTGTGCAAAGTGCCTCTTCTTTAATTTGTTTATCATGATTAAAATGCTGAGTAAGAAAATCATGCCAAGATAACTCAGAGATATCTGAACTTGATAGAATTATAGATGCCCTGTTTAGGTTATTAATCATTTTCCAGAAGGCCTGAGAGTTCTTTTGTTTGCTTCAGAAGTAGGCCTTTGCCCAAGAGTCCTGCCTTTTCTTTGTTTTTTATTCCCACATCTGTTTACGATATTGACTATTTATGACTTTAAGTCTTTTTGTATACCAGGACCATTAGAGTGCTTTTTGACCAATCTTTCAGACCCCCCTTCAGCCACCCAAATTTCTTCACCTTATAGGCTGCGGAGAAGAAACCCAAATAGTAATCAATTGTGAAAGGATTTATTGCCCAGGTCTCCTGAAGAAGCACAATTTGAAAGTCTTTTAATAGGGCTAGGTCTTTTTGCTGATTATTGGCACTTATCCCGTTTATACTCCAGGAACAGATTTTGAATGAGTTACGAGGACAGTTAACTTTGGGAGATCTAAAGAGAGAGGAATTTTGTCAGAGGCTCACACCGGGGTGGAGAGCTGCTGAAAGCCATCCTATATTTATTTGCCCTGGGTCATGTTCATTATCTAGCATGTAATTTATTGGGTGATATAGCCTGTGTAAGGTTTCCAGTTGCTGCCCTCAAAATTGAATAAGGTTTTAAGGGTTTACTCTTTCCCGTGGGATCTACCATACGGCTAACCAAAACCAAGGGTTCCAGATAGCCGATCAGTCTGGAAGTTTTAAGCTCAATTCCCCATTTTTAAAAGACATTTTTCTCCTTAAGAACCCAGTTGGTGACAGATGCAGAAAACCAGGTCAACAGGGTGGATTCTTGGTAGGGGCTGTTTAGCGTCAGTTCCCCAGTTACACATTCTATGGAATCTATGGCTGCATATTGAGTATTCTCCAGCGGGGGAATAGCTTTCAAGAGTTTTAGTATATTCCCACGATTTAATATGTCTTGTGAACCCCTAGTCCGATATCTCAGAAGAAAAATGAACTTATTTCCACCCCCGGCTGGATTCTGTTGGTAACCCTCTGTTACTGGGTACAAACCTACTGCACGGGACAGTCCATGCTGGGCACTCGTAGATGTATGTGAGGGGCACTCTCTAATATTCAGTGGCAATTTACCATGATCAAGATCCATTCTTATGCTGACATTCGTAATCAGCTCTGTCGAGGGCTCAATAAGCCCGCCCCCACCCAGGGGTTCAGGCACAACAGGGGCAAATTCCTTGATACTGGACTATTACCCTTTATGTTAACTTCAATTTTAGGAGCTACGTTTTTTTAACCTTTTTCATCTGTCTTCCTTCTACAATTCCCTCTTTGACATTCTTTTTTCTTGAGTTCCGATTCAGGACCTAGTTTTTGATCATTACACCCTGCCTCTTGTTGCACTTGGGCTTCTACTTCCCCACAACATAGATTATCCATTTTTGATATAAACTCAGCCTCAGCCTCGTCTAAACAAGGGGTGGACATACTTGAACCTAAAGTGAAAGACCCCCTTTTTTGTATGTTAAATAAAGGGTACACCTTGGTCGTTGAGAGACTACTCCCAATATTTCAGTTGTTCTTAATAATTTCCCCTTTTTCTGTATTGATACTTGCAGGAATTGGAATATTTTGCATATCTACATTGTTAGTCATAAGGGGACCTTTTAACCTTTTCTTAGCCTTTCTTGGATTTTTTTCTTTGCCTTTTAGTTTCTGGTGATTTAGATAGTTGTCGTTGTTTTTTTTGTTTTTTTCGCCAGGGAGGAGGAAGAAGATAGGGACAAAATAGAGTGGTTGGATCGCCCTCCTTGTGCTCCTATTAATTCATTTACTGGTGGCACTGTAATGCATTCATTAACAGGACTAGGATAATCCTTATTTTTACCATCCCCTGTTATACTAATTGACTCTGTAAAACCTTCATTACCAGGGTGATGACAAACCTTTTGTTTACCAACCCTTATTTCATCCACTTCTTCCCCTTCACTGTTTCCAACACCAACCTGTTCATCCATATTTAACTTCAAGTCCATATCATAGCTTTTTGAGGTGGCCAGATTAGCTTTAAATTCGGTCAACTGGGAGTTTATAACCTCAGTGAGAGAGGCTAACTTATTGATTATTGGGGCACAGATGCGTTCATGCTCTGTTGTTTCGGCATAAGTCTTGGCTCGTTTGTTCAAAGCATTTAAGTCTTCCAGTGTTTGGTTAATCTCGGCAACCGAATGCGCCATTATGTTCAATAAATCCACCTGCATATCCATCTTTATAGACTGATAGGAAAAAGGGTCCAAAGTTAATTGTGAAGTTTTAAAGAAGATGTCCCAAACTTTGTTTTGGTCTAAAGGACCCTCGTGGGTCTCTTCAACAGTGGGGCAATCATATTGTTGAGCTAGCATTGGGTCCTTCTCCTTCAGGCCCAGTTTACCTTGTGATGATAAATTGGACTGATAATTGGTTGCAGTAATCTGCGCTATATGCGGCACATCCACAGACTCTAATATAGAATAGTTTTTTAAGTCGCTGGTTAAGCAGTTACCTTGGCCTTTATGGGAACACACCTGCCATTCATTACATAATCTTCCACTGCCCACAGTGGGACTTATGGTTAATGTTTCCGTAGAGTGTGGGACAGTTGCTGCTGACTGCCTGAGTAGCTTTGAGAACCTCAACCTGGGCATTTGTTGGGACCATTGAACCAGCATCTAACCCACCATTATCCCCCTTTCCAATTATGATACTGCTTTCGCTTTTTGTTGGAGAAATGGGAAACAGGAGAGCTGTTTGGTCTTTGATAGAGGAGTAAATCGCTTCCAAGGGGTCAGTGAAAAAGTCAACTTTATGCAGCAGTTTTGCTCCCTTCTGAAACATACGAGCTATGGGGAAAATCAGGGTCAAACTCTCTTCCTCTGAGTTTTTTAATTGCTTTGACTTCACAGATTGCATGGTAAGTGATTTTTGTTTCCTCTTGTTTCTTTTTGCTTGTGAAAGTGATGCCCTCTCTTTCTCTGAACGCATTCTCCCTTGCGAAGAATAAATAATTCCTTTGGACTGTGATGTCCGCCTGTATTGATTTTGCTGCTTTGCAGACTTTGAGGAATACTTGATTGATGAGGCGTACTAGAATGAATAGGAACACGCTGCCACACCTCGACAATCAAGGGGCACAAGCATGCAGGAGACTGTTAATTGAAGGGGCGGAGGGAGGAGAAAGAAAGGATTTTATAGTTTATTGTAGTTTACTGTGGGGAGGAGCCAAGATGGCAGCCGGGACGGTCGCTTGATACGTGTGCTCCGTTCCCGGCTCCATCAAATCATCCTGATAGGCGCCCCCCGCGGCCTGAAAACGGTGGTCGGGACGGCGGCTTGACAGTCGGCTACCGGGGCGCCCGGCTAGCGTTGCGGGCGTCCCCAGATGCGGGCGCGGGGCGGTGCTGCGCCCACGCCGAGTTGGACGTGCGGCGGGGGTGCCGGCGGCGGCGGCCTCGGCCGCGCTCTCGCCGGGCGCGGCCGCCCTCGCTCTCAAATCCTGTTCGGAGCTGGGGAGACCGAGCGGGCGCACCCGAGAGGCCGGTGCGGACCGCGCGACTGATGCTGCTCGGCACCTGGGCCCGGGCGAGGACGGCGTGAGGCGCGGAGGCGCCATCTTGGGAATTGCTCCACAACAAAAGAAGAAGGCGACTGGAGGCAGCGGCGGCGGCCCATCAGACAGACGGGGTCCCGGAAACAGGGGTGAAAAATACCCTTGCAAGAAGGCAGAGGATCGAGGTGAGGAGTGTATCAACGAAGGGGGGGGGATCAGCACAACTAAGCAGAAGGGGGGGATCCCCGGAAAAGACAAGTACCCTCCCCCCCTCTACACCTCACCTCTGCCTCTACATAAAAGACAGAACAATTGGGGAACGCGTACTCCTGGAGCCTATACTAATGTAGAGTCGATGGACAGGTCGGACTGAGGGTATGCGGCTGGCAGTGGTCTTCCCCTCAACGGGTGCCCGCTGCGGCTGTCCTTAGCTGCGTGAGCTTTATGTATGGCGCGCCGCAACCGCCCCGGCCCGCGTTCTACCTCCTGTGCCGACGCTTCTCCCGGCTGCCCAGCACCGTTCCCCTCCTCCTGAAGGAACCTTTGGCACCAGGCCCTCCCGCCACACCGAAAGTAGCGAGCGTCCTCCCTCAGCGTGTACAGCCCTGCATGAACTTGCAACTGGATCATTGCACTTGGAGTAGCCTGTAGCACTCGCGGTTGAGCACCCACGCCACAACAAACTAGAACAAGTCTAAGCCCCCATGTTTGGCAGCCTAAGTTAACGCTATCAAAGCCTGCTGTGTACTCCAGGCCCAGGCGACTCAGTAAAAGCTTAAAACAACGGAATAGGAGGAGTAAAAGTGAACAATTGTCGCGGCTTGGAAGGCAATCTCAACAGAGCTAAAATGGCCGGCAGAGCCAAGTCAACCAGAAATCCGGACCGAACCACCCAAGCAATAACGCCTACAGATCTACAATCCGGCCCATCCTTACAATCTCTGGAAAGCACACTTCTAGCGCATTCTGCTCAGTTTGAGAGAGTACTGCAGGCAATATTGGACACTAAGCTATCTCTGGAAGGTAGAATTGACGCAGTTGCGCAGGACTTGAACCTCTTACGAGTGGATCACCGAAGCCTAGCTGAAAAAGTGAAAACAGCTGAAGTTGAGATAGCTGATCTAACTCCAATAGTACAAGGGAACCAAGAACAGATTCAATGCATGGATGAGGAACTGAAGAAGCTTTGGAGAAGATCGGAGGAAGCGGAGAGCAGGGCGCGCCGGAATAATGTAAGATTCTTGGGCTTTCCGGAAAGTATGCATCAACCGGAATCAGAAATTACCCTAGAGCAGTGGTTAATCAAGGAGGTGCTAAACGGGGCTCCATCAAAGTATTTTTCAGTTGAAAGGGCTTACAGAATCCCGGGCAGACCCCCAGCTCCCAGCCAGACTCCCAGGCCATTGATTGCCAGGTTCTTGAACTATAGAGACCGAGACGCAATACTGCAACAATTCCGCAACAAGGGCCCGTTCAAGTACGAGGACGCGAACATCAACGCTTACCCAGATTTTACGCAGGAAGTGCAGAACCAACGTAATTCTTTCGTCAAAGTTAAGCAACGCCTACGTGAACAGAACATAAAATATGCCCTGCTATTTCCAGCCAAGTTAAGGGTAGTGATGGAGGACCGAACCCATATATTCACCAACCCCGAGGATGCATGGACATGGCTTCACGCCAAGGGCCTTGCGCACCCCCGAGAGGACGCAGAAGAGGACGGGAAATGGCAAAAAGCAGCTGCAAGAAAGCGCTCCAAACGGCGCACCAGAGGTCAGCCCAATGTTTGGCAAGCAGCAGAGGAAAGAGCGAAAGTCCTGAAAGAGACGCCACTGCATTTGCAAAGCTGTAGTGCAACGGCCAGCGGCCCTGAAGAACTGGGTTCGGACTCAGACGCAATCAGCTCTGTCTCCACGATAACAGGAGAATTAGTTGGGCCGACGTTCACCCCAAGAACCGCCGACAAGTTATAATTCACTCATTCAGACCCAGAGAGACTATCAGTGACGCTGATTGGAACACGATAGGTCTACAGATGTTCTGGGACTCTGCCGGGGCGAAGGGACATAGGGCCTGATTCTAACTTTGGAGGACGGTGTTAAACCGTCCCAAAAGTGGCGGATATACCACCTACCGTATTACGAGTTCCATAGGATATAATGGACTCGTAATACGGTAGGTGGTATATCCGCCACTTTTGGGACGGTTTAACACCGTCCTCCAAAGTTAGAATCAGGCCCATAGTGCCTTTAATAATATGCATCTTTATTACAAATGCTAAGCTAAGTTTCTGGGGGCATAAATAGGTGGTATATGGCGGGGGCGGGACCAGGGGGAACGGATTTATGCTAAGGGGGGCGCCTGTAGATAATGGCAGACTGAGTCTGCGGCACGATGTGAGCCCCTTACAAGAGCCACCTCTGTACGATATGAGAATCCCACTATGCAAATCCAACTGGATAAGAGTTATGTTATACAATTTTAAGTTTTGTAGTTTCACTGCAGTTGTAAGCAGTATAGGGGGTTTAAGTAGGGGGGGTGGGATTTATAGTTTAGTAGAAGTGCAAGAATCGGAACCACTAAACGCACATAATACAGTCCTGCACCCGCTATATAAAAATATCAGCAATAGAGAGGCAGAGTCCAGGTGGGCCAATACTAAAGCCCAGAACCACAGCACAGCAATATACCCACAGCGCCCTTTGCGATGTCTTCCCGAGTCCACACGAAAAACCAGTACATAATAGTAACATGGAATATTAGGGGCCTTGGGATGCGGAGTAAACGGGCTAGAGTGCATACTCGACTTAAAAGACTAGGAGTACATATTGCCATTCTGCAAGAGACGCACATGCTGGAGGGGGACTTGCGCGACCTGCGTACGAAGTGGGGGGGCCAGATGATAGGCACAACGTACTCGGCCTTTGCTAGAGGGGTGTTGATCTGGATAGCGGTTGGTGTCCCATTCCTCATGTCAGCACACAAAATAGATCAGGAAGGGAGGTACGTAGTGGTGGAAGGCAGACTAGACGGTAGACAAATGGCTGTGATTGGGGTATACGCCCCTAACAGTGGCATCCCGGGCTTTCTCACCACTCTCACCCCAGCGTTGTTGTCTAACCCCATGCCCCTAGCCATCTGGGGCGGGGATTTCAATAGCACCCCATCAGCAGCATTGGATAGATCCAGTGCTCACCCGAGTGCTCCAACTAGCAGGAGGCTCGTAAGTCCCCTGCAAGAATGGGCGAATGCTATGGCTCTATACGATATATGGCGACTAGGCCACCCAGAGCATAAAGAATACTCATTTTACTCGGTCCCACACAACACCCACACTAGAATCGACATAATCTGGGGCACCCGCGAGATAGGAATGCTGATCGCCGAATCTGAATACCTGGCAAAAACAGTCTTGGACCATGCGCCCCTGAGAGTTACATTGAATTGGGGGAGGGCACATCAGGTAATTCCCACTTGGAGATTACAGGTGGAGGCATTACAAGATCAAGCATTCGCCGCATCACTGAGTAAATCTATAAACCAATTTTGGGAAGCAAACGCTATGTCTGCAACAACCCGGGCGATAGAGTGGGATGCCCACAAGGTAGTAGCACGCGGAGTATGCATGTCCACTACGTGGGGAGTGAGACGCTCTTTACAAGCGGAAATTAGCAAGCTAGAGAAGGAGCTAAGGATTGTGGAAAAAGCGGTGGCACGGGGGGAGGCCGCCAGTACTGCCCTCAAAGAAATGCGCTCAAAATATAATGAAGTAGATGGCAGACTCCGCTGCCACGACTACAATTATTACTTAGGTAGGCTGCAAACGGAAGGAGATAGATCAAGTAGAATGCTAGCGTGGCTACTCCGAGAGGATAGACAGCAAGCACCGATCGGTGCCATCCGGGTGGGCGCGCAGGAGATGGCTACTACGCAACTAGAAATAAATGAGACGTTTAGGAATTATTACTCAAATTTATACACTAAACGCACATCGTGCACAGCCACTCAATTCGAGGATTTTCTGGCGGATTCCTCCCTGCCCCAATTGCCACAAAATGACAGAGAAGGAATGGAAACCCCTATTACAATAGATGAAATAGAGCTAGCGCTTGCGCAGCTGCCTAGGAACAAAGCGCCTGGCACAGACGGCCTCCCGTCGGAGTACTACAAAGCCTATCTGCCCAGCCTAAAATCCCATTTGCTAGGAGTTTTCCAGGAGGCATGGATTGCAGAAAGCTTACCCAGGTCACAAAGGGAAGCTATGATAGTGGTACTTCCCAAAAAGGGCCGAGATCATACGGATGTTAAATCATACAGACCACTGTCATTACTGAACACAGATTGCAAAATATTAGGCAAAATATTGGCTAACAGGCTAGCTCCCCTCATGCACTTATTAATTCATGCAGATCAAAATGGCTTCATTCCAAAGCGTAACACCTTCCTAAATATTCGCAGATTACTGAGCATAATGGGTGACACCCCCAAGAGCGCTCAGGAGGAAATGGTGCTCTCACTAGACATAGAAAAGGCTTTTGATACGCTGGAATGGGACTTCCTGATGGCCACGATGGCCCGCATGGGAATAGGCCCCAATTACATTCGGTGGGTCCGGACATTGTACTCTAACCCAAGTGCCAGGGTGAAATCAGGCGGGGTGATCTCTGATGGTTTCCAGATATTCAGGGGAACGCGACAGGGATGTCCTTTATCCCCACTACTGTTTGCCATAGCAATGGAGCTGCTAGCGGCAAAAGTACGCCTCATGGAGCAAGAGTGGGGAATTATCAGGAATGGGAGGCACCATGTGATTTCATTATATGCAGATGATGCTTTGATATATATCAGGAACGGTAGTGCAACTATCCCACCAGTAATGTCATTATTGGCTGAATTCGGAGGATTGTCTGGCCTTGTGGTAAACTGGGAGAAGTCCTGTGTGTTCCCCCTAGCAGAAAGGGCTCCCAATAACCAAGACCCCCCGAAGGTAGGGCGCCTAAAGTGGTGCCCGACAACATTTAAATATCTTGGGATAAACATATATCATACCACAGAAGATTTAAGGGACGGGAACTTGGGTAAGGCGCTAACCTCCATAAAAGGCTCCCTACAATTCTGGAACAGGCTTCCGCTCTCGCCACCCGGCAGGGTGGCAATTGCTAATATGTTGATTCTGCCTAGGCTCCTATATTATTTTGCGGCCTTGCCGATAAACATTCCCAAAAGCTTCTTTGGTAACTTAAACACAGCGCTAGTGCGGCTTATTTGGGGAGGTGGCAGAGCGCGAGTGGCGCTATCTGCGCTGCAATGTCCATTGGACGATGGTGGCTTGGGAACTCCGAATCTTGAGAGATATTACGCAGCCGCACAACTACAGTGGGTCCAACATTGGATCCACAGTCCGGAACATGCCGAATTTATGAGTCTAGAGCCCCAGTGGAACGGGACCCTTCTCCTAAAGTGGCTTACGTCAAAGCCCTCCAAACTGGTACTGGTTAACCCATTGCTTGCAACCGCGCATGCGTGCTGGATCAAATATGTGCAAAAAGGAGCGGATAAGCTTCCATACTCCCACATATTCCACTAAATTATCTATTGGCTGGGACGGTTGCGGGCAGGCAAGCTGGGAAACTTTGGAATGAAGCAGGAATACAGGTAGTAGGAGACTGTTTCGAAGACGGCAAATTAATGACGTTCGAGGCCCTCCAGGCCCTCACGGAGATAAACCCGGGTCAATTCCTGACATACCATGCCGTATGTCACGAAATCAGGAAAATTTGGGGAATGGGCGCTTCGGAACCAGAGATCTCCCCAGTAATTCATCAGCTTTTACAACACAGCGATCAAACAAAAATAATATCCAATCTATATAGAACCCTTAACAAAACCCCGGAGGCGCAGGCAGGGAAAGCATGGGGTAGATGGAACGCAGTACTCCCCAACCCGATCCCACTGGTAGACTGGCCTAAGGCCCTGTCTCACATTAGAGGCGTGTCAAGGAATCCACGATTTAGATACACCCAATTCAATTACACGCATCAAACATATCTTTCTCCAGCCAGAATAAAGCGCATGTTTCCTGATTCAGCACCAACATGCCCTAGATGCAGGGCACCCTCAGCACCCTTCTACCACATGGTATGGGACTGTCCTAATATACAAACGGCCTGGGCGGAGGTGGTAGGGGAGGTATCCGGACTAACGGGACTCCTGCTGTTGGCAGATCCTGGGTCCTGCCTGTTGGGTTTGAGGAAGAGACCAAAGAAACAAAGACACCTGCACAAATTTACAGATCTGGCCTTCTTAATGTATAAAAGATTAATAGCAATGCACTGGAAGGCCCCTAAGGCTCCCAACCTGAAATCCTGGTACTCATTAATTATCCGCTGGGCTCGCACCGAATACCAGGTACTAAAAAGAATGGTGCGCGAGGGGCGGCAGCACACAGGATACTCCACATGGGAAGATTTGGTAACAAAAATGGAGGCCAAAAACGATGAGAAGCCTCCCTGAATTGGGGCACACATAAACGGGACAAGCGAGGCACAAATTCCCCAGCATTCCCCAACTCGGAAACAGGCCCACAGGGCACCCAGGCACCACAGCGCACACATATAATTTCTTCCCATCACTCAGGAAACAGTTGCCCTTCAAATATTCTTCATCACAGGCCCAGCGCTACGCGAGGAGCGGAGAATCAGGCTAGTTGTCTGCATATACCAATTGGGACGATGCCCTCCTTAAGCGCCCAGGGAACCCAAGCATGCAGTGTTAGGCCCACACTGGCCTCGAGCGTATGCCTATATAGAATAAACAATAAAGGATAAACCCACGCAGGGTGCAGCCAGAAATGATACTGTGAAACTAGAAGCGTTCCGTGAAGTGCATATTGGGGGGGGGTGTGATTGTTATATGATTTAGGTATTAGTTATTGTATTGATTTATCCTGAGCTTGCAAATTGGACAATTTGTATTACATGTTGAAACATAAAATCAATAAAAATATTTTTTTTAAAATAAAAAATTTTGTAGTTTACTGTGGCTTGTCACCAATTTCTGGTTGCAAGTTGTACCCCTAATCAGGGACCACTTCCGTAATCCAGTGCCTCCAAAATTCCTCCATATTCCACATGAAGTTCCTCCAAAGAAGTCCAACCACTTGCACACTCAACACACAGGGACCAGTGTTCTGGAATTTGCCTCTTGCGGGCCTCTGATAGTGCTAAGCTACTAGCGCAAGTGGGGCTCACAGGCCTTACAACAAGCTGTGCCAGAACCTGGTTGTGCCTCTTCCACAGTGGGCCTGGGCTTGCTCTCAGTAGTGGACCACTATGCCCACTACACTTGCTGTGGATTGAACTCCTTCCAGGCGCTACCCTGGCACCCTTTTGTCCTTTAAATTCTCATGATCCGGACTTTCCTGAAAATGGCTGGATCTTGATAAGGCTGGTTCTTGATAAGGCTGCCAGGCCAATGTCAATGTAGTTGATGCTGTTAATGCTGATTATGCAGGTAAAATAACCGCTAGCCGCCAACCACCAGAACAAAGTACAAGGGGGGCAAATGGAGGTAGCAGTGAAGTCTGTGGAGTGGGTAAGTGGTGAGGTGAAGTCAGCAAATGGCGAGGTGAGGGCAGCAAAGGCAGCAAGACAATTGGCGTTAGATGGCAGAGAGCAAGGAGTAAGAATATAAGGAAGGTAAGGAAGGCAGCAGGACAACAGGGCAACAAGTGCTAGTGCTATTTCTTTAGCAGGATCAACTCACTGCTCAATGCCTGCAGTCCTCAATAAGCCCTCAAATGTGCTGGAACCCACACAGCTCAATTCAGATGAGTTCCGGCGCGACCTGCGACTTCTGACCCCCAAACTCCAGCCTCCCACCTTAGGAATGTCCAGGACACTAGCCAATCCTCTTCCGTGTTGCTGCTCTCTCAACTCTGCGGTCACAGGGGTGTCTGCTCCTCAGCGCCAGAGTCCACAGTCACCGACCTTTCCTCCCACTGCACACCATGGCGTCACAACAGGAAACAGCTTCACATGTCACAGAAAAAGTAGCATTTGTTTAGGAGGATCTGAAAATTAGTGCCTGACCAAACGTTGGTGGTGCCATGTGACATAGGTTCTCATTATGCTAATGAGGCTACTGTATTTGGGCGGCAGGATCACATGGATTGTGAGTACTAAGTATGATTCCACACCACATGACACCTGTCGGCCTAATCCGGGTTTTCCGGCTAACTAGCAGCACCTCATCTCTCACCGGGATAATTGTGGCAACCAGGTGCATAACAAGAAAGAATCCTCAGGGGAATCGTGTTCAATCAGATCTCATCCCTTTCGCCCAGTTACCAAAGTCTCATATTGGCAAAGACAATAGAGGCAGAGTATAGTTCAGTAAGGATTTATTGAAGTAACTGCATCTTAGACAAAAAAGGCATGTATTACAATAACTAGGATGATAAAACACGCAGGTTACCAAAAGAGTAAAACACAAAAACAGCCCTACCATACTGTCATTTGGAGTGAGTTATATTTCACCTACCTTCACTATGCTTGAGCACAGCGTAATAAGACTAATCTGTCCTTTGAGTTTCCCTCTGGGAGTACATTGACTCTCATACCTGGAGAAAGAAGCCAGTAGTCTAAAGAGACACCGGCCCCAAGTGGATCAGGGGTTCAGCTGTCTAGGTAAGTAGCTGTAGCGAAGTAATCAGAAATTGGCATACAGTTGTGGTCATCTGTCTGGAATCTCCCTCTAACGTGTCTGCGACAAAGGAGTGATTTTATAATAAAGCAACTGAGATTCTATGAAATGGTCCCTACATGAGTGTGTTTTTTTCTAGGAAAGTTGAAGACACTGCATACCATGTTTGTCAGCAACCCTATCTGACTGTAGCCTTGGAGAAAGCACAAAGTGAAATAAATGTCCTACTAAGAGCGTGATGCTTTCCTAGGCGAAAGGACAATGAGATAGAGAAAATAAAACAGCACCGCAAATGTGGCTATTGCTAGAAAAATGAAGCAATGCTGAATAAAATGTAACTGGGTTAAAGTGCATATCAGCAAGCCTAGTTAGCAAAAACATTGTGTCTAAAATATGGCTAAAATAGCTATACAACACTACTAGCACACTATAATCAGTGCAATTCATCACTGCTTATCTAATTATATCAGTGCTTCATAAGAACTATCATAACATGATATATATGTACATCAAAACTCCCATTGTATAACTAACTTAATAAAAATAAATAAGTATTGAAGAGCCAATCGGGCCTGTTAAGAAAGGTATGTATACATGTGTATGTTTACTTGACACCTCAGCATCTTCCCAGGAACTTTTGTGGTGATTCCTCAAGCGTTGGCTGAGAAAAAGGGGGATCCCAAAACATGTTATCCTTATGCAATATGCCACAGAAGAATGTGCCATGGTAGAATTGAACAGCAGTACAGCCAAAATGGCTGAACAGAATTAGACCTGTGATTTGGTAAAAATCCATTCAGTAGTTTTTGAGAAATGAAAGTTAAAAATGTATGTGTATTTACTGATTTGGTACCACTGAAGAACTACTGTGGGGCAAGCTCAAACCAAGAGGCTTTGTTGGCTGGCCACAACATGAAGAAAACGTTACGACCACCATTTTATGAGTCAGAGACTTGGTTCTTGGGTTGTCAAAAGCAAATAAAAATATGTAATAAGAGTGCACTGTAAGAGTTTCTTGGCTTGGGTGGCTTTTGTGCAGATTCACTGAAAATAGCAAACATTAAAGTGAGGTGAACTTGCCATGCACTGTTTATTACATATATGTATGTATATGTGTATATGTTTTTTTTCTCCAAAACTTGGTTTCCGCAACCAGTGATCAGCGGCACAACCTGAGAGTCATTCAGCCGCAAGAATCAGACTTTTAAACAAAAAAAAATTAGTTTTAATATGACAAGCATAAAAGTAATCATGGGCGACATGTTTCTGCATGACGCCTTCAACCTGGACTAAACGTACCCCATAATAGGCACCATTATAATATATCATCCTTTCACCATTTCATCAGCTCCAAGTGCTACACCGCCAACCCATATTATTCCATAGCTATATTCATCCTCCATTTTCCCACCAAATATATAACCCATTCAATGTTGTTTACACTCCCTAATTTTTATAAAAGGCTCCTCATAGAACAACATATGCACATTAAAATAAATCAACATTTAGACATCAAAGAATATTCCTCACCTTGATAATAAATTCATATATCTACATATATTCGTAATTAGCCACATACCCAGCATGTATTCCTAAAGGAAAACATTTTTTATCAATAATCTTTACTATTCTTAAAGGGTGCGTGGAGTAGTGTTATTCACACAAAATGCATGTGTTAAAGATATCTCAAGGGGCAAGTGCTGGTCATCCTCACAAGTTCAAATAAAGTGCTAGTACTTTAAAAGTACTTTAATACAGTACAGCTTAACATAATGCAGTAAGAACTAGTCATCTTCATCACATGTATGGTGGTAATGCTTTCTTAAGGTGCCCCCTCATAACGTATTGAGTTTTGTAAAGTAATACATTTTTCTGAAGTGCGCTTAGTATCACACACTAAAAGGTAGTTACTGCTACTCCCCATCACATATAAAGTGCTGATGGTTTCTTAAAATCATTACCCATTTGTAAAGTGCTAGAATCTGCTAACGTGCACCTAATATAATACACTAAAAAAAGGAATTACTAATGCTTCACATTGAGTCTCCTTTCATTAGAGGACTACTATTGATCCTATAATTCCTCACTGCATTGTACTCATATAACATGACATATTAAATTTTTCTAACATGAACTTAATATAACACGTTGAGGTGGTTACTAATAACCCCATCATACATAAAGTGCTGGTTTGAAAAACCATGCCAAGTCCCGGAAAAAGGCCAAAAGTTACACGGATATTGTAGTTAGGTTCTGAATTTACTCATAAAAAAACATAGAAATTCAGCAGTTATAGCTAGAATTGTTTCAAGTAACTATAATTTGTGCTTTCACTAGGCATGTATGATTGAATGAATTAGTGTATGAATAAGTCGTGGTTTTTCTTTCAAATTTTTCCACAATCATGAATAATTAGCAAAAAATCACAAATTTTCACAAATACAGGGCATAGTGATACAAAATTATTTTAAACCCATAATTTGCACCTAAAACACACCTATATCACATCCCTGGGGTCCTTGTACCTTCACCCTGATCCCTTATGCCACTTTCAATTTGGCTTTTCACCACCAGGAATCGTGTCCCGTCAAATACAATGGCGGCCCCAACTTCGTAGTCAGGTTGCTGTCGGCCAATTGCAACGCTTCTTTTCACACGTGTATTTGCAAATAATTCTCAAATTTCGCGAATTATTCACAGACAGAGATCTACACATTTATTTTCCTTTCAATATCTCAAAAACTACTGAACAGATTCACACCAAATAAGCGATGCGTAATATGCGTACCGACAGCTAGCTTTCTGCCAAATTTGGTGCAATTCTGACCAGTGGTTCGGCCTGCAGTCATGTCTAAAAAATCCTATGGGAATTAACATGGGAAGTGCAAACTTTTTTGAGCCCTCTTTTCTCTGCCCCCGCTTGACTGATCACCTCAAAACTTTCCATGCACAACAAGAATCACCGCAACACTTTTTTTTGGGACATTTCATGAAGATTCGTGTAACAGTGCCAAAGATATAAGGAAACATGGTCCTAACTATAACTGCCCACCACCAGTCACAAAGGTTACAGGGACATTATAGTTAGGAAATACAATTATAAAAACATGGAAATTCACTTACAAAACCAAAGGCTCAAAACCTCAAGTAACTATAACTCGTGCCCTAGGGTAAGGTGCCTTCGCCATGCACTGCTAATAACCCCACATATTACATCACTCATGACATCTTTGACTGCATCATTGATAATATCAATGTAACAGTTGCAGTAAAATTATTCTGTAAATTTCTACGTTTAAAAATAAATTCTATTTCCTAACTATAACGTCCCTGTAACTTTTGCTTTTGTTCAGTGAATTTCTATGTTTTTTTAACATATAGTAATTTTGAATGCTATATGTTAATCCAAAAACCACTGCACACAGCGTTTGGTTGTGCATGGCAGTGGTTGGTTGCAGGGCCTGTGGCCAATCCCCCTAAACACGCAACTCCATGCATGTAAGGGGGAGCTGGCCACAGGTCTGCGTGCCCCCCCCCAGCTGATTTCAGCCCTGGGGACCACATCACCTGAGGCCCAACTTTCTAAAAAAAATGTTTTGAAGGAGTGGCGCCACTCAGCCCCCCTCTCCCAGCCAATTTTGCCCTGGGGACACTATCCCCAGGGCCAAGCATTAATATGTATATTTTTGGGGGGAAGGGGGCCGTGTGGTCCACCTCCCTAGGCTGATCTTGGCCCAGGGACCCTATTTCCTGGGGCCCAGTATAAATTATTTTTTTGGGGGGGCATGTGGACCCCTTCACCAGGCTGATCTCAGCCCCAGGGACCTCATTCCCTGGGCCCAGCATAAAATGTTTTTGAGGGGTAGGGGGACCTCGTGTCTCCCTCTCCAGACTGATCTTGGCCCTGAGGATCCCATCCCCTGGGCCCTGGCCATGTCACCTGGGTGACCACTGCTGGGGACTGTGGCAAAGCCTGAAGATTCCCCTGGTCCCAGCCAGCTCCCCTCCTCTTGAGGGAGCAGGCATTGCTGTCACAGACTGAGAGCTTCTGAACATGAATCTCCCTGTCTGTGAGAGCAATAGTTTCCTCTGTTTCCCTGCCTGCATATCTGCAGGCAGGTAAACAAAGGAAACCTCCGATTCCAGAAAGTGAGAGCTGTTTGACATTTCAATTAGCCCTGGGAAGGTGGTGGTCCCCGGGCCCGAGGGACCAAATGGCCCCCTTTTTTATTTAAATTTAGACCTGTGGAGGTGGTGGTTCCTGGGGCTATGAGGGGGCCCAGGCGGTCAGCCCACTTTTCATTATATCTTCTGGCCCTGGGAGGTGGCAGTCACTTGGGCTGCGGGAGGGCTGGGTGCTCCCCGCATTTAATATTTAATACTGTTTGGCCCCAGGGAGTTGGCTCTCCCTGGGGTTTTGGGGGGACAGGTGGCCTCCCCAGCATTTAATACTGTTTGGCCCTGGGGAGGTGGCATTCAGAATGTAATGCCCCCAGGACCTGCTCTATCTGGGGGCTGTTTACAAAACAAAGCCTGCGCTTGTTTCATTTTTTTTGCTAGGTCCCCTGCAACTCCCATTGAATTTTTTTTTTTAAAATGCTTTTTTACTCTTGGAGGGGTGGGGGGGTCCCCGAGGGACCCCAGCTCCAGAACAAAGGGATCAGGGTGCACCTACATTGGCCCCTTCTTTTTTAAAAAATTCTTTTTTCTGGGACTCGACTGAAAATGAGCCCCAACTTGGCTGCCAACAATTCCTTGGTGAAGTGTTGTCAGCCAATCAGATCTCAGCACGAGATCGGGAGGGTTCTTGGAGCCTGTGCGTCCCCATATATATATATATATATATATATATATATATATATATATATATATATATATATATATATATATAGATATATATAGATATATACCAAATAAAAAAAGGGTGCTTTCTGGACCAAGAGCTACCTTTCTGCCAAATTTAGGCCCATATTTGTATTTTTTTGGCGCTGTATTTGCGCCATTTTTTTACGCAAAAGTGGCGCAAACTTACAAAATATAATTTAGTATAATTTAGTGTAATTTCGTCAAGTGGTTCAGGCTCTGTTCCTGTTCAAAATAGCTATGGAAAAATGCATGGGGAAAAAGCGTTTTGGTCCCCTCCTTTTTGTCGGCCCCCGGTTATGGATCACCCGGAAACTTTCCAAACAACAGCTAAAGTGAGCATTGTGTTTTTGTTTTAAATATGTTGTGAAGATTCATCAAATGGCACCACAGTTATTAGCAAAACAAAAACACTTTTTCTACAGAAACGAGGTCCTAAATATAGCTACCTAGTGGAGACTGCCACTAGGTAATATATATATATATATATATATATATATATATATATATATATATATATATACTTAAAAAAACAAAGGTTACAGAGACGTTATAGTTAGGTTGACAATTTACTCTCACAAAACCATAGAAATTCAGCAGTTATAGTTATGGTTATCTCAACTAACTATAACTGGTGCCCTAAGGTAACTAGAACTTAAGCCCTTCTCATGCAGTTTTGTCATCAATACTTTTATTGCAAATGTTGCAGTAATATTATCAATGATCTCATATAAGGTGTCATGACTCATGTAATATGTGGGGTAATTACCAGTTGATCACAAGGTTGTGAGTTATAGATACTTTAGACACGAGTTATAGTTACTTCAGATAGCCATAACTATAACTGCTGAATTTCTATGGTTTTGTGAAAGTAAATTCCGAACTCACTATAACCTCCCTATAACCTTAGTTTTTTAATTGATTTTTTAAATGTTTTTTTAGTTTTATTTCCTAGCTATAATGTCCCTGTAATCTTTGTTTTTTTCAGTAGATTTCTATTAAATAAATGTTATTTACTTGACATTAATCCAACCACTGTTGTGCACAGCCATCAGCAGTTTGCAGAGGCAGTTGGCCACAGGGCCTGTGGCCTACCCCCTATAACCACCAAACCCAGCATCACGCACAGCCTTTGGCCTGTGCGCAGTGGAGGGTCTCCCCCTCGTCTGATGGCGACAAGTCTCTCCCTACAGCAGCTGCCTCCCTCTGTGCTCTGGTGCACACTGCAGCCCAGTTATGGGATGCACTGTGCAAGTGCAGACTGTCTGCAATTGTGCTGTGCAGCCCATACTGGGCTACAGCTTGCAGCAGGTGAGCTCTGCTCCGCTTGCGGGGCTAGCAGAGTTTTTGGACTTACTCCACGGCGAGTTCCAAAAACTCAGTTAGCTCCGCCAGCGGAGGGGAGCTCCCCGCTCACCCCTACTCATGAAGAATGCGACTCCAGAAGAAAATACTTGCTTTGCCTTGATCATGCATGAGAAATTAGGATGATTAGTACTTTATAGAAGAGGAGCTTGAACTTGGGCACCTGCTTTGTTTATATCTGTAAGTGCTTTCTTTTGAGGTTTAATTTTCTGTATTGAGCATCATGCCAGAATTAATCTTGCCATGTGTATTTATCCAAGAAGAGGCTAAGGTTTTGTGCAGAATATCTATCCACCAGTAGTACTCTCTACTGGCTAATTAATAAGTGCTGACTCTTTGGGGGTATGCCTAGTGCATCTTCTACACTACAGCTGCTTAAAGAATGGAGATGTAATGTCTCAATTGACCTTGTTTCTCTATAGCTTTGCCAGTTTTATGGTTCCTCAAGCGTCGTCATCAAATTACTTTTGAAGAGGGAACTACAAAGGAAGAGCACTTGGATCATATCGGATACTGTGGGGGAAGCCCCAAGGCTTTCGCGATCGCAGCCAGCTTCCTGCCTTACAGTGGCCAGCATTGTTCCCGCACAGAGGGATCTGCTGGAAATGTAGCCCCCTGCATGTGAGAGGAATACTTTCATCTCTTTCCATGCCTGCATTTCTGTAGGCAGGGAAGGAGATGAAAACTCTGTTTCCAGCAGGAGGGAGCATTTTGACAGCTCCCACTTTCTGGAAGCAGAGTGTTTGCTTGTGCTTCACAAAAGATGTTACAGCTCATGCCAAGCAAAACTAAACAAGTATCTCCCGGGGGTGGGCACCTCAGGAGGTAGCAGGAGCTGGCCCTTGTGGGTGATAGTCCCCAGGGCCATTAATGGCTCCAGGAGACAGGCCATGCAATCCCTTCTTTTGCATGGGCAGACCTCGGGGAGGTGGTGGTCCCCAGGACCGTGTATGGCCCGGGAGGTGGGCCACATTCCCCCGTTTCATGTTTTAAATAAAGTAATTGGCCTCAGGGAGGTGGTGGGACCAGACATGTCTGTGGGCCCCCCTGAATATTTGTTATATGTAGCCCCAGTTAGGTGTTGGTCTCTGGGGCTTTTAGGAGCCGTAGGAGGGGGGCCCTGTACACCCCCTCTTTATTTATTAAATTTAGCATGCCCCCGGAAACTGGTTCACCCGGGAGCTAAATTATAACAGGCACATGAGACCGAACTTAGTTTTATTTTATTTTCGGCACAATTGGTGGATCCACTGCAGACTTTGCCTTGGTGGGGTCCCAGGGGTACCACACCACCAAGGATTGGGGGATAGGGGATTCTTATTCTGTCCCCTTTTCTTTTTTTTGCATTTTTTGGACTCAGCCAAAGCTGAGTACCCAGATGGCTGCCAACACTTCCTGTTTGAAGTGTTAGCAGCCAATCAAATATGGGCACGGGGACTGTTGATCCACAGAGGAACAACTTCTCTATCTATCTATATTTATTTTTCTTTTAATATCTCTAAAACTACTGAACGGATTTACAACAAATTACCAAAAGCACAATCTGTGCACCAAGATCTAGCTTCCTGCCAAATTCTGTTTCATTCTGTTCAGTGGTTCGGGCTGTAGGGGTGCCTTAAAACCCTATAGGAAAATGCATCAGGAAAACCCCCTTTTTCTCAGCACCAGCTCAACAGAGCATCCAAAAACTCTCAAGGTAGCAGCTGAACTGACTGTTGTATTAGTTTTAGAAATTCTGTGAAGATTCATCAAACATTGTCAAAGAGTTTGATAAAAACAAGAAACGCTTTTCCTATGGAAACTAAAGGCCAGACGATCTAAGCTTTTTAGTGGTTGCAAATGTTCCAATTTGCATAATCGGCCAATTGCAACAGCCAAAAAGCTGTTTGGCATGTTCCAATGCAAAATTGTGATTCAGTAACTTGTTAACAAATCAGAATTTGAGATTGCAATTCGATATTAGGAAGGGGCGTGTTTAGGGCAGCACTTCCTAAATCCGAGTAGCAGTTATATGTTTGAATGATGTGCAACCGAAATGCGGTTGCAAAACATTTGCATGTTGCCACCAATTCCAAATTGGTGGCAACCCATTTGCAAATGGGACCCCCTCTCCTTTGTGAATGTCTGTAAAAGCATTTCACAGTGGTCCGACGATCGCCTACTCTTAAAAAACGAAAAGAAAACTTTTCATTTTCTTTTTTAAACACAGTCCAGTTTCGTTTAAGGAAAACAGGCTGCATTTTTTTTAAAACGATTGCTTTATGTAAAAGCGATCACAGAGATGGTGGTCTGCTGACTCCAGCAGGCCACCATCACTGTGATATTTTGTGATCCCCAGTAGGTCACCAGCGAGACCTATCTCATGAATATTAATGGGGTAGGTCTATTTACGACCCAGTGGAAAACGCAACTGAAACTCAAATGAGTATCGAACATTTGAAATTGCAATTTCCTAATTGCGGTTCACATAGAATCACAATTAGGAACTTACAATTCAAAACGTACGTACATTTGGCCCTTGGTCCTAACTATGGCTACCTAATGGTGATCGCCTGTAGGTAATATATATAAATATATATATATATATATATTTTTTATTTTTTATTAAAACATATGTTGGGTGTTGTTATTTTATTTCCTTACCTCCACCCTCCACTGTTCACCTTTAGGACTGTAGTAACTTTATTAGTGTAGGTACACCACTGGCAATGGTCTCACTCTTCTGTAGGTGTTTTAGGTGTGTGTGTTAACAAGTCTCTCCCTAATCCTCTCCCTAAATTTCCCTAAACCTCTCTAATTTAGTAGTAAGAATTCCTCATTTTCCAGTCACGTCCCATTGGCCCTCTGACATCTACTACTAAAATGTATTCCTTAGTCTAGGGAGATCTCTGTCACTATGGCACAGATATCTACACAGAAAATAAATTAAAGGTGGAGGTATCCAACTGTAGATTTATGAACAGCATTTTGTTATAGGCTGGTAATGCTGTTGCAGTAATTCTTTACATACTACAAGATGCATTTTGTGAATAGGTTCCTGAAGGTCTAGAAGGAACACTTTGTTTGTGTTAGAGTCATGATATACTCAAAATTTAAAATCTGAAAAGATACATTTTGTTCACAATGTCAATATAAAGATTTTTGGCAGAGCTACCCTTACAGACAAAAGCTAAAATAAGTTAATCACAGGGAGCCCCAATATACGTTTTTATTACAACTTTCTGTTTCTTATTTACAAGTAAACTTTTCGGCTGCAAAGATATATCTATCAGTTTTATAAATAACACTAACAGATGATGCATAATTGAGCATAATCTAGGTACCCTTGGTCTTACTTACTAAATCTTAAAACTGTTAGAGACATGGTGCTCTCATCCAAGAAAGTCACAATTGCTTTCTTACTTTTATACTTTGCCCCTGACTTTCCAAGGTAGTAGAAGCAACAGCCATGAGGATAAAGTGTTGATGGGACGGATGGATCTTACACTGAATAAAAGTGTGTTTTAGCTATCCCTTAGGTACAAGATACAGTGTTCCACAAACACACACAATATGGAACAGTGACTAAGTTTATATCTGCATAATCTTCACCCTATTTTCGTTTCATGTTTTCTCTTTGGAGGAAGACAATCCAAAGTTAACAGAGCACATGGTGAAAAATAAGTAGCCTTTGTTTTGAGTAAGGTAGGAAGGAAGGAATACAACTGCTTGGTAATAAATGTGTAAGACTTTTTCACTAAACAGGAGTGAGACGTTTCCATAAATGTTTCTAGATCTTCATTACATGAGATTAACTTGAGATGCTTCTTGACAGTCAGTTTCGATTTAGAAGTGGAAGAACACTATTCCCCGCTGTTTGGATTTCCAGGGCCAATAGAGATAAAATTATGTGTTTGTTTGAAGAGCTCTTGGATTGTGTTACACCTGAAAAACGTCCTCCCATAGATTGGCTTTCAGTGTTCATTTTTTTGTGGCTTTTTTTAAGACATGATAGTACTTAGGCCCATATTTATACTTTTTCATGCAAAACTGCGGTAACAGTTTTCCGCCGGCTAGCGCTATTCTAAGACGCCGGCCCGGTTTCTTATTAATGAAGTGGCGCAATCTGGCGCAAAGGGTGGGCTAACATCATGGAAAATTACATTAGCAGGGTGGGGCTGGTGTTATGGGAGAAGAGGGTTTTGCACCAAAAAATAATGTTAGGCTGGTTAGAGTAAAAAAAGATTACTCTAACTAGACTAGCACATTTCTTGATGCTAAACCTACTATACCACATGACTCCTGTAATATAAAAGACAGGAGTCATGCTCACCACCCGAATGGCCAGCACTGGTGACAAAGGTCCCCTGGGAATGGCCATTGCACCCAGTTCCCTGTAGAGGGACCCATTTCAGCACCACCAATGGCACTTTAAAAAATAATAAAATACTCATCCCTACTTACTTATACTTACCTGGGATGGGGTCCCCCATCCTCCGCTGTCCCTCTGGTGTGGGTGGGGGTGTCCCTGGGGCCTGGGGAGGGCACCTGTGGACTTATTCCGTGGTATACCTTATACTTCTAGATGAGACAAAGGGCTTACATGTCCTTTTTCTCTACATACACGCCAGCTTAATTATCGGCAAGCAAGACCCAGTGCCCCCACACAAGAAATGTACCCAAAAGATCCATACGTGCTGACTTGTGAGTACTCCCTCACGAAGACTCGGGGATCATAGTGTTTTGCCCCCGTCACGTGATTCCCACTACTCTTTCTCTATTGATAGTACATTATCTTGAAGAGTTTTACTTGATTAGGATAAGCCATTTATTCATGTTAACACCTTACTTATACTTTGGCCTGAGAAAGTCAATGAGATTAATTTCTCATAGACGAAACACGTGTTGGCTGTTGGATGTTGTTGTGATGACCACATATGGAATCTTTCTGATGTGATGAACATGTATGAAAATCTCGCACAAGAATAAAGACACTGAACTTTAACTCTGGATTATATATTGATTCTCCGAAGACCAAAAACCTAACTGCACAGACTCTTATCTTATTTCATACGAGTGCCCTGGCCTTTTGAATTAATACCCAAAAGGGCCTACTTTGGAGATATGTTTGCACTGGACTAAGACAAAGTAACACGTTCAGACTTATGGAGAACGGACCTGCTACAAAGACCCACATCGGCCAGCTGAACAGAGTACTCTAAATACTGGTTTGCAGACCGTTACGAGGATCCGCGTTGAAGATGTGTTGGACAGCAGAAGCAATGCATCCGTTCCAAGAGGTTGAAATGCAAGGGCCTGAGCCCAATCAATACAGTAGCAGTGAAGCATTGGTTCTGCTGGGGTTTGCGTCATGCAGAAGAAGAGATGTGTCAGGTATGCTAGATCCACAGTGGCTGGCAGAGCACCTAAGCCCACTTCCAAGGGTCTAGGACTGGGGTGGCACCACTTGGCATCGTAGACTAACAGATGGGAGAGACCAGGTGTAGGTGCAAGGTTGTTGGGAGCCTGTTGTGTCCCTGAGGCTTCAGATCAGGTCAGCCACCTAGCCCTTGGAATCACTCTGGGTTCTGCATTCAGGAGATGCAGTTCTAGTCCTTCTCACCCAGGAAAGAGTTCGGTAGGCAGCAGGCCATCACCACAGGGCAGCAGTCCTATAAAGCAACTACCAGAAGCACAGCAGACCTTCTTCCTGGCAGAGTATCCACAAGACCAGAAGTGTACTCAAATGGTGGAGGCTGAGGTCCAGTAGTTATACCCAGTTGAGCACTTGAAGTGGGGAGAAGCTTCTAGAGTCACGCCGCACAAGTGTCATGCCTCCCTGGCACTAGCTCCAGGCTAATTACAGGGGGTATGTAGCCCTTTATGTGGAGACAGAACACAGCCTATTCAAGTGTAAGTGGGGCTGTGCCCAGCTCCTCACTCCTTACCTGCCAGTGGTGGCCCATCCAATAACCCTTAAGCTCCCCATAGTGTTTTTGTTTAGGAAGGATAAACAAAGCCCAACTGTCAGCCACACCTAGTCATGTGACCAAGAGACAGGCTGCAGGTACCAAATGGCTACGGCAAGAAAATGCTAACACTCTAAACATTGCATTTTCAAAATTGTAATTTACAATCTGACTTCACCACATGTTAGGATTTTTCATTACAATCCCAGAGATACCAAACATGAACTGATTACCTATTCCCATTTTGAAATGACACTTATAAAATTTAATAAGTTAACTCCAATTATATCCTATAGGAGGCGTCGGACTTCCAGTAGGAAAAAACAAATTTAAGAGTTTTTCACTACCAGGGCATGAAAAACTTAAATGTACATGCCCTCATTTAGGTACATTGCACCCTGCCCTCTATGTGGCCAGGGCCTTCCACAGGGGTTACATATGTATTAAAATGGAAGGTTTGGACCTGGCAAAAGGTTTAATTTGCCAGGTCAAAATGGTAGTTTAAAACTGCGCACACACAGGGTGCACTGGCAAGCCTGAGACATGTTTAAAGTGCTATTTATGTGGATTTCACAATTACTGCTGAAAGCCTAGTAGGAGCATTTGATTTAGAGGCCCTGTGCACATGTAGTGCCACTCCAGAAGTGAGCACAGCCAATCTAGCACTGGTTAGGAGTAGAAAAGTCAGCAGAGTCCTAAGTCCAGCAAAAACAAAGGCAGCAAAAACAGGAGGTCTGAAGGCAAAAAGTAAAGGGGAACCACTCTAAGGACACCAAGTCTAACACTGGGTTTCTTTTCACAAATTCTAGACTAAGTCGTGATATAGAGGTCAGTTTGGGAAAGTGGAAAACCATATAAACATTACTTTAAGAATTATCTAAGCAACTGGAAAGGTTGCTTTAAGCAATCTCTGCTTCATGGATTTAAACAAAATGTTATTGTTTTCAATTAAAAACTTAACCCCTTCGCTGCCAGGCCTTTTCCCCCTCCTGTGCCAGGCCTTTTTTTTACCTATTTGGGGCAGTTTGCGCTTAGGCCCTCATAACTTTTTGTCCACATAAGCTAACCAAGCCAAATTTATGTCCTTTTTTTCCAACATCCTAGGGATTCTAGAGGTACCCAGACTTTGTGGGTTCCCCTGAAGGAGGCCAAGAAATTAGCCAAAATACAGTGAATATTTCGTATTTTTCAAAAAAAATTGAAAAAGTGGCTGCAGAAGAAGGCTTCTGGTTTTTCCCCTGAAAATGGCATCAACAAAGGGTTTGCGGTGCTAAACTCAGCAGCTTCCCACCTTTCAGGAACAGGCAGACTTGAATCAGAAAACCCAATTTTTCAACACAATTTTGGCATTTTACTGGGACATACCCCATTTTTGCAATTTTTTGTGCTTTCAGCCTCCTTCCAGTCAGTGACAGAAATGGGCATGAAACCAATGCTGGATCCCAGAAACCTAAACATTTTTGAAAAGTAGAAAAAACTCTGAATTTAGCAGGGGGTCATTTGTGTAGATCCTACAAAGGTTTCCTACAGAAAATAACAACTGAAAAAGAAAAATATTGAAATTGAGGTGAAAAAAACATCAATTTTTCTCTATGTTTTACTCCATAACTTTTCCCTGCAATGTCAGATTATCGAAAGCAACATACCGTTACGTCTGCTGGACTCCTCTGGTTGCGGGGATATATAGGGCTTGTAGGTTCATCAAGAACCCGAGGAACCCAGAGCCAATAAATGAGCTGCACCCTGCAGTGCGTTTTCATTCTATACCGGGTATGCAGAAATTCATTTGCTGAAATATAAAGAGTAAAAAATTGCTATCAAGAAAACCTTTGTATTTCCAAAAAGGGCACAAGATAAGGTGTTGAGGAGCAGTGGTTATTTGCACATCTCTGAATTCCGGGGTGACCATACTAGCATATGAATTACAGGGCATTTCTCAAATAGATGTATTTTTTACACACTCTACTATATTTGGAAGGAAAAAATGTAGAGAAAGACAAGGGGCAATAACACTTGTTTTGCTAATCTATGTTCCCCCAAGTCTCCCGATAAAAATGATACCTCACTTGTGTGGGTAGGCCTAGCGCCCGCGACAGGAAACGCCCCAAAGTGCAACGTGGACACATCCAATTTTTTTAAAGAAAACAGAGGTGATTTTTGCAAAGTGCCTACCTGTAGATTTTTGCCTCTAGCTCAGTCGGCACCTAGGGAAACCTACCAAACCTGTGCATTTCTGAAAACTAGAGACATAGGGGAATCCAAGATGGGGTGACTTGTGGGGCTCGGACCAGGTTCTGTTACCCAGAATCCTTTGCAAACCTCAAAATTTGGCTAAAAAAACACATGTTCCTCACATTTCTGTGGCAGAAAGTTCTGGAATCTGAGAGGAGCCACACATTTCCTTCCACCCAGCGTTCCCCCAAGTCTCCCGATAAAAATGATATCTCACTTGTGTGGGTAGGCCTAGCGCCCGCGACAGGAAACGCCCCAAAGCGCAACGTGGACACATCCAATTTTTTTAAAGAAAACAGAGGTGATTTTTGCAAAGTGCCTACCTGTAGATTTTGGCCTCTAGCTCAGCCGGCACCTAGGAAAACCTACCAAACCTGGGCATTTCTGAAAACTAGAGACCTAGGGGAATCCAAGATGGGGTGACTTGTGGTGCTCGGACCAGGTTCTGTTACCCAGAATCCTTTGCAAACCTCAAAATTTGGCTAAAAAAAACCATGTTCCTCACATTTCTGTGGCAGAAAGTTCTGGAATCTGAGAGGAGCCACAAATTTCCTTCCACCCAGCGTTCCCCCAAGTGTCCCAATAAAAATGATACCTCACTTGTGTGGGTAGGCCTAGCGCCCGCGACAGGAAACGCCCCAAAGCGCAACGTGGACACATCCAATTTTTTGAAAGAAAACAGAGGTGATTTTTGCAAAGTGCCTACCTGTAGATTTTGGCCTCTAGCTCAGCCGGCACCCAGGGAAACCTACCAAACCTGGGCATTTCTGAAAACTAGAGACCTAGGGGAATCCAAGATGGGGTGACTTGTGGGGCTCGGACCAGGTTCTGTTACCCAGAATCCTTTGCAAACCTCAAAATGTGGCTAAAAAAACACATGTTCCTCACATTTCTGTGGCAGAAAGTTCTGGAATCTGAGAGGAGCCACAAATTTCTTTCCACCCAGCGTTCCCCCAAGTGTCCCGATAAAAATGATACCTCACTTGTGTGGGTAGGCCTACCGCCCGCGACAGGAAACGCCCCAAAGCGCAACGTGGACACATCCAATTTTTTTAAACAAAACAGAGGTGATTTTTGCAAAGTGCCTACCTGTAGATTTTGGCCTCTACCTCAGCCGGCACCCAGGGAAACCTACCAAACCTGGGCATTTCTGAAAACTAGAGACCTAGGGGAATCCAAGATGGGGTGACTTGTGGGCCTCGGACCAGGTTCTGTTACCCACAATCCTTTGCAAACCTCAAAATGTGGCTAAAAAAACACATGTTCCTCACATTTCTGTGGCAGAAAGTTCTGGAATCTGAGAGGAGCCACAAATTTCCTTCCACCCAGCGTTCCCCCAAGTGTCCCGATAAAAATGATACCTCACTTGTGTGGGTAGGCCTACCGCCCGCGACAGGAAACGCCCCAAAGCGCAACGTGGACACATCCAATTTTTTTAAAGAAAACAGAGGTGATTTTTGCAAAGTGCCTACCTGTAGATTTTGGCCTCTAGGTCAGCCGGCACCTAGGGAAACCTACGAAACCTGTGCATTTCTGAAAACTAGAGACCTAGGGGAATCCAAGATGGGGTGACTTGTGGGTCTCGGACTAGGTTCTGTTACCCAGAATCCTTTGCAAACCTCAAAATTTGGCTAAACAAACACATGTTCCTCACATTTCTGTGGCATAAAGTTCTGGAATCTGAGAGGAGCCACAAATTTCCTTCCACCCAGCGTTCCCTCAAGTCTCCCGATAAAAATGATACCTCACTTGTGTGGGTAGGCCTAGTGCCCGCGACAGGAAACGCCCCAAAGCGCAACGTGGACACATCCATTTTATTTAAAGAAAACAGAGGTGATTTTTGCAAAGTGCCTACCTGTAGATTTTGGCCTCTAGCTCAGCCGGCACCCAGGGAAACCTACCAAACCTGGGCATTTCTGAAAACTAGAGACCTAGGGGAATCTAAGATGGGGTGACTTGTGGGGCTCGGACCAGGTTCTGTAACCCAGAATCCTTTGCAAACCTCAAAATTTGGCTAAAAAAAACACTTGTTCCTCACATTTCTGTGGCAGAAAGTTCTGGAATCTGAGAGGAGCCACAAATTTCCTTCCACCCAGCGTTCCCATAAGTCTCCCGATAAAAATGATACCTCACTTGTGTGGGTGGGCCAGGTGCCTGCAACAGAATAAGGCCCAAAACTTGAAGAGATAGAAGGGAAAGCACAGCGGGTTTATAAGGGCATATTCTTTTATACATCTTTAGACGGACTCTGCTTTGGGGACCCAGATAAGTGAGGTGTCATTTTACTTGGGAGACTGAGGGGAAAACTGGGGAGTAGGAATTTTGAGCTGGAGCAGTGATCCTACTAAGAAAAGTCAGGAAAATATGCTTTTTTATGCAAATGTTGAGGTTTACAGAGGAGTCTGGGTAAGAAAATGTTGGGGGAGCCACGCAAGCCACACCTCCCTGGACTCCTTGGGGTGTCTAGTTTTAAAAAATGTCTGGGTTTTGTAGGTTTCCCTAGATGAAGGCCGCACCCAGGACCAAAAACATAGGTGGGCCCTCCCCCCCAAACACAGGTATTTTGTAAATCATTTTGATGTGTGCACATATGTCCGTGATGTGCCAAACACTAAAATTGTGAAAAGAAACACACTTAGGTTATGTGAAGAAGACCCCTCACCCACCAACCAAGTTGGTGGCATGCTTCATCATCGGGGTCCCACCCGAGGCACCTAGCGTGTCACAGGTGTGCTGCGACGCCTGATTACAGCGGAGCAGGTTTTGTCATTTTTACCACACATACTGGTTGGATTTGGCACAAGGGTGAGTGATGGTTCAGTGGATCAAATTTTATTAACAAGAGATTTCACAAAAATGAAATGCACTGCTAATAACTGAAAGGCAAAAAACGGAACCAATGACTCACAGCTCGTGAGCTGTAAAGCTGCGACAAGGCACCAACCGCTTTACAGTCCATTCACACACCTTTCATACATGACACGCACAAGACCATTCACACCGCCAGCCACGGGCCCAGCACATTACAACACTCACATCGACAGACCGCGCCACTCAAGGGCCCATCACTTACATACGCCCACTTGCCTGATACAAGAATCACACCAGATGATGGGAGTGTGGACTGCCGTTTGGCTGGCACCGCCAGCCAAGTGCCACCCCACGCACACCGCCAGCCAAGCGCCACCCCAAGCACACCGCCAGCCAAGCGCCACCCCACGCACACCACCTTACAAGCGCCACCCCACGCACACCGCAAGCCAAGCGCCACCCCAAGCATACCGCCAGCCAAGCGCCACCCCAAGCACACCGCCAGCCAAGCGCCACCCCAAGCACACCGCCAGCCAAGCGCCACCCCACGCACACCGCCAGCCAAGCGCCACCCCAAGCACACTGCCTTCCAAGTGCCACTCCACGCACACCGCCAGCCATGCGCCACCCCACGTACACCGCCAGCCAAGCGCCACCCCACGCACACCACCATCACTTTTTTTGTTTATAAACAACAAAGAAACCACTAAATATAAAATAAGCACAAAACTACAAACACAAAAGCTCTAACTAAATACATGACAGAGATGCCAACAGTGAAACATATGAAAATATAAAACAGACAGCTTACGCTCACGGTATTTCCCAGAAAGTCTTTTGGGTATGGTAACTTCTATAACAGCCGGGCACACACAGCCCAGGCTTTGAAGGGCATTCGGGGCAGTACATCCGGCTCTCCCTCCGGATTAATCTCCGGGCACATACTCTACATCTCTTTGTGGGCAAGTCTTTTTTGGGAGTGGGAGGAATGTGATCTGGAAAGTGCCGATCTTTCACTCTAGCCACATCCTCCACCACTTCTACTCTAGGAACTCTTGCCGGTTCCACCACAATAAGGCTTTCTATCACCGACTCCTGAAATTTAACAAATGTCATCCTTCACTCAGGTGAACAATCCTTATATACAATAAAGGCATTAAAAGTTGCCAAATGAAATAAATGTAGGGCCAACTTTTTATACCACACATAAGACTTACGAAGAGCAATGTAAGGTTCCACCCTCTGATCTACTCTATCAACACCACCCATGTGCCTATTGTAGTCCAAAATGCACGCAAGTTTGCGCACTTCCGCAACCTGACCCCAAACAGCCGCAGGGGAAGTACTCTCATCATGGATGGTCGATAGCATGTACACATCCCTCCTGTCTGAAAATTTCAGAGCTAGCAGCTCATTATTCCGCAAGGCACTGCACTGTCTCCTCTCAAGTTTTTTACAGACAAGCTCCCTTG
The DNA here is from genome assembly GCF_031143425.1 of Pleurodeles waltl. Lineage (NCBI taxonomy): Eukaryota > Metazoa > Chordata > Amphibia > Caudata > Salamandridae > Pleurodeles > Pleurodeles waltl. Next base: position 914,076,404 of record NC_090444.1, on the reverse strand, counting down.
GATAGCCTTTCCGGATAGAACGGATTGTGCCACAAGCAACAGTGTCCACCCTAAACAACTCCTTGAACAACTGCACTCCAGTGTAGAAATTATCTATATACGAATGGCGACCTTTGTTAAACAGCTGTCTAGCAAGTTCCCACACAATTTTTTCGCTAACTCCAAAAGTGGCCGGACAACCAGGAGGGTCAATACTGGAATCCCTACCAGTGTAGACCCGGAAATTATACACATATCCTGTACTGCTTTCTGACAGCAGATACAATTTAATCCCATACCGTGCCCTCTTACTAGGAATGTACTGCTTAAAAACTAAACGCCCCTTGAAAAGGACCAAAGACTCGTCCACACTTATCTCTTTGCCTGGAACATAGACCTCTGAAAACCGATCCACAAAATGATCAAGGACAGGCCTAATCTTAAAAAGACGGTCACAATCAGGGTGATCTTGTGGCAAGGCTAAAGCATTGTCTACAAAATGCAGCATACGAAGAAGAAGCAAATACCGATTACGTGTCATAGTTGCAGGAAATATAGCAGTTGCCATCAAGGGGCTAGTAGACCAATAAGAAGCCAGTGACGGCTTCCTGATCAACCCCATCAAAAAAGACAAACCTAAAAACCTTTTCATCTCTTCCAGATATGTGGGAACCCACTGAGTATCTCTAGACTGAGGCTTAAGTCTGGCAGCGTTGTCCCGCAAATATTGCTCTGCATACACATTTGTCTGCTCCACTATGTCTTCCAAAAATACATCGTCCATAAACAAGTGAAAGAAATGGACAGGCAAAAAGTTTTCCGTATTAACTCTACACCCTGGGAGACCAGTAAATGCAGGTAACTGTGGCTGCTCCATGTTTGGGGCAATCCAGGTGTCAGGTCTTCTAATGGGAAATCCTTCAGCCCCAGGCTGCTGCACTCTTGGCACATCAATGTCCTCCTCTAACACAGGCCCTTCATCTGCACTGAGAGTAGCTTCCTCATCAGAAGAATACTCTCGGACAGAAAACTCACTTCCAGAATCTCCTGCTTCCTCCTCTGCCTCAGATGCAGAGTCAGTGTCGTAATCATGGTCTGAAGACGACTCAAAGAGCATGCGAACAACCTGCTGAGCGGTCACTTTGCGCCTAGCCATGATCCTCACTAACAACAAATGGATTGCCAACAACGACTAGCACTAAAATAAGTAATAAACAAAGTGTAGCTTTATCACAAAGAGTTATGTACTACAGAAAAACTATACCACTCACTTGCCTGAAAAAGCTACTCACCAAGCAACTACTCTGCACAGACACAGCAATCACCAATGATATCCCACTAAAAAGAAAAAAGCAAATTAGACATATGACAACACAAACATCACTGTGCTCAAATCTAAGGACAATGTCAAACACACAATACTGCATTTAGTACACCACCTACAAACATGTCATTCATGCATGTCAACAATACTCCGTTGGAGTAAATTGCTTTCACTTACCTAAAACATGCAACTATGCAAACCACAGGACAACTTCTGCCAAAACCGCGAGGATCCACAGCAAAGGAAGCAAAAGCGTTGAACTAGAAGAAAAAGAAGAAATAAATTGTTATAATCACAAATACAAATACTTCGCCAGTTGACAAACACCCCACCACCAAGAACTTAGAAGTTGTCCCTGGTACCTAAGTGGATCCTGCACCCCTCGGGGGTAGATGGGCATAAAAAAATTGGCCAATCTGCCCCCAAGGGGGGCAGAAATGGGCAACACCTCTGTGTCCCCTTTAGGGGGTGACCCTTCCCAAAGGGGGCACCCCCAGTACAAAACAAAACAAAAAAATCCCTGGCGTATTGTTGGTTTCTGCCCTTCTTGGGGGCAGATGGGCCTACAAAAAATAGGCCCATCTGCTCCCAAAGGGGGCAGAGATGGCCAATACGAACTTTCCCCACTTTAGGGGGGCAACCGTTGCCCAAGGGGTGCCCCCAAACACACACCACACACACACACACCATACAATCCCTGGCGCCTATTGTGCTTCCACCCCCCGGGGGCAAGATCACCCCAAAAAATGGCTGGTCTGCCATCGGGGGTGGCGAAACAGAAAAACAAAAAATAGCCCCCCAGGGGAGCGACCCTTGCCCAAGGGGTTGCCCCCAAAAAACACAATAAAAACAAAATCCCTGGTGTCTAGTGGATTTCGACCCCCCCCCCCGAGTGCAGAATAGCCGAAAATTCAGCGATCTGCCCCCAGGGTGGGGGCGAAATACTAAAAAAAATAGCCCCCCCAGTGGGGCAACCCATGCCCAAGGGGTCGCCCCCTAAAAGAAACTTTACACTAAAAATAAATCCCTGGTGTCTAGTGGATTTCGCCCCCCAGAAACACTAAACAAAAATTTACCCCGGGGGGGGGGCGACCCTTGCCCAAGGGGTCTCCCCCAAAATAAGCTAACAAAACAAAATCCCTGGTGTCTAGTGGATTTTGCCCCCCCCCCCCCCCGGGGGCAGATCTGCCGAAAAAAAGGCGATCTGCCCCCAGAGGGGGGCGAAACACTAAAAAAAATTGACCCCGGGGGGGGCGACCCTTGCCCAAGGGGTCGCCCCCAAAATCAAAACACAAAAACAAAATACCTGGTGTCTAGTGGATTTCGCCCCCCCCGGGGGCAAAATACAAAAAAAAATTGGCCGCCAGGGGGGCGACCCTTGCCCAAGGGGTCGCCCCCAAAATATACACTGCAAAGAAAATCCCTGGTGTCTAGTGGAGATTCCTGCTCCACGATCGCGGGCCCTGCCCGCGATCGTGGAGCAGGAATCTTGTGAAAACAGGCACAGGGGGAAAGGAAAAAGCCTTTCCTTTCCCCCCATGTCTGTTCCCACCCCCGCAAACCCCCAAAACGGAAAGGACTCACCTCTTGGGTCCTTTCCCGACGACGCGCTGGAAGCAAATGGCTTCCAGCGCGTCCGGCAACACCTGATGACGTCGGCGCGCCGTGCGCGCGCTGACGTCATCTGATTGCCGGGGGGGGAGTCGGGGGTGGAAGGGGAAGGTCTTCCCCTTCCATCCCCACCTTGGGGGGGAGGGGGGTGCACGGGGGGGTGCGCTAACGCTCCCCCAAGTTCCCCTGTGCCTTGGACGAGGTGACCTCGTCCAAGGCACAGGGGAACTGTAGCCTTGGACGAAGTGACCTCGTCCAAGGCACAGAAGCGGTTAAAGCAATAGCTACCATGATACATTTCAATTAATGAATAATGCGTTACAACAGTACATAGTAAATTGATTAAAAATGACTAGCACGCAAATACATATAATAAATAGGTTAAAAATTACACTTAATCAAGTACATATAATAAATAAGTTTAAAATGACAAGAAAGCAAGTACATAAAATAAATAGGTTTAAAATTACGAGCAAGTAAGTACAGTGTGAGTGCAAAGACAAGCAAGCAAACACATATAATGAATAGGTTAAAATGACAAACAAGTGGTGGCTTGAAACAACTACCCCACATACAGTTACCCCTTGCCAAACTGTCATATGTAGTGCGCCAAAGTGGCCAACATCTTCAAAAGTTCACCACAGCAGTTCCAATTCCCACCCAGATGATCCATGCAAGGTCAGTTATTACCACTCTGCACATTTTGAGAAATCATGGAGCTATTTGATGTGTCTCAGCCATCATTTGGGGCCAACAAGCAATCCACAAGGTGTTCCCATGCTCAAGCCCTTTCAGTCATTTCTCATTCTTTTTTCAGCTCTCAAAATAACACTTAACTCTCAAGACCAGCCCATTTAACCAGTTCTTCTTGCCATTTAATCCTTCGAGGGCCTCAAGTAGACATCCAATACATTGTCGAATCTTGTATTGCCAGAATCTATACTAAGTCCATAAATCTAGCAGTGGTTTTTCTCTTTTTGGGAGGAGGGCATCCCCCAAGTACACAGGCCAAGGGTGTTCAAGGGATCACTCGTAAAGTTATCTTGTTAACATAGTTCATTACTGCTTCCCAGAACTCTGCCAAGGATGGGCAGGACCATACCATATGGAACAAATACCCCCCCCTAAAAAGGCTGTTAATTTTGCCAGGGGTAAGATAAGTTCTTTCTAGAACATAAACATTTATTAATTTGAATCTGGCATTATGAGAAACAGCAGGTATATGTGCTATGATTCTCTCCCATTTCATATCAGTAATCTGAAGCTCTAGATCCAGCTCTCATTTCTCTTTTAGATCAGTGAGGGAAGTAGGAACACCAGCACTAATATCACAATATAGACATGTGACTGCTTTTACGTGACCCGACATTGTGCACAGCAACTGACACACTTGGGGCCAGATGTATCAAACATTTTTGTGATTGCAAATGGCCCAATACGCAGTTTGTGATTGCAAAAATGCATTTTGGTACGTATCAAGTCCAATTTGTAATTCAGTAACTTGGATCTGTGACAACACACCGATTCAATATTAGGAAGGGGCGTGTCAAGGGCATCCCTTCCTAATACCGAATCACAGAGGTATGTATGATTGTTTTGTGACTGTGAATGCAGGGACCCCTTCCCCTTTTTGAATGCATGCAAAAAAAAAACATTTGAGCAGGCAGTGGTTCCACAGACCACTGCCTACTCTTAGAAAAGGAAAGAAAACTTTTAATTTTTCTTTTTTAAAGGCTTCCAATTTTCCTTCAAGGAAAACGAACTGCATTAAAAAAAAATGTTGCTTTATTTAAAAGCAATCACTGACATAGTGGTCTGCTGAGCCCAGCAGGCCACCATCCCTGTGATTGTAGCCATTCGCAATGGCTCACAAATTGCGACTTACCTTGTGAATATTAATGAGGTAGGTGCATTTGGGAGCCCTTGCGAATCGCTATATAAAACTCCTGGAGTTTCATACATTCCAATAGCGATTACTTAATTGCAATTTGCAAAAAAGCACAATTTGGTAATCACTATTGGAATTAATTATACATCTGGCATGTGTTATATGTTCAGCACCAACATTCCCTTAGTGAATCCTAGTCATGGCAACCACTGCCCTGTGCAACAGGAATTAGCCTCCTGACATACCGAGTTCTTCATCAAAGTCTTCAGACACAAGCATTCCTCCATCCTGTGCGATGACCCCATAGTGAACTCATCATCCCTCTGTACCCCCAACTCTTCTATGCGAGGAACCATTTTCAACCACTTTATTGGCAAATCAGTTGGTCCGGGTGTAGAACTCCACTCCATCAGTGGAGTTTGCAGAATTCAGACACTTTGCGCTATGCTGAGTGGTGTGGAGTTCCCAAATGCCACAATCTGGCATGGAGCTGAGATCATTCACGTGCACACCTGGGGTTGGGTTTTGTCTCTCTCTTGTGAGACCCAAAAATACTCTAGGGCCACCAGCGAACATGCGCAAGACTTCGCATTCGCTCATGCTGTTTCCGGCCACATGAACAAGACTTTGCGTTTACTTGTGCTGCTTCCAACCATGACAGCGGCCAAAATAATCTTTCTCACGTGTGCAAATGCACATGGAGTGGATTTCTACTCAAGATACATCTAAATCTAGTCAAAAAGTGTTTTGAGTGGATTTTCTTCTTCAATAGACCCTTCAAGCTGTTTTTTAGATTGAGAAGCCTTTTTTTCTTTTCAAACAGGAAGGAAGTACCCCAGAGACTCCGAATTCCTGTTCCTGTCCAGCAGTCTCCTTCCAGTGCTTTGTCCATCTCCTGGTCACTTTTCACTTGGATTTCAAGGTGGAAGAATCCCTCTCTTTGTCTCATGGATATACCTTTAGATTTCATTACTTTGTTTTTGTGAAATCACACAAGTAAGTTCCAAAACTTCTGAGTAAAGGTGTTGTTTGTTTTCTTAGGCATGCACCAATATTTCTTTGTACTTTAATTAGATTTTCAAGATTTACAGTGGTGGGTGGCCTGGAGTTCAAGTATGGGCCTATGTATTTATTTTTCATTGCTTTTTCAGCTTTTGTAAAGGAAATTGTTGCACAGCTGTCATTTTTGACATTTTTGTAACACTTGCAGTATTATTGTACCCTGTGGCCTGAATTTCCAAAGGGCCATCTAGCCAGTAGGCCCAGTACTAGTAGTCATCAGTGTGTGAAATAAATATTCCAGCTGTATATGTTTTTTTAAACCTAATTTATGACAGGGATTGCATTGGATTAAATTAAAAATGTTGGCTATTTTTTGCATTTCATGTTTTTTTTCAAAAAGTGTATATGTTGTGTGGTAACATTCGATGACCATTTACGATCCCTTACGAATCGCTATATAAAACTCCTGGAGTTTCATACATTCCAATAGTGATTACTTAATTGCAATTTGCAAAAAATCGCAATTTGGTAATCACTATTGGAATTAATGATACATCTGGCAAATGTTATCTGTTCAGCACCAACATTCCCTTAGTGAATCCTAGTCATGGCAACCACTGCCCTGTGCAACAGGAATTAGTCTCCTGATATACCGGATCCTTCATCAAAGTCTTCAAACACAAGCATTACTCCATCCTTGTACAAATCCCCTATGCGACGAACCCCATAGTGAACTCATCATCTCTCTATACCCCCAACTCTTCTATGCGAGGAACCATTTTCAACCACTTTATTGGCAAATCAGTAGGTCCGGGTGTAGAACTCCACTCCATCAGTGGAGTTTTCAGAATTCAGACACTTCGCGCTATACTGAGTAGTGTGGAGTTCCCAAATGCCACAATCTGGTATGGAGCTGAGATAATGCACGTGCACACCTGGGGTTGGGTTTTGTCGCTCTCTTGTGAGACCCAAAATACTCTAGGGCCACCAGCGAGCCTGAGCAAGACTTCGCATTCGCTCATGCTGTTTCCGGCCACATGAACAAGACTTTGGGGGTGATTCTAACCCTGGCGGTCGGTGATAAAGCGGCGCCCAAACCGTCAACAGGCCGGCGGTCCAAAAAATGGAATTCTGACCCTGGCGGGAACCGCCAACACAGCCCGCCACTTTAACACTCCGACCGCCATGGCGGGACCGACAAACAGCACGGCGGTCACCGCCAACAGCCAGGCGGCAGACAATGTACCGCCCACACTATCACAACTCACCAATCCGCCACCTTTTCCGGGGCGGAAGCACCGCCGATAAAAACACGGCGGAAACAGACTACGAACGGGAAAACGCTCACCTCTACGCACTCCACGAGGAAGGAGGACAGCATGGAACCCGAATTAAACATCCTATCTGCTCTCGTCTACCTTCTCATCTACCACGAGTACGAAGTCCGGCGCAGACGACAACGGTGAGTACTGCACCTACGACACACGGGAGGGGGGAGGACGAAAGGTTACGGGCACACACATATGCGACCCCCACCCCCCCCAAGATGTACACACCAATGCAGAGCAACAACTCACAGTGACACCACCCAAACACCCGTAAAAAATACAATCACATAACCAAATTGAGAATAAATATTTATGTACAAAATAGCTGCAGAAAAGTCTTATTCAACCATCAAAAAATATTTCATAAAAAAAAAGTATTTACACAGCAGTGGATAACTGAAGCAAGTAGTCCTGCACATCTTACGAATTCATCATGTACGTGGGCCAAAGTGTAGCGAAACAAGGGCAAAGCCCACACAGGAGACCTGAGTCCTTTGGAGAGAACACTGCAGGGGCATCTGGTGACAAAACTACAGGCACCTCAGGGGGAAGGGAAGGGGGGGGCAACACAGCCACATGAGTCCACGACGCCAGATCCACGAAGGGGCCACCATGCCCACTGACATATCCTGGGGAGTGCAAAGCCACAGTCTCTCAAAGTCTCTACAGTGGGTGGCTTGCCCACTGTGCCATCCTGGGGAGTGCAAAGCCACAGTCCATCAGGTGGATAACAGAGTCCACTGGTCATGGAGGATGCATGGTGGGCACAGTGAACCGTGAACAGTGCTTGACAGGAAGGGCCCAGCGGAGCGGTGCTTGAGACGGCGGGGCCCAGCGGAGCGGTGCTTGACAGGAAGGGCCCAGCGGAGCGGTGCTTGACAGGAAGGGCCCAGCGGAGCGGTGCTTGAGACGGCGGGGCCCAGCGGAGCGGTGCTTGACAGGAAGGGCCCAGCAGAGCGGTGCTTGACAGGAAGGGCCCAGCGGAGCGGTCCTTGAGATGAAGGGCCCAGCGGAGCGGTGCTTGACAGGAAGGGCCCAGCGGAGCGGTGCTTGAGATGAAGGGCCCAGCGGAGCGGTGCATGACAGGAAGGGCCCAGCGGAGCGGTGCTTGAGATGAAGGGCCCAGCGGAGCGGTGCTTGACAGGAAGGGCCCAGCGGAGCGGTGCTTGAGACGGCGGGGCCCAGCGGAGCGGTGCTTGAGACGGCGGGGCCCAGCGGAGCGGTGCTTGAGACGGCGGGGCCCAGCGGAGCGGTGCTTGAGATGAAGGGCCCAGCGGAGCGGTGCTTGACAGGAAGGGCCCAGCGGAGCGGTGCTTGAGATGAAGGGCCCAGCGGAGCGGTGCTTGACAGGAAGGGCCCAGCGGAGCGGTGCTTGAGACGGCGGGGCCCAGCGGAGCGGTGCTTGAGATGAAGGGCCCAGCGGAGCGGTGCTTGAGACGGCGGGGCCCAGCGGAGCGGTGCTTGAGATGAAGGGCCCAGCGGAGCGGTGCTTGACAGGAAGGGCCCAGCGGAGCGGTGCTTGAGACGGCGGGCCCAGCGGAGCGGTGCTTGACAGGAAGGGCCCAGTGGAGCGGTGCTTGAGACGGCGGGGCCCAGCGGAGCGGTGCTTGACAGGAAGGGCCCAGCGGAGCGGTGCTTGACAGGAAGGGCCCAGCGGAGCGGTGCTTGACAGGAAGGGCCCAGCGGAGCGGTGCTTGAGATGAAGGGCCCAGCGGAGCGGTGCTTGACAGGAAGGGCCCAGCGGAGCGGTGCTTGAGATGAAGGGCCCAGCGGAGCGGTGCTTGACAGGAAGGGCCCAGCGGAGCGGTGCTTGAGACGGCGGGCCCAGCGGAGCGGTGCTTGAGATGAAGGGCCCAGCGGAGCGGTGCTTGACAGGAAGGGCCCAGCGGAGCGGTGCTTGAGATGAAGGGCCCAGCGGAGCGGTGCTTGACAGGAAGGGCCCAGCGGAGCGGTGCTTGAGATGAAGGGCCCAGCGGAGCGGTGCTTGACAGGAAGGGCCCAGCGGAGTGGTGCTTGAGACGGCGGGGCCCAGCGGAGCGGTGCTTGAGATGAAGGGCCCAGCGGAGCGGTGCTTGACAGGAAGGGCCCAGCGGAGCGGTGCTTGAGATGAAGGGCCCAGCGGAGCGGTGCTTGACAGGAAGGGCCCAGCGGAGCGGTGCTTGAGACGGCGGGGCCCAGCGGAGCGGTGCTTGACAGGAAGGGCCCAGCGGAGCGGTGCTTGAGACGGCGGGGCCCAGCGGAGCGGTGCTTGAGATGAAGGGCCCAGCGGAGCGGTGCTTGCCAGGAAGGGCCCAGCGGAGCGGTGCTTGAGATGAAGGGCCCAGCGGAGCGGTGCTTGACAGGAAGGGCCCAGCGGAGCGGTGCTTGAGACGGCAGGGCCCTGTACAGCGGTGCTCTCCTGCACGGCGGGGCCCTGTTCAGCGGTGCTCTTCTGCACGGCGGGGCCCTGTTCAGCAGTGCTTGTCTTCATGGCGGGGCCATGTTCAGCGGTGCTCTTCTGCACGGCGGGGCCCTGTTCAGCGGTGCTCTCCTGCACGGCGGGGCCCTGTTCAGCGGTGCTCTCCTGCACGGCGGGGCCCTGTTCAGCAGTGCTCTTCTGCACGGCGGGGCCCTGTTCAGCGGTGCTCTCCTGCACGGCGGGGCCCTGTTCAGCGGTGCTCTCCTGCACGGCGGGGCCCTGTCCAGCGGTGCTCTCCTGCACGGCGGGGCCCTGTTCAGCGGTGCTCTTCTGCACGGCGGGGCCCTGTTCAGCGGTGCTCTTCTGCACGGCGGGGCCCTGTTCAGCGGTGCTCTTCTGCACGGCGGGGTCCTGTTCAGCGGTGCTCTTCCAGTCAGTGTAGGGAGTCAGACCTGGCCTTGACAACCTGCTCACTCGCCCTCCGAATGTGCAGTGTCAGGCCCCTTCGGAGACGGAGTCCTGGGCCCTTTGGTGTCGTCCCTTGCAGGCGGGATGGGGCGTGTGGGGCCCTCCTGCTCCGCGCTCCTGCTGGCTGGCCTCTCCGCCCTGCTGCCCTTCCGCTCCTTAGATGGGGCTCTCGGGCCCTTGCCTCCCCTGGCTGTTGTGGCAGGTGAAGTGGCCGGAGTTACCTCCTTGGGGGCAGCCGTCTCAGTCCGCTCACGGCGGCCCTTCACTTTCCGGGTCCTCTTGCCTGGGGGGGCTGGCAGTCCCCTTGCTGCTCAGTGAAGTGTCACTGCTGCCAAAGGGTGGGCTCCATAATCCATGCACCACTTGTACCTTAGCAGCTGGGCTGGTGGTGGCTGAGGTGCCTTTGGGACTTTTCCCAGATGGAGGGGGTGGGTCAGGGGAGGGAAAGAGGTTAACATTGGAGAGGTAATACTTCTTTGGACCAAGGTAAAGGGTAGGAGTAGTGGTGATAGAAGTGGAGGAAGAGGATGTGGTTGTAGGAGAGTCAGGTGTGCTGTCCTTGGGTGCAGGTGACTGGGACGTAGGCTGTCGTGAGGTGGTTGGCTGTTGCTTGGGTGGCTGCCTGCGTTTATGTGTCTTGGAAGAGGGGGTGACAGACACAGTGGGAGAGGACACAGGGGACGTGTAGATGGCAGTGGGGGTGGTGACTGCACGTGTGAGGACTGTAGTGGAGGGTGTGCTGGTGATGGAAGAACTGGCTGATGTTGGTGTGCACGCAGGTGTGAGTGTAGACGTCACTGGGAGGGAGGAGGGAGACGAGGAGGTGGGGGACACAGAGGTGGGAGTGAATGTTGGTATGTCTGCATCTGGGTGTTGCTTGGGTGAATGCTTGTGTGTTCTGTGGTGCTTATGTTTGGATGAGCTGGCCTTGGGTGTTGAGGTGTGTGCAGGCTGGTCTGATGGTGTGGATGGGATAGGCTGAGGAACAGGAGACAGAGAAAGGGTGGAGGCAGTCAGAAGAGGGAGACTGGAGACAGGGACAATGGCTGCCGTCAGTGCTGAGGCCAGAGAAGTGAACGCTCGTTGATGGGCAGCCTGACCCGAATGAATGCCCTCCAGGTAGGCATTGCTCTGTTGCACCTCCCTTTGCACCCCCTGGATGGCATTCAAAAGGGTGGTCTGCCCAACAATGAGCGTCCTCACCAGGTCAATGAGCTCCGCACTGAGGGCAGCAGGGGTAACAGAGGCAGGGGCTGAGGTGCCTGGGGCGAAGGAGACGCGCGCCTTCCTGGGCGAACGGGCACGGAGCGAAGACTGAGGGGCTGCTGGGAGGGCGGTGCTGGTGCGCTGGGTGGCGGCTGTACCTGTTGTTGCGGGGGGCACAGATGTTGCCGCCCCTGCTAGGGAGCTCCCAAACGAGGACGTGTCCGTGTCGCTGGTGTCTCCACCGGCCCCCGTTGTGGTGCTCCCCTCGCCTTCCGGATCACTGGTGCCCTCGGTGTCTGTGTCAGTGCCCACCGGGGCCTGGTGACCTGCAGCTCCCTCGTGCTCCGACGCCAATTCTCCTCCGCCTGATGATGCTAATGCACAAGAAAACAAAGAATAAGGGTGGGGGGAGAAATAAAACAACGTTGAGTGTATGCCTTGTCAAAACCCTTGGCGGAGAGGACAGACACAGGTGCCTCGTGCACTAAGCCGCAAACTTGGGGTATACTACTCAGTACTTCTGACTAGGCCAACAGGTCTAGGGACAACAGACGCGCACATGGGTGATGGAGGACCATGGATAGCTGAACTTGGCACCCTACAGAGGTGGGGGGCGGGGGCACAGGGCCATGTCTAAGGGAGGGGACTACACTACGGAAAGCGCCCTGGCCTACTGTCACACACAGGCCTCCTCCCCCACCCAGACGCCTCAACTGCGCGTAAGGATAGCAGAATGTGCTGATACTCACCCCCTTGTGTCTGCTGTGCTGTCCTCAAGCGCCCATCCAACTCAGGGTAGGCCACCGCCAGAATCCGGGACATCAGGGGGGTCAGGGTACGACTGGCACCCCTCTTAGGTCGGGAGGCCATCCCCAGCAGGGTCTCTGCGGTCTTACGGGTTCTGCGGCGGATGTCCTCCCACCTCTTCCGACAGTGGGTGCCCCGTCTGGTGTAGACCCCCAGGGCCCGGACTTCCTTGGCGATGGCACGCCAAATATCGATTTTCTGATGGGCGCTCACCTGTTTGACATGTACAGGGTGGGAAAGAGAAATTTCTGCATGTATGGAGTAAATGCCCCCCCCTCCCCAACCTTGCCATGTGGCCCATTCTCACATCTGTCGTGCGTTGGACTCCTCATTTTCTCCCCACCCCACCCCACCAACTGACAGCCACCCCACTCCACACAGGCATAGACCATTCAAGGAGCACTCAGTGTACTCACCTGTTGGTCTGGAGGACCGTAGAGTAGCGCATACTGGGGGAGGACCCCATCCACAAGTTTCTCCAACTCTTCAGTGAAGGCAGGGGCCCTTTCCCCAGTCGCAGCAGCTATTGTCACTTCCAGACCGAGTTCACAGCAGCACTTGCAGTATAGGTCCTCTCCTGTGGATGATCAGGTCTCGAGTGATTAATCAGATAGAAAATGGCGGTCACGCCCGCAGCGGTGCGTACCGCGGCGGTGCGTACCGCGACCGCCGGCGCACATCGTCATTGGCTTCTGAATCCCATAGGGTTCAATGTTAACCAATACGACTTCGTACAGCGGTCTTCGACCGCCTACCGCCACGGTGTGCCACGCCAGCGCATTGACCTCACATCCCATTGTCCCACTTCACAGGTCAGGCAGCCGCCATTTCAGGGGCCCACATGGCTTAAATTTGACTGCGTCACACAGGCCTAGGCCTTGCATTGCCACACATACACGCCTTTCAATGCATTGCGATTCTTTAACTGTGCAAGCTGTGTGAAAGTACCTGTGGTTTGCCTGACTCGGTGCTCCATGTTGTCCTTCCTAGGCACCGTCCGCTGGGACTTCCGAGGAGAAGGATGAATCCTCGCGTGTACCGTCCGCTGGTGGACCTGTCGACAATGGAAGAACGCCATATAATACTACGCTACAGACTTGACCGTGCCACTATACATGAACTGTGTGCCCAGCTGGAGCCAGCCCTGATGTCCCCCATCCGCCAACCCACAGGCATTCCCCCTCTGGTGCAGGTTCTGTCAGTCCTCCATTTTTTGGCAAGTGGGTCATTCCAGACAACAGTGGCCATGTCATCTGGAATGTCTCAGCCTATGTTTTCCAAGATTTTGTCCAGAGTGTTGTCTGCCCTGATGAAACTCATGCGGAGCTACATCATTTTCCCGGAGGAGGGTGATTTGCCTACAGTGAAGGGTGATTTCTATGCCCTTGGACATATCCCCAACATCATTGGTGCCATTGATGGGACCCATGTGGCTTTGGTGCCCCCAAAAGATGATGAGCAGGTGTACAGAAACAGGAAAAATTACCATTCGATGAATGTCCAGGTGGTCTGTTTGGCTGACCAGTACATATCCCATGTAAATGCCAAGTTCCCTGGGTCAGTGCATGACGCGTATGTTATGCGAAATAGCAGCATCCCCTATGTGATGGAGCAGCTACAGAGACAACGTGTGTGGCTAATAGGTGACTCTGGTTACCCCAACCTGCCTTGGCTACTGACCCCAGTGAGGAATCCCCGGACAAGGGCAGAGGAACGGTACAATGAGGCCCATGGGCGAACTAGGAGGATCATAGAAAGGACCTTTGGCCTCCTGAAGGCCACTTTTAGGTGCCTGCATATGACAGGGGGATCCCTGATGTACTCACCAAAGAAGGTGTGCCATATCATCGTGGCCTGCTGTATGCTTCACAATCTGGCATTGCGACGTCAGGTTCCTTTCCTGCAGGAGGATGGTGCAGATGGTGGTGTTGAAGCAGCTGTGGAACCTGCGGAGAGTGAAGAGGAGGAAGACTCAGAAGACGACACAGACAACAGGGACAGAGTAATAGAACAGTATTTTCAGTAGCACACAGGTAAGAATCACCCATGCCATTTTACATTTCTTGAAAGCCTCCTGCATCTCAACTTTGTCTATTTCCCCCCAGAACTTTAAAACTGATGTTTGATTTTCCGTTCCCTTTTCAGTGCTGTATGACCCACTGCGTGACTTCTGCTTGGTTAGCCCATGGACTAATGCTAAGTGACCTCGGTATGTGTTCAGCACAAAGTTAACAGAACGTAATTGATATGTAATGTGTTATACATTTGTAAATAATACAGGCTGACTCCTGATTGATTTCAGTGCAATGAGTGATTTATTTTTAGTGCAAGATGATGGTACATTCTAGTCAAACGGTGATGGGTGGGGGTGGAGTGATGTCCATGGCGGAGTCCAGTTCTCAGTCTCACAGGTGCATTGTCCATATGCCTGTGGAAGGATGGAGCAGGGGCAGTTCAAGGTTTGACAGGGTGGCAATGTGGGACAGTGGGAGGACTTCAGGGGGTATCTGATGCTGGCGGGGGTCTTGACATCCTACTCTGTCGATTTTTTGGATCTCAGGCTCCTCTTGCGGGGTGGTTGTTGTTCAGCAGGAGGTGGGGTTCTGGTGGCCTGTCGTTGTGGTGGGGCCTCCTGTCCACTAGCGCCGGCGGAGGTGGTAGGCTGTTCCTGTTCCGGGCTAGTGACAGGGGCCCTGTGTGATGCCACATGGTCCCGAAACGTGTCCTCTATACGGTTGAGGGCCTGGACTATGCTCCCCATAGCGGTAGAGATGTTGGTTAGTTGTTCGCTGAACCCCATGTAGCGTTCCTCCTGCTGTGCCTGGATCTCCTGGAACCTGGCCAGTACCTTCGCCATCGTCTCTTGTGAGTGGTGGTAGGCTGCCATGATGGTGGTGAGGGCCTCTTGGAGAGTGGGTTCCCTGGGCCTCTCCTCCCCCCCCTGTCGCACAGCAGCCCTCCGAGTTGCCCGGTTTCCCCCGGCCTCTGTCCCCTGGCCGGTGTGCCCACTACCACTGCCCCCAGGTCCCTGTTGTTGTTGGGGTGGTGGGTTACCCTGGGTGCCCTGTAGTGGCAGACACACCGCTGATTGACCTGTCCTAGAGACAGAGGCATGGGCCCGCTGGGTGGGAGCTGTGCTGTTGTTCCCAGAGGGGGTTGGGTCTGCAGTGGCCTGTGGCTGCCTGAGGGGAACCGACTGTCCAGAGGTCCCCGATGGTCCGGGCTGGTCATCAGGTTCCAGGTCGACAGAGCTGCTGTCATCACTAGGGGCCTCTTCCGGGGGTGGGATGGACATTTCTGGTCCCTCCTGACCGGTGTGTTGTCGTTCGGGTCCTGCATGGGGTAAGAGAGTATGGTTATTGTTTCTGTGTGTGCAATTGCATGCGATTTATGGGTGCCCTTGTCCCCCAGTGCTGGCATTCCCTTGGGGGAGGTGTTGTGAGGGTGTTTTGTGGGGGGGGGGGTATGTGCAGTGGTCATGCTTAGGTGATGGGTGTCCATAGTTTGTGGTGGCATGCAGGGGTTGGTGTTGGGTGGGTTGTGCTGGAGAGACATTC
This sequence comes from Pleurodeles waltl, assembly GCF_031143425.1. Lineage (NCBI taxonomy): Eukaryota > Metazoa > Chordata > Amphibia > Caudata > Salamandridae > Pleurodeles > Pleurodeles waltl. The sequence continues at coordinate 914,060,836 of NC_090444.1, read as the reverse complement.
TCAGGGAGGATGTGTGATGGGGGGTTGGGGGTGAGGGTGGGGGTGGTGGTTAGCATGCTGGGGGGGTGAAGTAGTTGAGCTTGTACTTACCAGAGTCCATTCCTCCGGATACTCCAGCGAGGCCCTCAGGATGCAGGATGTTTAGTACCTCTTGCTCCCATGCTGTGAATTCGGGTGGTGTGGGTGGTGGTCCCCCGCCAGTCTTCTGCACTGCGATGTTGTGTCGCGAGACCATCGAGCGCACCTTCCCCCGTAGGTCGTTCCAGCGTTTGCGGATGTCGTCCCTATTTCTGGGATGCTGTCCCACCGCGTTGACCCTGTCCACGATCCGCTGCCATAGCTCCGCCTTCCTGGCTATGGTGGTGTGCTGCACCTGTGAGCCGAAGAGCTGCGGTTCAACTCTTAAAATTTCCTCCACCATGACCCGGAGTTCTTGGTCCGAAAAGCGTGGGTGCCTTTGGGGTGCCATGGGGTGGTGTGTATGAGGTGTGGGGTGTTGTATGTGGTGATGTGTGTGTTGGTGTGTGGTGCTTTGTGCTTCTATGTGGTGTGTGTGATGGTGTAGTGTGCCTCTGTGTGATGTAGCTCTCTATTCTGTGATGTTTCTCTCTCTCCTTCGTCTCTGATTTTTGTTAGTAGGGGTTTGTGGGTGATGTGGGTGTGTCTTTTATATTGTATTGGGTGTGTGGGTGTGGTGTGTGTATGTGTTTTAGGTGTGTGCCTTTCACATTGTCCAATGTGGTAGAGTTTTGTAAAGGTGTGTGTATTTTGACCGCTGCGGTGTGTACCGCCAATGGACTGCCGCGTTTGAAAGACCGCCGCGTGGATTTGCGGGTCGTAATGGCATGGGCGTATTCCTGTTGGCGAGGCGGTGGAGGTTTGGTCATCTCCAGTTTACCACTGCCCGCTGATGTGGCGGACTGCAGTGGAGGTCGGATTTTTGGAGGTTTTGCAGTTGTGGGTCAGAATGTCCGTAGCGGCTAACCGCGACCGCGGCGGTATTGTGGCGGCCTTCTGACCGGCGGTAAACGGCTTTTACCGCCGAGGTCAGAATGACCCCCTTTGTGTTTACCTGCGCTGCTTCCAACCACAACAGTGGCTAAAATAGTCTTGCTCACAAGTGCAAATGCACCTGGAGTGGATTTCTACTCAAGATATATCTAAATCTAGTAAAAAAGTGTTTTTGAGTAGATTTTCTTATTCAATGGACCCTTCATGCTGTTTTTTTCAGATTCAGAAGCCTTTTTTTTCTTTTCAAACAGGAAGGAAGTACCCCAGAGACTCCAACTTCCTGTTCCTGTCCAGCAGGCTCCTTCCAGTGCTTTGTCCATCTCCTGGTCATTTTTCACTTGGATTTTGAGGTGGCAGAATCACTCTCTTTGTATCCTTGGTAGACCTTTAGTTTAAGTACTTTGTTTTTGTGAAATCACACATGTAAGTTCCAAAACATCTGAGTAAAGGTGTTGTTTGTTTTCTTAGGCATGCACCAATATTCCTTTGTACTTTAATTAGATTTTCAAGATTTACAGTGGTGGGTGGCCTGGAGTTCAAGTATGGGCCTATGTATTTTTTTTGCATGTCATTGATTTTTCATTGATTTTTCAGCTTTTGTAAAGGAAATTGTTGCACAGCGGTCCTTTTCGATATGTTTGTAACACTTGCAGTATTATTTTACCTTGTGGCCTAGATTTCCAAAGGGCCATCTAGCCAGTAGGCCCAGTACTAGTAGTCATCAGTGTGTAAAATAAATATTCCTGCGGTATATGTTTTTTAAAACCTAATTTATGACAGGGATGGCATTAGATTAAATTAAAAATGTTGGCTATTTTTTGCATTTCATATTTGTTTGCAAAAAGTGTATATGTTGTGTGGTAACATTCGATGGTATAGGATGCATGTGTGTACTGTTGTGAATTTGTTATAGCTCAATTAATTTTCATGTTTTGCATTGCTGAAATAATGTTATTGTTTTCTATAGTGTTACCACCATGCCTCCTTATGGCCAGTGTGTGCATGTGTTTGCCATCAATCACCATGTGCCTTTGTTTTCAATTCCATGTAGCCAGAGGGAATTTTGTGTAGTCTATGTCCGTAGGGTTGCATATGTTCTTTATTTTCATGTTTTCTTGTTCACTGTTGTTGTTTTTCCATGTGACAGGCAGTCATTTTCTGCAACCAGTTAGTGTGTCTTTGCCCTAGGCTTGCATTAGTTATTTGTTCTCCTTGCTTCCTGTTGTTGTTGTTTTACCATGTGGCTGGCAGACATTTTGCGCAAGCAGCCGGAGTTCCTTTTCCATAGACCTGCATGTGTTCTTTCTTTGTTCTCCATGCCTCCTTGCACCTTACTGTTGTTGTTTCACCATGGGACTGGTGGCCGTTTTGTCCATCCAGCCAGTATCCCTTTGCCATAAGCTTGCATTTGTTCTTTGTTTGGCATGCCTACTTGCTGTTGTTTTACCTTGTAGCTGGCAGCCATTTTGTGCATCTAACCAGTGTGTCTTTGCCATATCCTTACATGGGTTCGTCTTTGTTCCCTATGCCTCCTTGTCCCATGATGCTGTTATTTGACCATGTGGCTGGTGGCCATTTTGGCCCTCTAGCCAGTGTCCCTTTACCATAGGCGTGCATGTGGTATTTGTTTGCCAAGCCTCCTTGCTCCTTGCTGTTGTTTTGCTATGTGGCTGGCATCCAGTTTGTTTATCCAGCCAGTGTGTTCTTGACATAGGCTTGCATCTGTTCTTCTCTGTTCCCCATGCCTCCTGGCTCCCTGTTGTTATTATTTGACCATGTGGCTGGTGGCATTTTGCCGATCCAACCAGTGTCCCATTGCTATAGGCTTGCATGTGTCTTTGTTTGCTATGCCACCTTGCTATTTGTTGTGATTTTACCACGTGGCTGGCAGCCATTTTGTGCATTCAGTCATAGGTGTACATACAAACATCATTTATTATTGATCATTTGTTTATTTATAGTTTGTTAAATGTTTTAGATTTTTATTTTTATTTCATTTTATTTAATTCTGCATTTTGTCTTTTTCCTTTCATTCATCTCATTTATCTCACCTTGACTCATCCAAAACCCCTCCTGCTACTGTGATCTCCCTAACCCTTTCCACATACTCTTCCCTCCTCCATCTCTCCTTCACTCATCCCAAGCCTCATCCTATTCCTATAAACTCCCATTTAACACTTCTCGATTCTTCCCTCCTTTATCCCTCCATTACTCTAGTCAATCCAACTAATAAACTCATGTATCGTCTGCTCAAATTAACTCATAAAAAATACTAAAACTGAACTCATATTTCCCTATAATAATCCACCACTAATTCCTCTTGGGTTCCGGAGTAGCATGCTACTCTCCGAAAAGCATTTTGACGCTGCGTCAGGGGTAGTAAGCGCTATATAAATATTATTACAATTACAATTACAATAAAACAAAGTAAGCAAAGTAGGTAAGCAGCATGCCCCTCTCCAGAAGAGCTCGCTTGTTAATGCATGCAAACAATTATTCAATCATCCTTTCATTCTTCCTAATATATTCACCCATAGCATAACCACTATGATTTAAGCTTTTCTTTTTCTCATCCACTCTTTCATCAAAATTCACAATCCATCATCCATCCATTCAGTATCTACTATCCACCCTTTCTTTCAATCATTCTTTCACCCATCCATCCATTTACCCAATACTCACCATGCATCCATTCACCCTCCCACACATCCTTTCCTTTCACTCATTTGACCCATCCTTTCTTTTAACCTTCTGTTATTTCCCATTTCCATCAAGCCATCATTTCCAGCGTTCACTATGTGTGCTTTTGCTGACTTGCAAATAGAAGAGGCAACAACCCAACCACCGCTCTTGCTGGTAAAGTGGGGGCTTCACAATCATTATGACACCCTTGTAGCTAGTGAGTACAATAGTAATTGTCAATAGGCAAACAATGTGACTTACTACCGTCCACTTCTCCCCCGCTCCTTCTCCTGCAGCAGCACTTGAGCCGGGGTCACTGGTGGTCGGGTGGGCTAGAAAACACATTATACAGTTTTTAGATGCCAGGTGCACCTCCACTTAATTTATTGTCACAATACATCCCTACTCTTTGGTTAGCACTACACTATCTTCTATCAAAAATATAATTCCAGGCCTTTTGTTGTTCCACAATGTTAGAAACGCCAGGTAGTCAAGCCAATCAGAAGCATTTTGTAATGGAGGGGCAGAGCTATAGCTCTGATGACTCAGAATCATTGAAGCGCTATGAAGGGGTGGTATAAAATGGTCAATGAAGGACAAAAAAAGATAATGCAGGCATAAGAGGAATTTACAAAAATTGGATAGGAGAGTTGGAAAAAAGGAGACAGTATAAAAAAATAAACAAGGAAAAATTAAAAGTAGTATAATAGTGGGGAAATAATAATAATAATAAATAATAGCACCTACTGGAATGAGTAGAGTCCTCAGCTTTAGTGCTGGTGGTCAGTGCCTCCTCTCCAACTCTTTCCACACCCCCCTCTGTGCCCTTCTCCTTGCCCTTGGGTGCTGATGTAAGAATTGAAGAAGAGAAAAAAAATAGATTAACAGCACAATTAATCTCCACAAAATTCTTATAACAGGCAAACACAATAACATTGTACTTATCTAACTCAGATCACTTATGGTACTAGGATGATCAACTTTCATTGAGTTAGCTATACTCCTAAAAACCCCATTCCAAATTTGCTTACCAAAATCTACATTTGGAACAAATGCATTCCAATGAATGATCTTTGATTCTATTCTCATATCTCAACCTCCTTGACGGACCAAATCAGCCTTCCTTTTTTGCAATGCATAGGTGAACACTAGTAGTACTACACATCACTGTGAAATTGCTTGGGACTGTACGAACTACATAGATAAAAGTCACAGAGACCCTAACTCACTGATATCACTAATTCACTAAGGTGACAGGAGGCCAGAGAAGTTTGAATTGTAATGGCTTCTTAAATAATCAGCCAGAGTGCGCGCCAACGAGAACAATGAGGTAGCACCGAGCACCTGCCTAGCTCTAACTGGATCACATAATAATATTCTTAACGCGAACTTAACGTAACTTGCCTTTGGTGCTATATGGAAAAAAAGGTTAGCATTGTAGAACACAAACACAATAATAATGTTAATACCCACGGAGCCCCAGAATCTCTATGCTAGCAGGTTAAGTAGGTCCTGCTTGCGGTCGATGATATCTGCTACTGGATGGTGCACTATACCTGGCTGGTGCACCGCACACACCAGCGCACCCTCCCCCAACATAGCCAACACTCCTGCAGGGGGTACCCCCTTCCAGGCCTGCTGACAACATGGAGGGGAGGTGGCGCTGCACATAGAAACTTAGTGCAGCCACCTCCACCTCGCAAAAGAGGAGCCGGGGCTGCACCTCTTGGCAGAGTTGCCACCCACAAGGTAGATGGCTGCTGCCGCTGGCTGTTTGGCAGGGCCAGGCACCTATGCTCCCATGCTCTCCGCTCTACTCTGCCATGTCTCTGGCTTGGGTGGGGTAAAGAAAATGAAAAGAAATAGGAGACGGAAGGAAAATAGGAAGGAAGAAAATTAAATATGGAATTAATGGGAAGAATAATGAAAATACAAAAAATCACTAAAACACAAATTGAAATAAAAAATGTAAAATACAAAGACATAAAAACACACACTAATACAATAAATAAAAATGTGGTCTAGATAAATTAAGGGTGCGGAAGGCTGAAAAGATAATAGGACCAGCACTATAAACAGAGTATGAAAAACAAGATGGTCATGCCCATGCAAACCACAAGGTGGCACTTGTGTACACTTTTGAATGCAAAAACGTACTTCATGTCACGTTTGACGTAAAATGCAACATGAATAGTGCACCAGGGAATTCCACCCGGCCGCGGAAGTTTGCGTAGTGCGGCAGAGTTTTTGGGCCAGATCGAGGAGTTGAACGTAGCCAACTCCGTGCATTCCACCTAGGCCTATAAATCAGGTGAATAAATCACCTGAACACTAGCCTACGGTAGACAAAGTCGCCAGCACTGCTGTACTACTAGGAACTCCCAAGAGAACATAGGTAAACATCGCCACTGAACCAAGAGGGCCTGCAATAAGTCCCAATGATACCCTCATCTTCTGGATTCATTCTGCAGTAAACCCACTTGTTTAACCTTTGCAGTTAGCCCGCTAATTTGTGAGACTTTAAGTCAGGCACCACCAGTCCTCCCTCTGCCACAGAGTGCTACAAATTTGTTAGTGCTACCCTACAAATACCTGTCCCCCAGATCAGTTCTAAAGTAGGGATTCCAGGTGCCAGAACAGCCACTGAGGCACCAGAAATGGCAGCGTGGTGAAGAACCAAAGAAATCTTGGGAGCGCAACCATCTTAGCCACTACTATTCTACCAATCACAGATAATGGCAATGTCGTCCAAATGTTTATTCTAGTTCAAAAAGCTCTGATGGCTGCCCCAGCTTTACCATCTAGTAGATTATGCCAGTTGTAGTGCATTTTAATGCATACATATTTGAGAAATGTAGGGCTCCAGGAGAATCTGTGCCGGTTCAGAGGAGGGATGGCATTTCCACAAGTAGGAACACATGAGATTTCTGTCAACTAATATGCAGGCCCAATACTGACCCAAAGCGTTCCAGAAAGTCTACTGCTCCCGGTAAGTCCACTCTGACATTCCAGGGAAACAATAGCATATTGTCAGCATTTGATGGGATTGCCCACTGATCTCTAAGCCATGGTAAACCCCCTCACACCTCAGGTGAGCACAGCTGGCCAGGGGCTTCATTGCAATGGCAAATAATAAAGGGGAGATTGGACCCTCTTGCCTAATTCCGCACCCAACATCATGAGGGTCAAATACAGTTCTGCCAATGCAAACCCGCACCATGGGACATCTGTAGAGAAGCCTGATCTAATGAATGAATCTAGGACCCAACCTCATTCGAGCCATTACTTGGTACACGAATTCCCAATTCAGACTATGAAAGGCCTTCGCAATGTCAATTGCCATGATAGCAGCAACCTCTTATCCAAAATATCATCGTTCAGGAGTGAGTTGAGTCTCCAGATATTAATCGCTGTATTACAGCCAGGAATAAAACCAGCTTGATCTATATGAATCAAGGAGGGCATATAGGCCAGGAGTCAGGTCACAAGAATTTGACTAAGAATTTTATAATCCACATTGGACAAGGACAAAGGCTGGTAGGCACTGACATCTGTGGGAAAGCGACCAGGTTTCAGAACAGGAATGACTAGAGCTTCGCATGTAGACACTGGTAGATGACCTGACTTCAGAGCTGCAGAGAAAAGTTACACTCGTTTTTGTGCCAAGCTGTCCCTATATGCAGCAAAAAACTCCACAGGCAGGCCATCTGCTCCAGGAACCTTACCACATGCCATGTTTTTAATGGCAGCTCTAACTTCTTAGTAATATCTCCCCCAAATCATCTGCATCTTCCTGCGAAAGTACCTGCAGTTGACCCAGTGGCAGAAAATCCTCAATGTCCTATGGTCCTATGGAGGGATGTATAGAACTCTCCAAATCTAATGTTAATAGTGGCTTCACTATATAAAGATTCTCCTGCATCAGAGTGTAGCTCCTAGGTCAAAGAACCCCCTATAATTGGATTAATGAGCCACGCTAAAAGGGAACCTGTTTATCACGCTCTGCATGAGCACAAGCCAGAAATTCACTATAATCAATGCAGCTGAGTCTCTCAACTTGGGCTGGCAGTAATTCCTTTGCCTCAAGTAATGGATACTTAAGAGCAGGGTTACCCGGTCTTCGTGTTCAAGATTCCAAAGCATCTTTCTTTGAGCCTCTACCTCACCTACCAGCGTTCTACGCACCCCAATCACTTCTGGAATACAGCAAACCCTGATCACTGTCGTAAAAACATCCCACTCAATCAAAGGGGATGTAGCAGTGCCTGCATTGTCAGCAAAATAAGCACTTATGGCTTCTCTGATATTGTTTTTAAAGACCATGGGGGTCATTACGACATTGGCGGGTGACATCAGCCGTCCGCCAAGATCTGACCGCCATGCAGCCGCCAATGCGGCCGCACCCCGCCGTGGCCATTTGGAGATCCCCACTGGGCCGGCGGGCGGAAAACTGGTTTCCGCCCGCTGGCCCAGCGGGGATCATGGCCGCAACATAGGAGCCGGCGGTGTTGCAGCCGTGCGACAGGTGCAGTTGCACCCGTCGCACTTTTCACTATCTGCACAGCAGACAGTGAAAAGCCACATGGGGCCCTCTCAGGGGGCCCCTGCACTGCCCATGCTAGCGGCATGGGCAGTGCAGGGGCCCCCAGGGGTCCCACGACTCCCCGTACCGCCAGCCTTTTCCTGGCGGTTCAGACCGCCAGAAAAAGGCTGGCGGTCGGGGACTCGTAATCCCCTGGGCAGCGCTGCAAGCAGCGCTGCCCTGGCGGATTACATCCAACGGGGCCATTGTGGCGGTAAACCGCCGGCCCGGCGGTGCAACCGCGGCGCTACCGCCGCGGTCAAAATACGGCAGGAGGCACCGCCAGCCTGTTGGCGGTGCTCCCGTTGTTTTGGCCCTGCGGTTATGATACCGCCAGGGTCATAATGACCACCCAAGTCATCCAGTACCTCCACCTGCAATCTCTGAACCAGATTACAAGGTCACTCATGCTCCCAATTTAGAGAGACAAACCTGGGTTATGATCTGAAACAATCCATCACAAACATTCTATTCCATGAACTGCACAATGGACAGTCAGGGTGCAAAAAAAGGAGTGGAGCTGAACATGAAGTTCATGCAAGCCTGACTAAAATGAGTAGTCTCATGCCACAGGGTGAAGTTGCCTCCAAGAGTCTATGAGTCTCCACTACCTGTTGCCATGCAGAGAAAATGTGAAGTGTCCAGGTCATTGGGGGAATCTCCCAAGAGTAATGTGAATGATCGCGCATGGGATCTGCAACACAGTTAAAATCCTAAACTCAATAGTATGGTCTGAGTCGGGTAAGTTACCAATGCCCTAGATAGATCAGCAAGACCCCCCCCCAGTCTGTATTGGAAGCATAGATTCCGACAATAGCATGGTTGCATCCCACCAGCATCAAAGATCTGATCACGTACCTCCTGTCTGGATGTACAAGTTCATTTTTTTTCTGAAATGGCAGTCCCGGTCTTACCAAAGCAAAACAGCACTAGCAAAAGCCAAATAAGTTGCAGCATACACCTGGCCCCACCACCTCTTGTGAAGTTCCAATCCTTCAGACCTAGTAAGATGGGTTTCTTGTAGCAGAGCTATGTGAGTTCCCCCCCACTTAAGATAGGAATACACCTTGTATCTTTTAGACATACTATAAAGACCCCGGACGATCCAGGAGATGAAGTTGTACCTCATGGACGTCACCATGAGGGTGAATCTAGAAGAGGGACCATTCCAGCCCAAATGACAGAGGACCTCATTTCTGCCAATAATATCCAGGAGCAGCAGGCAGGGGTAACACTATAAAAATCCCATAAACAAATATAACCAACCCAACTCTCTATCCCCAGGACCCGAAGCAAATGACTCCCTATCCAAACCAGTTGTAAGCAATCCAACTCACATGCATGCATTACAAGCACAACAACAATATGAGGGGAGATCTAATGAAGGTACCATCCAGCCCCACAGCGCACCATCTGCAGTATACGAAAACAGAATAATCAACGCAAGATAGGCAGTATTCACGTTGACTCCAGCTCTCGTGCAAAACCAAACCATCTGCAGGATACACACAGAATACTCATCTCAAGATTGGGCCATGCATACAGGATTTTGGCCTTGCATACATGATAATCACAACAAGAAAGAGCTCAGCATGACAATTAGCCCAGCATTACAGTATTATCATTGACATTCCATCAGACAGGATAATTTTGGCTGCTACTGGTGAGAGTAGTGAAAGGTAAGAGTTTGGGTTTTTGATTTTAAAGCACCTAAAGCACCTACTAAGTCTACTCCAAATAACGCTGTAATACAGAAATGTCTCTATTTGTTTCCCTTTTAAGTGAGAAGAGCCACACTAGGAGATTGTCCCATTAAACATCACCACTTTGATTTTAATTTAGATTTACACCCATATGCATAGTTTCACAGTCCTGGCAAAGGGTCGAAGATGCCTTTAAAGCCCAATTTCAGTCATATTCATTCAGACAATATTATCTTTATATTACAAAAAGTTAATTCTCTATCCTGGCTGCTTTGGTGACTGAGATATTTTATCATTTAAACACTTACCTAAGCCTGCTATAAAAGGATTAAAGAATAGCTGTCCTGTTTAAAGTACTAAACGTGGGGCTTTATGGAAACCAAGACTATCCAGTGTCATGTTTATTTTTTCCCATGTTCAAACACAAAAGCTGTATTGCCCTTAGCATATGTGCCTGGAACCCCAGATATATAATTTAGACTAAGGAAGTATGTTTAATTTATCAATGGCAGATGTGAAATTTACAAAACAGGGGTAAAGTGATGATTTTTGGAGGATAGCTTCTCTATCAAAACAGATAGGGCCTCAGTGATTTATTTTATCCCAGCATTAGATAAGAACTTTGCCTGGGTAAAGGTAACTAGGTTTCTGTCTACTGCGCAGGTCTCCAGTCCTGCAGTTGCCTTAATAATATTGTAGCAAAATATTTTGCCACAATATCGAAAAGGACAAATAACCTAACAATTGATAGGATTGATGTAGTAACCTTGTGTTAAAGAGGGAAATGCTGTTAGGTTGGTTGCAGCAGTAAACTGTTGGAAATGTAAAGGTTAATAAAATAAGTGAGGTTAGTAGATCTTTATATTGTACTGTAAATATTAACAGATCTTGATACACTGGTTTTGTAACCTCGTTTTCTGCAACTGTAGTAACAACTGACTCAAGCATTCAAATACGTTGACAAGGACAGAGTTTTATCTTCCATGAACAGCATATCTTAATATGAAGACTCTAAAAGTATATGTTTTGTCTATAAAAATGGACTCTTGTTTCATCATGATCACTGGTAATTCAGACCCTCCATTTCAGGTGTTATCTTTCTTATAGCCATAACGTTTTGTGTTATTCACCATCTGTTTGGATGTTGTTTTGCTCAATTTCAAAGATATAGTTATAACTTAAATTTAAAATGTATGCACCATCTTAAAATTCCCATAACTTGTGCATCTTCATAAATAGTGCTGTGAACGCACTTGCCACACTAAATTAACTATAACCCGTGCATTCATGATACACTCCTTAGACCCTTTTATATCAGTTAAACCATGTAAAATCATAACATTCATAGCAACACACATGGCATATGAAATCATATCATTTATAAGAACGCTGTGAATGGGAGAGGGGTAAGTTATAGGTTTTTCATCATCATCAAAATACTTTATTCGGCTCTAAAGAGCCATAAAGACACAGTCAATTACAAGCATCATAATAAAAGCTTAATGAATAAAATAAATAACAGCGTCCGATATAAAAACTGATTAAAACAGTTAATAACAATTACGAATTTAAATAGCAGCATTTATGAAACTAAGCACCGCCTCTATTATCTCCTCTCTGCCCAAATGCTGTAAATAAGAAAAGGCAGGGTAAATGCGTCTGATACCTGAGAGAAGAAGGTCCAGGCGTAAAAACCTTCTTCTAGGGACTCTGCATAGATTAAAAAAAGAGAATAAAATGAAAGGTACTTTGATACGATCTACCATCACAGCCTCATGGGGGCAGATTCTTGAACCAGGTGCCTTGAATAGGAAATGGCAATAAAAAATATATGGATTTCAAGCAAATTCTAGTAAGTAAAAACGTATGCCGTTCGGAGGTGATCAAACTAAGATTTAACCTGGGAAGTAATGGCTTTGAAAATGGATGCACCCGAGCCCCAAACATATCATCAGTTAAATCCTGGTTATGATTAAAGTGCAAGTACAAATCCTTAGTTCTCTGTATAACCACCCTCAACCCCGGCAAGGAGGAAGGATTCTGGAAATATTTATTTGCCCCAAGATGTGAAAACAGGGAATTTTCATATCTAATCCAAGGGATATCCAGAGAGCTTGCCAGTGACAAACAAACAGCCATACTCTTTGCCAGATCAATAAAGGTTGCCTTCTTATATAATCGGCTATATCCCTCAGCCCCACTTCATCATGGCAAAAAGCAGCTGGAATGGATTGAGGGACTGCTAACAACCGTCTCAAAAACATATGTTCTACTACCTGTGAACTTGAACAATCCTTGTAACCCCACACACTAGTTCCGAATGTGGCAATTAAAAGACAATTGTTTTTAAAAATGATCATCATTTCCTTAACTGGTTTATTTGTCAGTTTCTTTGAGAACCTAAACACTGCGTCAATGGCTTTTTGAAACTGCAGAATATGAACATTAATTAGAGATTTCCAATTAAAATTCCCCAGAAGTAAAATTAGGGACCTTATGTATTTCTGCACCCTCTAAAACAAACCTTTTGCTTTTTGATGACTTTGGGCCACACTTCATCACATATGATTTTGTCCTATTAATTTTAAGGCCAAGATTACCCATAAAAATATTAAAAGTGTCTAATAGGGATTGCAGGCCATTTGCTGTCCTTGAAATAAGGACAGCATTGTCCGCGTAGAGTAATACTGGTAATGGCTGAGAATTAATAATCTGGGGATCCTTCCCCATCTTACATAAAAATAAAAAAAACTTCTAGTCCATTAATATAGAGCAGAAAAAGAAAATGGGCCAACACACACCCCTGTCTAACTCCCTTGAAAGAAGGAAATTCTTCTGTAAGATCACCCTTCTGGACCCGAGCGGTGGTGCAGGCATGAAGTCTTCTGAGTAAGGAGATCAAGTCGTCATCAATTCCCATATCTGACATGACAGACCACAGTTTATGTCTTTGAACTTTGTCAAAGGCACAGGATAGATCCATAAAGGCTAAATGGAGGCAGCCTTTTTTAGCTTTAGTGTATTTCTGTACTATGAGGGGTACAGTCTGTTCAATTGTGCCCAGCCCTGGTCGAAACTCAAACCGAACCTTCACGAGGCTATTGGTCTCCTAAGCCCAATGTTCTAACTTGTTCAATAGCACATGCCCTAAAATCTTGACAGAACTGTCTAAGAGAGAAATTGGGCGATAACACTGCAGATCTGCTCTGTCCCCCTTCTTGAAGATGGGCACAATTATTGCCTCACTCCAGGTGTCTACCAAGGGGCCCATCATAGCAGCTCTCAAAACATTAGTAAGAAGAGGGGCCCAAAATTCCGGCATGGCTTTATATTTGTCAGCTGGAATTCTATCTGGATCAGGACCTTTGCAGAGGGCAGTTTTGAATAGCCTGAAATACCTTAGATACTTCCAATAAATTATGAGAGGCAATTATAAATGCATCCCCCCCTTTTAGCAAATCCAGTTAGATCTCTCTGTGAAGTGTTAGCTTCTGTATTAAAAACTTTAGAGAAATGCTCCAACCAAACTTGAGAGGGGACAACCATGTCTATTATCGAATATCTTTGTCCACAAGTGGGGTGGTATTAACCACTCTCCAAAAAGCCTTCGTATCTTTACTGCTACTGGCCTCAATTAATTCATCCCAGACAATTTCCCTCATCTATTTCTTCCTAGCACGGAGAGCAACCTTACAAATCCTTCTAGCCTTTTTAATATCAGATTAATTGTGTGGCACAGAATTAGTGATCTTCTTTAGATCCTTAAGGGCAGATGTACATGCATGATTAAACCAGCGGGGATTTCTATTTCTATTAATACTTGACTGCCATAATCTATTAGCCATATAACTTGTTATAGCAGAAAAGGCCTCAATAATATTTTGTGCCGGGGCATGTTCACCTAAGACAGTCATGATCTCTTCCTTCTTGTTCTTCATCAAGTCTATATAAAAACTATGTTTATCTACCTTACCCCACTTGGTTATCACGCCTTTGCGCCTATTAAAACTCAAAGCTGGCTGCTGTGACTTGCCATCAGTACCCTTATCCCCACCTTGCCTAAACTCTAGGGCTAGGGGATCATGATTGCTCATGCAGTTTGCAATCACCCTAAACTTCCCTACAAAGGGGGTAAGATCTTTAGAAGAAACTATAACGTCAATTATCGATTGAGCACTACCCCCTGTAAACGTGAGCATATTAGCGGCCATCAATCGATTTAATGCATTCCCATAAGGAGAATGTTTAAAATGCTGAATGGGACTATCGTATTCATTGGTAATGCCACAACTGTCTAATAGTTCAGAATCACATAAATGGACATTGAAATCACCCACCTGGATAATCATAAAATCCTTCTTACTTCCGTTCAGGGTACCATAGATCTTGAGTTCCAGGCCGTCAATCACACTCTTATCTGACCAGTCCAAGATGGTATTGTAATAGTTAATCAATAAAACATCATATGGGCCAGGCAAATTAAGAAGGAGTATTAGGTAGTATGGTGTTGTATCGATGATATGTATAGCTACTTTTTTTACAGAAACAGATATGAATATAGCCAAACTTCCCTTGGCCCGTCCCGATGGTGATTTGTTAGCAGGGGAAAAATAGGTGGTGAAGCCGTTAATATAGGGGGATGTAAAAGCCAAGATTCCTGACAGCAGATAATTGAGTATTGACCCACAAACACAAACAAAGCCAAGCTGAGTTATCCAGCTTATCTTCAGACCAGCCATGTTCCATGAGATAAGCCCTGTAATTGTGACAGAAGAAATATTAGTTAAACTAGAGGGGTAACTGTCTATTGTGGGGAAAGTATCTATCTCCTGACCTCCCTCTGACATTTTCCCACAGATTGATGGTCAATCCAATTGCTCCTAATAATTCATAGACTCAGAGCTGTTAGCTAAAGAAATTAGACAACCAGAGAACCTGGACTGATGGGAAGAGCTGGTTTTCTGCAAGTCAGGTTTACTAAAACTAGACTGCTGTGCCTGAGTGGAACAGAACTATGACAGCCATCTTACCCTTATAGATCTAAAGTCAAGTGATGATGTAAGCAAACAGTGATGCAGAGTAGCAACTAGCTGTGGGTTCCTGAAATTAATGATAATGCAGTCCCCTAGAGAGGCTTTACTGGAGGAGCTTATCCATGGTACCCTTCTTACAGTTAAAATGTCTCCAGAAAGATCTGAGCTCCAGCCCGAATATTTCCTAACCTAGTACATAGCTTTTAAATAATTTTGAGATTCCGAATGTGTGGCAGGCACTCTAGGTACATTTTCCAAAATCAGGATATAAGGGGCACAAGCTGGAGGAGTCCATGGATATGGAGGGTGAGAGTTGGAAGTTATTGGCGGCGAAACCTGTTTAGGGGCCTTATGGGTGGGGTACTCCTCAGCCCTCTCCTGGCAAGATAATTTCTGTGTATGTCTTTTGATTCCCGTTTGTTGATGCCCTTGATTTGGGCCTTCACTCTGACATATAGGGGTGATGGAAGCAAGAGGGCAAATGGATTCGCAAATTTCAGACAAATTGTTGTCTCCTAATAGAGATAGAGGGGCTAAAGATTTCCAAGTAGGTATAATAATGTTTACCTTACCTTCCAGAGCTTCCATTTTCTGTAAGACTGGAGAGCATAGTTGCCTGATATCTTTGAAAAAGATTTCAATCTGACTAAATTGATCACATGAAATGGCGATAGGCCTCTCATTGACAACACTTTCACTCGCAGACCTCTCAGACTTCTTTAACTGGGGCCTTCCTTTTCCCCTCTTTGGAGCTTATGGAACCCTACCAGAAGAAATTATAGTCTTTGGGTACAACAATGATGAACGAGAAGGCGGGTTTATGTTGTTTTAGGGGCCTTGTTGTCTGTTCTTTTTGAGAGGAGGGCTATCAGTAAAATTACTAAGGAAGTAGATTCATTTAGGCACTCCTGCTCTATAACACATGGGTTACTGGGCATAGCTACAGGAAGATTCACAGAGGGGGCTGCTTCTACTTTATCTCCTAAAACAGATTTCTTTAGCGTTGGGCACAAACAAGCTTCTACCCTCCCTATCTCGGTTTCTATAGCTCCTATCACAGAGGTAAGATAGCTATTTATTAGTTTTTGGCCCGTATCCCCAGGTAAAACTCCTCCCAGCCCATTTGAGTTTTTACGCTTCCCCATCTTGAGGTGACTTATCAATAGAAACTAATACAGTAAAATCACACAATATCCCAGTCTCCCTCCTACAGATTAAACAAACAAGCCTAAAGACAGGGCCCGGCCCGGTCTCATCCGGGCACAGACGGGCACAGACGGGCACAGATGGGCCCGCTTTGGCCCTATCTTCGCCTGGGCACGCGCGCGTGCGTCCAGCACAGTGGGGCAGAAGTCCGATAATAAGCGCCTCTTGGTAAGATGGAACCGGCAGGGGTGGCTTCCTGCTGCAGAGGAGTCTGAGTGAGGTAGTCCTGCAACCCCCAGCCCCCTCTCAGCGCGTCCCGTGCAGAGGGCAGAAGTCCAACAATAAGCACCTCCGGGCGCGAATGAAATGGCAGGGGCGGCTTTCTGCTGAAAAGGAGTCTGGGTGAGGTAGTCCTGCAGCCCCAGGTCCCCTCCCAGCGCGTCCATGCAGCGAGGCAGAAGTCTGATAATAAGCACCTCTGGGTGCGAAGGGAACAGCAGGGGCAGCTTCCTGCCGCAAAGGAGTCTGGGTGAGTTAGTCCTGCAGCCCCCAGCCCCCTCTTAGCATGTCAAGAGTCAATAACAAGATCAGGCAGCAGAAAGTTCTAAACTTTCTTAACAAAAACAGCTGTGTATTTAGGTGCTATGCAGGAAAAACGGTGAACCAATCTGTTGGGCAGCAGCTTGGATGTATCTCCTCAGGCTCCCGCCTCAGCTAGCTGCGTTTCGCTATGACACTCCTTCAGAGCACGTCGGAACTCATACGTGGCTCAGCCTTGCCACCCCTCGGCCTCTGCTGGGCCCGGCGCCTTCTTGGGGCCGCTCACTGTGTAGAAGCACACAAACTCAGTGACATGAACAAAGCTTGGGGTGAGCTTGATGGGTCTACCCTTTTCCAGGCAGGTATGTTATAGGTATTTATACGTTATAACTATACCTTTATATCTTTAATTTTTTGACAAAACACAAAGTAAATTTATGATTGTTTTTCCTTTTATGTGATTTCAAACAAAAGTTCCTTACTTATACTGATACTTCTACTTCCATAACAGTAGAATGTTACAAATAGCATTCATGTTCCCAAGAGTAGCTTACACCAAACAGATCACAACTCGGGTGAGATTCAGTAGCTATTATTCCTAAAACAGCCATACAGAAATCCAAACATATTGATGGAGCTGATGATCATTTTCAATGTCTCTATTATTTTTTTCAAGAAGAAATAGAGCTGTATTGCTTTCCAACAGTCAGTAGAGTCTCTATGGTTATTTCTGTTATTTTGTACTATTGGGCTGTGATGATAACCCAGTGGATGTTACTTTTCCAACAGTCAGCAGAGTCTCAATGGTTGTTGTTAGTAATTAGTAGTATTGGGCTGTGCTTATAGCCCATTTGGTGTTTTTAACCAATCACATAATGCTTTACTCCTTAATTTAATTTCTTATCAAATATGTTTACTTAAAAAAAAACAAAGGCTATTGTAATATTCATCCTATATTATGTGTATTTTGATTTTGTCACATGTATTTCATAAGTTCCACAGAATCTTGTTTTTGTAAAAAATAATTTCATTGGCCTAGAACTCTGTCTATTATAGGTTGCAGGAGGTTTATACCCCTTTTTCCCCATCTCAATAGAGAACTTTAAAGGTGAAGGTTGTACTCTTACTCAGAGGGAAAATTGTGTCCTTCCAAACCACCTTTGTGTTGTTGGTGAACTACAATGACTGACAAACAAACTCCTGTCCTGCTTGAGGAGGAGGATGGAAAGGTGGAACAGAGAATGCAGGAGGAGGAACAGGAGTTACAGAAAAGGAAAAAACGTAAGTATTTTATACTGTGGGAGCTGTTCTCCTTGCCAGAGAGAGAAAAGAAGATCAAAACCACACTGGTAAACTTCAATCTTTGCAAGAAGGAAATTTCCAGTGCCAACATCAAACTGTACTTATTTTGTACTATGGGAATGAGGAAGCATTTGCAGGTGATTTATTGAACCAGGTTGTCTCGTGCCGAGAGAGTGGCATCAAAGGGAGTAGTACAAGGCTGAAGCAAGAACATCTGCAGCGGCCAGTTCTTCTGCTACTGCAAGAACTTTAACTTCTTCAAAGTCAGCACAACCTCCACAACCACCCACTGCAACTGTTCCTTTAGTAGCACCTTCAAGTTTGTTTTTAGCTCCAACATTACCTCAACCACCACCCACTGTATCTGTCCCGGCATCAGTACCTGCTTCTAGTACTGTGTAGCGAGTCCATTGGTTGAGGCAAATTAGACAAATTCTACAGCAGTATGACAATACTGCAACATACTGCCTTCTGTGCCATAAGTGATTGTTGCATGAGAGGGAGATCACACCATACACCAGGAGTTTATCATAGCTCACCAGTGTCCTACCCAACATTCTTAGTTTTTTTTAGCACTTTGATGTCCTCCAGTTTTCTGTTAGTTTTTTTTTTTTATTGGTTGGTCATGTTGACTTTTGAAAAACAAAACAATGCTTCCAGAAACAATCTAAAAAAATGAAGGACTTTTTTTTTTTACAAAACTAACCAAATATCTGAAAACATAAAGAGCCTATACCAGTATTGACCATATTTTTCAGGTATCAATTTACAACATTGTAATCAATATAGACATAAAAGGGAAGTGTAAGGTCAGTTAAACATGTGCTTTATGGTGGTTTCATACTACATAGTAAGTTTATAATACACTACTACAGTGATGTATTTAGAGTGGAGTACACTTGTGTAGAGTGGTGTGGCATAAATTGGAGAGGAGTGTCCTAGAGTGAAGTGATGTAGAGTTAAGTGTCTTGGAGTGGAGTCATGTTTATGTTGGGTGCCGTTGAATGGAGTGTCATTGAGTGAAATGTCATTGACTGTAATGTCGTAGAGTAGCACAGAGTGAGCAGAGAATTAGAGAATGGAGGGACAACAAGCGGAGTTGTGTAGAGTGGAGCGGCATACAGTACAGTGAAAAAGAGGGTTGTAGAGTGGAGTGGCCTGTAGAAGAGTAGAATGGTGTGTTGTACAGTGGAGTGGGTTGTCATAGAGTAAAATGGAATGGCGTCTCATAGACTGGACTGGCATATTGTGAATTAGAGAGGCATATCAGAGAATAGAGTGGCATATTATATACTGGAGTGGAGTGGTGTGTTATAGAGTGTAGTAGAGTGCTGTAGAATTTAGGGGCATAAAGTACAGTATTGTAGAGTGGAGTGGTATGTTGTAGAGTTGAGTGGAGTTTTGCAGAGTAGAGTAGCATGCTGTAGAGTGGAGTGGCATGTCATAAAGTGAAAATACATATTGTAGAGTGGAGTGGACTGCCTGTTGCAGAGTGTTGTAAAGTGGAGTAGAGTGCCAAAGAATGTAGGGGCATAGAGTGGAGTGACGTGATGTGGAGTGGTGTGCAATAGGGTGGAGGGCGTAGAGTGTCATAAACTGTCATAGAGTGGATTGGCATATCATAGAGTAAAGAGGCATATCATAGAGTGGAGTTCCATGTTGTAGAGTGCTGTAGAATGTGGGAGGATAGAGTGGAGAATGTTGTTAGAGTGAAGTGTCATAGGATGGAGTGGCTTGTCATAGAGTGGAGTGGAGTAGTGAGGGGTTGAGTGGAGTGACGTGTCATAGGGTGGAGGGGCATGGAGAGTCACAGAGTGGAGTGAAGTGTCTTAGAGTGGCGTGGTGTGTCATAGAGTGGCATGTAATAGAGTGGAATGGTGTGTCGTAGAGTGGAGTGGTGTCTTGTAGTGTATCATACAGTGTGTGTTGTACTCATGTCTCCCCCTGCTCCCTCTGAAATTGAGGGCTCAACAGAGTTCTGCCATAGGTTGGCAGAATTCTTTCACTTCACTCTAAAGTTTCTAATATTTATGATCAGGATGAGCATAGAGATTTTCATCTCACAGTCCTGTTGTAGCAGTGCTTTTTAGTTATTACTGAGGTGGAGGAGATACATACCGCAATTTTGTCTTGGTTTCCTCTTCTAACTCTTGATTAAATAAAGATACATCTGCTGAATTTAAAATTGGGATCCCTTCTGAAAACTTGTCCCCCTAAGATTCTCCAACCGGCAGCTAACATAATAGGACAACTGCCATTATGAACAGAGCAATCAGTTCTGAGAGCTAACCATGGTTGTGAAAAGAGGCCTCTTCTCAAGAAACCTGGGCCCATATTTATACTTTTTTAGCACCGCATTTTCATCATTTTTTAAAGCACAAGCGGCGCAAACTTACAAAATGTATTTTTGTAAGTTTGCGCCACTTTTGCGTAAAAAAATGACGCAAATGTGGTGCTAAAAAAGTATAAATATGGTCCCTAATGACTTGAACAACACAGCTAAAAATCTAGGAGTTATCCTTGACAGAGATCTGTCTTTGGATCTTCAGGTTAATTGCACTGTGGTGACCTGCTTCTGGATTGTTAAAACTTTACTTTTGATTTTTCCATTTATCCCCTCCTTTATTCGTAAGCAGGTAGCCATAGCACTAATGCCTTCCAAGGATTGACTTTTGCAATGCACTTTATCCTGATGCTAATAAGATGACTCTGGGCAAGCTATAATTTGTATAAAATAGAGCGGCAAAGATGACATTAGATATCCCCAAGTATTTATCAGTCTTGAGTGGATTGCTTGACCTTCACTGGCTTCCGGTACAGAAGTGTGTCACCTTTAAAGCTATACGCATTGTTCACAAAAGCAATATCTGACACCAGCCAAGGTGGAATTAACACTATGTTTCAAAGATATTCCCCTAGTAGACGTCTTCACTCTGCAGTGACAATGTAGTGGTCATTCCTAGATTTTGCAGAAAGAGATGGGGCGGTAGAGTCTTTTCCGCTGTGGCTGCTAAGCTCAGTAATTCTCTCCCCCTCCATTTGACCTGCATGAAGCTGCATATCCCTTTTAGGCAGACCTTCAAACCTGAATTTTGTCTCCTTGATGCGGTTAATTACCACATGCCACTATGCTCCACTCCATGATAATGTACGACACACCACTTCGCTCCACCGTACGAGATGCCAATCCACTGTATGAGATACACTCCAGTCAACAACATGCCACTCCACTTAATGACACTCCACTCTACAACACTCTACTCCACTCTTTGACCCCCCACTGTACAGCACTCCACCCCACTGATATGAAATATAATGATGTTGACTTGTAAAGAGCTACAAACTCCCAAAGGTGTCAAGGTGATCATTGTTAATCCTGAACGTAGCCAAGGCCCACAGCAGAAACCCTATAATGCAGTAATTAACCTCATCACAGAGAGAAAAGTCAGGCTTTGAAGTCCTTCCTAAAAGAGGAATGCAGCTTCATGCAGGTCAAATGTAGGGGGAGTAAATTGCTTCATGTCACTGACGTCACTAAAGTGTTTACACTGCTGACAACACGCTTTGTAACCATTTATTAATCACCAGAGGACGGTTAAAATACAAAGCCTTGCTTGTTAGATGTTGAGTTATATCATGAATGTCGACAAGAGATAGATAGGCGTACGCATAAATTATTCACGGCTGGAAAATGACATGCTTTTACACCATATCCACCTGGGTTTAAATGATGTAACGCTCTTCTTTCTCCACTAAATCCTGAAATCATTATACCACTGTTCTGCACATACGCAAGTTATTACTCCTCTGTGACTTAAATTAAATTATGGACATACTAAAGATTGCAATTTCTTCCGGACTGAAAAAACTGAGGAAGACTTTCAAAACGCATTTGCTCCCTAATAGACTTGCAAATTTGTTGAAAGTTGTGAATAATTTAGATAATCCACAAGACAAAATGATCACTTCATTTACTTGTTCGCAGTGTATAAAATAGGTAGTTTTGGAATCCCATATGTTAAAGAGACAACGAGTCTGCTGCATCAAAGCGTTTCAACAATTCTATGTCTATGAGGAAATGTGTCTATACATAAAGGCCAAAATGCTTACTGAAATTGAATTGAAAATGCCTATGTAGATAGCGCTTACTATCCCAAAGCCGCTTATGCGAACAGACACCTAAAAACCAGAAACAACATTTTCATAAGATTTTTCTATTATTCTCTAAAGATGTCAGAAGAGCAGCATGTTCTTTTCTGTGATACAGGTTTCCATTCCAAATTACATAAAGGAGCATTCAAACGTAAAGCAAATGTCGTTAATGTGCCTTATCTTCGTGGCTTGAGTAGATACAGAGGGGCATATTTATACACTGTTTGCACTGAATTTGCGTCATTTTTTTTTAACGATAATTCAGCCCAAAGTTAATGCCATATTCATATTTTGACGCTAGACCCATCTAGCATCAAAATATTGATGTCAACATAATGTTTGGATGTGTAAACCTCCGTGTGCCAATGAGATGCAAGGTAGGCGTTCCCCTCTAAAGAAATTACTCTAACCCTCTAGCGCCATATTTATCCACCCGGGCAAAAAAGGCACACGGGTGGGAGGCGGACCCACAAAATGACGTTAACTCCGATTTGTGTCAAATTTTAACATCTGGGACAGGGCAGGCATTAAAATGAGGCAAGCTCATCACTACTTAAGTAAAACACACAGAAGCAACATTACCAACCAACAGGAGAAGATGGAGGTGATACTGATCCAGCTTGTGAGAAGACGCAGAGGACGGCAACAACTATCACCACCACCACAAAGCAGCCTTCAAAGGCAACACAGAAGGCAGGAGAGGGTCTTCAGAACCAGGACACCCCTCCTGGCCTCAGGGACCAGGACATCAAAAGGACCTACAGTATGAACTGGCAAGCCACACTACACCTGTTGCACCACATTGGCCCACAAATCACAGCCAGCCTACAGACCCCACACAACATACCACCTGTTACAAAGCTGCTAGCTGTCCTGCACATGCTGGCAAGTAGCTCATTCCAAACAACGGGTGCCCTGGTTGCTTGTGTCTCACAGCCGTCATTCTCTGCGTTCCTACCAAAGTTGTTAGATGCTATGATCTCCCTGACATCCCACCACATCAGCTTCCCCAACACCCAGAAAAAGCAGCAGGAGGCAACACAGGGGTTCTATCAAATCCATGGCTTCCCGCATGTGCTCAGTGCAATTGACTGCTCCCATGTCCAGCTCGTACCACCTGCAGCAACAGAGCACTTATACCAGAATTGCAAGCACACACATTCCATTATTGTGCAGGGCATAGTGGATCACCGGAGACTATTCATAAACATTTTGGCCAAGTATCCTGGGAGTGTACATGACACCTTCAAATTCCAGCACAGCAGGATCCTTGAACAATTCCAGGATGGACAATATGGAAATGGCCTACTTGTAGGTAAGTCAACAAACCTAGCAATATACACACAACATACCAACCCTGTAGGACACACAAGACATACACCACTACATAAACACATGGCCAGGGTAACACAAATGTGCAGATATCAACACATATGCACCATGCTGTACTTCAGCACAATCAGTGCACATTCCAAACACATACACCCACATGTACTTAACACACCTAGAACTTGACAGGAACACCATGTGAAGGACAGGTGCAGATATGTACCCTTTGCTAACAGAAGAACTACACAGACCACTACAAGTGCCCACAGGTTGCCCACTACGTACACTTCACACACAGTAGACAAAACAAAGAATAGCAGAGCCATGTCAATGGCATACACCATGCACATGTTATGTAAGACTCATATAGGCACAGATCCCTCAAATCATACCATGCAAGTCACTGCCAGAACAAACATAAAATGCCACACAACTGATGCCAATACCAACTACATCTTATCAACACATGTGCATGGTGACTTACCTGTAGTGTGCATAGACATCTGCCTGACGCATTGGCTCACACACGTAGGAATACAAAATCAGTGCCCATCACACACCATGTGCCAGATTTGTGATAGGTGGCACCATACCTACTGTAGTGCCACATCGCATTACCACTTACTGACCCACAACACCATCATGTTTGTACCAAAAACAATAAATGGTCCGCCATGGGGCAGAGTCACTGTCAGGCAGTGCAGATCATGGGTGCCATAGTGGGACCCTGTAGGAGAATACAAGACATCACTGACCTCACATGCACTGTGCCAAGGGACACATTTGCTTAGTAGCTGAGCTTCATCCGATAGCCTGCACTGTGCTTGTGTTGACAATATGAATGCTGATTCATGTGTTGGAAGATAGGAGAGACACTGATAGTTATGTTGATCATTCTGAAACGATTAGATACACACCCTTGGACACCTGATGGCTGCCACAAACATTAGCTGCCACCCAGAATTACCAAGGAACCTATGTAAAAGCCCATAGTGCCATTTGCATGACCTGCACAATGTGTACAACTTGCCACATGACCATTTTTTTATGACTTGAAGCCACATTGTAAATCGGCCACCCTCCCATGCAGCATAGCGTGGAAGTGGAGTGCAATGTGTGTTGCTGCAGGTCAGTCACCACAAGATACATAGCATGATGATGCTGACTCAGATGTAGGTGTCACCTGAAACCTTAGGCAGTGGCAACATCAAATATCACCCCAGGGGTGTCATTTGCAGGTTCGAATATGGAATGAGACTGTGGTTTGAACTCATATGAATGTGCCACCATTGCATGCTGCATACTGCTGCACACACAGAAATAGCCAATTGTCCATCAAACAGCATATGTATAGGGTGGTGTCCCTTCCTGCACAGATACATCCACCTCCACAGGGCAGCTAGCCAATTACCCTGGTGCAAGGTTGGTAGTGTAGGTGTATGGCTGCATATGAGCTACTGGTGCAGGGGACAACAAATGGTTGCCTAGTAACATGTCACACATGAGGCATTCTTGCATAGTCAAAATGTTTCAGGACAGTGCTGCGAATGTTGGAGACGTGGTGTGCATTGTTACTTACTCATTTCAATGGGCCTAAGTGTCGCACATCATCTGTAATTACACACGTCAAAATGGATGGGATGTCCAGGCTCTGTAGTGCTACCATGTTGCCACCACATCTGACCCCATTGTGTAGTGAGAATGTGTTTTGTCCCCTTTAGTGATTGCACACTGATATAAAGGTGCAGTACACAATGCATGGTACATACATACTGACCATCAGTTAGGAATACAAATCATATGTCCCAGGTCCTTGAGCCAAACTCAAGAATGTCATGTCCAACAACCCAGTGCTGAGAAGAACTTACACAAGGCCAGGAACTCACACCATACTACAAATACATATGAGTCACAACCAACTCAAAATATCAGCTGCCAGTCTACATGACAAACCTGTTGCAAGCCTTAACAACAACCTACTCCTTTAATCTTTTGCAGCGGATCAGGGTTATGGCATACAGCCATGGATTATGACCACATTTGCCAACCCAAGCACAACAGCAGAGCGTTCATATAATGAGGGACACTGGAAGACACTGAATATCGTGGAGAGGACATTTGGCATCCTGAAGGTGCCTGGAATCCTATATGCCACACACATTGTCTGCAAGATCATAATGACATGTGCTATCCTACAGAACATATGTGTGTAGATGAACATCCCCTCATATGAGCAGGTTGATGACCTTTCTGAGGAGGAAGAGGAGGATGATGGTGATGAACAAAATGAGGAGGAACAGCACAACACAGCTGTTGCGATTCACAACAGACAGCACATAGTTGATAACTTCTTCACTTAAAAATCACTTAACTAACCTTGTACATATTGTAAATAAACACCTCACTTATTCAAACAGTCCTGCTTTGGTCTCTTCAATCTCCACAAGATATACTTTAGGATTGTGAGTCTAACCTCAGAGAGCAGTTACAAATACTAATCTGAAAAGTACTGTTGCAACATCACATGTGAAGCATAAGATTGTACTGCTACCATCACATACATCACAAATAGCCTCATCACCTGAATGTGGCAACTGAATTACACAATCTATGGACCACAACATATGAATTACATCCACGTTGCCAACTTGTTCATCATTAGCTCATCGCACACAACTACAACATGTCCAAATAGGAGGTAAGCAAGGGGCCCACACATGAGGCAGTGGTTGTCAAAAATTAGAAAGACAGTAATGTTAGAACAGAACACTGTCACAACTCAGTGTGAGAGTTGCAATGGCTGCATGGACCATGTGTGACAACATGGGGGACAGTATTGCTAACAATGGCCATCATGATTAGCCCAGGTATGACAAGCAATAGAAGAAGTTGGGCCTGCGCAGTACATGCATGATAATCAGTCCTGCCACTGCCCTGGGGCCCAATCCTGACACAGGGTACACATGACTTCACACTTTGGACGGACATGTCTGTTGAATGCACATCAGTATGAATGAGAACATATGCAGCTAGGGCTGCAGGGCCACCACACAAAAACAACAACCACTGCTAAATGTAATGAGTTTTATCAAACATTTGTGGTCAAAGCATAATCTGGGTGGAATGTAGGCAGAGTGTGTCATACACAGTATGTAACAATGATGTACACATGTCAGATATATGTGTAGGCCACACACAAGTCACCATAAACTCCAAATCTACATACGTGGACAGTTGTCGGGTAATATTTCCAAGGTAGCATTGTTCAGCCATCATCAATAATGCCTGAGCTGTGTATGTCGTCTTAAATGTTGTGCTCTGTAAGACAACTTCACACATCAAATAAGTAAACACAATCCACAATCACAAACCAGAACTATTGTATTGTACTGCCTGCCATACATGTGTGGATACATTGTTGTCACACATGCATACATATGGAAGAGGTGTAACTATTTGCATGCTGTTAACTCTGTAACACACATATTGGGGTAACAAACCAATCACACCCTCATCACATTGTTGCATGGACTACCACATGTGGCCATACACACTATGCCACACTGCAGCACAGCCCATGTCATTTGCATGTTGATACATGGTGAATCCATAGACAATGGAACAAGTCATGCAATCAGGAATTGAGTCAAACAAATTGATGCAAATGTATCTAAAACATCTGCAAACGCAAAGTATATGACACATGGGCCCTTAGCGTGAATTCTACCTTCGCACTTTTCTCAATGCTGATTTTCAGTGAATTTGACGCCTAAAGGTAAAACGACGCACGTACATCATGCATCTAAAATACCCATGAAAATGTCATATGCATCATATAAATACACGCATAACAGAAAACGTGATGCACAGGGACAGGAAGTGAAGTAATAGGAAATCCTGTGTACATACATGGTACAGTGGGTGTACTTTCATTTTCTCTGTACAGTCTGTGCCTCTTTTGACTGTGTCGTTGTGTTCTGGAGTTGGTGGTGTGATTTTACGGCGTTTTGTATCTTGCGGTGTCCCTCCTGCCATGTTTTTTTCAATTTATGTCTGTATTTTATCCTAGTGTTTTTAAATTTGTGTGTTTTTTCTTTAGAATTGTACTTGTACTGTGGGGTGACTGTCGGGACTAGTTGTTAAATTGGGTTAGTTGGGATTAGTAATTGGGCTTAAGTTTCCTTCATATTCAATTTATTTTTGTACTTAAATCCTTGTGGTCAACCTGTACTGTGATAATATGTCTGGTATGGGGATGTTGACCAGGATGGGAGACTAGGAGTTGGGGGGCTTTGTGTAGCCCACTACCTGTCATTGATGTTGGAGATGGGGGGCCGGGTAATACAAGGTTACGGGACCGAGGCGAGGCGGCTGCAGTGGGGTAAGGTACTCCACCACCTGAAGAGGGTATTTCAGAGCACAAGGAAAGAGCACCAGCTGAAGCATCACTGGGCAGGTCTGGTGGCCAGAGAGCAGGATCTGCTTGATCACCTTGGTGCGGAGATCGGTGGACCTGTTGGTGAGTCTCCCATTGGCTTACTATTCAGTGGAAGCGCTCTTGAATGACATTAGCAGATGTGTTGGAATGCTGCATGCAATGCTTGTGGACAGTTTGCATGCAACCAGAATGAAGTGTAACTGTGCCAGTCTAGACATGGAGTTCACATGTCCTACCATTATACCAATGCAGGTCAGAGGTCTGGTGAGTCATGCACAATCATCACTAAGGGGCTCATTATGAACACGGCGGGAAAACCCACCCTGTTCATGCTGGCGGTCTTTTGTAAACCGCCAGCCCCCTTGACACCCCACCGGCCCAGCAGAATGCAGGGACGGGACATTGCCGACCACTATACATGGAGCCGTCGTCAATACCTCAGAGCGGTGGGTGCAGCAGCAAACCGTAAATCGGGCAGTGACCTGTGCGACGGGGCACTGCACGGGGGCCCCTGCAATGCCCCTGCCAAGTGCATGTGCAGTGCAGAGGCCCCAGGGGGGCCTTGGAGCACCCCTTCGGCCAGCCTTTCCATGGCAGGGGAACCCGCCAGGGAAAAGCTGGAGGAAACAGGGTTCATTATCCGCCAGGAAGCGCTGCTTGCAGTGCAGCCATGTCCGATAATGATATCCGGCATCATCAGGCTGCCTGTCGGTGGTAGCCTGGCGGTGGCAGAGGGCCACCACAGACAGCCCTCCCTGTGTTCATAATATGGCGGTTCAGACCACCATGCCGGTGGCAGTATTTACCACTGCCGTTGGCATGGCGGTCTGAACCGCTGTGATCATAATGAGGGCCTAAGTCACACATTTCAGGTGGTATGGCGACCCCTGTGCCCCAGCATAGTGTCATGAATGATACACCAAGACACCGCCAGCCTACCATATTTACCTGGATTGTGTCAACAAAGTAGGGCAATGCATGTATAGTGCTACATTGTCATCATTTTACACACATGATCCCTACCATCATGTTGACAAAGTGGCTTACCTGCCTTTAGGGGCTATGTACATGGGGAATTTGATACCATCAGACAAATTTGCCACATCAGTCATGGATTACTCAAAGCATGATTATTGCAGATTAATAATTGAGCCGCATGTCCATCACAAAGTGCCTCTGGGTGCCTTGCAGGACAAGCTTGAATACCTGAGTCAATTGTCTTGCAAAGCACCAGGGTAGTGTCATGTATTTGTCATACAACTCCCATCCATACAATGGAATTTCATCTTCTATAGATTGGCCACATATGGTTGTTGCAGGGTGTAGCACTACATGAGTCTCAGGTCCAGAGCAAGTGTGCGGATGTGTGGCTCTCACTCACCTGAGTGTCAGTGTCATCGTGAGTTTGTAGTAGTGTGTCTGTTGCACTGTTTTACACCAGGATAACTAGCTCACGCCTCTACAATAGTAATTTGTTGTCCACTAGTAGTGACAGTGATATGACACTAAGCATGGTTTTCCATTTATATCTGACAGGTGGACCTGCCCCCTACACCATTGACGAAGTGCCAAGATTTGAGGGCCTACATGTACCCAGTGCGTGTGATAATGTGTGTCCTGTGAAGTAATCCAGGGTTTGGTGTGAGTCAGTCACACAATGTTGCACAAAATGGTAGATGTGATAAGCTGTCAAATGATCAGATATCAAAGTAGGCTGGATAGTGACATTGTGTCTCATTTAAAGGTTCTCCATGCACGAGCAGAGGGTCATATCTTGTGAGGCTTTTGGTGCTCAATGGGCAGCATTGTGTAAACAAGGTGATGACAAACCACATGTAGGGCCATATGTGACTAAGAAGTGCAACGCTATGAGAATATTGGCACTGGGGCACTCCGTCATTCTCACAACACAGTGGTGCACCATTTTGAACCCAATTTGGTGCAACTCTGTATTGTAATGTATATGGAGGACTGGGTGGGGAATTGTCCCCCAGCATGGCACTCCATATTTTGCATTCCATGTAGGTAACACTTATGTGGAATGTAATAGGCATGCATGCAGGCCAAGGCCAGACATGTGCTGGCATGGATATGGGTGTGTAAAGAATTGTATTGGCAGATCATGTATTGATGGGTATCTACACCTGGACTCGTGAATGTAGATGTGAAAGACCAATGGATACCATCTTCCTAGTTGGCAGCCCTCTAACATATGGTCCACTCCATGTATGAGTGGGCGTGCCTTGGTGGATGAGCAGGACAGTTGAGATGATGGATTGCCTGGCCACCCCTCCTTAGGCACAGGGGGAGAGGAATACCAAATGTGTAGGTAGATGTGAAGCTTACAGTGTAGGTGACAGTCATATTGATCAGGCTTGCATGTGTACCTTTCAGCACTGACCCCTTATGGTTATCAACTGCATCCCATACCCCCAATAGCATATTCAAGTTACTGGTGATGTATGGTTGAAACTTGACACAGATGATGAGGAAATTTGGGCCCGATCCATGTGAAGTTTACAATGCCTTTGCACTATAACATTTAGAATAGAATCAATGCACACCTAATTTGGTTTGGTTTCTAATCTTGTTGTGAGTCGCTCTGGTGTCAATTAAATGATGCTAAGGTAGCATTGTCATTGCATTTATCAGAGCCATTGTCTTTTCTGGAATGTGAGTAGGAGCCCATGTGCAATTAGATGTAGAGTGTAAGCCAATAATCTGTACATACTCCTCACAATGCTGACACTGATGGTTCCCTGTCTCAATTTAACAGGAATGAGGAACTGCGAGCATTCCAGAAGTGAGCAGTCCACTATAGACATATCCTGGCAGTAGAATCTGGGTTCCGGAGGATGGCATGCCGCTCTCGCACCAAGAGATGAACCGGAGAATGGCAGGTACTCACCCAAGGGGGCCCCACACTGGCAGTATCAACACAGAGGAGACCAAGCTCCACAGCTGTGCAGGGGGGGCACAGCTGCCACCACAAGTACAGCAACAACTGCAACACCTTCCACATCTGTTCCACCGCCCACACCACCTGCTGTCATGCACCAGAAAATGATCCAAGATATTCAGAGGGACATGACACTGGTTCTGAAAAGGTTGGACAGTTTGGAGAAGGAGGTGGCAACAAACACAAAAAGACTGAAATTCATCAAAAAACCATCAAGAGGGCAAAGCTGTGATTGGCTTTGGAACTCTGACCCCCAGTTCTGTCCCCTCCCTCCTCATTTGTTTTAATGTTTTACAGTGGGTTTTAGTGGGTTAGTGTTTGGTTAGAGTAGGATAGTAGTTTAGTTAGGATAAGTGGGTTTTCTACTTTTTACATGTTACTTTGTGCGTGGGTGGGTGTGGGGGTAATGTTGGGGCATATATGTGTTGTATAAAAAACAAAAAAATACCAAAAAAGTATATATTTGTTTAGATATAGTTATATATGTGTGGTTTAGTATATGTTGTCCTGCATGTGTCTTGTAAAATAATGAGGTTGGGGGGCCAATGTCTAGAGTGTTTAGTTAGATTTGTTAGGTAAGTTTAGCATATGGTAGTTAGGGTCAGTTGTTGGTTAAGTATAGCTAGGATAGGGTAGGTTAGGTTAGGATAGGTTTTCTTAATTCTTATTAGTTTAGTTTCATTGCTATTGAAATCTTTGGTACTCCCTTACTTCATGTGTCATATGCTTGTTTTCAGGGTCTACCCATGAGTGAACAGTGGAAATTGTGTGTTGGCCTAGGGATTCCATACTGCCTCCAAATACCTCTCTTTACATGTTCATCACATGTTTACAACTGAGCAGTCATATTGACAGCTACCACACATCTACTTGTCTATGCATCTGCCATCCAGTGCACCCACCACTCAGGGAGACTATGTTAACTTTGTATTGGACAGGTAGGTGTGGTAGTTCATCTGGCATTGTTAGGGTCCTGTGTAGGAATGTTGGGCACTGTGGCACATCTGACAACAGCCTACATTTTATATCTATCACGCTAAACTGACCAGTGGCAATGACAGATGAGGTTAAGTACCTCTTTTTCACACCAATGTGTTCTACTGGTACTCCCAGCTGGTCATATTGCCAGAGAATTGTTTCACAGCCATTCCTGCCATATGTAGTGGGTGAAGAATATATGTGTTCAACATTTTTGACATACTCAGTGAATTGCTTGTAGGGATGAGACCAGCATTGTCGTTCATCATGTAGGAACCTTGTGCGTATATGTGTGACCCTATATTCCTGCACTCTTGAACTGACACTCTGTGACGACTAAAAACATGTCACACACATCACAATTCCTAAGCATAGTGGATGTGTCACAATACACAAAGACATGCTGGTTGTGTAGGTGGTGTTTATTTACAAGTGTTGTAGTGCAATATTTACAATGTCCAGGTCTGTGACCCCATTAGTGAAAACCATAAAATTTTGACACCACACAAGTCCAGGGTTGAGGGACATGTCATGGGACATGCTTGGTTGAAGTGTTAAGTGAAGAAGAACATGATTTGCCAATTTGTAGGTGAGAGACAATGACAGTCCATAACAGACAGGTCAGCAGTGTATCTTTGAAGAGTGCACATATCCATGTGTGCTTACACTGGCATGATCTCAAGCACATGATAAAGGAAAACACTGCCCAGGTAGCATGGTCTGGTGCTACTGGGAACTCTTTTGAGTGAAGATGATCTGTTCCTCATCTTCATCCTCTAAGAGTGTGGTGTCTCCTCTGCCCTAGATGGTGGTGGTGGGGAGGTAGAGGGGGCTACCCACACTTCAGTGGTTGTAGTTATGGACTCCCAATTCACTGCACCTGCCATCTGTGGAACAACATATGGCATCATTGCAGCAAGGAGGAACTGCTGATTTTTTTTAATAACAGCAAGTTCCCTGTGGTAGGCAGCCATATCTTCCCTGAGTGAGACAAGTTTCTGGTGCATGGAGTCCATCTTGTTAACAAGTATGTTGCTGCCAGCTTGGGAGGGCAGTTGTTCTGTCCTCTCCATCATGGCAGCATCTATGTCCCTCAGACACTGCTGAACTCCATGCATTGGGGAGTGTGTGCCTCAAATGGCTGCAGTCTGTTCAGTGGCCGTAACAATGAACATGTGTCTACCCTCTAGGCTGGTTGGCATAGTCTGCATCCCCACCCACACCTCCTCTGCAAGCTCCTGCTGGACTCCTACCGCTGTCCTCTCAAAGCTAGTCCCTGGGTTCTCAGAGTCCTCAGCTCTGTCTACTGTCTACTATCTGCTGCCAAATTGCCCCTCTCCTGCCAAATGGTGATTTGGAGGTGACGAAGAGTTGATGTTGATGCTCCGTCATCTCTCTCACCAGTATTTCATGCTCCTCCGCTCTGAAATGACACTTTCTCTTTGTCTTCTCCATCCCCTGGGTTTTGTCTGGGTCCTCCTGGCTTGTTCCTGGTTGATTCCCCCTCTCCCCCCCCGGGGTCTTGCCTGGCTTTCTGGGTCCATCTTGCCTCTCCTTTGTACTGTTTTCTCCATTAGTGTCTGTATTTGATGCTAATACAGGTAAAAATGGTTTTGCAATATGTTTTCGTGTCATAAAATGGGTTAATTTTCTCCCCTGTTAACTTCATTTTGCCTTCCGACAAGGCGCAAGGGTTAACATGAAAAAAACTGAATCTAACCTATTTTTAGCGCCACCTAGTGTCATAGTAGAAATATGACGCCCGAGTGGTGTTAACAAATAGCACTATTCAGCACTCAACTTTTTGACACAAAACTGTATTAGTGCAGTTTTGTGTCAAAATGTATAAATCTGGACTAGAATCTTTCCACAAAGCCTATTAAACAAATAGCCTTCGCTTGTGGATGTATAGTGTAGATCAAACGAAACTTGATAAAACATTTTTATGGATTTATGGAATTAAGGAATTTAGTGTGGGTGGCCAATGTTGCATTTAAAAACACGTGATATTGACATTTATTGATTAATTGTGAAGAGAAAATACAAAAGCTAGACACTAAACAGGTAGGAGGGTAAACAACTGACAGCTATTAAGAAGCAGATAGTATTACCTTTGTGAATTTGTACTTGTCATAAACCACAGATGTAAATAAAGACACATAAATCTAGGTGCGCACGTGTGTGTGTGCGCGTGTGGTGTGTGTGCAGTGCCAGCTTCAGGACGTTGCCACTGGTGCGGCTGCAGCAGGTGCTGTCCTGGAATTGGGGGGGGTCACTGACCTCAGAGGAGCACTGTGTTTAGCAATAGCTTATGAAACTTGCAATTTGAAAGCACCTGCTGAAAAGGTCCTTGTGCGTCCAGCCTTCAGGTGCAAATAAAATGTCATGATAACTCCTTCTTGCTAAAGAGGGCGATCTGAGTTTTGTCTAGCAGCAGTTTTGACTCAATTTAAAGTAGCACAGAGGGTTAACATGCCTGCTGCAAGAACAGAACTATGGGGCATATTTAAGAGCCCCTAGTGCCTCTTTGCACCACATTTGCGTATTATTTTGATGCAAGTGTGGCCCAAAGAGGCCAAAAACACTGTGCCATATTTGCAAAGTGGCGCAAAGCATGCCTTGCATCACTTTGTATCCCATTGCGCTACATTATGCCTGCACCAGGCATAATGTATGCAAAGGGGGTGTACCCCAGTTAGGGGGGCCAAAAATATGGTGCAAGGAAATCTAAGCCATTTTGTTTGGCACTTATAACGCCTGCTCAGATCAGGCATTAAAGGAAGGCTCCCATTGCTTACAGTGGGTCTCTGGGTTCTTTTCAGGATTAGCGTCAACATTTTTGACACTTATCATCCTGCAAAGTGGCAGACTAGCATCAAAAAGTTTGATGCTAGTCTCCTAATTACTGCCACCGTGCACCGTATTTTAAATACGGCACACACATGGTGTTAGGGGGGCTCTAAGGAGCGCAAGAAAAGTGGCACTGCACTAGGTGCAGTGCCACTTTTCATAAATCTGCCTCTATGTTTTATGTGGATAGCTGAGTGGATTAGTAAAGCCAGCCTTTGCAGGCACTTTAAAAAATGAAATGTAGAGGGGCTAAGGAGAGATAAGGGGCACTTTTGCCGTGTGGTAGTGAGTGAATCGGAGGAGGTGGGCATGGAGTGGGGGGTGCCACAAAAAGATTGCTGCACCAGGCGCCACCAGCGCTAAGCCGGCACTGTGTGTGTGTATATAGTTACATTCCAATTCTAAATTAAAATAGGGGCGATGAAAGAATAAAGATTGAAAGAAGTCAGTCGAATTTGTCAACGTCACATAGCCAAAGTTGTATGACTTCAGCAATGTGAAGTTTCACACTAGCCAAAAGGTCAGAAGGATTGCACAACAGGTTTGTTTCTCAGCTGCTGAATGTCCTGCCTATGAAGGACGGAACATCATGCACAAGAAAAAAGGTCTCTAATTGCAAACCAAGGGTGATGGAATGGAATACTGGTAGCTGAAGCAGTTGTAAGGAATGTAAGAAATACTGCAAGAGTGATTTTTCCTCTCAGAATGATATACTGATAAAGGGATGATGCCAAGAGAAATGTTTAAAGGCGTTTACATATAAAAACAAGCATTTGCAATGCAACAGGTCTTGCGTTTGCTCGCGTTAGAGCTATGAGCGCTGTAGACTCCTAACTGGTCTTTTCTTGCCACATAAACTAATAATGAAAAGTAAAACAGTTTCACATGTGCGAGCTGATGGTCGCCATGAGCATGAAGGAGACAGAAAAGGAAATAGAGGTTTGCTCGCAGGGACACTTAACAGCAAAAGTGCAACTATCTATGTGACCCGCAAAAGTGCAATTATCCACGTAACACAGTCGATGTCATGCAAAGCAATTGACTTCTGCCCAGCAAGATCATGCTGTGCAGGAAATGAAAAGATAAAGTAGTCCAGAACCCAGTGAAAACACGGAGCCTCGTATGTTTTCAGTAGTTTACCAGGGCACTCGAGGAGGGCTAAACACAGAAAAGGCATGACGTATGCATGCCTTTCACAAATGGAATGAATCAATTTTTAAATGGCAAGCCCACAAACTAATGAAAGTGATGGGCATGACATGGGCATGTTTAGAAGCCCACAGAGAGATTACAACATAGTCCAGAGCGCTTGTGTGCTCCCGACCCTAAAAATAATGTATGGATATTGGGGTCCAAGGAAAGAGTTTAAGGAAGAAAAGTCTACTTTACACAGCATTAAGGCTGGAAATGTTCCCATGATTAGTTTTCAAATTAGAGTATGATAGTAAATAAATAAATAAGCAACATAGCACTTAAAAACTAGGAAAGACTTACCAATGAATGGGTATGCAACTTGTCCTACTAAAAATGTGATTTTTACACACTAAAATGCTTTTTCGTAAGTTATATGTGGGGTACATTGTGGAAAGTGGATTTTTGGTAAAGGCAGGTAAATACCTACACCCAGCAATAGGCCACTAACCCCCACTTAGGTCCAGTTATGTCTCAATAAATTAAACCCAACTCAACCCTTGGTAGCTTGGCAACGAGCGACAAGGCTTAACTTAGGAGACAAGTGTGTAAAGCATTTAAAAATCACAAGAAAGTAAATAAGTAAAACATAAAACACAATAAAAATCTAACACCAATTTACAACAATAGATTACATATTTGTCTTTAAAATGACACCAAAATGAGAATTTTTAAAGAATTAATGTGTTCTAGCGCATACAAGCACCTAGCGCTCAAAGGGTTAAAAAAGGTCACACTGGAAAGGGACAAAGTCCAGAGTTCAGGCCACATATTTGGCAACACTGTCATACTTACTTTCAAAAGTGTTTCTTGATTCAGGAAAGTGGTCCACAGCACCAGCAAAGGTTTCAGAGACTCTGGTTTGCCTCTTGGGGTATGAGACTGCAACTCCCACAATGCACCTCTTCCACTTATGGAGTTGCTCCAGATTTCCCCAAACTTCTGGATCTTCTTCCAGAGGTCCTTTTTGGGTCCTTGAAGTGTCTACAACATGATCCAAGATTCCAGAAGCTCTGAGTTGCTCCTTGGGAGTTGGGACTACAATTGCCAGAATGCACCAGGTCAGAATCCTTAAATGGACACTGGACGCTGGTCAGCAGGGCTCTGCTTACAGGGCTTGATGCAGGGGACTCTGGCCAGCTCCTTTGTACCTGTAGCAAACAGAGAGTCCCTTCTTGAAGTCGTAGAAGACAGGCAAAGTCATTTTTGTGGTGAAGCACAAGTGTGCTTCTGGTGCAATCCTTCCGAGTGCAGTGTCCAGGTGCAGTTGGGGTCCAGCAGGGCAGACCTTCTTTTTCTTGGTACTTGTAAGGATCTGCGGTGTGAGCGCAGCTCTGCCACCTTTATCCTTGCTCCTGGGTGAAACACAGGGGGGTCCTGGGTATCCAATCACAGGCAGGCCCCTTCCCTCTTTGATGACCACACCCTGGAAGTGTGGCAAAAATCAATACCAGGAAGCAACATTCCTCAAAAATCCAACATGGCTGAAAGTTATTTTTGGAGGTTACATCTGGCTGAGCCCACCCACTGGTGTGGCTAAAAATCCTAAACACACCTCTCTCCTGCCCTCTCCTAATCTAATCAAAAGGGCACCTAATTGTCTGAGGTTGCAGGATGTGAGGGAGGTGCTGGGCTGCTCCAAATGTCCTTCCCTGCCTTTGAAGACCAGTCTGGTTGCCCTCCCCCTTTCTGCTTCGCCAACCGCTGAGGGAAGTTATCCTCCCCCATGCACATTCCTTTGTGTTCAGCCCAGGCTACTGCACACCTCATCAAGGCAGCCTGGCCTGGCTGCCAGAGACTGGCCAATTGGAGCAGAGCACTACAGGTCTGAAATTGGCAACTTTTTAGGTAGAGTTTAAAACTCTCCCTGACCAAGGTATATTAAATTGAACAATTGTACGTTGTGGGATTTATTATAACAATTAATTTGATACCAAACTCAAGGAAGCTGTCACTTAAGGGGACTTTATTAATTAAGATAAAGTCTCCTCGTTTTAGACTATGGAGGCCATTCACTACAGTGAGGGAAAAACGAAGTTGTCTGTTTAACCTCACCAGTGCTTATAAAACTATTTTATAAAGTCCTTGCTTATAGTTACGTGGCACCCAACCCTATGGGCACGTAGGGCACACCTTCGGGGTGATATATGTAAAAATATGGTAGTTTAAGACTTTGGAAGTACATTAATTCTAAAGCTGAATTTGCATATACCTTTAGTTTAAAAGCAGCAAGCAAGGTAGGCCTGTCTTTAAAATGACAATGGGCACCTCAGCAGTGCACTTATGGGTGCACTACCTATGCTGGGGTCCCTAAACCTACATGCCCTTGCATATACTAGGGACTTATAGGCAGGTTGACATAGCCAATTATAATTAGCCTAATTTGCATTCTCATTTTACACAGAGCACAGGCCCTGAGTTATCAGTTATCAGTAGTCAGAGTCAAGAAAACACCAGCAAAATGTGAAAGATTGGGGCAAAAAGTTAGGGGTCCTCTGCAATCAGCCCTGTCTTCTCGCAGTACACCTCCTGTAATGTGTATAGTGCAACACAATCCTCTGTGTAAAAGATAACATTTGCAGTAAGCAAACACATCTTGTAGATTATGGTCAACCTCGAGTACAATTAAAATTTCAAATAGTTGAGAAACTGGAACAAGGAGATTCTGCAATAATAAGGAGTTTAATATTTTACATAAAAAGATTAAGACACACACAGACAATATCGTCAAGTTTTATTGAATACAAACTTGATCACAAGATTATACCAGTGAACGACAAGCCTCTGGCGAATAATAGCAACAAAAGAGGTAACATCAAAAGACAGTGGTGTGTTGTTAACATGGATCTCTCTATAGCAATGTTGCATGTACTAATAAGGATTGGCATACTGGAAAATATATTTTAATATTTCCCTTCTATTTTGTTAAGGTAGATTCAATGAGTAGTAAGGTATCTGTTTTACTCTATATAGTGGGGCTAAGGAGACTTTCACCTCATATCTTTAGCAAGTGATGTAAGTGTTATTTCTAAGTGGCCATATAGAATCTTTGGAGACTGACTCCATGGGCAGTGGGTGTACACTGTAATTGTTTTCCATGGAGCAACTTGGAGTTTTTTCGAGATGTTGTTACCCTCAAGTAGTTGCAGCATTTTACTCTCTGTAGGGGCTGGAACCAATTGTCCATGTGCACTGCAGATTTTCGTTACATTTTGAGAAGACCATTTTGCTTCTATTTACATTCACCCTCAAGAAAAAACATTTGGAGTAATCAATTGATTCTTCTATCCCTTTTTGTAGATCAATGTGAGTTTGACCAAAAAAATATCAATATCTTTAGGATAAAAAAATTGTTTTTGAATTGCTCGCCCAGCTACAGTCAGAAGAATCATTTACTTTTTGGAATAAAAGAGGGAATCCATGAAAATATAAGGAAAATATAAAGACAGACAATGTGCATGTTTGTTCTATGCTATTCTTTGTTTGTATAAGAGTGCTACGTCTCTGCCTCGCTTAATAAAATTTGATAACATATGTCAGCATGAAGGGCTGTGTGAAATCTATGCAAGCAATCCTTATGCTGAGAGCATCAAGTGTGACTATAATAATTAGGAATCAACTTACAGAAGGTGGTGAAGACATCTTGGTATGCCACAGAGCCTGTCTGATGTTGAAGGAGATAGTTTTGAATGTTTGCACTTAATGCTATGCTATTATCTAAGAAGGAGGAGTTTACGAAAGTCAGTTTGTGCTTCGGGTGACATTCCACCCAGTTTCGAAGATGCTCCAACAGACATTTGCTAAATATTTTACTGAGTAAGATAATTTAGCAATAATTTTGACATGTCGCTTTTGCCCCTTTCTTGTGTATTGGGAGGAGTATACTACCATTCCAAGATGATGGACTTGAAGGTCTTCGGG
The DNA here is from genome assembly GCF_031143425.1 of Pleurodeles waltl. Lineage (NCBI taxonomy): Eukaryota > Metazoa > Chordata > Amphibia > Caudata > Salamandridae > Pleurodeles > Pleurodeles waltl. The sequence continues at coordinate 914,021,019 of NC_090444.1, read as the reverse complement.
GGAGGGGGTTCACTATCTCATGACATTTAAGAAATATTCAATAATTCATAAAAATACCCATTTAACTGCTGAATTTTGTAAAAGTATGGCATTTCTCCAAGCCTTAAAACCCCTAGAAATTCTGGTGATTCAGGCACTAGTGAACATGTTGGGTGAGTCATAGTTGTAATTTGTCATAAAAGTGGTAAACACTACTGAGTCAAGTATGAATGGAGATTTTCCATTGCATCATTGACTATCTGTCCTTTGAAACCTACTAATGATCTCTATAGCCCTTCCTGAGAAAGGGTAGTTTTAGACAATCTTCTTCCTAACCAACATATCTTAAAATTCCATAACTCTATGGCATAATCTCTCATAACTCCCCCCTCAAGGACAGGTGCACGCCATTGAATGAAGAGGAATGTTTAGTATGTGGGAATAAACTAATACTATGAGCTTTTCAAAGGCCTTATAGATGGTCATAAATTCCAAAGATGGTAAATGCCAAGTGCAATCAAAAAGGGAATACTGTTGAGGAAGAATGACAGATAACTTCCAGGAAGATGAGATGGAGTAGGAAGATGTTTAGCTTTAAAAACAAGCATCATTTATGCCAATTTAGAGACAAAGTAAAAGAGAAATGAAGTCAGAAATTTGGGGCTAATCAAACTCAGGTGATCCTTAGCACCAAGCTCATGATCCATGCTGTTGGCAGTCTGCTGGTAGATGGGTTCAAATAGTTTAAAACTTAACTTGTATAAGAATCAGGTCCCTGCTACCATCAAGCACACCCACCAGTGGTCAAACTCTATAGGCCCTAAAAATATTAATTGAACCTAAAACCTCTACATACTGTCCAACAGTGATTTAATGTTTGCACCATTGATCAGTAAAGTCACTAGTTCTTGAGTGTTAGAAATTGAGGTATCTAGTTGACGGAGTTTTGCACTCTGTCCAAGTGGAAACCACAATCCTAAACAGGGTAAGTCACAACGCAATCCAAATTATTCTGTGCTCAACCTTTGGTAGCGTGGCACAGAACAGGTAGGCTTAACTTAGAAGGCAATGTGTAAAGTATTTGTGCAATAACTCATACAGTAACACAGCGAAACCACCACAAAAAGTACTGCACACCAGTTTAGAAAAATAGATAATATGTATCTGATAAAATAAGATAAGAACAACAAAAATCCAATATGCACAAGTCGAGATATCACTTTTTAAAGGTTTAAATGAGACGCAATCCATAAGAAACAGTGGTTGTGTCCTTCTAACACACAATACCTGGGATGTGTCAAAAATAATGACGCAAAGGGATGCAGAGGAAGAGATGCATTGAAAAATAAGGCACTGCGTCAGATTTTCCGTTGATGCATAAACGATGCGTTGTTTCTTTCACGCTGCAAGTTGATATGTGGATTTTCAGCAGCGCAGCCTTGGTTTCTCACTGGGATGCGGGGATATTTTGATGCCCAAGGACTATGTACTGAAATTATTGACATGCTGGTAGAAGGAGCAGGTGCTGAATCGATCTGGTAGGCAATGCAGTGAATTTTCAGCTGCAAGGCAGGTGCAGCGTTGATTTCTGCAGGTGTTGTGTTGTTTTTCTTCTTTTTGAAGAAGTCTATGTGGCTATGAGGCTTCAGAACATAAGGCAAGCTCAATCCATGCACTTGGAGACCACTTGTGGGGAAGGCAGAGTCCTTCCAGCAGAGTCATAGGCCAGCAGGCAGCAGGACAACAAGCAGGGCAGCAGTCCTCCTCAGCAAAGCAGTCCAGATGAGTATTTTAGGCAGCTAGGCAGTCCCTATGACAGTGTACGGGTGTAGATCCAGAAGTGAAATGGTGGGGTCAGAGACCCAGTATATATACCCAAACGTGCCTTTGAAGTAGGTGAAACAGAAAAAAAAGTGTTTTTGAAGTCCACAAGTTCCCCTTTCAGCCCAGTCCTGTCTGCCAGGATCCTTGTGGGAGGTTACCAGTCCTTTGTGTGATGGCAAGCCACTGGCCTTTGGAGTGTAAGTGAGAGCCCCTCCAATCTTTCTGCCCAGGGAGACCCATTCAATATGGAGATCAATGCAGATGTGACTGAGTGTCCTGTGTTTATGACTGACTGGGTGGAATGCACAAGGGGAGCTGTCAATCAACACAGACTAGACGTGGATTGGAGGCAGGCTGTAAGGCACAGATGGGAGTAAGGGCAGAGAAATGCCCATTTTCTAAAAGTGGCATTTCTAAAATACTAATATTAAATCCAACTTCACCAGTAAGTGGGACTTTCTATTACCATACTGTCCATACTTAATATGACAGGCCTACTCCTTCCAGATCAGAAACTACCACTTAAAAGTATATGAGGGCAGTTCTGATGCTGGCCTATGTGAGCAGCAGGCCACGCAGGAGTGGAAAATGCATTTGTGAGTTTTTCACACTGCCAGGACATGTAAAACACATAACTACACGTTCACAATCAAATTTTCTTCCTTTCCCTCCTTCATTTTCTCATGCTGTGTAGCATATAATCTTTTCCTCTTTCTTGTACTCCTTCTCATTTGTCAGTATCTTTTGTTGCCTTTGTTTTTGCCCATCCTTGGCCTCTGTCTCTTCCTCTGGTCCTTGGTGTTTTTTGGTCCAGGTACACCAACTTCATTTCGCTTAAAAATGTGGTCTTTTTTCAACTAGGGCTCGGTCCTTCCCCTTCACTTTGATCTGTCTCAGATCCAATATTTTCCGTACCTTCCACCTCCTCTAAATTAATTACACCTCTATGTACCTGTTGCTTCAAAATATCAACCCTTTTGGAGAAGGTCAGAATGCGACCTGTTTCATAGTCTTCTTCATCTCTCTGGAACTTGTTTCTCTTTCGCTCTTCTATTTGACTTTCATACTTGTCCAGAGTCATATTAAGCGTTTTTTTGAGCTTATCTTGTTCTTCACCCTCATCCAATGCCTGTATTCTCAGCTCTAATCCTTTTATATTATCCCTTAAATTCAGGATGTCCTTTTTAGCATACTTAACAATGATTTCCATCATATGTTTAGAACATTGCATGCTGTTTGCTCCCCATTCTACTAGCATCTCAGGACTAGTATCTGGGTGATTTTGAAGCGTGAAAATTTGTAGCCCTCTTGGTACTCTTTCCATTTGTATATATTTTTCTAGAGTAATGATTTCCCAACTTTTTGAAATCTCTTTTTTCATCAGTCATTCCAACTGTATATAAAGTTGTTTGATGTTCTCCATTGGTGATGGCGTTCCTTCTCCTCAAGGCATTTTAGCCATCTGTGATCTATTTGGCCTACTAAAAGTAAGTTCAGCACGTTGGATTCTTTTCGCTGCCCTCCCTTCCATGATTTATTCAGGTTACCTTTCCAAAACAAGAATATCTCAAATGCAAAATAGGTAAAAAGTCACAAAATCACTCTCATTGGGTATTCTCTCTCTGGTGTTTTTTGTAGATTCATATGTATTGTTGCCAAACACAGGGACACCTGGGTTCCATTAGAGCAACCCTATTCCATCGCATCTATGAACCACTGTGACAAATGTGTTTCTAGATATGAGCCAATGGTGTCAAATGCTCACCTCAGATCAAACCAAACATTTAGAGCCAGATGTAGCAAAAAAATATTTAGTGACTTGCAAATTGCGAGTCACAGCGACTCGCAATTTGCAACTCGCAAAATATTATGCAGAAAGGTGTCTCAGACACCTTCTGCGACTCGATATGGGGTCGCAAAGACCCACCTCATGAATATTAATGAGGTGGGTCGCAGTTTGCGACCCCATAGCGAGTCATTGCACTCACAGGGATGGTGGCCTGCTGGAGACAGCAGACCACCATGTCTGTGACTGCTTTTAAATAAAGCAGTTTTTTTTTTGTCTTTTTGCAGCCTGTTTTCCTTAAAGGAAAACGAGCTGCAAAACGAAAAACTTCCGAAACTATTTGGTTTCGTTTTTTTTTAAAGTAGGCAGTGGTCCATAGGACCACTGCCTGCTCTGAATTTTTTTTTGGGGGGGCATTCACAAAGGGGAAGGGGTCCCATGGGGACCCCTTCCCTTTTGCGAATGTGTTACCATCCACTTCAAGTGGATGGTAACTGCGAGTTGGTTTGCGACCGCATTCGCTGTCACAAACCAACTCAGCATGGCGATGCGGTCGCAAATAGGAAGGGAACACCCCTTCCTATTTGCGAGTCGCAGCCTCAAATTGCGAGTCGGTACTGACTCGCAATTTGAGGTTGTGCATCGTGTTAAGCCTTTTGCGGGTCGCAAACTGCGTTTTTCGCAGTTTTCGACGCGCAAAAGGCTTCCTACATCTGGCCCATAGTATGGTGTCCCCAGATCACCACTCCATTGAGTTATCAATAGGCAGCTTCGACCATATTAGTAATTTTCTTTGATACTTTTCTCCCTGGGACACCCACATGGGTATGTTCTGTATCCTCATGAGGCATTCACCACGCAAACACTATGCCTTTGTTCTGTTTATCCATTTAATGCCGTCTTTCCAAATTCAAATATATTGGTGTAGTCCTTTATTTTTTTCTTACTTTTACATAGTCCAAAAAGATGCACATGCCCATGTACTGTCACATTCTTTGAAATACTTAGGCCCATATTTATACTTTTTGATGCACAACTGCGCCAACGCAGTTGTGCGTCAAAAATGTTACTGCCGGCTAACGCCATTCCAGCGCGCCATGCGGGCGCCTTATTTATGGAATGACGTTAGCCGGCGCTGCGGACTGGTGTGCGTCAAAAAAATGACTCACACCAGGCAGCGCCGGCGTATGGGAAAATGGGGGTTGTGCGTCAAAAAATGGGGCAAGTCAGGTCTGAGTCAAAATTCAGGTCTCAAACCAGATTTGCGCCATTTTTTTTTACGCCCAACCTCCATTAACATGACTCCTGTCTTAGCAAAGACAGGAGTCATGCCCCCTTGCCCAATGGCCATGCCCAGGGGACTTATGTCCCCTGGGCATGGCCATTGGGCATAGTGGCATGTAGGGGGGGCCAAATTAGGCCCCCCTATGCCACAAAAAAAACTGATAAAAAATACTTACCCGAACTTACCTGTACCTTACTGGGATGGGTCCCTCCATCCTTGGGTGTCCTGAGTCTCTTGCTAAACCCTTTCTGTGAGGAAGGGTGGGAGGCAGCAGCTAGACTGTCAGAATGGGCCTCCATGCTGTTACTAACAGTCTCTGGGATAAAGCAATCCTGGCCTGTGCTCTACAGATCTCCAGGAGGAGTTCCTCCTCCCTAACACCACAAGGCTGGGAGTCACTGGGGGCAGAAAGTCAACTATACTGTCCCTGTTTTAATCTCTTTCCAATATGCAGTCCTTTTCAAAACTACCCCACGAAGCCAGGGCTTGGTTCTATGTGTACATGGATAACACCCAACTGACCAATGGATTGTTTCATAGCTTGCAGCAAAGGATTCAATTGTACAGTGCACTCATCATTTGCTTATTTCTCACTTAGTTCTGGTATTGTGCTTACTACAATTGGAGGTATTGAAGGGACCGTAATGTAAAAAAAATCCATTACATACACTCTGGGTATTACTTAAATCATTATTTTGACTGAACTATTTTTTTCCTTTAAACATTTTATGCATTTTGTAGCAGTCTATCTTATTCTGTGTGTAATGCACATTTAAAATAATGGATGACATACTCACAGTGCCTTCTGTCACAGGTTTGTCGCAGGCTGTGTCCTCATACCACTAAAACCGCCCACAAAGCTAAATCTTACAACAATTGCATAGGCGAAACCTAATGCAATTACCAATGCTTGTTTTTACTCATATCACCCTTAAGGTATGTCATAAGTGCCCCCAGCATTCAGTGCAGTGTAACTATAAGAGGGACGTTATAAAATATGTTTTATAAGACTGGGTTAGGGAAAAATAGCTAATGTTTTTTCCCCATTGTAGTAAGTGGGCTCTTTTTCAAAATAATAGTCTTATTTTCCATAGAAGGAGCTAAGTATGGCATGTTTAGTATCAAAGTAAAAGTCATAATACAGCCAACAACTTGCCACTATAACCTGTACCTGGAAAATGTTTTGGAACTCTTCCTAAAAGTTATCAACTTCAGCCCTGTAGTGCCCTTCTCCTATAGGTCAGCCTCTGGCAGCCTGAGCCAGGCTGCCTTGATGAGGTGTGGAGTGGCCTGGGCTGAAACAAAGGAAGCATCTGGTGGGAGGAGATCTGCCTCAACAGATGGTAGAACAGGATGGGGAGAGCAGACAAACTGGTCTTTAAAGGAGGGAAGGAAATTTGGGACTGGGTGAGAAAGTAGCCTCTATTCTAGCCTTGTTACCCCCACTTTTGGCCTGTTTGTGAGTATATGTCAGGGTGTTTTCACTGTCTCACTGGGATCCTGATAGCCAGGGCCCAGTGCTCATAGTGAAAACCTTATGTTGTCAGTATGTTTGTTATCTGTCATTGGGACCCTGCTAGCCAGGACCCCAGTGCTCAGAAGTGTGCCCTGTATATGTTCCCTGTGTGATTACTAACTGTCTCACTGGGGCTCTGCTAACCAGAACCCCAGTGGTTATTCTCTCTCTGCTTTCCAAATTTGTCACCAACAGGCTAGTGACTAAATTTACCAATTCATATTGGCATACTGGTACACCCATATAATTCCCTAGTATATGGTACTGAGGTACCCAGGGTATTGGGGTTCGAGGAGATCCCTATGGGCTGCAGCATTTCTTTTGCCCCCCATAGGGAGCTCTGACAATTCTTACACAGGCCTGCCACTGCAGCCTGCGTGAAATAACGTCCACGTTATTTCACAGCCGTTTACCACTGCACTTAAGTAACTTATAAGTCACCTATATGTCTAACCTTCACCTGGTGAAGGTTGGGTGCAAAGTTACTTAGTGTGTGGGCACCCTGGCACTAGCCAAGGTGCCCCCACATTGTTCAGGGCAAATTCCCCGGACTTTGTGAGTGCGGGGACACCATTACACGCGTGCACTGTACATAGGTCACAATGGTAACTCCGAACATGGCCATGTAACATGTCTAAGATCATGGAATTGTCACCCCAATGCCATTCTGGCATTGGGGGGACAATTGCATGATCCCCGGGTCTCTGGCACAGAACCTGGGTACTGCCAAACTGCCTTTTCAAGGTTTGCACTGCAGCTGCTGCTGCTGCCAACCCCTCAGTTAGGTTTCTGCCCTCCTGGGGTCCAGGCAGCCCAGGCCCAGGAAGGCAGAATCAAAGGACTTCCTCTGAGAGAGGGTGTAACACCCTCTCCCTTTGGAAATAGGTGTGAAGGCTGGGGAGGAGTACCCTCCCCCTGCCTCTGGAAATGCTTTGATGGGCACAGATGGTGCCCATCTCTGCATAAGCCAGTCTACACCGGTTCAGGGATCCCCCAGCACTGCTCTGGCGCGAAACTGGACAAAGGAAAGGGGAGTGACCACTCCCTTGACCTGCACCTCCCAGGGGAGGTGCCCAGAGCTCCTCCAGTGTGTCCCAGACCTCTGCCATCTTGGAAACAGAGGTGTTTGTGGTACACTGGACTGCTCTGAGTGGCCATTGGCAGCAGGTGACATCAGAGGCTCCTTCTGATAGGCTCTTACCTCTCTTGGTAGCCAATCCTCCTTCCTAGGTAGCCAAACCTCCTTTTCTGGCTATTTCGGGTCTCTGCTTTGGGGATCTCACCAGATAACGAATGCAAGAGCTCACCAGAGTTCTTCTGCATCTCCCTCTTCACCTTCTGCTAAAGGATCGACCGCTGACTGCTCAGGATGCCTGCAAAACCGCAACAAAGTAGCCAGACGACTGCTAGCAACCTTGTATCGCTTCATCCTGCCGGCTTTCTCGACTGTTTCCAGGTGGTGCATGCTCTGGGGGTAGCCTGCCTCCTCTCTGCACCAGGAGCTCTGAAGAAATCTCCTGTGGGTCGACGGAATCTACCCCCTGCAACCGCAGGCAACAAAAGACTGCATCACCAGTCCTCTGGGTCCCCTCTCAGCACAAAGAGCGTGGTCCCTGGAACTCAGCAACTCTGTCCAAGTGACTCCCACAGTGCAGTGACTCTTCAGTCCAAGTTTGGTGGAGGTAAGTCCTTGTCTCCCCACGCTAGACTGCATTGCTGGGTACCGCATGATTTGCAGCTGCTCCGGCTCTTGTGCACTCATCCAGGATTTCCTTTGTGCACAGCCAAGCCTGCGTCCTCAACACTCTAGCCTGCAGTGCACAACCTTCTGAGTTGTCCTCCGGTGTTGTGGGACTCCCTTTTGTGACTTCGGGTGGACTCTGGTTCACTTTTCTTCTAAGTACCTGTTCAGGTACTTCTGCGGGTGCTGCCTACTTCTGTGAGGGCTCCCTGACTTACTGGGTGCCCTCTCTGTCTCATCATCCAAGTGGCGACATCCTGGTCCCTCCTGGGCCATAGCAGCATCCAAAAACCCTAACCACAACCCTTACAGCTAGCAAGGCTTGTTTGCGGTCTTTCTGCGTGGGGACACCTCTGCAAGCTTCTTTACGATGTGGGACATCCATCCTCGAAGGGGAAGTTCCTAGTCCTCTTCGTTCTTGCAGAACTCCAAGCTTCTTCGAACATGTGGCAGCTTCCTTGCACCCTCAGCTGGCATTTCCTGGGCATCTGCCCACTCTCGACTCTGTCGCGACTATTGGACTTGGTCCCCTTGTGTTACAGGTACTCGGGTCCGGAAATCCACTGTTGTTGCATTGCTGGTGTTTGTTCTTCCTAGAATCCCCCTATCACGACTTCTGTGCTCTCTGGGGGCAGTAGCTGCACTTTACACCTACCTTTCAGGGTCTTGGGGTGGTCTATTTTTCTAACCCTCACTGTTTTCTTACAGTCCAGCGTCCCTCTACAAGCTCACATAGGTTTGGGGTCCATTCGTGGTTCGCATTCCATTTTTGGAGTATATGGTTTGTGTTGCCCTTATACCTATGTGCACCTATTGCAATCTACTGTAACTTTACATTGCTTGCATTACTTCCTTTTGCTATTATCTGCATAATTTTTGTTTGTGTACATATATCTTGTGTATATATCTTATCCTCATACTGAGGGTACTTACTGAGATACTTTTGGGAAATTGTCATAAAAATAAAGTACCTTCTGTGTATTGTGTTTCCTTATGATATTGTGCATATGACACCAGTGGTATAGGAGGAGCTTTACATGTCTCCTAGTTCAGCCTAAGCTGCTTTGCCATAGCTACCTTCTATCAGCCTTAGCTGCTAGAAACACCTCTTCTACACTAATAAGGGATAACTGGACCTGGCACAAGGTGTAAGTACCTCTGGTACCCACTACAAGCCAGGCCAGCCTCCTACAGACTGCAACTGTACCTCCTCATTTTCTGCAAACCCAGACAGCCAGGTACCCCCTGATTAGATTAAGTAAGGGGTTTTTTAAGGGGAAAGTAGCCACACCAGTGGATGGGCTTAGTCAGACCTAAACTCTAAGACTGAGTTTTTGCCATCTTGGATGTTAGAGGAATGTTTCTTTCTGGGATTGAATTTTGCCACACTTCCCAGGAAGTAGTCACTCATGAGGGTGGTGGACTGTACATTATTTGACAGAGACCCCTGCTTTCCACCTTAGGAGAAAGGATACAATTGGAAGAACTGCACCCCACCACAGATCCCTACTGGAGTAAGACAAGAAGAAGAAGGAATGCCATGCTGGATCCCTGGCCTGCACCTGGACACTGCATTCAGAGTGACTGCACCAGGTACACATTTGGGCATCACCAAGAAAAGGACTTTGCATGTCTTCTACTTCTTCAGAAGCCTTGAACAAATTGACCAGCTGACCAGAGACAAGTGGTAATTTGTGGTTTTGAACCAGATACATTCTTGGAGTCCTAACCCCCAAGCAGCAACTCAGAGCTTCTAGAACCTTGGGGTAAGTTGTGGACACCTATAAACCTTGCAAGAACTTCTGGAAGAAGATCCAGAGGTTTGGAGAAGTTTGGAGCAACTTTGGTAAAAAGCTCCATAATTGGACGGCCCCTACGTCGAGAGCCAAGCCGGGTTACATCGACCATGACCCAGCCTGACTTGCAGGTTTGTCCTGCTGCAAAGTTCTGGACCCCCAAACTTCCAGGATTTCACTGGGGCTCATGGAAAGGCAATCCAACAATGTCACATCAAAATTGACTTCCTGTGGAGAGTTGTCCAACGCCAGAGAGAAAATGCACCAAAAAAGTTTCTAAGTCCAAACCTAAAAGGTTGACCGAGACTTCCCACACAGTGGATCCCACGACAGCTCCGGGGAGGATGGCTTAAATCTCAACTTGGTCCTGGGCAAAGATTTCTGTCCAAAAAAATCGTCTAAGTCCAAACATAGAATCCTTGATCAAGGTCTCTTGAGAGGAGTATCTGAAGAGTGTTCCAGGGAGGTCGGATTCAACTTGTAACTTCGTCCTGGTCCAGAAAATCTACTAGAAAAAAGATTAAGGGACATATTTATACTTTTTGACACAAAACTGCGTTTGTGCAGTGTTGCGTCAAAAAGTATAGCGCCGACTTGCACCATTCCAGGATGCTAGCTGGGCGCCATATTAATGGAATGGTGCAATTTGGCACAAAGGTAGGGCTAGCGTAAAAAAATGACAATAGCCGGGTGGTGGTGGCTGTATGGGAGAATGGTGTTTTGCACCAAAAAATGATGTTAGGCTGGTTTGAGTAAAAAAATATGACTCTAACCAGCCTCGCGTCATTTCTCAATGCAAAACCACCCATACCACATGACTCCTGTCTTATAAAAGACAGGAGTCATGCCCACCACCCCAACAGCCAGCCCAGGGGACTAGGTTCCCGTGGGCATGGCCATTGCACCTTGCTCCATATTTATACTCTGTTTGCGCTGGATTTGCATCCATTTTTTGGATGCAAATCTGGCGCAAACCTAACTCCATACTTATATTTTCTAGTGCCAAAATATTGGAGTCAAAGTCATTTTTGCCTGTGGAAAACTACCTTGCGTCAATGAGGTGCAAGGTAGGCATTCACGGGCAAAAAATGAATCAAAGGTCCTCACACCTTATTTATCCTCCTGTGCAAAAATCACACACTGGAGGAGCAGGGCCTTAAATAACGGCACTAAGCATGCTTAGCGTCATTATTTAACGCCTGGGTATGGGTAGGTGTTAGGGGAGCTGTGGGCCTTTTTTCCATGGTCAGAGACCATGGAAACAGCCCTTAGGTGCCCTTCCCTGCCCCTCGGGTCACCCCCACCCACCCACGCTCACACCTGAGGGACACCTAAGGATGGGGGGGACCCATCCCAGGTAAGTCCAGGTAGGTATTTAAAAAAACATTTCAAAGTACCATAGAGGGGCTGTCTTGGGCCCTCCTACATGGCAGTGGGTCCCATGGCCATACTCAGGGGCCACAAGTCCCCTGGGCATGGCCATTGGCCTGGGGGCATCACTTCTGTCTTGACTAAGACAGGAGTCATGACCATGGGGGTTGTGCATCAAAAAAACTCTAACCTGACCAGCGCTAGTCTTTCACGCACAACCTACAGTTTTCCATACACCTCCCCTACTCGGTTAGCGTAATGTATTTTGGCGCTAACCGGGCCTCAGCCATAAATATGGCACCCGGCCAGCATCTTAGAATGGCTTTAGCCGGCACTATACTTTTTCACGCAAAACTGCGCTAACACAGTTTAGATACGTATAAATCTGGGCCTTTGTGCCATGTAGGGGGGCCCATTTCAGGGCTCCCAATGGCACTTTTAAAAAGTCTGTAAAATACTTACCTCTACATACCTATACTTACTTGGGATGGGGTCCCCCATCCTGTGGTGTCCCTCTGGTGTGGGTCGGGGTGTTCCTGGGGCTTGGGGAGGGCACCTATGGGATCTTTCCATGGTGTTTGACCATGGAAATGTGTCCACAGGTCCCCTAATGCCTGCCCAGATCCAGATGTTAAATAATGGTACTAAGCAGGCTTAGCGCCATTATTTAGGCCCGCCTCCCTCCTGTGCACCATTTTTGCCCGGGAGGATACATAAGGTGCTAGGACCTTAGAGTTAAGGTGGTTTCATACATCCAAAAAATGACTTTAACTCCAATATTTTGATGCTAGACTAGTCTAGCGTCAAAATATAAATACGGAGTTAAGTTTGCGCTGAATTAGCGTAAAAAATGACACTAATTCAGCGCAAACAGAGTATAAATCTGGGCCTAAGGACCTCATTTTGACCTTGGCGGGTGGCCGAGTGAAAAGTACCAAGGGACCATCCATGGGGGCCCCTGCAATGCCCATGCAAAGTGCATAGGTAGTGCAGGGGCCACCAATGGGCCCCCAGCACCCCCTTCCCACTAGCCATTGCATGGCAGTGGGACTGCATGCAAAGGCTGGCGGAAAAGGGGTCTTGTAATCCAGCGGATTGAGACTACTGGCACCGCCAGGCTGTCAGCTGGCAGCAACCTGACGGTGCCGGCGGTCGGGCTGTGGCAGCTTTGCCACAGTCGTAACATGGAGGTCGGACCGTTGCTTTGACGGCGGTTTCCACGGTGGCCCTGGCAGTTTCATAAGTGGCAGGGTTGTAATGAGGGCCTAAGTCCGAAGGTAAAACTTTAACTGAGGCCACCCACTCACTATAGCTGGCAGGGCTCCATCGCAGTCAACCTCAATTTTTGACTTTGCCCTAGTTGAGTGCGAACAGATTTCCAAATTGGCGATTTTGATTTCTATGTACTAAAAAACATTTATTCTTTAAAAATTCATATCTCCAGTTCCCTTTATTGGATTTTTGTTATTTTAGTGTCATTTTAAAGAGAAAACTATAATTTATTTTTATAAACTGGTGTTGGATTTTTATTGTGTTTTGTATTTTACTTATTTATTGTTTTGTGGTTATTAAATGCTATACACACCTGTCTTCTAAATTAAGCCTAACTGCTCATTGCCAAGCTACCAAGGGTTGAGCTGGGATTAATTTATTGAGACCCTGAGTGGGGGGGATTGTGACCTATTGCTAAGTATAGGTACTTCCCTTACCAATCATCCACTCGTTATACGATAAAGTATCGGCTACTTGAACCGAAGCTTCAAGGGTATGTTGCAACTGTTAAAAGGCAATTACGGTAGAACAAGGATCGTGCTATTCAGTTATAATTTCCAACAACAAGCACTTTTTTTTAACCATGCTGGCAGAGTTACTTGTTATGCAAGTTTATTCTGTAAATTTGTGCCAAATAACTGTGCATAATGTTGTTTGCTTTACTTCCATCCTCTGATTGCGGTGAATGGGTGAAGTGTGGGATGGATATATGGATATACATATATCTATCTATCTCTATATATATCTATATATATATATATATATATATGTATATCTATATCCCACTTATCTATATCTATATAGCACGTCCTGTGATTCAGTGTGGCGGTGTTCTGTTGGCGGTGTGGTGTCAGCGGAGCAGCCCCCATGGCTCCGTCCCCTCCCGGAGGATCGTCGGACCAGGTAAGTCGATCGTCCGTGAGGGGAGGGGGGTGGGGGGGTGTTGTGTTTTGTGTGCATGCGTGGGGGTGTGCGTGTGTGTATGTAGAGGGGGTGTGTGAGTGCGTGTATGCTTGCGGGGGTGTTGTGTGTATGGGAATGAGTGCGTGTATGTCTGTAGTTATGTCTGTATGGATGTGTGCGTGTATGTTTGAATGTGGATGTGCGTGTCTGACTGTGTGTGTGGATGTTTGCATGTATGTCGGTGTGTGTGCGTGTATGTGTGTTGGTGGTACCTGCGTGCGTGTTGTGTGTGTATGAGTGTTGTTATGTTGGGAGTCGGGGTGGGGAGGGGGGTCCTGCCACCTTTGGGGGGTGGCAGGAGTGGTGAGGGGTAGGGGAGGGAGTCAGGGTAGGGGTGGGGGTGGGGGTGGGGGAGACCCCTATCAGTGCCAGGGAAGGAATTCCCTGGCACTGATAGTGCTTACCGCCATGCATTTCATGGCGGTTTCAAACCACATGAAATCCATGGCGGTAAGCCGGGTCAAAATACCGGTGGCGGTATGGTGACGGCTGCCTGGCTGGAGACCCTGGTCTCCAGCCCCGCGGTCTTCTCCGCCCTGGCGGGCGGAACGGAGAACCGGCGGATGACCATGGCGGTAACCGCCATGGTCTTAATACAAAAAAAAAAAAATGCCACTTCTCCACCTTCTGCCAGGGTCATAATGACCCCCTTAATGTCTAAGTTATTTGAAAAGACCAAGGGGGTGATGTGTTTTCAGGATGACATTTTGATGTTTGGGGAAGATAGGAGTGTGCATGATAGAAGGTTGCGACATGTGTTGGAGGTGTTGGAAAGCAAAGGTCTAACAGTGAAGTTGAGCAAGTGCAAATTTGCAGAGAAAAGTGTGGAGTATTTAGGACATGAGATCAGTGGAGAGGGGGTAAATCCTAAAGTGTCGTTGATTGATGTTATTGTTAATGCACCAACCCCTACAACCAAGGATGATGTAAGGTCATTCTTGGGGATGGCGGAGTTTTGCGCGAAATTTATCTCAAAGTTTGCAGAGAAGGTTTATAACATGAGACTACTGCTTAAAAGAAATACACGGTTTGTGTGGAATGCACTTTGTGAATGAGAGTTTGTCAAGGTTAAAAAAGTATTAAGCAAGCAAGTCCCCTTTGGAGCTATTGTGTTTCTAAGCACTTTAGTGTGATTTAATCTTTAAAAATTCCTAACACTGCTTGCATACATTGGATAGCATTTCAACCTTATTTTATTCAGATAAATATTATCTATTTTTCTATCCCCGTGTGGTGTATTTTTGTGGTGTTTTCACTGTGTTATTGTAAGATTTATTGCACAAATACTTTACACATTGCCTTCTAAGTTAAGCCTGACTGCTCAGTGCCAAGCTACCAGAGGGTGGGCCCAGGATAATTTGGACTGTGTTGTGACTTACCCCTACTAGGATTGTGGTCCCTAATTGGACAAGGGTGTATACCTCTGCCAACTAGCGACTCAATTTCTAACTGTAGTGTTAGGGGGGGTGCTACGGGGCGTAAGAAAAGTGGCACTGCTTAATGCCACCTTGTAAATACGGTGCAGTGCATAGCACCACCGGAGCGTCACTAAAAGCAACGCTCCAGTGGTGCCAGGGGCTCTTTTTAATGCCCCTCAATCTTCATATTATCTTTATTTACTACAGAGAAGTAGTCATCATTCAATTAAAGACCTCCTGAGATCGGTTATTAGTGGCCATCTCCTTAGGATTTTTCTCAAGGGTGATGATCAATTGTGTATCATTAGCCTATGAATAAAACTTAATGACAAACCAATCAATCAGATTGGCTATTCAAGTGACAAAGAAATTGAAGGGTAAAACTTAAAATTGACCACTGTAGTTGTCACTGCGTTTGTGGTAATTATTTTTGGAGTTGATCTAAACTTTGCAAGAGACAGTGCTTGTGTGTGCTATGTTAGAAAGGAGGTGGACCATGTAAGCACCTTAGCTCTGACATTAACACACTCAAGGCTTTGTAATAGAAGTGAGCGGACATGGTGTCAGAAGGTACTGACAAAACTAATAAATTCAGCACACCCACTCCTCCATCATCCATAATGGCTTTAACATCCTGGATAATCTTCTCTACCATGGTTTCCATCAAGGGGACTGAACTTTTTGTAGGAAACAATTAGGGGCAAATTTAGGAGCACCTAGCGCCATTCCAATGCCACATTAGTGTAACTTGTTCACGCTAATGTGACATTAGAAGGCCAAAAACACCACGCCATGTTTACAAAGTGGCACAATGCATGCAAAAATTATGACACTAGGTCCCTAACTACCGCCATACTGATCTGTATTTTAAATACAACGCACACATGGTGGCATTAGGGGGCTGCAAGAAAAGTGGTGTTGCACTGAGGGATGATGTTGTCTAAACTGTTAATTTTTTTGGCTATTAGGTAGATAAACTATAGTATAATTCCAGATATGATCCAATAGAATTACTCATAGGCTTTAGACATTCCACCTGTTTATACACTTTGAAAAATTCTCTAGATGCATTATTAGATCCAGGAATTTGTTTTTGTGTAAACTTGGCTTTTGCTAACCTGATACTTTTATGATAGTGTTTCAGCAATAGCTTGTATTGAAGTTTATCCTTAAAGGTGTAGTTTTCCTACACCTCCGTTCCCAGATTTTACTCTCCTTATTCCAGATATGCAGTTGTGAGTTGAAACAAGAGCTGAGAGAAGTTTTCTCTTATGTTTCATCAATTTGATGGGAGTCATTTTGTCTAGGGAAATGGTCAGCTAGTCATTAAATAGTTGATACTAAAAGACAGATCGTCATTCTTCATGGTCAAAGTGGTTGACTGATCAGATTCACATTCCTTACCATACTGGTTTTCATGACCTGGCTTGGATCAACAGCTCTATAGATTAAGATGAGTTTACAACCTCCCGTGACCCTTGAAACAGATATTATAATGGATTTCTAGGGGAGTGGAATGCATTCTTCTTTGCTAGTGCCCCTCCTGTTTCACCCCCTGAGGATGTGGGTATAGCATGTCCATCATCTATTCAATCACTGAGGCATATCTTTCCCACTCTTCTAAATTTCTGATTGGGTTGCTCCTGAACCACAATCTCTAAAATGCAGAGGTTCCCATTTAGACCCTGGCAAACGGGCTGCCAGTCTACACAGGCATGGGTCATGACTCTTGAAAGAAGCATGCATAGCAGCCAGTCGCTCTAAAAATGCACTACTAAAGCCAGACTACCCTATAAGAGCTATGCTTGCCATCTTGGGCATTTCAGAAGGAACTAAGCTCTAGTAGTAACTGCTTATTGAAGTTCATGTTACGCAGCACCACCCCTCTACAGCTAGGAACATCGCAGCTATTCCCCCAGCCAGCCCAAAGCCTCCCCCTTTAAAACTGATCATGTGGCATTATTTGTCTGTTTCTACCAGAGTCACTGTTCAAGACAGGCTGCATGGGCAGCATGGAAAAGGGTCAAATAAGACAGAGCCATTCCTGTGTGGCTCTGGTAGGGCCTGTAGTGAAACTAGGACATCCCTCTTTTTCTGCAAATGTAAAAAATATGGCTCCCTAGAACATTATCTGGATTAGTCTCTGAGTCCAACTTCCCTGCCTAAAGACTGTAGTTATTCCCCATTTATGTAAGTAATCATTCAGGTTAGGGCCCACTTAAGCCATGAGCCAAGACCCCAAATTGAGGCCATATGTACCCCTCAGGGGGGATGGGTTCTAACAAGATTATTTTGCAAGGTATGGATGCCTAGCGATGGAAAATATGTAATAGCAAATCATCACTCTTTGCCTTTTGGCTGATATTATTAGATTAGCAACCCTAATTAAAAAAAAAAAAAAATCTTCATATTTTTGATAAATAGCATGCAAATTCATCATAATATGTGGAAAAATAATATAATTCAATCAGATTGGTTAAATTCAATATAATGTAAAAAATAGTTATGATTATTAATTGTGATAATAACAATTTAGCCCTTAAAATAATAACAATAAAATGCCACTGTATTCCTCATATATTGATATAGATTATATGCAAAATTTTCATTTCAAATTTCAAATAATAATATTTGTCACATTTTACATAGGCATTGTATGTCATGAGTGAACATAAACACAATTTAATCATTCACATTCATCGTTATCATCATCTTCTTCTGAGTAGGTGTCATCATTCACTGCATCTGTCTGATTTTCACTGGTGGGAGGTCTGCACATGTCAGTGCACCTGAGGTCATTTACACAGCAGACTCATGTTGGCATGTGCATTTTCGTACCACAACTCAGAAACAACTTAGCCATGGCTCTGTCATGGATTCCCAAACACATAATAAACACATTGGTGTAATTTGAGCTTATCATTACTGCCTTGTAACCCTAATTAGCAGCATGTGAAGAATGAGCACCAAATGACCATCTGCTTCTTCGTGTGCACTGTTGAGATCGGGCACTTCATGGCTTCCTTCAGATGTGATTTTGTAGCATTTATCTTCATAGTTCGCAAAGTGTTTTCCTCTCAAGTTTTACAAAATACTCTGGTTTACTCCATTCATAAGCAAGAAATTAGATGAGAGTTCCAGATATATCTGGATAGGTTATTCCTTATGTGGCTTAGGACCGTTCTCCACTGTCTGACAATCTGGGAAGTTGAGATGCTCTGCAACTGGTGCATGAGCTCTTCCCCTCTGATTGTCCTTTCACTGTTCTTAATAGATGTCTCACTGTACGTATCCAACATAACATGAAATCTTCGACTTCTATTTCCTTCCCGCACAGCCATGGACAAGACAGACATAGTCACCTCACCAAAGTTTGATTCCTCTCCATTTACTCTCTGAACAAATATCCTTACCATCAATCAGTGTGGCTGAATTTCCAGGTATTTCCTCAGCAGGGGTAATGTTTTTCTGCATGTTGCTAAAACATCTTCATATGTCTTTTGGAGCAGACCTTCTGGAGATGCTAACGCCCATGGTAAAGGTCCTAAAGGATGAGAGAGTACATCTGCCATTTGAAGGTTCCAATTGTGTGCTGTCACAATGATTTGACCAAATCATGGTCATTGTTCTGCGGTTGCTGTTGACTGCCTTCTTCTTAGACATGTTAGTGAAGGTTTTTAATTCATTTATTTTCATTGGGTCATGAAGATTCTTGGTTGATTCACTATTCCCTGCATTCCTCTGCATGTCATGTGGGTTTCAAACTTTTCACTGAGAGTCGCCGTAAGTATTAACTCTTTGTTAGGAATATTCACAGTTCTAATGTTTTGAAATAGTTCATCATATGCTTCAATTCTCACATTTTTGTAGTGATCATCTGTTTGAATGCTGGATGCAAGATCTTACTCTTTTGCTTTAACCCTTGTATAGTTCCTATAACTAGAGGCATGATAATTGGCTTCTACAGCCACTATGTCACTACTGCAAACTGCTAAGATCTTTAAAACACAATTAATGGTTGCACACTCTCAAAGCCTTTTGTTAACTCTAAGCTCTGTGGTCTTGATTATTTTCTCACGTATTGATATTCCCTTGTGGCATTTTATTTTTCCACAAAACATACATTCTTCAGCATATACATTTGACTTTAATGATGTTCTTCTGTTTAAGTGATTACTCATTCACTTACTGGTTCCAGCATCATCACTGACACTTGCTTAAGCTTTTTGCTTAATAGTCTATAGATCTTTCTTCATAGTAAACAGGCTCCTGCACTTTCTGTGGTAAAACTCTTGGGGAACTGTGTTGCTTCCCACGTTTCTCTCAATGTCTAACAGTGGAATGTGACAATCTCTACAATGCTTCTCCAATAATGCAGCAGATCTTGGGTGCTTCTAGTTAAGCTGATGCTCTGCTTCCATGGATTGCAACCTGCTATGCTACACTGGTGCACACTGCTCCAGGGTGATTGTCCACTCTCTTCACATTGGCTACTAACTGGCATACGGGGGTCACAAAGAATGTACCCAGGTTTGCCAGATCACAATACTGCACGGGCCAACAGCCGGCTCCATTCACAGTGATGCACCAGGGCAACAGCCCTTAATCTTCACCACAGCCTCACCTAGTACTGGAGGATTGTGAAAAGCAGCACACAGACGGGTGCCTAATAGGTGCAACAAACCTCAACCTTTACTGCAGAGGAAAATCTCACACTCTGCTCGAGAGAGCCACTTGATAGGACCCCTACTGGACCTCACTTCCACCAGGTACTCTCTTTCTACGCAACACAAAAGAATGATGGACGGAGTGCTGAACAATGCAAACACTCACCCCCAGTCACAGATCTGGGTTTATTCCATCATTCTTTTGCTCCCCATACCTCCCCAGTGTGGGCCCAGCGATATGCAAATCAGCCTTGACCTTGCTCCTCATGGGAACAGTCCAGCCTGAACCGTCAGGCCAGGTCCTTCCTGAACCGGAAACAACCATCCTGGTACCTGTTTCAAGATATCACCCTTTATCAGCCAGGCTAGCTTGAATCCAGGGGCACAGTGAGCTCAGGACCCACATCTGGGCATACTCTTCCCACCTAGGGCAACTTTAGCAACACAAAAGGTTGATGGATGGAGTGCTGAACAATGCAAACACTTGCCCTTAGTCGCAGAATTGGGTTTAATCCATCATTGTTTTGCCCACACTGCCACCCCAGTTTGGACACAGCCATATGCAAATCATTCTTGACCCTGTTCCTCGTAGGAACATTCCAGCCTGAACTGCCAGGCCGGTTTCAGGGTATCACCCTTCATCAGCCAGGCTAGCTTGAATCCAGCGACACAGTGAGCATAGGAATATCGTCTGGGCACATCCTTCCCACCTAGGGCAACTTTACCAACACAAAAGGATGATGGATGGAGTGCTGACAATGCAAACCCTCACCTCCAGTCACAGATCTGGATTTAATCCATCGTTCTTTTGCTTACTGTGTTACCTACACACAGGTTACGCCACTCAGCAGGTACACATTCCCTGGTTATAGAGCTATGGGCTTTGAAGTACCAGTGACATTCACTTTGTAGTAAATCTCTGTACCTATACTGTGCAGTACTTATACTACCATAGCTGTTACTGTAAATTACACATCAAGAAGCTGCTACTGTAAATTGCATATAAACAAGACAACACATTTACCAAAAGGTGTTCCAGTCAGTGTAAAGGCTGGCAACAGGAGTTACTGACCCCTTTGGAATGTCAACAGATATGGTTACTCTGTGTATCAGGAGCCTTTCACCTAGAGACAAATGTAATTAAAGCAGGTGGAGTCTTGGGTGAAATTGCAAAGGACCTGAGAAATAACCAAGGGACTCGACCCCCTGGTAATTCCTCATTTCTATGTGACTCTAAGGGTACCACACATAATTATTGACTCCGACCCCTGGCATTACTGATGCATCCAATATCACTAACTTTGGAGGGGCGGAGATACCAAACCAAGCAATCGCTTAGAATGAACAGCAACGTGCCCATAAGTGATTCACAAAGTTCGCAACCTCCACTTCAGAAAAAAACACTAAATTCCTGCCACTTCATCGATTTCCACACCTTGGAGAAGTGTCTTGTCAGTGGATTCAAGCTCAATGACAAGATTCCTTCAATGGTCTGTACATCATTCACGAGTGCCTTTTAGTCACTGCTCAAAAACACTCCAAACAATGTTTAATTTTTTAAAAAGAAAACATTAAAGCAGGTTTCTGTGGTATTTCTTGGGCATCTTTTGCCAGTGCTGCTGAATATCGAGATTATTGATTTACTGGCTGGCTATTATTGATTCCACATTGTGCCTCTTCTTTAACCACACTATGCTTCCTCTCTGAATACAAAAAATAAGCCATGTTCCCCAAAAATAAACCAGTGGTGCTGCAAATAATGGCACAAATTAAGTGTTGTCTGCTATTCATTAAGCATCACACTTACCTTGTTTGGGTTGGGGACTGTAACATTCACCACATCTACGACCTGCTCACAGACACACAACCTGACTTACTATTCATTACGGAATCCTGGTTGGGAGATGACATGGCACCAGTGTTGCATGAAGCCGTTCCTCCGGGCTATCAAACCATCACACAAAACCGTATAGGCAAGAGAGGAGGTGGACTAGCTATTATATTCAAACAGGCAATGAACCTCAGTAAAACAGACAACATCTCCATACAAGGTTGTGAAGCCCTCCTTACCAGATGCCACTCTACTCCAACTTCCTCCTGTAACTTTCTCCTCCTTTACAGACCTCCACCTAGCAACTCCACTTTCCCAGATGCTTTTCTGGACACAGTCTCAAACCTTATTACACTATACTCCAATCTATGCATTCTTGGGGATCTAAACATTTGGGCCGTATTAATACTCCGTTTGCGCCGAATTTGCGTCGTTTTTTTCGACGCAAATTCGACGCTAAACTAACGCCAACTAACGGCATATTTATACTATGGCGTTAGAGGCGAATAGCGCCAAAGTTCCCAGAATGTGCGTCATTTTTTAGCGTGAACCCCTTCCTTGCGTTAATGATATGCAAGGGAGGCGTTCCCGTCTAAAAAATGACTCCCAGGCCTTTACGTGGTATTTATACTCCCGGGCAAAAGAGACGCCCGGGAGTGGGCGTGGCTAAAAACGGCACATTTGCGCCGCTTTTTAACGCCTGGGTCAGGCATGGCGTTAAGGGACAAGTGGGCTCAAAATGAGCCCAGAGTGCCCTCCCCTGCCCCCAGGGACCCCCCCTGCCACCCTTGCCCACCCCAGGAGGACACCCAAGGCTGGAGGGACCCACCCCAGGGACATTCAGGTAAGTTCAGGTAAGTATTTTTTTTTTTTTTTTTATAATTTTTTTTGGCATAGGGGGGCCTGATTTGTGCCCCCCTACATGCCACTATGCCCAATGACCATGCCCAGGGGACAGAAGTCCCCTGGGCATGGCCATTGGGCAAGGGGGCATGACTCCTATCTTTACAATGATAGGAGTCATGTTGATGGGGGATGGGCGTCGTTAAAAAATGGCGCAAGTCGGGTTAAGACGATTTTTTCGACGTAACCTGACTTGCCCCATTTTAAGACGCCCATACGCCATTTTCCCCCTACGCCGGCGCTGTCTGGTCTACGTGGTTTTTTCCCACGCAAACCAGGCAGCGCCGGTCTGATTGCGCCGTCTAACGCCATTCCATAAATACGGCGCCCGCATGGCGCTTCAGAATGGCGTTAGACGGCGCAAAACTTTTTGACGCTAAACTGCGTTAGCGCAGTTTAGCGTCAAAAAGTATAAATATGGGCCTTGGTTTGACAAACCCAATATGCCCCATCCAAAAGCTATCACCACTGGCCTACTCGCATTGAACCTACATCAGATTGTACACAATCCCACACACATCGCTGGTCACATCCTAGATGTCATTTTTGCTAAGCCTCAACTCATTACTATTCAGAGCATCACACCAACCACCTGGTCAGACCACCATATGATAACTTTCCAACATACAACTCCACAAATCAACACACCGCACAACTACTTACATACATACACCTATCGACCATGGAGCAAACTCAATTTGGATCACTTAGAAACACAACTAACAGCAAACACAGATCTAGATATAATTAATTATGTACCAAAACTTTATGAGTGGCTACAGGAAGCTTTTGATGTCCTAATACCACTCAGAAAAACTAAACACAACAAAAGAAAACCAACACCTTGGAGAAACACAGAACTTAAAAAGATAAAGCAACAAATCAGAAAGTTGCAGCGGACCTGGCTCAAAACAAACAACAGTCAAGACAAACTGCAGCTACACAAACTTAACAGGATATACAAATCATCAATCAAAAAAGCTAAAAGAAGATACTACTCAGACAGAATTCAAAATGCTCAATCTACAACCAAGGAATTTTATAAAATTCTCAATGAATTTCGAAAACCTACATGCATGGAAGGAAGTCATCCCACCACTCAAGATTTCACAAACAAATTGGCAACTCACTACACAACCAAGGCAGACACATTGGACTCCAATTTAAAACAGAAGAAAACCATCAGCACCAACCCCTTTACTAAAATACCCTTTAAGAATAAACCATCCTAACCTCTACAGTCCTTCAAACAAATATCCCAGGATGAATTTATGGATTTGGTCAGACCTTCTGGTTGCCCTTCTGACCCTTGCCCTCCACAAATCTTCAAGAACATCCTGCTATCTACTTCTGCTGCCACACCTGTAAGAAGAGTCATCAACAAGTCTTTAACTTCAGGAACTTTTCCTGCAGACCTGAAAAAGGCATACATACGACCATTATTAAATAAAACAAACCTAGACCCGCAAGACCCCAACAACTACAGACCAATCACAAAGGGACCTTTCCTGGGCAAATTGATAGAAAGAGCAGCATTCGCCCAGAGGTCACAATTCATTGAAGACAATTCTATACTTTCAGACTTCCAAACTGGATTCCGCCCAGGAAGAAGCACTGAATCGGCACTCATGGCAATCTGGGACGATCTTAAAAACACAGTCGACCGAAATGGAGTTGCTGCACTACTTCTCTTGGACCTCTCAGCTGCCTTTGATACGGTTGACCATGACACCCTAACTCAAAGACTCCACGAAGCCGGCATACAAGGGATTGCCCTCGACTGGATTACTTCCTATCTTCAAAAAAGAGCGAATATCATCCACTCGCCGCTCTTCTCGTCCAAACCCTACCTCACAAAAGCAGGGGTCCCCCAAGGGTCAATCATCTCACCTTTGCTTTTCAACATCTACATGATATCTTTACCAGAACTGATCATGATTTCCATCTCACATGCTACAACTATGCAGATGACACACAAATACTACTTAAATTAGAAGACCCCAAAAACATTGAAAACTCACAAATCTTCAGTTGCCTCAGAGCCGTTGATCAGTGGATGACCTGGAGCCATCTCAAACTAAATACCTCCAAAACAGAAATACTCATATGTGGTGACTGGAAAAATTATGACCCTCTGTGCGTCTGGCCTGACGATCTCGGACCACCTCCTCAATTGTCCAAGGAAGTTAAAAACCTAGGAATCACCATGAATTCCAAGTTAACTATGAATGCCCAAGTAGACAAATTAGCACGCACAAGCTTCATCACCTTAAAGACTTTATGACGCATCTTCCCCCACCTCGGATTTCCACACAAGGTGCAAGCTACTATCTCGCTTGTACTATCCAAACTGGATTATGCCAATAGCCTCTACCATGGATCATCTCTATCTGTTATGAAAGAAATACAACGTATCCAGAATTCCGCAGCCAGGCTACTACTACATATAAAGCCGCAAGCCCACATCTCCCGCTACACTGGTTACCCGTTGCCAGAAGATGCACTTTCAAGCTGCTTTGTATCACCCACAAAGCTATACATGGAACAGGACCGCTTTTTATCAGAAAGAAAATTACCAAATACATCCAACAAAGAACTCTCCGCTCAAGACTGGCCCCCCGCCTTAGAACACCACCATACAAGAAAAAGACTATAGGTGGTACATCCTTCTCCGTCCAAGCAGCCAAACTATGGAATTCACTACCCCCAACTATAAGAGCCACAGATAACTTTCTTGTCTTCAGAAAACTACTCAAGAGTTGGCTCTTTCCTTCATAACCACCTTTTTCAAACAGCTATGAACTGCATATGCCTATGTGGATAAATATTTTTTTCAGATTATATGTATATTTCTATTTATTTATAGTTTCTTTGGAAAATATGTATTGCTACTATGTCATAACAATAAAAATACACACACACACTCTTTAAACCTGATATATATATATATGTATGTATATGTTGTTTCTGTGCTTGGCATGTTCGTAGATCATTGTATGGCTCCTGGTTTTGGGTTGTTATACTAGATATCTATGAATTCCTGCTCTCATCTTATCACACTTATCTACTCATCACTCTTATGTCATGTCTCTATCAAACTATCCTCTATTCTCACTCTGACTCATCCCAAACCCCTTCTACCACTTTAATCTCCTAAATATCTCTGCCTAAGCTCTTCCCTCCACCTCCACATCTAACTCACCAAACCTCACTCTACCTCTGTGACCTCCCACACAACCCTACTAAATTCTCCTGCATTCATCTCACCCTGCTACTATGCTCTCCCTAACCCTTCCACATACTCTTCCCCCTCTGCCCCCCTTTACTCATCCCAAGCCTTTGGGTTGAGTAAATGAAGGATATACTCCCAATTAACACTTCTGGATTTCTTTCCTCCTCCACCCCTCCATTACTCCAGTCAATCTAACTAACAAACTCTCATATCCGCGGCTCAAATTAACTCATCATAATACTAAAACTGTACTCATTATTTAACTATACTAATCCATCACTAATTCTTGTTGGGTTCCGGAGTAGGGTGCTACTCATCGAAAAGCGCTTTGACGCCTCGTCAGGGGTAGTAAGCGCTATATAAATACGATTACAATACAATACAATTCACTTATGAACATATGCTCCAAAGGCGTTTTGCGGGCTTGAAGATGACAAATAGGTTGGTGAGTCACATTTCCTACGACCTATGTTACTGCCTTGAATGATTGATTTACTTAATTTAATATGAGTATTGCAAGCAATTCTTGCTCAAGAATGTACAGGAAGAGTGGCTACTTGTGAAATTGATTATATTGTGATTTCTGACAACTTAGCTCCTTTCACGAGAGGTTTGATGCCATCCCATCTTGCTTACGTGATCACAATTTGGTTAAAGTAGATTTGATCTGGGGAACTGAGCCTACAGTGTGCAATTTGGATGTTGCTAGACCAAATGGAGGTCATACCAAATGGACTGCGGTCAATACCAATAAACTTCTCCCCAAATATAAGGGAATGTTTCACACCAGTCTGACAGATCACATCAGTCCCACAAAGGTAACTCTTGTTTGAAGCTATTTGCATTACCTACTATTGATTTAATGTTGGTCCTAAACTGTCACCTCAGGAAAGAATATGTTAAGGGGTGGTTTGAGTAATAATTCCATTATCTCAGACATGCAGTTCGGTTTTAGAAAGGGTCTGGGCACCTTGAACATTGCTTAAACCTGTAACTTTTAGAGGGCAAATATTTGAAGGCTAAGAAGAGCTTCTTCTTCCTGGGTTTTATTGACCTTGGCAGTCATTGCATTTGAATATGTTATTCACTCTAAGGTATGGCATATTATGATTTTGATGAATCATACTAATACTACTGAATTATCTTTATCAGAACGTTGCTGCAAGGGTCCGATATGGTCCAGGAGGTGAGATGTACTGGATCTTTTAGGGTGCAGAGGGGATTATGACAAGAGTGTGTCTCAGCCCTCTTCTTGTTCACTCTTTATATAAATGGATTTGAACATGCCTGTTTGAGCTCCACAACCGACTCACCAAGGATAAGCTCCCACCCTATCCCTGCTCTGATGTACGCAGATTATGCACTTCTTATGGCATGCACCACAAATGGCTCACAGCTGCTTCTAAATTTATTTCTGACATATATGGAAGGACTGAACCTAAAGGTCATTCTTTCAAAAAATCATTATGATTTGTGTAAAGGGAGTACCTAAAACTAGGCAGTTTGCTATTAAAAACACCCAGATCCCTTAGAGTATCTACACTTTGCTATCTAGCGATGCTGTTTGATGACTCTGGGAATGTGGCTCCTCAAATCCACTTTAAGACTCATCAGTTGAAGAAAGCTGCTGTCTGTTTTCCGGTTTGCCTTTAAATTGGGGTCAAGACCCATAAGAGATATGATCACAATACATACATGTAAAAACACCTCCTCTGCTACTTATGGATCAAGTATCTGGGGTTATACTGAATGCTGGACCTTGCAAAGAGAAGATAATTCACTCATTAGAAGGTTACTTGCCATTTCTCAAGCTACTCCAGAGTTCATCTGTCAGAAGGATCTGGAACTCTCTTACATTGAGGAGACCATCAGATTAAGGCCAATGCAGCTTCGAAATGTGTTTTGAACGAAACCTGAACCTATTTTGATTACAGCTTTGATAACTGATTGCTTGTTCCTAGATCAACCTTATAAAATCACTTGGGTATAGTTCATCAGATCTAGTCATAACAACCTAGGAATACTATTACTACTATTCTAAAAAACACAAACTTAAACACAAACTGAAAGGGCTGGTGTGTGCAGCTAGAGAACAATAGACTCTGATTTGCTGGAGGTATAAATCGTTTGCTCACACCATGATGAATTTGTAGAAATTTGTGATTTCCTATGCAAGGAAGCTGTATATAAACCCTTGATTTTGGGGGTGAGCTGGAGCTTTCCTAAATGCTGCTCGATTTCTTTTTGACTTTGCTGTTCACTTGGGACTAGGATTTTTTCTGAGTCTGCAAGATATCCTGTATTACCCTATTTACTGGGAGACTTCATAGCAATAGCTTCATGCGTTTGCATTTATGATTTCTGTAATGCACATTTTCAATTTTTGAAATAATACTCTGACATTTCTATTTCTGCTCTCGGCCTAAATTATTTACTATGTCCTTACTTAATTGACTCAGTTTTTGAAATGCTGTAAGGTGACTTATCTCGGGAAGACATTGCCTCATGAAATTGAGATTTTACAACGTCTCTGATGCATCGACCCTTAGGCGTGCTCTTGAGATAATATTTTGTGGTGAACAATTTTAAGGATTCCCCGTGCCCACTCAAAGTTGAACCTAAACATATATTTAATGTTTTTTTAATGCCTGATTTTGGCTTTACATAATGAAGTACTTTGCAACAATGCTCTTTTTGGGCTCCAATAGGGTTGTAGAGTCTATTTATGGTTTACATCAAGGAAACTCTCCAAAATCTGGCAATGAAAAGAAAGATTGGACTCATGCCACCCATGACGTACTATTTATATAACTTTATAATGTCTACCTCTATTTAAGGAAGGTGTATGGCCTTTGAAATTAGTTTAAGCTGCCTGGTGCTAAATTTGAGCTATGCTGGCAAATAGTTTTTTGCGGTGCTACACACTTCATAGCTCTAAACGATGTACATGAGAGCCTCCTTGTTAGAAATGGGGTCTTTGGTTGACAGTCAGGTTACCCCCTGTTCAAGCAAGGACCCTCACTCTAGTCAGGGTAAAAGAGAATCACCCTCAGCTAACCCCTGCTTACCCCCTTGGTAGAGCAGTAGGCTTAACCTCAGAGCGCTAGGTGTAAAGTATTTGTACCAACACACACAGTAGCTTAAAGAAAACACTACAAAATGACACAACACCAGTTTAGGAAAATAGGAAATATTTATCTAAACAAAACAAGACCAAAACGACAAAAATCAGACATACACAAGTCAAGTTATGAATTTTTAGAGATTAAACTCAAAAATAGCGCTTAGAAACAAAAATGCTTCGATGAGATGTTAACACGGCGTCGTGACGGAGTCGTTCCCAACAAGCCGACACCAGCGGCGCCGGACACGGAGTCGTGTAGACCCCCAAGTACAGTACCTTTGTGAAGAATGAAAACAAGGCGATGCGCGAAGTTGGAGATCGCGGCATCTGTGCGAAACGTTGAATCCGTGCACTTCGAGCGGCGTCGGTCACGGCGTGGTGCGGCGACTTCCACGGAGTCGCGGACTTCAGCGGGGCTGCAGCGGTGTCGGACCTGTGAAGAGCGTCGCGTTCCAGCGAGGGTCACGGCGTCAGGTGCAGGGGGCGTTACCGGATTCAGCAGCGGCATCGGTCCGGAGTCGTCCGAAGTCGATTTCCTTGGATTTCCACCAGCTTTCCTTTCAAGGGCCCAGGTACTGGCTAGGGCACCACTTGTCAGAGCAGGAGTCTCTCCAGAGACTCCAGGTGCTGGCAGAGAGAAGTCTTTGCTGTCCCTGAGACTTCAAACAACAGGAGGCAAGCTCTAAATCAAGCCCTTGGAGATTTCTTCACAAGATGGAAGGCAAACAAAGTCCAGTCTTTGCCCTCTTACTCTGGCAGAAGCAGCACTGCAGGAAAGCTCCACAAAGCACAGTCACAGGCAGGGCAGCACTTCTTCCTCAGCTATCAGCTCTTCTCCAGGCAGAGGTTCCTCTTGGTTCCAGAAGTGTTTCTAAAGTCTGTAGATTTGGGTGCCCTTCTTATACCCATTTTAGTCTTTGAAGTCACCTCTCTTCAAAGCGGACTCACACCTACTTGTGAAATCCTGCCTTGCCCAGGCAAGGCCTCAGACACACACCAGGGAGTTGGAGTCTGCATTGTCAGAGGCAGGCACAGTCCTTTCAGATGAGAGTGAACACTCTACCCCTCACTCCTAGCAGAGATGGCTAATCAGGAAATGCAGGTTGCACCCCAGCTCCCTTTGTGTCACTGTCTGGTGTGAGGTGAAAAACAACCCAACTGTCAAACTGACCCAGAAGGGGAATCCACAAACACGGCAGAGTCACAGAATGGTTTAAGCAAGAAAATGCTCACTTTCTAAAAGTGGCATTTTCAAACGCACAATCTTAAAATCAACTTTACTAAAAGATGTATTTTTAAATTGTGAGTTCAGGGACTCCAAACTCCACATGTCCATCTACTCTCTAGGGGAATCTACACTTTAATCATATTTAAAGGTAGCCCCCATATTATCCTATGAGAGGGACAGGCCTTGCAACAGTGAAAAACGAAGTTGGCAGTATTTCACTGTCAGGACATATAAACCACATTACTATGGGGGTGATTCTAACTTCGGCGGGCGGCGGAGGCCGCCCGCCGAAGTTCCCCCACCAAAATACCGCTCCGCGGTCGAAAGACCGCTGAGGGTATTTTGGGATTTGCCCTGGGCTGGCGGGCGGCCGCCAAAAGGCCGCCCGCCAGCCCAGGGCAAATCAGCCTTCCCACGAGGACGCCGGCTCAGAATGGAGCCGGCGTAGTGGGAAGGTGCGACGGGTGCAGTGGCACCCGTCGCGTATTTCAGTGTCTGCATAGCAGACACTGAAATACTTTGTGGGGCCCTCTTACGGGGGCCCCTGCAGTGCCCATGCCATTGGCATGGGCACTGCAGGGGCCCCCAGGGGCCCCGCGGCACCCCCTACCGCCATCCTGTTCCTGGCGGGAGTCCCGCCAGGAACAGGATGGCGGTAGGGGGTGTCAGAATCCCCATGGCGGCGGAGTGCGCTCCGCCACCATGGAGGATTCTGCAGGGCAGCGGGAAACCGGCGGGAGACCGCCGGCTTCCCGCATCTGACCGCCGGTTTCCCGCATCTGACCGCCGCCGAACCGCCGCGGTCAGAATGCCCTGCGGGGCACCGCCGGTCTGTCGGCGGTGCTCCCGCCGACCCTGGCCCCGGCGGTCTCTGACCGCCGGGGTCAGAATGACCCCCTATATGTCCTACCTTATCCATACACTGTACCCTGCCCTTGGGGCTACCTAGGGCCTACCTTAGGGGTGCCTTACATGTAAGAAAAGGTAAGGTTTAGGCCTGGCAAGTGGGTACACTTGCCAAGTCGAATTTACAGTGTAAAAATACACACATAGACACTGCAGTGACCGGTCTGAGACATGATTACAGGGTTACTTGTTTGGATGGCACAACCAGTGCTACAGGCCCACTAGTAATATTTGATTTACAGGCCCTGGGCACCTCTAGTGCACTTTACTAGGGACTTAACAGTAAAACAAATATGCCAATCATGGAGAACCAATTACGTACACATTTTAAACAGGAGCACTTGCACTTTAGCACTGGTTAGCAGCGGTAAAGTGCCCAGAGTAACAAAAACAGTAAAATCAGAGTCCAGCACACATCAACAACCTGGGGAACAGAGGCAAAAAGTGAAGGGAGACCACGCCAAGGATGAACAGTCTAACACGTGTGTCCCCCAGCTAAAAGTGGGGAGCAACTACCCTCCTCATGGGAGTTCTCATCACTAAGGCGTAAGAACCTGGACAGACCATCAGCATTGGGGTGCTCTGTACCAGGACGATGTTCCACCGTCAAGTCCATCCCCTGTAGGAAAATGGACCACCTCAACAGTTTTGGATTCTCACCCCTCATCTGCATTAACCATCTGAGGGGCCTGTGGTCGGTCTGAACTCGGAAGTGAGTCCCAAACAAGTAGGGTCTTAGCTTCTTCAGTGCCCAGACCACAGCAAATGCTTCACGTTCTATGGCACTCCACCTACGTCCCCTGGGTAGTAAACTCCTGCTAATGAAGGCTACGGGTTGATCTAGGCCCTCTTCATTAAGCTGTGAGAGGACTGCTCCAATACCGTGCTCTGAGGCATCTGTTTGCACAACAAACTCCTTGGAGTAGTCAGGTGCCTGCAGCACAGGTGCTGTGCACATGGCAGCCTTCAGGGCATCAAAAGCGTTCTGGCAAGCCTCTGTCCAGATCACCTTCTTGGGTTGCTTCTTAGAAGTCAACTCAGTTAAGGGGGTAACGATGGTACCATATCCCTTAACAAACCTACTGTAATATCCTGTGAGACCTAAAAAGGCTCTCACTTCAGACTGGGTCTTGGGAGGCTCCCAAGCCAGAATCGTGTCAATCTTAGGCTGTATGGGTGCCACCTGGCCACTCCCCACCTGGTGTCCTAAGTACACCACAGAACCCTGCCCTATTTGGCACTTGCTCACCTTAATAGTGAGGCCTGCCTTC
Source organism: Pleurodeles waltl (assembly GCF_031143425.1). Lineage (NCBI taxonomy): Eukaryota > Metazoa > Chordata > Amphibia > Caudata > Salamandridae > Pleurodeles > Pleurodeles waltl. The sequence goes on along the minus strand of NC_090444.1, from coordinate 913,988,906 downwards.
TGCAGGGCCTCTAACACTCTCCAGAGGTGTTGCAGGTGTTCCTCCCATGTGGAACTAAACACAGCAATGTCATCCAAGTAGGCAGCACTGAACTCATCCAGTCCTGCCAACACCTGGTTGACCAACCTCTGAAAGGTGGCAGGGGCATTCTTCATCCCAAAGGGCATCACATTGAAGTGGAAGTGCCCACCTGGGGTAGAGAATGCTGACCTCTCCTTTGCCCCCTCAGTTAAGGCAATCTGCCAGTACCCAGATGTTAAATCAAACGTACTGAGGTACTTGGCAGCTCCTAACCGATTAATGAGCTCATCAGCTCGGGGGATGGGGTGTGCATCAGTCTTGCTGACCGCATTGAGACCCCAGTAATCCACACAGAACCTAAGTTGCGGAGTGGCACCAGGAGCAGCAGCCCTTGGGACCAAAACCACTGGGCTGGCCCAAGGACTGCTGGAGTGCTCAATAACCCCTAGGGTTAACATTTTGGAGACTTCCTCCTTAATGCAAGCCCTGACCCTGTCAGTCACCCTGTAAACCTTATGTTTAACAGGTGTACTGTCCCCAGTGTCCACATCATGTGTGCAAAGGTGTGTGACTCCTGGGATCAGGGAAAACAGCGAGGCGAACTGTCCCAACACGTGGCGACAGTCCTTCTGCTGTTCCTCAGTCAGGGAGGGGGAGAGGATCACTCCCTCCACAGACCCATCTTTCTCTCCTGCAGACAAGAGGTTAGGAAGAGGCTCACTCTCTTCCTCCTCCCCGTCATCTGTCGCTAGGAGCATGGATAGCTCAGTTCACTCAAAGTGTGGTTTGAGGCGGTTGACATGTAGGACCCTCAAAGGGTTCCTGGGGGATTGCAAGTCTACTACATAGGTGACCTCGCTCTTTCTTTCCACCACCTCAAAAGGCCCAGTCCACTTATCTTGGAGAGCCCTAGGCTCCACTGGTGCCATGACCCACACTTTTTGTCCAGGCTGAAACTCAACCAGAGTGGCATTCTGGTCGTACCACCGTTTCATATCCTCCTGGCTTGCTTCCAGGTTCTCCTGAGTGAGACTCCTGAAGCGGGTAGTCTGGTTTCTTAGTGCCAGCATGTAGCTAAATACATCCTGGGGTGGTTTACTAGGACCTTTCTCCAAAGCCTCCTTCACCAGACTGAGCGGTCCCCTCACAGGGTGGCCATAGATGAGCTCAAAGGGGCTAAAGCCAAGTCCCTTTTGAGGCACCTCCCTGTATGCGAACAGAAGGCATGGCAAGAGGACGCCCCACTTACGCCTCAAGGGCTCTGACAGGCCCTGAATCATGCCTTTCAAGGTGCGGTTGAATCTCTCAACCAGACCATTACTTTGGGGGTGGTAAGGGGTGGTGAACTTGTAGGTTACCCCACACACCTTCCACAGAGACTTCATATAAGTGGATATGAAGTTTGTACCTCTATCAGATACCACTTCCTTGGGGAACCCCATGCGGGTAAAAACTCCCATCAAGGCACGTCCCACCACGGGGGCAGTGACCGTCCTTAGAGGAATGGCTTCTGGGTACCATGTGGCATGGTCCACCAAGACCAGGATGAACCTGTTGCCCATGGCTGTCTTGGGATCCAGAGGCCCCACAATGTCAATTCCTACCTGTTCAAAGGGAGTACTGACAACAGGCAAAGGCTGGAGGGGAGCTTTACATTTCCTCCCACTCTTGCCACTTGCCTGACAAGTCTGACAAGACCTGCAATGTGCATCTGAGTGTCTACGCATTAGGGGCCAGTCAAAGTGGGTGACAAGCCTCTCAAAGGTCTTGTCCTGCCCCAATGTCCAGCTAAAGGCACATCATGAGCCAACCCCAGTAGGAAGGCCCTGAAGCACTGGGGTACCACCAGCACATGGGCTGACCCAGGCTCAGGAACCTTAGGCTCGCTATACAGGAGGTCATCCTCCCAATAAATTAGGTGTGATCCTGGCTCCTTGCCAGCCGCCTGGTCTGCCGCCTGCTGCTGCAAACCCTCCAAGGTAGGGCATGACTTCTGTGCTGCACAGAATGCTTCCCTGGTGGGCCCCCCTTCCTGCTGCCACTGCGACAGCTCAAGGACCTTCCCCAGTTCAGCCACCTGTTCCCCTGTAGGCTCCAGGGCATCACCCTCAGGCTCTGCCTCCTCCCGGACTGTGGGAACTTCTGGGGCTGGTTTCCCACGCCCCCTGCCCTTCCTCTTCTTGGCGGTCCCCTGGGCCACTGTTTCAGGCTCCAGGGGCTCTTGACTACCCTGATTGGCTGCCATAGACCGGGTGGATACGCATACCCACCCAGGCAGACCCAACATCTCCAAGTGAGACCTGTGTTCCACCTCCTTCCAAGGGGAATCCTTCAGGTCGTTGCCTAGCAAACAATCAACAGGCATGGTTGGACTCACAGCTACTTTCCAGGAACCTGAGACCCCCCCCCATTCAAAGGGAACCTGTGCCACTCTGCAGAGGCGCTCAGAGTTGTCTACCGCAACTACTTGGTGAAGTACCCAGGGATCAATCTGATCTTCAGACACCAGGTGACTCCTCACTGTAGTCATACTGGCTCCTGTGTCTCTCAGAGCCTCCACCCTCTGTCCATTGATGGTCACCCATTGCCTGTACTTCTTAGTGTTTTCAGGCACTAGGTTTCTCTGGACCATCTCACTGTCACCTAGTGAGACAAGGGTCATTTCTGCTGGTTCCCACCCACCTGAAACCAACTCCTCCCCAAGCGCTACACTGGCCAAACCCTGGGACGGTGCACCAGGGGGTGCCGGTGTACTTTTGGGGCATTTGGGGTCCCCCCTCACATGACCTACCTGGTCACATGCATAACACTTACGTGGGGGACCACCTGCCACTGGCTTCCCTTTGGACAACCATGGCTTCTTTTCACTGGGGGGTTGGGAATCCTTACCCTGGGAATCAGTTTGGGACCCTTTAGAGAACTCCCCCTGTTTGCCCTTACCCCTCCCTTTCTTCTGAGAGGGACCCTGCCCACCCTTGGTGTGGTCTCCCCATACCTCTTTTGGACCCTGGTGCTCTCCCAGCGGTCCGCTTCCTGTGCAAGCTTCCTGGGGTCAGTCAGCTTGCTGTCAATGAGGTGCTGGCGCAGCTCTGGAAAACATAAACTGTACAAGTCCTCCCAAGATAATTAAATTGTAAAGCCCCTCATACGTGTTTACCTTACTGCCCTTCACCCAACCATCCAGTGGCCTGCAAAAAGAATCAACACATTCCAACCATGTTTGGGATTCCTTTCTCTTGTAGGATATAAACTTCTCCTTGTACTGCTCAGGGGTGAGACCATACCTGGTGAGTAAGGCCTCCTTCATGACAGGGTAGGTGAGATCCAGAGCATCCCCTAAGGCTGTCAGTGTGTACCTCCCCTCTGCCTCAAAATGCTGCCACAGGGCTGCCCCCCAATGAGCTTCAGGGACCAGGTTCATGTGGAGAGCTGACTCATAACCCTTGAACCACAAGTAGATATCATCCTCCCTCTTATAATCCCTCTCAAGGTCTTTTGGGATATGTACCCTTCTCTCAGGCTGCACTGTAGGATTGCTGCCACCATCTCTACTGGACTGGCTTCTATGTTTCATCTCTCTCAAGCTAAGCTCAAGAGCCATCGCTAACTTCCTCTCCTCAAGGGCTAGCCTCCTCTGCTCCAATAGGTACTCCTTTCTGCCTGTCTGTCCTGTAACTCCTCAGGTGTCAGACCCTTGGATGAGACACTGCTACCTGCCCTGGAGACCTTCTCCCTGGACATAACAGGCCCACCCACAATACCATTGTATACTGAACACTCTTCCTCATCCTCCTCATCTCCCTCATCCTCTGTGTGCCCTTCAGTGCTCTCGGCTGTCACCCAGGCCCTCTGCGCCTTTTGCAGCTCCTCCTTCCTGGATGAGCTCTTAATGGGACATTCAAAACTTTTACAGAACTGCTTCAACTGAGCTTTGGTATAACTCTCCAATTCCTTAAGGTCAAAGTCAGCTCCAACTGATGCATCTCCAGCATGGGACATGATGAAGATTCAAAAACAAGTGTAAAGTTCCAAAGGCAGAAAAACAAGTTCCCAAATGAAGTTCCAAAGAAAGTCAATCAAGGAATCAGTGAGAAAAAAATGAATGCAGAGCAAAAACAGTCCAAATAGAAAAAAAACTAAAATCACTAGACTAGTAGTATGTGGTCACGTAGTGGTCTGAACTCAAACAGTAGTGTACACATAATTACTGTATGTCAAGTACAAATACAAGTCCAAATCCCAACCGTTGATCACCAATGTTAGAAATGGGGTCTTTGGTTGACAGTCAGGTTACCCCCTGTTCAAGCAAGGACCCTCACTCTAGTCAGGGTAAAAGAGAATCACTCTCAGCTAATCCCTGCTTACCCCCTTGGTAGCTTGGCAGAGCAGTAGGCTTAACCTCAGAGCACTAGGTGTAAAGTATTTGTACCAACACACACAGTAGCTTAATGAAAACACTACAAAATGACACAACACCGGTGTAGAAAAATAGGAAATATTTATCTAAACAAAACAAGACCAAAACGACAAAAATCCGACATACACAAGTCAAGTTATGAATTTTTAGAGATTAAACTAAAAAATAGTGCTTAGCAACAAAAATGCTTCGATGAGATGTTAACACGGCGTTGTGACGGAGTCGTTCCCAACAAGCCGACACCAGAGGCGCCGGACACGGAGTCGTGTAGACCCCAAAGTACAGTACCTTTGGTGAAGAATGAAAACAAGCCGATGCGCGAAGTCGGAGATCGCGGCGTCTGTGCGAAACGTTGAATCCGTGCACTTCGAGCGGCGTCGGTCACGACGTGGTGCGGCGACTTCCACGGAGTCGCGGACTTCAGTGGGGCTGCAGCGGCGTCGGGCCTGCGAAGAGCATCGCGTTCCAGCGAGGGTCACGGCGTCAGGTGCAGGCGGCGTTACCGGATTCAGCAGCGGTGTCGGTCCGGAGTCGTCTGAAGTCGATTTCCTTGGATTTCCACCAGCTTTCCTTTCAAGGGCCCAGGGACTGGCTAGGGCGCCACTTGTCAGAGCAGGAGTCTCTTCAGAGACTCCAGGTGCTGGCAGAGAGAAGTCTTTGCTGTCCCTGAGACTTCAAACAACAGGAGGCAAGCTCTAAATCAAGACCTTGGAGATTTCTTCACAAGATGGAAGGCACACAAAGTCCAGTCTTTGCCCTCTTACTCTGGCAGAAGCAGCATTGCAGGAAAGCTCCACAAAGCACAGTCACAGGCAGGGCAGCACTTCTTCCTCAGCTATCAGCTCTTCTCCAGGCAGAGGTTCCTCTTGGTTCCAGAAGTGTTTCTAAAGTCTGTAGATTTGGGTGCCCTTCTTATACCCATTTTAGTCTTTGAAGTCACCGCTCTTCAAAGCGGACTCACACCTACTTGTGAAATCCTGCTTTGCCCAGGCAAGGCCTCAGACACACACCAGGGGGTTGGAGTCTGCATTGTCAGAGGCAGGCACAGTCCTTTCAGATGAGAGTGACCACTCCACCCCTCCCTCCTAGCAGAGATGGCTACTCAGGAAATGCAGGTTGCACCCCAGCTCCCTTTGTGTCACCAGTGACCGGTCTAAGACATGATTACAGGGTTACTTGTGTGGGTGGCACAACCAGTGCTGCAGGCCCACTAGTAACATTTGATTTACAGGCCCCGGGCACCTCTAGTGCACTTTACTAGGGACTTAACAGTAAAACAAATATGCCAATCATGGAGAACCAATTACGTACACATTTTAAACAGGAGCACTTGCACTTTAGCACTGGTTAGCAGCGGTAAAGTGCCCAGAGTAACAAAAACAGTAAAATCTGAGTCCAGCACACATCAACAACCTGGGGAACAGAGGCAAAAAGTTAAGGGAGACCACGCCAAGGATGAAAAGTCTAACACTCCTGCTGTATCGTCTAGTGGGAAAGCACTGTGGCAATTTCTGAAGGAAAGGTGATTCATATGCTTTTTCACTCATAGTCCCGATTTAATTTTTTGGTTTGTTTCTATCAGAAAACCTACTTTTCATAAAATAATCGAACTTAAGAGCATTGAACAGTTCCATTGAAAAACTTGGAATAGCTATCTTCATACAATATATCAACTTTTAATTTACCAAACCTTTTTGAACAAAAAAAGAACCCGGTGATACTCTAACACCTATGTTTAAACTTAATTGTATCTAACAGCCATGCTATTATTTTTCTATGAGTTCATGGCTGTTTTTTAGAGAAAGGTATAAATGTTTCAATTCTTCACTGATAAACACTCCAGTCGATGTAGCATACTTCAGACTAGGGCCCTGATTTATACTTTTTGGTGCAAAACTGCACTAATGCATTTTTTCACCCAAAAGTTTAGCACCGGCTTTCACCACTTCTGTGCACCAGCCGGGCACCATATTTATGGAATGGTGCAAGCCAGTGCAAAGGGTAGGCTTGCGTAAAAATAAATGACGCTAGTAGGGTGGGGCTGGAGGTATGGAAGAAAAGGTTTTTGCAACACAAAATGACGTTAGGCAGGTTAGAGTAAACAAAAATGACTCTAACCAACCTGGAGTCATTTTCTGATACAAAACCATCCATATCACATGACTCCTGTCTTAGAAAAGATAGGAGTCATGTCCACCACCCCAATGGCCAGCACAGGGGACCAGGGCCCCCTGGGCATGGCCATTGCACCCAGTGCCATGTAGGGAACCCATTTCAGGGCCCCCAATGGCACTTTAAAAAACAAATACTTACCTGTACTTACCTATACTTACCTGGGATGGGGTCCCCCATACTCCGCTGTCCCTCTGGTGTGGGTGGGTGTCCCTGAGGAGGGCACCTGAGAGCTTATGCCATGGTGTTCCACCATGGAAATAGGCCCACTGGTCTCCTAACACCTACCCTGACCAGGCGTTAAAAAATGGTGCAAAGCAAGCTTTGCACCATTTTTTTTACCCCTCCTCCCCCCAATTGTGATTTTTGCACGGAAGGATAAATAAGGCGCTAGGGCCTTAGAGTCATTTGTTGCCCAGGAATGCCTACCTTGCATCTCATTGACGCAAGATAGTTTTCTGCAGGCAAAAAATGACTTTAACTCCAATATTTTGGCCCTAGACATGTCTAGCGCCAAAATATAAATATGGAGTTAAGTTTGCGCAGGATTTACGTAAACCAAATGATGCAAATCTGGAGCAAACAGAGTATGCATATGCCCCCTATGAGTCCAAGCCTTGAGTCCAAGCATACTGGTACAGGGGCTGGTGTCTACCTCACTCAGAAAATACTCATACCCTAGAATGAAGTATTTACCAAACGTAGTGATTACTAACTGCTGTGAGTTCTGGAGGCAAGAATGGGCAACTGAGTGTGAATCTGCCGTTTAGCACACCCACATTTGCATGCATCAGAGTTATCCCACACATACTCCCCGTTAAAATTCGTGAGGTTTGAACTTCAAAAAATTGCAAAAAGCAGAACAATTGTCAGTGTTATATGTATTACTATTCCAGTACATGCATAAATTGCTGTTTGTACCTCAATCAACAGTTTCCTCCAAATTCTTAAGCACGTCTTATTCTTAACATAACTTCGGAATGTCTGTTTTTAACATTATTTTCTGTCTCTTTTCAGAGTGATTACTCAAGTGACACAGAGAGCGAAGACAATTTTCTGATGATGCCTCCACGGGACCATCTGGGGCTGAGTGTGTTTTCCATGCTGTGCTGCTTCTGGCCTTTGGGGATAGCTGCCTTTTATTTGTCACATGAGGTAAGGTAAAGGGAATGGGGCGATATTGTACTGCCATCTTCCTCTTACGCAGCATACACATTTTTATTTTCTGCATTAAATAATGATCAGTAAAGCACGAAGAATTATGGAACGTTTTGAGGCAACTATTAAACAAAACACTTCTATTATGCCCAGCAATGTGATCTAGGTGTAATGCTCAATGGATGATTACATCAAACTTTGTTTCTGTTCCATCCTTAACTCCCTTTGTTTCCATGTTGTTATCCTTGTAGATTTTGTTGGTAAATGACTGTTTAGTTCTCAGTGGTGTATAACTATCCAGATATCTTCTTTCATATATAGCAAACTGGGTAATAGAGACCCTAGTGTGTGGTCCATCCGCCCATCACTGTCAGTGGAGGCTCTGACCTCTGCTTCCACGTTTTTGGATGATTCGCCATATATAGAGATCCTTGCCAGACAGGCAGGGTCCTCAGTGCCTTTAACAGAGCTGCCACTTTAGAGTCGCCATTGAAGCCACTACATATATGTATGATGCGCCCACTTGGCATCGTTTCTATTTTAAAGAAATAAACTGCAAATATTTGTTTGCTGAATGAAAACAGACACTGACATTCAGAAAGCTGTCCCTCTGTGCGTGTGGATGTTTGTGCCTTTTCCCTTCTCAGGATAGCCATGCAAGGGCTTGGTAGGGGAAACGAGGGGAAACGAGGGACGACTGTCTATGCTAACTAGAACCAGGAGCCCATCAGTTTGGCTTGATTGTCCTGTAATGAACAGTCCTTCAGTTAAAGGTCCTTGACCACCAGCTCAGAGCAGTTACTTCTCATTCCAGGAAGAAAAACGTGTAATTGCATGGTTCAGGACTGCAATTACTAGCCAAAATCAGTGATTTCGGACATGTTAATTTGCCTTGCATCGTGGTCCTGTGCAGGGAAAATGCAGACTCATCACCATTCTCCGTGTAACTCGAAATCAGGCTGATAGTGAGCCTGTAGGGTGGAAGACGAGGATCATGGTTTGGATAGCACGATATTATTCGCTGTAGTTTGGCAATGGTTTTTTAAAAGCGAAGTCCCTCTTCATGTCTTAAGTGTTCTGGTGTCATGTGGCATCTTAAGGAATAAGCTTTTATTTATTTGGCCGTCTTGTGGTGTTGGTTCATTAGAGTATTATTGTATTTTTTTAAATTGTATTGTGCCAAGAGGCTAAACTATCATCAGCTAGGTGTTGGCTAAATTTAGGATTTGGTTCTTTAATTTGGAGCCTGTGTATATTTTTCAGAATTGGAGCGATGTGTTTTGCCTTCTCTCCACTTTTATTATTTTTCTTTCTAGTTTATTATTGGTCCCAGACATACATTGGTTTCACTGTTGTCTACTGACTAGGAGATGTTATGCCTAAGAGGTCGTGCTTTTGTATTGCGTACATAACAGTTACTGGTATGTTTACAACAATATCGAGTAACATACCCTGTGATCATTAACGCCGGTTGCAATATGAAAACACTCAATCCACAATTCAGCCCTAAGCACGGGTGTTCTTTGTATCGGACGAGGGAATATTCCATTTGCGGTCAATACCATAAGCTCTGTTTTTGCCAGCAAAAGAATCATTAGAAACGAATGCCACTTTCCCGTATGGTCAAAATTAAGCAGCTAAATATAAATCACTACATAAATATTGCCAATAAATCACCGGGTGCGCTGAAATAATATTAATAAAAAAAACGTTTGAAGGAAAAAGGTTTGCTGGAGCCCAAGTGTGTTGCTGTTTTATACATTGGCAGAATGTAAAGGCGCAAGCTTTGATCAACAGTTTATAAAGTCTGTCCATGAAAGATTACATATTTATAAGTGTGGTCGTTTTTTCAATGTGTATCACAAATGCAATCTTTTTATGATAATTTCTAAGCAAGGGGCCGGATCTTCCTCAGCGTTAGTTAGTCATCTCGAATGCCATGTGAATAAGTAAAACCCTCACCACAGACGAAGACCTTGAAATGGCGTCAAACATAGACCATCAATGCTTATGTCATATCGTAACCCTGAAGAGCGGGCAGCCCTTCGGCCCTTTGCGGAAAATAAAGACACAATTATCATTCTGAAAGAGCCAGTAGTGCAGACGTGCTTTTTCATGTTTTAATGTTTTTACATTTTCCTCTATCCCTACAATAGAGGGCTATACCTTAAACCATACTAATCAATGCAGAGGACGTTTTAGAAATGAATTGCAGTTGCCGAATTTCTGAATCTGTTTTGGTTGTGTATACGGGAATGCTGGGTTTTGCTGTGCATATTTTTAATATTTGGCGTCTGGACACTGTAGGACTTCTAGAGGGCTCCATGCAAATAGAGAGATTGATTCATAGGCCAGAATTCCTTTTACATATCTCCTGTATCAGGGTATAAAATAAAGAAGATGAAAAGGCACAGAGGCAACAGGAAAATAGATAATTTTCGTTTTGGGTGGCTGTGAGTTACGAGCGATCTAGTGGCAGACGGCTGTGACGATCTTAAAGCTTTGAGGTTTTAAGAGAGGGCTGAAGACCGGAAATGAGAAAAAGATTTGAGGCACATCTGGGAAGAACTGATGGGACAAACTGAAGGAGGATAACTGGGCTGATGGTTTGGGGGGGTGTTAATCCTGGTCGAGCAACAGCTACAGTCTCTGTCAGAGTGAACCACATAAGTCACTAAACTAACCTGTGCTTAACCCTCTGATAGCTTGACATGAAAGCAATCAGGCTTAACTCAAATGCAATGTGTAAAGTACTTTTGCAGCACAAAAGCAGCAATAAAGTGAAAACATAGCACAAGAAAAATCCCACACCAATGTACAGAAATAGAGTATATTTAAAAAACATAAAATGATCCCATTGACAACAATCCAATCAGTAGAACTGGAGACATACATTTTCACAGTCCTAGGTAAAAGTAGCACCAAAAAGCACAAAATGCCACATGAGGTTAGATGGCCATGCCAGACAGATGTTCAAGCCAACCCTGATGGAGCACTAATGGGCTAGAGGATCCACTTTAGCCCACTAGGCAATGAACCGTGGTTGTGCTAAGACTGAGATGCAAGATCCTTTGTCGAGATGTGATGTTCTGTGCCAGTTCCAATGAGGCTGCCAATCAGGAGCTGTGATACGCTGTGTCAGGTTGTATCGCAACGTGTTAGTTCTGAGGAAACTCAAAGTTGGGCCAGGAGGAGCACACTCTGATACCTTGGGGAGATCAGGTCTTACTCCAGAAGAGGTCAGCAGCAGAGCACAGGCTGGTCCATTTGAGTCTGGGCAGCTTGGCAGATCAGGTCTCTGGAGCACAATATGTCCCAGTAGCTTAGAAAAGGAGGCTAGTCAACTAGCCCTTGAGGTCACTCTGGTGGTTCTGGGTTCAAGGAGCAGTTCCAGTCTTCCTTGCTCAGGCAGCAGGGCAGCAGGGAAGTCCTTCTTGCAGCAGGGCAGCAGGACATTCCTTCCAACAGCAAGACAGCGGAGTGATCCTACTTCCATAGGTCTAGAAGTGAACTGCAAAGTTGGTCTGAGAGTCCAATATTTATACCATGTGCCAGCTTTGACGTGGGAGAAATTTCCAGACTCTTCCCCACATCTAGTTCTGGCATTTCCTTCTTTTCTTTGCCCTGGCTCCAAGAGGTTTTGGGTGACGATGCACTAGTGTGAAGTCCTTTGTGAGCGTGCTAAGAAGTGCAAGTGTGGTAGGTGACAGCTCCCCTCCTCCAATTAGGTCAGGATGGCAGGTTCTGCCAACACCCTGTCCCCCTTTGTGATGCTGTCATGGAGGGATACACAAATGCCAACTGCCAACTACACCTAGTCATATGACCCAGGGCACAGGCAAAAGGTTATTTTGTCAGCTCTAAATGGCAGTTTAATCTGCACTCAGAATTAGAAATGTGGCTGTCAGGTCTAACAGGCTGCCAAGGCAGACCTGAGACAGGTTTTAAAGGGCCACTTCAGTAAGTGGCACAATGTCTAATGTAGGCTCACTGCTAGCATGTAATTTGCAGGTGCTGGGTATACCACTTTGCTAGAGACTTACAAGAAAATTAAATGTGCCATTTAGTGTAAGACAATTTTACAATGTTTAAAGGAGAGAGCACAAGCGCTTTAGCAGTGGTTAGCAGTGGTAATTTCCACAGAGTCCTAAAATCAACGAAACCTGTTTCATCAGACAGGAGGGATGAAAGCAAATAGAATTGGGGCAGACTGTCGAGAAGGCCAGGTGAACATGACATTATTCTATACAGCCATTTTGGTTTTTGGGTTGCCTAATTTTCCTTTGGAAAAATGAATGGGGAAAACATGTTTTGTGACCCCACTTTTCTCAACATCCTCTTGGTGGATCATCCCGAAATATATCTATATTTGAAAGCAATTACTATTTATTTTCATTGATGACAAAATGTACTTGCACTACTTAATGGAACTTGCCCTTGTTCTGATGTATACTTGTTCTGGACTGTAGCTCACATCATGTTGAAAACATGTGTAGTAATCATTTTCTACTAATCTGGCAATAACAAGTCTAGTTACCTGATTAGACCAACAAAATTTTTGAACTTCTCAAAATTCTCCTCACTGTGCCATGTTGCATAACGTTTTTACAATAGTGCGCATCTTCTGTTAAAAAGTCTCAGATAATACTAGTGGAAGACTAGTTAGAGCAGAAAATGTCTTGTCACTGGACATGTTCTACTATTATCACTGCCAATATACCACAAGACATTTAAATGCAAAATATTTCCATACTCCTTCACTTTCTACCAGTTTCTCTCCTTCTATCACGCCCATCAGGACATGTTTTTTAGTCATAAAATCAGCATCCTTCACTACTGACTGTTACAGTTTAAATAGAGATACATTAAGGAAAACCTGGGAGGGTGGGGTAATTAATAGTCACATTAAGCCATAGTAGTTTATGATAAATAAATATTCTACAATACAGCTATAGTTTTTAACTGACAACGTAGTTTGCAGTAAGATAGTGTTGCCAGGTTTCAGCTTTATGTGTTTAGGGAGTAAGAGGAGATTTTATTCCTTCAAGTGGAAAAAGACTAAGGGCCTGATTTAGATCTCAGCGGAGGGGTTACCCCGTCGCAGTGGTGGCGGATATCTGGTTTGCCGGAATCTAAATACCATTGTTTTCTATAGTTTTTAGATTTCAGCAGACCCGATATCCATCCTCGCTGTGACAGAGTAACTACTCCACCAAGATCTAAATCAGGACATAAATTCATAATTTTCACACTTCAGAAAGCTGCAAAGGTTTGAACACTTTATCAGGTTACTCCACCGGAGAAGCTTTTCCTTAAAAACCCATTTTGAACAAATATATTTGTCTACAGAAGGTCAACTTATGAGCTCCATTTGTCTCAGAAGTAAGGGCCAGATGTAGCAAAACAAAATTTTGCGAGTTGCAAATTGCGAGTCAGACCGACTCGCAATTTGCAACTCCCAAAATTCTATGCAGAAAGGTGTCTCAGACACCTTCTGCGACTTGCTATGTGGTCTCAAAGACCCACCTCATGAATATTAATGAGGTGGGTCGCATTTTGCGACCCCATAGCGAGTCCATGCATTCACAGGGATGGTGGCCTGCTGAAGACAGCAGACCTACATGTCTGTGACTGCTTTTTTAATAAAGCAGTTTTTTTTTAATTGCAGCCCGTTTTCCTTAGAGGAAAACGAGTTGCAATACAAAAAAAATAACGAAACCATTTGGTTTCATTTTTTCAGAGTAGGCAGTGGTCTATTGGACCACTGCCTGCTCTGAAAAATTATTTTTAGCGACATTCACAAAGGGGAAGTGGTCCCTTGGGGACCCCTTCCCGTTTGCGAATGAGTTACCACCCGCTTCAAGTGGGTGTTAACTGCAAATTGCTTTGCGACCCCTTTCGCATCGCAGTGCGAGTTGCAAATAGGAAGGGAACACCCCTTCCTATTTGCGAGTCGGATTCACATTTTGCGAGTCGGTACCGACTCGCAAAATGTGAATCAGCATCGCGATGGCCGTTTTGCATGGCGCAAACTGCGTTTTTCGCAGTTTGCGACATGCAAAACGGTTCCTACATATGGCCCTAAGTCTCAGGGCCTGATTTGGAACTCAGCAGATGGGGTACTTCATCACAACAGTGATGGCTATCTTGGCTGACGAAATCTAAATCCTAATTTATCCTTTGGGATTTGGATTTCATCCGACGGGATATCTGTCATCGTTGTGACTGAGTAACCGGTCTGCTAATTGCTAAATCAGGCCCTTAGTTTGCTCAAAAATATAACTCCAAAATGCAAATTTGCTGTTTACTTTCAGAAAGAACTTTTACAAATATATATGTCACAAAGTTTCTCACAGCCCTTTTTTATAGTGTGGGGAAGCAAAAATCTACAACTTTTGGGGCTTAGGAAAAATATCGTAATTGTCAATGTTGCTGTCCAATCAATTCAAAGTAACCATGTAAAAACAAACATGACAGCCCACAATGAATGAAAAACGAAACAGCCAATAAAAATCGAGAAATAAAGTATTCTTAATATCATAGATAACAATGGGTGTCTCATTACTAATTACCTGGAATTCGGCATGGGAGGTAACAGGGACAAAATAAAACATTTCGGCCACTATCTCCTCCCGTGAATCCTGGATTTATATCATACACCACATGGGAAAATATGCGCACCTTGGGGCACCAAACCCTTTCCTGCATGTACATTTCCAAACCTGGGACCTTTCTTCTGACAGTTTCCATCTGCTCTGAGAGCATGGGAAAAGTGAGCGCAACTTCTTGTAGTTTTACAAAGCGTTGAAAACTGGTCCAGTATTCGGGTGCCATAACCGGGCAACTCAGACACTGCAATCCTGACAGTATTCCTGACGGTGATACCACTTTGGCCAAATAATAATGAGGTCAAAGGGTGGCGCTTTTAGCATGAGCTGTGCACAAAATATAACAGGTTTGTATTTTCTTGAAAGAAAACCTTTAAGCTCATCAAACAGAAATACTAGATGTAGCAACACATTGGGTTCATCAAGTCGTATATAGATTGGGTTGCTGCACACAGAAGAGGGTTATAACATGGACTTGAATTTTAGGAGTGCAGATGTGTAAACATTCTGTTACGTAAAGCTGAGATAAACTAAACAACATAGTAACAAAGAACACATCTTTACAATTTGTAGTCAAGAGTAAAATTTGTGACTTCAATATTAAAAAGATTGATTGAATACTGATGAAACATTGAAAAGAATGGTGTAGGATGAAGATTTTTTCCACGATGTAGTGAGCGTTCAGATTATAAGGACAATTGACTGCGCTTTCAGGGCTTGTTTAGCATCAGTAAGGGGGCAGGCATCATGAGAGTGTTGGGGAGAGCATTCCAGAGTAGTAGACTTTGGAAGGAAATTAAGATGGTTCAGTATGGCCCAATCACAATGGTGGAAGATGACTGTGTAGTGTAATGACAGTTACCTAACCACAAGCCCTTCATTGAATTTTAAAAAAAGTATGAGTATTTTGGATTGGACCTCGTGCCTGGGGGGGATAACCACGCAGTGAAGGAGTTCAGTGATGACCAGTTTGTACACTAATCTGACTGCAAAACTCATCAATTGATTTAGGAACATGAGAAAATACCAAATTTGAATTAAACCTAATAATCATGCTTACTCATCACTTTCCTTACCAGGGACTTGGCCTCATAAATTGGATACTGTGGGCAGATGTTGCTTAGATTTAGTGGTTGAAATGTAGCAGAAGTGGCAAATTATAACAGGCATATGCTTAAGCTTAGAAGAAGTGTTACATCTTTGGTGTAAAGTAGGCATGGGAGGTAAACTCCGCTCTCTGGGAGAGTTCACAGAGTTTGCCAATTCAGCGCAGAGTGCAAAGTTAGGCAAATAGCTCTGCCACCCACTGCATAGCGGAGTTTATCTGCGCTCACCCTTTAGAGCTACAAAATATGTATCAATACGTATCTTGCCAAACAGTTCAAAAACCTACCTCTGCTACTGTCTCATAGGTTCTCATCATCCTAATGAGGTTACTTGATGTGGGTGGCAGGATCAGATGGATTGTGGGTACTTAGTATGATTCCACAGCATATGACACCTGTCGGCCTAATCTGGGGTTTCCAGCTAACTAACAGCCCCTCATCTCTCACCAAGAGGATTGTGGCAACCGGGCGTATGACAAGAACGACACCTCAGGGGACTAATGGTCAATCAGATCTCATCCCTTTCCCTCAGTTACCAAAGTCTCATATGGGCAAACACAACAGAGGCAGAGTATAGTTCAATAAGGATTTATTGAAGTAACTGCTTCTTGGATAAAAAATAATGTATTGCAATACCTAGGATGATAAAACACAATAAAAACAAGCAGGTGACTAAAAGAGTAAAACACAAAAAAAGTCCTTCCATACTGTCATTAGGAGTGAGTTATATTTCACCTACCTACACTACATGTGAGCACAGGGTAATAAGCCTAATCTGCCCTTTGGGTTTCCCCTTTGAAGTAGATCATTCCTCAAACCTGGAGACAGAAGACTGTAAAAGCAGTTGGACCACTAACAAAGCCATGGCGTCCCTGTAAGCCCTTGAGGCAAAAGCAGGGTACCAGTAGAAAGCAGCAACAGCATATGTACCGATAAAGACTTCCAAATCTTTATTAAAAGTTTGAGCGTCAGCCGAGCATTGTGGCCAAACCCATAGAAATCTGGAGCATGAATTAACAGCGACTAGGATGTATTTGTATGCACTATCTCGTGTCAGGGGATCACAATGGTCCAAGTGCACACATTGTAAGTGTTTGTTGGAAATTAGGAGGGGTTTCTGTGGTGGGCGCTTGATGGTGGATCCTTAAATTTGCTGGCAGATGTCACAACAAATAACATATTGCTTGGCCTATTTGTAGAGACCTGGCCACCAATAGCGTGATTGTAATATTGAAATTGTAGCTGTCACACCAGCATGAGCACAAGCAACTCCCTCATGTGCTGCTTTTATTTATTCAGGTCTTAGGTCTTTATTGGGAATCACTCAAACTCCCACACCTTGTATTGTTGCTTGTGCATCAAACATTCCTTCCATCCAGCAGGAATATTTAGCAGGATATGCTTTAGGTAAGGGCATGCCGTCAGCCAAATGTTTCACTGCTGCCAGTGTTTCATCATCCACTTTTAATTTAGAATGAGTTTCTGCAGCAACAGAAGCCAGAGCGTTTGGTGATTGGACTACCTCATCAGCCAAAGTGTTGCCCTCAGCGTGCATTCCAACACACTGATGTCCTGGTGTATGTACAACATGGACATTGGGTAGCATTTCTTTCAGCTCCGCTACTCTCCCCCACAGAAGTCTGTGTTTAATGGTGTTGCCTTTTGAATCTCTGAGCCCATTTTGGCTCCAGTAATACAGATATTCATTGAAGGACTGGACACAATAGTACGAATCACAGACCACCAACGTCATCTGCTTAGGATCCGTATGTTCCAGTGCCATCACCAGAGCCTTGAGCTCTGCAAGTTGTATGGTGCAATCTCCTAGAGTTTGAGTGTAAGTATTTTGTGGATGGAACTTGCCATCCTTGATCTATCCACTCAAAAACAAGCAAGCAGCGGAGTATTGATGTTTGGTGCAAATTGCTGGTTGGGCTGAACCATCAGTGTACAGGATTGTATGACATTGGTCAATGGCCAGTGTATTTGCTGGAACTGGATACTCAAGTTCATATTGTAAGAATTCTTGGGTTTGTAATTTAGAGTAAAAGACATATTCAACATCTCTGGCCGTCAGAGACGTTGCCCATTGGATCCAACATGGATGCAGTGCTTTCACGTTTGGAACGCTTGTTTTGGTAATAGCCTCAAGGGCTGGAATTCGGGATGCGACAATAATGCGCTGACCCTGGGCCAAAGGTCTCTCTTTAAGGACCACCGTCTGAACAGCAGTGGGGATTTTCTCAGTGGGAGCAAAGTGTTGTTCAGCTGAGGAGTATAAGTGTGATTTGTATGAAATCAGGATGGTCTCACCTTCATTGAATGTCACATAGGTGAAAACAATTGCCCAGCAATTACTCTGATGACCAAATGTATTTTATTGTCCCTTGTATGTAAATGTTCTGATCAAGCATGTCTTTTTGCAAAGCTCTTAGAATGTGTGTGTGTTTGACTGTCCAGAATTTGCTGGTAAAGTCAAGACATATTAGGTCATATAATGGTTTAATGCATTGTGCAAAATCTGGAATATATGTTTTGCCAAAGTTTAAAAAGCCCAACATTGACTGGAGCTTTTTTATTGTGTTTGGTGGTTGTGCGCATTTTTCTAAAAACAATTGGGGCGCAGGGCTCTTGCCTTCATCCAACAGTTCGTATCCCAAGTATAGAACACTAAGAAAGGCTATTTTTGTTTTTTTGAAGTTGAATTTATAGCCGATTTTGGCAAATCCTACAACAATACGGGCTACCCGTCTTAAAAAATGTTGCATGAGGTTGTTGTCTGTGAGATAGATGTCATCCACTTATGACAGTGCCTCAGGGTCTATGTCATGTAGGATAGATGTAACACGAGCAGAGAACAGACCTGGACTGTTCTTGTAGCGTTGTGGGAGTTGGCAGAATTTTTTCTGAGAGCCAAGTGCACTAAAACGTATTAAGCCCCTACTTTCAGACACTATGGGGGTTATTCTAACTTTGGAGGAGTGTTAATCCGTCCCAAAAGTGACGGTAAAGTGACGGATATACCACCAGCCGTATTATGAGTTCCATAGGATATAATGGACTCGTAATACGGCTGGTGGTAAATCCGTCACTTTTCCGTCACTTTTGGGACGGATTAACACCTCCTCCAAAGTTAGAATAACCCCCTATGTTTTGGAGGAAAAAACCAGCTGGAAACATCCAGGGTCATTTTGTATTTTTTCATCATGATGTTGTTCATCAGTGTTGTGCTCTGTGCATTTTGTATAGCAAATGTCTTTGTATGACTTTTTAAATGTCTGTAGTCTAAGACTATTCTATATGAGTGGTTAGGTTTAGTGACAGGAAATCATGGATTATTCATTGATGAGTCTGAGGGTTCAATAACACCCTGGTACTCTAGTTGGTTGAGTATTTCCATCACAGGGGCTTTTTATTGAATATTGCGGTTGCAGTTGGGATTTCATTGGTATTACGTGGTAGGGGGAATCTTTGTCCCACCCTACACGAGTGCGATATATTGCAGGTATTTGTGCATCTGCCCAATCAATGGCATACATTTCAATGAGCTTTCTGGGAGCAAGGGACTAGAAGGATTTTTCAATAAGATCCTCTACGTAAGGGAAATTGCGGAAAAATTCTGGAAGCCAATCTTTTTCAGCCAGTAAGATATCATAAATAGAAATTACTTGGTCCCAAAGGATGGCGTCCATCATGTGTTCAATGTCTCCTTCTAACTGAATAGTCACTTTATACACCCTATTGGGTGTGGAGACAATCATGCCGGTAGTCTCAACTTGCAAGAAGTCATCAGTTGCTTTCACCTCCAGATGCTCTTGAAGATCCTGGTGAACTATTGTGACCTCTGCCGCACTGTCAAGAAGTGCCAGTGCCCACTTCCCGTTCTTCAGTAAAGTCCTTTTCTTGAGTGGCATGTCAGATTGTAACTGCTGCCACTTTTTTCTTTTTAAATTGTTTTTTTTTGGGGGAAGTTTCTCTTCTTTTTTAACTGAAACTTCAGATGAGCGTTGTGAGTCCTTTCTCAACTTCACGTGATCAGTTCGATTCTCTGACCGCCCACCTCTCTCACTGTGTTTTTCCGGTAAGTCCTGAAAGAAACAAGATTGGCATGTATCAGTATATTGATATCTGTCAAGCGTTTTTATATTATCCCTATTTCTAAGGTTATACCTGTTTTGTGGGGTCTCCGCATGCGGTGATTCTTCCCTTTCTTTCCTTGGTGTTTGTTGTTTTTCACTTGCATACCCAAATCCAGGGCTGGGGCAGCCACGTATTCATCTTGAATTTGTTTTAACACCCTGAAAGATTGGCATTTGTAGGTGTACCGTATGCGGTAGCATAGAGCGTGCCAAATACCTTGCCCCATGTATTGCATTTATCAACTGTGGGAACCACCCCGAATGGCAAGCACTTAGTGAGAATTCTATGTTTATCCTGCGGTCCCGTATGGGGAAAACTGATTCCTGCGCATTTGTTTTTTGAGCTTAACAAAACGGAATTTCCTCCCGCTTGGCGGGTACCTCACCCATGATCGAATGTACAGTGGCCAAGTTAATGCCAGGCGTAACTGTATGTGGTTGCCCTGGGGCAGCATGTTCTGGGTTAGGATTAAATGTTTGCATAACAAACTGTACTAACTGATCTAACAGTCTGTATATTGTTGTGAGCACTATACATAGGTGGTGAACCTCAGCTACTGCTAAGCTTGCGGCATCAGGGTGTGGTGTATATGTGGCCAATAAAGGCCAGGTCGGGCCGTCATTGCTCACAGGACCTAACCTAACGGGTAATATTGTTTGTGGTAGGGCGCCATCAAGCCAGTTATTATGGTCTTGATAAGATAAAGGTATTTCTAAATATGCATAAGGTCTGTATTGTGCAGGTATGTTTGCAGGTGTGTAGTAGTGAAATGTATTTGTGTTCCCATCTGCTGCTGGAAAGGTGACTCAAGAATAAAACAATTATGTTCTGTAGGCTGGATGAGCCTCAACAACAAATGTGACTGTACCCCCCTGGTCCATTAGGCCATTTGCCAATAAATGTGCAGTGAGGGGAGGTTGCATATTTACTGCAGCTGCTACCTGTCGTAGGTTCCCCATATTAATGGTAGATATTTGTTCAGACATAGGAACGCCAAGTGGGAAATGGTCCTTTTAAGGTTCAAGCTTGTACAACTTACAGCTAAAGATAGGTACTACCTATTTAACTTAGGAGGACATCCTCAATACCACAGACACCTCTGTATTTAGTATTGAGGTGTCTTTAGCCTTTAATGAGACTGAGATACTTAGGAGGATCCAAAAATTAGTGCTTGACCAAACTCGGGCGGCAGGATCAAATGGATTATGGGTACTAAGTATGATTCCACGCCATAAGAAACATGTCGGCCTAATCCGGGTTTTCCGGCTAACTAGCAGCGCCTCATCTCTCGCAAAGAGGATTGTGGCAACCGGGCACCCCTCAGCTACTGCTAAGGTTGCTGCATCAGGGTGTGGTATATATGCGGCCAATAAAGGCCAGGCCGGGCCTTCATTGCTCAGAGACCTAACCTAACATGTATTATAATGTGGTAGGGCGCCATCAAGCCAGTTACTATGGTCTTGATAAGGTAAAGGTATTTCTAAATATGCATAAGCTCTGTATTGAACAGGTATGTTTGCAGGTGTGTAGTAGTGAACTGTATTTGTGTTCCCATCTGCTGCTGGAAAGGTGACCCAGGAATAAAACATTTTTGTTCTATGGGCTGCATGAGCCTCAACAACAAATATGACTGTACCCCCCTGGGCCATTAGGCCATTTGCCAATAAATGTGGAGTGAGGGGAGGTGGCACATTTACTGCAACTGCTACCTGTCATGGGTTCGCTATATTATTGGTAGATATGTGTTCAGAGAAAGGGACACCAAGTGGGGATTGGTCCTTTTAAGGTTGAAACTTGAACAACCGACAGCTCAAGATAGGTACTACCTATTTAGCTGAGGAGGAAATCCTCAATACCACAGACGCCTCTGTATATAGTATTGAGGTGTCTTTAGTCCTTAATGAGCCTGAGATACTTAGGAGGATCCAAAAATTAGTGCCTGACCAAACGTGGGTGGTAGGATCAGATGGATTATGGGCACTAAGTAAGATTCCATGCCACAAGACACCTGTCGTCCTAATCCGGGTTTTCCGGCTAACTAGCAGCGCCTCATCTCTCGCAAAGAGGATTGTAGCAACCGGGCACCCCTCAGCTACTGCTAAGGTTGCTGCATCAGGGTGTGGTATATATGCGGCCAATAAAGGCCAGGCCGGGCCTTCATTGCTCAGAGACCTAACCTAACATGTATTATAATGTGGTAGGGCGCCATCAAGCCAGTTACTATGGTCTTGATAAGGTAAAGGTATTTCTAAATATGCATAAGCTCTGTATTGTACAGGTATGTTTGCAGGTGTGTAGTAGTGAAATGTATTTGTGTTCCCATCTGCTGCTGGAAAGGTGACCCAGGAATAAAACATTTTTGTTCTATGGACTGCATGAGCCTCAACAACAAATATGACTGTAACCCCCAGGGCCGTTAGGCCATTTGCCAATAAATGTGGAGTGAGGCGAGGTGGCACATTTACTGCAACTGCTACCTGTCATGGGTTCGCTTTATTATTGGTAGATATGTGTTCAGAGATAGGGACACCAAGTGGGGATTGGTCCTTTTAAGGTTGAAACTTGAACAACCGACAGCTCAAGATAGGTACTACCTATTTAGCTGAGGAGGAAATCCTCAATACCACAGACGCCTCTGTATATAGTATTGAGGTGTCTTTAGTCCTTAATGAGCCTGAGATACTTAGGAGGATCCAAAAATTAGTGCCTGACCAAACGTGGGTGGTAGGATCAGATGGATTATGGGCACTAAGTAAGATTCCATGCCACAAGACACCTGTCGTCCTAATCCGGGTTTTCCGGCTAACTAGCAGCGCCTCATCTCTCGCAAAGAGGATTGTAGCAACCGGGCACCCCTCAGCTACTGCTAAGGTTGCTGCATCAGGGTGTGGTATATATGCGGCCAATAAAGGCCAGGCCGGGCCTTCATTGCTCAGAGACCTAACCTAACATGTATTATAATGTGGTAGGGCGCCATCAAGCCAGTTACTATGGTCTTGATAAGGTAAAGGTATTTCTAAATATGCATAAGCTCTGTATTGTACAGGTATGTTTGCAGGTGTGTAGTAGTGAAATGTATTTGTGTTCCCATCTGCTGCTGGAAAGGTGACCCAGGAATAAAACATTTTTGTTCTATGGACTGCATGAGCCTCAACAACAAATATGACTGTAACCCCCAGGGCCGTTAGGCCATTTGCCAATAAATGTGGAGTGAGGCGAGGTGGCACATTTACTGCAACTGCTACCTGTCATGGGTTCGCTTTATTATTGGTAGATATGTGTTCAGAGATAGGGACACCAAGTGGGGATTGGTCCTTTTAAGGTTGAAACTTGAACAACCGACAGCTCAAGATAGGTACTACCTATTTAGCTGAGGAGGAAATCCTCAATACCACAGACGCCTTAGTATTGAGGTGTCTTTAGTCTTTAATGAGCCTGAGATACTTAGGAGGATCCGAAAATTAGTGCCTGACCAAACGTGGGTGGTAGGATCAGATGGATTATGGGCACTAAGTAAGATTCCACGCCACAAGACACCTATCGGCCTAATCCAGGTTTAGCGGCTAACTAGCAGTGCCTCATGTCTCACAGAGAGGATTGTGGCAACCGGGCGCATGACAAGAAAGACTCTTCAGGGGAATCGTGGTCAATCAGATATCATCCCTTTCTCTCAGTTATCAAAGTCTCATATTGGCAAACACAACAGAGGCAGAGTATAGTTCAATAAGGATTTATTGAAGTAAATGCATCTTAGATAAAAAAAGCCATGTATTGCAATAACTAGGCTGATAAAACACAATAAAGACAAGCAGGTGACTAAAAGAGTAAAACACAAAAACAGTCCTTCCATACTGTCACTAGGAGTTAGTTATATTTCACCAACTTACACTACATGTGAGCACAGCGTAATAAGCCTAATCTGCCATTCGGGTTTCCCCCGGGGAGTACATAATCGGTCATACCTGGAGAAAGACACCTGTAGTCTAGCGAGACACTGTCCCCATGTGGATCAGGGGTTCGGCCGTCGAGGTAAGTAGCTGTAGCAAAGCAATCAGCGATCAGCATACAGCTGGAATCTCCCTCTAACGTGTCTGAGACAAAGGGTTTTTTTTATAATAAAACAACTGATATTCTAAAAAATGGTCCCCACGTATGAGTGTGTGTTTTTCTGTGAATGTTGAAGACACAGTATACCACATTTGTGGGCAACCCTATCTGACTGTAGCCTTGGAAAAGCACAAAGTGAAATAAATGTTCTACTAAGAATGTAATGCTGACCTAGGCGAAATAACAATGAGTTAGAGAAAATAAAACGTCATCGCAAATATGTCTATTTTGAAAAAAATAAAGCAGTGCTGAATAAAATGTAACTTGGTTAAAGTGCACAGCGGCAGGCCTAGTTAGCTAAAATATTGTGTCTAAAATATGGTTAAAATAGCCATACAACACCACCAGAGCTCGTAAGCTCAAGCATTTTTTAACAATTTCTAAACACTCGAACAAGAGAGTGCGCTCAGATCCCAAGAAAAAGAAACTTACCAGCCTGGTGATAACCAGAATTCAAGTACAGAATGCAGATTTCTCCAACATCTTTACCAACAGTATGTGACACTCACATCAAACCGCTTCCGGGTGCCTAGGCCTTGCAGCAGTAAAGGGTTCTAATGTGAGGTTAGTACTCTAGCCTTTTTTATTGCTGCAAGGTCCACACACCCAGAAGCAGTTTGATGTGCGGTTCATAGCGTTGGTAAAGAACGTGATGTCAGAGAAATCCACATTCTGTACACCAACACCACTACGAAATCTACGTTCTGTACACTGACTGAACCCACTTGACTTTCAGGATGGTAGGTTTGTATTTTTAGCATCTGAGTGCACTCTCTTGTTCGAGTGTTTAGAAATGGTTGAATATTGCTTAAGCTTATTGCCTTTGGTAGTGGGGGTAGTTTTTTTTATTTGTTTGGCAAGATATAATTTCACTAGCAATGGCAATTGAGCAAGATCATAGCTCCATAGAAACCTTTTTCTGTTTCTAAAAGCAAAGAAATGTATAGAAGTGATGTTATTGTTCTCCATGCTCCCTTCACACTCTCCCTCCCCTGCATCCTCCCTTAACTAACTTACTCTGCCTGCTCGCAGAACTCTTTGGAATTGGGCAGAGTCTTTTGGCAACTCCCCAGAATTCCATGGAGTGAAACTCCGCAAGCTCTGGCCAGGCCTAGTGTAAAGGCAAGAAAATGGGAGTGGAGACTTTGGAGGAGGTGGACATTGAAGGGACATTCATTATTTTAGTTTAAGATATCAGTAAACAGAGGGCCAATGACAAATGATTATAAACAGTCATATATATTAGATTAGAGGGTGGATGACAGCGAGATGAAGGAAAAGGACAGCTCTGTATATACTTAGCTTATTGACTCTAAGAGAAACGAAAAAGGAGATGTGGAGGCCGAGATTGATCGCAGACTTTTATAACAGGGGAAGTCTTAAATCTGAATCTTGGGATACAGAGACTGTAACTGTAGTCAAAAGTGACAGTGAGGAACAGTGTTTAATTTGTAAAATAGTAAGCTCGAGGGCACTCGTCAGGAGGCCACTGCAGCTTGCACCACCTTTTGCCCTGCCCCTGCTTCCAGTGACAGTACCAACACAACTACCAAGCATCATACTACTACAAGTATCAAAGTTCTGACTATACCAGGCCCACAAAGCTATAAGAATGGCTTGACCAGCAAGTATTAGTTATTTTAATGTATTTTGAACTAATAAACAACTGTTGCTCACCTCTAAATTAGACAAACAGCAGATCCTTGTGGCAGAATGTCATAATTAAGTGCTCATGCCATGCACCAGAAACCTCTAGCTCAAACAAAGCACTGATGAGGAGCATCATGACACAGAAAAGGAGCAATTAGAGAGAGAGATTAGAAGGGAACCATTTTTGTGTGATGTGCAACATATCCAGGGAGGCTGGATTGTTAGCCTGGTATAGCCACAAAAGGTTGCTGAAAGATCACAGAGGAAAAGTAAGGGGGAAAGGTGATTATAACGAGCAGAGGCGATTAAGTTTAAGAAATGTGTAAAGGCTGCCACACTGGAGTGAGGGTGATGGAAGACAGATTGTAGATTAATGAGGCTCAGGAAAGAGAGAGAAAAGGAGAGTCTATAAAAGAGCAACTGTTCAAGAGCTTTGTTAAGACAATATATTTGAGAGACTGGAAAATAGTTGGAAGGGAAGGAGGGAAAAACAGTATATTTATTTAGCAGAAGGAGTATGACCGCAGATTAGAAACAATCAGGGCAGTGGTTAAATAGTTGGGGATGGTTGAAAGGGTGAAGAGCCAGGTATCAACACTGATTGAGAAAGCAAGTGGGTTGTTGATTTGATTTGAAGGGATGGATAGGGCAGAAAGTGAGTTGTCCTATCTCAGAATGGGACTGAGATTCTAATTTGGTTGTCAATGAGTGAATAAAAGACAGGACAGGCCTTATACCTGTTTTCAAAGGCTACTTTAGGGGGAGGCACAATGAGTGCTGAAGGAACTCTAGTAGCATTGAATTCACAGGTTCTGGGTACATGTAGCACCATCACTAGAGACTTACAAGTAAATTAAATATACCAATAACATCTAAACCAATTTTACTGTGTTTGAAGGAGGTGCCATACGCACTTTAGCACTGGTAGCAGTGGTAAAGTGCACAGAGCCCAAATGCCAACTAATAAATTCAGCCAAACAGGAGGTGTGAACGCATAAGGTTTGGGGAAATACAACATCAAGGATGTCAGCTCTAACAAGACGCATTAAGTGGAACCAGGACAGGGTAGTCTTGGTATTTGACAGCTTTAAGATTTGTCTGCAACCACTGAATGCTTTTATGAAAGGCACTGGGCCCCTGTACTAAAGTTTATACAAGTTAAACTCCCCTTCATTCTCTCTGATTTAAACTTTCTGTTTTCATATTCTTCAATTAAAATGCACATTGCTCAAATAACTTGTTTTCAGAACCCCTTTAAGAGGGCCACAGGCAGCAAAGGTTACTGGGGCCAACCGTGGAGGTTGAGACATTGTTCTCCTGATGTCCCAGGGCCTGACTTAGTATGGATTCTGAGCAATAGGGCCAATTACCCTTCTTTACTTGCCTCTCAGTAGTAAGCATGGTTGAGCAGTCCAAGGTTCCCTTGGGTAGAAGGTGTGCATACAGATTAGTGGGCTTAGAACTCAAAAGGCACGCAGCAGTAGCATTAAATAACTGTCCTGCCAAATACTCAGAGTATTTAGGCCCGTATTTATACTTTTTTTGCACCGCATTTGCGTCGTTTTTTGACGCAAAAACTGCGCAAACTTGCAAAATGCCATTGTATTTTGTAGGTTTGCGCCGTTTTGCGTTAAAAAGCGGCGCAAATGTGGCGCTAAAAAAAGTATAAATACGGGCCTTAGTTCTAATGCTACCCACACAAAGAAGTAGTACAACATGCATAGACAATTTATACAGTCCTTCCCTAAGGTCGGGGCTAGAGTGTCTCTGCTGGTTCTCTGTTCCACTCACTCCTTATGTTAGCACTTGTGGCTATTCCCCATTTACTATTGGTAACATCCAGGATATGCATTGCTACTAGTCCGAGTCTCAAGACTCAACTACAACTTTGATCTAAAGTCAGTAGTATTCCAGCACACATATGCTCAATTTTAGCAGCAAGTTCCCCTTGGGAAATAAGGCCTGAAGTGCATATGCATCTCCTTCATTTTCCTCTTGAAAAGCAGTCTGTCTCAGAAGGGTTCTCTCAGAAGTTGATAGTCCCACAAACCAGGCCATGAGGGTGACTAGAGTTCACACCTGGATGCATCAAATATTTAGCATAGGGCTCCCAGCCCTACTTTTCACAATTCTCTTATCAGCCCCTTCTCCTTCCACAAATGTACCCAAACCCTTCCTTGTGACCTCTCACTGGATCAAAGAGCACCTTTTCAAAGTACAGTGGAGGTCTAGTCCTCCCCTTCCCTCCCCACTATGTGTTCCACCCAGCTTACTGGAATACAGCAATTCACAAATCTGTTGTAGGAGGGGTCTCTTTACCACCACTCCATGTTTTACCACGCAGGCTTAGGTCTCCCAAAAAAGACTCATACCATTCACAGGTACACATGCACACAGTGCATGCATACAACACACATGCACTGCACAGTATTGGATCCTCCATGTACTGTACCACTCATAAGCACACAAACATCCAGCATTTAACATACACACACTGTATCCTACATGTATTTTACCTCTCACAGATACACATATGACCAACACAGGCACTTATCCTGCACACACTGTATCCTCCATATATTGTAACTCTCACAGGCACACATACAACCAGCACAGGCACTTCTCCTGAACGTGCTGTACCTCACCACATCCTCCTTCAGGTACTATACAACTCATAGTCACATGAACCTCCAGCACATGCATACACCAAAGACACACTAATCGGTACTGCCTCATCCTTATATGGCACCCTAGCAGGCACTCACTGTTGGCACGACTTCTGCTGTGTAGCACTCAACAGCAACATGATGTAGGTGAAGGTGAGTTAAGCAACCAGCAGCAGACCCTTTAAAAAACAAGTGAGACTATAGGCCTCACTCCGGTGAAACAGGTTACAAAGGATCAATCATACTGGTCACAAAACACTATGCTGTCACCACCGTGCTTGGCTGCTTAATTCCTCATGAAGGCTGTAAACTTCCCTCACTATGAGGGCAGTGCTTTGGGCCCAACAAGACTACACTTCATGAGACAGGCCCATGTTATGGCATACTCAGGGTTTGGGTGCACATCTATTTCCATGAAGAGGGCTTTTGTTCTCACCAAAACCTTTTCACGATGCATGCACTATTCCCCACTTGATCATCGGGTCATCTGTTTGTCTCCCTTCCTTTTCCACTGCTCAAGGGGATCCTATTTAAATGAGGAGGGGAAGAGTTTGGGTAATCCTGTTAGCTTCAGCCCAGACAAGAAAGTGCTGCTTTCCTCTAATACAAAAGCTGGCTAGACACCCAGAGTGGCTTCTTATGTTTGTTCCATGCCCTCTCAAATTCCTCTCCTGTATCTTGAACCCCAATGAATAGGTCTCTGTAGTTTGAATTTAACATCAAAGACAGCTTTAGCTATGCAACAATCTAGGCAACCTTCTACGTTGTACTCTAGTAATAGGCTCAAGTCAATTCTTTAGTTGGTGTTCTGTTAAACTTACTGATACAATGACATATGACAAATTCCTAAGGTATGGTTTTTTGGATAGGTCTGTTGGTTGTCTCATTGCGATGACAGGTTGCTGCATTTACAGCTTTCTGTTGTTTTTCAAGTGACGTAGATACTTTGATCTTATTAGCCTCAGCACTTTTCCAGAGATTTGATTTTTTTCATCCAAGCACACTGTCCCCTTTTTCCTCATGTTATCTTCCTCTTGTTCTTATAACACTTCAATCTACTTCTTTTGAACCTTCGCAAGAGGTGTCTTTTAAGAGTTTATCTTCTACAATTGTTTTATTTGTAGCAATCACAGCTGCACCCAAACTATGGGAAACTGGGGCTCTACTTTCCTCCGTGCCTTACTACACCTTCTTCTTTAGGGTATAACCTTAGGTTTGTCTTATAATAGCATTCCTAAAGTGTTTTCTGATTTTCACTTGAATCAAGAAATTGTTCTTTCTTAGTTGTGGCTTTCACCAACATCTATTGAGAATTGCACATTACATTCTGTAGATGTTGGAAGGGCTTTATGGTTACACTTTCAACGTACCACAGTGTTTTGTTGCTCAGACTCTCTTTTTCATAGTTTTAGGTACACTCACACAGCGCACATAAAGCTTTTGTATCAACTCTTAGTCAAAGTTATTGTAATCTCCATGACTTTTATTTATCTGATTTTCCCTTACCAGCTCAGTGTCTAGGCCACTCCACTAGGAGCATGGTTATCTTCTGGGCAACTACACAGGGGAGTGACGGTTCAATTGTGGATGTTTGTTGAGCAGCTCCTTGGGCATATCTGAGTATTTTCAGTATTGACTACAGACTACAGGTTTTGGAGTCTAGGGCTGCTGTGGTTCCACTACGCTTGGTTCCTTGAAAGTATGTTTATGTGCTTTGTGTAATAAAGAATACACTTTGTAGCATATTTTCCTTACTTTAAGAAATTGAGCTGTTAGCTGAGTCGGTGGAAGCCTCGCTCAGGCAACAACCACAATCCTTGCCTGGGTGAACCAAAAAAGTCACAAAGTTAAGCTGTGATTACCCCTCTGGAAGCCTGGCACATAATCAGTCAGGAGTAAGTTAGAGGCAATGTGTAAAGTATTTATACAGCACACAAACAGTATTAAAGTGAAAACACAACACAAGAAAAAACCCAAGCCAAATGAGAAAAATAGAGTACATTGTATAAATAAAATAACATAACAAGAAGAATTCAACCAGTAGAACCAGAGATATTAAATTTTAAAGTTTTAAGTGATATTAGCGCCTAAAAGCACAAATCGCCACTTGCAATCATGTGCTCATGCTAGGCAGGGAGAAAATCACAAGCTCAGGTGAAGGAGTGAAGGCCAAATACAGGTACCAGGTTAGTCCAGCTCAAAAGGAATTTCACCTTTTCTTGCAGGAAGAGCTTCACCTGATGCCAGCCAAGGTTTCAGGACCCAGTCGGGGCACCTTTTGAGGATCATAACTCACTCCAGCAGAGGCCAGAGCATGGCTCAGGCAGGTCCAGTAGCAGGTCCAGTTGCAGAAGGACAGTGAGTAATTGCAGGGAGGCCTCAGAAGCTTGTTGTATCCCTGTAGCTCACACAAGAGGTCAGCCAAAAGACAATTGGAGTCACTCTGGGTGTGCTGGGATTAAGGCAAGCATATCAAACTTTCCTTCTCCATCAGCAAGGCACTCTCTCAAGCAGTAGGGCAGTCCCCTGGCTTCAGGACACTCTTTCTTCTGAATCTTCCACATGTCCAGGAGGGTTGTGAAGAGGTACTCTTTAGGTGCAATATTTATGCCTTTTGCCTGCGTTTGTGTGGAGCGGACTCCCTGTCCTACTCCCAACAATGGTTCTTGAAAGTGCTCCTACTTTTCCTGGTCAAGGCTCCGAACTGTCTGGGGTGACAAAAGACACAACAGGCCTGGTATCAGTTTCTGGGTAAAGCCCTTTGAATTATAAATGGAGCAGGGTACAGCCCCTTCCCAGTCATCCTACCAGGATGGCCCATCCTGCCCACACCTAAAGCCCCTCTTATCTCACTGTCTGGAACTAATACACAAAGCCAAATATCAGAGTCATTCACAGTCACAACCTAAGACACAGGCAGAAGACACAGCTGGCTGGGACAAGAAAATGTCAACTTGGTAAAAGTGTAATTTTCAAAATTGTAACTTAAAGTCTGACTTCACCATTAAAGAAGATTCTAAATTAAATTTGATTTTGAGTGTGGGCATGATTTAGAGTTTGGTGGATGGGTTACTCCATCACAAAGGGTATCCTGCCTGCTGGATTACAATCTCCCTAGGCTATTATAGGATAGTAATATGGCAGACGGAATATCTGTCACATTTGTGATGAGTAACCCCCTTGCCAAACTCTAAATCAGGCCCTATGTCTCTCTCCGCCCAAAGTTAGCAAATATTAATTGCAATAAGATAATCCAGTGTTCGTGAATTGGAGAAATTTTACATCAGTGCAAAACAACTTTAAGGATTTTTCACTTCCAGGACATGTAAAAGTTAAGTACATATGTCCTCTGTTTTAAATGTAGTGCACCCTGCTTCATGAGCCTGTAGGGACTACCTCAGGGGTGAGCTATACTTATTAAAAGGGAAAGGTTAAGCCTGACAAAAGGTTTAGTTTGCCAGGTCAAAATGGCAGTTTAACACTGCACTGCAGGCTGCAGTGGCAGACCTGAGACATGTTTTGAAAAACTACCTGAATAGGTGGCACAATGAGTGCTGCTGCCCACTAGCAGCATTTAATTTAGGGCCCCTGTATACATGTAGTACCATTTACCAGGGCCCCTCAGGTAAATTAAAATGTATCAGTCAAATATTTGCCTATTGTAATATGCCTAGGGAGATAGCACAAGCACTTTACCAATGTTAGCAGGGAAAAAGTGTACAGAGTCCTAATGCCAATGAAAACAGGTTCAACAGCAGAAGACAAAAATATTCCATGTCTGTTGTGACTTTAATCTTTCAACTTCACTTGTGCTGGCCCTTAACTTTTTTAAAGGAAAGTTTAATCTACAATTAATAACCTACAGGCCATATGACCCATACTTTTCCCTATGATAGATTCCTCCTATCAATGAGGGAGAAAATACCTGGAACCAAAAAAATGAGAGAACTCTGGATCCTTTGAATTTGGTAAGCAAGGTTCTAAGTCTAGACATTTCTTAGGAAGCAGCTAATTACAAAAAGTCAGTTTTACACTTTTCTTCATGTCTTACAAGCTGGCTCAGAATTAATGAAGGTTGAGAAGTTGTTGCTGGTGGCGGCAGAAGGGTTCTTTAGGACCACTCTACAATGCATGCCACTTTCAGTCATTCTGGTCTGCTCGAGCGCATATAAGCTAAGCTGAGTTAATGGGGATAGTCCAGGAACTGAGACGTGGAATTTCCGAGGACATTCTCCTTCCCCAGTGTTTTTAAAAGTATTTGTCTGCTCATTAAATTGTGTCCTCAGTCTCCTATCACATCTGCCTTGTCGTGAGCTGGTTTGCCTTCTTAGCCATCTGTGTCTTCTTTTCGTTCTGCAGCTTGGCATCTACTTACACTTGGTACATCTCCAGGCATTCTTTAGGGGTTCTCTATGCATTCTCAATACTCTCTTAGTGGATGCTGTAACCCAACGGGAAATACATAGACAGTTCAGTTACAATGGGTAGTTTTTAGTGATCTCACCCTAGATGCCCCAGTCATGTCCTCAAGTCAGTCGGGAGATTCAGTCCGTGTTCCTTTTAGGTGCAGATGCAGATCCAAGGGAGAATGTTGGAGGAATAAAGTG
Organism: Pleurodeles waltl; assembly: GCF_031143425.1. Taxonomy (NCBI): domain Eukaryota; kingdom Metazoa; phylum Chordata; class Amphibia; order Caudata; family Salamandridae; genus Pleurodeles; species Pleurodeles waltl. The sequence goes on along the minus strand of NC_090444.1, from coordinate 913,956,254 downwards.
TATTTTTGCCCACCATAATGTCATGGAAATAATCTTGTTTTTATGAAAAAGCGAGAGACAGAAAAGATCGATTGCAGCGATAGATGAAGCAGCGAACGCATTTCAAGTAAGCCCTAAAGCAGCCCACTGACTTCACCGATCCTGGGAGAGAAATCAGGAGGCTGGCTTCCCTAGCAATGACAATAATTCTTCCACCACCAGAATTTCAGATCGAATTCCCTTTTACTTTTTTACTAAAGTCCTATAACACTAGGATTATATTGGTATGTACTACTAAATCAGTCTGGCACTGTCCCTATTAAGACTCAAAGTGCCTTTTACTATAGTGTAATATGAGCAAAAGCCTCTTGAAGTAGATTTGTGGCGCATCAGATCTCGTGCATTAAAGACGCCAGGAGTCTCTTTTAGGTCTTTCTGCTGGTAAAAATGCAAATGCCTTCCAATCTCCCATGACAACAACAGGCTGAACTCTCCTTTCATGCAGCCAAAGATTCTCTCTGTCCCCATGGATGCCACAGAGTACTTCAAATCATCAACAAGATAGGCTTATTCATGCACATATCCAAGTTAAAAAAATCATACATATCATTATATTTAATCAAGTAATAGCACACATTTTAATAAAACAGCAGTAGGAATATGATTACAATGATGCATATTATTCATGAAGAATATAGATAAGGCATTCTCCAAATTTGTCTAAAACGAACTTATATGTTGTATAATGCAGATCACTTTTGGATAATTAGATACGGTATGTTTAGTTACAAAATTATCTTGTGTATCGTAACAAAATAAGGCCAATTGACTTGGGGGGGGGCAAAATGGGATAGTTATTTCCCAGAAATTACTCAAAAAGTCTGGAAAAGTGTGCAAAATGATATGAAAATTAACCAAAATGCACATTGGGGCATCGCAAGTTAAAATTGAACACAATGGCATACTTACCAATAAGAAGTCACTCAAGGTACCACGAAGGGAATGGTTAATGGATAAAATTACTTTCCCAACACATTTTCCGCTTAAGACTATATGAGACAAATTATTTTCTGCTTGAACCTGTCCTCTGCAGTATAGAAAGTATGCAAAATTATTTCATGCTGCTATAAATTCCAACATTATTTTCACTTTCGGTATAGTGAAATTGTACAAATTGTTTTTTGCAGAGGACCTAAATACAATTGAGCTCTTTTGAGTACTCTGTGAGCAATTTCATTAACAATTATGCCTAGAGCCTCTTGTAGACTGGGCATAGAATCTACAATATTATATAAATGTGATGGATTACCTAATCCTCCAAACCCTCAATCCGCATGCCCTATTGAGAGTTGGTTGGAACATCAGCTTTCCTTCGGTCTTGCGCCCATTGACTCAGTCGAAAGAAAACCTGGCAGTTATGGGTGTGGGGATCATTGGTTATTAGTTTTTCACTTTGAGAGGTTAAAAAAAAAAAAAATGATTGGTGGACAGTCATCAAAACCAACGGCGATCATCCACCAAAATATTTGTACCTTCAAGGGAATGCTGTGATGGTGGATCAGCTAAAAGTACAGAGAGGATCGCTGGGCTCGCAATGATCTCTAAATTTGGTGGGCAATATTTTTACAGGGTAGATGGCATAATGTTTTCTGCCCTCTCAGTGATGGACTATCATCCTCCAAACTGTAAATTTGACCTTAAGTCCAAAGTTGTCTTCTTTTAAATGATAGAAATTATTTGAAATATTATTTTTAAGAATAGGTTAACTGTGATGGCAGACCCACAAACCCATACCTGGCAGATGTCACAGAAGGAGATTGCAGTGCTATGGGGAAAGGTGTTTACAGACTGCCTGAGCTTCAAATCTCAAGTACAGTTATGACCAGTCAAAAGACCTCTTATATAATGACAATCAATGTGCAGTACACTTAATATTATTAGTTCATTTCCTGCACTGGCAGTCTGGTGGCCTGCCAAATATTGGATCTACAGATAACAGAGCTGGTCTGCCAGGAAACATACAGAATTGTTAATCAGCATATACTGAGTGATGCTGCATTTCATAACAAAGGTCACGAAGTAGAGGTGAAAACTAAGCAAAAATCTGGGAGTACACCATCTGCAGATTGATTTCTCAAAGTGCCACTCATTTTAGGGCGTCCTATGAATGTAAGTAAACACACACTTAAGGACAGTATAGGTCTTCAATAGAATAATGCAAATTATGATTTCAGATAGTTAAGACTTTAAGCGAGGGCATAGCTAGAAAGTTTAGAATATTTAAAGTTTGGTGTAGATAAAATAGGGTTATATAGGGTAAGCCAGGTCCTGCAGCACTACAAAGTCAATCAATATCAAATAATTAATAAAAATATCAATATAAATTGAATACTTTAACAAAAACGCGCAATGCTTGACTTCAAAGTAGACATGCTCCATATTTCATAGAAACAAACCCAAAATATTTACTTTGATTTACTTTGAAATTTCTTCCTGAATGCTGCCTTATATTCTCCAAGATCCTCTTCATATGCAACAAATCACAAGTGATGGGCTTCTTGATTTATAAAATGCCCTTTCTAGATGAAATTCAGATAGCGTGCCCCCTGGGCACACAGAGCCCTGAAGCATGAACTTTCGGTAATGAAACATACAAATCATATCAATGGCACTGGGTCCACGGAGGCTTGTGGAGCCAGGGTTTTGTATTTGATTTTTGCTTCTGTACTCTCACTGATCACAGAGATGACAGCTGGCAGATAGATCGAAGTTCAGAAAGCAGGCAATGGTCAGGAGCATATTAAATCAAATGAAGACTTTTGCTTCTCCCCCCAACCCGAGGAAGTGTACATTTGGTTGAGTTTGAAAGTAGTTGCACTTTAAACAAGTGAAGAAAGCCAGAAGATAGCTTTCTTCACAAACACGGGTTAGGTAGGCCCTTTACAGCACTGTAAAAGCAATGCTCGCTAGCAATCTTCAGTTTAAAAAAGCAGAGTAATTAATGATTTAAAGAAACAATTCTTTGTTAGCATGATATTAATGAAGGAAAATGACACACATAGCACGGAACTTGCACATTGTGATGAATCAGAAATGTACTCCATTGCAAAGGAATTCATGTAACAGCATGGCACTTTATGGAGTATCTATAGGGATGGGCAAAATAGTAATTTTTCTTGTGAACGTTCCACAGTTCCAGTGAATACTTATCAGTAGATCCCGAAGTTCACACTATTTTGGCATGAGTGCCTTTTAGGTATTAAACACAAATAAATCAACAACACCTATCCAGCTTCGCAGTAACGAGGAAAACGGGTTGACAGTTATTGGATATAGTGCCATTTTGCGTTGTCAGTATATGTAAGTATCCCAAGAGTCTAGAGGCAACCCAATAACCTTTATCTTCACGAATTCACACATTGTTCAGTCATTGAATCGCACCAAACAACGGGATGCGTGCTAACCCAGCGTGATCGTAATGTGAGATGTTTCCTTGACCATTATGAGTTTGTGCCAGGTTCACCAAAATCCTGAACAAAAGAGGTGGGAGAAAGAACCCCCTGACTTGCACATGCTACAGGAGGTTTTAGGGCTTCAGCTGCATTCTGGGGACTGGTGTGACACGAAGGCACTATTCATACCTATCGAATATGTTAAAGACATAAATCATACCAATAGGTTGATGCTATATTCCTGAGCACCACACCTTAACCCCTTCGCTGCCAGGCCTTTTCCCTCTCCTGTGCCAGGCCTTTTTTGCCTATTTGGGGCAGTTCGTGCTTAGGCCCTCATAACTTTTTGTCCACATAAGCTAACCAAGCCAAATTTGCGTCCTTTTTTTCCAACATCCTAGGGATTCTAGAGGTACCCAGACTTTGTGGGTTCCCTTGAAGGAGGCCAAGAAATTGGCCAAAATACAGTGAAAATGTCGTTTTTTAAAAAAAAAATGGGAAAAGTGGCTGCAGAAGAAGGCTTGTGAATTTCCCCCTGAAAATGGCATCAACAAAGGGTTTGCAGTGCTAAACTCAGCAGCTTCCTAGCTTTCAGGAACAGGCAGACTTGAATCAGAAAACCCAATTTTTCAACACAATTTTGGCATTTTACTGGGGCATACCCCATTTTTGCAATTTTTTGTGCTTTCAGCCTCCTTCCAGTCAGTGACAGGAATGGGCATGAAACCTATGCTGGATCCCAGAAACCAAACCATTTCTGAAAAGTAGACAAAATTCTGAATTCAGCAAGGGGTCATTTGTGTAGATCCTACAAGGGTTTCCTACAGAAAATAACAGCTGAAAAAGCAAAATATTTTTCTCTACGTTTTACTCTGTAACTTTTCCCTGCAATGTCAGATTATGGAAAGCAATATACTGTTACGTCTGCTGGACTCCTCTGGTTGCGGGGATATATAGGGCTTGTAGGTTCATCAAGAACCCGAGGAACCCAGAGCCAATAAATGAGCTGCACCCTGCAGTGCGTTTTCATTCTATACCGGGTATACAGCAATTCATTTGCTGAAATATAAAGAGTAAAAAATTGCTATCAAGAAAACCTTTGCATTTCCAAAAAGGGCACAAGATAAGGTGCTGAGGAGCAGTGGTTATTTGCACATCTCTGTTACCATACTAGCATGTGAATTATAGGGAATTTCTCAAATGGATGTCTTTTTTTACACACTCTCCTATATTTGGAAGGAAAAAATGTAGAGAAAGACAAGGGGCAATAGCACTTGTTTTGCTAATCTATGTTCCCCCAAGTCTCCCGATAAAAATGATACCTCACTTGTGTGGGTAGGCCTAGCGCCCGCGAAAGGAAACACCCCAAAACGCAACGTGGACACATCCCATTTTTTTAAAAGAAAACAGAGGTGTTTTTTGCGAAGTGCCTACCTGCAGATTTTGGCCTCTAGCTCAGCCGGCACCTAGGGAAACCTACCAAACCTGTTCATTTCTGAAAACTAGAGACCTAGGGGAATCCAAGGAGGGGTGACTTGCGGGGCTCGGACCAGGGTCTGTTACCCAGAATCCTTTGCAAACCTCAAAATTTGGCTAAAAAAACACATGTTCCTAACATTTCTGTGGCAGAAAGTTCTGGAATCTGAGAGGAGCCACAAATTTCCTTCCACTCAGCGTTCCCCCAAGTCTCCCGATAAAAATGATACCTCACTTGTGTGGGTAGGCCTAGCGCCCGCGACAGGAAACACCCCAAAGCGCAACGTGGACACATCCAAAATTTTGGAAGAAAACAGAGGTGTTTTTTGCGAAGTGCCTACCTGTAGATTTTGGCCTCTAGCTCAGCCGGCACCTAGGGAAACCTACCAAACCTGTGCAGTTCTGAAAACTAGAGACCTAGGGGAATCCAAGATGGGGTGACTTGCGGGGCTCGGACCAGGTTCTGTTACCCAGAATCCTTTGCAAACCTCAAAATTTGGCTAAAAAAACACATGTTCCTCACATTTCTGTGGCAGAAAGTTCTGGAATCTGAGAGGAGGCACAAATTTCCTTCCACTCAGCGTTCCCCCAAGTCTCCTGATAAAAATGATACCTCACTTGTGTGGGTAGGCCTAGCGCCCGCGACAGGAAACACCCCAAAGCGCAACGTGGACACATCCAAAATTTTGAAAGAAAACAGAGGTGTTTTTTGCAAAGTGCCTACCTGTAGATTTTGGCCTCTAGCTCAGCCGGCACCTAGGGAAACCTACCAAACCTGTGCATTTCTGAAAACTAGAGACCTAGGGGAATCCAAGGAGGGGTGACTTGCGGGGCTCGGACCAGGTTCTGTTACCCAGAATCCTTTCCAAACCTCAAAATTTGGCTCAAAAAACACATGTTCCTCACATTTCTGTGGCAGAAAGTTCTGGAATCTGAGAGGAGCCACAAATTTCCTTCCACCCAGCGTTCCCCCAAGTCTCCCGATAAAAATGATACCTCACTTGTGTGGGTAGGCCTAGCGCCGGCGACAGGAACACCCCAAAGCGCAACGTGGACACATCCAAAATTTTGGAAGAAAACAGAGGTGTTTTTTGCGAAGTGCCTACCTGTAGATTTTGGCCTCTAGCTCAGCCGGCTCCTAGGGAAACCTACCAAACCTGTGCATTTCTGAAAACTAGAGATGTGGGGAATCCAAGGAGGGGTGACTTACGGGGCTCGGACCAGGTTCTGTTACCCAGAATCCTTTGCAGGCCTCAAAATTTGGCTAAAAAAACACATGTTCCTCACATTTCTGTGGCAGAAAGTTCTGGAATCTGAGAGGAGCCACAAATTTCCTTCCACCCAGCGTTCCCCCAAGTCTCCTGATAAAAATGATACCTCACTTGTGTGGGTAGGCCTAGCGCTGGCGACAGGAAACACCCCAAAGCGCAACGTGGACACATCAAAAATTTTGGAAGAAAACAGAGGCGTTTTTTGCGAAGTGCCTACCTGTAGATTCTGACCTCTAGCTCAGCCGGCACCTAGGGAAACCTACCAAACCTGTGCATTTCTGAAAACTAGAGACCTAGGGAAATCCAAGGAGGGGTGACTTGCGGGGCTCGGACCAGGTTCTGTTACCCAGAATCCTTTGCAAACCTCAAAATTTGGCTAAAAAAAACACATGTTCCTCACATTTCTGTGGCAGAAAGTTCTGGAATCTGAGAGGAGCCACAAATTTCCTTCCACTCAGCGTTCCCCCAAGTCTCCCGATAAAAATGATACCTCACTTGTGTGGGTAGGCCTAGCGCTCGCGACAGGAAACACCCCAAAGCGCAACGTGGACACATCCAAAATTTTGGAAGAAAACAGAGGTGTTTTTTGTGAAGTGCCTACCTGTAGATTTTGGCCTCTAGCTCACCCGGCACCTAGGGAAACCTACCAAACCTGTGCATTTCTGAAAACTAGAGACCTAGGGGAATCCAAGATGGGGTGACTTGCGGGGCTCGGACCAGGTTCTGTTACCCAGAATCCTTTGCAAACCTCAAAATTTGGCTAAAAAAACACATGTTCCTCACATTTCTGTGGCAGAAAGTTCTGGAATCTGAGAGGAGCCACAAATTTCCTTCCACCCAGCGTTCCCCCAAGTCTCCCAATAAAAATGATACCTCACTTGCGTGGGTAGGCCTAGCGCCCGCGACAGGAAACACCCCAAAGCGCAACGTGGACACATCCCAAATTTTGGAAGAAAACAGAGGTGTTTTTTGCGAAGTGCCTACCTGTAGATTTTGGCCTCTAGCTCAGCCGGCACCTAGGGAAACCTACCAAACCTGTGTATTTCTGAAAACTAGAGACCTAGGGGAATCCAAGGAGGGGTGACTTGCGGGGCTCGGACCAGGTTCTGTTACCCAGAATCCTTTACAAACCTCAAAATTTGGCTAAAAAAACACATGTTCCTCACATTTCTGTGGCAGAAAGTTCTGGAATCTGAGAGGAGCCACAAATTTCCTTCCACCCAGCGATCCTCCAAGTCTCCCGATAAAAATGATACCTCACTTGTGTGGGTAGGCCTAGCACCGGCGACAGGAAACACCCCAAAGCGCAACGTGGACACATCCAAAATTTTGGAAGAAAACAGAGTTGTTTTTTGCGAAGTGCCTACCTGTAGATTTTGGCCTCTAGCTCAGCCGGCACCTAGGGAAACCTACCAAACCTGTGCATTTCTGAAAACTAGAGACCTAGGGGAATCCAAGGAGGGGTGACTTGCGGGGCTCGGACCAGGTTCTGTTACCCAGAATCCTTTGCAAACCTCAAAATTTGGCTAAAAAAACACATGTTCCTCACATTTCTGTGGCAGAAAGTTCTGGAATCTGAGAGGAGCCACAAATTTCCTTCCACCCAGCGTTCCCCCAAGTCTCCCAATAAAAATGATACCTCACTTGCGTGGGTAGGCCTAGCGCCCGCGACAGGAAACACCCCAAAGCGCAACGTGGACACATCCCAAATTTTGGAAGAAAACAGAGGTGTTTTTTGCGAAGTGCCTACCTGTAGATTTTGGCCTCTAGCTCAGCCGGCACCTAGGGAAACCTACCAAACCTGTGTATTTCTGAAAACTAGAGACCTAGGGGAATCCAAGGAGGGGTGACTTGCGGGGCTCGGACCAGGTTCTGTTACCCAGAATCCTTTACAAACCTCAAAATTTGGCTAAAAAAACACATGTTCCTCACATTTCTGTGGCAGAAAGTTCTGGAATCTGAGAGGAGCCACAAATTTCCTTCCACCCAGCGTTCCTCCAAGTCTCCCGATAAAAATGATACCTCACTTGCGTGGGTAGGCCTAGCACCGGCGACAGGAAACACCCCAAAGCGCAACATGGACACATCCAAAATTTTGGAAGAAAACAGAGTTGTTTTTTGCGAAGTGCCTACCTGTAGATTTTGGCCTCTAGCTCAGCCGGCACCTAGGGAAACCTACCAAACCTGTGCATTTCTGAAAACTAGAGACCTAGGGGAATCCAAGGAGGGGTGACTTGCGGGGCTCGGACCAGGTTCTGTTACCCAGAATCCTTTGCAAACCTCAAAATTTGGCTAAAAAAACACATGTTCCTCACATTTCTGTGGCAGAAAGTTCTGGAATCTGAGAGGAGCCACAAATTTCCTTCCACCCAGCGTTCCCCCAAGTCTCCCAATAAAAATGATACCTCACTTGCGTGGGTAGGCCTAGCGCCCGCGACAGGAAACACCCCAAAGCGCAACGTGGACACATCCCAAATTTTGGAAGAAAACAGAGGTGTTTTTTGCGAAGTGCCTACCTGTAGATTTTGGCCTCTAGCTGAGCCGGCACCTAGGGAAACCTACCAAACCTGTGTATTTCTGAAAACTAGAGACCTAGGGGAATCCAAGGAGGAGTGACTTGCGGGGCTCGTACCAGGTTCTGTTACCCAGAATCCTTTACAAACCTCAAAATTTGGCTAAAAAAACACATGTTCCTCACATTTCTGTTGCAGAAAGTTCTGGAATCTGAGAGGAGCCACAAATTTCCTTCCACCCAGCGTTCCTCCAAGTCTCCCGATAAAAATGATACCTCACTTGCGTGGGTAGGCCTAGCACCGGCGACAGGAAACACCCCAAAGCGCAACGTGGACACATCCAAAATTTTGGAAGAAAACAGAGTTGTTTTTTGCGAAGTGCCTACCTGTAGATTTTGGCCTCTAGCTCAGCCGGCACCTAGGGAAACCTACCAAACCTGTGCATTTCTGAAAACTAGAGACCTAGGGGAATCCAAGGAGGGGTGACTTGCGGGGCTCGGACCAGGTTCTGTTACCCAGAATCCTTTGCAAACCTCAAAATTTGGCTAAAAAAACACATGTTCCTCACATTTCTGTGGCAGAAAGTTCTGGAATCTGAGAGGAGCCACAAATTTCCTTCCACCCAGCGTTCCCCCAAGTCTCCCAATAAAAATGATACCTCACTTGCGTGGGTAGGCCTAGCGCCCGCGACAGGAAACACCCCAAAGCGCAACGTGGACACATCCCAAATTTTGGAAGAAAACAGAGGTGTTTTTTGCGAAGTGCCTACCTGTAGATTTTGGCCTCTAGCTCAGCCGGCACCTAGGGAAACCTACCAAACCTGTGTATTTCTGAAAACTAGAGACCTAGGGGAATCCAAGGAGGGGTGACTTGCGGGGCTCGGACCAGGTTCTGTTACCCAGAATCCTTTACAAACCTCAAAATTTGGCTAAAAAAACACATGTTCCTCACATTTCTGTGGCAGAAAGTTCTGGAATCTGAGAGGAGCCACAAATTTCCTTCCACCCAGCGTTCCTCCAAGTCTCCCGATAAAAATGATACCTCACTTGCGTGGGTAGGCCTAGCACCGGCGACAGGAAACACCCCAAAGCGCAACATGGACACATCCAAAATTTTGGAAGAAAACAGAGTTGTTTTTTGCGAAGTGCCTACCTGTAGATTTTGGCCTCTAGCTCAGCCGGCACCTAGGGAAACCTACCAAACCTGTGCATTTCTGAAAACTAGAGACCTAGGGGAATCCAAGGAGGGGTGACTTGCGGGGCTCGGACCAGGTTCTGTTACCCAGAATCCTTTGCAAACCTCAAAATTTGGCTAAAAAAACACATGTTCCTCACATTTCTGTGGCAGAAAGTTCTGGAATCTGAGAGGAGCCACAAATTTCCTTCCACCCAGCGTTCCCCCAAGTCTCCCAATAAAAATGATACCTCACTTGCGTGGGTAGGCCTAGCGCCCGCGACAGGAAACACCCCAAAGCGCAACGTGGACACATCCCAAATTTTGGAAGAAAACAGAGGTGTTTTTTGCGAAGTGCCTACCTGTAGATTTTGGCCTCTAGCTGAGCCGGCACCTAGGGAAACCTACCAAACCTGTGTATTTCTGAAAACTAGAGACCTAGGGGAATCCAAGGAGGAGTGACTTGCGGGGCTCGTACCAGGTTCTGTTACCCAGAATCCTTTACAAACCTCAAAATTTGGCTAAAAAAACACATGTTCCTCACATTTCTGTTGCAGAAAGTTCTGGAATCTGAGAGGAGCCACAAATTTCCTTCCACCCAGCGTTCCTCCAAGTCTCCCGATAAAAATGATACCTCACTTGCGTGGGTAGGCCTAGCACCGGCGACAGGAAACACCCCAAAGCGCAACGTGGACACATCCAAAATTTTGGAAGAAAACAGAGTTGTTTTTTGCGAAGTGCCTACCTGTAGATTTTGGCCTCTAGCTCAGCCGGCACCTAGGGAAACCTACCAAACCTGTGCATTTCTGAAAACTAGAGACCTAGGGGAATCCAAGGAGGGGTGACTTGCGGGGCTCGTACCAGGTTCTGTTACCCAGAATCCTTTGCAAACCTCAAAATTTGGCTAAAAAAACACATGTTCCTCACATTTCTGTGGCAGAAAGTTCTGGAATCTGAGAGGAGCCACAAATTTCCTTCCACCCAGCGTTCCTCCAAGTCTCCCGATAAAAATGATACCTCACTTGTGTGGGTAGGCCTAGCGCCGGCGACAGGAAACACCCCAAAGCGCAACGTGGACACATCCAAAATTTTGGAAGAAAACAGAGTTGTTTTTTGCGAAGTGCCTACCTGTAGATTTTGGCCTCTAGCTCAGCCGGCACCTAGGGAAACCTACCAAACCTGTGCATTTCTGAAAACTAGAGACCTAGGGGAATCCAAGGAGGGGTGACTTGCGGGGCTCGGACCAGGTTCTGTTACCCAGAATCCTTTGCAAACCTCAAAATTTGGCTAAAAAAACACATGTTCCTCACATTTCTGTGGCAGAAAGTTCTGGAATCTGAGAGGAGCCACAAATTTCCTTCCACCCAGAGTTCCCCCAAGTCTCCCGATAAAATGATACCTCACTTGTGTGGGTAGGCCTAGCGCCGGCGACAGGAAACACCCCAAAGCGCAACGTGGACACATCCAAAATTTTGGAAGAAAACAGAGTTGTTTTTTGCGAAGTGCCTACCTGTAGATTTTGGCCTCTAGCTCAGCCGGCACCTAGGGAAACCTACTAAACCTGTGCATTTCTGAAAGCTAGAGACCTAGGGGAATCCAAGGAGGGGTGACTTGCGGGGCTTGGACCAGGTTCTGTTACCCAGAATCCTTTGCAAACCTCAAAATGTGGCTAAAAAAACACATGTTCCTCACATTTCTGTGGCAGAAAGTTCTGGAATCTGAGAGGAGCCACAAATTTCCTTCCACCCAGCGTTCCCCCAAGTCTCCCGATAAAAATGATACCTCACTTGTGTGGGTAGGCCTAGCGCCGGCGACAGGAAACACCCCAAAGCGCAACGTGGACACATCCAAAATTTTGGAAGAAAACAGAGGTGTTTTTTGCGAAGTGCCTACCTGTAGATTTTGGCCTCTAGCTCAGTCGGCACCTAGGGAAACCTACCAAACCTGTGCATTTCTGAGAACTAGAGACCTAGGGGAATCCAAGATGGGGTGACTTGTGGGGCTCGGACCAGGTTCTGTTACCCAGAATCCTTTGCAACCCTCAAAATTTGGCTAAAAAAAAACATGTTCCTCACATTTCAGTGGCAGAAAGTTCTGGAATCTGAGAGGAGCCACAAATTTCCTTCCACCCAGCATTCCCCTAAGTCTCTCGATAAAAATGGTACCTCACTTCTGTGGGTAGGCCTAGCGCCCACGAAAGGAAATGGCCCAAAACACAACGTGGACAGAACATATTTTTTCACAGAAAACAGAGGTGTTTTTTGCAAAGTGCCTACCTGTGGAGTTTGGCCTCTAGCTCAGCCGGCCCCGGGAGGGGGGGGGGGGGGCAAAATGCCCTAAAATAAATTTGACCCCCCAAACCCCCCTGCCCCTGCCCGGGAACAACCCCTGGCTACGGGGTCGCTCCCCCTGCATTACATTGGCGCCAAAAAACAAATCCCAGGTGCCTAGTGGTTTCTGCCCCCTTGGGGGCAGATTGACCTAAAATCGGCCAATCTGCCCCCAAGGGGGGCAGTAATGGCCTAAATACAATTTGCCCCCCCAGGGGAGCGACCCTTGCCTGATGGGTCGCTCCCCATCTCGAAAAAAACAAACAAAAAAAAACACAACAAAAAAATTTGCCCTGGTGCCCTGAGGGTTCTGCCCCCCCCTGGGGTCAGTTCGGCCTAATAATAGGCCGATCTGGCCCCAGGCGGGGCAGAAATGGCCTAAATACAATTTGCCCCCTAGGGGAGCGACCCTTGCCTGATGGGTCGCTCCCCATCTCGAAAAAAACAAACAAACAAAAAAAAAACACAACAAAAAAATTTGCCCTGGTGCCCTGAGGGTTCTGCCCCCCCCCTGGGGCAGTTCGGCCTAATAATAGGCCGAACTGCCCCAGGGGGGGCAGAAATGGCCTAAAATAAATTTGCCCCCCCCAGCCCCCACCCCCGCCCCCCGGGAGCGACCCTTGCCTACGGGGTCGCTCCCCCTGCGTGACATTGGCGCCAAAAAACAAATCCCAGGTGCCTAGTGGTTTCTGCCCCCTTGGAGGCAGATTGACCTAAAATTGGCCAATCTGCCCCCAGGGGGGCAGAGATGGTCTAAATACAATTTGCCCCCCAGGGGAGCGACCCTTGCCTGATGGGTCGCTTCCCATCTCTAAAAAAAGAAACAAAAAAAAAAAAACACACAAAAAAAATTGCCCTGGCGCCTAGAGGGTTCTGCCCCCCCCTGGGGGCAGTTCGGCCTAATAATAGGCCGAACTGCCCCAGGGGGGGCAGAAATGGCCTAAAATAAATTTGCCCCCCCCAGCCCCCACCCCCCCCCCCGGGAGCGACCCTTGCCTACGGGGTCGCTCCCCCTGCGTGACATTGGCGCCAAAAAACAAATCCCAGGCGCCTAGTGGTTTCTGCCCCCAGGGGGGCAGAAATGGCCTAAATACAATTTGCCCCCCAGGGGAGCGACCCTTGCCTGATGGGTCGCTCCCCATCTCGAAAAAAACAAACAAACAAAAAAAAAACACAACAAAAAAATTTGCCCAGGTGCCCTGAGGGTTCTGCCCCCAGGGGGGACAGAAATGGGCTAAAATAAATTTGCCCCCCCCCCCCCGGGAGCGACCCTTGCCTATGGGGTCGCTCCCCCTGCGTGACATTGGCGCCAAAAAACAAATCCCAGGCGCCTAGTGGTTTCTGCCCCCTTGGGGGCAGATTGACCTAAAATCGGCCAATCAGGGGGGCAGAAATGGCCTAAATACAATTTGCCCCCCAGTGGAGCGACCCTTGCCTGATGGGTCGCTCCCCATCTCTAAAAAAAGAAACAACAACCAAAAAAAAAATACAAAAAAAAAAATTGCCCTGGCGCCTAGAGGTTTCTGCCAATGGCCTAAAATAAATTGCCCTCCCCCCCAGGGAGCGACCCTTGCCTAAGGGGTCGCTCCCTTTGCGTGAAATTCACGCAATGAAAAAACTCCCTGGTGTCTAGTGGTTTCTACCCCCCTTGGGGGCAGATTGGCCTCATCAAAATAGGCCAATCTGCCCCCAAGGGGGGCAGAAATGGCCAAAATATAATTTTCCCCCAAGGGGAGGGACCCTTGCCTAAGGGGTCGCTCCCCACCCAAAAAAAAAAAAATTAAACATAAAAAATAAAAATAAAAAATAAAATGGTCCCTGGTGCCTAGAGGTTTCTGCCCCCCCTGGGGCCTTCCCGAAAATATGCCCCCCCTGGGAGCGACCCTTGCCCAAGGGGTCGCTCCCTTTTGTCAATAACAGAAAAAAAAAAAAAACCCTGGTGTCTAGTGGGGTTTCAAAAGCCGGATTGCAAGCAATCCGGCTTTTGAAACCCTCGGAGGGACTTGAAAGGGAAGGAAATACTTTTCCTTCCCTTTGAAGCCCCTCCGGGCCTCCCAGTGATTGAAAGAGAAATGCTTTTGCATTTCTTTTTCAATCGCGCTGGAAGCAGAGCTTCCAGCGCGACTAGGGAGGCCCCTGTGACAAATCAGCGCGCGCTCGCGCGCTGACATCACGGGGGGGTGGGGGAGGTCGGGGGTGGAAGGGGAAGGTCTTCCCCTTCCATCCCCGACTTGGGGGGGGGGGAGGGGGTGCACGGGGGGCGCGCTAGCGCGCCCCCATGTTCCCCTGTGCCATGGACGAGATGATCTCGTCCAAGGCACAGGGGAACTGTAGCCTTGGACGAGATCATCTCATCCAAGGCACAGAACCGGTTAAATTAGATAATTTGAAGAAATCTGTAAAGAGACCTCTACAGTGGTTATAGAACTAAAAACGAAAACGACCAATAAACAGCTTCTACTTTGAAGTACATATTACTTTTAGTAGGAAGTTCATCTATGAAAATAATTATTATTTTATCTTGGATTCTGCTAAGTCCCTGATAGCTTCTGTTTTTGGACCTTAGTGCCTGGTCGCCCGGTTCAGGTATTTTAAATATATCCCTTGTAACAATAATACTGGAGGAAACATGGCAAGTCACTTTTCTTCATTGTATGAACCTGTCCCACAATTAGCCCTTGCAGAGAGTATAGAGAAAAATGGTACCCACACTTTTAAAATATTAGAAAAAGTAGAAGATAAGTCCATTCAAATAAAATTCCAATGCCTAATGGGATCACAGTTGATCTTTATAAATCTAAGGATTCTCTATAGGCCACACACTTTGAAATGTGTTCATTATAAGACACAGCTTCATAAACCCTTGACATCCTCTTCAATAATATCAGTTTTCAAGGAGGGAGAGCTTGCAAACCCGGCTTGTTTTCACCTTATCTCTTTAGTTGGCTAATTACTGAAGATCTTAGGTACAATCATATTGGGAGGGTTACAAAAAATGACAAGAAGAGAAGCTCTGCTTTCTGAGGTCTAGTACGGATTTAGGGAACATCTAGGTGTACAGGAACAGTGCTCCAAGCTGATAAAAGCAAAATATTCAATGCTGAGTATGGGTATGATTCATCTGGCTTTTATTGAGCTGTCCTCCACCTTTGACATGATTGTCAGGACCCAACTTTGGAAGATAGTGCTTATAGTGTGGGCTGAAACTCACCAGTGGCACCCTTCTTCCTAGCCTACATATGAACCTGGCAGGAGAGGTGAGACAAGAGAATAAGAAAGGAAATACTAAACCACTCAGTTTGCGGAAGGGGTTGATGCTGGGGAGTGTGCTTCTACTGTTTGTCTGTTTCACCAAAAATGAAGGGCAAGCTTTTACCATTTTACTCTATTCAGTTGACGCTGTGTTTTTACAACAAACAACAATCAGACTTGAGTGGCTAGAAAAAAGACATGCCGAATATGATCACCTTGAGCCTAAAATCAAACTTGGCTAAGTTGAATATAATGATGATAAACAAACACTGCATAAAAAAGAATGCACTAAGAATCAACAATTGAAAGTGTGGGGACTGAGGTTTAACTACCTGTGGGGTTACTTGTGTGAGAAGGTGGTTCTGAGCACCTGATCAACCCAGATTGTTTTTTTTTGCTTTTTGATCACCTGTTTTTTGACCGTTTACTCTGAGGGAGCCTCATAGCTTGTGACTCACCCACAGTAAACTCATGGTAAAATGGACAGTGCATGTTTACCACCTGTGCCTGCCTTTTAAGAAAAGGCTGCTGCGTAGCAGCAAGGGTAAAAGGGACATGGCTGGTTGCACATGAGCATGTGTGCACACGCAGGAGGGCTGCTCAGGGGAGACTCTTGGTGTGCGCAGCCCAAGAACTGCGCTTAGGTAGCCCGGCGAGGAAAGGTCTATGCAGAGTGGGTGGTGGCCTGGAATAGGCCTTATTATGTGGGTTTACACATGTAGGGAAAGTCAGTGTGCTCTACTGTCATGACTCTAGTGACACTCCAATATATTCCAATGGGAAGGGCTGCCCTAGGGCGCAACTCCAGTTCCCCAGGGTCCACAAACTCGAGTCACACCCATGTCCACTGTAACCTGTATGAAAAGAACACTGCTGTACAGCTTATGCATTATCCAGGTATATCATCTTTCTCTGACTCAGCTCTGGATCAGAGCCCACGCCTTTTGTGACCCTGCTGGGCTGGGTTAAATACCATTCTCTCCAGCCGCAAGAACAAAGACCTCACCCATCAAAGGAAATGATTAACAGTGCTTATGTCATCTCTGAGGGAGGAAAGGAATTATGTGAATGGCCCTGTATCAGTCAGCCAGCTGTCATCCTATGTCAGGAGAAGGGTCTGCTCCAGGCCTCTCAACAAAGGAAGGAGTCTAGATCTCTGGAGCCAAACCAGAGGGTGGTGCTCCTATGAAGATTTGCTGGGGGAAGGCCCTGGCCATGATTCCAGAGAGGTGTGGAGTTAAAACCCCCAGAGCACAAGTGGCAACTGGCTCGTGGGTAATGCCATTTTGAGCTATCCCAGAAGACTGTACAGGGAGGTTGGAACAGGTGCGGACAGGTGATGTGGCACATCAGGATAGGCCAGAGGCACAGCCCGGCTGGACGCTTCCACCCTCACTTGAAAGGTCCTGTGCAGGAGGGAGAGCTCTCTCTTAGTTGTGGTCTTCTGCAGACTACTGGGACTGGAGGCCGGCACCATGTGCAATTGGAAGTAAGAACCCCCATGACTGCCCACTGGATCAATGATTCTGCTTCTAATTGTCCCCAGGACCAGTTGTCAGAGAGACTGGGCTCTGTGCAAAGAGAAAAGGCCCAGAGAAGAACCAAGTGAAATGCTGAAGCAGGGAGCCAGTGAAACCTGCTCCCTGGACAGTTTGGCATCTGTGTGGCCAGGAAGGCTGAATAAACAGCTTCAGGTGGCAAGGGCTCACCACCAGGACCAAAAGGAGACCAAGATAATTCAAATCAGCCCAACGGGGTCCACATATCCCTGTTTGAAGGGCTGCAACCTTTTATACATCACCATGTTGCTCACAATGGGACCATTACCCTTGAGAGGTAAAAGGTTGCAGCACTTCAAACAGGGATATGTGGACCCTGTTGGGCTGATTTTAATAAGTATATATATATATATATATATATATATATATATATACTACAAGATTAAGGATCACACGAAAACAATTAAATTATATGCAATTGGAATCTTCACTCATGATGGTTTTTGAAAATCCAGCAGTGTCAGCTGTGCAGCCACTGAGCAAACCATTTTTTACTACCTGAGGAAGGAGGAAGCTGAAACGTTGTAGTAGAAATATATTTTTGATCTTTGGTGAGATCATCTGTTTGAGTCACTTCTTTCTTGGATATTACATTTTCTTGTGACTCATTGCATCCTTCTGGATCCAGATTTTTGCCCTGGCTGGCTTTTGTTTTCTTGTGATCTTTCATTTTCTAGAGTACTGTTTGTGGGATTACAAACCTGTTTCCTCCTTGGATTGGACGCTCAAGCCAGAAGCAACCACCATGTCAAGAACAAATCTGCATCCTAGATCTGCACTGTTCATCCAGGAGAAAATCAGTAAGTGCCAATTTACAATAGCACATTTACAAATATATAAGAAACTTAACATCTTTCCCATGGGGGTGGAGATTAAATCTAAGCCACCTTTTAAACTAAGTAACTGTGAATTGTCTACTTCATGGAATATTTTACTGCATAAGTCATCAATGGCCCTACTATCAGTGTATGTTAAAGTAACCATTCAAAAAATGCAGATGCTTAAAACCAAGCTACAAAAAGCATTGGAACTTTTAAAGAACACAACAAGGGACTCTGAAGTGGCACACATACTGCAGAGGATTGCAGAAGTAAAAAAGATCACACCAAGGAATGCTTTTAAAATGAAATCTGAAAAACTGAAAAGAGACATGTTAAGATTTCATATATCTCCTCTCCCAAATCACCACTTTATAAATCATTCTGTTTTTGGAGATTCACTTGTCAGTGTATGTACCGTGGGTAAACAGAATAAAAAAAACAGAAGATTTGTAAGACAAAAAAGACTGCATAGCACCAGCCAGCTACAACCCTTCCAGATATCAGATACAGTTATTGACTTAACTGGAGGGCTGCTATCACCAGGTGAATTCAAGCTCTTGAGCAAAGGCCTCTATTTCTGTCTTGTGCCTAAGGACCGTAGTACAGCCAACATGAAGAGAGACCTAAAAACCTTTGAGAGAAGGTGCAGACTTGCAGAATACTTTACCAATAATTCTAATGTTGATCTGCCAAGCTACCTTCCAGATCCATTTAAGAGGTTCCGCAATCGCAAATCATGGACTCTTCAATATGGTAGAAATCCTGTTATTGATACATACATTTTATCCATTAACAAACTCATGAAAGAATCAACACCTAAAAGGATTTTTGATAACATTACCAGAGAGGAAAGAAAAGCTATCCACCACCTTCAACAGAAAACAGATGTCATTTTAAAATTGGCAGACATAAGTGGTACAGTGGTTTCCACAAAAGTATGTAAGTATATTGAGGAGGGAATGAGACAACTGATGGATACCAACACTTACAAACCATTAGAAACTGATCCCACCAAAGACTTGAACAAAGAAATCAAGAACATGGTTGCAAAGTATGGTAGCTTTAACCTCATTGATGAAACAACAGCAGATATACTTGTTCACCCCAAACCAAGACCTGTGAGATTTTATATGCTTCCCAAAATTCACAAAATGAACAATCCTGGCTACCCCATCATATCTGCCAATGATACAGCCAGTGAGAGATTACCTTTATTTGTCAATCTGCACCTCCAGCCCATTGTCCAAGAATTTCCATCGTTTGTTAAGGACACCAATCACTTCTTCAGATTATTGAAAAATTAAACTAAGCCAACACATTTGATGATGACACTCTTCTGGCTACATTTGATGTTACATCATTATATACCAATCTACCACATGATGATGGGCTTATGGCGTTATCTGAAGCTCTTAATAAAAGAACTGTGAAAAACAAAACATCAACAAATGTGCTTACCAACTTTGCAAGAGTTTTCCTTAAATCCAACAATTTTACCTTCAATGGTAAAAACTATCTGCAGATACAAGGAACATCCATGGGCACTCGGATGGCTCCTTCCCATGCAAATATCTTTATGGGCAAACTGAAGGACTATACACCTGCGAGTTCTAACATCAAACCACTGGTATGGCTAAGATACATTGATGACATATTTATAATATGGAATGCAGGAAGCAGAACATTGGAACAATTCACAGCTTTTATCAACAGTATCCATCCTACCATCAAATTCACTGGGAGCAATACTAAACAGAAGAGTCTTCTAATGTTTCTGGATGTGTTACTCACCATTCATGAACAAAAAAGTATAACTGATCTGTACCACAAGGCTACAGATGCTCATTTGTATCTAAACTGGACTTCATGTCACCCACGCCACACTAAACTCAGCATCATCTACAGACACGCAATCAGAATAAGACGCATCTGCATCAATGAAGACACTTGTAATGACCATCTACAGGAGCTTGTTACATTATTTAAAAAGCGATGCTATCATCTGCATATCATTCTGCAACAAATTTACAAGTCTTTGCAGTTACCCAGGGAAGCACTTATTTGGAATACCAACAGAAGAATCAAAAGTGACAGAATCCCATTTGTGGTTGACTATCATTCATCATTTCCCAACTACAGAAATATAATACAAACAACTTTTCCCTTACTATCCACTTGTGAAAAATTGCAAAAGCTTTTTTTAAAACCGCCAGTCGTTACTTATCACAGAGCTTCCAATTTACGATCGCTTGTTGTGAGAGCTGAACTTAAGCAAGCTGTAACAAATGCATGAACTCATTGCTGTGCTTCTAAAAGGTGCATCACATGTGAATACATTTTACAAACATCATCAGTATCTAGCTCTGTTACAAGAAAGACCTAGGGAATAAGACAGCATCTGTCGCTCAACATGCATTATGTATGTGATTCAGTGCAAACGCCAAAGCTGTAAAAAACAATATGTAGGCCAAACAGTGAATGACCTCCGTACACGATTCAGGAACCACAAATCGGAAATAATTAACAAGAAACTTGACCAGCCTGTAGCCAATTATTTTATCCTTGTGGGCCATTGACTGTCAGATTTGGAGATTTTCCCCGTAGAACATGTTTTAAAGGAAGAACTACTGGACATCAGAAAAAAACCCATCTGGAAGTACTGTTTAAAATCATTGGATCCAGATGGACTGAACATCACTGATAATACCACTTGATTTCTGCATATTTGAACAGTTCTCAGGACTGCATTGATTCAACATTCCAATTGGAATCATCACTCATGATGCTTTTTGAAAATCCAGCAGTGTCAGCTGTGCATCCACTGAACAAACCATCTTGTACTACCTGAGGAAGGTAGAAGCTGAAATGTTGTAGTAGAAATATATTTTTGTTCTTTGGTGAGATCATTTGTTTGAATCACTTATTTCTTGTATATAGTACATTCTTTTTTCTATCTTTATGGGGTTACTCATATATGTAATGTGTTTGAAGTAAAGTACTTTCCTTATTCTTGTTTACACTGCATTAGGAATAGTAACATTTATCCCTCTTATGTCCAACACTTTCCCTACTGTTGTGCTGTTTGGAGTGAGAATAATAAATTAAACCTATCCAAAGTCCAATGTTTTCCCTACTGTGGCACAGACTGGAGTGGGAATAGCAAATTTTACATCTTCAAAGTCCAACACTTTCCCTTCTGTTGTGCTGTTTGGACTGGCAATAGTGAATTTAACTCAACCAAAGTCCAATGCTTTCCCTACTATTGCACAGGCTGGAGTAGGAATAGTAAACGCTATCCCTTCTAAGTACAAGAGATTGCCTGCTGATGAGTTGTTGAGAATAGTAAATTTAACCCCTCTGGAATTCAATGCTTTGCCTGCTGTTGCACAGACTTGAGTGGGAATAGTAAATTTTACTCCTTCAAAATTCAACACTTTCCCTACCATTCCATTGTTTGGAATGGGAATAGTAAAACCCCAGATCTGAAGTTTAACACTTTCCAAACTGTTATTTTAGACTGGAACAATATGTTTTTTTTTTTCAGGGGTACATTTTTCCCCTCCAAAATTCAACACTTTTCCCTACTTTTGCGCTGTTTAAATGGGAATAGTAAATTTTACCCCTTTGAAATCCAACACTTTCCTTGCTATTGCACTGTTTGGAGTGGGAATAATAAATTTAAATGTCCCCCAAAGTTTAACACTTTCCCTACTGTTGTTTAGTCTGGAGCAGGAAAAGTAAATTTCACTCCTCTGAAGTCCAACACTTTCCTTACTGTTGCTTGGACTGGAGTGGGAATAGTAAATTTAACCACTCCCAAGTACAATGCTTTCCCTACTGTTGCACTGACTGGAGTAGTAATAGTAAATCTAACACATTCCAAGTCCAACACTTTCCCCCAGTTGTTTTCCCAATATTGGGTAAATAGATTTTATAGCATTATTATTTTTGTATAATCTGGTTTCATTTTTAAATCTGTTTTAATGTGTATTGTATTTTTAGTAAATATGTTTTGGGGTTTTTACATTTTTAATTTATTGTATTGTCTACATTAATTAATATATTATTTCTCATTGAACTGTTTATATTTTATGGTTTTAATATAAACAAAATATTTTATATTCTAGTAATTGTTTTATATTTTAAATGTATTAATAGAAATACACATATGTAAACACAAGCATGTATATATGTGTGTTTTTGTGTTCATATGTATATATTTTATATATAGCATTAAATATTAGTGGAATTAATTTAATGTGCATTATATTAAAGTTATTTGTTACAATATTTGACATTTA
This sequence comes from Pleurodeles waltl, assembly GCF_031143425.1. NCBI lineage: Eukaryota > Metazoa > Chordata > Amphibia > Caudata > Salamandridae > Pleurodeles > Pleurodeles waltl. Next base: position 913,934,127 of record NC_090444.1, on the reverse strand, counting down.
ATTACTTAAAAATCTATGTATATTATAAAAACTATATTTTTGGATATTTATGAATGATATTGTGTCAATAATTATTTGCTAGATATTTTGTTACTTACCATTATAAATACAGGAGCACAATATTGTGGTAACAGATATTTCTGACACTGTAATTTTGTCAAAAGTATTTCTTTCCACAATATTGTGTAAGTGCTAGAAAAGTTGAGTTCTGTCCTCTCACATGAAACTGACAGGTTAGGCTCATGGTAGCATCAGTGCATGGCTACGTTTTAGGTGGCTGCTTTCACATTGCAAGCATTGCTTTGGCTCACAGCTAACAAGAGCTAAAAAGAGCAGAAAGTTAGGTACTTTCTTCTCCTTTCATTCTGCGAGGTGCTCTATTCAAGCAAGCCTAGAGCCCACAAAGTGAACGGTCATGGTTCGAATTTAAGGCATAGTGTCAGTCAGAGTTTTGGACTGATTGGTGCCCTAAATTGTTGAAGAACTGATATAGGAGTGCCTTGCCTTCTTAGACATTTGTACATGTTTTGGACAACTTTTAAACTAATGTGGTTATATTGGTTGGGAATGTTGCAGCATTTGTTGAATCTCTAAAGTAATACAATACCATAACACAAAGCAAAATAACAACACAAAATACAATGGAGCACAATATAACACAAAGCAATCAAAAGAGAACTCACTACAACAACCACATTACAGCACAACAATATAATGTAATAATGCAACATAAAAACACAATAGCATAAAAAACAACACAATATAAAAATGAAACGTAATAACATAAAACAACAACATATCATCACAGCATCACAGCCTAAAATCACAACACAAATCAACACAGTTATGCACCACAAAATAACACAATGGCATAACACTAATTCACACATCATCACATTGAAACAATAAAATAATAACACAACAGAACATAACAAAAAAACACATAAAACAACACATTACACAAAAATTGCACACTGCAATACTTTATGATCCACTATGTGACAAAAAACACACAATAAACTCGAAAAATCACAACCACACTACAATAAAATGAAATCACAACACCAAAACAAATGACACAATCTAATAATGAAATGGAAAATTTCAGCGATTGTGTTAAGTTCTGTTTGAAAAGTATGTTTATTAGGACATTTGTCGATAACACTGCACAAACAAAAATACATATTACATTCATTCCAACCAGCAATCATAATAACAATATAATAGTATGAAAACATTTCATTGGACTGCACTTCATTATCCACACATCATAAAATAATTTTATAACTATTAAAAACCTAGCAACCCCGCAATCATGTTAGCTAAAAAATTTGATTGCAAGCTGCCTTGAATAAATTGTTTGCAAAAATAAGGGTTTTAAAAGATGTTTCCACAGATTTAAAAACTAAAAACACAGGGCAATCAATTACTATGTGATAGATAAAATATTTAACATTTAATATACACAGGTGTAATCCCATTCTGTCTTTTATTATTGCACACAGCTCGGAAAGAGAATACAATTAATTATATCCTACTGATAATTTTACATTTTTTAACCGTAGCTGAGGGTTGAGTAAGCTAAAAAGATATGGCAATGTATTTTCAATTCTAATGATGCTAACCTAAATGTGATGGAGGCTTTCTTCACTAGATGTTCATGGTCTAGTTTTAAAAATAATTTAAAACACCGAGCATGTTAAGGCTTTTTTTTTTTGTCCTCATAAGAAAATCCCACCACAGTGCACGAGGGTCATCAACCAACATCAAACATGGTAACCCAGTAAACCAGGTTGCAACCCAAGCAGATGCAGCTCTTCACCTCTCCCGGGCCCTCCCAATGCTCTTATCCAACCGCAAATCCATCAGCGAGGAGGAGAAAGCAGAAGGGAAGAGGGGGGGAAAGGAGGCAGAAGTAATCATTGGACTACTTATTGTGGAAAGAAGGCAGAAATAATCATAGGACTACATATCAAGAGTAATTCCATTTTGCCGAGCATTTTCCCAAATGCCCCAACATTCATCATTGTTACCCATTGGACCACTACGTTCTAAGCAAGAAAAATAATCTACTGAAAACAGCCAATCCAAAACATTTGGGGGTATAGGGCTGATCCACTTTAAGCATTTGTCTCCTTGCCAATAGCATCAACAAAAACAATATATCCTTATACGGCCTAGATAACTTCTGTTCCCATATAGACCCAGGGGAGACACCAAAATAATACTAGAGGGGGAGTCACTTTCACATCAGTACTTATAAATTGCTTAAGGAAACCATTAATCCCCGACCAAAAGATACCTAGATTTGGGCAGTTCCAAACCATATGTACATCATTTGCATTAGGCTCCCCACATCGCGGACACTTTTTTTTCAGACTTCCCCACAGTGGGCAGCCTCTGAGGAGACCAATAAACCCTATGCATTGTAAACAGTTGATTTTTTTTCAAAGCGGCTGATCTAGTTACCGACCATAGCATAGAGCTTGACATTTCCCAAATATGCGCTAAATCCAAATCTGGGAAGACCTCTCCCCATTTCTTCTCAAGAGGCAAAAACGCTGAATCTGACGCATCAAGCAATGCCTAATACCAAACAGAAACATTTTTATGTACCAAGATCGAGGATAATTTCTCTTCCCAAGGATTATACACCCCCCCTTTCTCCTGAAGAGATGCCGCCCAACTTGCTAGTTGTAAATACTTGAACCTTGAAAGTTTGTGATCTGTTAATTCCTCTAATCTTGACCAGGGCACCAGTATTGCATCCTTAAAAAGTTGTCCCCACTTCATCACCCCCTTTAACACCAAAGCCAGTTTATCTAGAAGAAACTCAGGAGTACCAGGGGACTCCCAGACCGGAGCCCTGGGACTGTAATAGTAAATGTGGAGAACTTGGCGTACCAACCACCATACTCTAGCAGCGTCTTTAAGAAGCTTCAATCGTATCTTTTTGAAGAATTTTGGGTGACCCAACTTATATAAGAAAAAACTACCAGCAGCTAAAACTCTTGAGTCACTGCGCCCCAAAAGAACGTTTATTCAGACCTATCCCGTAGAAAGATCCTAACACTTTTCAAGTGAAAAGCTAAATAATATTTGTAAAAATCAGGAGCTGCAATCCCCCCTTCCCCTTGGGCCTAGATAGTTTTTGCCAGGCAATCCTGACACCTTTTGAGGACCAAACGAACAAAGTTAAATCGGCTTGCATCTTCTGAAACCAACTCTTCTTGAATTCCAAGGGGATCGTGTTAAACAAGAATGTAAATTTAGGAAGAATTATCATCTTAAGGATATTTACTCTACCTATAAAAGACAGAGGGAGCCCGGCCCAAGCCTTAAGTAAGTTACGAGTCTCCTTGCAGAGCTTATCAAAATTAACCCTAGCCAATTCATTGAGATTTGAAATAACTTGAATACCCAGGTATCTAATCTGTTGCTTAACCAGCGGACTATCAAAGGTAGTATTCCAACACATAATCTCAGTTTTCTCTGGGTTAACGGAATAGCCCAAAATGTCTCCATATTACTTTAAACATGCTAAAATTCTAGAGAAAACCTGCTTCAAGTTCCCCGTGTATATCATAAGATCTTCAGCATATAAAGCAATCTTCTTCTCCCAGCCCATACATTGAAAAGGAGGGATCGCTCTGTCCGCCCTAATTCTGGCTGCTAAAGGTTCGATATATAAATTGAAAAGAAGAGGAGATAGTGGACAACCCTGTCGTGTCCCTCTCTGGATGCTAAATCTGGAAGATAACTTATCGTTAATCAAGATACGAGCTGATGGGTCTTTGTAAATACCCTGAATTGCCTTAATACATTTCGGGCCTGTTGGACTTTTGGCAATACGCATGGTCATCCCTAGTCTTTTTGCCTCCTTCCTCCTGGTTTTTCCTATCTCTCGCTGTTGGCTCTAGGACTCTGAGCACTTTTATCACTGCTGACCAGTGCTAAAGTGCAGGTGCTCTCCCATCTAAAGTTGGTATGATTGGCTTATACCTAATTGGCCTATTTAATTTACCTATAAGTCCCGTGTACAGTGGTATCTCTATACCCAGGGCCTGTAAATTAAATACTACTAGTGGGCCTGCAGCGCTGCTTGCGCCACCCACTGAAGTAGACTTTCAAACCTGTCTCGGGCCTACTAGCGCAGGGCCTGTGTGCGCAGTTTTCTGCCACAGGGACCTGACATCTAAATTTACTTGCCAGGCCCAGAAATCCCACTTTACTACATGTAAGTCACCCCTAAAGTATGCCCTAGCTAGCCCTATGGGCAGGGTACCATGTATGTAGAAGGGCAGGACATGTGCCATATTGCATGGCCTGTTCTGGTAGTGACAAACAGCCTAACTTGGTGTCTCACTGCTGTGAGTGCTGCCTTCTCATAGGATTGCATTAGAAATGCCCTGCCTTATGTGTAAAGGGTATTGTCTGATTTATGAGGGGTAGCATAGGCGTGTTTGGTATGGTTGTGATGGTGATAATAAATACTGCTTACTGGTGTGGGTGTATTTTTTATTACTATCACAGAAATGCCACTTCTAGAAAGTGCGCATTTACCTGTGCTTATGACTCTGGTGTTTTGCAGCTTGACTCCAATCCACGTCTGGGCAGAGTGACAGTTGGGGCTTTGTGCATACTTTTCAGACAGCCTGTACACAGGGAGGGTGGAGGTGTCACCGAGGTGCATCTGCATACTGAATAGTCTTCCTGGGCTGAGAGAAGGGAGAGGCGGGGCACACCTACATTTGTAAAGGCTGTGCCCTGGCCTCACACAATAGGGTCGTTAACCCCCCACTGATGTTTGGAGCCTGTGCTGAAAGGGGAGAGGGGGCACTCCCAGAACCAGTTGTAACTGTCTGGAACCTCCTCTCCCTATCATTGTAAAACACTGTAAAAACGGACTATAAGTACAGGGGAATTTTCCCCACAATTTGAACATTCTTGGAACTTGAAACTGGACACAGAACGCTGATGAATGGACTCACCAGGAAACTGCCTTGGACTTCTGCTGCTGTGCTGACCTGTGACCTGCCTGGTCCCTAGGAGGAACTGCCACCATCTGCACCCCTTGTGCTGGCCTATAGCTGGGCCCACCAGCCCTGTACCTTCTCCTTGCTTATTGTTCCCAGGGGCAGTGTGCTGTGGCCCCTGACCCCTGCACCGATCTTCTATAGTATTGCCTTAGCGCTTGGGGGAAAAGCGCTCTTTTGGATAAATGCTGCAGAAGATCACCGCCACAGCCGGTCCTCAGATTGGCCTTGGCGCTTTTAAAATGCATTATGAATGCTCCCCGGATCACCGCCGCAGCCCGGAGAAGTTAATTCGGTAAAACGCGATTGTTGCACGTTTACCGGTGCCCCCAGGGCACGAAGACAACCTTCTTTTTGTCCTCAGGAGCCAGCGCGCTCCTAGCGATGCCCCTGGGGTAGGGATCGCTCCGAGGAGCGCCCACGGGGCACCAGCAGGCCCCACCTTGGGCCACAACGTCATCAGGACTCAGAGGGAGAGGAGGACGCCTCTCCCTCGCTTGCAGGAGTCCCGGAGGACTCTTCTGCCACTACGGGCCGGGCGGCAGCCTCACGGAGGCTCGCCCTGGCCACCGGCTCTCTTATTGGCCCCCTCGCGGGCCAGTAGCATTTTATTTGGGAGTCTCCCCTGTGTGAGGGCCAGTAAAGGCCCGGAGAGACCCCAGGAGTTTTGCGGGTCCCCGGAGGGGCCCGTGTTTCAACCAGGAGGGGGTGCGTGGGGCCCCCCTCCCCCTTCCAAGGTTTCCCTGACCTGGGCCCCCCTCGAGAGGGCCGGTGGAGGCCTAGGGCGGCCCCCAGTGTTTACGGTCCCCAGAGGGGCCCGTTTTTGGCATAGAGGAGGTGCGTGCCACCCTCCCCTGACCCCAGGAGATCAGGGAAGCCCCCGTTTTGCACAGAGGAGCGCCGGGGGCCCCATTATTCGTTTTAGGCGCTGGTAGTGCCTCTTCATCAAGCCAGGTACTTGTAAAAGGACCAGTATAACCATAATTGAAGTTCTTGCTACAGACTTTATTAATTGTGTTATATTGCCTACCTGTTCTATGATGCTTTTACATATATGTGCACATGTTTCTTTTATGGGCATGACTTGCTAATATGTTTTCCCCAACTTGCCATAGATTTTCTAATGTTCCTACTATGGGCGTTTTATGATATTCTTATGACAAGTGTTCTAATGTGACAACGTGTTTCCTGACTACTGCTTATGTTGCAGAATACTGAGTAACCTGTGTGTTATGTGTGACTACTGCTAGTTTGCAGAGTAACTAATGTGTAACGTTCTGACAACTGCTAAGGTAGCAGGATAGTACTGTTATGTGATGTTGGTCTAATAAGTGCGTTGTGTACAATACAGTATATTTTCATATAATCTGGTGTTGTGTTTCCTTTGTGGTGGGGATATTGCGTCGCATGTGTTGTGTGTGTTGTGCAAACGCTTTACACATTGCCTCCGGGTTAAGCCTGACTGCTCGTGCCAAGCTACCAAGGGGATGAGCAGGGGTTATCTTGGACGTGTAACTCCCTTGCCCTGACTAGAGTGGGTAAGTTCTGCCTGGCTGAGGTGCATACCCTAGCCAACCAGAAACCCCATTTCTAGCAGGGCCCATCTCAAAGGCCTCCATTACACGTTGCAGAAAACACCAGTTTTTGCGATCAAAAGCTTTAGCTGCATCAAACGTGAGGACTGATAGGGGAACTTTTTCAGAGGTCGCCAGATCAACTGCACCCAGTAAATCATGAGTCAATTGATGCAAGTATCAACCTCTGACAAACCCTTTCTGGTCCTCATGAATCAAATCACAAACCACACTCTGAAGCCTGTTAGACAAAATATGTGTGTAAAGCTTATAATCTGAATTCAGCAGGGAAATTGGCCTGTATGAAAAACAGAGGGCCGGATCTTTCCCTGGTTTCAAAAGGAGGCTTATGACTGCCTCACTCCAAGACCTGGGCATATCCACCCCCTCCTGTAAAAGGAAATAAAACAATTCTGTAAAAATAGTTACCAACTCCTCGCAAAGATTGCCGTATAGTTCGTTAGGCAGACCATCTGGACCCGGAGCCTTCCCCTTCTTTAAATTCAAAATCGCTGCTCTCACCTCCCCAGGATCTATTTTTCTCACAAGTTGGTTCTGATTTGATGCTGTTACCTGAGGGAGATGAAGTGCTTCCAAATACTCCTTTACAGACATTTCAAACGTTGCAGCAGAGTACTGATCTTCTGTATACAAGTTCTGAAAAAAAAACACAAAGGCCTCATCTATCTCGGAATTAGTTATGCATACAGCTCCCATAATCTCTGATCTGGTTTTCCATGCCAAGAGTTTTCCACAGCCTTCCCCATATTCATAGTGGGCTAATCTAATGCATTCCCATGCCCTTCTCGCTTTCCCCTCTAAGAATAGACCCAGCTCCAATCTAGCAGATTCTAACTGAGCGTTGAAGAACCCCTTCTGATTTTCCTCCACCCTTAAGGAAGCTTCATGCAAGGAAGCCACCTTGAATTCGAGTTGTTTCAACTGATCTCTCTTGGCTCTATATCTACAAATGGCCAACCCCGCAAGCCTACCTCTAATAAAGGCTTTGCATGCGTCCCACAGTGTCTGCAGTGTGGTGGGTCTGTAATTCAATTTAAAAAATTCATTAGTGTCTTTCCTCAGCCCGTCCACAAATAACTCATCCAAAAACAAGGAACGATTTACTGTCCATCTGGGAATAGAAACTAGACTAATAAGGGAGACTTGCATTATCACTGCTGAGTGATCTGAAAGATGTGCCGGGGCATGACAAATCGATATTACCATGTCTCTTATCCTTGAATGATGACCATACTTCTTATTACTAAATGTGTATCAGAAACCCCTCCACCATTCTGATGACAAATATCAATTAAACCAAGGTCCAGCATTCCTTGTTTTATCTTTGACCGAGTTCTAGGTAAATTGACTGTTGGTCTTGGTGTGGACTTGTCTAAAGAAGGATTCAATAAAATATTAAAATCTCCACCAATTATAATCGGATGTTCAACAACCAGAAGATGGGCAAAAAGATCTTGAAAGGGTGAAGGATCATCAACGTTAGGACCATAATACCCAGCGATCGTAAACCATGTACCATGTAAGGCAGCTTCCAAAATCAACCAGCATTTTAAGGCTTTTTGAAAAAAAGTTTGTTTTGGGAACAAATCTCTTACAAATGCAACAAATTCCAGACATTGCAATCTCATCATAATGTATACAACTACAGATTGAAAAAAAGGCAATAAAATCTATAAATTGTGCTTTCATCATAATATACACATCCTAACGTAGTAAATTAGGTATACAGCAAGGCTCACTTTGATGGGAACGGTTCGCATCATGCAATGCCACCAATTCTTCATGTTTATCTCTGAAATTTGCTATCAACCTTTGAAAAGGTCTATTCCACTGTCTTGCACTGTGTAAGTGTGTTTCACAACAAAGAGAATACTTTCTGTTGGATGCTCACTAGAAGACAATTCACAAAAGGTTTTCAACAATGGAACTCCTACCAATTCAGCTCAAGAAATGAGACAGTTCATGTGAATTAGCCTATATCAATATTCCATTTGGAATATTTAACACATTTCCAACATAAACTTTCAGAAATCATCTACATGTCACATCTGTCAAAAACACCACTTCCAACCCATAAAGTACCATTGCAGAAATGTTAATTTCATTAGTGTTCATCAGAGGTGTTAATAAAGGACCGTGAAATCTACAGTTGGATTTTACAAAGGCTCTTTACTGCATTTAGATGGGCATTGCAATTTAGAGTTCTAATGAATAGCATACCCAGAAACTTATAAGATTGTACTTCCTTAGTTCTCTAAATACTAAAACAAGTTTATTGTTTTCCTGCCAAAATTATTTTAGTGTTTTTCAATATTAATAGGCATAACATATATTTTGCAATACCTAGCAAAACAATCAAGCATCAGTTGTAACCCCACTGCTGTTTACAGTACAGGATTACATTGTCTGCATAAAGTAGACAAAGTACAAAGCCCCCCATATTTGGCAAGAATTACTTTTTTCTCTCAAGGCAGCCATTAAATTTGCCAAAAAACTGCCAAAAGGAAGAGAGCCAACACACTTAGCCATTTCGTTTGTTAATTCTTTTAGACAACCTACCAGAAAAATCTAACTCTACCTGAACGCAATTTGATATTTGTGATGCTTTAATAAGAAAAAGGCCATAACTCTGTTTATTCCACTACTAATCTCTATACTCGGAGACTAATGCTCTTCGGAAGTCAGTAAAGCATACGTGCAATCTTTTGTTTAGCTCCATTGTCTTCTGCACTATGGCCCATAATGCAAAATAGTGATTGTTAGAAATGGGGTCTTTAATTGGCAGTCAGGTTACCCCCCTTTCCAAGAAAGGACCCTCACTCTAGTCAGGGTAAGTCACACACAATCCAAATTATCCTGTGCCCACCCTCTGGTAGCTTGGCACTGAGCAGTCAGGCTTAACTTAGAAGGCAATGTGTAAAGTATTTGTGCAATAAATCATACAATAACACAATATAGCATCACAAAAATACACCACACAGTGTTTAGAAAAGATATATAATATTTATCTGGATATTTGTAGGTAAAAAAGATCAAAGATGCAATAATTAAATGTAGAGATAACACTGAAAAGTGAAATTAAGTGTCTTATGTCTTTTTAAAGCAAACAAAGTCTCTTTCAAACACAAAGTACCTGGTTCATGTGAAAAATCTCCGCAAAGGGCCGCAGAAGAGGATAAGCGTGGAAAGAAAGGGGTGTGCATTGATTTCTCGGACCACACATGGCGATGCATCGTTTAGTTTCCACGCAGGGACAGCTGTGCGTCGATTTCCAGTGCTCGGTCGTAGATCCTCTTCAGGTTGCGGGGTTTTCAGACACCCCAGGGTCTGTGCTCAGAATCCTGGGCTTGCGGAGCGAAGTCACAAGTGCTGCGTCATTCCTGTGGGCGTTGTGTGGAATTTTCTCCCGCATGGAAGGTGCTGTATTGATTCCCCTCTGGAAGTCGGGCTACGTCATCCCAGGTTGGCTGTGTGTCGATCCGGTGGGCCGTGTGGTGAAGTTCTGGTTGAAACGCAGGCGCTGCATTGATCTTCTCCTTGTGAAGTCTCTATCCAAGCCCTTGGAGACCACTTCTTCACCACAGCCAAAGAGCATCAAGGCAGCAGGGCAAAAGCAAGGCAGCAGTCCTTCACAGAAAGCAGTCAGGTGAGTCCTTTGGGCAGCCAGGCAGTTCTTCCTGGCAGGATGCAGGTTCTGGTTACAAGTTTCTTCTCCAGGAAGTGTCTGAGTTGGAAGGGGCAGAGGCCCTGTTTATATACCCAAATGTGCCTTTGAAGTGGGGTAGACGTCAAATAGTGGCTTAGAAGTGCACCAGGTCCCCTTTCAGTTCAATCCTGTCTGCCAGGGTCCCAGTAGGGGGTGTGGCAGTCCTTTGTGTGAGAGCAGGCCCTCCACCCTCCCAGCCCAGGAAGACCCATTCAAAATGCAGATGTATGCAAGTGAGGCTGAGTATCCTGGGTTTGGGGTGGTGTGTCTGAGTGAATGCACAAGGAGCTGTCCACTAAACCCAGCCAGACATGGATTGTAAGGCACAGAAATATTTAAGTGCAGAGAAATGCTCACTTTCTAAAAGTGGCATTTCTAAAATAGTAATATTAAATCCAACTTCACCAGTCAGCAGGATTGTATATCACCATTCTGGCCATTCTAAATATGACCTTCCTACTCCTTTCAGATCAGCAGCTACCATACAATGTATGAGGGCAGCCCCAATGTTAGCCTATGAAGGGAGCAGGCCTCACAGCAGTGTAAAAACGAATTTGGGAGTTTTACACTACCAGGACATGTAAACTACATAGGTCCTGCCTTTTGCCTACACAGCACCCTGCCCTATGGGTTACCTAGGGCATACCTTAGGGGTGTCTTTTATATAGAAAAAGGGGAGTTTTAGGCTTGGCAAGTACTTTTAAATGCCAAGTCGAATTGGCAGTGAAACTGTGCACACAGGCCTTGCAATGGCAGGCCTGAGACAAGGTTAAGGGACTACCTAAGTGGGTGGCACAACCAGTGCTGCCGGCCCACTAGTAGCATTTAATCTACAGGCCCTGGGCACATATAGTGCATACTACTAAGGACTTAAACGTAAATTAAATAGTCCAATTTTGTATGATCCAATGTTACTATACAACAAAAAAATGATAAAATTGAAGAAAACGACTAACTGCCAAAGTGCAAACATTATGGGGGTCATTTCGACCTCGGCGGTCTTTTCCCAAGACCGTCAAGGGACCGCCGTGCTGAAGACCGCCAGTGGTGGCGGTTTTCCGCTCGGCGTATTATGACTGCTGGCAGCCCTCCATCCTTTTCCGGACGGAGAGCCACTAGCAGCCATACTGGCGGGCGGTGGGGAAGTGGAGGTTGCTCCTCCTCCACCGCCACGTCAACGGAACACCGCCCACCGAATCACGTTCTGTGATTTGGCGTGGCTGTGTTCTGTTGACGGTGTGGTGGCAGCGGAGCAGCCCCCATGGATCCCGTCCCCTCCCGGAAGATCAATGGACAAGGTAAGTTGATCGTCTGTTAGGGGAGGGGGGTTGGGGGGGTTTGTGTGATGTGTGCGTGCATGGGGGTGTGCGTGTGAGTATGTAGAGGGGGGTGTGAGTGCGTGTAAGCATGTGGGGTGTAGTGTGAATGGAAATGTGTGCATGTCTGTATGGATGTGTGCGTGTATGTCTGAATGAGGGTGTGCGTGTATGACTGTGTGTGTGTCTGTTGGCATGTTTGTGTGTGTGCGGGAATGTGTGTTGGTGGTGCCTGCATGCGTGTCGGGTGTGTGTCTGTGTTGTGATGTGGGGGGTAGGGGTGGGGAGGGGGATCCTGCCACCTTTGGGGGTGGCAGGGGGGTGGGGGGTATCGGGGACGGACTCGGGGGAGGGGGCGGGGGGTGGCGGAGACCCCCATCAGTGCCAGGGAAGGATTTCCCTGGCACTGATAGTGCTTACCACCATGGATTTCATGGTGGTTCCAAACCCCATGAACTCCATGGCGGTAAGCCGGGTCATGATACCGCCGGCGGTCTTGTGACGGCCGCCGGACTGGAGACCCAAGTCTCCAGCCCAGCGCTCGTCTCTGCCATGGCGGTCTGATCTTAGAAGTGGCGGATGACCATGGCGGAAACCGCCATGGTCATAATTCCACATTTTTTACCGCCAGCCTGTTGGCGGCAAAACTGCCACTTCTCCGTCAACCGCCAGGGTCGTAATGACCCCTTATGTATTTAACCTTGTACCCCTGCCGACTTGGATATGTGGGTGAAACAGGCAGACAATTTAGGCAACAATTTAGCAAGCATAAATCAGCCACATAGAACCATCGCTCTCAAGCTCCGCTAGTAGACCACTATTGGGAGAAGGGTCATCTATATGATGACTTAAAGTGGACCATCTTAGAAAAGATTACAATGCCCCATGGTGACTTTGACAAATCCAGAAGGAAAAGAGAGGTCTTTTGGATATATTTTGCTGGATACTGTTAATCGAGGACTTAACAAGAGGATTCTGTGGGAAAATGCTTTCTCTTAGGGTCTTTCTCCTCTCAGGATGGTAAATATTCATTGATAGTGGGTCCCCGTGTGTTTTTCTTTTTTTAGTTCATGATGAAGTCACAATATACTTTATAGTTTATTCATTTTGGTTTTTCAGTTCCTGTATATTTCAATTATTTTGCTCACTTTTTTCTCTAGTTCCCATTGTTTCAATCAATATTTGCTGAATAGATACAGTGCTGTTACTATTTAATTTGGCTTCCATCCTGTTAAGATGGCGGCCATGTAGCTTTTAAGCTTCCTCTGTGGTAGGACGTTTTTTGTCTGTCCTCGGTTTCTATGAACTTGACGGCATCCCAGAAGTGTCCCAGCTGCTCCGACAGCCGGGCAACGTGTTTAAAAGCTGTTCAGTCTTCTGCTTGGCTTTCTTTAATTATACCATGACTTAGACGAACGCGGTGGAATTCCTGGAACAGGGCCAACAATATTTACACATCTTGGCAGGTATGCGAAAGCAAGCGAGTTATTCCTGACCGCTCCTTTTAGTTTTTTCTTTAATTTGTTCATTTGTTTTTTCTTTTGAAAGTATTATAATGTGCGATAGTTCTCAAAGTTCTGGCGTTTATTGCATTTTCAGGTGAGGCTAATATAGTTTTCCCTCACGGTTGAATTTCTTTCTTTCAACATGCCTATTTTTTCTTGAAAATTACATTTGGGACCCCAGCAATAATAAAGGGAATGTTTGAGGCTTAGGTGAGGCGTCGGTTTTTCATGACTACTTTGTCAGCTTCTTTGAGAATTGGGCAGAGAATATACATAACTCTTCTTGGTCCTATATTTTTCTTATTGTATATAGCACAAGTCCTCTCCTCGTGAGACATCCCAATTAAATTTGTCATATCTATTATGGAGCTGCAACAGTTTTCCAAGTAAGAGATTTAGATTTTTGCCCTGGGATTTCCATCTGTCGGTATGCATGTTCACCCAGAAAATACCTATTTGGGCAGAGGGAGCCATCTTGGGACACCATATTTTTTACTTTTCCTTTGCACTTTTGGCTTTTTTCAACACAACTGTAAATATATGTAACCACGAGGTTGGTTCCTTGATTACCATGATTTTGCACATGCATGCTTATCGTGGATGTATCAGATATTGCTGGCATATGCACTTTGGCGTCTTGAGTTTTGAGTGCAATCTTTTTAAGATATATGCACATCATGGAACCAGCAAAAAATAAGACTTCAATATGTGGACCTGCCAGTAGAATCTTTTTGTTCCTTTCTTTCATTAATTTAATTGTATCCATTTATCTATCTCTGCTTCTTCTTTTATTTCTGACTTTTTCTTTTTTTCTTCTTCCGTTGTTGTTGTTTACTCTATGTTTGTTTGGTCTTGTATGTTTCAGCCAAGATATATTAGTTTAGTCCATTTTAATTACAACATTTTGCTTTCTTTAGGTATTCAAATTGAGAATTATTATAGTCCCCCCTGGGATTATTATAGATATTTAAATAAGCTGTGTGTCCTGATGAAGGTGAGTGTCCTTTTTAGGTCACTCTTCACCGAAACATACGTCGGCATTTGCACACCGGTACCAAGACTTTGGATCGGATTTGTGTTCCTTCACAGCCACAAAAGAGACTGACTTAAGAGACAATATATCAACACATAAAAGAAAAACTGTTTTCTGTTTCTATATATGAGTTGCAATTTGTATCTTTGATCAAACTTTACAAGGAGAAGATTGTTGTTCCTCTTCTTTTTCGACCTATCTTGGTGCTAGGTGTATTCTGGTTTGTTTTTAGAGTATGATTGAGCCTGTATGATTGTGCATTTTTTATTGCTTTAGAATAGGGGATGTTTTGACTATGTTTTCTCTGAAAGTTTTTCTATTTTTCTATCGCTTGTTTAGATAAAGTATATATATTTTATGTATTAATAAATAAAATGTATTAATTGTCTATTTGCTTTATGTTTATAGTTTGTTTTGGATTTGTTTGGTTATTTTTGTAGTTAGCTCTGCAGTCAGAGCTTTATAGGGATTCTGGTATTTCAGAACCCTTAGCATGAAGTTTGGTTGTTTTCATTCTATTTGGTATGATCCAATGTTACCATGTTTAAAGAGAGAGAGCATATGCACATTAGCACTCGTTAGCAGTGGTAAAGTTTTCAGAGTCTAAAAACCAGCAAAAACCAGTGTCCAAAAAGTGGAGGGAGGCAGGCAAAAAGTTAGGGGTGACCACCCTAAGGCTAGCAGGTCTAACAATGATCATTCCTGGTATGGCTCTCACAAACGCACCTTATTCCATTTGTTTCGGCCACCCACTCCTCAAGTTGGCTTCTAAAACCATTGGGATGTTGTATCAACTAATCTTATCGGTCTACAAAGTGTTGCATCTATTCCATTCCCTGTTTCTGAAAATTGGTTAAATAATGGCCACACCCCAGGACTTGGGAATAATGCCAGTTTGTGCTATTCATTGCAATTGTGAGGAAGTATTTCTGCCCACCAATCAATAGTCAGCAGAAGGATCATTGCATGGATAGTACCAGTTCTTGCTACTCTAATAATTTTTAAAAGTACGATTGTACCTCTAATTCTTTAATTAAAAAAAGTTTTAACAATCACAGACTTGGACATATATGGATTGGGTTCACTGTAAGGAGTTAATACAAGTTACTTACATTTAGAACCCATCTTTCCTCCAGCATCATGCAAATCATAAAGTCTGGGCTGGAGTTAAAAGTGGCATTTACTAATTGCCAAAAATGTTTTTTTCTGATTACCATGCTAAATTATTTGAGTCATCAAATCTCGTTGGCTATTAAAGCAAGATATATTTTTATCTCTAATAATATCCTTATACTCCCTTTTTTCCCTCTTTAGTTGTACAACATCATTTAAAGATGAACCACATCTAAAGGCTTACCCATCTTACATATTTAACTTTTTAATTTGTTTGCTTGTAGAATCAAACTAAAGTAGATTAAGTGGTGGAACACTGGATTATGTTTAGTGGGTGGGAGGTTCACTTGCAGGCATTGTATTTAAAACTGAAAAGTATCATGCCAATATATCTTTCATTGTTATAAATCATTTAACAAACATTTTGAGGCTTGAAATTCAGGTAATAGCTGAATGTTGAATGGATCCAACCATGTTGTAAGTCTTCTTGAATATTCTTTCTTAAAACAAATAACACTATCAGCCTCCTGAGCCTCCTCCAAAAAGGATGATATGAATAGATGATTGCTGTCACATGTAGGAATATTATAATTTTCATAAAATGCAAATTGCCAGACTTATAATTAAATATAGTCAATAGGACATAACTAGAACCCTGCACAAAAAGCTTGCCTAGCTGTAGAATCCAAAGGAATTCCCCCTTTAAAACAAACAATTTGTGCCATCCAGCTATATATTTTTCACAAACCTTTCTTACTCTGACATAGGCAGTTATAATTATTGCTTACCACGCTCCATTATGAATCTCTCAAAAACCATAGCAATTGTATTAATTGTTTCTGTCACCCTAAGCAGAATAGATTTATGTATATACACATTTATCAAAATCATAACTTTTGTTATCTTTTTTTTGGTCTTTAAAGTTTACCCACAAGTTAGAATCCATCTACTGTTCTATGATTTGAGTTACATCAATTGAGATTTTAGTTGAGACTAAAGTAAGCAGGCCACCAGATATTTGTCCTCTACTGTTCAAATGATCAGTAAGATTCTGAATTGTAAATTAGTCAGCAATTGGGTTCGCTCATAGCCAGGTTTCATGGAGCAGAATAACAACATGGCTATCCTTTACAATTTCCTTTAATGAATGCTCCTTTTTTAATGACTCAAAATTATAGATGTTCCAACGAGTTATTCTGAGTTTCTGAGAAAACACCTGTCGCTAGGCAACCTCATTAAAAGGTGAAATAGGGTAGGACAAATCTACTGTGTCTAGCAGATCATATTGAGTATGTGCTGAGTGGAGGGACATGCAACCATCCATATTCTCGCCATGATTATTTGACACAATAATTTGGTGATTTCCTGCTCAAGATGTATGTTTCTCACAGTATTATAACTGTGAGGGTATCAATAATATTGTCCTTGGAACACATAATTTGGCATGTGGTTAAACTAGCATAGAAATTGAGTAAAGGTTTTAACCATCCATCACAATATCAGATTTCGATTTTTATTTCAAGGCATACTGTGTTTAATTTTTAATTGTCTTCAGGAATAGAGAGCACTGTGAAATTAAAAAAAGAAATACCTCATTTACATTACACCCAGATTTAACAAAAGCAACAGTATCCAGATTTTTAGACCCTCATTATGACTTAGGGCGGTCTTTTTGAAAGACTGCCAAAGCCACGGGTGCCAGAAGATTGCCTGTGCTTGCGGTCCTCAGCCCACCATATTACGAGTACTGCTGGATTTCTACCACATTTTGTGTGTGCATGTGTGAGTGGGTGTATGTCTGCATGTGTGTATGGGTGTTTGTATGCATGTATGACTACGTGTGTGTATGGGTGTTTGTATGGGTGTGTGCATGCGTGGTTAAATGAGAATATGGGTGTGCAAGTGAATGCGAGTATGGATGTGGAAGTTAATGCGTGTATGGATGTGGAAGTGAATCCGTGTATGAGTGCTGAGGTGAATGTATGTATGAGTGCTGAGGTGAATGTATGTATGAGTGCTGAGGTGAATGACTGTATGAGTGCTGAGGTGAATGCGTGTATGAGTGTTGCAGTGAATGCTTTTAAGGATGCGTGTGAGTGAATGCATGTATGTAAGTGTAGGGGAATGAGTGTAGCAGGGTGCGTGTGGGTGTCTGTGTGCATGTGCATGTATGTGGGGAGGGGCACTGTACTTGAAGGTGGGCGAGGGGGAAGGAAGTGCAGTACCTGAAGGGGAGGTGGCATGTTCTGGTATGGAGGGGAGTGGGGCATTATTGTGCTTGCTGGGGGGGTGGGGGAGTTGTCTGTCGGTGACAGGGAAGAAATTCCCTGTCACCAGTAGCCTTTCCACCAGGGGTGTTTGTGCCAGTGCTAGCACTACGGAAACCCTGGTGGAAAGCCGGCTCATAATCCTGCCGGCTGTCTTCTGTGGACTGACTGGTCTTAGATGCTCATTTCCGTCCTGGTGGGCCCAACCCTCATGGCAATATGAGTGGGGATGTGGCGGGTTGGCAGAGGCCAACCCGCCACACTCATAATGTGGCGGTCTTCACCTCCAGCCTGTTGGTGGTAAAACCGCCACCTTTGCGGTCATAATGAGGGACTTAATGTCTGTCAAAGTAGGTGTCGCCCTAAAAAAATAACGAAGTCTTGAACAATTTAATAGGCAAAGCTTTTAGCCCTTTCCCCCTTATGATTTATAATAAACTATAACACAAAACCTTTGCCCGAGACTTCTGACTTTGCAATTACCTAAGCTGCATCAACAATTGTCCTATATTCTGAATCATCGCTTAACTAGGCTGAAATCTCCCTTCGATCGTTTTTTACACTTTTTCCATTATTCTTATTTAAAATAATGATCTTATCCAATGAGTTTTATGCTAATTGAGGTGAATGGGATTAATTTATGCAAATGTTTTGCATGAAGAATCTGTAGTCCTTCTTTTTAATCTGTTTATGAAATGTAAATTTCTTTATTTTGTGCTGAACATGTATTAGAGAAAGGGGTATTTCTACAAACATCCCCAACCCCCCCACCATGGGTAGTGGTTGGGAAAAGTTTTTCCCAAGATTGGGCAGATTTGTTGCCCAGATTTGCTGCTCCAGTCTCTACAGGTTCTATCCACTTTAAGACTTGACAAGTGTTGATTGACGTCCGTTGACTAATTCCACCTATACAGTGCTGGCCCAAACTGTGTTTTTTCCCAGGAGGTGCAGGCTTGTGGCGAGGGTGATTTAATAGAGACTATTCCCTTGCATGTAGACCATGATTTGGAGTATTCAGTAGCAAGCCATGCCATTTCTTGTGACTCAACGTCACAGTTTTGTATTGTGCTCACCAATAACTCTACTTATTCCCAGACTACAGTTAACAGCCTTGGGCAGTCACTTTCATACACCCCACAAAACAAGACATGTATACCTGCAAATGAATCTTTATCTTCCTATTTATTATTGTCCTAGAATATTGTGGGCCTGAGTGGGAAAATTATGGATGCAGATTGGGGAAATGTATCAATTTACATGAGATCATTTTTCAGATTGGGTTATTCCAATTTTAGTATAGAAGCAGTACCCTCCAAGGTCAGACACCCTCTTGGTGGCCTTCAACTATGGGCTAAAAATATGCCAAATATAATCATTAAAAAACTGGACACTAAAAGTAATGACATTCTACGTCTGTCTATTAGGGATAGAAATGGCAGTACAATTGATCTCTATAATGTATATAATCACTCTGTGCATCATAATAAAGAATCTCCTACATTACAAACACTCACCCATTACCTCTTCATTAGAACAGACAGTGAGCCACTTATAATTGTCGGAGATTCCACCTTTAAGCCCCTAGATGGCCCAGCTCCAGCTATCGATTTAGAAGACAAAGCTAGAGGCATACACCTACTAGAGAGCAAACCTTTATCATCATGGCCAGTCTCTGCCACACAGCTTCTGTCAATCACCCTGAACCATGGCTTGTGGAGCCTGCATTGGGAAGTTTCCTTCTGACATACGACATGCGCATGCATTTGCCTGAGGCGTTACACAAAGTAAAAATCACTTTGTTATTTTAGACCTTGATCTTTGGCGTAGGGCGATTGACTTTGAAATTTAAACTAGATCAGGTAGTAATCATAATGCACTGGAAGGCAATCTGTTGAGGAACTCCAACATCCTGGGTGCCCAATCTGAGACAATTGCAACCTTGGGAAATCACAGAAAATCTATCAAATGATCGAAACATAGCTTTGATACCAAATCTCTAACACAAATTTATAATACTTTTAATGTCATCCTTAAACCCCTCATTGAGCAACCTTTTGATACATCATCATTTCTAGACCACCATGACAATTTATTTAAAGCCTTGCACTATTTTTCACCAAGGAGTTCAAATGTAAAAAGGGCCCCATTCAGCAGTTAACAGCCTGGTTCTCTAAAGATTGCCATGAGTCTAAAGGGCAATTGATTGAAGCTGTTAAAAAAGGAACCCGAGAGGTGTGCTGCTCATGCAAATTTTAAATGCATTATTACAACCACCAAACAGAGTTGGATATATTCAAATTGGTTAGCCCTGGTTGAGACAGTGGAAAAAAACGATCCTCAGACATTTTGGCATATACTAGCACATGGCAGACCTAAATCTCACAAACCCCTTAGAACTAGCAATACAACTGCAACAGTCGGTAGACCACTTTAGTGACATCTGTGCCCACATTAGTACAGGAATTGTCACACCAAAGGTAAAAGTGCTGGACTTGGGGGAATCCTATAATTGACAATCTGATTCTCTTCATCCGTGAAGAAACACCCAGAGCTATTCAGGTTGTGCAGTCCGGGAAGGCACTATGCCCTGACAAAGTTCCAGGTGTTTTGTTTCATTCTGAAACCACCATATGTGGCCTTTACATAAAAGCACTGTCAAATGGGATATCGGCAGAAAGGAAAATCCCTGACTCTAGGTGCAGTGCTGAGATCATCCCACTGTACAAAAAGGGGGACAGAGCAGTACCAAAAACCTATTGACCCATCAGTCCTATTGACAACCTTTAGAAGGTGGTCTGTTGTCAAGTTTTGGTTAGACTGCTAGACTGGATTGATGGGCCCTCCATCTTGCCCCCTTTATAGGTAGGCTTCTGCTCCCAGGTGAGTACAATAGGCCAAGGGGATCATTACGACCCTGTCAGTCAGTGCTATAGTGGAGGTATTACCGCCAACAGGCTGGTGGTACCTACCTCCACTATTATGACATTGGCGGTTCGGCCAAAGCCAAACCACCAAGTCAACACACCAACCGTCACGGCGGTAACAACCGCCGGGCTGGAGACTACAGTCTCCAGCCCGGCGGCCGTTATTACGCCGCCCATGGAATTTTGACCCTGCCCACAGCCATGGTTTCCGTGGGTCCTATACTGCCATGGAAACCAAGGCGGTAGGTACCATCAATGCCAGGGATTCCTTCCCTGGCACTGATAGGGGTCTCCCCTGCCCCCTCCCCCAGAGTCCTCTCCCACCCACCCCCTCCCGCTCCCTACCCCCACTCATTTACACACATATATGCACATACATACACACCCATACACACACGCATACACACATTCACCCAAACATTCATACATCTATACACACTCACAGCAACATTCATTCACATACATCCAGGCACACACGCAATCTCATGACACAACATGCACGTACACTCACACCCACTCATGCACACATGCATTACACATGCACGTACGCATTCACACACAGTCACACCCCCCCCACACACACACACAACACCCCCCACCCCCTCTCCTGTCGGAGAACCCGACTTACCTGCTTGCATGGGTCCTCCGGCAGGAGTCAGGACAGCGTCCACCAGCAAAACACCACCAGGCCGTATCGTGGAACATGATATGATAGGCGGTGTTTTGCTGGCGTGGCGCTTACCGCCGTCCACCGCCATGACCGTCAACGGAATTCCGTCAGCATTCTAGCGGAATTCCATCTACGGTCATAATGCCATGGACAGTCAGTAGCCACGGCGACGGTATATTGGCGGCCGTTGCCGTGGCGGTGGGTGGCATTTGCCGCCAATGTCATATTGTTTTGACCTTATCATTTTGAAATATCTTAGGCTCTCAAAGGACCACCTACAGATGGCATTTGTAGACTTTAGGGCAGCCTTTGATCTTATCTCAAGACAGCACCTGAGGTCCAATTTAGTGACTATGAGCATTGATCATGCATTGTTAGACATACTCATCAGATTACATGATAACACATTTGCTCAAGTAAGTTGGGGGTTGGGTTGAGAACTGACTGATTGCAAACCAATTAAGTGAGGGGTGCGCTAAGACTGTGTACTTGCACCAACATTGTTTTAGTTGTATATTAACCCCTTTGTCGCCATGGACGTAATGGTTGCGTCCATGGCTGCGCTCGTGTGGCACCATGGACGTAACCATTATATCCGGGGACCGGCCCTCGGGGGAAGCGCTAGCTGTCCCCCCGAGGGCCACCCCTCTACCTCCCCAGGCCAGGGCTGAAAGGGGAATCCCTTCCCCTCCCAACCCCGACCCCCCGCCCTGTGACGTCAGCGCACAATCACGCGCTGTTTGTCACAGGGCCTACTCCCATCGCGCTGGAAGCTCAGCTTCCAGCGCGATCGGAAGAGAAATGCTTTGCATATCCCTTGGGGGAGGTCGAAAGAGGCTTCAAAGGGAAGTAAAGTTATTTCCTTCCCTTTGAAGTCTCTCTCTGCGTTTTGGCAGCCGGATTGAAAGCAATCCGGCTGTCAAAACGCCCACTAGACACCAGGGATTTTTTTTTTTTTTTTATGAAACTGACATAAGGAAGCGACCCCTTGGGCAAGGGCCGCTCCTGGGGGGGCATTTTTTTGAAGGCCTTTCCTGCCCCCAGCGGGGGCAGCAACCTCTAGGCACCGGGGATAAAAAAAAAAAATGTGTTTTAGTTTTTGTTTAGTTTTTTATTTTAGAGGTGGGGAGTGACCCCTTAGGCAAGGGTCGCTCCCATAGGGGGCAAATTATTTTTAGGCCATTTCTGCCCCCCTTGGGGGCAGATTGGCCTATTTTTATAAGGCCAATCTGCCCCCAAGGGGGACAGAAACTACTAGACACCAGGGAGTTTTTTTTGTTTTGTTCGTGAATTTCACGTAAGGGGAGCGACCCCTTAGGCAAGGGGCGTTCCCCTGGGGGGCAAATTTATTTTAGGCCATTTCTGCCCCCCAGGGAGGCAGATCAGCCTATTTTAATTAGGCCGATCTGCCCCCAAGGGGGGCAGAAACCACTAGGCACCAGGGATCTTTTTTTTGCGCCGTCAAGCAAGGGGAGAGACCCCTTAGGCAAGGGTCGCTCCCCAGGGGGGTGGGGGAGGCACATTTATTTTAGGCCATTTCTGCCCCCCGCGGGGGCAGATCGGCCTATTGTTATTAGGCCGATCTGCCCCCGGGGGCAGAAACCTCTAGGCGCCAGGGCTAATTTTTTTTGTGTGTTTTTTTTATTTTTTTAGAGATGAGGAGCAACCCCTTAGGCAAGGGTCACTTGTATTTAGGCCATTTCTGCCCGCTTTGGGGGCAGATCGGCCGATTTTAGGTCAATCTGCCCCAAGGGGGGCAGAAACCACTAGGCACCAAGGATCTTTTTTTTTGTGCCGTCACGCAAGGGGAGCGACCTTGTAGTCAAGGGTCGCTCCCGGGGAAGGGGGGATTTATTTTAGGCCATTTCTGCCCCCCTGGGGGCAGAAACCTCTAGGCGCCAGGGCAATTTTTTTTTTTTGTTTGTTTGTTTTTTTAGAGATGGGGAGCAACCCCTTAGGCAAGGGTCGCTCCCCTGGAGGGGCAAATTGTATATAGGCCATTTCTGCCCGCTTTGGGGGCAGATCAGCCGATTTTAGGTCAATCTGCCCCCAAGGGGGGCAGAAACCACTAGGCACCAGGGATCTTTTTTTGTTGCGCCGTCACGCAAGGGGAGCGACCCCGTAGGCAAGGGTCGCTCCCCGGGAGGGGTGGGGGGGCACATTTATTTTGGGCCATTTCTCAGATCGGCTTATTGTTATCAATACGATCTGCACCCGGGGGGCAGAAACATCTAGGCGCCAGGGCTAATTTTTTTTTTTTTGTTTTTTGTTTGTTTTTTTAGAGATGGGGAGCGACCCCTTAGGCAAGGGTCGCTCCCCTGGAGGGGCAAATTGTATTTAGACCATTTCTGCCCCCCTTGGTGGCAAATCGGCTGATTTTAGGTGAATCTGCCCCCAAGGCGGGCAGAAACCACTAGGCACCGGGGATCTTTTTTTTTTGCGCCGTCACGCAAGGGGAGCGACCTTGTAGGCAAGGGTCGCTCCCGGGGGGGGGGGAATTTATTTTAGGCCATTTCTGCCCCCCTGGGGGCAGAAACCTCTAGGCATCAGGGCAATTTTTTTTTTTTGTTTGTTTGTTTTTTTAGAGATGGGGAGCGACCCCTTAGTCAAGAGTCGCTCCCCTGGAGGGGCAAATTGTATTTAGACCATTTCTGCCCCCCTTGGGGGCAAATCGGCTGATTTTAGGTGAATCTGCCCCCAAGGCGGGCAGAAACCACTAGGCACTAGGGATCATTTTTTTTTGCGCCATCACGCAAGGGGAGCGACCTTGTAGGCAAGGGTCGCTCCCCGGGAGGGGTGGGGGGGCACATTTATTTTGGGCCATTTCTCAGATCGGCTTACTGTTATTTAATGCGATCTGCACCCGGGGGGCAGAAACATCTAGGCACCAGGGCTAATTTTTTTGTTTTTGTTTTTTGTTTGTTTTTTTAGAGATGGGGAGCGACCCCTTAGGCAAGGGTCGCTCCCCTGGAGGGGCAAATTGTATTTAGACCATTTCTGCCCCCCTTGGGGGCAAATCGGCTGATTTTAGGTGAATCTGCCCCTAAGGCGGGCAGAAACCACTAGGCACCGGGGATCATTTTTTTTTACGCCGTCACGCAAGGGGAGCAACTTTTTTAGGCAAGGGCCGCTCCCCGGGGGAGGGGGGTGGGGGGGCAAATTTATTTTAGGCCATTTCTGCTGAGCTAGAGGCCAAAATCCACAGGTAGGCCCTTTGCAAAAAAACACCTCTGTTTTCTGTGAAAAAATGTGATGTGTCCACATTGTTTTTTGGGGCAGTTCCTGTAGCGGGCGCTAGGCCTACCCACACAAGTGAGGTATCATTTTTATCGGGAGACTTGGGGGAATGCTGGGTTGAAGGACATTTGTGGCTCCTCTTAGATTCCAGAACTTTCTGTCACCGAAATGAGAGGAAAAAGTGTTTTTTTGGCCAAATGTTGAGATTTGCAAAGGATTCTGGGTAACAGAACCTGGTCAGAGCCCCACAAGTCACCCCATCTTAGATTCCCCTAGGTCCCTAGTTTAAAAAAATGCACAGGTTTGATAGGTTTCCCTAAGTGCCGGCTGAGCTAGGGGCCAAAATCTTCAGGTAGGCACCTTGCAAAAAACACCTCTGTTTTCTGTAACAAAAATGAGATGTGTCCACGTTGTGTTTTGGGCCATTTCCTTTTGTGGGCGCTAGGCCTACCCACACAAGTGAGGTACCATTTTTATCAGGAGACTTGGGGGAACGCTGGGTGGAAGGAAATTTGTGGCTCCTCTCAGATTCCAGAACTTTCTGTCACCGAAATGTGAGGAAAATGTGTTTTTTTTTTAGCCAAATTTTGAGGTTTGCAAAGGATTCTGGGTAACAGAACCTGGTCAGAGCCCCACAAGTCACCCCATCTAGGATTTCTCTAGTTTTTAAAAATGCACAGGTTTGGTAGGTTTCCCAAGGTGCCGTCTGAGCTAGAGGCCAAAATCTATAGGTAGGCACTTTGCAAAAAACACCTCTGTTTTCTGTCAAAAAATGGGATGTGTCCACGTTGTGTTTTGGGGCATTTCCTGTCGCGGGCGCTAGGCCTACCGACACAAGTGAGGTATCATTTTTATTGGGAGACTTGGGGGAACATAGAATAGCAAAACAAGTGTTATTGCCCCATGTCTTTCTCTACATTTTTTTCTCAAAATATAAGAGAGTGTGTAAAAAAGACGTCTATTTGAGAAATGCCCTCTAATTCACATGCTAGTATGGGCACCCCGGAATTCAGAGATGTGCAAATAACCACTGCTCCTCAACACCTTATCTTGTGCCCATTTTGGAAATACAAAGGTTTTCTTGATAGCTATTTTTTACTCTTTATATTTCAGCAAATTAATTGCTGTATACCCGGTTTAGAATGAAAACCCACTGCAGGTTGCAGGTCATTTATTGGCTCTGGGTACCTAGAGTTCTTGATGAACCTACAAGCTCTATATATCCCCGCAACCAGAAGAGTCCAGCAGACGTAACAGTATATTGTTTTCAAAAATCTGACATTGCAGGAAAAAGTTACAGAGTAAAACGTGGAGAAAAATTGCAGATTTTTTCACCTCAATTTCAATATTTGTTTTTTTCAGTTGTTATTTTCTGTAGGAAACCCTTGTAGGATCTACACAAATTACCCCTTGCTTAATTGAGAATTTTGTCTACTTTTCAGAAATGTTATGGTTTCTGGGATCCAGCATTGGTTTCATGCCCATTTCTGTCAGTGACTGGAAGGAGGCTGAAAGCACAAAAAATCATAAAAATGGGGTATGTCCCAGTAAAATGCCGAAATTGTGTTGAAAAATGGGGTTTTCTGATTCAAATCTGCCTGTTCCTGAAAGCTGGGAAGCTGGTTATTTTAGCACTGCAAACCCTTTGTTGATGCCATTTTCAGGGAAAAAAACACAAGCCTTCTTCTGCAGCCCCTTTTTCCCATTTTAAAAAAAAAAAACTAATTCTTCACTGTATTTTGGCTAATTTCCTGGCCTCCTTCTGGGTAACCCACAAAGTCTGGGTACCTCTAGAATCCCTAGGATGTTGGAAAAAAAGGACGCAAATTTGGCGTGGGTAGCTTGTGTGGACAAAAAGTTATGAGGGCCTAAGCGCAAACTGCCCCAAAAAGGCTTGGCACCTGAGGGGGAAAAGGCCTGGCAGCGAAGGGGTTAATGATGTTGGTAAATATCTCTGTGAATTTGTCCTCGACTCCCCAAGGTTGTGTGGATGTTCCATTCCTGTGCTGCTTTTTGTAGATGATACCTGTCTGCTTTCTCAAACCTCATCTGGGCTTCAAAACCTGCTTAATAAATTTACTGAGTTCTGTGAAACTCATGAGTTGGAGGTGAATACCTCAAAGACTAAGACCCTCATTATTATTTTGGCATTCCGAGGACCGCTGAAGCTGCGGTAGCGGTGGGACCGCTGCACTCCTGGTGGTCCGACCAGCAGATCACGACCCTGGGGATTGTCGCCTCCACCAGGATCATGGATCCAGGTGGGGTGGCGGCAGCCGGAGTCGTGGTCAGCTACGGTGGTGCTGAGTTCAGCACCACTGTGCTGATCACAAGTCCCCTTTCTGCAAGCCTTTTCTGAAAAGGCTGGTAGAAAGAAAGTGGTGGGGCCACAGGGGGACCTCCGCACTGCCCACAATCTTGTTGTGGGCAGTGGTGGGGTCCCCCTGCCCAGCACCCTGAGAATGCGCACTGTCTGCTATGGCAGACAGTGAGCATTCCGAGGGTGCTGTGTGCTCCCTCTGTGCGAAGGCATTGGCCTCAGCTCCATGAGCTGAGGCCAATGCTGCTGCACTCTTTTCACTGGGATGACAGGGAGAAATCTCCGAATATGGAGGTTTCTGCCAGTCAGTCCAGTGTAAACATCATAATTAGGCCAGGTGGGAGACCGCCAGCTCTGGGGAAGAGTTCATCAGAAAAAACTACTATGCTCAACATCTTTGCATAAAAATTCTAAATGAGGTTTTTTGTGAATACCACCATCAGGTGAAGTTACTACCATACTGATATTTATATTGCTTTGCAATAGACCTTAAGATGAGAAATGTCGGGACAGTGGTTTTGTAGAATGTTTAAAGTGTTTTGCAACAAAGTTCCTGATAGATTTGGCTAGAAGAGATTGCACAGAGGCATTGCATCAAAGATGTTAATTTCCACTTTTTGTACCTCCTTTTACATTCTGAGCGGAGGAACCACAGATGTTCCTGGCATCAGAAGGTGGGGTGGCGAGAGCTTTGGATACAGGATAATGTTATAATAAAGAAGCCAATGAGAAGGTCCCACATAATAACAAAGAATTACAATTTCTTTTTTAAATCGAGCAATTTAAAATCTATATTTTAAGGCAGGGCACACAACAGTGTACTGGAGGTTGGGACAATGCACAGCTTCTCCTCAATTACAGTATTTGCCTATAAAATATAATATCTGCTGTTGAAGTACAACTGTTGATAAAAATCCAGCTTTACAGCATAAATTTTGGTGCTTCGAGTGGCTTGCCAGCAACTTTTCCAAAGACAATATTCGCCTGTAGTGGCATGCAGACACCAAAGTCTTATCACATGCTTGTCTTCTTTGTTTTTATGTCATTGGGCATATCAGGGGGATAATGAACAGAATAAAAAAAGAGTTCAGTATACAGACAGCCCAACACACTGACCTTACTTAAGGGGGGAATATATGCAGAAACACTACAGTGCTTAAACAGTTCCAATTCCCACCATCACATTTAGATTTGTTGATCTCTTTGGGAGAAGATAGGAGAAGAAAAAAGTCAGCTTTTTGTACAGTCTAAGTCTTCCATCAAGCAGGCAACTCCTTTGCCACACTGTCTACATCCTTATATTGCTATATGGCCAGACCTCAACCCGTGTGCTGTGGCAAAGCTTTGCAAATACAATACAATGGGGGTCATTATGACTTTGGCAGTCACAGGACTACCATGTTGGCGGCAGCAGTCGTACCACCAACAGGCCTGCAGAAAAGACTGCCAAATTATGACCATGTCGGTCTTCCCAACAGAATACAGCCAATCCACCACTGGCACCGCCAGTGGGATCAGGCAACCACGGATGGTGGTAGGCACCTTCAGGCCTGCAGACACCATGTTCCCACTGGACAGATTACGAGGCTGCACACCACCAAGGTTTATGCCGCAGTCACACCACCATGGAACACCTGGTGGAAACCAACACTATAAAAGGAGACACTCACCTTCTGGAACAAGTACCAGACTGGAGCCGCCATGGAACCTGAACTGCACATCCTCCTACTGCTCTTGCTCGCACAACGACTCCGGAACCGGCGAAGATGACAACAACTGTGAGTACACACACCTATCTGACACTGTAGGGAAAACACAAAATACCCCCACACACAACATACACATCCGGGACGGGTGGCAACGGTGTCACACACACGTAACCACACACAATATGCACATTAAAAATCAGCCACAAACACACACACACACATACTATACACACCACGGCCAACACACACGTACAATACATACCAACCCGCTGACACACAGCACCGGCACAGTCGAACACAAAATACACAACACCACAGAATTATACAACAACGCCACAACTGCAACTACATAAAACGCCACCTCAAACAAAGACAATACACAACTCCACCTGACACTACATACATACAACACGTGACAACACCTGACAACCAA
Organism: Pleurodeles waltl; assembly: GCF_031143425.1. Classification (NCBI taxonomy): domain Eukaryota; kingdom Metazoa; phylum Chordata; class Amphibia; order Caudata; family Salamandridae; genus Pleurodeles; species Pleurodeles waltl. The sequence continues at coordinate 913,905,263 of NC_090444.1, read as the reverse complement.
TACACACAGCCATACAATGAAACGTACGTCATACCACAAAAACACACAACGATTTAAACATACACATCACTATACACACGCATGCACACACAACAACCACACAAGGGCACACAACTCAACCATCACACATGCTAACACAAACAATGCACAACACATCAACATACATGCATGTTCCAAACACAAACAAGTCCAACACACAATACACAGCCATCACAGAGGTACAAATGCCTGGGCCACACCTACACATACTGCCCAGACACAACAACTAGCACAACCAACACACACACATGTCACTCACACACAAACCAAAGCAGGCAAGACCACAATAACCATGTGGAAAGAAAGGCAGGACAAATATGTTACCATCAAAACAACAACTGGTTGGCCAAGAGATATTAAATATATAAATATGTATATAAAAAACAAGTGTGTACAGGATAAAAGGCCATAGGCAAATCCAATTTGCCAAGTGCAAAATGCACAGATGACACTTATGTGTGCCCCTACATGACTCCTGACTGCTATATGACCTCCACAGGGTAGTGGTATCAAGGGGGCAAGCAGGTACCTCAGGGATTGGGGTGGGGTTAGAGGTGGGTTTGGGCTTAGGTTTAGGAGGGGGGCTTAGGACAAGCTTTAGGTGAGTGCTGGGAACAAGTGGGAGGGGTTGACTTCTTGGCAGGGGGGGCATGGGTACTAGCTGGGGCAGGGGAGGACTTGGAGGTGGAAGGGCTGGACTTGGGGAGGGACACATACCATTTGGAGGTATCACAAGGTGGGAGAGGAGTATGGAAGAGGGAAAACTCCTTAGAGGAACACCTTTTTAGACACACAAGGTGGTCATGGCAAAAGGGTTTAAGAGTGGAGGGTGAGGGAGTGGTTGTAGGAGGTGTCTTGGTGGATGTCTTGGGTGCGTGCGAGGAATGCTTGTGGGTGCTGGGTGTCTGTTGGGTGGGTGAGTGTGGGCGTTTATGTGTCTTGGGAGGAGGGAGGAGGAGGTTCCGGTAGATGCCATCCTGGATGGGGAGGGTGTTGGTGGTTGTGGTGGCTGCGGATGTGGTGACTGGGGTGGATATCTGAAGGTCTGCTATTGTACTGACTGTGGGTAGGATAGGAGGTGTGGCTGTATTGGTGAATGTTGGTGTGGTGTCTGCAGGTGTGTCTGGTGTAGTGTCTGTGATGTTGGGGTGGGGGAGTCTGTGCAGGTAGTGGATGTTGGTGTGTCTGCAGGTGGGTGTTTTCTTTGTGCATGCTGGTGGTGAGTCTTGTGGTGCTTGTATTTGTCAGCTGTAGACTTGGATGTTGTAGTCGGTACATGCTTGTCTGTCTGTGTGCTTTGGCTTTGGGAAGAGGGGATTGGGAATGGGAAGAGGTAGGTGGAGGTGGAGGGTGACCGTAGACAAAGAGTGACTGGCTGCTGCCAGTGTGGACACCAGAGCTTTAAAGGATCTCTGTAAACCAGCCAGTGCACTGTAAATGCCCTCCAGGGACGCACTGCTCTGCTGCACTCGAGCTACCAGTCCCTGGATGGCATTCACAATGGTTGACTGACCAACAGAGATTGAACTCAGGAGGTCAATAGCCTCCTCACTGAGGACAGCAGGACTGACTGGGGCAGGGACAGAGGTGCCTGCGGCGAAGGAGATGCCCACCGTCTTGGGTGAGCGGGCATGGACAACTGAGTGGGGTGCTGCAGGGAGGGAGGTGCTAATAAGGGGGGTGGCGAACAAAGATGGTGCTGGGTGGTCCCAGAAGGGTCCGCCAACGCCAGGCAGTGTCCAATGGAGGAGTATTCCAAAGATGATGTCAAAGAACTGGTCTCCCCTCATGGCACTCCTCTCACACTCCGAGCCACTGGGTCTCGTGGCCTGCAACATCCCACTGGCCTGTGCCCCATCTCCTTTGCTTGCTGATGCACACAAATTGAGATAGAGAGGGAGGAAGGGAGAGGGAGAGAGAGGGTCAACATATAAGCCACATACACACATTTAGACACGTATATCTGTAGGAATACACATCCTGGCTAGGCTGTCTCTGGTGCCAATACACATATCGTACATCATGTCACAAAATGTGACTTCTACCCACTCCTGTATGCCAACCCTCACACCCACATCAAAGTCAGCATGACTGGAGTCATTCACATCATCACCACCAAAGCCATGTTTGCATGCACATCATGCCCTGGCTGAAGCACAAATGACTACCTGAATCATCATCATACCTCTGCATACTCCTATCACCTATTGGAAGTGCAGCTGACTGAACACAATACATCAGGCCTCTTCAGTTACTACACCTAATCCGTCCATGACCTTTGCCAAGTCCCATTATTGTGAAGACTGCTCCACTCACCCACCACACAGCACATGCCTGTCACATAACATGGCTGACATGACATTCTGTACAGAGAATCAAATAGTGAACTGATAACTGTTGCTGCCAGACACTACAAGTTGGACACCCATACAGATAACATCTGATGTGTAAAATACATGTCTGGGGCACATACATGTGATAGGTCAGACCCAATCACAGATAAAGATCTACAGACACCAAATCCATTTATACCACCACCATCTATACAACTAAGTGCATCTACTAAGGGCCCAGATTGCACACAGTATACATCCACACTCAATCAATGAGTGCAGTGTTACAACTGATGAACTTCAGGAACACACAAATGACATTATGGCCCACATACAGTTCTACCAGCCATGCAGTATCAGTAGTTGGACTTCACAACATGTTAACACCGCTATCACTCACACCATTCCTAACATGTGAATAACTGTGCCTCAGTCCTGACAGCAGAGATGTCAGACAGAAAAGACATGTAAGCATTATGCACACATAGACCAACATGACTGCCATAGCACTGACAACAGATCCCACAACTACATAGGGGTGCTTCATGAAAGACGAAATAACACATATTTCACATTAACATCTCAAAAGTCATACAATACCAAATCCTGTCCAAATCAGCCAACTTAGCTAGGCCCAGGATATCAGTCATTGATGAAGGATGCAACTAAGCTATGTTGCACTGTAATTGCTAGGACATTGGCATTCATGGCATTTACATTACATATTGTAAATGGCGAGGTCTGCCTAGGCACCTACCACCTCTAGTACTATCCTATTGGGTGCAAGGTCACATCCCCACAAGTCTAGCACATTGAAATGCATGATGACTGTAATCATACTGAAATCTAACACCCAAATCAATATATCCTACTGTTGCAACCTTCACATACTCCACAGATAGTAGATGAACATCACATGGGGATACAACTACCAAGCCATAAGTCCAGTGCCATACATATATCATTTTGGAAAAGTAATGGCTGCCACACGTGGAGTCAATACCAGTACCAGATCCTGATGTCTATAGTCCCTTTGAAAAAATGCATCGTCCACTTGCTAATATATGTGTGCAATACAGATGGGAGTGGACTGATAATTAGAGCCACTAATTCTCAAAGGCAGATGAATGGTGTTAGAAAGTAGCCTCTTTCCAGCATGGGTACCCTCATTTTTGGCCTGCTTGTCAGTGTGTTTTAACTGTATCACTGGGATCCTGCTAGCCAGGACCCCAGTGCTCATGATTTGTGGCCTACTTGTCAGTCTGTTTTACTGTTTTTGTCAGTGTGCTTAACTGTGTCACTTGCGTCTTGCTAACCAGAACCCCAGTGCTTATGCTCTCTGTGGTTCCAAATTTGTACTTACATACTGGTAACCCACTATTTCACTCCAAATTGTCATACTGGACCCCCCTTATGAGTCCCTAGTATATGACACCTAGGTACACAGGGCATTCAGGTTCCAGGGGATCCTTATGGGCTGCAGCATTTCTTTTGCCACCCATAAGGAGACCATACAAAGGCTTCTTCAGGACTGCCATTGCAGCCTGTGTGAAATAGTGCATGCATTATTTCATAGCGATTTTCAGTGCACCAGGTCACGTATACGTCACCTATATATCAAACATTAAGACCCTGAAGGCTGGGTGCAAAGTACCTGGGTGTGAGGGTACCCCTGCACTAGCAGAGGTGCCCTCACGTTGTCCAGGCCCAATTTCCCAGACTTTGTGAGTGCAGAGACACCATTTTAAGTGTGCACAGCACATAGGTCAATACCTATGTACAGCTTCACAATGGTAACTCTGATTATGGCCAGGTAAGGTGTCTAACAACTGGGATTGTACCCCAGTGCTGATTGATTTCAGTATTGGTTTTACAATTTCAGACACCCTGGTGGCTCCACCATGGACCCCCAGTACTGCCATACCAGTCTTCTGAGGTTTTCACTGCAGCTCCAGCTGCTGCCACCTCACAGACAAGCTTCTGCCCTCCTGGGAGTTGAGCAGCTCAATTCCAGGAGCAGAACAATCCATTTCCTTTAGGAGATGGGTGTTACAACCTCTCCCTTTAAAAATAGGTGTCACAGGCATGGGAGGGGTATCCTCCCAGAGCCTCTGGAAATGCTTTGAACGGCACAGATCGTTCCCTCCTTCCATTATCCAGTCTACACCGGTTCAGGGACCACGTGTCCTTGCTCTGGCACGAAAATGGACAAAGGAAAGGGGAGTGACCACTCTCCTGTCCATCACAACCTCGGGGGTGGTGCCCAGAGCTCCTCCAGAGTGTCCCTTAGTTCTGCCATCTTGTTTTCTGGATGGTCAGGGATCTCTGGGAGCATCTGAGTGGCCTGTGCCAACAGGTGACATCAGAGACCCCTCCTGATAGATGCTTACCTTAGGTGACCAATCCCCCTCTCAGGGCTAATTAGGTCTCCCCTCTGGGTGATTCTTGAGATTCGGATTGCAAGACTCCAGCAAGAATCCTCTACATCCTTTACTTCATCTTCTACCGACAGATCAACCGCTGACTGCTCCAGGAACTCTACAAAACTGCAACAATGGATGACTTCTGCAACATTATATCTTCCGCTCCTGCCAGCAACTGCAACAGTTTCCACGTTGTGCATCCTCCGAGGCCTACTTGTCTCCAGCCTGCACCAGAAGAACTGAAGAAATCTCCTGTGGAGGGACGGACTCACTTCCCTGTTTCAACAGGCACCTTTCTGCAGAGACGACCGGTGGCTTGAGTGCCCTCTCCAGATGACAGACATGGATCCAGCAACATGGGTGGTGGACTAAAGTGACTCCGGCAGTCCCAACGTCCAGCTGCCCAACTTTGGTGGGGGTAAGGGCTTGCCTCCCCACGCAAGACAGTATCCCCGTGCACCATGTGACTTGCAGCTGCTAAGGCTTGCGACCTTCCAAGAAGTTTTTCGTGCACAGCACAGCTTAGGTCCCAAGCACTCAGTTGTGTGATGCAGAGCTTCCTGAGTGTTTCTCTGGCAGCATGGGAATCCTTTGTGTTGTGCTGCATAGGCCTCCATTTGCACCTCCTTTGTCCCCATCCTGTGGGACTCCTGTGCATGCTGCCTGTTCTTCTGGGGACTCTCTGAGTTGCTAAGAGCCCCCTCTGCCTCCACCTCCTGGGAAGAGTCAACCTAGTCCTTCCTGGGCCCAGGCAGTGCCATTTTCTGCAAACCGCCAGCTTTGCATTTACCAAGGCTTTTTGGCAGAATCCAGCGACGCAAGCCAGACTGCGCTCATCCAAAAGGCGAGGGATATCTTCTGCACCAACCAGAAACCCGGATCTGTCTTCTTTGGTGGAATACCGACTTTGTCTTCTGGTGGTTATTCTTTTACACCTTCATCTGGGTTAGCAGGGGCTCCTGTTCTCCCTGGACACTTTAGTGCTTCTTGGACTTGGTCCCCTTCTTCCACAGGTCTTAAGGTCCAGGAATCCATCATTGGTGTCTTGCAGTCTCTTCTGGTTCTTGCATTATCTTCTATCATGGCTTCTAGTGTGTGTTAAGATACTTGCTGTGTTTTACTCCTGTTTTCCTAGGCTCTGGAGTGGGGTATTTTACTTACCTTAGGTGTTTTCTTACACTCCCAGTACCTCACTACACCCTACACTTGCCTAGGTGGGAAACCGACTTTTTTAGTATATGGTTTGTGTTCCCCCAGCCCTTTGCAACCTATGTTATTTTCTCTATTTGCACTATTTTCTGACTATTTACTTACCTGTTTTTCGTTACTACTGTATACATTGTGTAATTTACTTACTTCCTAAGGGAGTATAGTCTCCAAAGTATTTTTGGAATTGTGTCACTAAAAATAAAGTACCTTTATTTTTGGTAACACTAAGGCCCTCATTACAACCCTGGCGGTCGGTGTAGATGTGGCGGTAATACCGCCAACAGGCCGGTGGAAAAAAAATGGAATTACAAGCATGGCGGTTACCGGCATGCAAAACCGCCACTTCTACACTGCTAGCGCTAGGGTGGTAACGACCGCTGGGCTTGAGACTTCGGTCTCCAGCCCGGCGGGCGTCACTAGACCGCCGGCAGTATCAGGACCCCGCATACCGCCATGGACTTCGTGGGGTTTTGTACCTCCACGAAATCCATGGCAGTAGGCACTATCAGTGCCAGGGAATTAGTTCCCTGGCACTGATAGGGGTCTTCCTCTCCTCCCTCCCCCTACCCAGAGTTCTCCCCCAAAACCCACAACCCCCCTAGCACCCCCCAAAGGTGGCAGGACCCCCTCCCACCCCTGCCCCCATCCCCCCAGAGAAACATCCACACACCCCCCGCCCCTACACACACGCTCACACCACTCATACACATACAAGCAGACATACACGCACACATACATGCACACAGACATATACGCACCCATTTCCCATACACACAACACACCCCTGCATGCATACACGCACTCACACAACCCCTCTACACACTCACACGCACACCCCCATGCACGCACACAACACACAACACTCTCCCACACCCCTCCCCTAACGGACGATCACCTTACCTGGTCCGGTGATCCTCCGGGAGGGAAAGGGATCCTGGGTGGCTGCTCTGCCGCAAGCACCCTGTCACCAGAACACCGCCACGCTGAATCCTGGGAAGTGATTCGGTGGGCGATGTTCTGATGACATGGCGGTGGAGGTGGAGCAGCCTCCACTTCACCGCCGACCGCCAGTATGGCTGCTGGCGGCTCTCCGTCCGGAAAAGGATGGAGGGCTGCCAGCAGTCATGATACGGTGGGCGGAAGACCAGCACCACTGACGGTCTTCAGCCCGGAGTTACCTCGGCGGTCTTTTGAAAAGACCGCTGAGGTTAAAATGAGGGCGTAAGTGTTGTCTTTCATGTGTGTGAATACTGTGTGACTACAGTGGTATTGCAAGAGCTTTGCATTTCTCCTACTTTAGCCTTGGCTGCCCTGCCTACAGCTACCTCTAGACAGTCTGGCTTCTAGGAACTGACTACAATTCACTAATAAGGGATAACTAGACCTGGTATAAGGTGTAAGTACCTTAGATACCCACTACAAACCAGGCCAGCCTTCTACAGATGGACAAGGTAATACACAATGGGTAGGGTAAAATACAGGCCCACATCCATGTAAAGGTCAGGATGGAGGCACACATTTGCCACTGTCTTTTGCCCATCTCCACATGCAGACATGGAGATGTGTTGCTACAGGATATGTACATCTACTGACAACAAAGAATGAAAACACATCAAAAATTAATACTCTGGACGGGAGAATACTACCCATGTCCAGTAGTCCACATACATGTTTCACTCACTACATTGTCACATAAGCTACAGTGAGGCAGCTCATACCATACAACCAGATCCAAATTCCAGGATACAGTCAGTACTCACCCCCTTGTGGCTGCTGTGCTGTCCTCAGATGCCCCTTCACCTCAGGGTAGGCCACAGCCAAAATGCAGGCCATTTGGGAGGTTAGACTCTGGCTGACACCCCTCCCTCATTGGGATGACATCTTTTTCCCGGCCTCCGCGGTCTTCCTGGCCCAGCATCTCAGGTCCTCCCACCACTTGTGACAATGGGTGCTCCTCTGGCTGTGGACCCCCATGGTCCGTACTTGCTTGGCGATGGCACGCAAGATCCCTTTCTTCTGATGGGCTTTCACCTGCGTAGATGACACAGACAGAAGGAGAAAGTCATGTACAATGGCAATATACCAACAGCAGTGGCCAATACACATCTGACTGTCCATGTGGCCACACATACCCATCCTCTCTGCTCACAAGCTTTCACTTTCGGCCCTCTGAATGCATATACTCACTCACAGGTACACTTGCACGAGTCACCGTCACATGCAACACCTATCAAACATGACTATGGAATTGGATGTACCTGCTCCTCTGGTGCCCCATATAGCTATCTGTACGGGGTAGGGCCTCCTCCACAAGCTTCTCCAGCTCTTCTGGGGTGAAGGTTGGGGCCCTATCACCTGAAGGATGTGGCATGATGGCTCCCTGAGACAGCACACAGCAGTTCAAGTTGTGGAGGTCTTGCTAGCAAGAGTGTCATGAGTCAAGTGAGCAAGGCTGCTACAAATGGTGGTCACGGATGCCAAGTACTGGACCGTCACCACCGGTGGTCATTGTCATTGGCCCCAGTCTGCCACTGGCAGCAATGCTAACCAATGACAAGTAGCACGGCAGGTGCGGCCATCTACCACCGTGATGACATTCGCTGGTGGACTTTTGTCACTTCCAAACTGTCCACTTCAGTAGGTCAGACATCTGCCATTTTGTGCACATATAAAACATTGATGTGCCCATATAAGTGTGAAATACACATATTCATCCAAATGGCAGAATAAGCCTATGTTGTGCCATCATGGAAGTACAAAATAATGTGACAGTAATGACACAGTGACGTGATGTGGCAGTATATCTGATGATGGCCATTTACAGATACTCAAATACACATAGGCATTGGCACTATATTGGTATTTTCAAATCCGTTTCTTTTGATCAGTGCAGGACAGCTCAGTCAGACGCATATGGTACATTACACATGTGACATTTGTCCTATACAGCTTACTTGTACAGCAGTGTGCTACATAGATGGTGTCCAAAGTGCTTTAGCATGACCGAAATTGTATATATCAGCAGTGCTAAGCATTTCCTACAGTGTTCGGTGTGTGCTATTTTGACATGTTCTGCTTACATGTGTCAAATGCTTTACTGAATGTACATCCTCTCCTATCAACCTAGATATCCTGCCATGAGGAGAATGAGACAACCCCCATTGTACCGTCCACTAGTTGACCTTGCATCCATGGAGGACAGGCATGTAATCCAGACTGATGCCTGAATCGACAGACCATCATGGATCTATGTACACAGTTGGAGCCAGATCTGTTGCCAGCCATATGAAATCCCTATTGCATCCCTCCCACAGTGCACGTCCTGTCAGTGCTACACTTTCTTGCCACAGGCTCCTTTCCGAATGCAGTGGCCTTGACAGCAGGGATGTCTCAGCCCATGTTCAATTTGGTGTTGAAGGATGTACTGTGTGGTTTGTTAAAACACCTGGACAGCTACATCAGGTTCCTCCAATGTGCGGACTTGGTCTTTGTGAAGGCAGACTTTTATGTTATGGGACACATTCCTCATGTGGTAGGGGTCATTGATGGCACCCATATAGCCCTTGTCCTTCCCAGTGCCCAGGAACAGGTGTATAGGAACAGGAAGAACTACAACTCCATAAATGTTCAGGTGGTGTGTCTGGCAGACCAGTACATCTCATAAGTCACTGCCAAGTTTACTGGATCGGTGCATGACTCCTTCATTTTGAGGAACAGCAATGCCCCACACATGGTGGCACGACTACACACACAGAGGGCCTTATTTCACTGTTACAGCACCTGTCATCATAATCTTCCCTGCTGCTGTACCTGTTATTTCACTGGTCCTACATCTATGCACACAGGTGACTCTGGCTATCCTAACCTTCCATGGCTGCTGACACCAGTGAGATACCCTGCCACGGAAGGTGAACTCCGTTTCAATGAGGTCCACAGGTGGACCAGGTGTGTAATTGAAAGAACATTTGGCCTCCTGAAGGCCAGATTCAGGTGCCTGGACCTATCTGGAGGTGTCCTCCTCTACTCGCCCCAAAAGGTATGCCAGGTAATAGTTGCCTTCTGCATGTTCCACAATCTAGCCCTGATATGTCAGATACCATTGGTAGCTGATGAGGGTGAGGCAGCTGGAGTAGCGGCGGGTAATGCTGAAATGACAAGTGAAGAGCAGGCAGAGGAGGAAGGTACTGCTGACTCTAGAACTGAGCTTATCAATCAGTACTTCCAGTGACAATCAGATATGTTGAATGTGGTTTGCACCCAATCCTTGGTGACAATAGTCCTCCTGACTTGAATTATCATTGGGGATGTAATGTGGTCCTATCCGAATGTGTGAGTTGTGGGAGCTGACTGATAGAATGTAAGGTGCAGAGCTAAAGTGTATCAGCTCTAACAAGTGTTTTCACTGCTGTTTCCTACATTTACATCTCAAATGGCCAGACCAGTATTGAGCTATGTTTGCTGCATACTCCTGTTCTCATGTCATTCCATCCGCTGATTATATCTTACTCAGTGCCTCTGCAACCTGAGGCTTGAGGCATTCATAGTAATTAGCCATTGGTAAGTGATAGCTGAGACGTTTGTTGAACATGACATGTGTCAGGTAAAGATATTTGTATGTATGATCTGTGACTGGTTATGTATAGATAATATATGAGTGCCTCTGCTTAGGCGGTATCCTGGTTTGGGCACGACATCTATGACCTCATATGTTGTTTGTGTGGTATCATGCCGTCCATTCTGATGGTACTCTCTGTCATGGTATTTTTGAAGGTTGGAATTCTGACTACAACCTTGTGTGGCCCTGGATTTCTAACTATCTGACATCTGCAGTGGGACATATCTCTTGTACTGCTGAGGATGCCTCCCTCTGTTGCCCATTACACTGCCTTTTGGATGTGGGGGGGTGTTACCAGACCACAAATAGCAATCAGGAAATGTGGTGATGTTTTTATGAAGACACATATACAGTAGCAGTGTTCCATGGTGTTTATTGTGCATATCATTACATTGTGAAGCCACAAAAAGATGCATACATTGTCCAACAGGTTGCTGGTAAAGCAGTTGGTTGCACAGGTCCAGTGTCCATGTGCCTTTTGAAAATGGAGTAATGTTATTGAACAGCCAACAGGGTGTCTCAGTGGCACACAAGGGAGACAAATCAGGAGAGGTTAAGTTCCTGGCAGTGGGTTTGGCCATGGCATCTGCTCCAGCCGGATGTCTGGGTGGACATCCACGTTTGAGGGGAGTTCCTCAGCTATACAGAGAGGGGTGTCTGAGGCCTGTGGTTCCCTTGGAAGGGCCTCCATTCCAATATCTGCAGCTGATGTAGATGGCTCAGATGTTAGAATGCTAGAGGAAGGGGGCTGCTGGAGGGTGATGGAAGCATGCAGGGTAGTGTTGATGTCCCTTGGCACCCCTGAAATTAAGGCCATGGTTGCATTGTGTGCCTGCCATTGCTGCATGATCTTCTGGTGGTATTCTCTCTGCAGCCTTTGGTTCTCTGCCAACATGGTGATGATGTGGCTCATCCTGTCCTGGGAACTTTGGTATGTTCCCGGGACTTGGGAGATGGTTTCCTGGCCAGTTGAGTCCCTTTGGCAATGACTGTGTGGGCATTTGTGCTGGGTGGAGGTGTGGCATGCAGGAGAGAGGCATTATGTTAATAGGTGGGAGCTGTAGTGAGACATACAGCAAATTGGGGAGTATTTGGGTGGTGAGGAAGCATACAGGACACAACAATTGTGTGCCATGGTAGTTGTGGGTACCTACCAGAGTCCAGTCCCCACAGGTATTCCCGTCAGGCCCTCGGGATGCAGAATGATCAAGACCTTCTCCTCCCAAGAAGTGAACTGTGGGGGAGGAGATGGGGCCCACCACCATTCTTGTGCACAGTGATTTGGTGTTGTGATGCCATGGAACACACCTTCCCCTGTAGGTCGTTCCACCTCTTCCTGATGTCCTCCCTTGTGCATGGATGGTTGCCTACTGAGTTGACTCTGTCAACTATTCTCTGGCACAACTTCATTTTCCTGGCAATCGACGTTTGCTGGACCTGTGCTCCAAACAGTTGGGTCTCTACCCTGACGATTTCATCCACCATGATCCTCAACTCGTCATCTGTGAACCATGGGTGCTTTTGTTGGGACACGGTAGTGGTTGTGTTGAGGGTGGGGGATGTTGTGTATGTAAGGGTACAGTGTAGGGTGATTAATAGGGTGTGGGTGGTGAGTTGTGAGTGATGGCTGCTTGTGGTGTTTGTGTGTGCTTGTTACATGTGTTTTGTGTTGGTTGTGCAGTGTATTGTGTATGCTGAGCGACATGTGGATTTGTGCCTACAGTGTAAAGGTGCTATATTAGTGCATTTGCCTGCTGTTGGTGTCTGTGAATGGTGTTTTAGTTGCAAAGGATTGTGGGTTGTGTGGCGGGGTGTTATATATTGGTGTGTATAGGTGTGTCTGCTGTGTGTATGTGTGTCATGTGTGGGGTATTCAAACTGTCCAATGTGATGTTGTGTTCTGAAAGTGGTGGGTTCTGACCACAGCGGTTAGCACTGCGAATGGTTTTCCGCCATGGAAGAACTGCTGTGCTGATTTGTGGCTCGTAATCTGGTGGGTGAATTTTTGTCGGCCTGGCGGTGCTAGTGGTGGAACTGCCTCTTTCCTGCCCTCTTGTTTCCTGGCGGTGTCGGATTTCTGGCTGCTTTCTGGAAGACTTCAGAGTGTGACTCTTAATAAAGCGGTCAGATTACCACCAACATGGTGGTCTTTTGGCAGCTGCTACCATGACGGGCTTGCCAAAAGACCACCCGAGTTGTAATGAGGCCCAATATGTTTAACTTTAAAGAGTCAATATATACAGGAGGCTGTAAGTATAGGGGTGCTGATTGAGAGAGAAAAGAAGTGAAACATATTTAGTATGAGGCAGAGGTCCAAGGGGAAAACCCAGAGCAGTCTACCACTTCAAAATCAAAGGGGAGAGATCGACTGCTACCTCGGTCACCCAAAGTCCAGGCTGGTTGTTGATCCGCCTCACAGGCCAGGCCAGAGGAAGGGGCCTGCTGGAGGCACACAGGAGCTACCAACAACGGCACAGGGCAATAGAAAGTCACCTCCATAATGGGGGGCTATGAGAGCAAAGGAGCCCAATATACCCTTGAAGGCACAAACAGCTCCCCTATGTATTCACTGTCACAACACCACCAAAGCCTCAGCTCAATCTGCTTAGGCCACATACTAACCTTTGCATCAAAACGAGAGGATGGGAGGAGGATACAATGACAATTGTGCAGTTAGGCTGTAATGTTACTGGGAGGATAGGCAGAACAAGCAGTGAAAACAAGCTGAGCCAAGACACAGATTGCAACTTCAACCAAAAAGAACACCCAACATCCGATGCCTGATTCACCACAGTAGCCACAATCGACTGTAGGAAACAACCGAAAGTTAAAAAATCTCAGCAAGGCACAGGACAGCTGATGCAGCAAAAACGAAGATGGAGACGCACACAAGGACCGGCTCCACCAGGGACTACACTGACTGCCTCCGTTCAAAGCCATGCTCCTTTCACACCAGAAGCCTAGTGTTCTGATGCAGACCATAAAAACATGAATGCTTTACATGAAGGGAACAGCTATGGTGCTTTATGTTTTGTGGTAACACCTCCCATGTTATGACACATCCCAGTACCAGATTGTCTGAGGTGCTTTATATAATGGGGCAATAATTGGCTCACTGCTGCCCTAAACAGCATTTCTTTGGTGTTGTACATATATATTTAATCCTTGTCTGCAGACTTTTGTATTACTTTGTGATAACCTGTCAAGCTTTTGTGTTTTCTGCAATGATAATTGTGAAAGTTGTCCATGCTATGGTGCTTTGTACTTTCGGGCTGTTGTTTTCATGTTTCAATAAAAGATCTGCAACAGTTATATTTAATTATGAACAGAAACTATGCTAATTAAACAAGTCTTTCAGGCTCCCGCCATGATGACTAACGCCAGTGGAATGAGGTCACTTCCATCTGTCCTCTACATGCACGACCTGCGGCTGCCATTTTACATATTTTTAAGATATCTAGGTCATCCTAGTGCGTCATAGAATTAAGTTAATCAATGGTTGCTTGATGTGTGATGTCAACTCATATGATATAACTAGTGAAGTTGAGTGTCACCTGCCAAATTGTCAAATGTATAATCTTTTCAATGTGTGGATGCTTGATAACTGTATTCGACTTAGGGAGGAGTTTACTATGTCTGACTTCCATCTCTGTATCCCTAGTGATAAGTATAGCAATGGAACTGACAGCCAGGATGTTGCAGTTGTGTAGTTTGTGAATTATGATTTCCCTGTGTCAGGTTTAAAATACCTTACGTGACTTGTCCTGTTTTCTACTTCTGTGGTGTACTTTAGTAACAACAGTGTAATAGATATCCTGAAATGTGTTCTGCCCTATGCCTAGATACTGTCCAATGGGGAGAATCAGAGATGCACTGGTCTACCAGCCTCTAGTCAACCTTGCTACTATGGAAGAAAGACACATTATACAGATATATCATCTGAACTGTCTGACTATCAGGGAACTGTGTACCTAGTTGGAGCTGGATCTCCTGCCAGCCATACGTAATCTACATGCCATCCCACCAACAGTGCAGGTGTTATATGTCCTGCCTTGCCTCACTGCAGGATCTTTTCAGGTGACAGTGGACTGGCTGCAGGAATGTCACAGCCACTGTTCAGTTTTGTGTTACAGAATGTACTGGATGCCTCAATCAAGCACTTGAACAGCTGCATCAGGTTCCCAAAACATGCTGATTTGTACACTGTGACGTCTGCCTTTTATGACATTGCACACGTTCCACATGTAATAGGGGCCACTGATGGCATCCACATAGCTTTAGTTCCTGCCAGGGCCAATGAGCAACTCTACAGTACCAAGAATTACTATTCAATCAATGTCCAGGTGGTGTGTCTTGTCGACCAATACATATCCCTTGTGACAGCAAAGTTTCCTGGATCTGTACATGATTCTTACATCTTGAGGAATAGCAGTGTCCCACAAATGATGTTGCGACTACAGAGAGAGAGGGCCTAGCTCAATGGTAAGTGTACCACTGTCTATCTCTAACGTCTATGCTACTTCACTTCACAGTCAGCTCTGTGCCTCTCATAGTTCCCTAATGTGCACAGAGGTGACTCCGGCTACCCCAACCTTCCCTGGCTCCTAACACCAGTGAGGTACCCTAAAACAGATGGGGAGGATGGTTACAATGAGGCTCACGGCCGAACGAGGCATGTAATCTAGAGCACATTTGGGCTACTGAAAGCAAGAGTCAGATGCCTACGTGTGACTGGTGGTGCCCTACAGTACAAACCACAGAAAGTCTTCCAAATCATTGAGGCATGTTGCATGCTACACAATCTTGCCCTGAGAAGGCACAGTCCACTGTTGGATGAGGAGGAGGTGGCAGCTGGACCAGTGGCTCAGGCTGATGACTCTGGAACTGACAAGGAGGCACATGAGGATGCAGTTGACTTCAGGACTGAGTTGATTTGACAATTCTTCCAATGAATGCCAGGTATGTGTGGTCTGATTTTAATGAGACCTCTAACCCTCTCTGCCTAGTGACATTGCCCCTTCTTGTGTTTTGCAACAGGTGATATGAGCGCACTACATCCGTCTGTCTTTGTTATGCATTATGATGGGATGCTGACTTACCATCAGGGGAGGTGTAAGTGCTATACTGCCAAAGCCATGTGGTACTTGCTGTTGGCATGGCATGACTTCAGTATAGGGTTCCCCATGTTGCATGGTTTCAAGACTGCAGTTTGGATGTGTATGGTCTGGCCTAATCCTATCACATGACAGTCCAGCTACCCATCCACACTGTTCCTAAAGTTGATGTCTGGCACCTACCTGTTTCAGACATTTCAAGATAGGTTTTCTGTTGGTAATGTTAGCTTTGAGGAATGGTTCTTTCACTCTGTATGTGTGTGACCTACAGACCTACCTTGTAGATATGTGGTGACCTCCCCACTGCAACATGATTCCTGTGGATTGCATTATGTCCTGTATGTGTATTGGATTGGCAAAATAGGAGACAGCATTGAAGCTTTACCCATTCTTGTTCTAGCTTCAAGTCAGATGTGTGGTTCCACTCTGCTTTCCGACACAACTGTTGGCACCCTTGGCATAGGATTACAGAACTTAAATGATGTCATGACCAATCTGCTGGACATTCCTGCCACATCTGTCCATCTGTCAGACTTATTGACACCTATATATGTATTTCAATTTTTATCTTTCATATTAGTAGTACTGGTGACAATGAGGACATGTAAGCCATTGCTGCGCTGAAATTTGTTTATTGTGATTGAAAGTGCATTTTCTGAGGTGTGGGGACATGGGATTTGACAGCATCAGAGTAGGTGGCCCAACTGTTTCACGGGTCCAGTCTCCAAGGGCCAAGGGGAAATGGAGTTTTGGCAGTGGACAGTTAACTGAGTGCCTCAGTGGCACACAAGGGAGAATGTTCAGGTGAGAGATCACTTCCTGGTAGTGTTTTTGGTCTTGACGTCAGGTCCTGCCAGATGCCTGGATGGACAACCTCATTTGCATGGGGGATCTTCAGCTGCAGGGGCAGGGGTGCTCAAGGCCTGTGGGTCCAATAACTGGGCCTCCATTGCAGTAGCTGTGGCACATGTAGTTGGCACTGGTGTTGATTGGCTACTGGAAGGGGCCTGCTGGTGGGTGGAGGACACACGCAGGATGCTGGTGAGTTCAGTGAGCACCCCACAAATGGAGGCCATGGTAGCATTGTGTGCCTTCAACTGCTGCATGGCCTCCTGGTGGTATTCCCTTTGCAGCCCATGGTTCTCCTGCAAGGTTGACAGTATTTGACCCACCCTTTCCTGGGATTGCTGGTATTTTCCCAGGACTCTGGAGGTGGCCTCCTGGCCAGTCATGTCACATTGGCACCTCATCCTTTGACCCACAGTTGCCCTACCACTGACCCTTGCCCCCTGTGCCTGTGACCGTATCAAAGTGTGTCCACTCCCACTGACACCAGGACCTTCATCATCATGGATGTTAGGGGTCGACTCAGGTCCCTGTACTGTGGGGCACACTATAGATTGATCTGTCCTTGGGACACAGGTTTAGGAGGAGGGATTTCCTGTGCTGTAGTAGCCGCAGAGGTAGGGGGACTCAGATGTTGGCAGGGTGAGGCTGGTGGAGGTGGAATGACCATTCATCCCACATAGGCCAGGTGAGATGTCCGCTTCCAGACATCCAGAGTTGTAGTGCTCAATTGGGCCTACTTCCAGGGGCTGACTGTCTCTGGCATCCTCTGCTGGGTGGCAGTAGTAGGGATACCTGTGGATGGAGAGGAAATATGTTACATTGTTACAATGTACTTGTTGTTTACATGGTTATTTGCAATCATAGCCTTGACATGTTTTCCAGTGATGGCAATGACAGTTGCTTGACTACTGGCAATGTTTAAGGGCTGATGGATAGTGCTGTTGTGTGCTTGTAGTATAGTAGGTTGTGCTCATCAATGCTGTCATTGCTATGTACTAGTGAGTAGTCCAAGTATCCTGTACGTGAAGGGGGTGTCATGGTTATACGTGCAGGTGTCCTAATTTGGAGTAGAATTAGCAGTTATACAAGGGTGGGGAGTGTTGCCTTGTGGTAGTTGTAGTACTTGCTACAGTGGGAAATATCCATGCACTTGGTGGGCCTGTGTGCGGTTAGTGGTAGTGGGGAGGTGTGGCATACAATGGAGGGTATTGGGTTCAGGATGGATTGGTCCACTTATGGGTGCTGTGAGTGGGTGTAAGGGCGGTGGGGGTACATGCTGCGCAGGAGTACATGGTGCCCGAGGAGTATTTTTGACTTACCAGAGTCCAGTCCTCCTGGTCTTCCAGTCTGGCCCTCTGGGTGCAGGATGGCCAAGAACTTCTCCTCCCACGATGTTAAATCTGGGGGAGGAGGTGGAGGGTCCACCGCCAGTCTTGTTGATGGCTATCTGGTGTCTTTCTGCCATGGACCAGACCTTCCCCCGCAGGTCATTCCACCTCTTCCTGAGGTCCTCCCACTTAGTTCAACCTGTCGAAGATGCTCTGCCACAACTCCATTTTCCTGGCTATGGATGTATGCTGGACATGTGCTCCAAACAGTTGTGGCTCCACTTTGATGATTACCATGACCCTCAACTCCTCTTGTGTGAATCAAGGGTGTTTCTGTCGTGACATGGTGAATGTGTTGTGGGGTGTGTTATGTGCAGGGAGTGCTGTTTGGTGAGGTGGAGTTGTGTGGTTTGGTGTGCTTGTGGTATGTGGTGGATGTGTGCAGTGGTGATGTGTTTGTTGTGTGCAGGGGTGCAATTGTGTAGTGTGTGCTGCGTGTTAGGTTTGGTGTTGCCTATGGTATTCACATTCAGTGTCATTTATTTGTGTGCTCTTCCATTTCTCTTTGAAAAATTCAGGATGCAAGGGGTTGTGGGTATGTATAGGAGTGTGATTTATAGTGCAGTGATCAGGTTTGTGTGGTGTGTGTATGTGATGTCAGGTGTGGGGTATTCATACTGTCCAATGTAGTGTTGTGTTCTGGTAGAGTTGAGTTTTTGACCGCGGCGCTTCGGATCACCAATGGATTACTACTATGCAAAGAGTGCTGTGCTGATTTGTGGGTCGTAATTTGGAGGGCGGGGTATTGCTGGTGTGATGGTGCTGGCAGTGGAACCGCCTCGTTCCCGCTCTGGGTCGGGCAGACGGTGTTGGATTTTTGGCTGATTTTGGCCAGTCTGCAGTTTGTGACTTGTAATATGACAGTATTGACACACACTAGTGGGTAGTTGTAATGACCATGATGTGAACGCCCCAGGCACTTTTATTACTTTGTCTCCTTACTTCATGGCCTGCACCATAGGGAACACATTTGGAGGGTTATGATATCGGAATATCCTTCACGCTCCCTCGCACAATGGGCTCACCCACTGAAGCAACATAACAATCCCCAGTGAAGCTTTCCTTGTCCATAATGGGTTGAATTTATAGACTGACAGTAATTACTAATTGCCACACTAGTTATTCATAGCACCCATTATCTAAGGAGAGCTTGAGGGCCATATCATGTTAAATGTTCTGTGGTCTGACGGTCAAGGGTTTAGCAGGATGTTGCATTGAAAAATGTGCTCCAATTCAAAGCTTGTTACCATAGAGACAATTCTCGTATGGCCTCTTGTGGACTGCTGGAGGACTGTGAGTACTATCTATCACCCCCAAGTACTGTACCCATGTACAACTTGATAATGTGCCAGAAGTGGCCCTTTTGGCATCATAATGACTATTCAGTTCATGTTCCAACTGCCAGTCCCCAACACCACCCCCTCCGAGTCTCCAACTCTACATGAATGATAAATTGGGTGACCCCACCATCTGTACTCTTCAACATCATCTCGTAGTCAAGAGCACAGTGTTCTTTACAAACCCAATTAGCAAAGACCTTCTAAATGAATATGTGTGAAGCTTAAGTCATGTCCAAATCATTAATAAGAGAGAACTACTCACAGAAAACGATCTATAGATTAAGCCCTTACTGTGGATTAAATGTCAAACGTGCATTTTACCATGGATTTGCTAGGGTGATGGACAAGGCTGGGGTGCTGTGTGTCAATTTTCAGACACAAAATAGTAATTCAGAAACCAAGGAGGGATTGTGGTCTAGTTTTCACAGTATTTTTATGTTTTATATTGTATTGTTTTTATGTACTTTTTAAATTATGTTGAATTACTATTTTGTTGTTCATAAAGCCATTTATAATTAGCAGTATAAAGGGTTTTATTTTGCTACATGCTTTCGACAAAATGTATTTATTTTGCTCATATGCAATTTAAAGACAATTTTCTTTTTTTCGCAGCTCATGCACTGACACCTTAGCAGTACCTGTCTTGTCATTAGGGTTTGCTTTCTCATTGGCTAATGTCACCAGAATTCTTTTAATAGTATGTATTACATTACAGCATAACGTAGGTCATGCAAAATGTTATATCCAGCATTCAAATTACCAATTAGTAGTTGCAAGGATTTGAAACTTGTCACTGTATCTTTTCAAACCTAGGCGGTTTCTTAAAGTTGTCACATAGTTATATGGCTCTCTGGTGACATCATCATCATCACTCTACCATGCTAATACGAGATTCAGCCTGTGCAACATATTGGGTGTATGTAAATGTATATAGAAAAGGGTTTAGGAGAGACATACTATACATCACTGATTGTTAATCATTTTTGATTTGAAGATTTCAAGGCTATTAAATTAGATAGAATTTTGCACCAGAGAAAACGGTGCTGCATCAGGGACAGTTGAAAATATTGGAAACGGTGCTCTATGAGAGAATGTGGTATCTGCATCCAAGGGTCACTAAGCTAGCACACTGTACAGTGTACCAGTAATTTAACCCCCAACCTACATTCTAGTAGCAATATTGCAGTACACTGAATCAGGGCAATCACGACTCACCCCATGGTATTGCATCTTATAGACACAAAGGCCCTCATTCCAAGTCAGATGGAGCAAAATTACACCATGGAATTTTGCTTCCCCACTTCCAAGTAAGTTGTTTTTTTCCACACCTGAAATTTTAGAGCGAGCCAGACCCTAATTTTACAGAACACTAATTCCACATGGTAAAATTGCACGAGGCTTTGGCTGCAGCAGCAGCTAGGACTCATTCCATGTTTTGCTCTTACAAGAGTTATACAAAGCTCCCCCAGCCAAAAACACATTCTCCTTTCTTCCTCTACTCCTCCCTCACCTTGCACCCCACTTAGTAGTTCCTGCACGTATTAAACACCTCCTCCGATGAGATGATAAATGTGTGCATTACACCACAAAGATTTGGGCATTCCATTTGGTACTATCAATTGAAAAAATCATGTCCCATTGGCGATTCCCCATTCCATGGTGTTTAACTTATAATTGCATGCAACTGGGTTTAATTTACTGCTTGGTAATGATAAATTACAATGCAAATTTACCCTCCAGTAAGCCCACCCCAGTACCTCACAAATTGCAGTTAGGGCCTAATACGCAACAGAACCATGTCCTGCATCCTAAGAATAATAACCAATCATTCTTCACCCTAGTGATGCCAATGTACTATACTTCACTCCATCTCAGGACATCTGATGACACTAATCCACCACAAGACACCTTAGAACATTAAGACTCCACTCTTCACTGCCACTGAAGGAATGTAGCCTAGAACACTGCACTGAATCCTTGGTGTGATTTCCTCACTCCTCCTGTTTTGCTGAATTTGTTTTTGTTGGCTCTACTTCTCTGCACATTTTACAACTGCTAACCAGTGCTACAGTGAATGTGCTATCTCATGGCAGAATTGGCTTACACCTAAATGGCATATCTAATTTACATGTAAGGGTCTCCTTAAATTGATGTACCATTTACCCAGAGCTAGTAAATTAAATGCTACTAGTGTGTCTGCAGCACTTATTGTGCCACCCACTTAAGTAGCCCTTTAAGTACAGGCATTGTATGTAGTTTTCCTTTACTAAGACTGTTTGATCATAGGAGTGGCAATGATCCTGCCATTTTGATTTTATGCCATGATTTATGCTAGATAATCCCGTATCTGTATCCCCAATGACTCTGTCACTGTATTCAAGTTACTTTTAACATGATAAGACAATGAAGATATTTTTTAAAAGCCCTTTAAACGCTTAAACGCTTTCCCAGGACTGCCATTCAGCCTGTGTGTGTAGTTTTAATTTTAAACTGCTATTTCAGACTTGCAAAATAAATACATATATCACCCTTATAGTAGGCTCTAAACAGCCCATTGAGCATGGTGCATTGTATTCAAAACGTAGGACATGCACTTTCATGTTTTACATGTACTGTTAGTGAAAAACTTGCAAATTCAGTTTTCACTATTGCATTCCTACCTCTCCGATAGGATAACATTGGGTTACCTTCTTACATAGGTGCTAACTCTTGTTTGGAATCAGGTAGTAATTTCCTGTTTGGTGTCTGAAAATAGCACTTTAAACCCTCTACAATTGTAAAGGTGGATTTTAAGTCACATTTCTGAAAATGTAACTTTTAGAAAGTAACCATTTTCATTGCCTAACCATTTGGTGCCTGTAGCCTGTTTCCTGGGTCACAGGAGTAGGCGTAGGTGGCAGTTGACCTTGTGTATTCCTCCCAGATAGCCACATAGTAGAGTGTCAAGGTGTTGGCAGAATGGGCCATCTTCACTTGAGAGGGGTAGAGCTGTCACTTGTCAGGCTTGTACGTAAGAGACAATGCCGAAGATCACACGCAAGGACTTCACTCTATCCATTGTGCCTCCACACAGATTGGGACCCGGGCAGGGAAGCAGGAAATTCTTGGCACCTATGTATAGAGAAAGCTCCAATTGTGTTTCATTTCAAAGTGGGCACCAGGTATAATAGAGAAACCCTAAGACTCACTCTTGAGTAGACTTCTCGGCCTGTGGATATTACACAAGAAAACCTGTCCTGCTGCCAGAGGATTATCCTGCTGCTTGAGACCTTCCCTGCTGTCTGAGAAGAAGACTGGGCCAGCACCCTTCATCCCAGGCTGAAGTGACTCCAAGGGTCAGCTGACTGACCTTCTGTTCTGAGCTATAGTGCCCTCTCTGCAACTGCCCAGCTGACCTGCTCTACATACCTTCCCTGGCCTTGCAACTGGACCTGCCTGATCCCTGCTGGCCTTTGCTGAAATTAGTTCCTGACCCTCTAGAGGTGGTTCCCAGGTTTTGGCCCTTTGGTGTGGCATCCGCTGCCCCTCCTGGAAGAAAATGAGAAATCCTGAGGTTTTGAGCTCTTTGCGACCATAAACATGCCCATTTGAGCCAAGATCTTGCTTCCCACAGACACTGTCTGACTCTTGCAGTACAGCACCATTCAGCGACAACCGGGCAATGTGAAATATGCCCTTCGCACTACAGCATCAACAGCCTGCGGGGAACACCAACCCAAAGCTCCAGCAAAGACTGTCTGTGGTCCCCAACAGGATTGTCACACTACGGCAATAACCACCTGCAATGCCTGGCCTGCTCTTCGTGCCACAGTGACGACAGTCCGCAGCACTCTCTCTGCTCCTGGCAGCCTTCTCCACTGCAAAGTGGACACTGAATGCTGGACTTTAGAAGGTAACTTTTTCAGCTGGTCTAACATAGTCCATGTATCTGGCAAGCCCTTGACTGCTGTCAGCCTGAACTTGTGACTATCACCCGGTCTTGCACAACCAGATAACGATGAGTGGTGTTTTGTGTTTTTAGGACTTATAGTTATCTTAAATATTTGAAACTGCATATCTCCAGCTTTAATAATTGGATTTTCATAGTTTTGTTGTGAAATAAGGTATTACATTTTACTCTATTTTTCGAAATTGATGTGGGATTTTTCTTGTGTTGTGTTTTTATTTAATGCTGCTTTACGCATTGCCTCTTAGTTAAGCCTGACTGCTTTTGTGCCAAGGTACAAGAAGGTTAAGCACAGGTTAATTTAGAGACTTTGGTGGTTCACCCTGACAAGGTTTGAGTCTGTCGCTTGAGAATGGCGTACACTCCCCTCAGCCAGCAATCCAGTTTCTCATAGTAGACCTGGTAAAAATTCCCATACTTGACCTGCAAGTTAGCCTGACCTTCTCAAGGGTGGTTTGTGTGGAATGTTTTTAGAAAACTGTGGCAAAATTGTGCAAATATCACCACAGTTTTTCATATATATTGGCTGGCAAACCAAACATTTTACCAACATTCCTGATAAGCAACAAAATAAAAATACCATTAGTTCAGGCTTGGGCACAGAAGCCGGGAGTCACATTTCTCTATTGCATCAAACAATGCACATGCCAATGCAGTTGGGAGTTAAGAATATAATGCTTGTGGTCTCTGTTAAAGATGCTGTTGTGTGGGCAAAGCCGTGGGCTAAATAATACCTCAAAGGACATCAGTGCCTTTTGGATTCTGACAATGATGTGTTGCTATTATGGACAGTGCACGGCAATAACACTTTCAATCCTTGCAGCTCAATGTGGTTTGATCAGACCCTACCACCTGCATAAAAACAACTGCACATAAATTAAAGTATTGCACTGAGTGACTGTTATATGTAATATTGTTTAACTTCATGTTGGTTAATACCTTGAGGAAAGTGACTTGTGTAATAAGACATTACCTGTTAGGGAGATTAATTTCATATAATTGTCGGCAAAGAGATCAATCTGTGGGATTGATGTACAAAGCAATTTTGCAGTCTCAAATCCCGCTATTACCTCCTGAACTCTATTTCTCATCCCAATACTTACATAAATGAGGCTATGGGCACCATAGATTCCTTGACCTCCTCCTCCAATCTTCCTGTGCTGTCCCAAGAGATTGTGGACCTCGTCAGAAAACGGGTTGTGGTGCCTGTGCCGGTGGGGCAAAGAGGAAAGGGGAGCTATTCTCCGGTCTTCCTAGTCCCAAGACCTGCAGGGAAGGTCATGCTCATTTTCAGCCTCAGACATTTGATCCTGTTTTTGAGGAAACCCCACTTCAAGATGGACACTCTACGGTGCATTATTCCCCTAATTCACCTGGGCGAATGGCTGGCCTTCTTGGACTTGAGGGATGCTTACCTTCACATTCCTATTGCTCTGTCCCATCAGCGGTTCTTCGCTTTTGTGTGGGCGGTTTCCACTGGCAGTTTTGGGTCCTCCGCTTCGGTGTGGCTACCTCTCCCGGAGTGTTCACCAAGGTGATAGCCTCTCTGGTGGCTTATCTTCATGGTTTCAGGGTGATGATTCATCCCTACTTGGACAATTGGCATCTCCATCATCCTGTGCTACTTGTCCTCCACTCTCAGATCTGCAGTTCATCTGGACCCACTTCCAGATGGCAGAAGGTTTTGTCAGCCTTCCTCCGGAACGGGTTCAGTGGTTGCACAATCTCCTCCTGGATCTGGGTGCAAGAGGTCTGGTGCCTGCTTGATACTGGTTTCTTCTTCAGAGTCACATGGTAGTTTGCCTTTGTTGTTCTCTGGTTTTGTCTCCTGCTGTATTCTGGTTTGGATTTTTCCATTCTTTCTTTTTCTTTCAGGCATCTTGCATCTTTGTCGTCCCAGGGGCTCAGCTGCACTTGGGTCCTCTGGTTTGTCATCTGCTGTTGCATTGGGTGCCTTGTCTGTATCAGCTGGACTTTCTGGTGCCTGTCTCCCAAAGCATCTGGCACTTGCTGCAGTGGTGACTCAATCCCCTTCATTTGGCCTAAGGCTTTTCTCTGGCACTGCCCCCTCACAAGGTGGTTACCACAGATGCCAACATGCTCGGTTAGGGGGCTACTCTGGGCACCCTTTCCGTTCAGAGACTGTGGTCTTCTCAGGAGAGCAGGCTCTCCTCAAATTGGAGGGAATTTAAGGCAGTTTTGCTGGTTCTGCCACATTGTTCTCCCTTGCTGAAGGGCTAGGTGGTGCTGGTAAGGACAGACAACACTGTAGCCAAGTCCTATATCAACAGACAGTCAGGGACGGGTTCTCGGTTACTGGCCTTTCTTGCTTTTCAGGTAGGGAGTTAGGCAGAGTCTCATCTTTCCTCCCTCTCAGTCACTTATATTCGGGGGAGGGACAATGTTCAGGCAGACATACTCAACCGATTTTTTTCCTTCTTCCCTAAAATTCTAGCTGGCCCCAGATATTTTTGCCCAGATTTCCCACCAGTTCGGTACTCCTCAGGTTTACCTGTTTGCATCCGCGCCAATTTCCTCCTTCCCCTATTTTTTCCAGGACCCTGGATAGGGTTGTTGGGGGATTGATGCTCTGTCCCACCCTTGGCCACAGCTGCTTCTGTATGCCTTTCCTCTGTTCCCTCTTCTTCCCCTACAATTAGCCAGGCTTCAGATAGAGTTAGTTTCTCTCATTCTGGTGGTGCCCTTTTGGCCTCGGATGGGTTTGTTTCCTCTGTTGCATCTGATGTTGGCTGCACCAGAGCAGATTCTCCCATTCCACCCTTGTCCTCTTCAGACGCCTATTCTTCCCCCATCCACTTGCTGCCGGATGTGTCTGATGATTTGGCTCTTGAGAGGAGGGGTTTGATGTTGCATGGTCTATCTGCTCCTGTGGGAGTTTCAATTCTGAACTCTTGGAAATGTTCCACCAGAAAGACTTACGCTCATCATTGGTACTTTTTTGTTCAGTGGTGTAGGAGTAAGTCTTTGGGCCTGGCATCTTGTCCTGCCTCTTCGGTCCTTCAACTTCTTCAGGATGGTTTCCAGAAGGATTTGGCTGTTTCTACCTTGAGAGTCCAATGGGAAGCCATTCGGGCTATTCGCTCACCTTTTGGTTTGTCTGAGCTCCTTCCTTTGGGTTTCTGACTCCTTAAGAGTTTTTCTTTACTGAAGCCTCAGATTCATCCTGTAGTTCCTCCTTGGGACTTGCTTCTGGTTCTTAGGGCCCTTCAGTCTCCTCCGTTTGAGCCCTTGAACACTGTGGGCTTGAAGTTT
The DNA here is from genome assembly GCF_031143425.1 of Pleurodeles waltl. Classification (NCBI taxonomy): domain Eukaryota; kingdom Metazoa; phylum Chordata; class Amphibia; order Caudata; family Salamandridae; genus Pleurodeles; species Pleurodeles waltl. Next base: position 913,878,734 of record NC_090444.1, on the reverse strand, counting down.
CTTTCATTGAATACTTTTTTCTTGTGGCCATCATTTCTACCCAGAGATTGGGTGAGCTGGGGTCTTTATCAATCCAGCCTCCCTTTTTGCAGGTGTTTTTTGACGGAATGGTTCTTCGCTTGGATCAGGGCTTCCTTCCTAAAGTTGTCTCCTCCTTTCACCTTCATCAGGAGATAACAATGGCTTTTTTCCAGATTCTGCTACTCCTGAGGAGGTTGCCTTACACAGTTTGAATGTGTTGAGGGCTTTATCCATCTATTTCTCTTCCACCAGGGGTTTTTGTCAATTGGAGGCCCTTTTTTGTGAACTTTGGTGTGTTTCGTCATGGCCGCAAAGTTTCTATGTCCATGTTGAGTCGCTGAATTCGCTCTTTGATTTACTTGGCTTATGATTCTCAAAATGGCTGTTTCCCAGGTGGTTGCAGGGTCATTCCACACGGGGCATGGCGGCTTCCTGTCTCTGTTGGACATTTGTCAGGCTGCTACTTGGGCTACTCCCTCTACCTTTGTCTCCCATTACAGGTTGGATATTAGAGAATCCTTGTCCTTCGGGTCTCAAGTTTTGGTTACTGTTACTAGTTCATCACCTTGGTCTCCTGTATGATGCGTTCTGGTTTGTAATAAATATTGTTTCTGCAGTATTCAGAGTTTGTGGCATTTGTTTTGTGGGGATCAGATTGTTCTGAGTTTGCTTTCGCATATCCTCATATGTGTACGTATTGGGACGAGAAATAGGGTTGAGGAGGTAATAAATTCATTACATACATAATCCTCATTACTTCAAATACCCTTTTTCTCATACCAATAGTTATGTCCCACCCTTCCCCTTCCTTCCTGGATCACAACCCTTTCCCTTTGTTTCTTGGGCTTGGGGTTGTACAGGATGCCTTCTGGGCTCCATGCCCTTTTATAACCAGATCTGTCAAAGGGTGATTGGGGAAGGGGTGGGTGGGCTTTGCGCAAAAATCTTTTAATTGGTTATGGCTAGGGCACATGGTTCTGAGCAGAGGTACCCTCATATGTGTAAGAATTGGGACGAGAAACAGGGTATTCAGAGTATTGAGGATTACCGGTAAGTAATGATACATTGTGGGTCGCAAAACACATTTTTCAAGTTGCAAAAAATACATTCATTTGCAAAAATTACATGGTGTTACACTATAAAATGGCTGTTTGGTATGTATGAAACCCATTTTTAGGGTTGAGCCTGCTTTGCATGCGCTCAAGCATGCGTATCGCAGCGAGACACTTTAGTGTTTAGAAAAGGGCTTGGAGCCCAATCAACGTCACGTCAGTGTTTATTATTGGTTCGTGGGCTTGCCTAATAAAATCTGCTTGCTTTCATTAGTCGAAGGCACGCATACGTCATGCCTTTTCCGGTGGCTAGCCCTCCTCGAGCGCAGCGACCAAGTACAGATAACATGCAAGGCACGCAGTTTTCCATCGGGCTCGTGGTCTTCTTTTTCTCTAATTTACGAGCACGATCTCGCTTGCCAGAAGTCGAGCGCTTTACAAAGTTTATTTAACTTTTTCGGGTTATGTACATAAATGCAATTTTGCCCGATAAGTGAAAAGTCGGGTTAGGAGTTTACAACGCGATCAGCTCTAACATGAGACCCGTTGCATTGCAAATGCTTGTTTCAATTGGAAAAGCATTTCCAACTTGAAAAATGTGTTTTGCGACCCACAATGTATCGCAATTAGGAATGGAATGTGTGTCCCTACTTAATTGTAATTTGGTATGGTGTGTTTTAATGGCTTGAGACCACAATTGCAGTTATAAACCATGGATCAGTCCTGAAACCCCTAAGGAAACCGTAACTGGTTTGCAAAGGACATGGTGTGCCTTTGGAATACCATCTCCTTCATGAATTCAGTCAGCAACTTCGGAAGGAGTATGTACTCTCAGCTCCCCCAAAGTTATCTCAAACTAGAATTTATGTTTAAAAAAACACCTGTACATTTGAAAAACACTCGCTATTTAAATAAAACTCAGTTTAGGAATGCAAGTCAAGACATCTATCTTTAAAAAAAATAGGCAGGTTATTCTGGGACACGCTGAGACAGAAGATTTTGTGACGTGACCTGGGAGTAGATGGGTCACATCATAAAACCAGATACAGGTCCCAAAACGTCAATGTGCAAATCATGTCCACTATTTGTGACCTGAGTATTTTTGTACACGACGCCCATACATTTGTTTCAGGTTGGGCAACCTGAACATGAAGAGTCATATAGCTAGATGGGGCTGGGATCACACAATTTGCTATCTTTGCTTTCACAGCTTTTTGAGGACAAATCATGCTTCTGATTTATATGTCCATGTTAGGTTAAATTACAAATGTGAGCAATACACGTCTTAATTATGTTTGACATTTTGAACAGATTGGCAGCCCTATGTCTCTGCAAGAGGACAAACAAAATAAAAGTACAATGTTATATTGCTAATTGTGTCTAAAACATAAGGGAAAGAGACTACATCACTGAACGTAGTCGTATCTTGAATAGCTTGTGAATGTGCTTACCCTTTTGTTTTCCGTATTAATGCTAATCACTAATGTAGTTGACCTTTTTAATCCTGATATTTCAGTATTGATTGCTAGAATGACTGTAGCTGTATATACCTTTTGGTAGAAGAGATCTTTGGAGGTCGATGGGCATGGTCATAATGCTTATAAATAATGTTTTGTCCCCTCCTTTCTGTATAAGAACATTTTGTAATGTTGAATTTTGTTTTCTAATTAAATATACAATGTTTTATTGTGTATGGCTTGTATGAATGTTTGATGAAACAGACATTAAAAAAACTAAGGGGCATATTTTGGAGTGGTTTGTGCCATGCGTCCTCCACAGAATGTGGTACATTTGTGGTGCAAACCACTGAGTACTATTTTTGTAGCTATGCAAAGCCACTTCATGTGGCTTTGAATAACTTAAAAATTATGGAGTAAGGCAAGGCAGTGCAAATCGCTGCATTGCCTTACTCTAAGCAAGGCGTTCCATGGGCGTGGCATGGGTGTTCCCGCACAGCTCCCATGGTTTTTGACACATTTTCAGATTTACCAAACCTGGTAAACCTGGGAATGCATCCAAAAGATCGGCCTCCCCAGGAGAGGCATAACAAGGAGAATTTTTTTGATTTCTCCTCATTGTTTCCTCTTTCTACATGTACTGTATTCTACAGCACACATAGAAGAGGGATAAAGCCTCTCATGAATGATTTGCAGAGGAAGGTGTACCTTCCTGGAAAAAACAATCCTGCATGCAATGCAGGCACCCTTGCGCCATGGTGCCATATTGGATAAATACAGCACATTCCTGCCCTTTCCATGTAATGCAGGGCAGCACGGCAAGGTGACTTCCTGCTCTGCCTTGCACCACAAAAACCAGAAATATCGGACTAAAAATGTTTATGATGATGTAGATCACCATACAAATATGGACTCGGTACAAACGGCTGCACACTGGATGTACAGCTAACACATTTGTACCAAAGGAAAGCAGTGCCCATTCAATAATATGAGTCTTGCTAAAATAAACAAGAATTCTAAACCAAGAAGTATTTTTTACTTACTGAGCCACTGCATTCAAGCGTCACGTAACAGTATATCAATAGTTCTGGATTCGAACATAAAACACAATCATAATAATCTTTTTTATTTGCCACGTTACACCTATCATATGTCATGGTACACACAATCTAAATAACATATTCTAAGTCAGTTATAAAAATGTTAAGCTGTACTGATCTCTGATTACAAAATAGGTAATGGAACTACTCACAGTGCTTTGGGCTTCTCCATGTGGCAGGTGTCTGCTCAGGGCACCACAGATGGCGCAGGCCACCAGTTATGCTCACTTTTAATTAAAGTTGAAACAAGGGAGATTTGGCTTTCACCCAAATAAATATAAACTACAAATAATTACAAAGAATTGAAAATATTAGAAAATGTTACACATTTCACGGCTCTGGCAAAGGTGCTTCTTTACATTTAGCAGTAAAAGCACAGAAGGGAAGTGTTCCATTTTACGAATTTCCAAGATACCCTTACAGCGCGTGCCTTGTCTGGCACTCGTAAACCCTTATTGCGCAGTTCGATGGTATTTAGACCACTATGCATTACACTACGCAGCATCATTAAAGCTATGGCGAAAGTCAGACATTCCAGTCTAAATAGGTTGCTTTTCTGACAGTGCAGACATCAGGAAATAATTGTACGTTAAATTACAGACTCTGCCATTCGCTACGTTATTTTTAGTTGTCACAACAATGCCATATGGAAAGGACGCATATTTACGGCATTTCACACTGCCCATTGTGTAAAGTGTAGCTTGACAAGTCAGTTTCTCCATTTACCCTGTGTCTAAAATTATCTGTTTCGTGTATTCTAGAGGCACAAACACACCTCAATGTTTGCGTTCTAGACGCATCACTTAATCACGTTGCGTTGCACGTTGGAAATCCCAGTAATACTGCTTTTAAAAATCGACCCATTATGTGGCACTGCATGCTAATGCCACTCGTGCACCACATGGCATGAATTGTGTTCTAAGGAGACTGCACTCTTCCTCAGAATCCGTACTCTACAGCACTACATCCATCATAGGTGTTCTAAGGGATCCTAAAGCAATGTGTAGTAAAGGGAGTTGTCCACCCGCTGTATCATTTTAGTCTCTACAATAAAAACACATTTTTGCAGGCTATTTACAGAGAGTACATACTCTTGAAAAGAGCTCTGAATGATTTCCATACTCCTGCCTTATGTGTCAATCCAAAGAGGTTAACTAGTTTCACAATGGGTATGCTAGCTCAAATTTGATTGGTCACTATGTATGAGTATAAATATCATCCTCATATGAAATGTGTGAGGTTATATGTGTAGAAGAGCATCCACAACCAAATACAGTAAAAGTGAAAGAAAAAATACATTATTGGGCAACACCAAATTTAAATGAAAAGTTAAGACCATCAACATTCATCAATATGCCAATGAAACACAACTCTACAAAGAGGCCTCTACTGCTCCAAAAATTCCAGCATCTCAAAAACTACCTGCACATGTTATGTTATGTTATTGAGACTTATATAGCACCAGCTACCCAGAGGCCTCGTAGCGCTGAATCAACAAGACCTGGATGTCCAGTGCTTACCTGAAACTTAAATCCACCAAGACAGAATTCCAGTTTATTTGCCAAGAACAACAAATGAGAAACAGTACAAACCTGGCTCAATGACATGATCCTTCAAGGCTTTGAATCCCAATGCCAAAAAAACAAAGGGGGCTTAATGCTAGCTGTTTCTTCTAAAAAAAGTGAAACAATTTCTTCAAGAAAGTTACTTCGGAACTGCTGTTAACGTTGTCACACTCTCACTTTCAGGTGTGGTAACACCCTTCTCCATGGCCTTCCACACTCCAAATTGGCTCCTTTGGAAGATATCCTACATGCTGACAAACGTCTCATCAAGTGCCTGAATAAATTTGATCATATCACCCCATCCGATTTATCTCCATTGGCTCCCCTCCTCAGTCCACATCTTCAAAACAACTGAATCATTTACAAAGCCATCATGGCAAGCACCCCTAGTTATCTTAGAGACAAGCTCACCACCTATTGTGATTCTCAGTACACCCACAGCAGGGTACCATCAGACACCAGATTAAGAAATATAAAAAACAAAAAACAAAAAACAAAGCTGCAGGCCTTTTTTTATCTATGAACCCAGGATTTGGAACACAATCCCATTGTCCATCAAGACCACCCAATGCTGCTCCAATTTAGGAAACAGTTTAACATGCGCTTCAAAAAAGAAGACTCAAATTTTTTTCATATTAAGCGCTTCGGACCCCCAGGACTCTCAGTCCAGAGCTTCAAGGGGGTGCAGAGAGGCAGTGGCTGGGTCAGGCCTCGAGGCAGACAGCCAGCTCAATCCCAAAATCCAACTACGAGTTTATTACTGCAGCAACTTTAATATATGCTATTGGAGCTAGAATTACAGTAGCTGATGGCACCAGACTTGTCCTCCAATCGATCCTCGTTAAAGGATTCCAATTACATGGCCTCAAAAGAGTCCTGTATTGCTATTTTTTGTCACTACCTCCCTGAGTCAGGAGTTGGTCATTTGCGTGCCTCATTCCTTCCTTGGATGTGATAGCTGTTTATCAGGCTACCTCTCCGGAATCAAACCCTGATTCCCTGTTACCCGTGGTCGCCATGGTAGGCACAGAAAGTAACTTTGAAAGTTGACAGAGCAGACATCCGAATATATCGTCACCATCACATGGACATGTGATCAGCCTGAGGTTACCTAGAGTCACCAAAGCGGCCGGGCAAGCCCGCTTTGGTCTTGGTCTGATAAATGCACGCATCTCAGGAGCTCATCAGCATGTATCAGGTCCAGAATTACCATAGTTATCCAAGTAACAGACAGAGCGATCAAAGGGACCATAACTGATTTAATGAGCCATTCACAGTTTCACTGTACCGGCCGTGTGTACTTACATGTGCATGACTTGATCTTTGAGACAAGCAGATGCTACTGGCAGAATCAACCAACTTAAAAGAACAGTATATCACAATGGATTAGCCAGCCACAAACCCGCTACCTCTCCTATCACATATTGACTTTATGCTCAAGCCTGGAAGAAGGCCATTGTTGTCCCAGTTTCTAAAAAGGGAGATAAATAGCAACCTTCTTGTTATCACCCAATTTCGTAACTCAATTTGACACTGTATATCTAAAGTGGGTTTTTGTTACTTAGAGTGGAGTCATAGGCTGGGGAAAATAACATTCTCTCAGATATTCAGCTTGGTGTTCACCAAGGCGTGGGGGCAGTTGAGTAGTGCTGCAACTTTGCCCTTATTGTAGGGAAGCATTCAACAGCCAGGAGAGGTGCCATTCATATGGCCTTTGTGGACATTTCCTGTGCTTTGGATACCGTTAACCATATTAAACTGGGGCCATGCTGAGAAGTCTGGGGGTTGAGCATGTTCTGGTAGACCTTCTTTGTCATCTTAATTAGGGCAAGATTATTAAAACTTGGTTTAGCCAAAATGAGGAATGCACCTCTCAAATTAAATCAAGTTGGGGGGTTCACTGGGGTGCTTCCTGGCCCTTTTACTTTTTCCAGCTTTATGTCAATGGTTTAGAGACCTTCCTAGCTCACAATGGGAAGAATATGCAGCAACTTGTGAGGCATGCAATCCCAAAACTCTTGCATGCAGACAATGTTGTTCTCATTGCAGGAACAGAAAACAGATTACAACTCTGTTGCATTTTGTTGTCCATTTTATGAATAATCTGAACTTAAATGGTAATATATCTAAATCTTTTACTATGGTTTGTGTCCACCAAAGGCCAAGGTTAAAACAAAGATTGGAGTGGTCAAGATCAACAAGGCCCAAAGATTTAATTATTTAGATATTAATGCACTTCTTTCATCACCAGTGATAGCATTGCCATTCAGAGACAATGAGCTCACATTAACTGATCTGCTTCTCCCTCAGCATTTAGTTTTTGTCCTATTTAATCCTAGGTGTGGCTGATGGCATTGGCAGGTTTCTTAAAAGGGTGAAGATCTCAATGATGGGCATATCTTATAAATTCCACCAAGCTAGTTCAAGCACACAGAACTCCTTGTCCCATAGTTAACAGGCCTAAAATAGGTCTTTCACATTTGATTGATGAGTTGATCTATTCAGGCCAGATAAACATATCCTGTACTTCTAGTGCTGGTCTCATTTACTCAATTCAAAGATGCACATTTTTCTGAATGTTCTGCAGTGACACTCTCAGAGGACAGGGAAGCATCTATCCTCCCAGACACAGCTACATTTTATTCAAATGTAATGTAACAACCGAGTAGAGGAATTGAAAGAAAAAGCATATTATTATTCAGCAGTTTCAATAGCTACTATGTAGTCAACAGGACAGGCTGTGCTTCACCACTACCACTTTCTGAGAAGGAAAGTGATAATAGTACTTTGCCAGTTTCCTGTTCCCAGATGAATGCTCTAATATAGAATGTGCCTGGTCTACAGTAACAGGTGCTGCTCTATGAAGTCAAATACACACCTGGTATGACAGTGCATGGATAGTAATATTGAATAGAAGTCATCAGTCCACAGCATACTCCAAGGATAACTGTGTAGATGCAGTCATGTGTGACTCTCAGTATGAGATGACTGATCAAAAAAAGGAAATACCATCAGTAGTTGATATAGCAAATGTGTGGGAAGTTATGTTGAGACCATCGCAACTGACTCTTGAGGCCTTAACATACCAATCTAATAACATGGATGTGCAAATAGATTTATTGAATTTAATGGCAACTTCAATGTCAGGTGTTGACCAAAATCTCTCAGATTTAATTAGTTTGATTACTCTTGCACAAACGATGGCGGCATCATCAAATATTGAGTGTATGTGTGCCCCGGTTATTAATAAATTGTAATCAATACCGGAGGTTTCCGCTTCCATAATAGAGGATTTAAAAGTGGACTATGCTGTTTCAAATTTTAAATCACAAGAGGAAGTGAAAAAATATAGCCTCCTCAAGCATTAGGGCCAACAAGCCCCCGAATGTAACAAACAGATATTCTTAAAAGATAAAAAAAAAGGTGAACTCAGTAATTTTAATGGAGAAATAAAGCCAATGATTTGAAAACTGGTGATGTTTCGAATGACAACGGCAAGCCCATAATGGATGCGCAGCAAATAGCTCATGACTCTGAAATGCAATCTTTAAATCATTCATCAGAGCGGGAATGACAAACAAACATAGAAAGAAAATGCTTAATTCTAGAAATCAGCAAGGCTGGAGGGAAAAAGTTGTGAGATGCAACCAGTAGTGGAGCAACCCGAGATAGAAAGTGCAACATTTTTTCAAGCCTCAAGATAGTCATGCATAAAAGACTTGGGATGTTGAGTTAATAAAGGTCGATAATCCTCCAATAATAGCAACGAAAGTAGACAAGACTCTAATAACATTATCTCAGAATGATAGAAAGAACACTATTAATCATGAGAGATTTGTGATCTGAAAAATAAGGTAATGATAGCACAGCAATCAGAAGTATTTAATAGAGTGGGATTCTGACAAAGTGAAGATAGCAAATATAAACCTCAGCAGGAGACTTGTGTCTGGAATATTAAGGCAGCAAGAGTGAAACCATCAAACACAATTAAATATACACAAGGGGTATATAGTGGAAGTAAAAATATGTTATGTGTCAAGCATTGGATTATGATGGGGACAGACATCGGCAACATATTGCAGGCACTGAAATAATATGCCAGACTAAAACATCTGTAAAAAAGGAGGTCTTGGTTTTTATTACTCAGTCATTGACTTTATTAAACAAAATAATTTTATCCCCACATATGAGTTGAGAGATGCATATGATATCCTGAACCAAGAGAATATATTGAATTTATTACATGCAATTCCATTATTGTAAAAGATAGCTTAGAGTGATATAGTGTCACTTGAGTTTCTTAGCCCAGTGGAAGGGAGGGCACAGGAAGCTACCTTCTGGTGCCAAAATAACTCAATGGTACAACTAGTAATGAGAGAAAAGGATGTTATGGCAGCCTGGGTAATTGAGTTAAGCCTACCCCCAAAGGATTTGTACGCTGTGCCATTTGTGTTAGCAGAAGCAAAATCAACTGCTATCCTAAACTATAGAGGGGGTTAGACATTCTCAGTTCTGAGATCTGCAAGTGGTAGGATGGAGAACTCCGCCAAATTTCGCCAACCATTTAGTTTAGTAGAGAATTAAAGGGGTACACAAGTAAATGTAGGATGGCTAACCAGGCATTACATGGCAAGCATAGGACATGACCAAATTGGAGCAAGGTTATTAATGTACAGCATGATTTGCTAACTATTTGTTCCTGGAATATTAATGGAGTACAAATGAAATCTCTGAAGAACGATATTGCTCATTTGCTAGAAGGAAAGCAGAAAATATGTCTCCAAGAAACATGGGCTCTTGAAGAATTTGAATTGACTGGGTATGTGGGTTATTTTAGATCAGTAGTTAAATTGAAAAATCAGGGGAGTCCAAAGGGAGGGTTAGAAATTGTCATTGAAATAGCATTGAAGATTGATGTGACTCAGTTGAAATTAGAAAATAAAACTATTCTAGTGATTAAATTGACCAATTGGATAAAGGATAGTAAAACCCCATTAAATACAATAAATGTTTATACCTCGATATGCAAAAAAAAAGTGCTCAATAGTTTGAGCTTTTTAAGGTGATAGTGGCATTTTTGCAGGAATCCTATCTTCGTGATATATAAAATGCAGGTGATTTTAATATGGATTTAATTAATTATTTTGAGCATGAAGACCAGATTATTCAGCAAGGCTATATGTGCCCCCACAAGCTATAAGGGACCCTAACAGGAGAAAACGTGATTAGTGAGCAAACATTTTATTAAAGGACTTGGAGTCTTTAGGTATGCGAGTGTTAAATGGCAGGTATCAATTAGATAGTCCACCTGAGTGCTACTATACTCTATACTCAACTACAGCGTGCTCGATAATAGACCATTCAGCAGTCATGCTTACACTTTTGGGCTCGGCAATATCTTTTAATATTAGAAAAACTGATCGTATTGATCATGGACAGCAAAGGAGTGTGGTCTCAGCCCAAGTACAGCATTACCAAATAGCTCCACTCTTGTTTGGAGAACATAGCAATTTAAATGACCGAAGGCTTACATGGTCAGACAATCTGGATGTTCAAAGTAGAGACCTACCTGAAAATTTAGTAAAAGAAGGTTTTGCCGGCAGACACAATAATCATGTCAAACGGTGGGCAATATTTCTGGAAAAAATAATAGCTAAACAAGCAGAAAATAGGCCCCAAACGATTCCCCGAAGAAGGGCAGTGCATGGGAGCAAATGTAGAATAAAATTGACTATTTCTTCTTTTGCATTAAGAAAGAAGCGAAATCAATTGCATAAAAGGATTAAGAAAGATCCTTTTGATGTAGAGTTACGCTGTGCTCTTGTTAAAGTAAATAGGTGTTTTCAAAGATCAGTATGGGACGAAAAGAAGAACAGCAAAATATATTTTCTGTATTTATCAAAGCAACAGAATTCAAGGCAGCTTTAGAAGGTAATAAATAATCTAAATTGTGTGCTCACCCGTATAGTTAGCTCCAATGTAGCAGGGAAGACGTTGGTCAATTATGTAAAAGAGCTATTTAAAATATCCACAACAGTGATAGAAGAGGGAGCTTCCATATATTACAGTAGTAGTAAGAGGGGGCTCAAAAATGATGATCTTGTTCTGGATAGCTTTTCTAAAAAAAGCAGGTAAAGAAAATATTGCAGAGATCCAGACAAGATGGCGCCCCATGTCCAAATGGGTTACCCCAGGTCCTTTTTTAATCTAATACAGAATTTTGGGTACCAGTTTTAACTTCAGTCTATAATTGTGCATTACGGCATCAGATAGTGCCTGACTCATAGCAAGGTCAATAATAAACCCGATATTTAAGAAAGGGAATAGACACCAACCGGAAAATTATTGTCTGATTACTCTTCAAAATGTTGAAGCCAACTAATTGGGCAGGCAGTTGATAACAAAACTGTGCCATTAAATCAAACGGGGTTCACACAAGGGGTTGGAACCGGGACCAATATATTGACCTTGTGTAGGAGGCTGGCCTGGTTTGTGGTGGGTACCTAAGGTACTTACACCTTATACCAGGTCCATTTATCCCACATCAGTCAAATGTAGTCAGTGTCCAAAAGCCAGGCTCTCTAGGGTTAGTGTGGGTGAGCTGCCAAGGCCTAGCTATGAGACATGCAAAGCTCATGCAATACCACTGTAGTCACACAGTACTCACATGCATGAAAGAAAATACTCAGTGTTACAAAAATTAAGCTACTTTGGGGGTCATTCTGACCCCCGCGGGCGGCTGTAGCCGCCCGCCTGGAGGGAGCCGCCATATGGCCGCTCCGCGGTCGAAAGACCGCGGAGGCCATTCTGGCTTTCCCGCTGGGCTGGCGGGCGACCGCCAGAAGGCCGCCCGCCAGCCCAGCGGGAAACCCCTCCCCACGAGGAAGCCGGCTCTGAATGGAGCCGGCGGAGTGGGTATGTGCGACGGGTGCAGTGGCACCCGTCGCGTATTTCAGTGTCTGCAAAGCAGACACTAAAATACATAGTGGGGCCCCACAACACCCCATACCGCCATCCTGTTCCTGGCGGGCGACCCGCCAGGAACAGGATGGCGGTATGGGGTGTCAGAATCCCCATGGCGGCGCAGCAAGCTGCGCCGCCATGGAGGATTCTGCAGGACAGCGGAAAACCGGCGGGAGACCGCCGGTTTTCCTGTTCTGACCGCGGCTGAACCGCCACGGTCAGAATGTCCTGAGGGGCACCGCTAGCCTGTTGGCGGTGCTCCCACCGACCCTGGCCCCGGCGGTCCGTGACCGCTGGGGTCAGAATGAGGGCCTTTATTTTGATGCCACAAATGCCAAAAATACCTTAGAGACTACACTTCCTTAGGAGGTAAGTAATATACACAGTATATACACTAGAATGCAGTAACAGCTGTAAAAAAAAGTTAGAAAACAATGCAAATAGTGAAAATCACAATAGTTAGAAATGGGCCCAGGGGAACACAAACCATATACTAAAAAAGTGGAATGCGAAAGCTGGTTTCTCACCTAGGCAAGTGTACTCTATAGAGGGGTGCTGGGAGTGTAAGAAAACACCAAAGGTGAGTAATAGAAACTACCCCAGAGTACAGGAGAGCAGGAGTAAATCACAGTAACTTTCCTAGAACACACAAGAACACGTGACAGAAGATTATTCAAGAACCAGAAGAGACTGCAAGACCACAAAATGGATTCCTGGACCTTAAGACCTGTAGAAGAAGGGAACCAAGACTACGAAGCACCGAGGAGTCCAGGAAGAACAGGAGATACTGCCAACCCGTATAAAGGTGAAAAGGAAGAACCACAGGTGAAGAAAAGCAGTCAGTATTGCATCCAAAAAGATGGATACGGGTTCCTGGTTGGTGCAGATGATGTCCCACGCTGGATGAATGATTGCAGTCTGGTTTGGGTTTCTGTATTCCACCAACAAGCCTTGGCACACGCAAAGCACCCCGTTAGCAGAAAATGGCGCTGCCGGGATCAGGAGGGACCTGGTGACCTCTACCAGGAGGAAGAGACAGAGGGGGCTCTCAGCAGCTCAGAGAGCCCTCGGAAGACCAGGCAGCATGCACAGGAGTCCCACAGCATGGGGACAAAGGAGGTGCAAAAGAAAGCCTGTGCAGCACGACACAAAGGGATCATTTACCGCCGGAGAACCACTCAGGAAGCTGTGCATCACAGGATGGAGTGCTGGGGACTGGAGCTGCACAGTGCATGAAGAACTTTGTGGAAGAATGCCAACAAGCCTTGGCAACTGCAAAAAACATGGTTCATGGGGTACTGTCTTGTGTGGGGACGCAAGCTCTTACCTCCACCAAAGTTGGACAGCTGGACCTTCAGGATGACTTCAGTCTACCACCCGTGTTGCTGGATCCATACAGTTCTTCAGGAGAGGGGACCCAAGCCTTTGGTCGTCGCTGCAGAGGGGTGCCTGCTGAAGCACAGAAGTGACTCCTTCACTTCAAGGGACATTCCTTCATTCTTCTGGTGCAGGCTGAAGACAGGCAGTCCTCAGAGGATGTATGACCTGGAAACAGTTGCATTTTCTGGCAGGAGCTGAAGATACAATGTTGCTGAAGTCGTCTTTGCTTCTTTGTTGCAGTTTGTAGAGTTCCTGGATGGTCCAGATGCCGTTTCGTTGGTAGAAGGTGAAATAATGGAAGCAGAGGATTCCTGCTTGAGTCTTTGAATCCGAATCTGAGGAAACACCCAGTGGAGAGACCCTAAATAGCCCTGAAAGGGGGATTTGTCAGCTACACAGGTAAGCACCTATCAGGAGAGGGCTCTCACGTCACCTGCTGTCACTGACCACTTAGATGCTCCCAGAGTGCTCTGCCACCTTGGAATCCTAGATGGAAAAACCCAAGGATTACCTTATCTGTAAATATTCAATGGTAGTATTACTGTGCCTGCGCGTGCATGGGGTTCCCTCAATATTATGGGGGTATAATTGCGTGCTGTGAGCCGTGGTTGAAATCCTGGTGCCTAGTGTCTACTCTGTTCCAGGTGATTAGTTTAGAATTCTGGCGTGCTAAATGGTAAGCGTGTCAGTGACCCTTTCATGCTGCCCCAAGTTTTCAATAGTCGCTAGGTCACCTGAAACGCTAGGCCATCCAGGCCGAGTCGGGGGTCAGTCTCAGGGGTTTGTAAGAGTGCCAACATCGCTTCCCAGCCACCTGAAAGAGGGTACTTGCGCAAGCCAAGCACGTCCTCCTGCCCCAGCGCCACTCACTCGGCTCCCGCCCAAATAAAAAATGATCGCTTCCAGGCCGATACAGACGGCGCCTCAGCAACCCTCCATCTGCGAGTTATCAGCCGCTTGGCTGTTGTAAATCCCAGATCTAAAAATCGTGCTGTAACCCTGTGACGCGGACCTCTAGGAAATAAGCCCAGCACGCAGGTCTCCCAGGTGGGTGGTAGTGTGCATGATGTGCATGTTGATAAACAAGCGACTACAGCTCCCCAATAGCTGTGCAGGGAAGGGCAGGACCATAGCATGTGTAATATATCCACGTCTAACAGTTTACAACGAGGACAGGCTGCATCACAACGGAGGAAGTATCTGTTAATGCGAGCTGGTGTAAGGTATGCCCTATGAATAATGTAGAATTGTATGAGTAGAAATCTGGCATTGCGGGGGATGATGGTGTGGCTGGAGAGGACAGACTTCCATTGCAGGTCCGTGAAGGGCGTGTCCGATTCTCTCTCCCAAGCAGTACGCAGAGTACCATGCTCTTGTAACATGTGAGTTTGGAGTGCTTCAGATGTCTGCCCCTTCCCACAACCTGTATATATTGTATTAATGGATGGGTTGGGGGAGCAGTTGTTCGGTCTCCCCATCTGCTCGATAAAGATTGCAATAGTTAGTTATACAACTGAAACTGTCCCACCGGGATACCCGCATCAGCGACCAGGGTCGGAAACACAATCAGCGTACCATCACTGTACAGATCGCCCAGTGTGTGCAGATCTGCAGCGTGCCACGCCCGGAGTTTGGCCTCAGACGTGGCCCCAAGGCCACGAGGTGTGCCCAATAGTGTCATGGCCAGGGCAAACGGGATAGACCCTCTTGTGAACTGCAGGGACCTGCAGTAACAGCAGTGGGCCACTTGGAGAAGGAGCTCCTCCGGAGGAGCCGAGTGCGTGAGCGGGTGGAACAGGTGCATCAATCGCAAAAGACACCAGGGCCCTGCGGTAGTTGCTGTGTTGGATAAATGCAGTCCGCCAGCCATCTGGACACCCACTGGAGCTAGGAGGCCAAATAATATTGCTCCAGGTTGGGCGCTGAAAGACCGCCCGCTCCAAAGGCACATAGAGTTTCTTAAGCGCAACTCTGCAGCGCCCTTATTCCAGATGAATTCGCGTAGCTGCGGTTCCAGTTCCCTAAAGAAGCTGGCCGGTATGTAGTATGGGAGGTTGGAAGAGTAGTATAATAATGGTGGCAACACAATCATTTTCAAAAGAGCAAGTGTGCCTGCTACAGAGAATGGCAGCGTCTGCCAAAAGGTCATCTGGGATCTGATAGATGTTTCCGCCCTGCCAAGATTTCCATCAAATGAATCCTCCTTTTGATGATAGATGCGAATGCCTAAGTATCTAAATGTATGGGCCTGTCAGGGAACATCTACACCAGGGAGGTGCAACCTTGGGTTTGGGAGGTTGGGATCATAGGGAAAAAGACATGACTTTGCACAATTAACCCGTAATCCGGAAAGTGTGGCGAAGTGTTGCAGTATTGTCCCGACTGCTGAGGGGACACACGTGATATCCCTAAGGTACAGTAAGAGGTCATCTGCATACAATGATACAGTGTGCAGGCCGTCTCCCAGCGCAACGCTCCAGTGGGGGCCCGGTCACATAGCACCGCAGCCAGGGGCTCCATGGCAAGGGAAAACAGTAAGGGAGAGCGGGGGCATCCTTGTCTCGTGCCCCTGCGCACCTCCACCGGCTCCAAGATATTTCCCCCATCTTGACCCGGACCCTGGGATCAGTGTACAGTAGCTTAACCATACGGAGGAAGTGGGGTCCTATGCCAAACTGCGCAAGATCTGAAAAAGATATGGCCACTCCAGGGATTCAAAGGCCTTTTCCAGTTCAAGGACTAGGCAACCCGCCAACGGCCAGTCCTGCTTCGAATAGTGCATGACCCGGAACAGCCACCTGATATTATGGGAAGTATCGTGGGCAGACACAAAACCGTTTTGGTCGGCATGCACAAGATCTGGCACCATGGGCTTTAATCGCGTCGCCAATGTCTTGGCCAGCACTTTATAATCCGTGTTAAGCATTGCTAATGGTCGGTATGAGCCAAGCTCCAGTGGGTCTTTGCCCGCTTTAGGGTGTGACGCCAATAGTGCCTCGTTCTGCGATTCCGACAGAGATCCCCTCCGCACCGACTCCTCATAGATGCGGAGGAGACGGGGCGCAAGAATAGAGGAAAAGGTCTTATAAAAATCAGCTGGAAGACCATCTGGGCCAGGAGTTTTACCCGCAGATAAATCATTTATACTAGCCTGGATTTCAGAGAGCTCTAAAGGTTCCTTCAGTGCGTCCCGCTGGGCCTCTGTCAGGTGGGGCAGTGTAGTTGGGAAGAGGAATTCTGCACAGTTCTGCCAACTCGGCGAGACGGCCAAGCCGTAGAGGGCCCAATAGTGCTGTGTAAACACGGAGTGGATATTCAAGGGCGTTTGGAGGATGTCACCAGATGCCGAGCGAATCTCCATAACCGGGTCATGGCTTCGCTCGGATCTAGTCAACCAGGCTAAGAGTTTACCTGATTTGTCAGCAGAGGCATGGGTGCGAGCCCAGATTCCACTGCGTTCCCATACAGTGACCTCTAATAAAAACCTTGAAGGCATCCCATTCCACCAGCCCTGAAGATGCAGTACCCTCGTTGTGTGCAAAGTATTCAGCGATTGCCCCCTCCAGCGATGCTTTAAATGCTGCATCTTCCAGACGCTCAGGTCGGAGCCTCCAGGTAGGGATAATAGGGGGTGAGGTATCCCAGCCTAGTTGTACAGGTTGTGGGTTGTGATCTGAATGAGTGTGGCTTAAATAATCAGTATCCAGTACTGCAGAATATAAATTATGCGTGCACAGTATTCTGTTGAGGCGCACATGCAGAGAATGAGGGGCAGAATAGTATGAGTAGACTCTGTCAGTGGGGTTGCGGTGGCGCCATACGTCTAGCAGGTGCCAGTCTTGAATCCAAGTGTTTAACGCACGTGCGGCAGTCATGATGGGCGCCGAGGGCAATGGGGGAAAGGATCGGTCCACGTCGGGGTCCAGTATACTATTAAAGAAACCCCCCAATAGCCAGGGGTAGTCACTCCACCCCGATAGTCGGTTGGATAAGGAGTAGAGGAAAGAGGCCTGATCTAGATTTGTGCATAAATGGAACCCAATACCAAAACCCTGCCCGCAAGCCGCCCCCGCACCAGCACATAGCGCCCCTGATCATCAATTATTTGATCTTCTGCTACAAAGGGGATGCCCGACCTAATCCAAACCAGAGCGCCCCTAGCGTAAGTGGAGTGACCTTTCGCAAACAACTAACCTCTCCATCGTCACTGCAGACGTGAGATCTCCAGGAGCGCCAAATAGGTCTCTTGTAGGAAGGCTATGTGTACCGAGTGTTGTTTAAGGTAGGAGTATATAGAGTACTGTCACTTTGGCGTATGTATGCCGCGCATATTTCATGTGAGAGCAGTATAGGTATTCATGGTGGATTTTGGTAGTGAGAGCAACTAATCAATTATGTGGCCCATGTAGAAAAGGTCATGCGTGAGGTAGAGGGGTTCCAACACTCCGGCAGGCTAATAAAGTATGTCCTCCATATCAACATTAATAAACAAAATACCATCAGAGCAGAGAGACAACCGGTATCTGCCCAAACTAAATAACCCACAAGGGCAACAAAACAACTATGTATAATGAGTCTCCACTAGTAGGAGAGTGGGGTAGGCCGAGGGACTTGTAGGTGTGCGTGCAGCAAGTCACGTACTCCAGTGTGTGTGGGGAAATGAGTGGGTGTGAGGCCAGTGGAAATTGATACCTGTGAGCAGCAGGAGCACGAGGGTGGGTGACGCGCCCCATCAGGAAAGTCCCCTGTAGTGTCCCAAATGTGTCCCCAATCTACCAATTCAGCGGTGCAGGACAGGCCCGTGAACAAGGTACTCAGAATTCACCAAAGAGACATAGGATTATAAAATGCACACTTGTAAGGCCATTAAGAGGTCAAAATGAATGGGGAGGGGTGTTAGAAAAGTTTGTCCATTGTACGAGGGGTCACCACCATGCGCGCCAGCGAGCTCGTCTCAGAAAGATGGTCTGGGGTAGCGAGTCCTTCACTAATGGGCTCAGGATTTCAGTTTCTGCATCCGAGGCCGCAGAGGAAGTGGTAAGGGCCGCCGCCAACTGTAGCGCACTGCGGCGTTCCCGGATGATTTACTCCAAGTCAAGGACATGTTTTGCCCTCTCTGGGGTGATGCCATGAGCTCTGCTGCGCGTCTCGCACGGGTGCGCCTACCCGGCAGCGTCGGCGGGTCCACCTCCGGATCTCAACCACTAATTCGGCCCGTGGACTCCAACCACTCCCACGCCGCCTCTGGTGCAGAGAAAAAGTGGGATTTGTTCTCAGCTATTATGCAGAGCTTGGCCGGAAATAAAAGGGAGTACTCAAGATCCAGGGCCCAGAGCTTGCGTTTTAAGGGTAAGTAGGAGGCACGGTCTCTCTGCACAGCCAAAGTGTAGTCCGGGAACAGCATGACCTGAGCGTTATCCACTCGAGGCGGGGCGGACGACATGGCAGCCTGAAAAATAATAATCGCCACAGAGAAGAAAGGTGTCTTGGTGCCCTCCGGTACCAACCCCCAGAGCCAGGCCTCGGAGTAGGCAAAGCATCACGGCCCTCCGCACCTTCCGGAAGGCCAATGACCGTATGTTGTTCCTTCGGGTGCGGCCCTCTGCATCCTCAACACGACGCTCCAATTCGCCTATGCGGGCCAGTGCGTCTTCCATTGCAGTTTCCAGTAGAGACGCCATGGGTGCCAGTTCGTCAAGTGTACCTGTCTTCTCCGCCAGTTTGCGGTGATCCACGTGTAACAAGACATGGTTGCCAGACACCTTGTCAATTTTGCCCTCTAAGGAGGTGCAGGCCCTCTCCAGAGAGTCGCCTATATGCTCCACCGCCGCCAGCACGGCATCTAGGTTTTGCCCATCTGGATTGGCGCCCTCCTGCATGTTTCTGGCACCAGTTCCAGAGCGAAGGCAGCCAGCCCCCACCATATCTACAGACTAGAAGAGATATCAGGAATACTGTAGTTCGCTGCTCCACTCACGCAATGTGCCCCAAGAGTAGTTGTCTAGGGTGATCCACCAGCACTCCGCTCAGGTTCCGCAGATTGAATAGCACAGGGTGTTCCGGCCTTTCTCACATCTATGCAATGGAGCAAGCCTATTTAGGCAGACTTCTGTCCCACTGCGTCAAAGTGGCCGATGTATCCTGCGCTCCTCTTGGAGTGTCTATTTGGGGTGTGCCAGCCACTCCCCAGACCACAGGACTATGACAAGCGGCCAGAAGACCAAGAATGAGGCCCCCCCAGATACCTCCACCGGCAGGATGCAGCATTGTTGTAGCGATGGAGGCGCGGCTGGGCCCGCTTGCATGCGTGACAAGAAGGGCGTTTCGCAGCAGCACGCACGTCCCAGCCACGCGAGTCCGTGCCTTCTATCCGGGTACTCGGACCTCATGGCTGCCAATGGAGTCCCAAAACTCGTGTGCCG
The DNA here is from genome assembly GCF_031143425.1 of Pleurodeles waltl. Taxonomy (NCBI): domain Eukaryota; kingdom Metazoa; phylum Chordata; class Amphibia; order Caudata; family Salamandridae; genus Pleurodeles; species Pleurodeles waltl. Next base: position 913,858,774 of record NC_090444.1, on the reverse strand, counting down.
ATAACCTTGGGACGCCCGTGGCGATCAGGAACAGGCCCGCCTCACTCCCACGGCATCTGCAGCACCCCGGCAAGGCCGCGCAGTCCCCCCGGCCACAGGGTGCCCAGGCGCGGCAACAAGATCAGCAACTCACTCGTCGTGGGCTCTGCTTCAGCTCCAACGTCATTCTGAGACCCGCCGCCACCACAGGACAGATGCGGTGGCAGCGCCCTCAGCTGGCGCAACCCATCCCCCATGCCTCCCTCGCATGGGCCGCTGCCCGCAGCCACGTATGCTCCACCACAATTTACCACCTCGAATGCGGCATCACAACACCTGAGTCTGGGCCATTGGTGTCTTGGGGGACTCAGCGCAGAGAAGCGCCCGCTGTTTGGTGGTCACTGACCCCACATGTGTATTTCGCCGTTGGATAAGCCGGAGTCGGGATGCGGAACTCAATCAGCTCGCGACCGCCATCTTGGCCAGCTAGCCACGCCCCCCAAGCATTTCACCATTATTATAAGTGATATCAGCCAAGCTGGTACCAAGCTAAACATATGGTAGTGAAGCTCTTCATGGAAGAGATACATTAGGCTTAAATACAATAATAATAAATATGTATGCAGCTTTTTTGCCTTCTGGAAAATACATGTCCAGCACAAATCAAATATGCTTAGAGTTTGGGCAACTCAAACAGACAATAGCTAGGATAAAGGTCTATGTGAAGACTTGGTACAGAATAAGAATGACTAAGAAGGACAAATTGTGCCAGGCGCTGTGGCAATAACTTCAAAGAGGCCGCAGGACCCCTACGTCCCACTATCTGAAGCTGGCAATAAATGATTTGGGTGTGCATGACATGAGGGAAAGTGCTCCATTTACAGCATGTTTTAAGAGAGCAGTAAATGGTAATATGAAGAGGTTTCCTTGTTGAAGGATAAATAATTACTGTTGAAAAGGTCACATGCTTGGGGGATCCTAAATGATTATAAGTCCCTTCAATATCAACCGTATTCTGAGGCTGGATGGTCCTTTGTTTTAAAAATAGCCTTTTTGCATTTCTGATTGGTAAAGCTGCCTGGTCAAACAAGTAAGATCCTAAGAGAAAAGGAGAGACTGATGGAGACTTGAAGGTTATGAAAAGATGTAAAGAAGAACCTTATACACTTTTTTTGAATCTGCCCTGTCTTATCACATGAAAGAAGATTTTTGTTAAAATCTCTTTTAAATGAACTATATGTTCATACGAACACATAGACAAACAGTAATTGCATGTCTTAAACCAATACTCAATTCACGTATGGTGAAGCTCTTAAAAGTGGCAAACAAGAGGATGGTTCTTCAAGCAAGTGGTGTTGGTAAATCAGAGTATACCTTCTCAGCCGCAGCAGGTTTAGTGACTACTAGTGATACCCATTAAGTTGATGAATTGCTCTAATTGGATTTGCATATGTGCTAACTTTATGTTGGATTTGGAAAACCGCAGTACATATGATCGTTAACTGTTGGCGATAAATGGTTTATTACCCTTACTAAAGGTGGTGTAAGTGGTCAGAAGTTAGCAATCCAGTATAGATAAAATCAAGAATACATTTCTGCTTAGTTTTCCAAGTCTATAATAGTACATCATAATAGGAGAATGGGCTGTTTGGTTAAATAAGTATATTTGGAAGTCTATTTTACTATTGTAAAATTCAGATTTGAGGATATCTCTTTATCCAGTGGGTCCAGTCTATAATAGGTCAACTTAGTAAGAAAATGAATTAATCTGTTGGACATGTATACTTGTAAGTTTGTTTCAAAATTGCACAATTGCACTTTGCAGAAATGTCGACCAATGTAGTTAAAGAGTTAACATATTGATTAGAATTTAAAATGTTTCTCTAAAAAGGATATCCTTATGATATGATAGGTAAATTATTTTAAAGGTTTTTTATCGTGTTTAAAAATGTCTATTTTTTAAGATGATGTAATGATTAATATGTTTTTTATGTTTATTGAAATTAATATTTCTTTTTTACTGTGACAAATATAAATGTTTTTTGTAATGGTTTTAATTAACTATACAATAAAGCATTCCTGTATTCTTCAGTCATATCTAACTTGCACTTACATTTGTTTGATGCTTCACAACAAAGTTTTAAAGACTATGGGTTTAATTTATTGTTTGTCTCATACACAAATCAGATTTACACCTGGAAAATACTATGTGAATTAAGCTAGAATGTTTACGGAACAGGAAACATGCATGAACCACTGGTAGAAGCCTAGCCAAATATACTCCTAGATTACAAGGTGGGTGGAATAGAGATGGGTATTTACCATGCCTGAGAAATACCATTACCTCAAGGTGAGTTATTTACTGGGTGTGTGTGTAGGAAGCTGGCCGTTGTATGGTGGGTACCTAAGATACTTACACCTTATAGCAGGTCCAGGTATCCCCTATTAGTGTAGTGTAGGCAGTGTCTAGAAGCCAGGCTCTCTAGAAGTAGCTGTGGATGAGCAGCCAAGGCTTATCTAGGACACGTGAAAAAAGCTCATACATTGTAGTCACACAGCACTTACACATATGAAAGAATACACTCAGTGTTACAAAAATATAGGTTCTTTATTATGGTAACACAGCACCAGAAATACTATAGGGGCAATACTTCCTTAGCAGGTAAGTAATACACAATATATATACACTAGCTGTCAGAAATAGGCATAAGAATAGTTAGAAAACAGTGCAATCAGTGTAAAGCACAATAGCGAATAGTGGCCCTAGGGGGAGCATAAACCATATACTAAAAAAATGGAATGCAAGATTTGGACCTCCACCTAGGTAAGTGGAGTGTGTAGAGGGGTGCTGAGGGTACTATGAAAGCACAAAGGTAGGTACCACAACACCCCCCAGCGACCAGGAAAGTAGGAGTAAATCACTAGAATTTCCCCCAAAACACCCACTTAGAAGAAAAGAAGAGAATTGCAAAACCCAGGAGCGACTGCAAGAAACCAATAGTGGATTCCTGAAGAGAAAGACCGGCAGAAAAAGTGGACCAAGTACAGAAGACACAGCAGAGTCCAGTGGGGGCAGGAGCCCCTAACCACCAAGCTGAGAATGCAGGAGTTGGTTGATGGTGAGATTGCAGTCGGGTTTGCGTGTTCGGATTCCACCAACATGCCTTGGTGCATGCAAAACTCGAGGTTGACGGAAAGTGGTGCTGCCGGGGACCAGCAAGGCCCAGCAGGACTCAATCCAGGAGGGGGAGTCAGAGGGGGCCATCAGGGTCGCAGAGAGCCCACAGAAGCATAGGAGTCCCACAAGATGGGGGCACAGAAGTTGCTAAAGGAGCCCATGCAACACTACAAAAAGGAGTCCCATGCTGCATGAGAGCCACTCAGGCAGCTGTACATCACAGGAAGGCGTGCTGGGAGCTACACAATGCCTTGGAAGAAGTACCAACAAGCCTTGGCAGCTGCAAGAGACATGGTGCATGGGGGTACTGTCCTGCGTGTGAAGGAAAAGGCTTACTTCCACCCAAGTTGAACAGCTGGTAGAGAGGACCAAAAGGACTACTTCCAAACCTCCACCTGTGATGCAGGATCCACGCAGCTCAGCAGGAGAAGAGATCCACGCAGCTGGTCACCATTGCTGTTGGTGCCTGAAAATGCAGGGGAGTGACTCCTTCACTCCAAGAGAGATTCCTTTTTCTTTCCTGTGCAGACTAAAGATGGGCTGTCCTCATAGGATGCACGACCGGGGAAATGTTGCAGAAGCTGGAAGGACCCGTGGAAACAATGTTGCAGGTGAATTATTCGTCTACATTGCAGACTGTTGGGTCCTAGAGAGCCCAGATGCAGTTTCTTTGGTCAGAAGTCAAAGCGGAAGTTGCATAGGAATCCTGCTGGAATTTTGCAAGACGAATCTGAGGAACCCGGCAAAAGAGAGACCCTAAATAGCCCTGAAAGGGGAATTAGTCACCTAGCTGTGTGACCACCTATCAGGAGGGTGATCTGAAGTCACCTGCATGATCTTGTCACTCAGATGCTCCCAGAGTTCCCTGCCAACCTTGGATTCAAGATGGCAAAACCCAGGGACCCTCTGGAGGAGCTCTGGGCACCACCCGTGGGGTCAATCCCCTTTCCATTGTCCAGTTTCACACCAGAGCAGGGTCTGGAGATCCCTGAACCAATGTAGACTGGTGTATGCACAGAGGGCACCAAATGTGCCCTTCAAAGCATACCAATGGCTTGGGGAGGCCATCCCTCTCAAGTCCAGTAACACCTAGCTGCAAAGGGAAAGGGTGTAACACCCCTCTCCCAAATAAAACCCTTTGTTCTGCCTTCCTGGGCTTGAGCTGATCAAGCAACAGGAGGGAAGAAACCTGACGGTGAGGTTGCAGCAGCTTGGGCTGCCTGGAAAATCTCAAAAGGCTGTAGGAGAAATGCTGTGGGTCCTCTATGGAGCCCCAGAGTGCATGGAGTCATAGAACCAATACTTGCAAAATTATTGGGTTATGATTCCAACATGTTTGATACCAAACATGCCAAGATGCGGAGTTACCATTATGTAGCTGAACATAGATAGTGACCTATGTCCAGTACACACGTAAAATGGAGTCCCCCCACTCACAAAGTCTAGGAAAATTGATCTGGAGTTTGTGGGGGCACCTCTGCTAGTGCAGAGGTGCTCCCACACAAAGGTACCTGCACCCTGCCCTCCGGGTTGAGAGGACCAACCATAGGGGTGACTTGTAGTGACCTGGTGCAGTGACCTATAGTGAAAATGGGTGCATGAACATGGTTCATGCAGACTGCAATGGCAGACCAGCCGAACCCTTTACATGGGCCCCCTATGGGTGGCAGAATAACTGGTGCAGCTCATAGAGATCCCCTGGACCCCCAATGTCCTGGATACCATATACTAGGGGCTTACATGGGGGCACCAGTATGCCAACTGTCTGATGAAAAACAGAGTTTTGGGAGAGAGAGCATAATCACTGGGGTCCTGGTTAGCAGGATCCCAGTGAACACAATCAAACACACTGACATCAGGCAGAGAAAGGGTGTAGCCGTGCCAAGAAAGAGGGTACTTTCCTACTGTATGGTAAATACCTCCTGTTGTAATTTGTGAACTTGGAATGGAGGCAAAACATGCTGAATTGATATTTCACACACTTGTGTTGCTTTTTGCTTTGGCTTTTCCACTGGTAAATGTAAGCATGTTTGATCTGCTGAAATCTGTCAAGAGAAAACATTGAGGGGATAATAATTATCATAGAATTTAGAGTTCAGATCCATGTGGAAACATCTATTTACTCAGGGACAGAATTTACCACCCATGTAGTAATAATGACCAAAAAAGTTCTGAGTTGCCCCTTCAACTTGAGCAAGCCTCATAAATAATGAACCTGGTAATAGCAATAATGAGGCTAAATGGTTCATTTTCATGGTATGGTAAGATATGCATGCTAAATAATGTGAGGTTTATTCTGAAAAGTTACAGAGAACAGCTGCCATTAAAATAAAGACCCCTGCTACTTTCCCCTGAGCTAAGACACAATGCAAACAATCACTGGAATAGCAAATCAGTTGCATCGTTTTCTGCCAGCCTTTTGACTTTGTCAATGTTTGTTTTGTTTGCCATGATTTTCATAAAACATAGCTGTGTCAGCTGTCAAGCTCTTCTCAATATTTAAAAAATGTAAAAAATCAGAAATTTGTATTGTCTCAGAAAGCGTGCATTTCCATAGTAATTTCTGCCACTGAAGAGAACTACCCTTCTATGGTACCCTTGAATACCATCATAACCTGTTCCCCCATGTTGTTTGCAGTACTGCGGAAGTCTTGTATGACCCACACACTGGACTTTTCCTCCTGGTCCATCTAGCAGTGCCAAGCTGCACGAAAGATCAGTCAAGCACTGAAATCTCAACCCTCTCTCGCTCTCTCTCCAAGTTAGTCCTAAATTTTACATTGATAACCTTATGAAATTACGTCCATGCCACATCCCTGACAGAAACCCCTGATAATCAACTGTATATCTGATTCATCAACGACCATTCATAAAAACGAAAGATACAGGCAGATCTTTGGGAGTACAAGGTCTCCAACTCTCTGAGCACTCTCACACACACTGTAAATCTAGAGCAAATTAGCAATTTTCCCAGAATTTCCTTCTGCCAGCCATGGCTTAAGAAAAAGTAAAGTACAGGTAAAATTCCATGACCACACATGCGGTTGTCAGTTCTTGCAGTGAAAACTAAAAAAACAGTGTGTGGTTCTGGCAGTCCAGTAGCCAGCTACAACGTTCAGCCTACCTAAATGGGAAAATTACTTTTCAGAAGAGAAGTGCTGCAAGGTTCCAAGTAATTTAATTCCATTAACGCAAATAAGATTAACTTAATTGCATTTCCCAGTCTTGACAGACTTCCTGAAAGGAACTTCCCTGTCAACTTTAATCTACCAAAGAGATGAGGAGCTGACCTTGTCACGTTTTTAATTTGTAAGGCAACCCCAAATTCACGTCTCTTGCAAACAGATGTCAAACTTCACCTATTTCAGTTTTTGCTTGAGTATTTTAAACAGCACTATGTTCATAAATGCATACACAAACATTTAGACGCACACACATGAAAATACACACTCAAACATCTTCATCACTAACCACAGACAGCAATTGTGAGTCACTGAAGAAAATGTGTTTTTTCAAGTTATATTACCAATACTTTGGCTTATGATCCATGTGTTACTCTAAAATCATGTATGTTTCTTTACTCCACCACTGAAAGTAATGCTTTGAGCTAAATGTCAATCAAAGGAAAGTAATAGTGCTGTTTTCAGACGTTTATGATTACATAATAACACACAATTAACAATATGACTTTGAGTCTGTCACACCATTGTTGTCTAGTATTCTCATTTTTGAAAACATTTATCAAGTGAATTGTTCAGGGTCTGAAGAATTTCGTCCAAATCAGGGATACAGGGTTAAAGCTGCATTGGCTCATTCACTAGGTTGCATCATCTTGAATACCAGCTTCATCAACGACAAGGGTTTAAGAATTAATATTCTTGTCTATCTGGCCAATAAACAAACTATTTTGGACAAGTTGCACCTCTAGGCGATGCCAGGACGTGGTCAGATTAAAGATGAAGAAATTACCAGGAGTCATATGTTTGCCATCTATGCTCTCAGGGCCTGAAACAACTCTCCACTCCACATCACTGCTGCTCCTGCCCCTGCCCTACAGCAATTCAGATAGAAATTGTGGACTACTCTCTTCCAAGAACACTACCACCCTGCACAATAAGGAAAACGATTTTAAGTACATGATTGAGTTATATAAATACAACATACAAAGATAAATATCACACACATGCTAGTTTTTTACAACCCACTGACATATCCCAACTTTTCCAAATGTTTTTTCAAGAGAATACCATCTGTGCAGTGTATGCACTCATATATTTTGCAACTGAAGTGCTACACGTATGGGCTTTGTTCCCAAAGGCAATGAGGAGTGGATACTAAAATACAAACAGAGAGAATATCAGAGGCAATGCATAGACAGATACCAGGAACACCACACCAAACTATACATAATGAGAACCCCTATACCTAGGAGACTGAAAAAAAGCAGTCTGACTTTTGTCCCTTCTGCAACTTACATATATTCTTCTTCGAAAGAGAACAAATACAAATACATCCTCTTTCCAATTTCAATTTTCAGCAACACCCCATTCCTATCCTACTGCGGAAATATCACTGGTGTAACAGGTAATTTCTTAATACTCCTCAAAGTAAAAAAAACATTACTTTAATGTTTGGGTGTAGTAAATAGAAGTTGGGTGTTTTTCCTTGTGTGCAATTCTACATAATTATGAACAGTAACCATATTTGAATTTACACAGCCATGACCCTATCCACTCTTTACTCCATTACCAAAATGTTTTCTTGTTTTAGTTCTAGACATATATGGTGTGCAGATGGGAATTAATTATTTAGAAGGGGTACCAACTTAATAAGGCACACTCTTGTTCGGTCACAAAATGGTGCACTGAGATAATACTGTTTAGCTGTGGCACAGGAGAAATGAGTTAAACTAATACCAAACAACATGAATGTTAAGAACAAAGCATAAATAAATTCCTAAACCAATTTAGAGAAAAAAAGTAAAAGGTATCAAACAAAATTTCACAAAATGTTTAAAACAGGCTGCAGGGACTTTGAGCCAAGAATTTGTGAAGACATTTTCAAAACAATGTCCATAGAAATAATAGGGGAATACACAAAATGAAAGCTTCAGTTGTCTCGCCAAATACATTGCTCAAAAACCTGGTAAGGATCCATGGAGTTGTGGTTCATATCATCCTATAACCCTATTGAATATGGACTAATAAGATACATGAAACTATTAACATTTGAAATGTCTTGAATGATGGACAACTAGGTAAAACAGGGTTTATGTTGGTCTGCTGCTTTCAGCAAATGATCCCTATATGTGGGAAACAATCGACTACATGGAGGTTACATGAAGTCCTCTCACTATTCTGTTCTTAGACTAAAAAAATGTTTTGATTCAGTTAACTAATTTATTAAAACCTTAGAATTACTAAATCTACATGTCTCCATTGAATTAGTCATTGAAGAAAAATATGTGGGCATTCTCATATTCAAACGTGAAACGACAGTAGGTAAAGGTATCATTTGTTCAAACCCTTTGTTTTTGCACTTTTTTCCAACCATCATTCAGACGTAGTGACATAAGGAAGGAGACTGAAGTAAGGCGCAAAGTTAATCAGGTAAGTAAGATAGGTGCTGACAAAATGCTATCTTCTTTAATCCAGAAAAATTCAACATGAAGGAATACATTTTAAGTAACTGAAAGATTATTGTACCTATATGAATATAAAATAAAGAGGCAATAAACTGAAGGAATATTAGTAAATTTAGACAAGGCAAAATTTGTGAAAGAATTTCAGTAAATGATCATTGACCAATAATCCAGAGCAATATTCAGGTATTATGGTGAAGGGTTGAACACACAGGTTACTGAAACTAAGTAATGAAAAAATAATTAATAAAATATGGCAAGATTTACAGATATGGTCACATATCTCACTGTCAATTGTAGGGTGCATACATTTATTTAAGATGATTACACTAACCCAGTGCTTATTTACATTTCAGTAAATTTCATGTCCTTTAACTAAGACTTTTTAGCAAACTATAAAAAATGATCATTCCTTTATTTGGGAAAAAGCCAAAAGTCTTGAGAGCTAACCTTTGTGTTTTTTTAATGGATAGTGAAGGCACTGACAGATTTGGAATTTTATTAGCTTGCCAGCAGGGCTCAACTTTCACAAAAGTCTAGTACCTGATGGCCCAACTCCTTTAGGAAAGTGTGGTTTAATAGGTTGTGGCATTATGTCAAAGCTATATATATCTCCTTGGAAAGATTATTTACAGTTGATAGTGCGAGAGATTGTTTACCATTATGGGACAATACAAAACATTCTCCTGAAATGACTACAATATATAATCCATGACAAGTAAAGGGAATTATAGAACTTGTTCATACTATGAATGATATATGCATAATGTCATTTATGAAGATTCAAAATATGTTTGCAATTGAAAGGCATACCGGATTTTTAAGTATTTAAAATTAAAAGATTTTTAAAGGGATATTGATTAAGTAAACAGTTATTAGTTGAGGTATTCTAGCTGTTGCAAAGCAAATGTAACATTAGCAGGGTATATAATTGATAATTAACACCAAAAGTCCTAAGCTTGCAAAGATTCTTACTAGTTGGTCAGAAGACCTAGGATGCACATGGAGCCCAGAACCATGGGATGTTATCAATGAAAGCATAAACAAAACATTAGTTAGTTTAAATTTAAGGTGCACTCAGTATGTTTGCGTATATTACTTATATCATGATCCCACAGCCACCACAAACGAGTAACCTATGCTTTAGATGTCATCAGACATAAGGAGATTGGGGCACATATTTTGGCGATGATTTGGGCTGTACCGCTATGGAAAAAATAACACAAACTCTCCTCAGAAAGATCCTGAGGTGTCTAGACAAAAGTCGGAATGGCAGTCAAAATCAATATGTGAAAAATGCAATTCACATTAGTTCCATTGTAGCTATATATGTCTTGGCCGTAAAAGTTGCTCAATATATAATCTAATGTTTGAGAAATTGACTGCTAAAATGAGAAAATCTATCATTTGGAAAATACACATCACGTGCAATTAGGCTTATGTCGAAAGGTTGACAGGATACAGGGGTTTTATGGCAACTAGGCTGATTCACTAAAGGCTTAGACTTAACTCTGCTATTTTGCAAAGGGACTGGATATGCAATTACAGGTAGAATGAAATATTGCAGAATATAAAATGTAACATGTTTGCGTGGTAAAAAAAAATACTTAAAAAAAGAGCCAAAAAAGAGCAAAAAATTTAACAAAACAGATTCACAAAATAATCAAAACGGAGAGTGGCTACCAAAATTCACGAATTATACGAAAAAGACTAAAAATATGTGAAATGTTGAATATGCGTAATAAGCGTAATAATACTATAGTAGTATGTCATATTGCGCTATATAATGTATGTTTTGCCTTATATTGTATAGCTAACTTAGCCTAAGTTGTGGCCTAGTTTTGCCATGCCTCAGGCAGAAGCTGAATAATCATGCAATGTAGAAAAGCTGATGTGTTGAACTGATCCTGAACTATTAGTGTTAATAAAATCTGCTTAGCTAGAATTTTCTGCAATGAACCGACGGACAGGAGATGAGGGAATCAATATTATATCAAGGTCTGTGTAAAGTAGACGAGATGTACTTTCCCAGGACTCGAACAATAGAGACACTGACTGGAGAAGAAGATGCAACATTTTCGATACCTGATGAGCGGGATGATGAGGACATCGTACAGTGAACCAATTGACACCCTGAGAACGGCGTAATATTAGAATTCATAGATTTGAAAAGCTGAATGTATTGGGCACCGTCATATATGGTGACTAATTGACCAATTAGGATTTGTGGTATAGTCTGGGTGACTTTATTATAATGTCGTGACAAAGGGGAAAAACTTCAGAACCGTTGGAGAGAATTGATGTTGGAGACTAGGCCTGGATGTTCGAGAGATCCGAGATTCTGCCATTGGGCTCAAGTTCTTGAGAGCCTGATGCGTTGCTGATCGATTGATGACCTGAAGACGAAGAGTGACTTTGTTGCTGATCCATACCGTCGATAGGTAGCTATGACAATGTGACTGATTGACTTGTTGTGCCTTTTCTTTCTAGGTACCAACTGTGCTGTTTTTCTCCTAGTTAGATGTTTTTCCAAATTCATGCTCTAAACTGTTTTCGCATGAAGTCCCACATGCTAATGCTAATCTGTGTTAGGTAGGGTTCTGATTCTGAAACGTTGACATATACAGTGACAAATGATTGATGGTCTGATTTGCTGAACTCTGCTACTCATGTTAACATATTCATCATAATTAGTTTATGCTGAGGCATTAGAACGTATATTTTCTCAAGTTCTGATTAGATTATGTTATTGGTGGTCATTAATAAATTAATCTTGAGTGGATTTAATAAAGTTTGAATTACGTACGCAGCACACCACCTGGGGCCAAGGAGGAGGCGGCAGGAACCTAATCAAAGGGCAGGAGCCCTTTAAATCTCGGGCAGCTCTCCCGCTTCGCGGGACACGCAGCACACCACCTGGGGCCAAGGAGGAGGCGGCAGGAACCTAATCAAAGGGCAGGAGCCCTTTAAATCTCCGGCAGCGCTCCCGCTTTGCGGGACGCGCGCAGCACACCACCTGGGGCCAAGGAGGAGGCGGCAGTAACCTAATCAAAGGGCAGGAGCCCTTTAAATCTCGGGGACGCGTGGGCGGCGCCCGGGCAAAGCCAGGGCCAAGTGCGGGCCCGTCCTGCGCCCGTCAGCGGCTGGCAGAGGCTGGGTTGGGCCACCCCCCTGAGAACTTCCTCGCGATCTCAGGATTTGGTTCTTAGGAATCCAAGCAGGTACTGCATTCTTCTCTCTTGACTCCCTGTGATTATCCTTCATAGCCTGTACCCCTGTCCCTCAGTTAAAAATCCCCAAATACTGTGAGAAATCCACTTACCCTTCCCTGTTTCCCCTTCTTTATAAATAAACGCCTGCTACTATATCTTTCAAAAGAACTCTTCCCTCACAGGCAATTATTAAAGAACTCTTTTTGTTCAAAGCAGTCAGTAAGAATGGGAAAAAGGAAGCAATCTAGTGCAAATGATATATCCTCCCGGAAAAATCATACGTCAATATTGAAATTTATCTCAGGAGCTATGGGGGAAATTGACAAACAGATTATTAATGTTGAAGGAAAAATACTTTCCCAGAATGGGTTACCAGTCTCCCCCAACCCCCTTCATTAGTAATAACTCCTGATAATTCAGTAAAGCCTGTGGCAAGTGGAACCCAGCCTAGAGGTATAAATGGTCGCTTCCAAGACACAACTGATTCCATCTCAGATGCTGACGAGCATCCACCCTCACCAAAACGCAAAAGGAAACCCCAATTAGCAAAGAAGGACTAAGTATCTAGACAAGAGTCACTTGCTAACATTAGGCTTGGCTCCCTGGAAGCCCAATCCAATGTACCTACGCAAAACGTACAAATTGGTTCCCAAAACGTAAAACCTGACCACAAGAATAAATTTCATACGGCAAAAGGGAAAACTAGTCCTGCAGAGTCGACGACTGCTTTAGAAAAATTAGTTAGCTCATGCTTTGACCAAGTAATAAAACGCCTAACTCAATTGGAGGGAAAAATGGATTATTTGCTTAAAGCATTGAAGGCACAATCTGTAAATCCATTGGCCCCAACTACCCAATATTCTGGCGACACTGACCCTAATGCTAGTTCCCCTCTAACACATCAGATTCTACCACCTATTTCCCAGACCACCCAAAGACAAGTTGATCCTTGTGCCTTACCCGATAGATTTAATAACTCCCAATTTCATAAAATGGCGCTAAATAGGGAGGAACATGTAAATACTGTTAAATCTTACCAGGGCATTTCACCAATAGGGAAAGGTACACTTGATCTCCCGCCTGCGGCAATCCCTTATGTGGTAGTCCTTGCCAACGTCCCCACCCTACCTGGAGTACAGGGGGAATCATGGGCAGCCCTGAGGAACAAATCCCTGAATTGGATTGTAACCCGTTTGAAACCTGGCTTGACAAATAAACTTCTTGAAGACATTAAGATGGTTAGAAGGGTGAAATGTGTGGGCAAAAACCATAAAACATTTAGGGGTGATTGTGTAGTTCTCTCATTTAAAACCCCTACACTGATCGAAGACATACTAAGAAATTTAAGTCCACAGCAGATTACTGATCATGGTATTGTCCTGCTTCCCTTGGGTTTCTTTTACACGAGTTCCATGGGCCATGAGGGCCCTGGCCTTCATTTTGGGGAACAGCCAAGCAGGCCTTAGACCCAATACACGACCCCCACTGCAAATAGATTTCGGGGGCTCAGCCTGGAAGACATAGATTGACTATCACCTGACAAGGAACTCCTTAGGTCCATGCATTCTATAGAAGCATTAGTCCCCGTCCAACTGAGCGTTGACAGTCTGGCAACAGATCCCGGAGAAGAATGGCTGGTCATGGAACCCTTCCTTAGACAATTTGCCAAAGGTGAATTGCTTTCAAGTGCCCCGTCAAAAAAATCGCCCACCTGCGTACTGACTTCTTTCGCACGTAAAGAAAGCAACATCATTTCAGGGAAAATTCAGGCAACCAACAAGCTCCCCGTGGGGCAGGCCACAAAAACGCATAGAGAGCATCTTTCACTTTTTTTCTGGAACGTGGCAGGCCTTCGATCTAAAGTGGAGAATGAGATTTGGTCAGAATATATTCAGCATTTTCCCTGGGTGTGTCTCCAAGAGACCTGGTCTGTGAATCCGATTCACATAAATGGCTACAGGACATTACATACCCCTGCTGTTCCTTCTGCATGGGGCAGGGCTAAGGGAGGCCTATGCACCTTTATTTCTAATAAGTGCTATATAATCAAGGACATTGTTTTAACTTCTAATACGTTTTATCAAGTGATTACATGTGATTTAAAAAATACTGCACAAATGGAGATCATTAATTTCTATAATAACGTACCTCATCAGGACCTTCGATCAGTACTTAGGGGGTCATTACAACCTGGGCGGACTTTTAACAAGACCGCCGAGGGACCACCATGCGGAAGACCGCCAGTAGCGCGGGTTTGCCGCTCGGCGTATTATGACTGTTGGCTGCTCTCCATCCTTTTTACGATGGAGAGCCGCCAACAGCCATACTGGCGGGCAGCGGGGAAGTGGAGGTTGCTCCACCTCCACCGCCACGCCAACAGAACACCGCCCAGCGAATCACGTCCTGTGATTTGGCGCAGCGGTGTTCTGTTGGCGGTGTGGTGTCGGCGGAGCAGACCCCATGGCTCCCGTCCCCTCCCGGAGCATCGACGGACAAGGTAAGTCGATCGTCCTTTAGGGGAGGGGGATGGGGGGGAGTTGTGTGGGTGCATGGGGGTGTGCATCTGTGTATGTAGAGGGGGGGTGAGTGCGTGTATACTTGTGGGTGTGTTGCGTGTTTTGGGAATGAGTGCGTGTATGTCTGTATGTATGTCTGTATGGATGTGTGCGTGTATGTCTGTATATGGGTGTGCGTGTCTGACTGAGTGTGTGGATGTAGGCATGTATGTTGGTGTGTGTGCGTGTATGTGTGTTGGTGATGCCTGCGTGCGTGTCGTGTGTATGTGAGTTATGTGATGTTGGGGGTCGGGTGGGGAGGCGGGCCCTGCCACCTTTGGGGGGTGGCAGGGGTGGTGGGGGGTGTAGGGGTGGAAGTCGGGGTTGGGGTGGGAGGTGGGGGAGACCCCTATCAGTGCCAGGGAAGGAATTTCCTGGCACTGATAGGGCTTACCGCCATGGATTTCATGGCGGTTCCTACTGCTGGAAATCCACGGCGGTAAGCTGGGTCAAAATACCGGCGGCGGTATTGTGACGGCCGCCGGGCTGGAGACCCAGGTCTCCAGCCCAGCGGGCGGAACGGTGAAGCGGTTGATGGCCATGGCGGTAACCGCCATGGTCATAATACTGAAAAAAAGACCGCCAGTCTGTTGGCGGTCTTACCGCCACTTTAATATCGTCCGCCAGGGTTGTAATGACCCCCTTAATCTCCTACAGGATGATCTAGATCAAGCTTGCAACTCTTCAAATAAACAGTCCTACATCGTGTGGGGTGGCGACTTTAATACACATTTGTGCGCTCGAACGATTAAGGTTCTTTGCCCTTACGACCCGGGCGGAGACGATGATCTACTACACTTCACACATAATAACTCAGGCAACTTGTTGAATGAAGCCTTATTTAGTTTTGACCTTATCCTGTGCAATAGTCTGACCCATGGTAGACTACAAATGAAACCCACTTTTAATGGTAGACATGCCAATTCGACAATCTATTTTATTCTACTTTCTAACAACCTTCTTCTTACGTATCCGATTATAATATTCAAGATACTATTCTCAGCGACCACAATCCTCAAATCCTAGGCCTCATACTTCCTCAACATACTCCCAAATATAGGGAACTGGAAGAGGTAGTAGAAAACATCGAATTGGGAGCCAGAAACAGCTATACAATCCGGTGGTCAGAGATTGAACCCATAGGTTTTATGAAACGACTAATGAGTAACTATTCTAAAGAATTCAATATCTGTCTTTCAGACAACACGAGCCCACGAGATTGTATTAAAGCCTTTACCGTAATTACTGCTGGAATAAAACGGTCCCTTAAAGTAAGCTTTAGCAAACCGAGACTGCAGGTTGATAAAGGTTGATTTGACGCTTAATGTACACAAGCCCGCAAGAACTTAATACGTTATTTACATCTACGAAACCCTGATAAACGTGAATTAAGTCTAAAGAGGAAGGAGTACAAAAATGCCATAAAGAAAAGAAAACAGAACTTAAAAAATGAGGCATGGCAATCCCTTTACGACGCAAGCCTCCAGAATGATAATGTTAAGTTCTGGAAAATTGTGAATTCCCCCCTCCTATGTGATAGAAAGCCACCTAAAATTGAAATTGCCATCATGGAAGAGGATTGGGTTGCTTTCTTCGCTGCCATATATTCCTTAGAAAATCCGGCATCGGAATCAAATCTCCCTAGCTTAGACTCTCATGCTACCATCCCACCATTTAGTTTAAATGAGGTTATTGACGCCATTAATGCAAGCAAAAGTGGAAAAGCTCCAGGCCCAGATGGAGTCTCAGTTGATATTTATAAAACTAACGTGTCACTCTGGGGCCCATTATTGACGCAGGTGCTACGCGCCTGCTGCTCCACAGCTTTCATTTCGACCTGGGCCGGGTCTATAATTATCCCAATCTACAAAAAGGGAGATCGCCAAAATCCTGCATGCTATCGTCCAATTTCTTTGCTCGATACACTTGCAAAGATTGCGGGATGAATCGTTCTAAATAGACTGCAAGACTGGACAGAGGAAAACCATATCCTCACTGATTTACAATATGGGTTTAGGGCTGGGATAGGGACGATGGAACAGGCTCTTAACCTAGAGATTATACTTGGTAAATACACAAGGGCCAAGGCCGGAGCCCTATATCTCGTGTTTGTTGACCTGACCTCCGCATTTGACTGCGTGGTGCATTCAAAATTGTGGTCTATTTTATTGGACATGGGGGTTGACACTACCATAGTTCACTTTATTAGGGAACTGTATGCCGGAGCAAATGCCAGGGTTTGTTACGGGCTCCAGGGGGAATGCACCTCATCTTTCCCTATTGAACAAGGGGTGCGTCAAGGCTGTGTGCTAGCTCCCTTATTGTTCGCCTTATATATTAACAGGTTAGAGGGGGCCCTATCTGATGCTTGCAGCAATCTCCCACAAGTAGGCCCTCGAAAGATCCCGGCGCTTCTGTATGCGGATGACGCTGTTTTGATGGCCCGTACCCCAGTGGCCTTGCAACGATTAACAACAACCTTTGATAACTGTATGGATGCCCTGGGTCTTAGAATTAATCACACTAAAATATTTTCAATGACATACTGCAGAAGTCGTACAAAGAATTGTCACATCGTGTTAAAAGGCGCGAAATTAGCCGATACAGGGATATTCCCGTACTTAGGTATCATGTTCGATAACAAAGGCGCATAGGCACAAGCTATAAAAGCGAGGAAACTGCTATTTACAAAAACTATTATGGCCATAAAAAACTTCTCTAAAAAGGTTGGGAGAGTAACCCCTAAAGATATGATGACTCTCTATAACGTGAAATGCGTCCCTATTGCAATGTACGGGGCAGGACTCTGGGGTTATCAGGACTGCAACACCTTACAGTTAGCTGAAAATGCTCTTTTGAAGACAGTTTTAAGCATCCCGAAATCAACCTCAACGTTAGTATGCCACTCAGAAATAGGAGGAACATATCTTACAGACCTTATTCGTGTCCAACCAATTTAACTTTGACATAAAGTATGGACCTCTGATCCTGCGAGGCTGAACAGGGCCATTATAGCAGATGCTCTAGCACTAACTCACTCGCTTAAAATCCCATGGTTAAACTACATAAAGAATTTTTTTTTGTCGAGCTGGGTCATCCTGAGCTGTATTCTACCCCAGACAAAATAAAAACAATCTCCAGGAAAGACTTGAAAAATATTTGCCTCACCCACCTGGCCGAAGCGAGATGGGATATAGAGGCAAATAAATATAGTGTCAGGAGAAATCGTATGATACTGCAAACGAACGGCATGGAACCATACTTATGTAACGTTCTGAACCCAAGACACCGGTTTGTCCTTACCCGCTTAAGATTAGAGTCTTTTCATCGTCTTGTTAGCTTCCCTCTGATTAATGATTAGTCTCCACAATTGGAAAAATGCCCTTGTGACACAGTTTCTGACCAAAACACAATGCATATACTTCTTTTCTGTAAATTTTATTCAACCTCGAGGAAAACGTTTGTGATACCATTTTTAAAATCAATGCATTTTAAACACTGTCGCCCAGCTTTCCTGTATCTTTTGTCCCTTCCATCTATCATGGTTTGTAATGGATTAGCTTTATACCTGTGCGCAGTGATTAAGGCCAGATTACACCTTAAGGCAAAAGAGTGAGATCTTTTAAGCGTTATATCTGAGAGTACCCTTCCTGTTTTAACTAAACTGTTCATTGATTCTTTTTGACATTTTTTATTCTTTTACTTGGTCATAGTTATATATATATTTATATTTATACCTATTCTGTATTTGCCTCTTCTGAATATTGTTTTTATGTACAATGGCTTTTATGATTGTTAAAATCAATCGAATAAAGTATTTTTTGATGATGATGAATTAACCTCATGACTTAGTATTGTAACTAATAGGGAAATAAAACTGATAAAACGTATAATTAAGTTGTGGTTTTCACGATTATTGACTAATGTTTGGCTTATTGGTTTGTGTATTGGTTTTGATGCTCATTGGTTACATCATAGCTAGGAGACGCCATGCGATTCAAAAGGTTCATCGACCTATACGTGTCCCCTTGTAAGTTACTTACTAAGGACCAGGCGTGCTAACAAGGGTGAAAACATTAAATACAAGAGCTGTCTAGCAGTCTATAAACTGTAATAATAAAGGAGAAAGCACCTGTCTGACAGATGGAATTGGTACTGCGAAAAATTAAACCAAAGAGTTATTACAAATGGTTGCCCAATTAACCACTTTACCATCTAACACTCATTTAAACATCAATCATGAGCTCTGCAACTCTATAGCCACCTTCTTCCAACAGAAAGTGGAAGCTGTGTATAATAACTTTTCATCTTCAATCCCAATCCTCAGTGTTGATGTTGGCAGTACAATAAAATCTGAGATTGACCAGCATCTCAGTTTGTTCTCCTTACCCTCTAAGGAGAAAATCATAGGCCTATTAACCAATGTGAAATCCAGGTCTACTAAAGGCTCCTGTCCTCCTAGAATAGTGAGATTGGCTGCTAAGACTATTGCTCCACTATTGCACAATATTTTCCAACTCATGTGTAAGACTGGCTCCTTTACAAAAGTCTGGAAGAAAGCCTCAATACTCCCCCTTATAAAAAGCCTCATCTGGATCCAAAAAACACTAATAATTATCACCCTAAATCCCATCTACCCTTATCGGCAAATGTAGGAAGTTGGCTCTGTATGCACTATTTCAAAGTAAGGAATAGTAAGCACAGAGTCCAAGGGTTCCCCTTAGAGGTAAGATAGTGGCAAAAAGAGATAATTATAATGCTCTATTTTGTGGTAGTGTAGGCTTATCAGAGGGTAGTGTTAAGCATTTGTTGTACACACACAAGCAATAAATGAGGAACACACACTCAGAGACAATTCCAGGCCAATAGGTTTTTGTATAGAAAAATATATTTATTTTAAGAACCACAGGTTCAAGATTTACATGTAATACTTCAAATGAAAGGTATTGCAGGTAGGTACTTTAGGAACTTTGAATTAGCAAAATAGCATATACAGTTTTCACATAAATGACATATAGCTATTTTAAAACTAGACACTGCAATTTTCAACAGTTCCTGGGGGAAGTAAGATTTTGTTAGTTTTTGCAGGTAAGTAAACCACCTACGGGGTTCATGTTTGGGTCCAAGGTAGCCCACCGTTGGGGGTTCAGAGCAACCCCAAAGTTACCACACCAGCTGCTCAGGGCCGGTCAGGTGTAGAGGTCAAAGTGGTGCCCAAAACGCATAGGCTTCAATGGAGAAGGGGGTGCCCGGGTTCCAGTCTGCAAGCAGGTAAGTACCCGTGTCTTCGGAGGGCAGACCAGGAGGGTTTTGTAGGGCACCGGGGGGGACACAAGTCCACACAGAAAGTACACCCTCAGCGGCACGGGGCGGCCGGGTGCAGTGTGCAAACAAGCGTCGGGTTTGTAATAGAAAGCAATGGGAGACCAAGGGGTCTCTTCAGCGATTCAGGCAGGCAAGGGGGGGGCTCCTCGGGGTAGCCACCACCTGGGCAAGGGAGAGGGCCACCTGGGGGTCGCTCCTGCTCTGGTGGTCGGATCCTTCAGGTCCTGGGGGCTGCTGTTGTAGTGTCCCTACCAGGCGTCGGGTTCTTGGAAGCAGGCAGTCGCGGTCAGGGGGAGCCTCGGGATTCCCTCTGCAGGCGTCGCTGTGGAGGCTCAGGGGGGTCAGCTCTGGCTACTCACGGTCTCGCAGTCGCCGGGGAGTCCTCCCTGAATTGATTGTTCTCCACAAGTCGAGCCGGGGGCGTCGGGTGCAGAGTGCCAAGTCTCACGCTTCCGGTGGGATACGCTTGTTGTTTCAAAGTTGCTTCTTTGTTGCAAAGTTGCAGTCTTTGGTGAACAGAGCCGCTGTCCTCGGGAGTTCGTGGTCCTTCTAGATGCAGGGCAGTCCTCTGAGGCTTAAGAGGTCGCTGGTCCCTGTGGAAAACGTCGCTGGAGCAGTGTCTTTAGAAGTGGGGAGACAGGCTGGTAGAGCTGAGGCCAAAGCAGTTGGAGTCTCCGTCTTCTCTGCAGGGTTTTTCAGCTTAGCAGTCCTCTTCTTCTTAGGTTGGAGGAATCTGAGTTCCTAGGTTCTGGGGAGCACCTAAATACTGAATTTAGGGGTGTGTTTAGGTCTGGGGGGTTAGTAGCCAATGGCTACTAGCCCTGAGGGTGGCTACACCCTCTTTGTGCCTCCTCCCTGAGGGGAGGGCGGCACATCCCTAGTCATATTGGGGGAATCCTCCATCTGCAAGATGGAGGATTTCTAAAAGTTAGAGTCACCTCAGCTTAGGACACCTTAGGGGCTGTCCTGACTGGCCAGTGACTCCTTGTTTTTCTCACTATCTCCTCTGGCCTTGCCGCCAAAAGTGGGGCCGTGGCCGGAGGGGGCGAGCAACTCCACTAGCTGGAGTGCCCTGGGGTGCTGTAACAAAGGGGGTGAGCCTTTGAGGCTCACCACCAGGTGTTACAGTTCCTGCAGGGGGAGGTGATGATAAGCATCTCCACCCAGTACAGGCTTTGTTACTAGCCACAGAGTGACAAAGGCACTCTCCCCATGTGGCCAGCAACATGTCTGGTGTGTGGCAGGCTGCTAAAACCAGTCAGCCTACACGGGTATTCGGTTAAGGTTTCAGGGGGCACCTCTAAGGTGCCCTCTGGGGTGTATGTTACAATAAAATGTACACTGGCATCAGTGTGCATTTATTGTGCTGAGAAGTTTGATACCAAACTTCACAGTTTTCAGTGTAGCCATTATGGTGCTGTGGAGTTCGTGCATGACAGACTCCCAGACCATATACTCTTATGGCTACCCTGCACTTACAATGTCTAAGGTTTTGCTTAGACACTGTAGGGGCACAGTGCTCATTCACTTATGCCCTCACCTATGGTATAGTGCAACCTGCCTTAGGGCTGTACGGCCTGCTAGAGGGGTGACTTATCTATACTTCATAGGCAGTGTGAGGTTGGCATGGCACCCTGAGGGGAGTGCCATTTCGACTTAGTCGTTTTCTCCCCACTAGCACACACAAGCTGGCAAGCAGTGTGTCTGTGCTGAGTGAGGGGTCCCCAGGGTGGCATAAGACATGCTGCAGCCCTTAGAGACCTTCCCTGGCATCAGGGCCCTTGGTACCAGGGGTACCAGTTACAAGGGACTTACCTGGATGCCAGGGTGTGCCAATTGTGGAAACAAAGGTACAGGTTAGGGAAAGAACACTGGTGCTGGGGCCTGGTCAGCAGGCCTCAGCCCACTTTCAAATCAAAACTTAGCATCAGCAAAGGCAAACCGTCAGGGGGTAACCATGCCAAGGAGGCATTTCCTTACACAAACCCCCCCCCCCAAACGAAAGAGGATGAGACTAACCTTTCCCAAGAGAGTCTTCATTTTCTAAGTGGAAGAACCTGGAAAGGCCATCTGCATTGGCATGGGCAGTCCCAGGTCTGTGTTCCACTATAAAGTCCATTCCCTATAGGGAGTTGGACCACCTCAACAGTTTTGGATTTTCACCTTTCATTTGCATCAGCCATCTGAGAGGTCTGTGGTCAGTCTGAACTACAAAGTGAGTACCAAAGAGGTATGGTCTCAGCTTCTTCAGGGACCAAACCACAGCAAAGGCCTCCCTCTCAATGGCACTCCAACGCTGCTCCCTGGGGAGTAACCTCCAGCTAATGAAAGCAACAGGCTGGTCAAGGGCATCATCATTTGTTTGGGACAAAACTGTCCCTATCCCATGTTCAGAGGCATCTCTCTGCACAATGAACTGCTTGGAGTAATCTGGAGCTTTAAGAACTGGTGCTGTGCACATTGCTTGTTTCAGGGTGTCAAAGGCCTGTTGGAATTCTACAGTCCAGTTTACTTTCTTGGGCATTTTCTTGGAGGTATGTTCTGTGAGGGCTGTCACTATGGATCCATATCCCTTCACAAACCTCCTGTAATACCCAGTCAAGCCAAGAAATGCCCTGACTTCAGTCTGGGTTTTTGGAGCTGCCCAGTCCAGAATAGTCTGGATCTTAGGCTGGAGTGGCTGAACTTGGCCTCCACCTACAAGGTGACCCAAGTAAACCACAGTTCCCTGCCCTATCTGGTATTTGGATGCCTTGATAGAGAGGCCTGCTGATTGCAGAGCCTTCAAAACCTTCTTCAGGTGGACCAGGTGATCCTGCCAGCTGGAGCTAAAGACAGCAATATCGTCAAGATAAGCTGCACTAAAGGACTCCAAGCCAGCAAGGACTTGATTCACCAACCTTTGGAAGGTGGCAGGGGCATTCTTCAAACCAAAGGGCATAACAGTAAACTGATAATGCCCATCAGGTGTGGAGAATGCTGTATTTTAGTTTGCTCCTGGTGCCATTTTGATTTGCCAGTACCCTGCTGTCAAGTCAAAGGTACTTAAGTATTTGGCAGCACCTAGCTTGTCAATGAGTTCATCTGCTCTTGGAATGGGATGGGCATCTGTCTTGGTGACAAAATTAAGTCTTCTGTAGTCCACACAAAACCTCATCTCTCTCTTTCCATCTTTGGTGTGAGGTTTGGGGACTAAGACCACTGGGCTAGCCCAGGGGCTGCCAGAGTGCTCAGTGACTCCCAATTCCAGCATCTTGTGGACTTCCACCTTGATGCTTTCCTTAACTTGGTCAAACTTGCTGAAAAATCTGTTTTTGACAGGCATTCTGTCTCCTGTGTCCACATCATGGGTACACAGGTGTGTCTGACCAGGGGTTAGGGAAAAGAGCTCAGCAAACTGTTGCGGGACCTTCCTACAGTCAGATTGCTGTTGGCCAGAGAGAGAGGGTGTCTGAATAGATCACTCCATCAACTGAGCCATCTTTAGGGTCTGTGGAGAGGAGATCAGGGAGAGGTTCACTCTCAGCTTCCTGGTCCTCATCTGTTACCATCAACAGATTCACATCTGCCCTGTCATGGAAGAGCTTGAGGCGGTTCACATGGATGACCCTCTTGGGGGTCCTGCTAGTGCCTAGGTCCACCAGGTAGGTGACCTGACTCTTCTTCTCTAGCACTGGGTAAGGGCCACTCCATCTGTCCTGAAGTGCCCTGGGAGCCACAGGTTCCAAAACCCAGACTTTCTGCCCTGGCTGAAATTCAACCATAGCAGCCTTTTGGTCATACCAAAACTTCTGGAGCTGTTGGCTGGCCTCAAGGTTTTTGCTTGCCTTTTCCATGTACTCTCTCATCCTTGAATGTAGGCCTAGTACATAGTCCACTATATCTTGCTTAGGCTCATGAAGAGGTCTCTCCCAGCCTTCTTTCACAAGAGCTAGTGGTCCCCTTACAGGGTGGCCAAACAGAAGTTCAAAGGGGGAAAACCCTGCTCCCTTCTGAGGCACCTCTCTGTAAGCGAAAAGCAGACATGGCAAGAGGACATCCCATCTCCTTTTGAGTTTTTCAGGGAGCCCCATGATCATGCCTTTCAATGTCTTGTTGAATCTCTCAACAAGGCCATTGGTTTGTGGATGGTATGGTGTGGTGAATTTGTAAGTCACCCCACACTCATTCCACATGTGTTTCAGGTATGCTGATATAAAGTTTGTACCTCTGTCAGACACCACCTCCTTAGGAAAACCCACTCTGGTAAAAATACCAATGAGTGCTTTGGCTACTGCAGGGGCAGTAGTCGACCTAAGGGGAATTGCTTCAGGGTATCTAGAAGCATGATCCACTACTACTAGTATGTATAGGTTCCCTGAGGCTGTTAGAGGTTCAAGTGGACCCACTATGTCCACACCCAATTTTTCAAAGGGGACCCCCACCACTGGAAGTGGAATGAGGGGGGCCTTTGGGTGCCCACCTATCTTACCACTGGCTTGACAGGTGGCACAGGAGACACAAAACTCCTTGACCTTCTGGGACATGGTGGGCCAATAGAAGTGGTTGACTAGTCTCTCCCACGTCTTGGTCTGTCCCAAATGCCCAGCAAGAGGAATATCATGGGCTAAGGTCAGAATGAACTCCCTAAACTCCTGAGGCACTACCACTCTCCTAGTGGCACCAGGTTTGGGATCTCTTGCCTCAGTGTAAAGGAGTCCATCTTCCCAATAGACCCTATGTGTTCCTGTTTTCTTTCCATTGGACTCTTCAGCAGCTTGCTGCCTAAGGCCTTCAAGAGAGGGACAGGTTTCTTGCCCCTTACACAACTGAACCCTTGAGGGTCCCCCTGGGCCTAGGAGCTCAACCTGATAAGGTTCTAACTCCAGAGGCTCAGTTCCCTCAGAGGGCAGAACTTCTTCCTGAGAAGAGAGGTTCTCTTTTTCTTGTTGTGTTGCAACTGGTTCCCCAGTTGTCTTTCCTTTTCTCTTGGTAGGTTGGGCCCTTTTTCCAGGCTCCAACACCACTTTTTCACCCTGAGCCTTGCACTGTGCCCTTGTCTTGACACACACTAGTTCAGGGATACCCAGCATGGCTGCATGGGTTTTCAGTTCTACCTCAGCCCATGCTGAGGACTCCAGGTCATTTCCAAGCAAACAGTCTACAGGGATATTTGAGGAGACCACCACCTGTTTCAGGCCATTGACCCCTCCCCACTCTAAAGTTACCATAGCCATGGGATGTACTTTAGTCTGATTGTCAGCGTTGGTGACTGGATAAGTTTGTCCAGCTAGGTATTGACCAGGGGAAACCAGTTTCTCTGTCACCATGGTGACACTGGCTACTGTATCCCTCAGGCCTTCTACACTTGTCCCATTAATTAAGAGTTGCTGCCTGTATTTTTGCATGTTAGGGGGCCAGGCAGCCAGTGTGGCTAAATCCACCCCACCCTCAGAGACTAATGTAGCTTCAGTGTGACACCTGATTTGCTCTGGGCACACTGTTGATCCCACTTGGAGACTAGCCATTCCAGTGTTAGCTGGAGTAGAGTTAGAAGTGGAACCTTTCTTGGAACAGGCCTTGTCTCCAGTTTGGTGTCCAGGCTGATTACAGCTACGACACCAGGCCTTTTTGGGATCAAAGTTTTTACCCTTGTACCCAAAATTAGAATGTGAAGAGGCTCTGGGCCCACCCTCCTGTGCAGGTTTTTGGGGGCCTGTAGAAGACTCTTTACTATTTTTCCCTTTGGATGTCTCAACACTCTTCCCTTGGGGAGGCTTTGTGACCCCTTTCTTTTGGTCACCCCCTGTGGAAGTCTTGGTCACCCTAGTCTTGACCCAATGGTCCGCCTTCTTTCCCAATTCTTGGGGAGAAATTGGTCCTAGGTCTACCAGATGCTGATGCAGTTTATCATTTGAACAATTACTTAACAGGTGTTCTTTCACAAATAAATTGTACAGCCCATCATAATCATTTACACCACTGCCTTGAATCCAACCATCTAGTGTTTTCACTGAGTAGTCAACAAAATCAACCCAGGTCTGGCTCGAGGATTTTTGAGCCCCCCTGAACCAAATTCTAGACTCCTCAGTGGAGAATCCAAAACCCTCAATCAGGGTAGCCTTCATGAGGTCATAGGATTCTGCATCTTTTCCAGAGAGTGTGAGGAGTTTATCCCTACACTTTCCAGTGAACATTTCCCAAAGGAGAGCACCCCAGTGAGATCTGTTTACTTTTCTGGTTGCACAAGCCCTCTCAAAAGCTGTGAACCATTTGGTGATGTCATCACCATCTTCATATTTAGTTACAATCCCTTTAGGGATTTTCAACCTGTCAGGAGAATCTCTGACCCTATTTATGTTGCTGCCACCATGGATGGGACCAAAACCCATCTCTTGTCTTTCCCTTTCTGTGGCTAGGAGCTGTCTCTCTAAAGCCAATCTTTTGGCCATCCTGGCTAGCAGCAGGTCATCTTCACTGAGGCTATCCTCAGTGATTCCAGAGGTGCTGGACCCTTCTGTGAGAGACACAGCATCTCTGACTATCACAGTTGGAGTCAGGGCTTGAGGAGCCCTGTTCTCCCTAACTACGACTGGAGGTGGGACTTCCTCCACATCACTAGTTTCTACCTCTAGGAGGTCATCCTCAGAGGGGTTGTCTTTGGCAAACTCTGCCAACACCTCCTGGAGCTGTAATTTGGTAGGGTTTAAACCAGCTTCAATATTTTTTAATTTGCAGAGAGACCTTAACTCCCTCATTCTAAGATGGAGGTAAGGGGTGAGGTTGAGTTCCGTCACACTCTCTTCTGCATTAGACATTATGGGGGTCATTCTGACCTCGGCGGTAAAAGGCGCCTACCGCCGGTCAGAAATCCTCCATAATCCCGCCGCGGTCGCGGAAACCCGCCACGGTCATTCTGACCCGCAGAAGGCAAACCTCCGAAAATCCGACCGCCACAACAGACCGCCAGACCAGCGGTCGGCGGAAAGGTGGAGGTGACCAAACCTCCACCGCCACGCCAACAGAAATACGCCCATCCCATTACGACCCACGAATCCACGCGGCGGTCATTCAAACGCGGTATTCCATTGGCGGGACACACCGCCGCGGTCAGAAACCCACAAATGAACAAAACTCAGCCACATTGGACGATTTGAATCCCACACACCTGATACACATACACACACCACTCCCACACACACAATACAATATAAAACACACACCCACATCACCCACAAACCCCTACGCTAAAAAATTCGTCAAGAAGGCAAGAGCGAGACACCAGCATCCAAAAAATAACAGCCACAGCCACTCAACACCATCACCCACACACTATCCACACACAAAACAACACACACCACCACACTCAACTCACTTAAATACACATACTCCAACCCACACATCATACACACCACCCCATGGCACCCCAAAGACAACCCCGCTTCACAGACGAAGAACTCAGGGTCATGGTGGAGGAAATCGTTCGGGTAGAGCCCCAGCTGTTCGGCACACAGATACAATACACCAGCATTGCCCGGAGGACGGAGCTATGGCAGAGGATTGTCGACAGGGTGAACGCAGTGGGACAGCACCCCAGAAATCGGGAAGACATCAGGAAGCGATGGAACGACCTACGGGGGAAGGTGCGTTCCATGGTATCCAGGCACAACATCGCCGTGCAGAAGACTGGCGGAGGACCCCCACCTCAACCCCCACAATTCACATCATGGGAGGAGGAAGTCTTGAACATCCTGCATCCTGACGGCCTCGCAGAAGTCGGCGGAGGAATGGATACTGGTAAGTTGAAGCTTCAATACTGCTTCAAACCCACCTGCATGCCAAATCAGACCCCAAACCTCACCCCCATCCTCGAACCCCACCCTCACCCCCACCCCCATCCTCACCCCCACCCTCACCCCCACCACCATCCTCACCCCCACCCCCAGCACACCTATTCCCCGCCAATGTCTCACCATCACAACCCACACATCCCAAAACCTAGGCCTGCATGCGTCCACTAAGCATGGACACCCATCACCAAAGCATGCCCAATGCATATACACATCCCCCCCACAAGCCACCCTCACCAAAGCCCCCACACACGAATGCCAGCACTTGGGGACACGAGAACCCACAGATACACCCATATGCCACACATTGAAACTATAACCATACCTCTATACCCCTGCAGGACCCGACCGTCAACACACCGCGGCGGAGGGGCCAGAATTCTCCACACCCCCCACCCAAGAGGCCGTCAGCGATGACAGCAGCTCTGTCGACCTGGACACCGATGACCAGCCCGGACCATCGGGGACCTCTGGACAGTTGGTTCCCCTCACACAGGCCCAGGCCACTACAGACCCAAACCCCTCTGGGAACACCAGCACAGCTCCCACCCAGCGGGCCCATGCCTCTGTCTCCAGGGCGCGTCAATCTGCGGTGTGTCTACCACTACAGGGCACCCAGGATAACCCACCACCCCAACAACAACAGGGACCTGGGGGCAGTGGTAGTGGGCACACCGGCCAGGGGGCAGAGGCCCAGGGAAACAGGGGAACTCGGAGGGCAGCTGTGCGACAGGGGGGGGAGGAGAGGCCCAGGGAACCCACTCTCCACGAGGTCCTCACCACCATCATGGGAGCATACAACCGCTCCCAGGAGACGATGGCGACGGTACTGGCCCGGTTCCAGGAGATCCAGGTGCTGCAGGAGGAACACTATCGGGGGTACAGGGAGGACATCAGAGCCATCAACACCACCCTGGTTACCATGGTAGGGCTGCTGCAGGACCTCGTCAACAACAGGGCGGACACTGAACAACACCCAAGGGCCCCTGCCACTAGCCTGGACCAAGAACAGCCAACCACCTCCGCCGGCGCTAGTGGACAGGAGGCCCCCGCACAGCAGCAGCCCACCAGACCCCCACCTCCTGCAGGAGAAGAACCACCCCGCAAGAGGGCCCTGAGATCTCGCAAGAAGACAGAGTAGGATGTCAAGACCCCCGCCAGCAATGGATACCACCTGATGTCATCCCACTGTCCCACATAGTCACCCTGTCCATCCTTGAACTGCCCATGCTCCATCTCTCCACAGGCCTCTGGACAATGCACCTGTGTGACTGTTACTCTGGACTCTGCCATGGACATTCCTTCACCATAGCCCCCACCCACTTGAAACCACCCATCCCATTTTGAGCACTTAAATAAACACCGATTTTGCACCAAAATATCTGGAGTCTGGCTGTGATTTCAATAGATTGTAATTGACATGACAGTGCAAATATGTCCTTGTACATGGTGAAGTCAACAAACAGCTGCCACAAAGCTGTAGTCCATGGGGAAACGAAGCACAGGACTCGTAGTGGGGACCCCAGATCTGAAATAGGGAGGGAAAAGCCAAAACTCAGTCATCATACACTGGGGCAAATAGACAGGCAGCAGAGATGCTGGAGAGTAGTTAACTTTTACTAAATTATCTTTGAAATGTTACCTGTGTCCTATTGGAAGTACTGTTCAATGATTCTGTACCTGTTGTCTGTTTCAGCCCCGTCGTCTTCCTCCTCGTCACTCTCCTCAGGTTCCACCGCTGCCACAACACCACCGTCTCGACCATCCTCCTGCAGGAAAGGCACCTGGCGGCGCAAAGCCAGGTTGTGAAGCATGCAGCAGGCCACGATGATGTGACACACCTTCTTAGGTGATATGCAGGCACCGAAACCTGGCCTTTAGGAGGCTAAAGGTGCGTTCGATCACCCTCCTAGTATGCCCATGGGCCTCATTGTACCGTTCCTCTGCCCTGGTCCGGGGATTCCTTACTGGGGTCAGTAGCCACGACAGGTTGGGGTACCCAGAGTCCCCCACTAGCCATACACGGTGTCTCTGTAGCTGTTCCATCACGTAAGGGATGCTGCTATTCCTGAGGATGTAGGCGTCATGCACTGACCCTGGGAATTTGGCATTTACATGCGAGATGTACTGGTCAGCCAAACACACCACCTGGATGTTCATTGAATGGTAATTTTTTCTGTTCCTGTACACCTGCTCCCTGTCTCTTGGGGGAACCAAAGCCACATGGGTCCCATCAATGGCACCAATTACGTTGGGAATATGTCCAAGGGCGTAGAAATCACCCTTCACTGTAGCCAATTCGCCCACCTCAGGGAAAATGATGTAGTTCCTCACGGATTTCATCAGGGCAGACAACACTCTGGATAACACCTTCGAAAACATGGGCTGAGACATCCCAGAAGCAATTCCCACGGTTGTCTGAAATGACCCACTTGCCAAGAAATGTAGTACTGACAGGACCTGCACCAGAGGGGGAATCCCTGTGGGTTGGCGGATGGGGGACATCAGGTCGGGCTCCAGCTGGGCACACAGTTCATGGATAGTGGCACGGTTAAGACGGTAGGTCAGGATAATGTGGCGTTCTTCCATTGTCGACAGGTCCACCAGCGGTAGGTACACGGGAGGATTCATCCGTCTCCTCGCCCAACCCAGCGGACGGTGCCTAGGAAGGACAACATGGAGCACACAGTGAAGCAACCCACAGGTACGTACTCACAGCTAGCACAGTATACGATTCTCTATGCAGTGAATGGCGTGTCTGAGTGGCTATGCAAGGCCTAGGCCTGTGTGACGCAGTTGAAATTGAGCCATGTGGGCCCTGGAAATGGCGGCTGCCTGACCTGTGAAGTGTGACAATGGGATGTGAGGTCAATGCGCTGGCGTGGCACACCGCGGCGGGCGGCGGGCGAAGACCGCGGCGCGAAGCCGCATTGGTTAACATTGAAGCCTATGGGTTTCAGGAGCCAATGGCGAAGGGCGCCGGCGGTGGCGGGACGCACCGCCGCGGTACGCACCGCCGCGGACGTGACCGCCATTTTCTATCTACTTATCCACTTGCGAATTGAACTTTCACAGGAGAGGACCTATACTGCAAGTGTTGCTGTGACCTCGGTCTGGAAGGGACAATGGCTGCTGCGCCTGGGGAAAGGGCCCCTGCCTTCACTGGAGAGGAGTTGGAGAAACTTGTGGATGGGGTCCTCCCCCAGTATGCGCTACTCTACGGTCCTCCAGACCAACAAGTGAGTTTAATTCAATCTGGATTTGGGGCCACTGGCTGGCTTGGGGGCCTGGCGGGGGGCCTGGCGGGGATGGGGGGCATGTTGGGCCTGGCGGGGGGCATGGCGGGGGGCCTGGCGGGGGACCTGGCGGGGATGGGGGGCATGTTGGGCCTGGCGGGGGGCATGGCGGGGGGCCTGGCGGGGATGGGGGGCATGTTGGGCCTGGTGGGGGGCCTGGCGGGGATGGGGGGCATGTTGGGCATGGCGGGGGGCATGGCGGGGGGCCTGGCGGGGATGGGGGGCATGTTGGGCCTGGCGGGGGGCATGGCGGGGGGCCTGGCGGGGATGGGGGGCATGTTGGGCCTGGCGGGGGGCCTGGCGGGGATGGGGGGCATGTTGGGCATGGCGGGGGGCATGGCGGGGGGCCTGGCGGGGATGGGGGGCATGTTGGGCATGGCGGGGGGCATGGCGGGGGGCCTGGCGGGGATGGGGGGCGTTGGGCCACTGGAAAGGAAAATGCTGAGAAACTTGAACGTGGTATTTCTCCCTCCCTGTACGTGTCACATAGGTCCGCGCCCATGAGAAGATCGGGATTTGGCGTGCCATCGCCAAGGAAGTCCGGGCCCTGGGGGTCCACCATCGACGGGGCACCCACTGCCGCAAGAGGTGGGAGGACATCCGCCGCGGGACCAAGAAGACCGCCGAGTCTCTGCTGGGGATGGCCTCCCAACGTAGGCGGGGTGCCTGCCGTCAACTGAGCCCCCTGATGTTCCGGATCCTGGCAGTGGCCTACCCTGAATTGGATGGGCGCGTGAGGGCAGCACAGCAGACACAAGGGGGTGAGTACAAGCATTATCTACTCTGTTGTCGCGCAGTGGAGGTGTCTGGGTGGGGGAGGAGGGCTGTGGGTCCCCCTAGGCCAGGGCGATATCTGTAGGCTGGGCACCCCCGTAAGCCCCTGTGTCCCCAGCAACCACCCTCAGTAGTTTGTCAGTACAGCCATCCCTGGGCCGTGTCATCCATGGGTGCAGTTGTCAACTCTAGGCGTGTAGGGCATGTTCCACGGAATGCGTAGCGTACCCCAAGTGCGCAACTTAGTGCAGGGGGCATCTGTGTCTGTCATGTCCGCTAACTGTACCGGAGATCCATGTACTCAATATCCCTTTATTTCTCTCTCCCCCCCCTTTTTGTTTGTCTTTCTGTGCTTGTGTGCATCAGCATCATCAGGCGGAGGAGAAGTGGCATCGGGGCAGGAGGGAGCTGCATCTCACATGGCCCAGGAGGGCCATGCCACAGAGTCAGACTGGACCAGTGAGACGGAGGGCGAGGGGAGCTCCACGACGGGGACGACTGGACCCTGCAGCGACACGGACACGTCCTCGGAAGGGGGCTCCCTTGCGGGGGTGGCACCATCCGTGCCCCCCGCCATTACAGGTACAGCCGCCACCCAGCGCACCATCTCCGCCCTCCCAGCAGCCCCTCAGCGTTCGCCCCGTGCCCGCTCTGCCAGGAAGCCGGGCATCTCCTTCGCCCCAGGCACCTCAGGCCCTGCCCCTGTTACCCCCGCTGCCCTCAGTGAGGAGGTCATTGACCTCCTCCGAACGCTCATTGTTGGGCAGACTACCCTTTTGAATGCCATCCAGGGGGTGGAGAGGGAGGTTCATCGCAGCAATGCGTACCTGGAGGGCATTCATTCGGGTCAGGCTGCCCATCAGCGATCGTTCCAGGCTCTGGCCTCAGCACTGACGGCAGCCATTGTCCCTGTCTCCTGCCTGCCTCTACTAACTCCCTCCTCCCAGTCTCCTGTTCCTCTGCCTGTCCCACCCACACCATCAGACCAGCCTGCACACACCTCAACACCCAAGAGAAGCTCATCCAAACATAAGCACCACAGATCACGCAGACATTCACACACGCAACATTCCGATGCAGACATGCCAACAGTCACTACCACCTCTGTGACCCCCACCTCCTCGTCTCCCTCCTCCCTCCCTGTGACGTCTACACTCACACCTCCTTTCACCTCACCATCAGCCAGTGTTTCCATCACCAGCACACCCTCCACTCCAGTCCGCACACGTGCAGTCACCACCCCCACTGCCATTTACACGTCCCCTGTGTCCTCTCCCACTGTGTCTGTCACCCCCTCTTCCACACCACACAAACGCAGCCACCCACCCACCCAACAGCCATCCACCTCACGACAGCCTATCCCTCCTGCACCTGCACCCAAAGACAGCAAACGTGACTCACCTACAACCACATCCTCTCCCTCCACTCCCATTCCCACTGTACCTACCACTCTCCATTGTCCCAAGAAGCTCTTCCTCGCCACTACTAACTTCTTTCCTGACCCTGAGCCCCCCCCTCCTTCTCGTCGGGGTAAGAAGAGCACCTCAGCCACCACCAGCCCTGCAGCCCCCTTGACAAGGGTGCAGGGGTATTGGATCTTCGCCCAGCAGCAAGGGGACAGGCAGCCCACCCCCTGGGAAGAGGAGCAGAAGGCGGAAGGGTCGCCGCAAGAGCCCGCCTTCTACATCCCCCCCGGACACCACCCAGAGACAGTCACCAGCCACAGCTCCAAAGGGAGGAAAGGGCCACAGGCCCACGACTAAGGAGGGCAAGGGCAGCAAGTCAGAGAGGTCAGGCAGCAGGCCTGCTGCCCAGGAGGAGCCCACAACCCCCATAGCCGCTGCCCCGGGAGGAACCGGCACAGCTGCCCCGGGAGAGCCCACCCACCACCCCCATAGCCGCTGCCCAGGGAGGACCCAGCCCAGCTGGCCAGGAGGGCCCCACCACCCACAGCCCAGGTGGGCAGTGAAGGAGCACCATCCCCGCTGCCCAGGAGGGCACCACCAGGCAATTAGCAGTTGGCCATAGACCGTCCGCCGTCTCAAGAACCGCTGAACTGGGCCCCGCCGTCTCAAGAACCGCTGAACTGGGCCCTTCAGGGCAAGAACCGCTGAACTGGGCCCTTCAGGGCAAGAACGGCTGAACTGGGCCCCGCCGTCTCAAGAACCGCTGAACTGGGCCCTTCAGGGCAAGAACCGCAGAACTGGGCCCTTTAGGGCAAGAACCGCTGAACTGGGCCCCGCCGTCTCAAGAACCGCTGAACTGGGCCCTTCAGGGCAAGAACCGCTGAACTGGGCCCTTCAGGGCAAGAACCGCTGAACTGGGCCCCGCCGTCTCAAGAACCGCTGAACTGGGCCCTTCAGGGCAAGAACCGCTGAACTGGGCCCCGCCGTCTCAAGAACCGCTGAACTGGGCCCTTCAGGGCAAGAACCGCAGAACTGGGCCCTTCAGGGCAAGAACCGCTGAACTGGGCCCTGCCGTCTCAAGAACCGCTGAACTGGGCCCTTCAGGGCAAGGACCGCTGAACTGGGCCCCGCCGTCTCAGGAACCGCTGAACTGGGCCCTTCAAGGCAAGAACCGCTGGCCCTTTGGCAGACGTGGCAGGGCAGGATCTATCTCGGGCAGGGCTGCAGGATGTCCTCTGGCCAACTTGCCTCCTCCAGTGGCAGTGGGGTCTGTTATGGACTGTATGGACTGTGGCTTTGCTCTCCCCAGGATGGCCCAGTGGGCAGGCCACCCACTGTATGGACTGTATGGACTGTATGGACTGTGGCTTTGCTCTCCCCAGGATGGCCCAGTGGGCAGGCCACCCACTGTATGGACTGTATGGACTGTGGCTTTGCTCTCCCCAGGATGGCCCAGTGGGCAGGCCACCCACTGTATGGACTGTTTGGACTGTGGCTTTGCTCTCCCCAGGATGGCCCAGTGGGCAGGCCACCCACTGTATGGACTGTATGGACTGTGGCTTTGCTCTCCCCAGGATGGCCCAGTGGGCAGGCCACCCACTGTATGGACTGTATGGACTGTGGCTTTGCTCTCCCCAGGATGGCCCAGTGGGCAGGCCACCCACTGTATGGACTGTTTGGACTGTGGCTTTGCTCTCCCCAGGATGGCCCAGTGGGCAGGCCACCCACTGTATGGACTGTATGGACTGTGGCTTTGCTCTCCCCAGGATGGCCCAGTGGGCAGGCCACCCACTGTATGGACTGTATGGACTGTGGCTTTGCTCTCCCCAGGATGGCCCAGTGGGCAGGCCACCCACTGTATGGACTGTATGGACTGTGGCTTTGCTCTCCCCAGGATGGCCCAGTGGGCAGGCCACCCACTGTATGGACTGTTTGGACTGTGGGTTTGCTCTCCCCAGGATGGGCCAGTGGTCATGGAGTCCCCTCGTGGATCTGGCGTCGTGTACTCAAGTGGCTGAGGTGCCCCCCCTTCCCTTCCCCCTGAGGTGCCTGTCCTATTTTCTTTCTGATGCCCCTGCAGTGTTCTCTCCATGGAGTTCTTGTCGTGGGACTGGGCCTTGCCCCTTTGCACAGGACCCCTGTGATCCACGGACAGTGGTTGGACTACATTTAGTAGCTGTATATATTTTGTACATAGTTTATTTATTAATTGGGATTACTGGTGTACATATTTCAATATATCTGCCCGTTTATGATCTCTTCTTTTGGTCTTTGCATTATTTCGGAGGGGGGTGGTTTGTGGGTTGTGACAGTGATCTGTGGGAATGCATTGATGTGTGTGTTGTAGTGGGTGTGGGTGGGTGGGTGTGTGCCGGTAATCTTTTCCCTCCCCTGTGTCGTAGGTGCAGTACTCACCGATGTCTTCCGCGCCGCCGGGCGTGCTCCTGGTATATGAGCAGGAATAGGAGTGCGGGGATGACCTGCAACTCTGGCTCCATACTGCCGGAATCTCGCGTGGAGTGCGTAGAGGTGAGCGTTTTCCCGTTCGTAGTCTGTTTCCGCCGTGTTCTTATCGGCGGTGCTCCCGCCCCGGAAAAGGTGGCAGATTGGTGGGTCGTAATAGGGTGGGCGGTACATTGTCTGCCGCCGGGCTGTTGGCGGGAACCGCCGCGCTGTTTGTTTGTACCGCTGTGGCGGTCGGAGTGTTAAGTTGGCGGGCTGTGTTGCCGGTTCCCGCCAGGGTCAGAATTGCATATTTTAGACCGCCGGCCTGTTGGCGGCTTGGCCGCCGCTTTATCACCGACCGCCAGGGTCAGAATGAGGGCCTATGTTTCTAAAAGTTGGAATGCTTTTTAAGAATCTAAAACTATCTCTAGAACTTAATTCAAACTTTTACAAAACTTTTAAACTCTAAAAGAAATGCTAATAGGGACTAACACAAGGCCCTAGCAGGACTTTTCAAAATTTTGAAAAATAGCTCAAATTTCAAAAATCAGTTTCTAATGACAATTTTGGGAATTTAGTCGTGTGATCAGGTATTGGCTGAGTAGCCCAGCAAATGCAAAGTCTTGTACCCCACCGCTGATCCACCAATGTAGGAAGTTGGCTCTGTATGCACTATTTCAAAGTAAGGAATAGTATGCACAGAGTCCAAGGGTTCCCCTTAGAGGTAAGATAGTGGCAAAAAGAGATAATTCTAATACTCTATTTTGTGGTAGTGTGGTCGAGCAGTAGGCTTATCAGAGGGTAGTGTTAAGCATTTGTTGTACACACACAAGCAATAAATGAGGAACACACACTCAGAGATAATTCCAGGCCAATAGGTTTTTGTATAGAAAAATATCTTTTCTTAGTTTATTTTAAGAACCACAGGTTCAAAATTTACATCTAATACTTCAATGAAAGGTATTTCAGGTAGGTACTTTAGGAACTTTGAATTAGCAAAATAGCATATACAGTTTTCACATAAATGACGTATAGCTATTTTAAAACTAGACAGTGCAATGTTCAACAGTTCCTGGGGGAAGTAAGAGTTTGTTAGTTTTTGCTGGTAAGTAAACCACCTACGGGGTTCAAGTTTGGGTCCAAGGTAGCCCACCGTTGGGGGTTCAGAGCAACCCCAAAGTTACCACACCATCAGCTCAGGGCCGGTCAGGTGCAGAGGTCAAAGTGGTGCCCAAAACGCATAGGCTTCAATGGAGAAGGGGGTGCCCCGGTTCCAGTCTCCCAGCAGGTAAGTACTCGCGTCTTCAGAGGGCAGACCAGGGGGGTTTTGTAGGGCACCGGGGGGGACACAAGTCCACACAGAAAGTACACCCTCAGCGGCACGGGGGCGGCCGGGTGCAGTGTGCAAACAAGCATTGGGTTTGGAATAGAAAGCAATGAGAGGCCAAGGGGTCTTTTCAGCGATGCAGGCAGGCAAGGCGGGGGGGCTCCTCGGGGTAGCCACCACCTGGGCAAGGGAGAGGGCCACCTGGGGGTCACTCCTGCACTGGAGATCGGATCCTTCAGGTCCTGGGGGCTGCGGGTGCAGTGTCCCTACCAGGCGTCGGGTTCTTGGAAGCAGGCAGTCACGGTCAGGGGGAGCCTCGGGATTCCCTCTGCAGGCGTCGCTGTGGAGGCTCAGGGGGGTCAACTCTGGCTACTCACGGTCTCGCAGTTGCCGGGGAGTCCTCCCTGAAGTGATTGTTCTCCACAAGTCGAGCCGGGGGCGTCGGTTGCAGAGTGCCAAGTCTCACGCTTCCGACGGGAAACGCGTGTTGTTTCAAAGTTGCTTCTTTGTTGCAAAGTTGCAGTCTTTGGTGAACAGAGCCGCTGTCCTCAGGAGTTCTTGGTCCTTCTAGATGCAGGGCAGTCCTCTGAGGCTTAAGAGGTCGCTGGTCCCTGTGGAAAGCGTTGTTGGAGCAGTGTCTTTAGAAGTGGGGAGACAGGCCGGTAGAGCTGGGGCCAAAGCAGTTGGTGTCTCCGACTTCTCTGCAGGGTTTTTCAGCTTAGCAGTCCTCTTTTTCTTAGGTTGCAGGAATCTGAGTTCCTAGGTTCTGGGGAGCCCCTAAATACTGAATTTGGTGGGGTGTTTAGGTGTGGGGGCTTAGTAGCCAATGGCTCTTTGTGCCTCCTCCCTTAGGGGAGGGCGGCACATCCCTAATCCTATTGGGGGAATCCTCCATCTGCAAGATGGAGGATTTCTAAAAGTTAGAGTCATCTCAGCTCAGGACACCTTAGGGGCTGTCCTGACTGGCCAGTGACTCCTCCTTGTTTTTCTCATTATCTCCTCCGGCCTTGCCGCCAAAAGTGGGACCGTGGCCGGAGGGGGCAGGCAACTCCACTAGCTGGAGTGCCCTGGGGTGCTGTAACAAAGGGGGTGAGCCTTTGAGGCTCACCACCAGGTGTTACAGTTCCTGCAGGGGGAGGTGATAAGCATCTCCACCCAGTACAGGCTTTGTTGCTAGCCACAGAGTGACAAAGGCACTCTCCCCATGTGGCCAGCAACATGTCTGGTGTGTGGCAGGCTGCTAAAACCAGTCAGCCTACACGGGTAGTTGGTTAAGGTTTCAGGGGGCACCTCTAAGGTGCCCTCTGGGGTGTATGTTACAATAAAATGTACACTGGCATCAGTATGCATTTATTGTGCTGAGAAGTTTGATACCAAACTTCACAGTTTTCAGTGTGGCCATTATGGTGCTGTGGAGTTCGTGCATGACAGACTCCCAGACCATATACTCTTATGGCTACCCTGCACTTACAATGTCTAAGGTTGTGCTAAGACACTGTAGGAGCACAGTGCTCATGCACTTATGCCCTCACCTATGGTATAGTGCACCCTGCCTTAGGGCTGTAAGGCCTGCTAGAGGGGTGACTTATCTATAATTCATAGGCAGTGTGAGGTTGGCATGGCACCCTGAGGGGAGTGCCATGTCGACTTAGTCGTTTTCTCCCCACTAGCACACACAAGCTGGCAAGCAGTGTGTCTGTGCTGAGTGAGGGGTCCTCAGGGTGGCATAAGACATGCTGCAGCCCTTAGAGGCCTTCCCTGGCATCAGGGCCCTTGATACCAGGGGTACCAGTTACAAGGGACTTACCTGGATGCCAGGGTGTGCCAATTGTGGAAACAAAGGTACAGGTTAGGGAAAGAACACTGGTGCTGGGGCCTGGTTAGCAGGCCTCAGCACACTTTCAAATCAAAACTTAGCATCAGCAAAGGCAAAAAGTCAGGGGGTAACCATGCCAAGGAGGCATTTCCTTACAGCAAACATTGTTGGAAAAATGATCAACAAACAATTGATGGACCTTGTCAATTCTAATAACATCTTGGGTGATACACAGTTCAGCTTTTGCAGTGGACACAGCACTGAGGCGTCACTGAACAAGGCGACAGAGGAGATTAGACTACCACTTGATCAAGGTAGAAGAGCTGTTCTCATTCTGCTAGATCTGTTGGAAGCCTTTGATATAGTTAATCATGGGCTGCTAATTGAGGGCCTTGCAAAATTTGGGTTCAGTAGCGAGCTTGGGATCTGCTGAACTCTTTTCTCCCTGAGCAGAAGCAGGAGGTAAATCTGGGTGGTTTTGTTTCACCTTTGTTTTCTCTCTCCATGCAGAATCCCAGAGGGATCCTCACTTATCCCCACCCTCTCCAATTTTTATATCAGCCCTCTTGCTGACATAATCAGAACCCATGGTTTTGCCACTATGTCCTATGCAGATGACACTCAAATCGTCGTCTCTCTTGCCAGTAATGACACTAGGGCTGAGTCCAGGTTTTGTTGTTGTATGCGGTCTGTTTACACCTGGATGAATAAGAACGGTCTGAGTTTAATTGCTGGTAAGACCGAGGTGCTGTTTTTGTGGGTCCCAGACCTCTTTCTGGACCCCCTTCTGGTGTTGCTTCTGGCACCCACATCGAAGGCCTGAAATTTAGGAGTCCTCAATGATAATAAACTGTCCTACACTGAGCATTTCAGTGACTGCCTTACTTATCCTTAGGTCAATAAAAAAGATTCTCACCTATATACCGGAGCACCTGTAAAATTACTGGTCACCTCTTTGGTCATAGCCAAACTGAATTACTGTAACAGAATATTCCTAATGGCCCATCAACACATATTAAACAAACTACAAATTCTGCAGAATTCTTCAGCACAGCTATGCTAAATAGGCCAAATATGCTTTAGTATCTAGCCATATTGTGAAATTGCATTAGCATCTGTAATACAGATAACTGCATTTAAAGTACTCTGTTTTGCTTACAAAGCACTTAATAATCTAAGCCCAGCTTTTTAAACAAAGCTTCCAATTGTATATTCCAGCTAGGACCCTCCGCTCTACCTCAGAGAGTTTGCAGTGGTTCCCAATTTTGAGTGCATGGTTAGAGATGGCAGAAGCATTATCAGGGGAGTGATGCTTACCTGGAATAAACTGCCAATTGCCATCAAATCATCCCTCAACCTTCTGGTTTTTAGGAAAGCAGTAAAAACATGGCAGTTTAACAACAAGGAGGAGTACGTCCATCTTGACTCTAGATTGCTGTTTTCAAATAGGAACCATCATTGTCATTTAGCTAGCACCAAAAAACCTCTGGGTATGGGCTGCGCTTTACAAGCTGATTTCAAATAACATAACATAACAGAACATAACATAACATCACATTAAGAATATTATAGATTGATGACCAAAAACATATTTTAATAAATGACGCACAACCCCAGATTT
Source organism: Pleurodeles waltl (assembly GCF_031143425.1). Lineage (NCBI taxonomy): Eukaryota > Metazoa > Chordata > Amphibia > Caudata > Salamandridae > Pleurodeles > Pleurodeles waltl. The sequence continues at coordinate 913,818,370 of NC_090444.1, read as the reverse complement.
GAAAATACCTGCTTTGTTAGCAATACATCAAAAACAAAGACTGAGATCAGGCTAAAAACGTGAAAAAGTTAAAAATGTAGACGGATGTACCTAACTGGGGAAAAGGAGGAGTTCCCATGACAACCTCAGTAGATTGACAGTCAACGAGGACCTGCAAGGGAAGAAATGTAGAAGGGTTAGAAAGAAAGGAAAGACTGGTGACAGGAAAAGGAAAGTAAAACAGGCCAGAAGACAAAAAGATCAATAGACATGAAAAAAACAAAAGAGGGGAAATCAAGGGAGGACTATTAAAGGATCTTCATGCAAATAAACTTTGTGCCCAAGCAAAGTTCGAACGGAGGACAGCTCTCATGGAACCAACTCATGGAGGAGGACACTTTGCCCCAAGATGAACATGACAAGAAAGCAGTAGCCAGCATGAGGCAAAGAATGGGTGAACTGCAGGAGTTGCCAGCAGAGGGTAGAAGACCACAAACTAAGAGGATGGACCCAGAAACCCAGATGAATGAAGGAGGCCAAATCTTGCGCTCCATTTGGGGACATTGTAGCCCCGTCATGGTCAATGGGAGGATCATGTCTGACCAAGTGTGTGACCATGGCAATACAGAGAAGTGAGTCGGAGAGAATACTGATTTAGAAACAGGGGTGGGACCATTGGGGTCTAACTTCAGCCAAACCCAGGAAATTCAAACACAGAGCCCTTTCACAAGGTGAAAGACATGAAGTCATCTGGCATTTTTCTTCCCTTTGCAGTTTTGGGTTGCTTAAGGAAGATTCTGAGAAAGCATCTGCCCCATTTTCAAATTTTTCTAGTTCCGACAAATATTTTTAGGAGTCCCAAGGGATAAGAGTATACACATCAATACTTTCAAACAATTTACAGTGTACACATTGAACCTCAGAGGCGGCAATTAAAGTTCAAAGGCTTTATTACAAATTTGAAGCCAGCCTTATGTAAATGAGTCTCAGAAACATAATGTGCAAGTACTGGATCACCAAAGACAAGTTAAAGCATCTAATCAGGTTAAATCGCACAAGCATAAGGCATACCAATATTTCAGCCGCAGCAATATAAAAGATATGGAAAAGTATTTGATGTTCGGAGTCCAGATTGAGATCCTCCTGTCTAATCATTTGAAAACTAATTAAATCTAAATATACTAATTAAAATAAAGGAAAGCCTAAAGATTTCTCTGGAAAGGCAGTGGATAGATTTTTTTTGTATATTCTTTATTGGCATATTAGCATACAATACCAAGCAAATCAAGTAAAACACTCACATACTATAACCTCCCAACCCAGCCTCCCAAACCCCAAGCACTCTACCATAGCAAATTACAATCATTTAAGGAGAAAATACAAAATTGTGTGAGAACATTAAAAATAGTATTAGTTCCCCCTCTAGGTCTTCATCACTTCTGCAGGCTACCCAAATTACTACTCATCCAATGTATCAGCATCTGCCAGTAATTGTGGAATACCAATGCTGCCTCCCAGTATACCAACATTGCCTTTATGATTGTGAACAGTTAGTCTAGGGAGGTCTAGCATCCGGGGATTCAAGTAGGTCAGCAAGCATAGCAACCCATGCCTGTATATCATCGGCTAATTTATTGTCCATCCTACATTTGTGCAAACAAATCGCTTCTGCCACTGTCCATTCTGCCACATCCTTCACCTTCTCTTGCATTCCGGGAGGGGTTGGGTAGAGCCAGTGGACAGCCACCCTATGTTTGGCAAGAACTAACCTCAACAACAGGAATTTTCTGCTCAGGCCCTTTTTCTTGTGAACCGTAAGTAAGCCTAAAATGCATTGCTTGGGATCCCTCAGGACCACCCAACCGGTGACTGCATTTAATCGATCTATCATCATATGCCATTAAGTATTCAGTGGCTGACATCCCCATAACATATGTAGAAAGTCCACGCACTCAACCAGACATCGGAGACAGACAGAGTACCTTCCTGGGTAGATAATGTTTAGAAGAGTTGGAGTGAAATATGATTGGAGAATTATATTATATTGAATCAGTTTAAACGTCACATTAGTTGTGGTAGTCTGTAACATTGCATGCACAGTTTTCCACTCCTTTTCTGTGATTTGTTCCCCAAGCACTCTGTGCTTGCAACACGCCATGGGTAACATCATACTGCAACTCCCTGTATATAAAAAAAATTATACTATCCGGAAACTTGGTGCTACACGCTACTTCGCGTCCTAACAGGTTATCACCACAGGCTTATCAAGGCCTGCTATACCTGCCTTTTCTTGCAAATTCATGACCCCACTCAGCCATACTTTCAAATGGCTCATTCCTAAAAGCTTCACTTGACCTTCCACTAGCCCACACAACTGGTTACGGGGCACCCATATTACTCGCTACGTACCATTCTGGCCACATGGCCCAGCCTTGATAAAGTCACTTGTGTGACGAAACACGTGTTGGCTGTATCTCGTTGATGGCACTCTGATTTATAGTTGCCACAAATAAAGACACCTTCTGCAAACCAGACCTGAGACTCCATTCAACTCTTTCACTTCGACAACCCACCACCAGGGATACCTATCCCTGCAACACTATTGAACTTTACATTCTGTGTGTTGCTGGCCTTCCTGTTTAATATAAAAAAGATATCAATCTACATCCTTCCATCATATTTAGCGGTGTGACTAGTATACTAGACTCATTAGGAACCTCAGGGAATGTGGGCCGTATTCCACAGACAGTGGCCGCAATTTTTGTAAATTGAGGAAATTGCCCTTGACCTAGATTAAAGGTCTCCACTGCATTCTGGACCTTGATGAATCAATCATTTGCATACAGATCTCGTAGTATATTACGACCTCCGGCCCTCGACCTATCCATTGCATATGCGCATGTCCAGTGCATGGGGGGCAAGTAAGGGGCCGAGTTGGGAACTCCTGCCCCCTCCAACAGGACCTCAGGAAGCGGCTTGTCACCATAGGTGCCATACAGTAAGCATTTTTCCCAGTTTTCCCTTCATCCAACCAATGTACTCCACATTGCAGCTGCGCTGAGAGGTAATAGTGCTCCAGATTGGGCAGTTCCATCCCTTCACGGTTCCAGGGCTGGTTTAGCATTATCAGACTCAGTCTTTTCCTCCCGGCCACTCAGAGTAGTTTGACAATAAGACTGTTGAGTTCCAGGAAATATGTTTTGGGTCTATCAAACAATGTACCCTGAAATACAAAAAGAAATAGCAGGTAATATAATCAGTTTCACTAGTTCCACCTTACCCATTAAGGATAGACAAAACACATTTGTAAATGTATTCCAAAACCTAACCGAGGGCCTAAGGCCTTTTAGGACCTATGTTCAGGGATTCAAAAATCACCACCTTCCCTGCAAGTCATATACCAAGGTATCTCATGCTAGTGGTCTCCCATGGTAGGTGGAATTGCAGCAGCTGATATTGCTGAGTTTCTCCTTGAAGACCTACTGGGAACAGTTTTAATTTGGCAGAATTGACATGGAGTCCGGGGACCTCTCCGAACTCTGCAAGGGTCCCCAGCAGAATAGGCACAAATAAGCCAATGCGTCATCTGCGTGTGGAGAGACCACATGGGTGGTCCCCTCTATTGTCACTTCCGAGCCGCACACCACCAAGCGCAACTGACTCGCCAGCGGATTCACACCCAGCACGAATAACAGCAGTGACAATGAACACCCCTGTCTCGTCCCCCGCTGGGGGGGGAAATAGAGGCAACACCGTCCTGCCAACTCGGACCCTCACCACGGAGTCCCCATAAAGCAACTGCACCCACCTAATAAATACCTCTCCCATACCAACTTTATGCAGGACCTACCATAGGTATTCCCAAGATAGGGAGTCAAATGCATGCTCAATATTGAGTAGGGCTAAAGCACAATCCACCTCCAACAGTTCGGGTGAGAACAGTACCATGGACAGCCCTCTTATGTTGCATAAGGTTTTTCTGCAAGGGATAAAGTCGCACTGGTCGCCATGTGCCAATGTTGACGTGTGTTCCAGTAATGTATTTGCCAAAAGCTTGCTAAGCCTTTTGGCATCCGCATTCAGCATGGAGATGGGACGATATGAGGAGATCTCTTTGACATCTCTGTCAGGCTTAGGTATCATGACTATGAGTGCCTTTCACATTGAATCCTCCTTGAAAGGCTTCCTGATAAACCACCAGCAAGCAAGCTACCAAAAAGTCAGCTTTTCTTTAGTAAAACTCAGTTGGCAGTGCATCTCCCCCGGGGATTTAGAGGTTTTAACTGCATGGATTGAGTACACTATTTCTTCCTTAATAGGGAGTGCATCTAATTGTGTCTTGTGTTCCTCTGTCAAACAGGCCATCTGTAAACCTGCCAAGTATTCTGTCTCACTAGAGTGAGAGGCATTGTGCAGTTGTGTATACACTCTCTGCAAATGTTCTGAAAAATGTTTGGTTGTGAGCTGCTGGGGTCTCGCCTCCTATCCCTAACCACCACCACAGGGGCCTTCTGGATTTTCATTACAGAGACAAGCAGGCAACGTTCTACCAGGCCTATCCCCTTCTGCATAAAGGTACTGCCTGTAAGTGGTATGCACATATTTATAAAATTTGCCCCATGTTTCCAATAGTTCTTTCTTAGTATCCTTCCATTCTCCCAGCTTTTGGGGAGTCATTACCAGTTCTTCCTACATCACCCCCAGCTTTTTCCTGTGCACATTTAACATGTGTGCGAGCTGCATTTTCACACTGTAGGACACCTTCATGTATTCCTCTCTCAAAACCACCTTCATGGTGTCTCACTCTGTGGCCCAAGTGTCATGGCTCTCCCAGCTTTCCTCAAAGTAATGATCTAATATTTCAACAACAGTGTGAGCAAATGTTGGGTCAGCCAGGTCTTCTGCCCTCATCCTCCAGAGTGGAACCTTGGATCCCAGTAGCTGGAGTGCAGAAGAAGTAAGTGCGCTGCAGTGGATTGTGCTCCCTTCAAATGTCCCATAGACCAAGACGCTGCACTACCTTACGCAGTGTCCCTGTCATTCCTGGTTTTCTGTCAACTCTAGGGGGTTCACGATCAAGCTCACCGTTTAGTACACAATTAAAGTCCTCAGTGTATTCATACAATGTAAGTCCAGTGGTGCTGGGCTAAACCTCAGAGCCCACTTCCCTGCCCATACTATGGGGGCCAAAGCCTCAACCTTTAGTTTGCGTTTCACTGAGAGTCCACCATCATGCCAGCCCAGTAAGGCTAAAGTTGAGCTGAACCTGCAGGACCGTAGCCCTCTATCCCTTGTGGCTAGCCATCTATGACTCTACCGGCCACCAGTTCAGGCTGGCAATATTAGCACAAAGTTCATCGAAAAGATAACATAATGGTTTCCCCTCCAAAAAGACATCAGATATGAAGCAAGGAAAGGCAATGACAACAAACCCCACCATACAAGAGGAACAAGTGTACCCCCAACAGTATAATGCCATATACAGAGGCCAGAAGCAGAATTATACATTACTGTCCCATCAAAAAATGACAGCTTCACATCAGAGAAGTCCATGAAGCCCTGGTCCCTTGGTAGCAGAAGCCAAGGTGGCCCCCAGTTAGGCAATCAGAACCCAGTGACGGTTTGCTCCCTGGATCACCATCCCCATTAACAGGGCAGCTTGAGTTTTGACAGAGTTCCTAAGGCCCTAAAACCGTACTGTCACTGAGGCTATCTCGGTCTCCCTGGTGGCAGCGAAAGGATTCACCAGTGTTCTGCACACAATTGGATTCCTCAAGAGTACCATCCTGGTAGACCACGATCCTTCCAGTTGGCCAAGCTCCAGTCTGTGTCTTCGACCTAGCGATCTTGTACCTCTTTGAGGAGCAGCTGGGGTGCTATGTTTGTGGTTCGAGGGAGGTTTTGGTTTCACTCCCCTCAGTGTGTCCAGCCATTAGTTGGACACCTCCGGCATATAAAAAAAGATTACCTTTTGTTGTACTGTACCCTGAGCCTCGCCTTGGAACATCAAGCCATATCTAAAATCAAGGTCATGTAGTTGCTTTTTTGTGACAAAGCATTTTTTTCAGAGTTTCTGTACTTTTTGTGTATAATACTGAAAAATTATAATGTTCTGCCTTTCATATCGCAGTGCTCCATTAACCTGGATTATTGTAAAACTGTCATTATTTCTGTAGTTGAAGAGTCTGGTGATGAGGGCAAAAGGGGGGCACCCTGATTTAGGCTCAGACACCAACACACAATGAGCACATTCTATTGAGAACAAATTTGAGAGTTTCAGAACAGTGGTAATCCACTCCTCCAAGAATAGCTCCACAGAATGTCCTTCTGCTTTCTCTGGGAAGCCCAAAAAGTGTAAATTGTTCATCCTGGAACACCCCTCTGCATCCTTATCCTGGTCTTCCTTGCAAGCGTTGGTGGTGCCGAGTTCCGTCACTGTCTATTGTAGGGTCGCCTCCTCCTGCTGAAGCACTGCAACATGTCCCTTACTCTACGTCACCCATTCCAATATGTTCCTAAAGCCGGTGTGAAACAGACCTACCTCAATGGCCACCCTCTCTATTATCACACACACAGCCTCCTTCAAGCTCCTGATAGCTTACATAGGGCCTGATTTAGAGTTTGGTGAAGGGGTTACTCCATTACAATGGTGACGGATATCCCATCCACCAAAATATAAATCCCATAGGATAAAATGGGAGTTATATCTTGGTGGACGGGGTAGCCATCAACATTGCGAAGGAGTAACCCCGCTGCCAAACTCTAAATCAGGCCCATAATGCCGGTCATTGTTAGGGAACCTTTGTCCACATGCAGATCTTGCTAATTAGGGGTCTCTGCCATCATCCCCGGGGCACAGGTTGAGTATAGTTGTCTATTTTGACAGTCTGCATCAGCTTACCAGGTTTGTCTTTTGCCATATTGCATTGGAAAGAAGCCTAAACAATTAATAGTGCTTGGGCCCAGTTCAGCAGGTGCGGCCTTCATCCTCTGAGCGCACCCTACCCAGCAACAAGGAAAAGTGCTTTTGAAGTGCTTTTGATGGAGCCCAGGTTCAATAACACCCAGAAGTGCTGGCCAGTAGTGCTAGTAATTTTCCCTGTGGTGCACCTCCTACAGCACAATGTTTGGCAGTGCAGGCAGGGCCTCAAACAGGCCCTGCAGTCTTCACTGCAGGGCTCTAAATGTGGGTGACAGCCCAACAATGTCTTGCGGTTCGCTCACCCTCCTTATTGGTTCTCCATATATGTCTCAGCGCTCATTAGACGCCCCCCCTTATGATTCATTACAATGGACCATAGGTTCCTCAATTTCCAATGGGGATCTCTAGTTCACCACAGGGATGCAGGGACACAGGGCCCAATCCAGAGTTGCACTCACCTCAATGTTTATGGTTTTGCGTCAGTGCCACAGAATTAGTGGTAATTCAAGGAGAGGTTGGATCCAGCAATGCGAAGGCAGGGGGAAGAACACACAGTCCCCTGCAATGAAGGCTGCATTGCTCCTGTACAGTCTACAATTCAGGTGGCTCAGAGCCCAGAGTCCTCCTGGTTGCTCCAACAACCAGAAGGTGCCTCGATGCGTCAAGTCCCATAGTGCAGTGATCTCTTCGCACCGTCCCAGTGGGACAGCCCGGCCTTCCACAGCTCACGGTGGTCCCTGGAAGGATCAGGACTGCACATCGACCCAGGCCAGAGGCTTAGTGTTCTCCTACGGACGGAACAGAACTATAATAAAAAATGTCAGCATAACAGAAACCTCAGTAGACGTACTGTAAGAGAGATGTGCGTAGAATAAAGCCACTTCAGGTTAAGTAAAGTAGAGAGATGTGTACCCCTCTGAGTCTCTAGGGATCCATCCTAGTCAAAGGTAGAAAATGTCTGCTTCACCTAACTAGCTAAACACCACTTTAGACTTTGCCAAACATTCAAGGGTTTTTGTCATCATCCCCAGTAGTTTTCCACTCTGCACACAATTTGGAATTTACAACTGCCATTATGCTTTCATCAGACAAACCAAGCTTCAGGTTGACCTTGGACCCTCCCATGTCCAGGAGCTCGGAAGGGAGTTCATCTTCATATCCTCTAGTTAGTGGTTTACGTCCTTGCCAAAGTAACCCTCCCATACCTCTTAATCTCAAACTAATAACAGGCCTTTTATTAACTGTAGACTTTTGCAGAATCAATTGAAATGCGAGCAAAACTCCACATTGAAGGTTAAACATGGAAAGACATTTCAGGCCTTCCTAAGTCAAATTAAAATAGAATTCAATGTATATTAGAATGCATAGCTATACTTGAAATTTTCTTCATAAGTACAATAAGTTGTGAATAACTGTAATGATATAACATTTAACTATGATACCATAATCCCAATGCATTAAATATAAAAACATACATGTGTTATTTTCCAGTAGATAATTGTCATAACAAAACATACATACAACTTTTCTAAATTTCTACTAATAACTGCACCTCAGAAATATACTATTTTGATGCACCACGTTGACACAAATACATCTGAACACGCATTATGTATGCCATTGATTATATTTTCATGCCACTTCTGGAACATATAATGGCACAGCCAAGTTATGCTCTCTCAGGCCACAATATTATGTTAAAAGGAAATGGTGAGGAGAAGGAAAAAATAGAAAAAACAAGATGGCAAGAACCCCAAGTATGATGCAAATGGAGGGTCAGCATTTAAAGTAAAAAGAGAATAAAACATAAAACTAAAATGGAGGAAAACCAAATAATAGGCAAGAAGAAAAAAAGACAACCAGAGTTAAGGAGCAGAAAGGAATCTGTTTCCTGAACGTTCTTCTTTTATTTTTCTTTATATTGTTCCGTTGGTTTATAATAACATTTATTGCTACTTTAATCCAAGGGCACTTGCAGTGGAGTTCACGGCTGGTCTCAGGAACATAGAAGGGTGTTCGGTAGGACATCAGGAAAAGAAGGAAGCAAAAGAGACAATTATGTGAGAGCTATTAGGGCTACACTTAGTACAGATTATTAAAATAAAAGATTGATGGAGCACGGTAAAACCTTCTTTTTACCTTTTTACCCATGAAACATCGTACTAGGACTGTTACTCAACTAGAGCAAACCCACAGTTTGAAATACTAACAAAAAATAGTCTTAAAAATCATCCCTTCTCAGTGCAAATTTTCATGGGCAAACAGAGTATTTTTCAACTTTGCTAACTTCAAGATAGAACCAGTATTCTAGCTAATTTATCTTCAACAATTATGTATGCTGATCGACGAACAAAAAGAGCCTGATTTATACCTTGTCGGAGGGGAATACTCCATCACAAATGTGACGGATATCCCGTCTGCCATGTTACAATCTACTAGGGATATTCCATCCAAGAGATGTAAATCAGACCCTAGATTTCCAACAGGTTGTTGTAATGGACTCGGAGATAACCATTGAGATAAAAGAGTGAACTTGAAAATTTGAAGGAATCACATGCTCTACAACCTTGAAAATATTAGCTTAGATGGGGGACAGACTAGTAAAACAATTTCCTTGGTAAGACAGTCAAGCATTGTGTACCAGGAGAGACGCATTCCTAGAACATATGTTTTCAGTGTCCGATTTGAATTAAAACACATCTGGAGCAGTAGGGTGAAAGTGAGGAAATATTTTATTCACTGTGACTGGATTGTACTGTAACATCCATCTATTATAGACAATCATTTAGTGAAATCTGTCTCTTCAAACTGGAATAAGTAAGTTTACTACTAGAACACCATTCTTTCTCCCGATACTTAATGCTTGTATATCCCTTCCATTTTGGTTTAATCTGAATTTACTAACTGGCTAATTCAGTCTCCAAAAACACGGATGACTACTTAAAAATTGAAGGTATTTTTAGCAGGCTCTTTTGGGAGTTTATGAGCTTTGATGAAACTAGGCAAATCTGAAATTCCAAATTATGAAGCATTTTTAAAAGAAAGCTACAGAGTTCAGGAAATGCTAATCCCACATTTTCACGGAGAAGTTTCAAAATCTTAATTGTAGTTCTGGGTTTTTTGTTTGTCTAGAAAATACTTGAAAAGAGACCATCTATTTTAACAAAACGGTATTAGGCAAAAAGCATGGGATAGGCATGAAAAAAGAGAAACAGCAAAAGCACTGACATTTTAACTAGTGACATCTGACATATAATAAAGAAAGACAGATTATAATATAACATTTGGAAAAGGTTTTTATGATTGTGTACCAGATGGTTGTAGTTAATATCAAATAGGGCATCTGAGTCTTTGGAATATTTTACCCCCCAACGGCATTTTGGTTGAAAATTGTAATGAGAACTGCAACCAGTCACGGCTAGAGGGAGGGAAAAGGTGCATGGCTGGGAGGGTGGTGGGGCACAAAAAAAAAACTTACCTTTTTTTCCCGTGCTGCGCCGCTCGGCTCTGCTCCTCCATCGCAGGCTGCAGGAAGGCACAGGCTCCCAGTCTGCCCTGCGGCCAATCCTGACGCTTCTCAAAGCAGCATCCTGATTGGCTGGGAGCACCCAGCCAGGGCACTCCCAGGCAGATTGGGAGCCTGTGCAGGCTCTGTCCAGCCCAGCAACCATGTTGCTGGGCTGCAGAGAGCCCTGTGTGCATGTTTGTATGGCCGGACCCAGACAGCCGGCCAAAAAGAGTTGCGCATTGAGGGGGAGTGCTGACCACTCTCCCTCCGTCCACGTCATGCCAGTGGCCCTGCCCACTTTTACAGAAACAACATAATAAACTGAGTTTATTATGTTGTTTCTATAAAGGTTTTGCAGCTCCTTCTGCTGGTGTGGGTGGGGGGCGACACTCCTCCACCCTAGTGGAGAAGCTGCCCCTGACTCCACCTATTGATAATTTAGACTTTGAGGTGTTAAAAAGTAAAAGTTCCATTTTAGACTCATTCATTTCATATTCTCCTACCTTTGAGGAAATCTTGACTGCATCCAAACCTGATGTTATAATGTTAGGATCTGCTGTACGGCATAAAGCAATACTGTCTGCATAGTGCCTAGTCACAAATATATTATCAGTCAGTCATAAAAATCATAAAATCTTTATTCAGTCCAATTATTGACCATAAAACCACAATCATAAATACATCTTCACAATAAATAACAATATACAATCATATCATTATTTACAGTAGAAAAGGAGTTGCACAACAGATTACAGTTTAGGCCCCCGTCCTTGTAGCAGCAATTCTACCTCAATAAAAAATAAAATTTCTAAAAGACCTAAGAAAAACAACCTACCAAAATATAATTAGTTTACAGTTTAAATGGCATTGTTTTTCTATAAATATATGGTAGCACTAATATAACTCAAGACAGAGAAAAAAATTGCCGCAGTAGCTACCAATTCCAAGTATCTAAAACCATCTTTAAATGATGTATAGTGCTTAAGTATCAGAATGGGGTGTAAAAACTGAAACCTCAGTGCTCAATACAATTTGCAGAATAGCATGAAGTGCACAGTTCATTGCAAGGAGACAGAATAACATTGATAGGGTGGAAAAAAAGGTTACTCTCACACCTGCTAAACAAAAGGCAATTAGATGATGGACTGTGTTCAGCCTTAAACTTGTCAGGTAAAACCTGTACTGGAGAATGGTTAACCAGGCTAAATGTGAATTAATGCCTGAGGTGTTAAAACGTTGCATGTAACTCACCATGGAGCCCATGCTAAGAGACCTTATATTTGAAGCTTCCTTCCTATGAGACAAAAAAACACTTTTTAAATCTTTCCTTTGTTTGGGGGCATATCTCTTCAGGGAAATCAAAGAGGGAGCTCAAACCTAGGCTAAAGAAATTATTCTTAACATAGGCCAACCACGGAATTTTGTGCCTATTATTCAGGGATAAGCAATCCTCTATAACCTTCAGGGAGAATCTGGCCTTAGGAGTACTGTTGCAGTGTAGTTTTTATATTCAATATTAACATGAAAAGCCTGCAAAATAATGTATAATGAAGCTGCATAGAAAACGTGATAGAAGAAAATTAATGTGCACGTTTGAAAAGTGCCCATGGGGAGTGGCCACAAATGTATACGATGATTAATGAAATTGACTAATAATGAATAAATAATGTGCTCATGTATGATTTTGTACTAACATTAAGAATTTTGCATTAAGGTTTTGCTAAGTTAATCACTAGGCCTTAGTTAGCAAGGGTCTGGTCCTAGCTGTCTGGTCTCATATTAAATGTGTTTTTCTAACGTGCAATGTGCTGTCTTCCGGAAGGACATAAAACTGTACTTTTCCAGAAGCTAGAGATGTGTGTGTAACCGTAGTAAATTCCTCCTCATGAGACCCGACTTGCTCAAGGAGACATTCTTGCCGAATGCAACAGTGTAATTCGCAACAGGTACAAGGTCGCCTAAACTGGTAAAGACAATGGAACTACTGACTGGAGTGGCGAGTGTAACTTTTCTTACCTGACATTCTACCCGTTGAAGACGTAAATCACAGGAGCCAATAAACTGCATAAGAACTGTCTTAGGTGAAAATTCTAATAAGGTGATCAATGGATTATAGGACAGAGATAACGAGGCACCAAACATTGACCAATTGGAAATTAGAGACTTGTCTGGCAAATTCAATTTAACGACATGTCACAAGAAGAAACCAGCCATTACCTAGCCATTACGTGCCTTTTACTGAGCCATTAGAGGGACACTCTGCTGTTTCTCTGATATTTTGCTTTAAGACTTTGCTGTTTGATACTTTAAACCATCCTCACCTTTTTCCTGCCTGGCCCGATACTTGCTTCTCCTCCTTATGAGGGAAGAATTCCTTTTGCCCGACCTTGTTGAGACTTTGCTGTCTATCCTGGCTGATGGCGAATGAACTGCTGTCCTGAGGACGAAGACTGACCTTGTATGCTGACCCATTATGGAGGGTAACTATATGATAATGAAATTGTAATTGTCTGTATGCCTTTCCTTTCTAGGTACCAACTGCTCCTTTGACAGAGGCCATAATTAGAGGATTTCCAAATTTATGTTGCTAAATTGTTTTGGGTGAAGTCCAACATGCTGATGCTAATTAGGGGATAGTTAAGGAATTCACTAATTGGATGCAAATAGACAAATGACTGGATATTTGCCTTGTTGAACAACTTGCTTATGATACTCTGCTAAAGTTGATTCATGTTGACGTTGTGTTTTGTCCTAATGTTCATGATCTTTGCTTTGATAAAGTCTTATTCAAGTTGCCATTTTGTTACTTTGTTAATGTGTTTGTTGGTACTGAGACTAATGAACTTGCTAGTAGAGTGTAACAAGTAGGGAATAAATATCCAAAATCTTATTAAAGGTTGTGTGGTTATTCATGGCTAAAAGGTCATGGTGTGTTTTGCTTATTATTAATGTTGATAACTAGTTGATTAATTTGTTATTGTGAATATTGATGAGATTATTGATTTATTGATTGCAATGCTGAATAGATATCTCGTCTTAAGGTGTCTCCAATCAGGGTCAAAAGATTCATTGGCCTAAAACGAGTCCCTGTGTGAGTAAAGTACCTAGTTCAGGATGCGTTATCAGTTCTACATATTTTAATCCATAGTAACAAAGGAGCCATACCTACAAAATCCTCCAGGAACCCCATTACAAGTTCTAGATGCAAAATAAAATTTGCAGTGCTTTGGGGTATCGCTGGGAGGTGGCAGAAAGCTTATTTTCTACTGCCTGCAACTTCCCTGGCGTGGCACATCCCCAGGCACTGGCGACGTATACGCCAAGAGAAAAAATAATTTACTCTTAGAAGCTGAGCCATCTCCCTAATTGTTTTACAGCCTATCCCGTTAGTGCATCTAGATATAATTTCACAGGCTGCTCCCATTTGCTGTGCTCTTTGATTACTTCACTTCTCCCAGGACCCAGTGGCATCGAACAGGATACCTAAATAATTAAAATAAGGTACTCTCTTTATTGGATATTAAAACATTTAGATTTGGTATTTTTAGGCCCACAGGTCAATACAAATGATTTTTGATGATTAACACTAAGGTGTAGTTTTATCATGAAATCATTAAACCCATTTAAAAGATTTTGCAAACCATTTGCAGTTAATTTCAAAAGGACCCCGCCATCCACATCGGAGAACCGGAATGGCCTGTGAGTCGATTCAAGAAATATCTTTATTATGAGACTCTAAAAAAAGCACCTAGAGAATTAATATATAATACAAACAGCAAAGGGGCTACAATATGGCCCTGACTCACTCCTCAGGCAACCCCTGGATACTGTGTAGCGCACATTTGTGGTTGTATCCTTATCCAGGCACTGTATTAAATCCAAGAGGAAAGGATCAATTCCCATCTGGTCTATCAGCTCCAATAGTATTTTCCTATCCACTAAATCAAAGGCACAGGATAGGTCATGAACGTACTATGAAGGGCACCTCTCCTGGCCTTGACATACTTCCCCCAAATGAGGGTCAGGTTGAGAGCCTGCTCTACAGTCCCTAAACAGGCTCTAAAACCATGTTGTAATGGTAAAAACAGGAGGATGACTCTGCCCAATCCTCTAATTTACCCAAAATTACCCAACAAGGATCTTTACTGTGGAGTCTATTAATGAAATCGGGTGTTAACATGAAGGTAAGTTCTGATCACCCTTTTAAATATTGGGACTGTGAAGGCCTCTGTCTAGGAATCCATAAGGTTATCCTTAACTGCTGCCCTCAAGACATGGTCAGGCCCTTTGAAGAGATCTATTGTTACCCCATCAGGGCCTGGAGCCTTGTCACTGGCTGCATACTGGATTGCTTTAGCAACTGATGCGGGGTCTATGAGGTCTGCTAACCAAACCCCATTTAATGGTAAAGAAGGTAACCCCAGGCCCTTTCCTTGATCATTTGTTTTGTCTTTAGGATTGAAAATGAGAGTTAAATGATCAAGCCAATCCTGGTCACTAATGTGACATTCAATACCAGTAGCTGAGTTATCTGTAAAGAAAGGCCTGTTTACAATTTCCCAAAAGAGTTTGTTATAATTTAGATAGGCCACTTTTTCTAAATCCTCCCAGGTCTTTATTCTAAATTATTGTTTTCTTTTCCCAGGAGCTTGTTTATAATCCTTTCTATCTCTTCTTATGTCCTTAAAGTTATGTGGTATCTGATTAGAGGACTTTTTTAGCGCTTTAAGCACAACTGTATATTCAGCGTTAAACAAAGATTTAACAGGGCGCTCTCTCACTGATTTATTTAAGAATAAGTTGCAGGCTTCAGTGCTGCTAATTTTACTAAAACTCTCGAAAATGTCTTTGGGGTCCTGTCCAATGATAAACAACACAAATATAATTGGTAGTTGTACTAATCAGGTTATTAAAAAATTAATTCGGATTAATATTATTCCAATTCAAGCGGTCCCCTCTAATTGTGGGGTAACTAACAGGTGACTGTATTAATATAACCAGCTCATAACATAACTTAACAGCAAAGTATAAACAAACATGATTTTGATCGTTATAAGATAGGGGGCACATATTCGAACTGTACTAGACTGCGTGCTAGATCAGGTGCCAAAAGCATGATTGTGCTACCCTTATCTCTTCCAATAAATGTGGGGGTGTTAATACTATTCTGTCCCTGAGGTTAGATGCGTCAGTCAAGTTGTGTGTCAAAATTAATCGATTTATAGCTTCCTCGTAGGCTGCTTGTGTAAAATGACTAATAGCTACACCCTGTACATCAGTAAACCCACAAATGCATTCCACACTATAATAACATTTTGTAATATTAAAATCGCCTGTACATATGACAGAAGGGGAATCATTCCTGTGTCGATTGTCAAAAACCAAACGTGTACTCCCTAATTCTTCGATTATCTCTGTGGTTTGTGGAGAGAAAAAGTTCAAATGGAAATGTATTAAAATCACATTTTACAAATCAGTCTTTTGCAAATGTATGATTTGATAACAAGGAGTAGATGCAATGATCATGACCTTCAGACTTCCAATTGCATAAGATAGGAAGATAACAAGACGCCCCTCACCTCTCCCTGGTATTTCAGGTGAGCAATATGACTTTAACCCATTTAAAGCAATGGGATCGACAGCCCAGGTTTCATGACAGCATATAATATCAAATTTTCCAATATAATTTACCGAGTCTTCATTAAGTAGTTTATCCCGAACCCCTGCAATGTTCCACGAAAAGAACTGCAAACCATGGCCACAATCTACATTGTTACTATTGATGACGCAGAAATGAAGGTTTTACATTTATTAGCGCATAAACGTAGTATCGCAATAATTAAGTGTGACTTTAACCGAATGTGTAATGATTGTACTGGGACAAATGTGCCCTCAGAGTAGTTTGCCAACATTTATAAGCGTGCTTTATATAACGTGATGTATTAGCATTGTACGAATCTGACATAATCGTAAACGTGTGCCATGATTTGCTTGTTAGAAATGTTTTAGCTTAGCATAACTTTAGTGGAGGCTTTGGCCTAGTTGCCTTGTCTCACGGTTTAGATGCCCCCTATTTTTCCAATGTGCTAATCAAACGTGTATTCTTGCTTGAAGCTGTACTTTTCCAGTGAGATCGGTTCACATGCTTATCTTTAAGGTTTCGTGCCAGCCTGGCATCTTCTTCTTTGCTCCAAGGTCAATCTGCAGGTGCGGACAATGGAAGCTCTGAAAGTGAGTTAATTGGTAAAATATGTTGCAACTTACGTTCCCGACTCCAAGGATAATGTATGCCTAGGTAGAAGCTTGTAAATTGTTGTTTTTGATTGGACAATTTGAAGCCAACCTATGAACCCTCCAATGGAAGACCCTACTGGATTTGAACTGTTGTTTATTTAAACCAGGTGCACAAGAAGAAAGCAGCCATTACCCATCGGACATTTGGACATTGCCCATTATAGACATTATGGCCCATCTTGCTGCGACGCCATTTTGAAAGAAACTTTGATGCTTTCTCTAATCGAGAGAAAGAGACTTTAAGTAATTCTCGCCCTAGGGACTTTAACTTCGATTTGCCCCTTTGTATGAAGTAGTAGTTTTATCTTGCCGCTGTGAGGCAATTGCCCCGTCCACCCTGCCCCTTTGCCCCGTCCCATGCTGATCGAATCCGGTACCTGTGAGACGAAGACTTCCTTGAATGCTGATTGAATTTGGTAAATATGAAAGAAAATGTACAATTGCATTGTGTTTCTTTTTAGGTAACCAACTGCTGATTTTTGATAAGAGCCCTATTTAGGAGTTTTCCAAATTAATGTTGCTAAATTGTTTTTGCATGAAATCCCACATGCAGATGCTAATTTGAGGTTAGATGAGGATTCATTTGTTGCATGATGCAATTTGAGACCTTGTTGTACTGACCAATGTATGCAATTAGCTCATTACAGATTATAGTTTTAGTGGTTTGCGTTGCTATCATAGAAGGCATTGTTATTCAAATGCTGCATAGATTGCATCTTTTCCGTCGTTATGGACAGCTATTAATGTTCATTTACATATATCATTTGGTGTTGAGACACATTTATATTGTGCTAGCTTTGTTAATATAGGGAAATAAATGCATTAACTTTGAATAAACTGGTGTGGTTATTTATGGCCGAAAGGTCATGGTTTCGCCGAAATGTTTTCTGGATTAATTGTGAAGTGTTATGTTGATCAGGGTATTGCTTATGTTCGTTATTGATTATTGATTGTTGATTTTGATTGATTACTCTCGGGTGAAGAGAGTCCCACTTGGTCAAAAGATTCATCGACCTAAGAGCGTCCAGATACAGGTAATTTATTAGGTCGGAACGCTCTATCACTATCAGGGCATACCCTATGAGGTAACTAAGGGAAGAGAGGATAATTAGAAGAAGCCTCCATTGTGTTAGCAAAATTAATTGTATCCTGGGTCGGCGATAACTCTGGGCATCAATAATTATATGTCAGCTCTGTCAAAACCTCGAAATGGTTCAGATGGACACGTAATGCTGGAGATACTAGACTTTGCAATGGCCTGTGAGGCCTGCCATTGGATATTTAAAAAAAAACAACTAGCTAACCGGCGTGCCTTTAGTTTACTAGAGTTAATACTCACAGAACTCAGGCGTGATAATGGAAAATGAACAAACTCAGGATCTTTGAAGTGTAAGACAACACAGTCCCCTTCAATACATTTCGATGTGAGTCCAACCCAACTGACTCTGTGGGCCATAATGAGTTTATTGATTACTGCTGCGGGGCATTCAGAATTCCTCGCACACCAAAACTCACCTTTATTCATTAACTCTGACAACTCTCATATGTATCTTCTGCCAAAGGCAGAAGAGCAACAAGAACCATTGTATGTGTATCCCACGGGATAAATGCAAGCAATCAGGAGCACCTTTGAATTTGACAGAAGGAATGAGTTATTGGGTTATTAATCCTAGATGGTCGATTATAATGCACCCTCCACTGTAAGCCCAGAGAATCCATGCCCCTATCTCCCTGATTAATGATAGTCACAGGAATGCTGGAGGTAGATTGAATGGTTTGCACTTGAACGGGCTCTACACAATCATTGAGTGGAGTGTCTGCAACACAATCATTAATTTTCCTTAATTGGGCACAATCTTGATTCATAAGGTCTGCCTGGAACAAGCTTGATTGTTGGCCCTTATTAATAGCATTTAAGTGCTTAAGTTGATTGTCAATCTTCCCTAGTCGGTTCAATATCAGTTTCAGAGTGTTACTAAGTAAGTTTACGATGTAGGACTACAACTCCTCAGGTGAAGACAGGGCCCTCCCTTCACTCAAATAAGTCTTCACAGAGTTTCCCTCCTGACTGGGGCTATGCACACTTTTGTGAAGAGCAAGCTTTTATTTCTTAGATTTCATAACAACCTCGGCCCTTTTTCTTATTCTTCCCTTAGTTTTTAGCCTCGTTTTATCCCCTATATCCTGACTTGAGGATCAGAGGTGATTAGAAAGATCTACAGAAGAGTTATCACAAGCAACTATGGGAGAGAGCGGGACAGTGGGTTGTGCTGCCTGCCGAGCCTCTGCCTCACAAACCCCACATTCCTTGTCATAGCTGTTTCAGAGAGTGGAGTGAGGATAGAGACAGACTTCTTTCTGCCACTTCAATTTCTTTGGTGAAGATGGAGCGAGTGCTGTTTTACATTTTCCCATAGCTTCCCCTAGAGAGTCCCAGGCCCGTGATCAGTTACTGTGAATCAAATTACAGAAATAAACACTCAGGGCAACTAATGAAGCATCTACTAAGAGTAGCATGCAGTACCTTATCTGTCTATGAATTATCCATAGTCATTAAAAAAAGAAGTAATGGGCTGTTGTACAGCTATTTTTGCCATATTTTTTACACATTATTTTAGCTAACTAGGCCTGACGCTGTGCACTTTTACCCAGTTACATTTTATCCAGCATTGCTTTATTTTCTAGCAATAGCCACATTTGTGGTGCTGTTTTACTTTTCTCTATCACATTGTCCTATTGCCTATAAAAGCATTACGTTCTTAGTAAGACATTTATTTCACTCTGTGCTTTCTCCAAGGCTACAGGCAGAAAGGGTTGTCGACAAACGTGGTATGCTGTGTCTCCAACATTCACAGAAAAACACACTCATACTTGGGACCATTTCTTAGAATGTCAGCTGTTTTATTATAAAAACACCCCTTTGTCATAAACACGTTAGAGGGAGATTTCAGTCAGATGACCACAACTGTACGATGATTGCAGATTGCTTTGCTTGCTTAGAAGGCCGAACCCCTGATCCATATGGGGACGAGGTATCTCTAGACTACAGGCTTCTTTCTCCAGGTATGAGGGATGATGTACTTCCAGCGGGAAACCTGAAGGGAAGTTTAGGCATATTATGCTGTGCTCAAACGTAGCTTAGGCAGGAGAAATATAGATCACTCTTAGTGATAGTATGGTATGACTGTTTTTGTCTTTCACTCTTTCAGTAGCTTGCATTTATTGTGTTTTATTATCCTGGTTATTGCAATACATGCTTTCTTATCTAAGATGCAGTTACTTCAATAAATCCTTATTGAACTTTACTCTGCCTCTGTTGTCTTTGCCTATATGAGATTTTAGTAACTGAAAGAAATGGATGAGATCTGTTTGACCACGATTCCCCTGAGGAGTCTTTCTTGTCATGCACCCGGTTGCCACAATCATCTTGGCCAGAGATGAGGTGCTGCTAGTTAGCCGGAGAACCCCGATTATGCCAACAGGGGTCATATGCTGTAGAATCGTAGTTAGTACCCACAAGCCATGTGATTCTGCCGCCCAAATCCAGTAGCCTCATTAGAATAATGAGAACCTATGCGACATGTCACTGGCAATGTTTGGACAGGCACTAACATTAGGATCTCTTAAGAATCTTTTTCTCACTAAAAGCTAAAGACACCTCAATACTATATACGGAGATGTCCGTGGTATTGAAGATTTCCTCCTCAGCTAAATAGGTAGTACCTATCTTAGGCTGTATGTTGTTCAAGCTTGAACCTTAAAAGGACTGATCCCCAGTTGGTGTCATTATCTCTGAACTACCATTAATGAGGCGACAATTGCAGTAAATATGTGACCTCCCCTCACTGCACATTTATTGGCAAATGGCCTAATGGCCCAATGGGGTCCAGTCACATTTGTTGTTGAGGCTCATCTAGCCTACAGAACAGAAATGTTTTATTCTTGGGTCACTATACAGCCACTGATAATGTTTTTGACTCAAAATTACAGACCCAGGAATTTTTACAGTATGAACTTGAATATCCAGTTCCAGCAAATACATTGCCTATCGAACAATATCAGGAAATTCTGTACACTGATGGTTCAGCCCAACCAGCAATAGGCACCAAACATCAATACTCCGCCTCTTGAGCAGCTGTGAGTGGATACATGAAGGGTGGCAAGTTCCATCCACAAAATACTTACACACAGACTCTAGGGGACTGCACTGCACAATTTGCAGAGCTCAAGGCTCTGGTGATGGCACTGGAACATATGGATCCTGAGCAGATGACGTTGATAGTCTGTGATTCGTACTATTGTGTCCAGTCCTTCAATGAATATCTGCATTACTGGGCAAAATGGGTTCAGAGATTCTAATGGCAACACCATTAAACATAGACTTCTGTCGGGGAAAGTAGTGGATCTGAAAGAAACACTCCCTAACATCCATGTTGTACATACACTAGGACATCAGCATGTTCAAATACACATTGAAGGCAACACCTTGGCTGATGAGGCAACCAAATCAGCAGTAGCTCTGGCTTTTGTTGCTGCAGTAACTCGTGCTAAATTGGAAATGGATGATGAAACACTGGCAGCCATGAAAGCTTCGCCTGACGGCATGTTCTTACCTAAAGCATATCCTGCTAAATATTACTACCACATGGCAGGCGTTTTTACAGCACAAGTAACAATACAAGGTGTAGGAGATTGAGTGATTCCCAATAAAGACCTAAGAGCTGAAATAATAAAAGCAGCACATGAAGGAGTTGCTTCTGCCCATGCTGGTGTGGTGGCTACAATTTCACTCTTACAAGTACGCTATTGGTAGCCAGGTCTTTACAAGCAGACTAAGCAGTATGTCCATTGCTGTGACATCTGCTAACAAATTAAAGGTTCCAGCGTTAAACGCACACCGCAGACACCCCTCTTAATTTCCAGCAAACCATTACAATGAGTGTACTTGGACCACCTGACACCAGATAGTGCCCCCTAGTCCCCTGACACCAGATAGTGCATACAAATACATTCTAGTTGCTGTTGGCTCTTGCTCCAGATTTCTATGGGTTTGGCCACAACGCTCAGCTGACGCTCAAACTGTTAGTAAAGATTTGCAAGTCTTCCTCGGTACATATGCTGATGCGGCTTTCCACTCGGACTGGGGCCCTAATTTTGCCTCAAAGGCTTCTAAAGATGCCATGGTTTTGTTAGGGGTCAAACTCCATTACCCATCTCCATTTCTTCCTGAGGGAAATAGTGTTGTGGAGCGATGAAACTGAGATTTAAAGCAATCCTTAAAAGCTAGAGTATTAGGCATTGGTCATAGTTGGCTTACAGTCTTGTATGGAGTAAGAGAGCACTTAACAATCTGCTCAGGAGGTCCCTGGGGGGGCATACTTGATACAAATGCCTGTTTTGAAATCAAATGTATGTTCCAGATCTTGATGGTCCTGGCACGGAGGCAGCAGATACATCCTTTGACATAAATGAACGTGTCACAGTCTTGCAGGACTTACAACAGTTCTGTGATGACAACGCATCTGAAAGTGCTGCCTCCTCTGGAATTAGGGATGTACCAGTAACATCTGCCAGCTGGATTCCTGAACTTGGGGATCTAGTACGTGAAAAGATTGCAGTGAAAAAGGAGTTTGGTCCTTCTTTTCGTGCACCGGTTCCAGTCCTGAGAATACACGGTACTAGAACTGTCATTCTACCACCGCTGCCTGGCTCTAAAGAAAATCACTTTGTCTCGGGTGACAATGTCAAGTTACACCATGTGGCCGATCCTGCACAGCAGACCTAGAAGACTCCTGGGTAGTACCTGAATCCCTCCCACTACAGACCAGGATGTTCCCCTACAAGTCTTTAACAGTGACGCTGAGACCTCTCCGAGCTTAGGGAGGGTGGAAAATTAGATTTAATTTGTTACACTAACAACTAATTCTACAATAATTACTGGTAATAATGAGCAATTTGATTCAAATTCTACACAAACGGATGACATAGGCCCTCATTATAACAATTGTTGTAAAAACCGCCTACCGTCATGGTGACCGCTGCCAACATACCGTCACCATGCGTCTGACATATTATGATCACTGCCGGACTTCCGCCACAAGAAGGACGGAAATCCGACAGTGATCACACTGGTGGATAGTGGTAAGCTGGCGCTGCTACCACCAGCACCGCCACGCCAGTTGAACATTTCCAGACGTATTATGACCTGTGATATGGTCTGGCAGTGTTCTGCTTGTGGGGCGCTGCTGATGGTATCAGTGCACCTTCCCGTTCCCTGCCGGAAGACCTCCTCGACAAAGGTAAGTCGGGCTTCTGCCAGGGGAGGGGTGGGTGTTGTGTGTGTGTGTCTGATTGTGTACATGAATGTCTGAGTGTGTGTGTGAACGCGTCTGTGGGTGTTGTGTTGTTTGCATGGTTGTATGCGTGTGAGTGAATGCGTGTAGGAATGGTGAAGTGAGTGGGGGTCTGTATGTCAGTGTGATTGTGTGTAAGAATATGTGTAAGCATGTTTGGAAGTATGCATGTATGAATGCGTGTATGCCAGTGTGAGTGAATGGGTGTATGTGTGATGCTTGTCTGCGGGTGTGTGCGTGTTTGGGAGGTGGGAGGGATTGTGAGGATCGGAGGAAGTGGGGGAAGATTGGATGGAGGAGGGTTGGGGTGTCAGGTGTGTGTTGTGTGGGAGCCGCCTACCGGTGACGGGGAAGGAATTCCCTGTTACCCGTAGGGCCTACTGCCATGGTTTTCGTGGCATTGCCAATGCCATGAAAACCATGGTTGTAGGCCGGCTCATATTGACGCCGGCGGCATTATGCCGGCCGCCAGGCTGGAGATTGACATCTCTGGCCCGGTGGCTGATACCACCATGGCGGTATGAGTGGATCAGTGACATTCTGATAATGTGGCAGTATTTACCGCCAGCCTGTTGGCGGTACTACTAACACTTTTCCACTCACCGCCTGGGTCATTATGACCCCTATTGTCTACTATGAACCACAGAGGGACTCTTCTGTAAGTTCTCCTCTATAAAACACAGCTCCAGTTTTTCAACAAACTGATTTTGGTTATTTTGTCGACGCTAATGACACTTTCACTGACTCATCTGCCTCTACTGCAACAGAACTGTCAAGAGCACGTAAGCTGATACATTGGCTCAAAATTAACTATTTTGTTCGTCCATGGAACTATCTATGGCTCTTATTAACTATACTTGCTTACCTCCTTTGGATTGGATTTGTTATTGTTTTCTTTGTCCTTATTCACGGTTACTACCTTCCTGTATGCTTTACAGTTCAACTGGGGGATGAGGTCCTAAAACCACATTTTTCATCACACAAGATTCACAGAGACTTGTCCCTAGTGAACATTCCAGCCATACCAATTCCTGATGGGATTGTTTGGGGTTAAGTATTATTTGATATATATGGGCCTACTGAGGTCATTCAAATACCATATGTATTTAAACTTTTCATGAATTATGTAATTATGCCCAGAGTGGTTTCTGATGATTGGGATGTGAAAAACGTTGATGCTATGATGCCTGATTTACAGTATTATACAATATTTGAAAATGAAGATGTGTAGCAATTTAAAAGAAATTATGGAGGTATGTTCTATCATAATTACTATGGACATGACTTTATTCACAGAGCAAGTACCCCAAAGACTATTTTTAAATACACACAGTGAGAACACTGCCCTACTCCACCAGTAGACAGTTCTAAAACGTATACTGGAAAGTTTGCATATTTTTCTGGGCACAATTTTAAAAATGCTGAGTCATATTATTTTAAATTGCCATTAATGAAAAGTCAACATGTTTTATTGACAGACACAAAATTGATGTATTCTGATTCCTTTGTTTCCGTATTGGCTGTAGAAGCTTACGAGTATTGGTTGAAGTTGATTGAATAAAAATGTGTGCAGGGAACAAAAAATTGGCAAATACGAGAAAAAGAAGCTTTATTTAGAGCATGCGTGATTCCTGTTCAAATGATATTTTTAAATGAAACAGTACAACAAACAAGTTGTTTAGCCTTAGCATACATTAAGCAATTGAAATTACCCAGTATTTCTGCCCCTGCTAAATTTTACAATTGGCAAAAGTATATAAATGCGTCTGAAGATTAGCTCGATGAATGGGTCAAGAATGGAACTTTTACCACATCACTTTCACGTCCTGGTGGGTGGTTATTAAGGTCTGTAGGCACCAATAAGTGCCACACATATGTCACCAGGAAGGTCGCTCCCCCCATCTGCCACGCAGCCCCCTGTGGGTTGACCCTCCGTTGCCGCTTTTGCCGCCTGACTACTCGCTCCCTTTTTTCTGTACCCCTGCGCTTGGCTTCTGTGCCACTTCGTTTTTTTCATTCTGTGCCCCTGTGTTTTGCTTCTGTACCCCTGTGCTCTGTTTTCCCTCTCCCGCCGTCTTTTCCTGCCGTTTTTTCCCCAGGTTTTCACCTGGGTTTTTCCCCGGGTTTTTCCCTTGCTGCTGAGCCCCTGCTGCCCCGCCCCCTTCACTCCCATTGGCCACCCCGCTCCCACCTCCCAGCTGCTCCTCCCTCCCTCTGCCCTCATATGGAGGCCGCTTAGCGAGTGTGCCGCTGGCGCGCCAAAGGCGCGCCTAAGGAAAGCCCGTCTGCGCCCGTCCGCGCCTGGACCACACCCAGCACCAGAACCCCTGGAACCCGCACCCCCCGCAACGCCAGACTGCACTAAGATGCAAACACCCTCCATGCACTCAACACCAGACGAGACCACCCCTGCTACCGGGCCACCCCGAAACGCACCCCGGGGCCTTTCACCTGCCGGAACTGTTGATTCACCAGCATCCAACCCTCCAGACCACCAGCCAGAGAACCCAACCACCTCCGCTGCATCCTCCTCAACACCCGCTCCGCTCGTAAGCACGCCATCGAACTTTGGGACCTCCTAGACTCCACTGCCCCCGACGTCGCCTTCCTGGCGGAGACCTGGCTGAACGCCACCTCAGCACCAGACATCGCCATAGCCATCCCACAGGGTTACAAGATCTCCCGCAGAGACCGCACCAACGGAGTGGGAGGAGGAATCGCCATCATCCACAAAGACTCCATCAAAATCTCAACGAACACCGATGACACCCTCACCACCGCCGAGCACATGCACTTCCAGATCCACACCGACCCCAACACCACCCTCAGAGGAACTCTCATCTACAGACCTCTCGGACCCCGCCCACAGTTCAGTGACACCATCGCCGACCTCATCAGCACCCACGCCCTCGCTTCCACGGACTACAACCTCCTCGGGGACCTGAACTTCCACCTCGAGAACAACAACGACGCCAACTCCACCGCCCTGATCGACAACCTCGCCAACCTCGGACTCAAACAGCTCGTCACGACGCCCACTCACGCCGCTGGACACACGCTCGACCCCATCTTCTCCGCAAGCCCCCACGTCTCCTTCAACCACACCACTGAACCACACTGGACCGACCACAGATGCGTCCACTTCACCTTCAGAAAACCCACCACACACCACCGCACCCAACAGCTACCACGCCGCTGCTGGGGCAAGGTCACCGAGGACCAACTGACTACCACCCTCGCCCTGAGATCACCCACCAACTCCACCGACCCAGACACTGCCGCAACCAACCTCACACAGTGGATCAACGACTGCGCCAACACCCTCGCCCCTCTCAAGACCTTTACAATCAACCACACCAACAAGAAAGCCGCCTGGTTCACCGAGGACCTCCGGATCTCCAAGCACACCTGTCGGAAGCTGGAGAAGAAATGGCTCCACGACCGAAAACCAGACAACCACACAATCCCTCAAGAGCGCCACCCGCAGACATCACCAACTCATCAGGACCGCCAAGAAGACCGCCTTCAAGGACCGCCTAGACAACAACGCACACAACACCAAAGAGCTCTTCAGCATTGTGAAAGAACTCTCCAACCCCAGCTCCATCACCAATGACATCCCGCCATCTCAAGACCTGTGCGACTCCCTGGCCACCTTCTTCCACCGCAAGATCACCGACATCCACGGCAGCTTCAACCCCGACCCCCTGCACCCACCACCGAGTCCACAACCCCTGCGACTACCACTCGCACCAGTCACCTGACCGTCTGGTCCAGCGCCAGCTATGAAGACATCATCAAAACCATGAACTCCATCCACTCCGGATCCCCATCGGACCCCTGCCCTCACCACGTCTTCAACAAAGCCAGCGCAGCCATCGTGCCCCACCTCCAGAAAACAATCAACTGTTCCTTCGAGACAGCAACCTTCCCAGAAAGCTGGAAGCACGCCAAGATCAACGCCCTTCTGAAGAAGCCCAAGGCGGACCCCAAGGACTTCAAGAACTTCCGTCCCATCTCCCTGCTCCCTTTCCCAGCAAAAGTGACCAAGAAGATTGTCAACAAACAGCTGACCCGCTACCTCGAAGTCAACAACATCCTGGACCCGTCCCAATCTGGTTTTGGCAGTAACCACAGCACCGAGACCGCCCTCATCGCCGCCACTGACGACATCCGGACCCTGATGGACAAAGGAGAAACAGCTGCCCTCATCCTCCTGGACCTATCAGCAGCCTTTGACACAGTCTGCCACCGCACCCTATCAGCACGCCTCCATGACGCCGGTATCCAAGAGAAGGCCCTGCCCTGGACCACATCCTTCCTCTCCGGCAGAACCCAGAGTGTCCGCCTCACACCCTTCCACTCCAAAACCACTGAGATCATGTGCGGCGTCCCACAGGGATCCTCCCTCAGCCCGACACTGTTCAATATCTACATGGCCCCCCTCGCCCATGTCGCACGACAACACAACCTCAACATCATCTCCTACGCCGACGACACCCAGCTGATCATATCCCTCACCGAAAATCCCCACACCGCCAAAGCTAACCTCCACCGAGGAATGAAGGCCGTAGCCGACTGGATGAAGGACAGCAGACTGAAGCTGAACTCAGACAAGACGGAGGTCCTCATTCTCGGACCCACCCCATCAGCCTGGGACGACTCTTAGTGGCCAAATTCACTAGGCACAGCCCCGGAACCCACGGACCACGCACGCAACCTGGGGGTCATCCTCGACTCCACTATCTCCATGACTAGGCAAGTCAACGCCATCTCTGCGTCCTGCTTCAACACCCTCCGTATGCTCCGCAGGATCTTCAAATGGATACCCCTCGACACGAGAAAAAACGTTACCCAGGCCCTCATCACCAACAGACTCGACTACGGGAACGCCCTCTACTCAGGAACTACAAACAAGCTCCTGAGACGACTCCAATGCATCCAGAACGCCTCGGCCCGACTCATCCTCGATGTCCCCAGCCGCAGCCACATCACACTCCACCTGAGAGGCCTGCACTGGCTCCCCGTCAACAAAAGAATCACCTTCAAGCTCCTGATCCACGCGCACAAAGCACTGCACAACACCGGACCCACCTACCTCAACAACCGACTTTGCTTCCACACCCCCACCCGAAGCCTCCGCTCAGCCAACCTCGCCCTCGCCACAGTCCCCCACATCCGAAAAACCACCACCGGCGGCAGATCCTTCTCCTACCTCGCAGCCAAGACCTGGAACACTCTCCCCACCATCCTACGACAGACCCAGGACCTGCTGTCCTTCAGAAGACTCCTCAAGACCTGGCTCTTCGACCAGTAGCACCCCCCCTCCCCAGCGCCTTGAGACCCTTGCGGGTATGTAGCGCGCTTTACAAATGCAGTGATTGATTGATTGATTGATTGATTTGTAAACTCCTGGGGGGGTTTTAGAACCATGAGGCTGGACCCTCGCTATGTGTCCTCAGAACATTTGGTTATTGTGACAACATATAGGGGGTCATTCCACTGCCCGCCAAGCGGGAACCGCCAATTGGCCGCTCCGCGGTCAGAAGACCGCAGGGCCATTCTGACTTTCTCACTGGGCCGGCGGGCGCCCACCAAGGGAGCGCCCGCCGGCACCGCGGGAAAGGGCCTGCAACACTGAAGCCGGCTCCGAATGGAGCCGGCGGTGTTGCAGGTGTGCGACGGGTGCAGTTGCACCCGTCACGCTTTGGGCCCCCAGGGGCCCCAGGACACCCATTCCTGCCATCCTGTTTCTGGTGGTGAAAACCGCCAGAAACAGGCTGGCGGGAAGGGGGTCGGAATCCCCATGGCGGCGCTGCTTGCAGCGCCGCCATGGAGGATTCGCCCAGCCGGGGCTAATCCGGCGGGAAACCGCCGGACCCGGTTTTCCCACTAGCCTGTTGGCGGTGCTTCAGTCGTCCGACCGCCAGGGGTCAGAATGACCCCTATAGTGTGGTAAAGCAATGACAGTAAATGGTTAAAGGGTTCGTCACTGGATGCTGTCAAAGAACATCTTAGTCTACTGTCCAATGAGACAGATTTACAGGATTTCTTGTTAGGCCCCGGAAGACAATGCAGAAGACGCTACTTATATGTGGCATATAATGAAATATGGAGCTCCCCCAACAAGAAGCGACCACCCGCTTAAAGCAAATAGATCAGAAAAATGTACAGAAAGCATTAGTCGTTGTTGATAATGGGACGAACACCTTGGCCGTCCGAATATACACCTTCAATAATATTGTGTCCTCTGCAATAGACATAGTACAGTGATGTGTCATTTTTGCAACATGGACAAAGTCAGCTAAGATCCGTTTCGCAGTTAGATTGGACGCTACAAACAATGAAAGCAGGTCGTGTTCCCTGGCAACACGTAATCGGAAGGGAAGTTTTTTTAACATTATTTTAACGTGACAAAAACAAATAATGGCTAAGAAGGAAGCCACATACGTTATGTTAAATAGTGATAAATTAGAAAAGTTGCCTTTTACTGTGGCTGAAATACTATCTGCTGAGTGGTTAATATATGGGGTTATAAATGTGCCCATTTCAATACTTCAATTCACATCCTGTTTGAAACACATTCCAGTGGGCAGATATGAAAGGCTGGGAGATAGTTACATACACAAGGTGTGGGAGCTTCCCTTCTCGTACAAATGTTACAATGGCATGAAAGAGGTCTTTCTTAGCGGTAGTGAATGCAAGACTCTGTGAGCAATTCGATGGTTTGTACACAGCTGTCCTTGCACGGGGCATGTCATGCCTCCATGGCAAATTTGGCCTGTTATCTGAAGGGAGTCCCAGTCCCCTTGATCAGACCTGCATTCCAGATGCTCTCAAATGCCAGATATGTGCTTGTTAACAGTGAGAGCTGTTGTGGAATGCAAGCCGGAATATCTTATGTTGTTTCGGTCTCCCAAATTGTTACATGTTGCAGGAATGTCCTTTCTCCCCCTACGCAACTGAAAGGAGTAGCAGACATCTGGCCTTATATTGCTACTTCTGATGTGAATTTTAACAAGTTGAGCAGACTAAAGGTTTTATTGTTTCAAAAACATGTGACCCTTACATCTACACACAAGACCTATGTTCTTCAGGTTGAGAGGTCATAAGCGGATATTCAGTCCCTTTCAAGCACAAATTTTTCAAGACACTTTGGTGAACTTTTGGGGCGAACATTAAATGCATCCAATACGACTGGAATCACCCACTTTTTTAAGGCTGTAGCTTCTGGTTTATTCACACCTTCTCCTCCATATTCAGCTTCATACCTTCAGCCATACACTCAATATTTTCGAGTGTTTTCGGGGGATTACTTTGGCATTAGTAGGTGGCATTTTGCTGTTGCTACTATTTCTGCTCAATGGCTGTTGCTTCACAGCTAGAAGGACTGAAAGCGCTTCCGCCAGCGCAACTATGCCGTGAATGCATGATGCAACATTTCGGAGCACCACTCCTGGAACAATTGGATCGCATTCTGACTGGTTTTGGATTGTGTGCAGCCCGTGTTATGATGCCTCTGGTGCCTCTTTGAATGTGCACTGGATGTCTGTCTTTCTACGCGGCCTTACTTTCATTGGAAGGTGATCTGTTGATGTTCTGGATGAGGGATCATTATCAGACATGCGCGTTGAGGGTGCGTTTGCTACGGGAAGCTGTGTATGAGTTGCCCTTTGTGGATTCTGTAACTCTCAACTCAATGGTATGCATGACACGGAATGCTGCTGCCTCAGCTGGAGCTCAGGCATAGGAACACTAGTGCTCTGTGGTTTTCCTTGGACATGATCTGGATATTTTACCACCTGCTGAAGTGGAACGTCTCCTGGCTTCAATTGTCCTGGATGTAATTGGTGCTTTCCAAAATGCCACTGAATACTGAAACTGTATTCTTTTTTTTTGCGCCATTTGTGGCTTCTCAGATTGTACTTTTTCATGCCCCTGTGTGTCTAAGCTTGCGCCTATTGACATAGATGTTTATTTGCTTTTATTGCAGGAGTTTTATTCAATTTTTTTATCTTGAGCTTTTCAACCACCTTTAACCGGTAAGGGGAGGGTGTTGTACAGCTATTCTAGCCATATTTTAGACCCATTATTTTAGCCAACTAGGCCTGCTGCTGTGCACGTAACCCAGTTACATTTTATCCAGCATTGCTTTATTTTTCTACAATAGCCACGTTTGGGGTGCTGTTTTACTTTTCTCTACCACATTGTCCTTTCGCCTAGGAAAGCATTATGTTCTTAGTAGGACATTTATTTCAATCTGTGCTTTCTCCAAGGCTACAGTCAGATAGGGTTGCCAACAAACGTGGTATGCTGTGTCTCCAACATTCCCAGAAAAACAAGCACTCATACACGGGACCATTTCTTAGAATGTCAGCTGTTTTATTACAAAAATACCTCCTTGTCACAAACACGTTAGAGGGAGATTCCAGCCAGATGACCACAACTGTATGCTGATTAAAGATTGCTTCGCTACAGCTACTTGCTTAGACGGCTGAAAGCCTGATCCACATGGGGAGGGTGTCTCTCCAGACTACAGGCTTCTTCCTCCAGGTATGAGGGATGATGTACTCCCAGGGGAAAACCTGAAGGGCGTATTAGGCTTATTATGCTGTGCTCAAACATAGCTTAGACAGGAGAAACATAGATCACTCTTAGTGACAGTATGATAGGACTGTTTTTGTGTTTCACTCTTTGAGTCACCTGCTTGCTTTTATTGTGATTTGTAATGCTAGTTATTGGAATACTTTCTTTTTTATCTAAGATGCTGTTACTTCAATAAACCCTTATTGAACTTTACTCTGCCTCTGTTGTCTTTGCCTATATATGACTTTGGTAACTGAGGGAAAGGGATGAGATCTGATTGACCACGATTCCCCTGAAGAGTGTTTCTTGTCAGATGCCCAGTTGCCACAGTCATCTCGGCCAGAGATGAGGTGCTGTTAGTTAGCCGGAGAACCAGGATTAGGCCGATAGGTGTCATATGCTATGGAATCGTACTTAGTACCCACAAGCCATGTGATTCTGCCACCAAAATCCAGTAGCCTCATTAGCATAATGAGAACCTACGCAACAGGGCCAAGCGAAAGGGCCCAGCCTCATCTGGTCACGGGTGGGGCATGACCTACGTGCGTCCTGCATAGCGGGGATCTGCCTGTCCTAAAGGTATTGTCAAACTAGGCATTGTTCAGGGCTCTTTGAATAGAGCAAAATGGATAGAAGATAATGGGCAGCCATGATTGGTGTTTCTTTTTGCCTCAACTATTCCAATATCAGTTTGTCAACAATAATTCCAGCTGATGAAATCATATACACAGACGCAATCAACCTTGGTGGCAGTTAATCAAAAGCATTTTTTTAAACTTTTTTTTTCACATGGAAATATATTTTTCCATGCAAAGTCTTCCCTTCCCACAAAGAACTTGAAAAAATGTGACAGTTCCATTCTCCTCTTCATGGCTTTAGCACCTATAAATCAATCAAGTTTACATGTATCAATTCAGATAAGTGTAGGATGGCATTGCATCTATTGGTGTGTACCCACAATGTAACTATTGTCTTGATATCAACTTGCTTTGCACAACTCACTCCCCTGACAATTTCCAAGTTATTTATGTTTTCAGAAATATCTGCATACTTCTAATCTCATGACTGACATCCTTCCATGGAAAGAATACAGCAATTTTCAAACTGTTATTCAGCATCAGATTTTGCGTTCCCTTTTCTCCATGTGACATTGATCTGGCTTAAATTGAGAAAGGAGGTTGTGAGTTGGGCCCTGGAATTCGATTTTTTTTTAATTGAAAAAGACAAACGAGTACCCATGGATATTTTCTAATGTATTTGATGATATATCTTGATATACGAATGAATGAATGAATGAATGGCGTAGTTTATATGGCTCAACAGCTACTCTATAAGAGTGTCCCAGCACTGCAACTGGTGTAACAGGAGGGTGGAGGAGAGGCCATTACTCATTGAGGAGATGGGTCTTTAGGGCTTTGTGGAATGCAGTTTAATTATCTATGCTTCTAACCTGTATTGGAAAGTGGTTCCATATTTTGCCAACATGTACTCGGAAGGAGGCACCACCACATCTAGTTCTTCTGAAATAGGGGTGAATATTAAGTGATCCTTACTGGACTGTAGATTTCTTATTGGCAGGTACTTTTCAATTCTTTTGTTTAGGTAGATGGGGCCTGAATCATGCAGAGCCTGGTGTGCTAAAGTGAATGCTTCGAAGGTGATCCTTTTACAGACTTGGAGCCAGTTCAGTTTGGTGCTGAAAGGTGAGGTAGAGGGCATAGTGGAAAACATTGTTGAAAGTCACCAACAAGTCTAAAGGAATGAAGGCAGCATTATGTATTTTTCCAGTGAAATTTTAGTGTCTCGGAGACTTCAAGCAACACTGTTTCGGTACTGTGTTCAGAAAGCAGATTGGGGGATTTGCAGCAGATACGTGGATTCTAAGAATTCTGAGAGTTGTTTCACAACTGATTCCAGGATTTTAGTGGTTGCCAGAAGGAGAGAGATGGGTCTGAAGTTGGATAAGATCGTACTGTCTGTTGTTGGCTTCTTCAATAGCGGGACAACACTGACTTTTTTCCATATCACAGGAACCAAAACTGGCATTGACAGGGCATATAACATCTGTTAATTCTCTCAAGATTTGGGGAGGGCAAGGGTCTAGCGGTGAGCTAGATTGTGAGAGAACAGGACTGATTGCAGAGGCCGCCTAACTTTTTGCCCCCATTTTCCACTTTTTGCTGGTGTTTTCCTGACTCTGATGGTGCCCTGGGTACTGCTAACCAGTCCCAGGGCCTGTGCTCTGTGTAAAATCACTATGCAAATTGGCCTAATTATAATTGGCTAAGTCAACCTACCTATAAGTCCCTAGTATATGGTAGGGCATGGAGGTTTAGGGACCCCAGCATAGGTAGTGCCCCCATGGGTGCACTGCTGAGGTACCCAGTGTCATTTTAAAGGCAGGCCTGCCTTGCTGGATGCTTTTAAATTAAAGTTACATGCAAATTCGACTTTGGAATTAAAAGTAGTTCCAAAGTCTTAAACTACCTTCTTTTCACATATAAGTCACCCCTAAGGTGTGCCCTATGTGACCACAGGGATGGGTGCCATGTAACTATAAGCAGGGAACTTATAAAAATAGTTTTATAACCCCTGGTGAGGTAAAACAGCCAAAAAAGACTAAGGCCCTCATTACAACTTTGGCGGGCGGCGGAGGCCGCCCGCCAAAGTTGCGCGTCGTGAATACCGCACTGCGGTCGGAAGACCGCGGCGGGTATTCAGAGTTTTCCCCTGGGCTGGCGGGCGGCCGCCGAAAGGCCGCCCGCCAGCCCAGGGGAAAACGACCTTCCCACCATGAAGCCGGCTCGTAATCGAGCCGGCGGAGTGGGAAGGTGCGACGGGTGCTACTGCACCCGTCGCGTATTTCACTGTCTGCTATGCAGACAGTGAAATACATTTTGGGGCCCTCTTACGGGGGCCCCTGCAGTGCCCATGCCGTTGGCATGGGCACTGCAGGGGCCCCCTGGGGCCCCGCCACTCCCCCTCCCGCCATCCGGTTCCCGGCGGGAGAACCGCCAGGAACTGGATGGCGGGAGGGGGAGTCGGAATCCCCAAGCCGGCGCAGCAAGCTGCGCCGGCTTGGAGGATTCCTTGGGGGCAGCGGGAAACCGGTGGGAGACCGCCGGTTTCCCTTCTCTGACTGCGGCTAAGCCGCCGCGGTCAGAATGCCCCGCGGGGCACCGCCGGCCTGTCGGCGGTGCTCCCGCGTGCCGCAGCCCTGGCGGTTCTATACCGCCAGGGTCGTAATGAGGGCCTAAGTCCGAAGGTAAAAATCTCCACCGAGGGCTCCCGCAACGTGTATCCAGAGAAGAGTTCCAGGAGGTCGGATTGGGTTGGCAGGTTTGTCCCGCTGAGGAAAATCTTCAAAAATATGACTAAGTCCGAAGGTAAACCTTTGACCAAGGCCTCCCGCAGGCTGTAGCCGAGCCGGGCTCCAGCGCGGTCGGCCTTAAACTTTGACTTTGCCCCGGTCGAGGTGCGACAGGTGACCAGATTGGCGCTTTTTGTTTCTAGGCGCTAGAAAACAATAATTCTTTAAAAATTCATATCTCTGGTTCCCCTTATCCGATCTTATTCGTTTTGTGTCATTTTAAAGATATTTTGGATTTTTGAAACTGTTTCCTGTGTTTTATTTAATTACTGTTTTGTGATATTTGAATGCTTTACACTCTGTCTCCTAAGTTAAGCCTTGTCGCTCGTTGCCAAGCTACCAAGGGTTGAGCTGGGTTTAATTTACTGAGACCTAACTGGACCTAGGTGGAGGTTAGTGGCCTATTGCTAAGTGTAGGTACTTGCCTGCCCTTACCAATAACCCATTTTCCAACACAGATTTACAGGAGAAAAAGAACTTTTCAGTTCTTCTTCACCTGGTGCTAAGTACGAAACCAGTTGGTTGGTTGGGGTAGGATCATCTGGCATAAGGGAGGGGTCAAAGGTAGGGGGAGACAAGGCCACTCAAAGGTTATTTCTTGTCGTTGATAATTTTGGTTTTCAAACAAATCGTTTAACTTCTGGCCTCTTTTTGGAGTAAGAGTGACTAGGGGAGTGCATGCTTTGGCATCCATAAATCAAGAGAAAATGTTAAAGATGCCTTTTGGCCGGTTTTCGGCCTGAGCAATTTTTAAAGCATAGAAGTAGAGCAAGTTTTTTTTTTATATTGTTATGGCAGTTTCTAAGGGCCAGTTTATAGGTCATTTTATCTGCTTCCCGATATTCTTTCCTCCAAGATTTCTGATGTATTTTACATGTTTCTCTTTCTGTGCCTGATTCAGAGGAGAACAGGGTGCAGTTGGGGTCGATTTCTACTTTTTAGAAGTGGAGGTTTATATGGGGCATCCAGAAGCCATTGGTTAACTAGGGACTCGTCCCTATTGGCATCACCCACTAGCCTGGGAATCAAGGAAAGAAGGGTTAACCGTAGGTCAGACATGTTCACTTTGTTCCAAGGCTTTGTGAAGAGGCTTTTAAGCTTAGGGTGTGTATTTCACTTGATTCTGAAAGAATCTTAGGTAAATTTTAGTAAAAGGTGGCCATATCAGGTTATTTCAACTGGCGCCTCTAGATTAATTTGTATGATAGACAGTATTAAATCGATTAAATCGATGACGTGCACTGCCTTAAGTGTGGGGCTTGCAGGAATGAGTGCAAGGTTAAGGGCTACAGTAGAATCTAGAAGACTCGGGTCACTTTGTTTTCCGACTTGTCTGTGTGGAGATGTAAGTTTCCCAGTATGGCGAAATTGAAGAATTGTATTACTAAGTGGGTGAGGGCCGAGTGAAGCTGGGCATCCGTGCTGCGGCCGTTTTTTATGTGCAGGGCTCATCAAAATCACTGAACCACCTAGGCTCCTCTACATACTTCATAATTCACCATACACTCCATCACAGGCCTTCTTTAATTGCCCCCTCGGGGAAACAAGGTCATTCATGTGGGAGACAAACAAACCCACATAGCATTTAACAAATGCACCCATTCAGTGTACGAAGGTGGCAATGTTGATATTCAGTGTGCCACTGGGTTTTACAGTTGGTCATCGTAAATTAATGACTCATTACTGAAAAAGAAGAACTAGCCTTTAGTGGAGGGTCTTGGACGACATAAGAATACGAGTCATCCTTTAATGAGGCTCGACCCTCAAAACACTCGCACCACGGATCAAATTAGCACTGCTGTGCTGGCCTGGAGCCATGAAGTGGACACAATGGCACTTCGAACCAATACGTAAACCAACACTATTTTACAGACCTAGGCTAATGCATTCAGCCCCGTTTTTGTCTTTAAATCTTGAGACAATATGGGGTTTTCTGTCTTGAGGCAGGCTTGGGAGAGCACCGCAGTAAGACCTTTGTCACTTTACAACGAGCATTCACTCTTCACAAAACATGATTTTACTATTACAAAGCAGGCACACACTCAACGTGAGTCACATTGGCTTAGCACTCTTACCAGAGTTCAAACGATTAGAAGCTAGAATGCTAATAAGACATCTAGGGCAAGCCCCCATTACTATGACGTATAAAACATTGATGGGTAACACCCCAAGCCCATCCGAGCCCTTAAAAATAAATGTGAATAAGATGCATGTCTCTTAGATGATGCAGGTGGAGAGTGACACCAACAGTCCCATATACCCTGTCCGTATTAGGCAGAATGAGATTTATTCAGATTAACTATTGACACAGAGGCCTATATTTATACTTTTTTTGCACCGAATTTGCGTCATTTTGTGACGCAAAAGCAGCACAAACTTACAGAATACAATTATATTTTGTAAGTTTGCACCTCTTTTGGGTCAAAAATTGACGCAAATGCGGCACAAAAAAAGTATAAATATGGGCCAGAATTTTCTATATGTTTGTGAGGATTTGGAAAATGGAAATTCCACCATCCCAAATGCTGTATATGCCATCACAACAAAGGAGACTTTTCCCACATAGTCTGGCAATGCCCCGATTTTGAATGCTACTTGCAGTATGTTTGAAAAACTTTGACTCTGGTGCTGGGAACACTGGATGACGTGTCATCCAACATGCTCTTACTAGATGCACTTGACGAGATTGGGAAACGACAGGCTAATAGGACCCTCATAGGCATAGGAGCTTTGCTACTGAAAAGAGACAGCGCTAAATATTGGTAGGTAGAATGTGGTGCTCATAAGGGGGAAGGGCTCAAAGGCATAGGAAGATGTTTATAAATAGGTGGACTGATTAAGGACCCCGAATGGAACCACGTCCAGTTAAACACAACATGACCCAAAATGTAGCTTGATAGGGTATCATGGTACCTTAGATCAATTGGACAATCTGTTAATACATAGGGGAAGCAACGGTTACTGGTTGTTGAATTGGGACATGTCATGTTTGGCACCTGAATGGTTTGTTTTGTATCAAAAACAATAAAAGGTGTTTATATAATAACATTAAATGCTTAAAAATTTTAAGGATAAATAGGATTGTGAACAGTGGTAATGTTAGGCAATACCAAGTCACATTGTTCAAACTTAAACTTGCTTTAAATACATTGTACAACTGTGAAAACAATTGCAGAGATTAATATCTCTGGCTGTATGAATCTAACAAAAGTATCGCTGTCATATTTATTTGTTTTTTCCCCCAAAATCTGATTTAGCATCTGAAAAGTATATTCTTTTCCTGTTTGTAGATATAAAGATAATAAGGCTATAAGTAGTCAGGAATCTGTTTAAATCACCCCCTAAACCAAACATGTTCTCACTTGATGTGGTATCACGGGGGTGACAATTGTTGAGTTGGTAAAGAAGGCTGTAATTCTTATTTTTTACAGAGTTTTACATAAACGTATAGGCAGAAAACAATGTGTTTACCTATCTGTATTTATCAAAAAAAATCATTGCTTCATGTATCTCTCATTGCATCATATTGCTCTTTACTGGGGCTTTTAACTGTCCTTTCAACATGGCCGCCATACACCAGCTTTTAGGCTAGCTCTTGTCACATACAATCTAGTCCATGTTCCATTTTTATTCCTGCCTCATTTCTTTTTTTTTCATCTGACGCACAAATATAAATCAACGACTTCTGTTCCTGATAATTTGTTTTATACACGCACACTGGTCTGATGAAGCTGCAGGGCAAATATCTATTAATATATTCATTTAGCCACAGATCTCCAATATGTGTATTCTCATAACATGAGACTCGTATTCCATTTATAGTAGTTATTGGAGGAGCCTCCAAACCTTTCTGTAGTGAGAGCTACTTCTGATCAATGAAAATCATTGTGAGCTACTGTAGGCTAAACAACTTGTGCACTGTTACCAGACACCCCACACCCAGCTTCCTTGACTTTAAGCCTAATGTCCATATAGCCAGATTCTGTGGTTTGAACAAAATACTTTGATAAGGGGCACTGTGACAAGGCTGCCATGTGTGTCAGTGAGAACATGATCTTTGGGGAGGTATGGCCAGGTGTGCGTATGAATTGGATAGTTGTGCATGGGTGACTGACAGTTTGTGCTGCCTGTACTTGGGGCACAGGGCATACCTTTTGCCATGTGTGGTCCTTTACATGTATAATACAAATAGACGACCATTTTTTAAAAGGGAGAAATGTAAAGAGCAGAAAAATGTTCTGAAAAAATATCCAAAATATGGAAAAATTTTCTGCACTTTAAATTTCTCCCATTTTAAAAAATGGCTATTTTTGAGGTTTACATATGGCACAACGCATACAGGCCACTTAGAGCATGAGGACTGTTGTTTGTAAAGGTCGTACTTTAAAATGGGGGAAAATTAAAATGAAGAGTTAACTTAATCATTAATGTAACCTTTCATTTGAATTTTCTCCCATTTAACAGCATTAACAAACCTTTTGTTCTCAGCTCTAATACTGAGTTGACAAGGAATTTTATTTAAGAGTTTATGATAATAAAATAAACACAGACTTCCTTAACCTTAAAAAGAATATGGTACCCCCAGTTGGCGACACCTATGTTATAGGTATGAAGGTCATACCTTAGCTTTCACTGTCTTCCTCCTGCAAACCACATTAAGAGAGGTATGCTAGACTTGGCATCCTTGACATGGCCTCCCTTACCTTTTTGCCTCTGTTTACCAGGTTGTTAATATATACTGGACTCTGTTTTTTCTGTTTTTGTTACTCTGGGCACTTGTCCACTGCTATCCAATGTTAAAGCGCAAATGCTCCTTTGTAAAATGTATGTGAAATTGACCTTCCATGATTGACATATTTGATTTACTAGTAGGTCCCTAGTACAGTGCATCAGAGATGCCCAGGGCCAGTAAATCAAATGCCACTTGTGGGCCTGCAGCACTGGTTGTGCCACCCACATTAGTAGCCCTATAAACATGGCTCAGACCTGCTACTGCAGTGTCTGTGTGTGCAGTTTTAAATTTAAATCGCCAATTCAACTTGGCAAGTGTACCCACTTGCCAGGCATAAACCTTGCCTTTTCTTACATGTAAGGCACCCCTAAGGTAGGCCCTAAGTAGCCCCAGAGGCAGGGTGCAGTGCATGTTAAAGGTGGACATGTACTTATGTGGCATACTGCCAAACAGTATGTCACAGCAGTGACATACTGCCAAATTCGTTTTTCACTGTTGAAAGGCCTATCTCTCTTATAGCCTAACATGGGGTCTGCCTTCAAATGTTATTAAAGAACAGATTCCTTTTGAGAGCAGATTGGCATGTGGAGTTTGGGGTCTCCGAACTCTCAATTAAAAAATACATCTTTTAGTGAAGTTGGTTTTTAGATTGTGCGTTTGAAAATGTCACTTTTAGAAAGTAGTCATTCTCTTTCTTAAACCATTCTGTGACTCTGCCTGATGGTAGATTCCCTGTATGAGTCAGTTTGACAGTTGGGCTGTTTGCACCTCTCTCTAGACAGTGACACAAAGGGGTGTAGCCTGCATATCCTGATGAGCCATCTGCACTGGGAGGGCGGGGAGGAGTGGTCACTCACACCTGAAAGGGCTGTGCCTGCCCTTACACAATCCAGTCTCCGACCCCCTGGTGTGTGTCTGGGGCCTGGTCTGGACAAGGCAGGATCTCACAAACAAGAGAGACTTTCCTTTGAAGTAGGCCTACTTCAAAGGCAGAAAGGGGTATCAGAAGAGTCCCCCAAATCCCTGAAAATGAGATCACTTCTGGAATCGAGGAACCTCTATCAAGGAGAAGAGCTGAAGAGAAGTGCTGCCCTGCCTGTGACTGTGCTTTGTGGAGCTGTCCTGTAGTTGCTGCTTCTGCCTGTGAAAGGGGACAAAGACTGGGTTTTGTGGGATAGTCTTGCTTGCGAAGAATCTCCAAGGGCTTGGACTGATCTTGCCACTGTTCTGAAGTCTCAGGGCCATCAAAGACTTCCCTTACCAGCACTTGGACTCTCTGCTGAGACTCCTGCCCTGACAAGGAGTGCCCTATCCAGTCCCTGGACCCTTGAAAGAAGAAGCTGGTGAAAATCCAAGAAAACTGACTTCGGATTACTCCAGACTGATGGCGCTGCCGAATCCCGTGACGCCGCCTGCAACCGAGTCTGTGGTCCCAGCTGGAGTGCAATGACCCTTGCAGGCCCAGCACTGCAGCAGCCCCGCCAAAGTCACGACTCCATGGAAGTCACTGTGCCGTGTCCTGACTGCTGGATATCGACTCTGCCCGAAGTGCGTAGATTCAACGTTTCTCACCGACGTGCCTCACCCCCACTGCTCCACAGCAAGGACCTGACGCCTGTTCATGACGCCTCCGCTCCTTCGCCACGATCCCCGACTTCGTGCACCAGCTTGTTTTCACACTTTACTAAGGTACTGTACCTGGGGGTCTCCTTGTCAGGCGCCGTTGGTGTCAGATTGTTGGGAACAACTCCGTCATGACACCGGGTTATCACCTCATCAAAACATTTTGTGTTTCTGATTGCTATTTTTGAGTTTGATCTTAAAAAATTCATAACTTGACTCGTGTATGTCGGATTTTGGTCATTTTGTTGTTTTGATCTTGTTTTGTTTATATAAATATTGGCTATTTTTTTAACCCCTTCGCTGCCAGGCCTCCTGTGGCAGGCCTTTTTTTTGCCTATTTGGGGCAGTTCGCGCTTAGGCCCTCATAACTTTTTGTCCACATAAGGTAACCAAGCCAAGTTTGCGTCCTTTTTTTCCCACATCCTAGGGATTCTAGAGGTACCCAGACTTTGTGGGTTCCCCTGAAGGAGGCCAAGAAATTAGCCAAAATACAGTGAAAATTTCGTTTTTTTAAAAAAAATTGGAAAAAGTGGCTGCAGAAGAAGGCTTGTGGTTTTTCCCCTGAAAATGGCATCAACAAAGGGTTTGCGGTGCTAAACTCAGCAGCTTCACAGCTTTCAGGAACAGGCAGATTTGAATCAGAAAACCCAATTTTCCAACACAATTTTGGCATTTTACTGGGACATACCCCATTTTTGCAATTTTTTGTGCTTTCAGCCTCCTTCCAGTCAGTGACAGAAATGGGCATGAAACCAATGCTGCATCCCAGAAACCTAACCATTTCTAAAAAGTAGATAAAATTCTGAATTCTGCAAGGGGTCATTTATGTAGATCCTACAAGGGTTTCCTACAGAAAATAACAACTGAAAAAGAAAAATATTGAAATTGAGGTGAAAAAAACATCAATTTTTCTCTACGTTTTACTCTGTAACTTTTCCCTGCAATGTCAGATTATCGAAAGCAATATACCGTTACGTCTGCTGGACTCCTCTGGTTGCGGGGATATTTAGGGCTTGTAGGTTCATTAAGAACCCGAGGAACCCAGAGCCAATAAATGAGCTGCACCCTGCAGTGTGTTTTCATTCTATACCGGGTATACAGCAATTCATTTGAGTAAAAAATTGCTATCAAGAAAACCTTTGTATTTCCAAAAAGGGCACAAGATAAGGTGTTGAGGAGCAGTGGTTATTTGCACATCTCTGAACTCCGGGTTGACCATACTAGCATGTGAATTACAGGGCATTTCTCAAATAGATGTCTTTTTTACACACTCTCCTATATTTGGAAGGAAAAAATGTAGAGAAAGACAAGTGGCAATAACACTTGTTTTGCTGCTCTATGTTCCCCCAAGTCTCCCGATAAAAATGATACCTCACTTGTGTGGGTAGGCCTAGTGCCTGCGACAGGAAACGCCACAAAACGTAACGTGGACACATCCCATTTTTTTTAAAGAAAACAGAGGTGTTTTTTGCAAAGTGCCTACCTGTAGATTTTGGCCTCTAGCTCAGCCGGCACCTAGGGAAACCTACCAAACCTGTGCATTTCTGAAAACTAGAGACCTAGGGGATTCCAAGATGGGGTGACTTGTGGGGCTCGGACCAGGTTCTGTTACCCAGAATCCTTTGCAATCCTCAAAATTTGGCTAAAAAAGCACATGTTCCTCACATTTCTGTGGCAGAAAGTTCTGGAATCTGAGAGGAGCCACAAATTTCCTTCCACCCAGCGTTCCCCCAAGTCTCCCGATAAAAATGATACCTCACTTGTGTGGGTAGGCCTAGCGCCCGCGACAGGAAACGCCCCAAAGCGCAACGTGGACACATCCAATTTTTTGAAAGAAAACAGAGGTGTTTTTTGCGAAGTGCCTACCTGTAGATTTTGGCCTCTAGCTCAGCCGGAACCTAGGGAAACCTACCAAACCTGTGCATTTCTGAAAACTAGAGACCTAGGGGAATCCAAGATGGGGTGACTTGTGGGGCTCGGACCAGGTTCTGTTACCCAGAATCCTTTGCAAACCTCAAAATTTGGCTTTAACCAAGGGTAGGTCGCTCCCCCTGCCGCTGCAGCTCCTCCAGCTCCTCCAGGTTCCTGAGTTCCTGAGACCCACCTCACAGTAAGTACCCCCCACCTCCCAGCCCCTCGCCCTGCCCCGCGCTACTCACCCTCTCTCCTGCTCCTGCTTCTTTTCCTCCTCTCTGTCTCTTCCTCCTCGCTCCTCCTCTGCAATCTTCTTCTGTACTCTTCTTCTCCCCGTCTTCTCTCTTCTTCTGTGTGCTCCTCAGCCTCTCCTGTCACCTCTGTTCTTCCTCATCTTGCTCTGTGGTCTTCTGCCTTCTGCTCTTCGTCTTCTGTATCTTCTTTGTTGATCTTCTGTTCGTCTGCTCTTCTGCTTCTTCGTCCCCGCATCTTCCTCTGTGTTCTTCCGGTCTTCTGTCTTCTTCTCTTCTGTTCTTCTGTGTTCTTCTGTTCTTCTGTGTTCTTCCGGTCTTCTGTGTTCTTCTCTTCTGTTCTTCTGTGTTCTTCCGGTCTTCTGTGTTCTTCTCTATTGTTCTTCTGTGTTCTTCCGGTCTTCTGTGTTCTTCGCTTCTTCTGTTCTTCGGTCCTCTCCGACTCCTGTCTCTTCCCGCCCCTGTCTCTGCCCTCCTGCTCCTGCCTCACCCCCCTCTATCTCTCCACCTATCATTAACTATCACCTACATCTACCCTTTCGCTACCTGCCTCCCTCACTCCTCTACCTATCTCTCCACCTAACTCCCTCACTCACCCCTCCTCCTATCTACCTATTTTTCTATCTCTCCACCTATCTCTCCATCTATCTATTTCCCTATCTCTCCCCCCCGTCCCGACACCCCCTCTGTTACCTATCTCCCTATCCTCTCACTCTACCTCTCACCCTCACCCACCTCTACCACCCCCCCTCCCCTATCCTTTCAACCCTACTCCTATCTATCTCCCTATTCTCCTAAAACTCTAAAACTCACCCCCCTCCACCCTTAAACCCCACTCCCCCAGCTCATCTCACTCTACCTGTCCCCCCTCCCTCGCGCTTTCCCGCCGCTACCTCCTGCACGCCCCCGCCCCCCAGCTCCCATTCGCCCCCAGCTGACCCCCCCTCCTCCCTCTTATGGCGGCCGCTGCGCGACTGTGCCCGAGGCGCGCCAGAGGCAAGCCCGTATGCGCCCGTCCGCGCCTGGCCGAGCCCAGTGCCACGACCCCTGGTCCCCAGCCCTCCCCTACCCCGCTGACCCGCTACGACCCCACCACCCTCCACGCCCTCAACCCCGGGCGCTCCAACACCTGCTTCCAAGCCCAACCCAAGCGCACCCATGGACCCTTCGCCTGTAACTCCTACAAACGCATCTTCCACCACGCAACTACCACGACCACCAGCACACGCGCCATCAACCACCTCAAGTGCATCCTGGTCAACGCTCGCTCTGTCCACAAGCACGCCGTTGAACTCTGGGACCTCCTGGACTCCACAGCTCCGGACGTCGCCTTCATCACGGAAACCTGGATGAACACCTCATCAGCTCCAGACATCGCCACTGCCATCC
This sequence comes from Pleurodeles waltl, assembly GCF_031143425.1. Classification (NCBI taxonomy): domain Eukaryota; kingdom Metazoa; phylum Chordata; class Amphibia; order Caudata; family Salamandridae; genus Pleurodeles; species Pleurodeles waltl. The sequence continues at coordinate 913,773,449 of NC_090444.1, read as the reverse complement.
CCGAAGGCTACAAGATCTCCAGAAAAGACCGCACCAACCAAGTAGGAGGAGGTATCGCCATCGTCTTCAAAGACTCCATCAGCGTCACCACCTCCACCGAAGACACCCCTCTCGCCGCTGAACATCTGCATTTTCAAATTCGCACCGACCCCAGGACCACCCTCAGAGGATCCCTCGTCTACCGTCCCCCCGGACCGCGCGCCCCTTTCAGCGACGCCATCGCCGACTTCATCTCCCCGCACGCCCTTGCCTTGCCGGACTACATCCTCCTAGGCGACCTCAACTTCCATCTGGAACAGAACAACGACCCCAACACCACCGCCCTGCTCGACAACCTCGCCAACCTCGGCCTCAAGCAAGTGGTGAACACCGCCACCCACATCGCCGGACACACGCTCGACCCTATCTTCTCGGCCAGCAAACACATCTTCTTCAGCCACACCTCCGCTCTACACTGGACCGACCACAGCTGTGTCCACTTCACATTCCGACGCGAGACCCGTCACCTCCGCACTCAACCCATCCCTCGTCGACAGTGGAACAAGATCCCCGAAGAGCAACTCTTCTCCGCACTCGCCGCCAACCAACCCACCCTCACCACCGACCCCAACGACGCAGCCCTCAGCCTCACAAACTGGATCTCCAACTGCGCAGACAACCTTGCTCCCCTCAAACGCACGCATCGACAGACCAACACCAAAAAACCTCTCTGGTTCTCTGACACCCTCAAAGAATCAAAGAAAAGTTGTTGCACCCTCGAGAAGGCCTGGTGCAAGGACCACACCGCTGACAACATGACCGCCCTCAAGAACGCTACCCACGAACACCACCACCTGATCCGTGCTGCCAAAAGGAACTTTTTCACCGACAGACTGGACAAAAACAGCCACAACAGCAGAGAACTTTTCAGCATCGTCAAGGAGTTCTCCAACCCCAACGCCAACGCCGTCACGCCCTCACAGGATTTGTGCGAATCCCTCGCCACCTTCTTCCATCGCAAGATCAGCGACCTCCACGACAGCTTCGGACACCAGACCCAACCAAACATCACCGAACCCGCACCCCCGGCCTTCACCTTCAACAACTGGACCCACATCAACACTGAAGAAACCAAATCCATCATGAACTCTATCCACTCCGGCGCCCCTTCGGACCCCTGCCCTCACATCATCTTTAATAAAGCCGACGACATCATCGCCCTGCACCTCCAGGCCGTCATCAACTCTTCTTTTTCTTCTGCTACCTTCCCCGAATGCTGGAAACACGCCGAAGTCAACGCCCTCCTAAAGAAACCTACGGCTGACCCGAGCGACCTGAAAAACTTCCGCCCCATCTCTTTCCTGCCTTTCCCAGCCAAGGTAATAGAGAAGACCGCCAACAAACAGCTGACCACCTTCCTGGAAAACAACAACCTGCTCGACCTTTCACAAACCGGATTCCAAACCAACCACAGCACGGAAACCGCCCTCATCTCAGTCACAGACGACATCAGAACCCTGACAACGGTGAACCAGTCGCCCTCATCCTCGTCGACCTCTCGGCTGCCTATGACACCGTCTGTCACCGCACCCTAATCACCCGCCTCCGCTCCACCGGGATCCAATGCCAGGCACTGGACTGGATCGCCTCCTTCCTCTCAAACCGTTCCCAAAGAGTTTACCTCCCACCGTTTCGCTCAGACCCCACCGAGATCATCTGCGGCTTACCTCAAGGCTCATCACTCAGCCCGACACTCTTCAATGTCTACATGAGCCCCCTCGCCAACATGGTACGCAAGCACAACATCATCATCACCTCCTACGCCCACGACACCCAACTTATACTCTCCCTCACCAAGTACCCCGCCAGCGCCAAGACCAACCTACAAGAGGGGATGAAAGACGTCGCAGATTGGATGAGGCTCCGCCGCCTAAAGCTGAACTCTGACAAAACGGAAGTCCTCATCCTCGGCAACACCCCGTCCGCCTGGGACGACTCCTGGTGGCCCACGGCCCTCGGCACCGCACCGACCCCCACAGACCACGCCCGCAACCTCGGCTTCATCTTGGACCCCCTTCTCACCATGACCAAGCAAGTCAACGCCGTGTCCTCCGCCTGCTTCCTCACCCTCTGCATGCTCCGCAAGATCTTCCGCTGGATCCCCGCCGACACTAGAAAAACCGTGACCCACGCCCTCGTCACAAGCCGCCTGGACTACGGCAACACCCTCTACGCTGGGACCACCGCCAAACTCCAAAATCGCCTGCAACGCATTCAAAACGCCTCGGCCCACCTCATCCTCGACGTACCCCGCAACAGCCACATCTCCGCACACCTGAGACACCTGCATTGGCTCCCAGTCAGCAAAAGGATCACCTTTCGACTTCTCACCCACGCACACAAAGCCCTCCACAACAAGGGACCGGAATACCTCATCCGACGCCTCAGCTTCTACGTCCCCACCCGCCTCCTCCGCTCCTCTGGCATCGCGCTCGCTGCCGTCCCTCGCATCCGCCGCTCCACGGTGGGTGGGAGGTCTTTCGCCTTCCTGGCAGCCAAGACCTGGAACTCCCTCCCCACCAGCCTCAGGACCACCCAGGACCACTCCGCATTCTAGAGACTCCTAAAAACCTGGCTTTTCGAGCAGCAGTAACCCCCCCCTTTCCCCTAGCGCCTTGAGACCCGCACTGGTGAGTAGCGCGCTTTATAAATTTTAATGATTGATTGATTTGAAATTTGGCTAAAAAAACACATGTTCCTCATATTTCTGTGGCAGAAAGTTCTGGAATCTGAGAGGAGCCACAAATTTCCTTCCACCCAGCGTTCCCCCAAGTCTCCCGATAAAAATGATACCTCACTTGTGTGGGTAGGCCTAGCGCCCGCGACAGGAAACGCCCCAAAGCGCAACGTGGACACATCCAATTTTTTTAAAGAAAATAGAGGTGATTTTTGGGAAGTGCCTACCTGTAGATTTTGGCCTCTAGCTCAGCCGGCACCTAGGGAAACCTACCAAACCTGTGCATTTCTGACTACTAGATACCTAGGGGAATCCAAGATGGGGTGACTTGTGGGGCTCGGACCAGGTTCTGTTACCCAGAATCCTTTGCAAACCTCAAAATTTTGCTAAAAAAACACATGTTCCTCACATTTCTGTGGCAAAAAGTTCTGGAATCTGAGAGGAGCCACAAATTTCCTTCCACCCAGCGTTCCCCCAAGTCTCCCAATAAAAATGATACCTCACTTGTGTGGGTAGGCCTAGCGCCCGCGACAGGAAACGCCCCAAAGCGCAACGTGGACACATCCAATTTTTTGAAAGAAAATAGAGGTGTTTTTTGCAAAGTGCCTACCTGTAGATTTTGGCCTCTAGCTCAGCCGGCACCTAGGGAAACGTACCAAACCTGTGCATTTCTGAAAACTAGAGACCTAGGGGAATCCAAGATGGGGTGACTTGTGGGGCTCGGACCAGGTTCTGTTACCCAGAATCCTTTGCAAACCTCAAAATTTGGCTAAAAAAACACATGTTCCTCACATTTCTGTGGCAGAAAGTTCTGGAATCTGAGAGGAGCCACAAGTTTCCTTCCACCCAGCGTTCCCCCAAGTCTCCCGATAAAAATGATACCTCACTTGTGTGGGTAGGACTAGCGCCCACGAAAGGAAATGGCCCAAAACACAAAGTGGACACATCACATTTTTTCATAGAAAACAGTGCCTACCTGTGGATTTTGGCCTGTAGCTCAGCCGGCACCTGGGGAAACCGAGCAGACCAGCACATTTTTGAAAACTAGAAACCCAGGGGAATCCAAGATGGGGTGACTTGCGGGGCTCTGACCAGGTTATGTTACCCAGAATCCTTTGCAAACATAAAAATTTGGCTAAAAAAACACATGTTCCTCTCATTTCGGTGACAGAAGGTTCTGGAATCTGAGAGGAGCCACAAATTTCCTTCCACCCAGCGTTCCCCTAAGTCTCTCGATAAAAATGGTACCTCACTTCTGTGGGTAGGCCTAGCACCCACGAAAGAAAATGGCCCAAAACACAACGTGGACACAACATATTTTTTCACAGAAAACAGAGGTGTTTTTTGCAAAGTGCCTACCTGTGGAGTTTGGCCTCTAGCTCAGCCGGCCCCAGGGGGGGGCAGAAATGCCCTAAAATACATTTGACCCCCTCCAAACCCCCCCTGCCCGGGAGCAACCCTTGCCTACGGGGTCGCTCCCCCTGCGTGACATTGGCGCCAAAAAACAAATCCCCGATGCCTAGTGGTTTCTGCCCCCTTGGGGGCAGATTGACCTAAAATCGACCAATCTGCCCAAGGGGGGCAGAAATGGTCTAAATACAATTTGCCCCCCAGGGCAGCGACCCTTGCCTGATGGGTCGCTACCCATCTCTAAAAAAAAAAAAAAAAAAACACTTTTTGCCCTGGCGCCTAGAGGTTTCTGCCCCCAGGGGAGGCAGAAATGGCCTAAAATAAATTTGCCCCCCAACCCCCACGCCCCCCCCGGGAGCGACCCTTGCCTACGGGGTCACTCCCCCTGCGTGACATTGGTGCCAAAAAAACAAATCCCCGGTGCCTAGTGGTTTCTGCCCCCTTGGGGGCAGATTGACCTAAAATCGGCCAATCTGCCCCCAGGGGGGCAGAAATGGTCTAAATACAATTTGCCCCCCTGGGGATCGACCCTTGCCTGATGGGTCGCTCCCCATCTCTAAAAAAACAAACAAAAAAAAAAAACAAAAAAAAAAAAACATTTGCCCTGGCGCCTAGACATCGGCCTAATAATAGGCCGATCTGCCCCCAGGGGGGGCAGACATGGCCTAAAATAAATTTGCCCCCCAGGGAGCGACCCTTGCCTAAGGGGTCGCTCCCCTTGCGTGAAATTCACGCAAAGAAAAAACTCCCTGGTTTCTAGTGGTTTCTGCCCCCCTTGGGGGCAGATTGGGCTCATCAAAATAGGCCAATCTGCCCCCAAGGGGGGCAGAAATGGCCTAAATATAATTTTCCCCCATTTTCCTTGCCTAAGGGGTCGCTCCCCACCTAAAAAAAAAAAAAAAACATTAAAAAAAATAAAATTATCCCTGGTGCCTAGAGGTTTCTGCCCCCAGGGGGGGCAGAAAAGGCCTTCCTGAAAAAATGCCCCCCCTGGGAGCGACCCTTGCCCAATGCCAATTTCCAACCAAAAAAAAAAATCCCTGGTGTCTAGTGGGTTTCAAAAGCCGGATTGCAAGCAATCCGGCTTTTGAAACCCTGGGAGGGACTTCAAAGGGAAGGAAATACATTTCCCTCCCTTTGAAGCCCCTCCGGGCCTCCATGGGGAGGCCCCTGTGACTAATCAGCGCGCGTTCGCGCACTGACGTCACGGGGGGATGGGGGGGAGGTCGGGGGTGGAAGGGGAAGGTCTTCCCCTTCCATCCCCGCCTTGGGGGGGAGGGGGAGCACGGGGGGTGCGCTAGCGCTCCCCCAAGTTCCCCTGTGCCTTGGACAAGGTGACCTCGTCCAAGGCACAGGGGAACTGTAGCCTTGGACGAGGTCACCTCGTCCAAGGCACAGAAGCGGTTAAATCAGTGTTGAGTCATTTTGTGGTGTTTTTAGTATATAACTGTGTGTGTTGGTACAAATACTTTACACCTGGTCTCTGAAGTTAAGCCTGCCTGCTCGTGCCAAGCTACCAAGGGGGTGAGCGAACGGGGTTAACTGAGTGTGATTCTCCCTTACCCTGACTACAGTGAGGGTCCTTGCTTAGACAGAGGGTAACCTGACTGCCAACCAAAGACCCTATTTCTACAAAGGTGCGACTGTATTTCATATATGGATGCATTTTGGAGCAGACAATACATAGCTTCTGGCTAGGGATTATCATGGTATCTATAACTACTCATACAAAGTTTTCAGCCGTACACTACACGTTTCAGCCACATAGACTACAATTCATATATTTTCTTATAGACAACCTAACTCTAACAATGTTTCTCAGGCCTATATATACAATTTTTCAGGGACAATCTACTCCTGAATATGTAAGAAATACATATGCCTACTTAAGTCTTTTCTTTGGTATGGACTCGCACCATGATATACTTACCAATATGCACTTTACTTATCTTTCATTACAGCTTCACCCAGTACAATTTGTGACTCAATCTTCTTCATTTGGCATGTTACACCCTCACTATTCTAACCTTCTTAATACCTTGCAGCGAGACACATATGGCTCACCAACACATGAGCAGGCACAAACAATATTTGCCGCACATTTTAATGGATAGTCTGCTTTAGCTTGATTCTCTACCATGTGCTGAAAGGAATTTGATATATGCCACCTACTGCACACTGTGTACTAATCATTTCGACTACTATCTGAAAGAGAGATTTAACATGTGCAAACTTAAACCTAAGCATGAGACCTTACATGATCCATTTTTTACCGTGCATAGATGATATCAACATCAACGTGGTTCCAATTTCTTTTTCTTTTAAATCTGTTTATTGACTTTCTATTTTGGTTAAAACTTGCATCGTTCAAAACCTTCAAAGAAAGGCGTGTATCAAGTTGATGTCTGCCTATATTTCTCAGGTTTAGGGCATTGGCATATCAGTTTTGTTGCATGTTCTCATTATCATCTAAATCTTAGACTGCATTACAAGGCACTATTGTTCGTATGCTGTTACTTCAATGTGAGTGCTCATCCGGTGAAACCCTACATTTCTGGATCAGGCAGACCAGGTCTCAACATATTCGACTAGCTTAACATACTGACTCGCCAGTTTGATTCTTTTTACCTCGGCGGTGCACCATTTCCATACATTGCAGAGGCAGCTAGTTAACAAAGGGGTTCTGGAGCTTTACAATTATATTGTCAAGCGTCTTTTGGCTTGCAGCATTTAGCTACACTTGGGGCATTCTTCACTTTTAGCTGGATTTATTTTATGAAGCATGTCACGTGTCATATACGTTCTCTGGATGAAATGATGTCTGACGTCTGAACCTGCAATTGCTGGCAGCTGTTTGTATGAGAGTCAATTCTTTTGTCCATGCCTGTTTCACTTGTATTTACTTGGTTTATTCACATTAGGAAGCATCAGCTAAATGGATGTGTACTTATCATTAGCATAGTCACAGATGTGGCTTAACCTATTCACAACCGCTTAGCAAACTATTAAGTTTCAAGCCAGGTATATTCAATCGTTGTAATTAAGATCTTATTCTATTGAATTGCAGCCTTGAAAAAGTCCTTAGGACAAAACAGTACTGATATTTGGTTGTCAACTATTTAATAACACATAATGAATGTTTGACTCACAAACGTGTGGCCTTTGATTGTTCATATGTACTAGTTGCTTTGAGTGCTCTGGTGCAACAATCCCTTTCCAATACTGCGAGAATGGTTTGGGGAATCAGTTTAGAGATTATGTTTGTGAGCAGGATTTAAGCACATGGATAGAAATCTGACTAGCAGATAATATGGCAGAGAGGTCACAGTTGTAAAGTGTGTTGTGACTGATCTCTGACAATGCCAAAACTGAAGGGCCCACACACATAAACCATACCCTTGCTCCATCTAAATAGCTTAGCTTTAGCTGCAATCCAGAATCCAGAATAATGTATATCAGGTATTGCAAAGAAAAGAACAATATAACAAAAGCTTAAAGAAGAATGAAGATGAGTCTTAGTTGCAAAACCATGCTAGATAACAGAATAACAATTTAATATGCAAAACGTCACAAACATTAAGAAAATCCGAACGTGAAGACAGGTACAAATTGAATATGCCCATTGTAAAATATTCACCCTAGATCAGCAGCATATCACGAGTGTTTACAAGCGGGCACAATTGCCTTCACAGAGGCCCAGAGAAATAGACCAAGTCAGTTACCTTGATTGTTAGCTACGTTTTCCCATTGGTAGGGTAAGGCTTTCCACCAGAATTTATGCTAAGTCCAGCCCACAAAATGAAAGCTTTAATGTTTTTTCAAAACTAGTCAGAAGGTTTTAAGACTCTTTCAGTACTTCACTAGTTAAGGAGAACTCCTTTCAGTTTATAGGAGACATCCTTTGTCCCAGGACCTATCATTTTCAAATACTTTTATACTATGAGACAAGTTACACAGCAGGTCCTAGACTCCCAGAGCAGGTCATGTCTCTACTGCTGATGGGACAACTGTCTTTTGCAGTTCTCAAACTACCGAAGTTCCAAATGAAAGTTGGTACAACCTTGCTCATATGTCATCCTTTTTCATCTCTCCTCTCCAGGCTTCCACTGTGAAATCTGCGGGGGGCTACTAGTGTTTTAAAATGATCAGATTAGTTTAGCATTGCTAGTTATTGCTATACCAGTTCATAACTGGCCCTTATGAGTCCCACTTAAAGGTTTTCTTCAGACTGATGTCACGACTCCTTAATGAAACGTGTTTAATGTATGTAGAATCCTCATAGGGAATTTCTTGAATGGTCCTACAAAGTGGAAACGTTTCTCAAACATTCAGATCTCTGCTGGATCAGTTAGCCCTCGTCCTGGGCACTAATCGTACTGCCCTTCAATTAAAGTTATTCTCAAGTGTGTGAAGCTGAGTGTTGCAGATGCCCCTGCATGGCCATTTACATTTGTTAATTAGTTTCTCTCTCCAGCCCAGAAATGTGATCCATCCCTAACTCATTATTGGCTGGAAAACCTGTCCTCTTGATGAAAATGTCAATCTTTTTTTGGTATGGTGTTCCCTGAGATTTTTCCCTTCTGTTTCTGAACCTATTATTGTTGGCCATAGGACTCTGTGCACTTTATTCCTTCTAACCAGAGGTAAAGTACTTGGGTTCTCCCTTTCAAACAAGTAAATCTGGTATACACTTAATTGACACATTTATTTTCTTGTAAGTCCATGACGGTGTGTGGTACTACTTGTATCCAGGGCCTGAAAATTAAATATCACCAATGTGCTACAGCACTCATTGTGCTACCTACTAGAGTAGAACTGTAGAAACCTGCCTCCAGGCTACTGCTGCAGCCTGGTGTTCAGTTTTAAACTGGTTTTTTGACTTGTCAAAATACCATTTTGATAGGTGTAAACCTTCCTTTTAAATACTTATGAGCTGCCCCTAAGGTAGGCCTTAAATGCCCAAGGTCACAGTGCATGGTATTTAGAAGTAAGAAATGTATATTTATATGTTCTAGCAAATTCGAATACTCCAGAGTCATTTTTACTGTAGCAAGGTTGGCTCTTCCTTTGGCTAACACTGGTTTATACTATAACACAAAAAAAGTGTTAAAGTCAGATTGTCAGCAGCTAGAAAAAAAATTCAAGGAATCATTAAACAGTAATTAAAATCCAATTTAACAATATAGTCAGATGTTACATCAGTATTTTGGAAAATAAACTTTTAGAAGTTGCCTTTTATCTGCCTAAAACCAAAAGGCCTTTCTGCAAGTGTCCAACTACACCTGACTACTGATGGCTCCCCTGTGGTGAGATATATATAGCTTCCAGGCAGTGTAGAAATGGCCCACAGTGTAGGGAGGGAGTTTCCCCCCTTGACTGAATGGTCTGAGGCTGGGCCGAGCCCTTTCCTGAGCTTTCAAGAATGCCTACCCTTTCATTGAATGATGATGCTCACATTTAGGACTGCTACCCTTTTATCTTTCTAATCAAGCTGGCTCCAAACCCAGTGGGATAGTGGGAGTCTCCCTGAACTGGTTTAGGGAGTGGACAAAGGATTGCCCCCCCCACTCAAAGGCTGGCACTGGGCATAAAAGTGGCATCCCCATAACTATGTTAAACCTGAAGCAAGATGGGAATTGCTTGTCTTGAAACCCTGACCACAGAAGTGACTCCAAGGGTCATTTGTTTTACCTCTTGTTTGAGCTACAGGGCTACAACAAGCTTCCAGAAGCCTTTTTTCAGCTTTCCTGGTGACTAGACCCAGTTGCACCTGACCTGTTCCCCTCTGTAGTCTTCTGTGGTAGTGAGTTTTGTCTCAAATTTGTTGTCAGCAAGGATCTGGTCCCTGGTCTTTGGCCAGAGTGCACTCCTCCCTCTGCAACCGAAATGTTAACCGGACTCAACACCGAGCTTTGACACACCAAGCTTATGCCTTATGGTGCCCAAAGATGACGCTGCTAGTATTTTTTGTACTGAGTGGTTAACTTTTTCACTGATTCATTGGGAGCCTGCAATTTACTTTTGACAGGGGCATTAAAAACAATTCCCAAACTAGCGGTCTCTCTTGGCAGGACATGTCATTACCTCCCATATGTTTGACTGAGACACCTGGTGGATCAAGTACCATGGAATCCAGCACCTTCTGCAGCTGGTCAAAGAAGTACTTCAACTGACAGATGCCTACCTACTGATGTCTCACCCTTGCCGACAACTGTGTACTCTCAATGCAGGGCCCAGGGAACTGCTTACCTGCACAGAAAAAAATGGAAAAATATGAATGGCCACAAAAGCAGATGTATACCAACCTTCGAACAGAGGCTGCAAGGTGAGCATTAGGAACAACAATTCCTCTTACCACACTATCTGTTGTTGCACCAAGATAAAAAATTCCAGTGGGGAAGAGGGGCAGGGAAAGCAGACAAGCACTGTGGACCAGTTCTCTCCCACCAGGTGAGGGCAGACATAACGGTCAAAGACTTCCACCTTTCAACCCCCTTAATGCCCTCTGGGGCAAGCTCAATACCACTGCTGTGGGTGGAAGACCTGATTTGGAAGGAGTGGGACATTAAGTGGGATGTGTCCATCCCTAAGCAGGGCAGTGTGCACTTACGTAAGCGCATAAACAGAAAATGTGTGAGTAATGGATCATCCTCGTGTACTAAGAGATTGTGGTGTACGCTTTTGGTTCTGTAGCAAAGGTATTCCCTTATTAGGGCCAGTGGACAATAGGTGTTTGAGGCCACAGATAGTTGCACCCATATTCCCCTGTCCACCTGATAAATTTTTGACTTTTTTATACTAATTCTCAGGCAGTCCTCTGACTTGACTATGTCTGTGATGCTAACACCCGCAATTGACCCGACTTTGTTGCTGCGACCAGTTCAGATATCCTGAAGGCCCACAAGAATGCTAGGGAATAAGCTAGTCTAAAGAACAAGACTATATACTGTGAAGAGCATATGGTTGACAGTATTGCAATGAGATGCAACTGTGTAGCTACATTAATCAGTCTCCTGGCATCCTGCACAGCTGGGGCAACGAACTCTCATCCCTTGAGAGCCCTCTGAACCATAAAGTCCTGTGTCGGGTGCACCACAGCACTCACACCTTCAAGAAGGCGATAGCTGATAGCTGCTTTCTGACCAGCACCACTGATCTGCCAAGCTGCCTCTGCTTAGCTAAGAACTTTAGAACTCTAGATACGGTAAACTGCTCTCCCTCAACACCTGCTTTGAATGTGGCAGCATAAGTCCACCATGCAGTCTTACACAGACGCTTAGTCCTTGGGGTGAGGGATGCTGCAATCAGGTCTGGAATAATGAGGCATCAAGCTTCCACAAATCCACTGGGAATTTCCTCCATCCCCTTGTCTGCCGTCGGCCGTGGTGCCCTGAATTCTGTCAACTTAAAATGAGATAATGCTTCAGACCTCCTGGCCAGTGTCTTCTGCCCTCCCAAGCTCTTCTGGCTGCTGCTGCTTCTGCTGCCTCTGGCATATGCCTGGGATGAACTGAGAGTCTTCTAACTCTCAGTTCGAGGCCCTCCTCCACCCACAGGCTCGTCCCTGCACCTCATTCCTGGTGGTCCAGTGGCCATCACAAGTATTTCTCTCTGTTGCTCTTTCACTTGTGCTTTTTCTGCCTTTTTTTCTCTCAAATCTCTTGTTTTTCTGCCTTCTTTCTCTGGTTTCTGCTTTTTTCTCTTGTTACGCTCATTTTTGCTTTTTTTCCTTTCTCCCCTCTTTTCCTCTACCCCCTTCTCCCTGCAAAGCATCTTTAACACCTTCCCACCTCCCAGCTGACTGCTCCTCCCACCCCCTACGCTTCTTAATGGTGGCCAAAGGCAAGCCCGTCTGTACCAGTCTGTGCCTGGACCATGTCCAGAGCCAGGAACCCTGGACCTAAAACCACCCACTGGCCTGCCTCCATTACAACTCCAAGATCCTCCTCCGCCTAAACACCAGACGTCTCAGCAACTGCTGCATCATCTCCCCCAAGGATACCCATGGACCTTTCACCTGCAGGAACTGCAACTACAGTACCAGCCCCAACAAGCTGAAGGTACTCTATGCACACAAAGATAGCAACAACCTCCACAACCCCATCAACTGCTTGCTCCTGAACATCCACTCCCTCCACAAACATGTCACTGAACTCTGGGTTTCTATCGACACTGCCCTACTGGACATCGCCTTCCTTATCGAGAACTGGACCAACCCCACCTCGAGACCAGACATCGCCATCACCATTCCCGATGAATACAGCATCCCAAGGAGGGACAGGCCCTCCCGCCTGGGTGAAGGACTCACCATTGTACACAAGTCGTCACTACGTGTCAAGGTCATCCCAGAAGAACAATGCACCCCCATGGAATACCTGCACTTCCTGGTCCACCCCAACCACAACTCCTCCATCCGCAGCACCTTGGTGTACAGGCCAGCCAGCCCCCAACCAGTTTTCATTGATGACGTTGAAGACATTGCTACCCCCAGGCCCTGGCATCAGATGATTACCTCCTCCTTGGTGACCTGAATTTCCATCTCGAGGACCACACCGACTCAAACTCCACCACTTCACTTGACAACCACACCCCCCCTCGGCCTCAGACAGCTGGTCTCCACACCCACACACATCACAGGACACACACTGGACCCCATCTTCACCTCAAGCAACCGGATCAACATTGAGACCATCTCCACCCCAGACTGGACCAACCACCACTGCATACACTTCACAAACACTGCACTCAGCAGCCTCTCCTGCACCCCCAGGACCCCCCACAGGAAATGGAACGAAATCACCAATGAGCAACTCACCTCATCGCTCGCCAAATCCCTCCCTCCTTTCTCCGATGACGCCAACACAGCAGCACGCAATCTCAACGCATGGATCACCGAACGCACTGACACTCTAGCCCCTCTCTGGCTGACTTTGGTCAAACATGTACCTAAGAAAGCCAACTAGTTCACCATCGAACTCCAAGAATCAGAGCATACCCGCAGACTTTTAGAGAAAAAATGGAGGAACAGCCAAACCAGCAAAAACTTCACCTCATTCAGAGCTACAACCGCCACCCACTGATGAAATATCAAGAAAGCAAGGAAGGACACACTCCAGGAGCTCACCAACTCCTCCGCACACAACTCTAAAAAACTTTTCTTGGTCATCAACAAGTTCACAGATCTCCCCTCCGAAGCAGCCAGCATACCCCTGTCACAGGACCTCTGCGACAAGCTCACCACCTTTTTCTACCACAAGATCCAGGACATCTACGACAGCTTCCTCCCAGAAAAAATCCTGGCCCCGGAACCTGTGACCGACCCACTCCCCCAGAACTTAGGAATATGCGGAAGAGCCCGGGAATGGATCCACTCCTTTCTCTCCGGGAAGGCGCGGAGGATCAGACTCCGCCCTACATTCCAGACCCACAGGAGTCAACTGTGGAGTCCCCCAAGGATCCTCACTGAGTCCCACACTGTTCAACATATACGTGGCCCCTCTCACTGCCATCGCCAGAAGTCATGGTATAAACATTGTGTCATATGCTGATGACACACTACTCATCATTTCCCTCACAGAAGACCCAGACACAGCCAAAAGGAACTTCCACTCAGGAATGGAAGCCGCCGCCACCTGGATGAGAGAAAGGTTCCTCTAGTTCAACTCTGACAAGACTGAGCTTCGGAAACTCCACCTCAGGTTGACTCCTGGCGGCCCACATCCCTCAGCGCCACCCCTGCACCGACTGAGCACGTCTGCAACCTAGGAATCATCTTCGACTCCTCCCTATCCATGATCCACTAGGTAAATTCAGTCGCCTCCTCCTGCTGGCACACACTCCGCAAACTTCGGAAGATCTTCAGATGGATCCCAGCAGAATGTCGTAGGACAGTCAATCACACCTTAGTCACTAGCAAGCTCGACTAAGGCAATGCCCTCTACGCTGGCACCTCAACTAGAAACGTCAAAAAATGACAACTCATCCAGAACACTGCCACCAGACTCATTATGGACCTCACTCGCCGAAAACACATCTCCCAACACCTGAGGACCCTCTACTGGCTACCAGTCAAGAAGTGAATCACCTTCAAGCTACTCACCCACACATACAAGGATATACACAACGCAGGACCAGCCTACCTGAGCTGCCACGTCTCCTCCCACACCCCTGCCAGATCCCTCGGCTCCACCCAGATGGCCCAGGCCACCATCCCTTGCATCCACAAAACCACCACTGGAGGACTATACTTCACCTACATTGCAGCAAAGAGCTGGAACAACCTCCTCATGCACCTCAGACAAAGCCCGTCACTCGCCACTGCCACACTTTAGGCCGACACCCTGAGCCACACCTTCTCACCCCACAAACCCCATAATAAAACCTGCAATTACATGATGTAATATGCATTGCCCATGTCTGAAAAGTGCACCCCATCATCCCGGAAGAGTACTGCTTCTTCTTCCTTGGACCCTTCATGTGTCATTACCTTAATATCATGGGCCAAGCAAAAGACCTTCATTGCTCGGTGGAGTTTCCTCTTAGCCTTGTCTATCGCCCTATGTTTCATCACCCCCATCCATTTCCTCTGGGGCACAAATTCTGTCCATACCAAACAGGTTTCAGCTGTCCTCTGCCAAAGCAACTCAAGATTCCGTTGCATGTGTTGCAGTAGGGTAAGCCCAGAAAGTCGCACCAGATCATTTGCCCCCAGGTAAAGCACTAAAACATCGGGACAACCCCAATTATGTAACATTGATGTATGAAAAGGAAGAAAATTGCCCCATCTTATCCCACTCTTTCCCTACCACAAAACCTCATGATGGCTGCCTGGCAGTCCAAGAGAGAATCCATAAATCTGCTTCTAAATATTTTGCAGCCCAGTGTAGAAAGGAATTCCCGACCAGCCATGTGACTACCTTGGACCTCTCCCGGGCCACTCACACATCCTGTAATGAGAAAACAAATATCAATAGAGGAAAAAAAGCCTCTTCCTCCCACCCCTAGTTTCCTTAATGCCCCCGTCCTTTCGGGTTAGCACTTCCCTGCCTTGCATCCAACAACAGATCACGTCCGCACATACCGCTCACAGCATTGCAAATACCACCTTGCAATCCACCTGATCTGCGTTCAGTCACACCCCAGCCGGGCTGCCGCAGTAGCGGCCCCAATCCGGAGTGAGTGAGTCCTAAATTTACTTGCTTGATGACCAATCCACCATAACGCTATCTGCAAAATAGCCAACAACTGAAATGCTGTAAGCTTCACACCATTCACGTGACAAAAAACACGCTCATACTCACGCACCACCTGTGCCTGAAAACTATCCCACTCACTTACCAGGCATGCCCATCTTGGGCCTTCTCAACCAAATACCCAAATGCTTACCCTCAGGGCACACCTCCCCTTGCTTCACGCCAACAACCTTGCCCACACTCAGCAAGTCTGACACACGAAAAGCCCCAAAGAACATCCATATCATGCACAACCTAAACAGAACAACCTCGTATCCATCTGTACAGCAGAGCAGCAGCATGTGTAAAAGTTCCAGTAGTGAATCAAACATAATGGCCTCCCTCACTGCTGTACTTGTCCCTGCCCTGTCTTTTCCCCACCCTTTTAACATTCCCCCCCAAAATGTTATCTCTTGCTGGATCAAAACCAAAAACACAACTTCCCATTAAAGGAAACCCCACTAACTTGCACCTGATCATAGCTGGCGACAAACTTTTCTTGATCAAAAATAGCACAAAACTGATCACTTGTGTTTCAGGCACACCCTGTTCATACCCTGAAACAAAAATTGCACCTTAATCCCTTCAAAAGATTGAAACTTCAACTATGCCAAACAATAACTCTGCCGGTGGATTCTGCTAGAGACTCCTCCTCAAGCCTAAAGACCATCATGCCCCCAACTCCTGATTGTCCCCTGGGACCGCCATCTTGTGCTCGTCGTCTCCAGGTGCCAAACTGTGGAAACGTTCCCAATATGTACAAGATAGGAAATCAGAAATAGAGTTGTTGACCCCTGGAATATGTGCTGCCTTAAAAATTATATTTTAAGTTAGACAATGAAACATGAATCATTTTAAGAGCTGCAAGACCCCGAGACATCTTGCTCTCTGCTTATTTACTAATTCCACCACTGTCAAATTATCCACATAGAACATTACAGTCCCCCTGTACCAACCACTGAGCTTCAATAGCGTGAAACTACTACACTCCCTGAGCGCATTAGGAACAATTACATAGCGGAACCACCTTGGAGAACTCTTATTTTGTTTGCTGACTGCACTTCCAGTGGCTGTCCCCCTGCTGCCTCACGTACCAGCATAGGGGGGCATTGAGGATTTGACATATATTGCTTGCTTTGGCAGTAACTCCTAGACATAGCCTGATGGCTCCTTCGACACTTTTGAGGTGCCGCCCACCGGTGATCCTCCGATACGGGTCCTATCCTACTAAGACTTCAACTGTTGTACTCTACAATTGCCTTGTGAAAGGAGACATGGGCAAACTTAGAAATAAACAAACTCCTGCCGCCTTGGATCAACCAGGAACCTGCCCACTCATGCAAGATGGAATTGAAATGAAGGGCCACAGTGACTCATCAATTCATTCCCATCTAGATAAAGTTTTGGCTGCCATTGCAGATACTAAAATACCTTGCAGCAAGCTATAGGTGCAGTTTCTCTGGGCCTTGTCCTCCCCCGGGCGGAGCACAATTAACTGTCTGGAAGGGTGAAATCTGTAGAATACGCAGTGGAAGAACTTAGGCCTGAACACAATGTGCTCTCCCACAACTTGCAAGACCATTGCCAGAAAAGCTCTCTGCGAAGAGGGATTCCAGTATACCTTAATCTTCCCATCAACATTGCGGATTATCCACGATGGTGCAACGCGTTTTTGTACGTCAACAGACAAGGCCTGGTCCTGGCTTTAAGAATATAAATCAGACTTGTCACGCTTGATGCTCAAAATAAAGCTTAATAATAAAGTCAGACAATGACGCAGGAAGAGATCTCAAGACTCGATGGGGGATCCCCACTGAGGAAGCCCCCCCCTATACTGACCAAAAGAAAGAGGGCAGTGGAGATGGGAGCTGTTGCAGACCTGGTACTGACACAAAGAACTGAGGGAAGTACCAAGGACTCTTTAGGCAATGGCTTAATTGCTTTGGATTCAGCCACCTCTCATTTATCTGGAGATACCCCCCTGATGCGACCCCGCAGACAGCCGGGGAAATGATTTGTTATCTGGCCAGTATACAACACCTCTGAAACCTTCTAAGCCTCATGAACAGTGGCCTCCCTACTGGATTCCACAGTTTTGTTGACTGGAGCAGACTACCTGTGGCCGACCTTAATAACGGAATCCCCCTGGGGACCAATCCCGTAAGAGTTCCAGAAATATCCCTAATAATAATTATTAAGGCCGGAGTGGAGTTCTAGAACAAATCCCTTACCTACTCACCCCCCAAAGATCACTGTTACCAAATGTTTGAAGGAGGTGATCTTATATTGATGTATTGTTTGGACTGCCAGGAGATCCTGGGCTGCCCTTGGGTAGGGGAGTTTGTGGTGGGTGTTATTTTCATTGGTCCAGGGGGTGATATTCCTACTGGGGGTGGGTGGGAGAGAGCTCAAAAGGAGTGAATCAGGGCATATCCTTTCAGCTCCTACATGACCGGACCTCGATCAACTGAATAGGGTAATGCTGTGACTATAATCACTTGCAACATTAGAGGGGAGGGATCAGCCACTAAATGGCATAATATACACAGGTATTTGTGGAGATATGGTGCTCAGATAGTCATGTTACAAATAGCACAACCTTACTGGGGAGGTTGAATTCCTACGCCATAGGTGGCAAGCCACATCTATGCCACTTCCTACTCAGCCTACTCCAGTGAAGTATTGATCTAGGTGCGGGCTGATGTCCCTTTTGAACACATGCACACATTAATCAATAAGGATGGCTGTTATGTACTGGTCAAAGGCAGAATGATGGACAAAGAGATAATGCTGGGGAGTATTTATGCTCCAAAGCAGGATCAGTTAACATTCCTCCACGAGTTGTCCACCCATTGGCCTTGATTGGTATTGGTAGCCTACTGTTAGGGAAGATTTGAATTGTGCGATATATACTGACATAGATAGCTCTACCCCACCACCGCTTGGAGCTCGTAAGTTGTCAGAGGGCGTGAAACACTGGCTTAACCATTGGGACTTGCTAGAAATGTAGAGGATACAACATATTCAACTGCAACAATATTCATATTATTCACCAGTATACAAATACATACCAGATTAGACATTGTCTTATGCTCTGCACCAATGGGAGGCCAAATGTTACACACAGAGTATCTGGGGCATACGATGTCAGACCACAATCCCCTATTACGAAGATATTGCCCCTTACCAGAAAGATTGGTTATACCTTTGTGGAAATTTAACCTTTTGCTGCTGGAAGACAACCCCTTTCAAACCTCTCTACAAAAAAAACATCACAGACTATTTTTGCCATAACCAGATAACTGCCTCCTCCTCTATACTTGAATGGGATGCATATAAAGTGGTGGTCCGGGGTCACGGCAAAGGACAGAAGGTAGGGGCCAAGAGGGCTGTGGAGGAACAACTCAAGGCACTAGAGAGCAGGCTACAAAACCTGGATAAGAAGCTGTGACAAAGGAACATTGTGGATACGTCATATAGAGACAAATCTGAGAGGAATACCATAAGGTAATAGAATGCCTGCATTGTCTTAATTATAATTATTACCTAACTCAAGCCTATGACGAGGAGGGAAAAATGGGAAAATTGATAGCATGGCTAGTTAACTCACCAACCAGGGGAAGGCCCATCACACAAATACAGAAAGAACAGGGACTCCCTACTCGCTGAATGATATTAATACCACGTTTTGTAGATATTACAAAAAACTGCATTCTAGTTACAAGCAGCAGTCATGAACAACAATAATTGATTTCCTGTCTTCCATTCCATTACATACAGTTGACCATAAAGCGCCAAAAATATTGGGTGGTCCAGGGACGGTGTACGAAATTTGAACAGCTATCAAGGAGATGGCTAATGGGAAAACTTCAGACCCTGATTGATTGCCAGTGGAGTTCTATGCTGCCTTTTCTTCGGAACTGGCACCTAAATTACAGACATGATATGCAGACTCACTCTGACTGGGGTCATAACGGAATTTCACAAAGGAGGCCCTGGTGATACCACTTTCCAAGACCTCCGAGCTAGGCGCCCCAGCGTTGGTGCGTACCCCCCTCCTTATTGTTGAATATGGATTTTAAGCTCTTGAGCAACGTCCTTGCCATGTGACTAGAACCACTCATGCATACATTAGTACAGCCAGATCAGAACAGGTTTATCCCGCTGAGGAACACTTCCCTGAACCTTCACATGTTATTTCACATCCTGTAACACCTGGAGCTACATCACTACGCAAATGCTACACTGATGCCGATTGATCTTGAAAAAGCATTCTACTCCCTTAACTGGTATTTCCTATTCGCTGTCACATTTCAAATGGGACTTGCTGACACACGATTAGTAAAGGCACCAGACAGGGGTGCCCACTGTCACCCCTTCTATACGCATCAGCCATTGAGTGGCTGGCCGCATTATTTCAACAGCAAGCCTCTGAACATAGCCTGACCCTGGATGGTGGATCATATATTAAATGCTTATATGCAGATAATCTGCTCCCTTTCCTGAGAGATGGGTATAAAAGCTCACCGATTGCAATATCCCTATTGTCAACATTTGCAACTCACTCCAGCTTAAAAGTAAATGTGGTCAAAAGACATCTGTTCCCATTGTCTCAGGATCCAGAACACCCTTCCTCACTCCCACAGGGCCTGGTCTGTTCCCCAACATCATTCAACTAGCTGAGTGTTAGAATATTTCACTCCCCAGTCAACCTACAAGATGCTAATCTGGGTACTGCTCTCAGATCAGCAAGCTCCTTCGTACCATTATGGAGATCCTTAAAGCCACCAATCATTGCCCAGATCTCCTTATCCAAAGTAATCATGTTATCCGGACTACTATACTATTTTACCAATCTATCTGTCAAGATCCCGGCATCGTGGTTCAGACAATTGGATTCCCTCTTACAGGAACTAGTACTGGACACGAGACGCAGCAGGATCTCCTTGGAGTACCTCCGGAGACCACCACGGGAGGGTGGTCTGGGTGTCTAAGGCTTTGAACTGTACTCGCTAGTGGCGCAGTTGCAGTGGGTTGCCCAGTCAGTAGGTGGTTCCCACTTGCACAAACTAGGGCTACAGGGAACAGCAAATACCCAATCAGTACTAAGGGCGAAGTTGCTTAATGGGGCCGAGGTGCTCCCTCATCGCAGTCAACTGGTTGAGGTTGCACTGTGGTGTTGGAGGAGGTGCCATTACCTTTCCCCAGGGACCTTACTGTACGCAAAGGAACTCTCCCTAGTTAGCCTTCCACATGGACACCCACTTGCCCTCTTCACACATATTCAGCTTGCACTTGGACTGAAGCAGCATACAGACTGTAGGAGGCTGCTGCCCCTGGCTGGCCTGATAGAGCAACATGACTGACCCCCCCTGGCCAATTTCTAACTTATCAAGCTTGGACGCATACATTTAAGAAACTGTGGCCAGGGACTACACAGGAACCAGAGACACACCAAGTACTGCACTGTCTCTTAATTATGGGATTTGCCAGACACTTGATAAAGTGGCTATATTAAGCTCATATACACACCCTAAAGAAACCACTATTAACAATAAGACGGAGATGGGAGACACTGCTGGGACTTGACATCTCAGATTCAGATTGGCGGAAGGTGTTGGCCTATCTGGAGAGAGTATCTAGGAACAGCAGGCTGAAGTCTGTTCAGTTTGACTAAGTATATATATCACATACTTAACACCACACAGACTACATGTTATGAATGGGGGAGAACCCAGACCATGTTTGCAATGCTTTTACCTTGATACAGACTTTGCACATATGGGCCCTCATTACGACCTTGGCGGTCGGTGGTAAAGTGGCAGTAAGACCGCAAACAGGCCGGCGGGAAAAGAAAATGGAATCCGCCACTTCACCATTCCGACCGCCATGACAGTGAGAACCGCTGGGCTGGAGATTACGGTCTCCAGCCCAGCGGTCGTCACTAGACCGCCGACGGTATAAGGACCCTGCATACCGCCATGGATCTCGGGTGTTTGGGAACCGCCATGAGATCCATGGCGGTAGGCACTATCAGTGCCAGGGAATTCCTTCCCTGGCACTGATAGGGGTCTCCCCCACCCCCGCTACCCCCACGAATCCTCCCCAACACCCCCCACCCCCTGCCACTCCCCAAAGGTGGCACAACCCCCCTCCCCCACCCTCCCCACCCCAACCCTGAACATGCACATATACACACCCCTTTACGCACACACACCCAACATGCACATATACACACCCCTACACGCACACATACACCCTGACAACACATTCCCGCACAAATACAACCAGACATGCACACCGTTTGACCTGCACACATTTCCCATACACACAGCACCCCCGCACGCATACACTCACTCACTCACCCCCTCTACACTCTCACACACACACCCCCATGCACGCACACAACACCCCCTCACCCCTTCCCTAACAATCAACTTACCTTATCCGCTGATCCTCCGGGAGGGGACGGGATTAATTGGGGCAGCTCCCCCACCAGAACACTGTCACCAGAACACCACCACATCGAATCATGGGATGTGATTCAGTGGGCGGTGTTCTGTTTACGTGTCGGTGGAGGTTGAGCGACCTCCACTTTCTTGCTGTCCGCCAGTATGGATGCTGGCGGCTTTCCGTACGAAAAAGGACAGCAGCCTGCCAGCGGTCATAATACGCGGCGCGGAAGACCGCCACCACTTGCGGTCTTCAGCACGGCGGTACCTCGGCGGTCTTGCGAACAATGACCTCCATGGTGTGGGAATGTGCAGTGATACATAGTTTTTGGGTGGGTGTTATTAATAGCCTTAATGATACTCTAGGATGTGCCCTCCAATGTACATTATAGACGTGCCTACTGGGCCAATTCCCTAGACCACGTCCTAAAAAGGTGGGTTCTAGATTTTTGGATCTGGCCCTGGTACTTGCTAAATGCTGCATAACAAAGCAGTGGACATCGCCGGCAGGGCCGGGTTTATCACAATGGACCCTAAGGGTTACATTATGGGCCAGGGTGACGAGAGAGCACTGATTAAAGATGATACACACAGTGTGCAGAAAAGGCTGATAGCGGGGCTATGGTCGGAGATATTGAGCCCCTGGGAACAACCGGAAGAGGATTCGGGTACAGATACTAGAATGGAGGCCCTATCTCCAGTGGACGCAATAGAGGATACATGATGAGCGCAGTCTGGAAATTACATTCCAGGTATTCCAGGCTAGCTGTTGTATACTGGCTAAACAAGAATTGTAATTACTGGATGCAAGTTGTGATGGTGCCTCGCCCTCTGCTAACCCCCTAGCACTTGCTTGCACTCCCCCCAGTAGGTTATACAAAATCCACACTTCCTATGTCAATGGTTGTCCTTTTGTCGTTTTGAAAATCTGAGCAGTAACCCCCAAGAATGGTTGTATTGTTACTGTTATGGTTGTTAGTTTGTGAGGGTATAATGGATAATTATCTAATGGCTGCTACAGACTCCAGGTTATTTTCTCTACAATGACACAAATGACAACCAACGGGTAGCAAAACGCTTCACATGACCTCCAGAGATGCAGTTATAAGACCTGATTTACTGTATTTTACTCTTTTCCTGCTCATATGACTGAGGTATAATGTCGGCCAAATGTGAAACTATAATGAACCTTGTCCTCTATCTACATGCAAAAGTCAATTAAAAGATATTTAAAAAAATAAAGCAAGCGAGGGAGAGCCACCACTTAGGCAACTGCTATGTGATCCACCAAGGACAAGGGGAGGGTCCTCCAGAAACTCACATTAGCATGAATGTTGCTGTTTAAGATTTCTTTTGTGCTGTGATATATTTTGACCCTAAAGTATTTCATACAGGTTCCTTTCCAGAGGAGTCCGTGTTGGTCCCTGGGTGGTTAGTAAGGGAGAATATGAGTGCTTTTTTCCAGTTTATACGAAGCGCCTAACTGTTGTCAAAACACTTCATCAGCGATATAGCTCCAGGGAGGCCCTCTGCCCTGGCGAGGAACATCAGCATAAAAGCTATGGAGAAGCTATGGAGCTGTCCCGCTTATTCAGCTCCCAATAGGACCCTCTCATTTCTGCCCTACTAGCCAATGGTTTCACCGCAATGGCAAACAAAAGAGGGGAGAGGGGGCAGCCCTTCCTGGTATCCCTCACCCACCACACAGGAGTTGGAGATTGCTAGACCTGACAGCCTTAGGGTGGTCACCCCTAACTTTTTGCCTGCCTCCTTCCACTTTTTAGATACTGTTTTTTCTGGTTTTAAGACTCTGCGCACTTTACCACTGTTAACCAGTGCTAAAGCGCATATTCTCTTCCCCTTTAAACCTGGTAACATTGGATCATACCCAATTGGATTATTTAATTTACTTATAAGTCCCTAGTGACGTGCACTATGTGTGCCCAGGGCCTCAAGATTGAATGCTACTAGTGGGCCTGCAGCGTTGATTATGCTACCCACTTAAGTAGCTCCTTAACCTTGTCTCAGGCCTGCCATTGCAAGGCCTGTGTGTGCAGTTTCACTGCAAATTCGACTTGGCATTTAAAAGTACTTGCCAAGCCTAAAACTCCTATTTTTCTACATTTGTCACCCCTAAGGTATGCCCTACGTAACCCATAGGGCAGGGTGCAGTGTAGGCAAAAAGCAGGACATGGACCTGTGTGGTTTACATGTCCTGGTAGTGTAAAACTCCTAAATTCGTTTTTACACTGCTGTGAGGCCTGCTTCCTTCATAGGCTAACACTGGGCCTACCCTCATATATTGTTTGAGTGGTAGCTGCTGATCTGAAAGGAGTAGAAAGGTCATATTTAGAATGGCCAGAATGGTGATACAAAATCCTGCTGACTGGTGAAGTTCGATTTAATATTACTATTTTAGAAATGCCACTTTTAGAAAGTAAGCATTTCTCTGCACTTAAATCCTTCTGTGCCTTACAATCCACGCCTGGCTGGGTTTAGTTGACAGCTTCCTTGTGCATTCACTCAGATACACCCCAAACACAGGATACTCAGCCTCACTTGCATACATCTGCAGTTTGAATGGGTCTTCCTGGACTGGTAGGGTGGAGGGCCTGACACTTACATGCCAAAGGACTGTAGCTTGCCTCACACAAAGGACTGCCACACCCCCTACTGGGACCCTGGCAGACAGGATTTAACTGAAAGGGTACCATGTGAACTTCTAAGCAACTCTTTGAGTTCTCCCCCACTTCAAAGGCACATTTGGGTATTTAAACAGGGCATCTGTCCCTACCAACTCAGACACTTCCTGGAGAAGAGAACCTGAACTAGAACTTGCATCCTGCCAAGAAGAACGGCCTGGCTGCCCAAAGGACTCACCTTTCTGCTTTCTGTGAAGGACTGCTGCCTTGCCATGGCCCTGCTGCCTTGCTGCTCTCTGGCTGTGGTGAAGAAGTGCTTTCCAAAGGCTTGGATAGAGCTTGCCTCTTGTTCCCTGAAGTTGCAGGACCAAAAAGACTTAGGCCCTCATTCTAACTCTGGCGGGCGGCGGTTGCCGCCCGCCAGGCGGGAAGCGCCATTTGGCCGCCACGCGGCCAAAATACCGCTTCCGGCATTCTGACATTCCCGCTGGGCCAGCGGGCGCTAAGCAAGTTAGAGCCCGCCGGCCCAGAGGGAATGTCGGCCGCAACACAGGAGCCGGCTCCGAATGGAGCCGGCGGTGTTGCGGCGGTGCGACGGATGCAGTTGTTAAGCAGACAGTGAAAAGCCGCCCTGGGCCCTGTTAGGGGACCTGTGCACTGCCCCAGGACACCCGTTCCCGCCAGCCTCTTCCTGGTGGTGAAAACCGCCAGAAACAGGCTGGCG
The DNA here is from genome assembly GCF_031143425.1 of Pleurodeles waltl. NCBI lineage: Eukaryota > Metazoa > Chordata > Amphibia > Caudata > Salamandridae > Pleurodeles > Pleurodeles waltl. The sequence continues at coordinate 913,748,274 of NC_090444.1, read as the reverse complement.
TAAAGGGGGTCAGAATCCCCAAGGCAGCGCTGCTTGCAGCGCTGACCTGGCGGATTCACCCAGTCGGGTGTAAACCGGCGGGAAACCGCCGGCCCCGGTTTTCTGACCGCTGCTTTACCGCCGCGGTCAGAATGGGCTAGGAAGCACCGCCAGCCTGTTGGCGGTGCTTCCGTCATTCGCGGCCCTGGCAGTCTTTGACCGCCAGGGTCGGAATGACCCCCTAAATCTCTACAAGAAGGACTCCTTGTGCGGCAAAAATCGACGCACATCCTGCCAGAAATAACGCACAGCCTGCACCACGGTGAAAAATTCACAGCACGCTGAACCGGAATGACGCAGCCCGACTTCGCAACGAGGAGATCGACGCAGTGCCAGCGTAGCGACCAGAAATTCAGCACATGGCCCACTGGATCGATGCACTGCCGAGCTGGAACGACGCAGCCCGACTTCCAGAGAGAAATTGACGCAGCGCCTTCCATGCAGTAGAAATTTCCACGCAACACCCACCAGATCGACACAGCCCCTGTGACTTCGTCCTGTCAGCGTGGAAAATCAACGCAACGTCCCCGGGGAGTCTGAAAACCCTGCAACCCAAAGAGGATCCACGACCCACCGTCGGAAATCGCTGCACAGCCGTCCCTGCGTGAAAACTAAACGACGGATCTCAGTGTGCAGCCCGAGAAATCGACGCACACCCCCTTTGTTTCAACGCATCTCCTCCACTGCGGTTCTTTGCGGAGATTTTGCATGCAAACCAGGTACTTTGTGCTTGAAAGAGGCATTTATTACTTTTTAAAGACTAAAGACATTTTACATCACCTTTACAGTGATATCTCAACATATACTTATTGCATTTTAATCATTTTGACCTGCATCTTATCAGATAAATATTATATATTTTTCTAAACACTGTGTGGTGTATTTTTGTGGTGCTATACTGTGTGATTGCATGATTTATTGCACAAATACTTTACACATTGCCTTCTAAGTTTAGCCTGACTGCTCAGTGCCAAGCTACCAGATGGTGGGCACCGGATAATTTGGACTGTGCGTGACTTACCCTGACTAGAGTGAGGGTCCTTGCTTGGACAGGGGGTAACCTGACTGCCAACCAAAGACCCAATTTCTAACAGAGATCATTTTGCCAGTGCAGGCCTGTGCAATCAGGGCTGTGTACCAGAGCTGGGTCCATTGCGAAAAGCCCATTCCCAGCCCCAACTTGTCCATTACATCATGCAAGTAATTGAACCGTAGGCTATGAAATGCTTTCTCTATGACGATGGAGACGACCACTGTGTCATCTTCCTCTGAGTTTGCATGTCACAGAGAAGTCTGCAAATATTTATCACCAGGTTCCCTCCAGGGATAAATTTGGTTTGGTTGGGATGTATGGACATGTGGGGAAGCAGATGGGAGATTAATATTCAACTCAGAATTTTGTAATCCATGTTGAGCATGGATAAAGGTTGATATGTATGAACATCCAGAGGGGCTCTCCCTGGTTTGACCAATGGGACAACCAGAGCCTCACCTGTGGTGGTCAGCAGCTGACCCACCTCCCAGGCCACAGTATATAACTTCACCAACCTAGCAGCAAATTTGTCAATGTAGGTGGCGTAGAACTCCACCAGGAAGCCATCAGTTCAAAGCACTTCGCCTTTTGCTACGGACTTAACGGCTGCCCGCACCTACTGCACGGTGATGGGTCCTCCCAGGCTGTCAGCATTCAACGCATCTAAGCGCGGAAGCTCCTCTCTTCCCAAGAAATCAATCAAGCTCTCCTGTGGCGGCTTGGGGGGAAGAATACAGGTCAGTGTAAAAGTCCTCAAATCCCTGGTTAATCTTAGCCTGGCCATATAGATTTTACACCTTGTGCTGACTCTAAATTCAATATTGGGGAACCTCTACAGGTGGGTCTAGAGAGCCACACCAACAGCTTACCAACTTTGCTGTGCTCTTCGTGAGCTCTGATCATATTTTTGTGATGGTCGAAGCACGTAAGCTTCTGCATGAATGCAGCTAGTTGCTATTTGGCATCCAACAGCTGCTGCTGCAGTCCCTGATTCCCAGGACAAGCCTTCTCTTCCGCTCTCAAAGCTTGTTCCTGTACCTCCACTTCCACAGGGATCCATTTGGCACCTGGTGGGAGAGCTCAAGGGCAAAGAATAAGGAGAGGCCCTCAGTGGCCACCTCGATGTGGAGCCACCCCTCCAAGGAGGCAGTCATATCAGCTCCAGGTCCCTTGGTACGCTCTGGCAGGTAATTACGCAGAGGTTATTATGTCTTGCTCTGTTCTCCATGTCTTCTGCCCTTGGCTCTAGAGTCTTTACCATGGTGACCAAGCAGTTCCAAGTCAGTACCAGTGTGTCAATATTGAGTTCAAGTGCTTATCGGGATGCATTGATCACCTGAAGGATGGTAGCCAGCATTGCTCCTTCATGCTCCTTTTGCAAAATTCCTCCAGCTCCATCCACCATTGCTCACACAGCAGGGGTGACATGGTAGCTGAGAAGGATCACTAGTAGCTCTTTTTTATTGTATTTACCCATCGTGTTATGTTCTCTGGGCACGCAGGACGCATTATCGCCAGCTCGCTTCAGGGAGGTGCATGTTCATTGGTGACGGTCCTCCAACTCTAGGCATGAGTACAGGAAAGGGTCAAGCGCCTGTGCCGTGGCCCCCCAGTAATTTGTCAGCGAGCTCCTCTTCAGGTGTTGCTGCATGTATTTCCACCAATGCAGGGGCAGCTACAGTTCGGCCCGCCACATGTAGCAATGGTTTTCAGTACAGCTTTTAGGGTCCAGAGTAACCTCTAGGTAGTGCTTTACAAAGGGTCTCTGCGCCCCTGAAAAACAAGCCTCTCTCCTCTGCTGGCACCTCCCCCTCTTTAGTTCTGCACCGATTCAGGGTGGCTGGCCATCTCTGTGGGCCATAAATTGAAATTCCAGGTACCCAGCTTAATGATGATGAGGAGAATTTAAATTTGGGATGTGTTTAATTAGGGGACATTTTCAGTTATCTAGGCCAATGTACCTTCAAGAAACACAAAAGATCAGAAGAGTGTGTATTTGAAAGATTTTGCAGATTAAAAATTAGCTGTATGGTCAGCATATGAACACTCTTTCTTATTGAATTGTTGTACTAACTCAGTTAACATTTCACATAAAACATAGGAGATTCATTTACCTTGGGGAACATCCCAGTAACAAGGCCTGGATGAAGAGTGGCAATTTCCCATATGGATAGTTTGAGATTGGTCAGCAAGGAAATAAATAATCCAAGCTAACACTGTGCCTTAAATATTACAGCTCACAACTTAATACACATGTGGTTAATGGTGTCATAGGCAGCCAAGAGGACCTCAAGGACCAAAACTCCTTGCCACCCTGGTCCATCACATTCTGTAGGTCATTCACAACAACCACTAATATGATGCAGCCATCTTGTCTAATGGATATGTGAACAGCATGACAAAGCTTTTTCGATTTGATTAAAAGAGATGCAGTTGTTTAGGGCAGCAGGGAAAAAGAACACACATTAGAGAAGGATTGCATGTTGTCTTTTTTTTCAAGAGAGGGTTCACCAGTGTTGCTCTAAAGTTGGCAAGCTCATGACCAGCACTTAAGTTGTCCATTGTTGTCGGCTATGGTGTTACTTGCTTTCAAATAGATGTCCAGAATTGGCATGGAAATGAACTATCTAGAGATCTGGAATGTCTACGCTCTTTATTTAACACTACTACTTTTACCAAGGCTGAATATTAAATGCTGCGGATGTGGAAGAATACATTAATAAGAGTATCTGGTTTTAAGTTATCTCTGATGTTTTGAGTTGTATCATGAAAGAAGTTGCTTGTACCATCTACTAATTCCTTAGATGGACAAAGATTGTTGCAGGCAGCCTTTGGGTTGGACAGTGAGGATATCTTACTAAAGATGTAATAAGCTATGCTATTAGAGTCCCTGATCCCACTGTGTATCATTTCCATTTAGCTACTCTAATTAAAGAGTTAAACTTCCATATTCAAATTAGTGGTCACAGTTGCATTCAAACACTACAATCAGAGAGATTTGTAGTATTACCAAATAGCAAAGGAATTCCAGGTGGCATATAATTTAGAACCTATCAGCGTGGACAAAAGCACTTTCCATGTACGAGACCTTAACTTGATTTTTATCGAAATAGGCTTAGATGTGATTGCTAGAAGCCCACCATATTCAGGTATATATAGTAATGGTCAAACTAAAGAAACAGAAAGGAGTAGTCTTATGAAGTGAAGAAGTCCAGGGACTCTGGAGTTAAAAGAATTGAGTGTTAAAACAGGGGATCTACTCCTGAGGCCTAATAGACACACCTGTCAAGGCTCCAACACGTGGTTCAAAAAAGCATAAAGTCAAGCAAATAGAAGGTTACGTGCAGCACTGAAAGGGGAGCCAAAACATAGGGACATGATTGCCTAAAGCCAATATCTGCACAAATGATCCCTGAAAGAAGAAGGGAGTTACAGATGGAAGCCTAGGGAAAATTGGTCTTAGCTTACTGAAGCTAGAGATAAACTGCTGCATTCTGGAAAGCAGTATATACCACTAATTCTTCAGAAAAACATTACCTTATCTGTGAACACTGCACCTGATTGGTGGGTTGACACTCTACTAAGATATGCAGCCTCTCAGAAGGGGATAGAGTGGCTACATATAATTTTTCCCTGAAGTACTCAGTTCAAGCAACATGACATAAAGTCAGCTATTCTGAGATGTCCCTGTAGCAATGTTCCGGGTCCTGATGGTTACCAAAGGACTTATACAAGATGACAGGTGAGTTGTGGGCTCCACTACTTACTAGTATTATCAACCCAGCTCGCAAAATGGAGCTCCCCTCATAATGGAAATCAGTTATCATTGTTCCTATTTTTAAAAAGAATTATCAAGATGATCCTCACTGTTATCGTCTAATCTCACAATTGGACTCAACAATTAAGATAACAGAAAAAATAGAGCTAGATAGACTCATGGTGTGGACCAGAGAGTGCTCTTTACTGCTGGAGATGCAGTATGAGTTTCAGGAAGGTGTACAGACATTGGAACAATGTCTAAATTTACATCTGCTTATCAGTAAATAGCCTGTAGCCAAATCCTGCCCTTCATACCTGTCATTTATGGATTTGTTTTGCACCTTTGATAGTGTGAATAGATCTAAGTGGTGAACAGCACTGATCCCCAAAAGCCCAGACAGAATTCAATTACTTTCTCTGGGCTTTCCATTTCGATCTTTCAGCCTCAGAGATTTGGGGAAAATGGTGAATGTTCTAACTTGACTTAGCTCAGGGAGTGGGACAAGGTTATGTCCTTGCACCAATCTTGCTCCTAGTATATGTTAACAAGCTAGAGGTGAGGCTCATAGAGAAGGAATAGGATATGCCAACTGTTAGGCTCAAGCCCATACTTGTGCTCTTATATGCCGATGATGGGGTGTTAGTTGCTAGAATTCCCAGTGAGCTAAAAACTTAATTGATGCCTTTGCTTGCTTCATAGAAGAGCAAAACCATGCAACCAATCCCCATAAAACATTTTAAATGGCCTGTGGGTGAAAGAATGTGAAGATTTAGGTGTATTAAATTAAAGGCCAACATATAAGAAGGGTGTTTTCTTTCCCTTACTTGGATGTATGGGATTGGCTCCTGGGATTCCTGTTTGGCAAACAGGAAACTACACAATGGGGGTGATTCTGAGTCTGGCGGGCGGCGGAGGCCGCCCGCCAGACTTCCCCCACCAAAATACTGCTCCGCGGTCGAAAGACCGCTGAGGGTATTTTGGGATTTGCCCTGGGCTGGCGGGCGACCGCCAAAAGGCCGCCCGCCAGCCCAGGGCAAATCATCCTTCCCACGAGGACGCCGGCTCAGAATTGAGCCGGCGGAGTGGGAAGGTGCGACGGGTGCAGTGGCACTCGTCGCGTATTTCAGTGTCTGCATAGCAGACACTGAAATACAAAGTGGGGCCCTCTTACGGGGGCCCCTGCAGTGCCCATGCCATCGGCATGGGCACTGCAGGGGCCCCCAGGGGCCCCGCGGCACCCCCTACCGCCATCCTGTTCCACAGGATGGCGGTAGGGGGTGTCAGAATCCCCATGGCGGCGGAGCGCGGTCCGCCGCCATGGAGGATTCACAAGGGCAGCGGAAAACCGGCAGGAGACCGCCGGTTTTCCGCATATGACCGAGGCCGAACCGCCGCTGTCAGAATTCCCTGCGGGGCACCGCCGGCCTGTCGGCGGTGCTCCCGCCGACCCTGGCCCCGGCGGTCTCTGACCGCCGGGGTCAGAATGACCCCCTATGTCTAGTCTGTAGGCTTCTTGCTTAACCTAGGGGTACAAGCATTGCCCAGTTAATGGGAACTTACACTTATAGGAAAGGCCCTATCCTGAGCTACAAATCCAATGTCTGGGGTTACAGGCCTTCAGGTTGAGAAAAAACACATTCTTCACTGCCTACTGTAGGTTACACGAGTAGTGATAAATTTGCAGTTCACAAAAAGTTAGGTGTGGGAAACATAGAAGACAAGATCAACTTGGCTCCCCTTTAATGTGGTGTTCCATCAGGTGCACTGGACACACTTCTTTGAATAGCGATATAATTCAGGACTGTATTACTTGTGATCAAGCCTTGAAGATCCCATGGTTATATTTAAAGTCTGTCCTACAGTAACTGGGGAGGTCCTATTTGTTTATTAATCCTCAGAACATTACTAGCCTTGACAAAACTCTTGTTAAGCAATCCTTTATGCACACACAATCAAGAGAGGGAACTGCAATGGCACCTAAAAAGCAAAAAAAACAGGATTAGGTAATGATTCAAACAACAACTATCACTGAAGAAAACATTTAGAACTGGACACTAATTCCTGAGAATAATCGATTAATATCAGGTTTAGAC